>NW_028126473.1:0-2400000 GCF_965194825.1 Balaenoptera physalus
AGAGACTAGCTCTTGGTGTTGGGACAGGCACAGGTCACTCTATTTTCCCATCAGGAAGAAGAATTAACCACAGGCTCAGCCTTCCCCCCGGAACCAGAACAGGGCCTGAAGCCATCCTGCGCTTTTGCGGCCAGCTCCCAAAAAAGCGACTTGTAAAATGGAGCTTCAGGGCACTGCAATTCACAAACCTGCAGAGTTATAAATGATAACTCTCGTCCACAAATATATTGAGGGAAGGCAAAGAAGAGGATTTGAAATCAAGGCAGAATTGCAGGAAACTGATTTCAGGAGGTAGATTCGAATCGCCTTTAAAGCACATGAAAAGCGGCAAAACATCGACAATGATGCCCTTGGCCAAAAAGGCGTATGCGTTTTTTCCTGAATATATTCAGGAAAAAAGCATACGCCCTTTTTGGCCAACCAAGCAACCTGGAAAGGCAAATCAGCACTACAAAGAAGTCTCGCTTCCCATCGGTCAAAAGGGCCATGCTGAAAAAAGTGTCAAAACCAGAAATGCAGGACAGGCCATGGAGAAATGGGAGCCTTGCTACACTGATGTGCGGGATGTAAATTGCCAACAGCCACTCTGAGAAGTGTACGGTGTGTCCTGAAACATCTAAAAAACACAGCTTAGAGAGCATAGGGCACTTCCACGCATGGGGGAATAAAGTGGGAAAATTGAAAATCAGCAAGACACAAGCACCCCAAAGTTTAGGACTGCTCTGTTGACAAGGACCTCCACTTCATTCCACCTTAAATATCCCAGGAAAGCGAAAAATGGATAAAAAAGTGGTGGTCCTTATGTACAATGGAATATCACTCAGCCATGAAATCAATGTCATAAGGCTAGTAGCAGCATGATGAGTTGATTTAGGTACGACGATTCTAAGTGAAATAAGTCACACAGAAAAGGACACTTCTCATAAGGTGTCACTTATAGAGGGAATGTAAAAACCGTTACACTTGAACTGAATTACAAAAGAGAACAGAGTCACACATGCAGAAAATACACTATGGCTGCTTAACGGGAAAGTGAGGTGGAGGTGATACATAAAACAAGAGTTTCAAATTAGCTCAGATACCGTTCCATAAACCCAATATGTAATAGACAAGACCTACTCCTTGCTCAGAGAACTGGACTCAACACGCCCGATTCACCACACAAGTATATATCTGACTAGTAATAATCTTAAAACCTATGTATTGATATCTCTCTGTTAGTGTGTCAAGTGGGTGTAAAGCGGCATAAACACAGCCGTGAAAAGCAGCTAAACCCCATTATAAAAATAAATTACTTTAAAAAACCCATGAAACAAAGACAGGGAAAGAGAGAGCAATTCTTACACAATTCGTTCATGGGGCTGTGATGCAACCTGGATTGACCATATCTAGACCCACAGCTGGATGAGACATAAGGGTGGACACTCTTGGGGCTGAGAGGTTTGGTGAGGTTGGGTGAGCAAACGCAGACCCTTTAAAGTAATACTGCGTGCTACCCATCGCATGGGTCCCAAATCTCCAGGTTCAAGGGCATCTTCCTACATCGAAAACATGCATGAGAAAACCAGAAGATGGTACACCGTGTGATGGGGAAAGGTTTCTAAAACGCACCTCATTTCTCATCTCCTTGTGCTCGGGTCCGCCATTCCAGCCACTTTACTAGCAATCTCCTACTTGGAGCATCAGCACTTTAACCTCCTGTTCCGTACAGGTTTGCATTTGTCCTGAGGATGAACGGGAAGACGGGGAACCAATGAGAGACTAGCTCTTGGTGTTGGGACAGGCACAGGTCACTCTATTTTCCCATCAGGAAGAAGAATTAACCACAGGGCTCAGCCTTCCCCCCGGAACCAGAACAGGGCCTGAAGCCATCCTGCGCTTTTGCGGCCAGCTCCCAAAAAAGCGACTTGTAAAATGGAGCTTCAGGGACACTGCAATTCACAAACCTGCAGAGTTATAAATGATAACTCTCGTCCACAAATATATTGAGGGAAGGCAAAGAAGAGGATTTGAAATCAAGGCAGAATTGCAGGAAAACTGATTTCAGGAGGTAGATTCGAATCGCCTTTAAAGCACATGAAAAGCGGCAAAACATCGACAATGATGCCCTTGGCCAAAAAGGGCGTATGCGTTTTTTCCTGAATATATTCAGGAAAAAACGCATACGCCCTTTTTGGCCAACCAAGCAACCTTGGAAAGGCAAATCACAGCGCTACATAGAAGTCTCGCTTCCCATCGGTCAAAAGGGCCATGCTGAAAAAAGAGTCAAAACCAGAATGCAGGACAGGCCATGGAGAAATGGGAGCCTTGCTACACTGATGGGCGGGATGTAATTGCCAACAGCCACTCTGGAGAAGTGTACGGTGTGTCCTGAAACATCTAAAAAACACAGCTTAGAGAGCATAGGGCACTTCCACGCATGGGGGGATAAAGTGGGAAAATTGAAAATCAGCAAGACACAAGCACCCCAAAGTTTAGGGCTGCTCTGTTGACAAGGACCTCCACTTCATTCCACCTTAAATATCCCAGGAAAGCGAAAAATGGATAAAAAAGTTGTGGTCCTTATGTACAATGGAATATCACTCAGCCATGAAATCAATGTCATAAGGCTAGTAGCAGCATGATGAGTGGATTTAGGTACGACGATTCTAAGTGAAATAAGTCACACAGAAAAGGGCACTTCTCATAAGGTGTCACTTATAGAGGGAATGTAAAATCCGTTACACTTGAACTGAATTACAAAACAGAACAGAGTCACACATGCAGAAAACACACTATGGCTGCTTAACGGGAAAGGTGAGGTGGGGTGATACATAAAACAAGACTTTCAAATTAGCTCATATACCGTTCCATAAACCCAATATGTAATAGACAAGACCTACTCCTTGCTCAGAGAACTGGACTCAACACGCCCGATTCACCGCACAAGAATATATCTGACTAGTAATAATCTTAAAACCTATGTATTGATATCTCTCTGTTAGTGTGTCAAGTGGGTGTAAAGCGGCATAAACACAGCCGTGAAAAGCAGCTAAACCCCATTATAAAAATAAATTACTTTAAAAAACCCATGAAACAAAGACAGGGAAAGAGAGAGCAATTCTTACACAATTCGTTCAGGGGCTGTGATGCAACCTGGATTGACCATATCTAGACCCACAGCTGGATGAGACATAAGGGTGGACACTCTTGGGGCTGAGAGGTTTGGTGAGGTTGGGTGAGCAAACGCAGACCCTTTAAAGTAATACTGCGTGCTACCCATCGCATGGGTCCCAAATCTCCAGGTTCAAGGGCATCTTCCTACATCGAAAACATGCATGAGAAACCCAGAAGATGGTACACCGTGTGATGGGGAAAGGTTTCTAAAACGCACCTCATTTCTCATCTCCTTGTGCTCGGGTCCGCCATTCCAGCCACTTTACTAGCAATCTCCCTACTTGGAGCATCAGCACCTTTAACCTCCTGTTCCGTACAGGTTGCAATTTGTCCTGAGGATGAACGGGAAGACGGGGAACCAATGAGAGACTAGCTCTTGGTGTTGGGAGAGGCACAGGTCACTCTATTTTCCCATCAGGAAGAAGAATTAACCACAGGCTCAGCCTTCCCCCCGGAACCAGAACAGGGCCTGAAGCCATCCTGCGCTTTTGCGGCCAGCTCCCAAAAAAGCGACTTGTAAAATGGAGCTTCAGGGCACTGCAATTCACAAACCTGCAGAGTTATAAATGATAACTCTCGTCCACAAATATATTGAGGGAAGGCAAAGAAGAGGATTTGAAATCAAGGCAGAATTGCAGGAAACTGATTTCAGGAGGTAGATTCGAATCGCCTTTAAAGCACATGAAAAGCGGCAAAACATCGACAATGATGCCCTTGGCCAAAAAGGGCGTATGCGTTTTTTCCTGAATATATTCAGGAAAAAACGCATACGCCCTTTTTGGCCAACCAAGCAACCTGGAAAGGCAAATCAGCGCTACATAGAAGTCTCGCTTCCCATCGGTCAAAAGGGCCATGCTGAAAAAAGTGTCAAAACCAGAAATGCAGGACAGGCCATGGAGAAATGGGAGCCTTGCTACACTGATGGGCGGGATGTAAATTGCCAACAGCCACTCTGGAGAAGTGTACGGTGTGTCCTGAAACATCTAAAAAACACAGCTTAGAGAGCATAGGGCACTTCCACGCATGGGGGGATAAAGTGGGAAAATTGAAAATCAGCAAGACACAAGCACCCCAAAGTTTAGGGCTGCTCTGTTGACAAGGACCTCCACTTCATTCCACCTTAAATATCCCAGGAAAGCGAAAAATGGATAAAAAAGTTGTGGTCCTTATGTACAATGGAATATCACTCAGCCATGAAATCAATGTCATAAGGCTAGTAGCAGCATGATGAGTGGATTTAGGTACGACGATTCTAAGTGAAATAAGTCACACAGAAAAGGGCACTTCTCATAAGGTGTCACTTATAGAGGGAATGTAAAATCCGTTACACTTGAACTGAATTACAAAACAGAACAGAGTCACACATGCAGAAAACACACTATGGCTGCTTAACGGGAAAGGTGAGGTGGGGTGATACATAAAACAAGACTTTCAAATTAGCTCATATACCGTTCCATAAACCCAATATGTAATAGACAAGACCTACTCCTTGCTCAGAGAACTGGACTCAACACGCCCGATTCACCGCACAAGAATATATCTGACTAGTAATAATCTTAAAACCTATGTATTGATATCTCTCTGTTAGTGTGTCAAGTGGGTGTAAAGCGGCATAAACACAGCCGTGAAAAGCAGCTAAACCCCATTATAAAAATAAATTACTTTAAAAAACCCATGAAACAAAGACAGGGAAAGAGAGAGAAATTCTTACACAATTCGTTCAGGGGCTGTGATGCAACCTGGATTGACCATATCTAGACCCACAGCTGGATGAGACATAAGGGTGGACACTCTTGGGGCTGAGAGGTTTGGTGAGGTTGGGTGAGCAAACGCAGACCCTTTAAAGTAATACTGCGTGCTACCCATCGCATGGGTCCCAAATCTCCAGGTTCAAGGGCATCTTCCTACATCGAAAACATGCATGAGAAACCCAGAAGATGGTACACCGTGTGATGGGGAAAGGTTTCTAAAACGCACCTCATTTCTCATCTCCTTGTGCTCGGGTCCGCCATTCCAGCCACTTTACTAGCAATCTCCCTACTTGGAGCATCAGCACCTTTAACCTCCTGTTCCGTACAGGTTGCAATTTGTCCTGAGGATGAACGGGAAGACGGGGAACCAATGAGAGACTAGCTCTTGGTGTTGGGAGAGGCACAGGTCACTCTATTTTCCCATCAGGAAGAAGAATTAACCACAGGCTCAGCCTTCCCCCCGGAACCAGAACAGGGCCTGAAGCCATCCTGCGCTTTTGCGGCCAGCTCCCAAAAAAGCGACTTGTAAAATGGAGCTTCAGGGCACTGCAATTCACAAACCTGCAGAGTTATAAATGATAACTCTCGTCCACAAATATATTGAGGGAAGGCAAAGAAGAGGATTTGAAATCAAGGCAGAATTGCAGGAAACTGATTTCAGGAGGTAGATTCGAATCGCCTTTAAAGCACATGAAAAGCGGCAAAACATCGACAATGATGCCCTTGGCCAAAAAGGGCGTATGCGTTTTTTCCTGAATATATTCAGGAAAAAACGCATACGCCCTTTTTGGCCAACCAAGCAACCTGGAAAGGCAAATCAGCGCTACATAGAAGTCTCGCTTCCCATCGGTCAAAAGGGCCATGCTGAAAAAAGTGTCAAAACCAGAAATGCAGGACAGGCCATGGAGAAATGGGAGCCTTGCTACACTGATGGGCGGGATGTAAATTGCCAACAGCCACTCTGGAGAAGTGTACGGTGTGTCCTGAAACATCTAAAAAACACAGCTTAGAGAGCATAGGGCACTTCCACGCATGGGGGGATAAAGTGGGAAAATTGAAAATCAGCAAGACACAAGCACCCCAAAGTTTAGGGCTGCTCTGTTGACAAGGACCTCCACTTCATTCCACCTTAAATATCCCAGGAAAGCGAAAAATGGATAAAAAAGTTGTGGTCCTTATGTACAATGGAATATCACTCAGCCATGAAATCAATGTCATAAGGCTAGTAGCAGCATGATGAGTGGATTTAGGTACGACGATTCTAAGTGAAATAAGTCACACAGAAAAGGGCACTTCTCATAAGGTGTCACTTATAGAGGGAATGTAAAAACCGTTACACTTGAACTGAATTACAAAAGAGAACAGAGTCACACATGCAGAAAATACACTATGGCTGCTTAACGGGAAAGGTGAGGTGGGGTGATACATAAAACAAGAGTTTCAAATTAGCTCAGATACCGTTCCATAAACCCAATATGTAATAGACAAGACCTACTCCTTGCTCAGAGAACTGGACTCAACACGCCCGATTCACCACACAAGTATATATCTGACTAGTAATAATCTTAAAACCTATGTATTGATATCTCTCTGTTAGTGTGTCAAGTGGGTGTAAAGCGGCATAAACACAGCCGTGAAAAGCAGCTAAACCCCATTATAAAAATAAATTACTTTAAAAAACCCATGAAACAAAGACAGGGAAAGAGAGAGCAATTCTTACACAATTCGTTCAGGGGCTGTGATGCAACCTGGATTGACCATATCTAGACCCACAGCTGGATGAGACATAAGGGTGGACACTCTTGGGGCTGAGAGGTTTGGTGAGGTTGGGTGAGCAAACGCAGACCCTTTAAAGTAATACTGCGTGCTACCCATCGCATGGGTCCCAAATCTCCAGGTTCAAGGGCATCTTCCTACATCGAAAACATGCATGAGAAACCCAGAAGATGGTACACCGTGTGATGGGGAAAGGTTTCTAAAACGCACCTCATTTCTCATCTCCTTGTGCTCGGGTCCGCCATTCCAGCCACTTTACTAGCAATCTCCCTACTTGGAGCATCAGCACCTTTAACCTCCTGTTCCGTACAGGTTGCAATTTGTCCTGAGGATGAACGGGAAGACGGGGAACCAATGAGAGACTAGCTCTTGGTGTTGGGACAGGCACAGGTCACTCTATTTTCCCATCAGGAAGAAGAATTAACCACAGGCTCAGCCTTCCCCCCGGAACCAGAACAGGGCCTGAAGCCATCCTGCGCTTTTGCGGCCAGCTCCCAAAAAAGCGACTTGTAAAATGGAGCTTCAGGGCACTGCAATTCACAAACCTGCAGAGTTATAAATGATAACTCTCGTCCACAAATATATTGAGGGAAGGCAAAGAAGAGGATTTGAAATCAAGGCAGAATTGCAGGAAACTGATTTCAGGAGGTAGATTCGAATCGCCTTTAAAGCACATGAAAAGCGGCAAAACATCGACAATGATGCCCTTGGCCAAAAAGGGCGTATGCGTTTTTTCCTGAATATATTCAGGAAAAAACGCATACGCCCTTTTTGGCCAACCAAGCAACCTGGAAAGGCAAATCAGCGCTACATAGAAGTCTCGCTTCCCATCGGTCAAAAGGGCCATGCTGAAAAAAGTGTCAAAACCAGAAATGCAGGACAGGCCATGGAGAAATGGGAGCCTTGCTACACTGATGGGCGGGATGTAAATTGCCAACAGCCACTCTGGAGAAGTGTACGGTGTGTCCTGAAACATCTAAAAAACACAGCTTAGAGAGCATAGGGCACTTCCACGCATGGGGGGATAAAGTGGGAAAATTGAAAATCAGCAAGACACAAGCACCCCAAAGTTTAGGGCTGCTCTGTTGACAAGGACCTCCACTTCATTCCACCTTAAATATCCCAGGAAAGCGAAAAATGGATAAAAAAGTTGTGGTCCTTATGTACAATGGAATATCACTCAGCCATGAAATCAATGTCATAAGGCTAGTAGCAGCATGATGAGTGGATTTAGGTACGACGATTCTAAGTGAAATAAGTCACACAGAAAAGGGCACTTCTCATAAGGTGTCACTTATAGAGGGAATGTAAAATCCGTTACACTTGAACTGAATTACAAAACAGAACAGAGTCACACATGCAGAAAACACACTATGGCTGCTTAACGGGAAAGGTGAGGTGGGGTGATACATAAAACAAGACTTTCAAATTAGCTCATATACCGTTCCATAAACCCAATATGTAATAGACAAGACCTACTCCTTGCTCAGAGAACTGGACTCAACACGCCCGATTCACCGCACAAGAATATATCTGACTAGTAATAATCTTAAAACCTATGTATTGATATCTCTCTGTTAGTGTGTCAAGTGGGTGTAAAGCGGCATAAACACAGCCGTGAAAAGCAGCTAAACCCCATTATAAAAATAAATTACTTTAAAAAACCCATGAAACAAAGACAGGGAAAGAGAGAGCAATTCTTACACAATTCGTTCAGGGGCTGTGATGCAACCTGGATTGACCATATCTAGACCCACAGCTGGATGAGACATAAGGGTGGACACTCTTGGGGCTGAGAGGTTTGGTGAGGTTGGGTGAGCAAACGCAGACCCTTTAAAGTAATACTGCGTGCTACCCATCGCATGGGTCCCAAATCTCCAGGTTCAAGGGCATCTTCCTACATCGAAAACATGCATGAGAAACCCAGAAGATGGTACACCGTGTGATGGGGAAAGGTTTCTAAAACGCACCTCATTTCTCATCTCCTTGTGCTCGGGTCCGCCATTCCAGCCACTTTACTAGCAATCTCCCTACTTGGAGCATCAGCACCTTTAACCTCCTGTTCCGTACAGGTTGCAATTTGTCCTGAGGATGAACGGGAAGACGGGGAACCAATGAGAGACTAGCTCTTGGTGTTGGGAGAGGCACAGGTCACTCTATTTTCCCATCAGGAAGAAGAATTAACCACAGGCTCAGCCTTCCCCCCGGAACCAGAACAGGGCCTGAAGCCATCCTGCGCTTTTGCGGCCAGCTCCCAAAAAAGCGACTTGTAAAATGGAGCTTCAGGGCACTGCAATTCACAAACCTGCAGAGTTATAAATGATAACTCTCGTCCACAAATATATTGAGGGAAGGCAAAGAAGAGGATTTGAAATCAAGGCAGAATTGCAGGAAACTGATTTCAGGAGGTAGATTCGAATCGCCTTTAAAGCACATGAAAAGCGGCAAAACATCGACAATGATGCCCTTGGCCAAAAAGGGCGTATGCGTTTTTTCCTGAATATATTCAGGAAAAAACGCATACGCCCTTTTTGGCCAACCAAGCAACCTGGAAAGGCAAATCAGCGCTACATAGAAGTCTCGCTTCCCATCGGTCAAAAGGGCCATGCTGAAAAAAGTGTCAAAACCAGAAATGCAGGACAGGCCATGGAGAAATGGGAGCCTTGCTACACTGATGGGCGGGATGTAAATTGCCAACAGCCACTCTGGAGAAGTGTACGGTGTGTCCTGAAACATCTAAAAAACACAGCTTAGAGAGCATAGGGCACTTCCACGCATGGGGGGATAAAGTGGGAAAATTGAAAATCAGCAAGACACAAGCACCCCAAAGTTTAGGGCTGCTCTGTTGACAAGGACCTCCACTTCATTCCACCTTAAATATCCCAGGAAAGCGAAAAATGGATAAAAAAGTTGTGGTCCTTATGTACAATGGAATATCACTCAGCCATGAAATCAATGTCATAAGGCTAGTAGCAGCATGATGAGTGGATTTAGGTACGACGATTCTAAGTGAAATAAGTCACACAGAAAAGGGCACTTCTCATAAGGTGTCACTTATAGAGGGAATGTAAAATCCGTTACACTTGAACTGAATTACAAAACAGAACAGAGTCACACATGCAGAAAACACACTATGGCTGCTTAACGGGAAAGGTGAGGTGGGGTGATACATAAAACAAGACTTTCAAATTAGCTCATATACCGTTCCATAAACCCAATATGTAATAGACAAGACCTACTCCTTGCTCAGAGAACTGGACTCAACACGCCCGATTCACCGCACAAGAATATATCTGACTAGTAATAATCTTAAAACCTATGTATTGATATCTCTCTGTTAGTGTGTCAAGTGGGTGTAAAGCGGCATAAACACAGCCGTGAAAAGCAGCTAAACCCCATTATAAAAATAAATTACTTTAAAAAACCCATGAAACAAAGACAGGGAAAGAGAGAGAAATTCTTACACAATTCGTTCAGGGGCTGTGATGCAACCTGGATTGACCATATCTAGACCCACAGCTGGATGAGACATAAGGGTGGACACTCTTGGGGCTGAGAGGTTTGGTGAGGTTGGGTGAGCAAACGCAGACCCTTTAAAGTAATACTGCGTGCTACCCATCGCATGGGTCCCAAATCTCCAGGTTCAAGGGCATCTTCCTACATCGAAAACATGCATGAGAAACCCAGAAGATGGTACACCGTGTGATGGGGAAAGGTTTCTAAAACGCACCTCATTTCTCATCTCCTTGTGCTCGGGTCCGCCATTCCAGCCACTTTACTAGCAATCTCCCTACTTGGAGCATCAGCACCTTTAACCTCCTGTTCCGTACAGGTTGCAATTTGTCCTGAGGATGAACGGGAAGACGGGGAACCAATGAGAGACTAGCTCTTGGTGTTGGGAGAGGCACAGGTCACTCTATTTTCCCATCAGGAAGAAGAATTAACCACAGGCTCAGCCTTCCCCCCGGAACCAGAACAGGGCCTGAAGCCATCCTGCGCTTTTGCGGCCAGCTCCCAAAAAAGCGACTTGTAAAATGGAGCTTCAGGGCACTGCAATTCACAAACCTGCAGAGTTATAAATGATAACTCTCGTCCACAAATATATTGAGGGAAGGCAAAGAAGAGGATTTGAAATCAAGGCAGAATTGCAGGAAACTGATTTCAGGAGGTAGATTCGAATCGCCTTTAAAGCACATGAAAAGCGGCAAAACATCGACAATGATGCCCTTGGCCAAAAAGGGCGTATGCGTTTTTTCCTGAATATATTCAGGAAAAAACGCATACGCCCTTTTTGGCCAACCAAGCAACCTGGAAAGGCAAATCAGCGCTACATAGAAGTCTCGCTTCCCATCGGTCAAAAGGGCCATGCTGAAAAAAGTGTCAAAACCAGAAATGCAGGACAGGCCATGGAGAAATGGGAGCCTTGCTACACTGATGGGCGGGATGTAAATTGCCAACAGCCACTCTGGAGAAGTGTACGGTGTGTCCTGAAACATCTAAAAAACACAGCTTAGAGAGCATAGGGCACTTCCACGCATGGGGGGATAAAGTGGGAAAATTGAAAATCAGCAAGACACAAGCACCCCAAAGTTTAGGGCTGCTCTGTTGACAAGGACCTCCACTTCATTCCACCTTAAATATCCCAGGAAAGCGAAAAATGGATAAAAAAGTTGTGGTCCTTATGTACAATGGAATATCACTCAGCCATGAAATCAATGTCATAAGGCTAGTAGCAGCATGATGAGTGGATTTAGGTACGACGATTCTAAGTGAAATAAGTCACACAGAAAAGGGCACTTCTCATAAGGTGTCACTTATAGAGGGAATGTAAAATCCGTTACACTTGAACTGAATTACAAAACAGAACAGAGTCACACATGCAGAAAACACACTATGGCTGCTTAACGGGAAAGGTGAGGTGGGGTGATACATAAAACAAGACTTTCAAATTAGCTCATATACCGTTCCATAAACCCAATATGTAATAGACAAGACCTACTCCTTGCTCAGAGAACTGGACTCAACACGCCCGATTCACCGCACAAGAATATATCTGACTAGTAATAATCTTAAAACCTATGTATTGATATCTCTCTGTTAGTGTGTCAAGTGGGTGTAAAGCGGCATAAACACAGCCGTGAAAAGCAGCTAAACCCCATTATAAAAATAAATTACTTTAAAAAACCCATGAAACAAAGACAGGGAAAGAGAGAGAAATTCTTACACAATTCGTTCAGGGGCTGTGATGCAACCTGGATTGACCATATCTAGACCCACAGCTGGATGAGACATAAGGGTGGACACTCTTGGGGCTGAGAGGTTTGGTGAGGTTGGGTGAGCAAACGCAGACCCTTTAAAGTAATACTGCGTGCTACCCATCGCATGGGTCCCAAATCTCCAGGTTCAAGGGCATCTTCCTACATCGAAAACATGCATGAGAAACCCAGAAGATGGTACACCGTGTGATGGGGAAAGGTTTCTAAAACGCACCTCATTTCTCATCTCCTTGTGCTCGGGTCCGCCATTCCAGCCACTTTACTAGCAATCTCCCTACTTGGAGCATCAGCACCTTTAACCTCCTGTTCCGTACAGGTTGCAATTTGTCCTGAGGATGAACGGGAAGACGGGGAACCAATGAGAGACTAGCTCTTGGTGTTGGGAGAGGCACAGGTCACTCTATTTTCCCATCAGGAAGAAGAATTAACCACAGGCTCAGCCTTCCCCCCGGAACCAGAACAGGGCCTGAAGCCATCCTGCGCTTTTGCGGCCAGCTCCCAAAAAAGCGACTTGTAAAATGGAGCTTCAGGGCACTGCAATTCACAAACCTGCAGAGTTATAAATGATAACTCTCGTCCACAAATATATTGAGGGAAGGCAAAGAAGAGGATTTGAAATCAAGGCAGAATTGCAGGAAACTGATTTCAGGAGGTAGATTCGAATCGCCTTTAAAGCACATGAAAAGCGGCAAAACATCGACAATGATGCCCTTGGCCAAAAAGGGCGTATGCGTTTTTTCCTGAATATATTCAGGAAAAAACGCATACGCCCTTTTTGGCCAACCAAGCAACCTGGAAAGGCAAATCAGCGCTACATAGAAGTCTCGCTTCCCATCGGTCAAAAGGGCCATGCTGAAAAAAGTGTCAAAACCAGAAATGCAGGACAGGCCATGGAGAAATGGGAGCCTTGCTACACTGATGGGCGGGATGTAAATTGCCAACAGCCACTCTGGAGAAGTGTACGGTGTGTCCTGAAACATCTAAAAAACACAGCTTAGAGAGCATAGGGCACTTCCACGCATGGGGGGATAAAGTGGGAAAATTGAAAATCAGCAAGACACAAGCACCCCAAAGTTTAGGGCTGCTCTGTTGACAAGGACCTCCACTTCATTCCACCTTAAATATCCCAGGAAAGCGAAAAATGGATACAAAAGTTGTGGTCCTTATGTACAATGGAATATCACTCAGCCATGAAATCAATGTCATAAGGCTAGTAGCAGCATGATGAGTGGATTTAGGTACGACGATTCTAAGTGAAATAAGTCACACAGAAAAGGGCACTTCTCATAAGGTGTCACTTATAGAGGGAATGTAAAATCCGTTACACTTGAACTGAATTACAAAACAGAACAGAGTCACACATGCAGAAAACACACTATGGCTGCTTAACGGGAAAGGTGAGGTGGGGTGATACATAAAACAAGACTTTCAAATTAGCTCATATACCGTTCCATAAACCCAATATGTAATAGACAAGACCTACTCCTTGCTCAGAGAACTGGACTCAACACGCCCGATTCACCGCACAAGAATATATCTGACTAGTAATAATCTTAAAACCTATGTATTGATATCTCTCTGTTAGTGTGTCAAGTGGGTGTAAAGCGGCATAAACACAGCCGTGAAAAGCAGCTAAACCCCATTATAAAAATAAATTACTTTAAAAAACCCATGAAACAAAGACAGGGAAAGAGAGAGCAATTCTTACACAATTCGTTCAGGGGCTGTGATGCAACCTGGATTGACCATATCTAGACCCACAGCTGGATGAGACATAAGGGTGGACACTCTTGGGGCTGAGAGGTTTGGTGAGGTTGGGTGAGCAAACGCAGACCCTTTAAAGTAATACTGCGTGCTACCCATCGCATGGGTCCCAAATCTCCAGGTTCAAGGGCATCTTCCTACATCGAAAACATGCATGAGAAACCCAGAAGATGGTACACCGTGTGATGGGGAAAGGTTTCTAAAACGCACCTCATTTCTCATCTCCTTGTGCTCGGGTCCGCCATTCCAGCCACTTTACTAGCAATCTCCCTACTTGGAGCATCAGCACCTTTAACCTCCTGTTCCGTACAGGTTGCAATTTGTCCTGAGGATGAACGGGAAGACGGGGAACCAATGAGAGACTAGCTCTTGGTGTTGGGACAGGCACAGGTCACTCTATTTTCCCATCAGGAAGAAGAATTAACCACAGGCTCAGCCTTCCCCCCGGAACAAGAACAGGGCCTGAAGCCATCCTGCGCTTTTGCGGCCAGCTCCCAAAAAAGCGACTTGTAAAATGGAGCTTCAGGGCACTGCAATTCACAAACCTGCAGAGTTATAAATGATAACTCTCGTCCACAAATATATTGAGGGAAGGCAAAGAAGAGGATTTGAAATCAAGGCAGAATTGCAGGAAACTGATTTCAGGAGGTAGATTCGAATCGCCTTTAAAGCACATGAAAAGCGGCAAAACATCGACAATGATGCCCTTCGCCAAAAAGGGCGTATGCGTTTTTTCCTGAATATATTCAGGAAAAAACGCATACGCCCTTTTTGGCCAACCAAGCAACCTGGAAAGGCAAATCAGCGCTACATAGAAGTCTCGCTTCCCATCGGTCAAAAGGGCCATGCTGAAAAAAGTGTCAAAACCAGAAATGCAGGACAGGCCATGGAGAAATGGGAGCCTTGCTACACTGATGGGCGGGATGTAAATTGCCAACAGCCACTCTGGAGAAGTGTACGGTGTGTCCTGAAACATCTAAAAAACACAGCTTAGAGAGCATAGGGCACTTCCACGCATGGGGGGATAAAGTGGGAAAATTGAAAATCAGCAAGACACAAGCACCCCAAAGTTTAGGGCTGCTCTGTTGACAAGGACCTCCACTTCATTCCACCTTAAATATCCCAGGAAAGCGAAAAATGGATAAAAAAGTTGTGGTCCTTATGTACAATGGAATATCACTCAGCCATGAAATCAATGTCATAAGGCTAGTAGCAGCATGATGAGTGGATTTAGGTACGACGATTCTAAGTGAAATAAGTCACACAGAAAAGGGCACTTCTCATAAGGTGTCACTTATAGAGGGAATGTAAAATCCGTTACACTTGAACTGAATTACAAAACAGAACAGAGTCACACATGCAGAAAACACACTATGGCTGCTTAACGGGAAAGGTGAGGTGGGGTGATACATAAAACAAGACTTTCAAATTAGCTCATATACCGTTCCATAAACCCAATATGTAATAGACAAGACCTACTCCTTGCTCAGAGAACTGGACTCAACACGCCCGATTCACCGCACAAGAATATATCTGACTAGTAATAATCTTAAAACCTATGTATTGATATCTCTCTGTTAGTGTGTCAAGTGGGTGTAAAGCGGCATAAACACAGCCGTGAAAAGCAGCTAAACCCCATTATAAAAATAAATTACTTTAAAAAACCCATGAAACAAAGACAGGGAAAGAGAGAGAAATTCTTACACAATTCGTTCAGGGGCTGTGATGCAACCTGGATTGACCATATCTAGACCCACAGCTGGATGAGACATAAGGGTGGACACTCTTGGGGCTGAGAGGTTTGGTGAGGTTGGGTGAGCAAACGCAGACCCTTTAAAGTAATACTGCGTGCTACCCATCGCATGGGTCCCAAATCTCCAGGTTCAAGGGCATCTTCCTACATCGAAAACATGCATGAGAAACCCAGAAGATGGTACACCGTGTGATGGGGAAAGGTTTCTAAAACGCACCTCATTTCTCATCTCCTTGTGCTCGGGTCCGCCATTCCAGCCACTTTACTAGCAATCTCCCTACTTGGAGCATCAGCACCTTTAACCTCCTGTTCCGTACAGGTTGCAATTTGTCCTGAGGATGAACGGGAAGACGGGGAACCAATGAGAGACTAGCTCTTGGTGTTGGGAGAGGCACAGGTCACTCTATTTTCCCATCAGGAAGAAGAATTAACCACAGGCTCAGCCTTCCCCCCGGAACCAGAACAGGGCCTGAAGCCATCCTGCGCTTTTGCGGCCAGCTCCCAAAAAAGCGACTTGTAAAATGGAGCTTCAGGGCACTGCAATTCACAAACCTGCAGAGTTATAAATGATAACTCTCGTCCACAAATATATTGAGGGAAGGCAAAGAAGAGGATTTGAAATCAAGGCAGAATTGCAGGAAACTGATTTCAGGAGGTAGATTCGAATCGCCTTTAAAGCACATGAAAAGCGGCAAAACATCGACAATGATGCCCTTGGCCAAAAAGGGCGTATGCGTTTTTTCCTGAATATATTCAGGAAAAAACGCATACGCCCTTTTTGGCCAACCAAGCAACCTGGAAAGGCAAATCAGCGCTACATAGAAGTCTCGCTTCCCATCGGTCAAAAGGGCCATGCTGAAAAAAGTGTCAAAACCAGAAATGCAGGACAGGCCATGGAGAAATGGGAGCCTTGCTACACTGATGGGCGGGATGTAAATTGCCAACAGCCACTCTGGAGAAGTGTACGGTGTGTCCTGAAACATCTAAAAAACACAGCTTAGAGAGCATAGGGCACTTCCACGCATGGGGGGATAAAGTGGGAAAATTGAAAATCAGCAAGACACAAGCACCCCAAAGTTTAGGGCTGCTCTGTTGACAAGGACCTCCACTTCATTCCACCTTAAATATCCCAGGAAAGCGAAAAATGGATACAAAAGTTGTGGTCCTTATGTACAATGGAATATCACTCAGCCATGAAATCAATGTCATAAGGCTAGTAGCAGCATGATGAGTGGATTTAGGTACGACGATTCTAAGTGAAATAAGTCACACAGAAAAGGGCACTTCTCATAAGGTGTCACTTATAGAGGGAATGTAAAATCCGTTACACTTGAACTGAATTACAAAACAGAACAGAGTCACACATGCAGAAAACACACTATGGCTGCTTAACGGGAAAGGTGAGGTGGGGTGATACATAAAACAAGACTTTCAAATTAGCTCATATACCGTTCCATAAACCCAATATGTAATAGACAAGACCTACTCCTTGCTCAGAGAACTGGACTCAACACGCCCGATTCACCGCACAAGAATATATCTGACTAGTAATAATCTTAAAACCTATGTATTGATATCTCTCTGTTAGTGTGTCAAGTGGGTGTAAAGCGGCATAAACACAGCCGTGAAAAGCAGCTAAACCCCATTATAAAAATAAATTACTTTAAAAAACCCATGAAACAAAGACAGGGAAAGAGAGAGAAATTCTTACACAATTCGTTCAGGGGCTGTGATGCAACCTGGATTGACCATATCTAGACCCACAGCTGGATGAGACATAAGGGTGGACACTCTTGGGGCTGAGAGGTTGGGTGAGGTTGGGTAAGCAAACACAGATCCTTTAAAGTAATACTGCGTGCTACCCATCGCATGGGTCCCAAATCTCCAGGTTCAAGGGCATCTTCCTACAACGAAAACATGCATGAGAAACCCAGAAGATGGTACACCGTGTGATGGGGAAAGGTTTCTAAAACGCACTTCATTTCTCATCTCCTTGTGCTCGGGTTCGCCATTCCAGCCACTTTACTAGCAATCTCCCTACTTGGAGCATCAGCACCTTTAACCTCCTGTTCCGTACAGGTTGCTATTTGTCCTGAGGATGAACGGGAAGACGGGGAACCAATGAGAGACTAGCTCTTGGTGTTGGGACAGGCACAGGTCACTCTATTTTCCCATCAGGAAGAAGAATTAACCACAGGCTCAGCCTGCCCCCCGGAACCAGAACAGGGCCTGAAGCCATCCTGCGCTTTTGCGGCCAGCTCCCGAAAAAGCGAGTTGTAAAATGGAGCTTCAGGGCACTGCAATTCACAAACCTGCACAGTTATAAATGATAACTCTCGTCCACAAATATATTGAGGGAAAGCAAAGACGAGGAATTGAAATCAAGGCAGAATTGCAGGAAACAGATTTCAGGAGGTAGATTCGAATCGCCTTTAAAGCACATGAAAAGCGGCAAAACGTTGACAATGATGCCCTTGGCCAAAAGGGCGTATGCGTTTTTTCCTGAATATATTCAGGAAAAAACGCATACGCCCTTTTTGGCCAACCAAGCAACCTGTAAAGGCAAATCAGCGCTACAAAGATGTCTCGCTTCCCATCGGTCAAAAGGGCCATGCTGAAAAAAGTGTCAAAACCAGAAATGCAGGACAGGCCATGGAGAAATGGGAGCCATGCTACACTGATGGGCGGGATGTAAATTGCCAACAGCCACTCTGGAGAAGTGTACGGTGTGTCCTGAAACATCTAAAAAACACAGCTTAGAGAGCATAGGGCACTTCCACGCATGGGGGTATAAAGTGGGAAAATTAAAAATCAGCAAGACACAAGCACCCCAAAGTTTAGGGCTGCTCTGTTGACAAGGACCTCGACTTCATTCCACCTTAAATATCCCAGGAAAGCGAAAAATGGATAAAAAATTTGAGGTCCATATGTACAATGGATTATCACTCAGCCATGAAATCAATGTCATAAGGCTAGTAGCAGCATGATGAGTGGATTTAGGTAAGACGATCCTAAGTGACATAAGTCACACAGAAAAGGACACTTCTCATAAGGTGTCACTTATAGAGGGAATGTAAAAACCGTTACACTTGAACTGAATTACAAAACAGAACAGAGTCACACATGCAGAAAACACACTATGGCTGCTTAACGGGAAAGGTGAGGTGGGGTGATCCATAAAACAAGAGTTTCAAATTAGCTCAGATACCGTTCCATAAACCTAATATGTAACAGACAAGACCTACTCCTTGCTCAGAGAACTGGACTCAACACGCCCGATTCACCGCACAAGAATATATCTGACTAGTAATAATCTTAAAACCTATGTATTGATATCTCTCTGTTAGTGTGTCAAGTGGGTGTAAAGCGGCATAAACACAGCCGTGAAAAGCAGCTAAACCCCATTATAAAAATAAATTACTTTTCAAAACCCATGAAACAAAGACAGTGAAAGAGAGAGAAATTCTTACACAATTCGTTCAGGGTCTGTGATGCAACCTGGATTGACCATATCTAGACCCACAGCTGGATGAGACATAAGGGTGGACACTCTTGGGGCTGAGAGGTTTGGTGAGGTTGGGTGAGCAAACGCAGACCCTTTAAAGTAATACTGCGTGCTACCCATCGCATGGGTCCCAAATCTCCAGGTTCAAGGGCATCTTCCTACATCGAAAACATGCATGAGAAACCCAGAAGATGGTACACCGTGTGATGGGGAAAGGTTTCTAAAACGCACCTCATTTCTCATCTCCTTGTGCTCGGGTTCGCCATTCCAGCCACTTTACTAGCAATCTCCCTACTTGGAGCATCAGCACCTTTAACCTCCTGTTCCGTACAGGTTGCTATTTGTCCTGAGGATGAACGGGAAGACGGGGAACCAATGAGAGACTAGCTCTTGGTGTTGGGACAGGCACAGGTCACTCGATTTTCCCATCAGGAAGAAGAATTAACCACAGGCTCAGCCTGCCCCCCGGAACCAGAACAGGACCTGAAGCCATCCTGCGCTTTTGCGGCCAGCTCCCGAAAAAGCGAGTTGTAAAATGGAGCTTCAGGGCACTGCAATTCACAAACCTGCACAGTTATAAATGATAACTCTCGTCCACAAATATATTGAGGGAAGGCAAAGACGAGGAATTGAAATCAAGGCAGAATTGCAGGAAACAGATTTCAGGAGGTAGATTCGAATCGCCTTTAAAGCACATGAAAAGCGGCAAAACGTTGAAAATGATGCCCTTGGCCAAAAGGGCGTATGCGTTTTTTCCTGAATATATTCAGGAAAAAACGCATACGCCCTTTTTGGCCAACCAAGCAACCTGGAAAGGCAAATCAGCGCTAGAAAGAAGTCTCGCTTCCCATCGGTCAAAAGGGCCATGCTGAAAAAAGTGTCAAAACCAGAAATGCAGGACAGGCCATGGAGAAATGGGAGCCTTGCTACACTGATGGGCGGGATGTAAATTGCCAACAGCCACTCTGGAGAAGTGTACAGTGTGTCCTGAAACATCTAAAAAACACAGCTTAGAGAGCATAGGGCACTTCCACGCATGGGGGTATAAAGTGGGAAAATTAAAAATCAGCAAGAAACAAGCACCCCAAAGTTTAGGGCTGCTCTGTTGACAAGGACCTCCACTTCATTCCACCTTAAATATCCCAGGAAAGCGAAAAATGGATAAAAAATTTGAGGTCCTTATGTACAATGGCATACCACTCAGCCATGAAATCAATGTCATAAGGCTAGTAGCAGCATGATGAGTGGATTTAGGTACGACGATTCTAAGTGAAATAAGTCACACAGAAAAGGACACTTCTCATAAGGTGTCACTTATAGAGGGAAGGTAAAAACCGTTACACTTGAACTGAGTTACAAAACAGAACAGAGTCACACATGCAGAAAACACACTATGGCTGCGTAACGGGAAAGTTGAGGTGGGGTGATACATAAAGCAAGACTTTCAAATTAGCTCAGATACCGTTCCATAAACCCAATATGTAATAGACAAGACCTACTCCTTGCTCAGAGAACTGGACTCAACACGCCCGATTCACCGCACAAGAATATATCTGACTAGTAATAATCTTAAAACCTATGTATTGATATCTCTCTGTTAGTGTGTCAAGTGGGTGTAAAGCGGCATAAACACAGCCGTGAAAAGCAGCTAAACCCCATTATAAAAATAAATTTCTTTTAAAAACCCATGAAACAAAGACAGTGAAAGAGAGAGAAATTCTTACACAATTCGTTCAGGGGCTGTGATGCAACCTGGATTGACCATATCTAGACCCACAGCTGGATGAGACATAAGGGTGGACACTCTTGGGGCTGAGAGGTTTGGTGAGGTTGGGTGAGCAAACGCAGACCCTTTAAAGTAATACTGCGTGCTACCCATCGCATGGGTCCCAAATCTCCAGGTTCAAGGGCATCTTCCTGCATCGAAAACATGCATGAGAAACCCAGAAGATGGTACACCGTGTGATGGGGAAAGGTTTCTAAAACGCACCTCATTTCTCATCTCCTTGTGCTCGGGTTCGCCATTCCAGCCACTTTACTAGCAATCTCCCTACTTGGAGCATCAGCACCTTTAACCTCCTGTTCCGTACAGGTTGCAATTTGTCCTGAGGATGAACGGGAAGACGGGGAACCAATGAGAGACTAGCTCTTGGTGTTGGGATAGGCACAGGTCACTCTATTTTCCCATCAGGAAGAAGAATTAACCACAGGCTCAGCCTGCCCCCCGGAACCAGAACAGGGCCTGAAGCCATCATGTGCTTTTGCGGCCAGCTCCCGAAAAAGCGAGTTGTAAAATGGAGCTTCAGGGCACTGCAATTCACAAACCTGCACAGTTATAAATGATAACTCTCGTCCACAAATATATTGAGGGAAGGCAAAGACGAGGAATTGAAATCAAGGCAGAATTGCAGAAAACAGATTTCAGGAGGTAGATTCGAATCGCCTTTAAAGCACATGAAAAGCGCCAAAACGTTGACAATGATGCCCTTGGCCAAAAAGGGCGTATGCGTTTTTTCCTGAATATATTCAGGAAAAAACGCATACGCCCTTTTTGGCCAACCAAGCAACCTGGAAAGGCAAATCAGCGCTACAAAGAAGTCTCGCTTCCCATCGGTCAAAAGGGCCATGCTGAAAAAAGTGTCAAAACCAGAAATTCAGGACAGGCCATGGAGAAATGGGAGCCTTGCTACACTGATGGGCGGGATGTAAATTGCCAACAGCCACTCTGGAGAAGTGTACGGTGTGTCCTGAAACATCTAAAAAACACAGCTTAGAGAGCATAGGGCACTTCCACGCATGGGGGTATAAAGTGGGAAAATTAAAAATCAGCAAGACACAAGCACCCCAAAGTTTAGGGCTGCTCTGTTGACAAGGACCTCCACTTCATTCCACCTTAAATATCCCAGGAAAGCGAAAAATGGATAAAAAATTTGAGGTCCTTATGTACAATGGCATACCACTCAGCCATGAAATCAATGTCATAAGGCTAGTAGCAGCATGATGAGTGGATTTAGGTACCACGATTCTAAGTGAAATAAGTCACACAGAAAAGGACACTTCTCATAAGGTGTCACTTATAGAGGGAAGGTAAAAACCGTTACACTTGAACTGAATTACAAAACAGAACAGAGTCACACATGCAGAAAACACACTATGGCTGCTTAACGGGAAAGCGAGGTGGGGTGATACATAAAGCAAGAGTTTCAAATTAGCTCAGATACCGTTCCATAAACCCAATATGTAATAGACAAGAACTACTCCTTGCTCAGAGAACTGGACTCAACACGCCCGATTCACCACACAAGAATATATCTGACTAGTAATAATCTTAAAACCTATGTATTGATATCTCTCTGTTAGTGTGTCAAGTGGGTGTAAAGCGGCATAAACACAGCCGTGAAAAGCAGCTAAACCCCATTATAAAAATAAATTACTTTTAAAAACCCATGAAACAAAGACAGTGAAAGAGAGAGAAATTCTTACACAATTCGTTCAGGGGCTGTGATGCAACCTGGATTGACCATATCTAGACCCACAGCTGGATGAGACATAAGGGTGGATACTCTTGGGGCTGAGAGGTTTGGTGAGGTTGGGTGAGCAAACGCAGACCCTTTAAAGTAATACTGCGTGCTACCCATAGCATGGGTCCCAAATCTCCAGGTTCAAGGGCATCTTCCTACATCGAAAACATGCATGAGAAACCAAGAAGATGGTACACCGTGTGTTGGGGAAAGGTTTCTAAAATGCACCTCATTTCTCATCTCCTTGTGCTCGGGTTCGCCATTCCAGCCACTTTAGTAGCAATCTCCCTACTTGGAGCATCAGCATCTTTAACCTCCTGTTCCGTACAGGTTGCAATTTGTCCTGAGGATGAACGGGAAGACGGGGAACCAATGAGAGACTAGCTCTTGGTGTTGGGATAGGCACAGGTCACTCTATTTTCCCATCAGGAAGAAGAATTAACCACAGGCTCAGCCTGCCCCCCGGAACCAGAACAGGGCCTGAAGCCATCCTGCGCTTTTGCGGCCACCTCCCAAAAAAGCGAGTTGTAAAATGGAGCTTCAGTTCACTGCAATTCACAATCCTACAGAGTTATAAATGATAACTCTCGTCCACAAATATATTGAGGGAAGGCAAAGACGAGGAATTGAAATCAAGGCAGAATTGCAGGAAACAGATTTCAGGAGGTAGATTCGAATCGCCTTTAAAGCACATGAAAAGCGCCAAAACGTTGACAATGATGCCCTTGGCCAAAAAGGGCGTATGCGTTTTTTCCTGAATATATTCAGGAAAAAACGCATACGCCCTTTTTGGCCAACCAAGCAACCTGGAAAGGCAAATCAGCGCTACAAAGAAGTCTCGCTTCCCATCGGTCAAAAGGGCCATGCTGAAAAAAGTGTCAAAACCAGAAATGCAGGACAGGCCATGGAGAAATGGGAGCCTTGCTACACTGATGGGCGGGATGTAAATTGCCAACAGCCACTCTGGAGAAGTGTACGGTGTGTCCTGAAACATCTAAAAAACACAGCTTAGAGAGCATAGGGCACTTCCACGCATGGGGGTATAAAGTGGGAAAATTAAAAATCAGCAAGACACAAGCACCCCAAAGTTTAGGGCTGCTCTGTTGACAAGGACCTCCACTTCATTCCACCTTAAATATCCCAGGAAAGCGAAAAATGGATAAAAAATTTGAGGTCCTTATGTACAATGGCATACCACTCAGCCATGAAATCAATGTCATAAGGCTAGTAGCAGCATGATGAGTGGATTTAGGTACGACGATTCTAAGTGAAATAAGTCACACAGAAAAGGACACTTCTCATAAGGTGTCACTTATAGAGGGAATGTAAAAACCGTTACACTTGAACTGAATTATAAAACAGAACAGAGTCACACATGCAGAAAACACACTATTGCTGCGTAACGGGAAAGTTGAGGTGGGGTGATACATAAAGCAAGACTTTCAAATTAGCTCAGATACCGTTCCATAAACCCAATATGTAATAGACAAGACCTACTCCTTGCTCAGAGAACTGGACTCAACACGCCCGATTCACCGCACAAGAATATATCTGACTAGTAATAATCTTAAAACCTATGTATTGATATCTCTCTGTTAGTGTGTCAAGTGGGTGTAAAGCGGCATAAACACAGCCGTGAAAAGCAGCTAAACCCCATTATAAAAATAAATTTCTTTTAAAAACCCATGAAACAAAGACAGTGAAAGAGAGAGAAATTCTTACACAATTCGTTCAGGGGCTGTGATGCAACCTGGATTGACCATATCTAGACCCACAGCTGGATGAGACATAAGGGTGGACACTCTTGGGGCTGAGAGGTTTGGTGAGGTTGGGTGAGCAAACGCAGACCCTTTAAAGTAATACTGCGTGCTACCCATCGCATGGGTCCCAAATCTCCAGGTTCAAGGGCATCTTCCTACATCGAAAACATGCATGAGAAACCAAGAAGATGGTACACCGTGTGTTGGGGAAAGGTTTCTAAAATGCACCTCATTTCTCATCTCCTTGTGCTCGGGTTCGCCATTCCAGCCACTTTAGTAGCAATCTCCCTACTTGGAGCATCAGCATCTTTAACCTCCTGTTCCGTACAGGTTGCAATTTGTCCTGAGGATGAACGGGAAGACGGGGAACCAATGAGAGACTAGCTCTTGGTGTTGGGATAGGCACAGGTCACTCTATTTTCCCATCAGGAAGAAGAATTAACCACAGGCTCAGCCTGCACCCCGGAACCAGAACAGGGCCTGAAGCCATCCTGCGCTTTTGCGGCCACCTCCCAAAAAAGCGAGTTGTAAAATGGAGCTTCAGGGCACTGCAATTCACAATCCTACAGAGTTATAAATGATAACTCTCGTCCACAAATATATTGAGGGAAGGCAAAGACGAGGAATTGAAATCAAGGCAGAATTGCAGGAAACAGATTTCAGGAGGTAGATTCGAATCGCCTTTAAAGCACATGAAAAGCGCCAAAACGTTGACAATGATGCCCTTGGCCAAAAAGGGCGTATGCGTTTTTTCCTGAATATATTCAGGAAAAAACGCATACGCCCTTTTTGGCCAACCAAGCAACCTGGAAAGGCAAATCAGCGCTACAAAGAAGTCTCGCTTCCCATCGGTCAAAAGGGCCATGCTGAAAAAAGTGTCAAAACCAGAAATGCAGGACAGGCCATGGAGAAATGGGAGCCTTGCTACACTGATGGGCGGGATGTAAATTGCCAACAGCCACTCTGGAGAAGTGTACGGTGTGTCCTGAAACATCTAAAAAACACAGCGTAGAGAGCATAGGGCACTTCCACGCATGGAGGTATAAAGTGGGAAAATTAAAAATCAGCAAGACACAAGCACCCCAAAGTTTAGGGATGCTCTGTTGACAAGGACCTCCACTTCATTCCACCTTAAATATCCCAGGAAAGCGAAAAATGGATAAAAAATTTGAGGTCCTTATGTACAATGGCATACCACTCAGCCATGAAATCAATGTCATAAGGCTAGTAGCAGCATGATGAGTGGATTTAGGTACGACGATTCTAAGTGAAATAAGTCACACAGAAAAGGACACTTCTCATAAGGTGTCACTTATAGAGGGAATGTAAAAACCGTTACACTTGAACTGAGTTACAAAACAGAACAGAGTCACACATGCAGAAAACACACTATGGCTGCTTAACGGGAAAGCGAGGTGGGGTGATACATAAAGCAAGAGTTTCAAATTAGCTCAGATACCGATCCATAAACCCAATATGTAATAGACAAGACCTACTCCTTGCTCAGAGAACTGGACTCAACACGCCCGATTCACCGCACAAGAATATATCTGACTAGTAATAATCTTAAAACCTATGTATTGATATCTCTCTGTTAGTGTGTCAAGTGGGTGTAAAGCGGCATAAACACAGCCGTGAAAAGCAGCTAAACCCCATTATAAAAATAAATTTCTTTTAAAAACCCATGAAACAAAGACAGTGAAAGAGAGAGAAATTCTTACACAATTCGTTCAGGGGCTGTGATGCAACCTGGATTGACCATATCTAGACCCACAGCTGGATGAGACATAAGGGTGGACACTCTTGGGGCTGAGAGGTTTGGTGAGGTTGGGTGAGCAAACGCAGACCCTTTAAAGTAATACTGCGTGCTACCCATCGCATGGGTCCCAAATCTCCAGGTTCAAGGGCATCTTCCTACATCGAAAACATGCATGAGAAACCAAGAAGATGGTACACCGTGTGTTGGGGAAAGGTTTCTAAAATGCACCTCATTTCTCATCTCCTTGTGCTCGGGTTCGCCATTCCAGCCACTTTAGTAGCAATCTCCCTACTTGGAGCATCAGCATCTTTAACCTCCTGTTCCGTACAGGTTGCAATTTGTCCTGAGGATGAACGGGAAGACGGGGAACCAATGAGAGACTAGCTCTTGGTGTTGGGATAGGCACAGGTCACTCTATTTTCCCATCAGGAAGAAGAATTAACCACAGGCTCAGCCTGCACCCCGGAACCAGAACAGGGCCTGAAGCCATCCTGCGCTTTTGCGGCCACCTCCCAAAAAAGCGAGTTGTAAAATGGAGCTTCAGGGCACTGCAATTCACAATCCTACAGAGTTATAAATGATAAATCTCGTCCACAAATATATTGAGGGAAGGCAAAGACGAGGAATTGAAATCAAGGCAGAATTGCAGGAAACAGATTTCAGGAGGTAGATTCGAATCGCCTTTAAAGCACATGAAAAGCGCCAAAACGTTGACAATGATGCCCTTGGCCAAAAAGGGCGTATGCGTTTTTTCCTGAATATATTCAGGAAAAAACGCATACGCCCTTTTTGGCCAACCAAGCAACCTGGAAAGGCCAATCAGCGCTACAAAGAAGTCTCGCTTCCCATCGGTCAAAAGGGCCATGCTGAAAAAAGTGTCAAAACCAGAAATGCAGGACAGGCCATGGAGAAATGGGAGCCTTGCTACACTGATGGGCGGGATGTAAATTGCCAACAGCCACTCTGGAGAAGTGTACGGTGTGTCCTGAAACATCTAAAAAACACAGCGTAGAGAGCATAGGGCACTTCCACGCATGGGGGTATAAAGTGGGAAAATTAAAAATCAGCAAGTCACAAGCACCCCAAAGTTTAGGGCTGCTCTGTTGACAAGGACCTCCACTTCATTCCACCTTAAATATCCCAGGAAAGCGAAAAATGGATAAAAAATTTGAGGTCCTTATGTACAATGGCATACCACTCAGCCATGAAATCAATGTCATAAGGCTAGTAGCAGCATGATGAGTGGATTTAGGTACGACGATTCTAAGTGAAATAAGTCACACAGAAAAGGACACTTCTCATAAGGTGTCACTTATAGAGGGAATGTAAAAACCGTTACACTTGAATTGAGTTACAAAACAGAACAGAGTCACACATGCAGAAAACACACTATGGCTGCTTAACGGGAAAGCGAGGTGGGGTGATACATAAAGCAAGAGTTTCAAATTAGCTCAGATACCGTTCCATAAACCCAATATGTAATAGACAAGACCTACTCCTTGCTCAGAGAACTGGACTCAACACGCCCGATTCACCGCACAAGAATATATCTGACTAGTAATAATCTTAAAACCTATGTATTGATATCTCTCTGTTAGTGTGTCTAGTGGGTGTAAAGCGGCATAAACACAGTCGTGAAAAGCAGCTAAACCCCATTATAAAAATAAATTTCTTTTAAAAACCCATGAAACAAACACAGTGAAAGAGAGAGAAATTCTTACACAATTCGTTCAGGGGCTGTGATGCAACCTGGATTGACCATATCTAGACCCACAGCTGGATGAGACATAAGGGTGGACACTCTTGGGGCTGAGAGCTTTGGTGAGGTTGGGTGAGCAAACGCAGACCCTTTAAAGTAATACTGCGTGCTACCCATCGCATGGGTCCCAAATCTCCAGGTTCAAGGGCATCTTCCTACATCGAAAACATGCATGAGAAACCAAGAAGATGGTACACCGTGTGTTGGGGAAAGGTTTCTAAAATGCACCTTATTTCTCATCTCCTTGTGCTCGGGTTCGCCATTCCAGCCACTTTAGTAGCAATCTCCCTACTTGGAGCATCAGCACCTTTAACCTCCTGTTCCGTACAGGTGGCAATTTGTCCTGAGGATGAACGGGAAGACGGGGAACCAATGAGAGACTAGCTCTTGGTGTTGGGACAGGCACAGGTCACTCTATTTTCCGATCAGGAAGAAGAATTAACCACAGGCTCAGCCTGCCCCCCGGAACCAGAACAGGGCCTGAAGCCATCCTGCGCTTTTGCGGCCACCTCCCAAAAAAGCGAGTTGTAAAATGGAGTTTCAGGGCACTGCAATTCACAATCCTACAGAGTTATAAATGATAACTCTCGTCCACAAATATATTGAGGGAAGGCAAAGACGAGGAATTGAAATCAAGGCAGAATTGCAGGAAACAGATTTCAGGAGGTAGATTCGAATCGCCTTTAAAGCACATGAAAAGCGCCAAAACGTTGACAATTATGCCCTTGGCCAAAAAGGGCGTATGCGTTTTTTCCTGAATATATTCAGGAAAAAACGCATACGCCCTTTTTGGCCAACCAAGCAACCTGGAAAGGCAAATCAGCGCTACAAAGAAGTCTCGCTTCCCATCGGTCAAAAGGGCCATGCTGAAAAAAGTGTCAAAACCAGAAATGCAGGACAGGCCATGGAGAAATGGGAGCCTTGCTACACTGATGGGCGGGATGTAAATTGCCAACAGCCACTCTGGAGAAGGGTACGGTGTGTCCTGAAACATCTAAAAAACACAGCTTAGAGAGCATAGGGCACTTCCACGCATGGGGGTATAAAGTGGGAAAATTAAAAATCAGCAAGACACAAGCACCCCAAAGTTTAGGGATGCTCTGTTGACAAGGACCTCCACTTCATTCCACCTTAAATATCCCAGGAAAGCGAAAAATGGATAAAAAATTTGAGGTCCTTATGTACAATGGCATACCACTCAGCCATGAAATCAATGTCATAAGGCTAGTAGCAGCATGATGAGTGGATTTAGGTACGACGATTCTAAGTGAAATAAGTCACACAGAAAAGGACACTTCTCATAAGGTGTCACTTATAGAGGGAATGTAAAAACCGTTACACTTGAACTGAGTTACAAAACAGAACAGAGTCACACATGCAGAAAACGCACTATGGCTGCTTAACGGGAAAGCGAGGTGGGGTGATACATAAAGCAAGAGTTTCAAATTAGCTCAGATACCGTTCCATAAACCCAATATGTAATAGACAAGACCTACTCCTTGCTCAGAGAACTGGACTCAACACGCCCGATTCACCGCACAAGAATATATCTGACTAGTAATAATCTTAAAACCTATGTATTGATATCTCTCTGTTAGTGTGTCTAGTGGGTGTAAAGCGGCATAAACACAGCCGTGAAAAGCAGCTAAACCCCATTATAAAAATAAATTTCTTTTAAAAACCCATGAAACAAAGACAGTGAAAGAGAGAGAAATTCTTACACAATTCGTTCAGGGGCTGTGATGCAACCTGGATTGACCATATCTAGACCCACAGCTGGATGAGACATAAGGGTGGACACTCTTGGGGCTGAGAGGTTTGGTGAGGTTGGGTGAGCAAACGCAGACCCTTTAAAGTAATACTGCGTGCTACCCATCGCATGGGTCCCAAATCTCCAGGTTCAAGGGCATCTTCCTACATCGAAAACATGCATGAGAAACCAAGAAGATGGTACACCGTGTGTTGGGGAAAGGTTTCTAAAATGCACCTCATTTCTCATCTCCTTGTGCTCGGGTTCGCCATTCCAGCCACTTTAGTAGCAATCTCCCTACTTGGAGCATCAGCATCTTTAACCTCCTGTTCCGTACAGGTTGCAATTTGTCCTGAGGATGAACGGGAAGACGGGGAACCAATGAGAGACTAGCTCTTGGTGTTGGGATAGGCACAGGTCACTCTATTTTCCCATCAGGAAGAAGAATTAACCACAGGCTCAGCCTGCACCCCAGAACCAGAACAGGGCCTGAAGCCATCCTGCGCTTTTGCGGCCACCTCCCAAAAAAGCGAGTTGTAAAATGGAGCTTCAGGGCATTGCAATTCACAATCCTACAGAGTTATAAATGATAACTCTCGTCCACAAATATATTGAGGGAAGGCAAAGACGAGGAATTGAAATCAAGGCAGAATTGCAGGAAACAGATTTCAGGAGGTAGATTCGAATCGCCTTTAAAGCACATGAAAAGCGCCAAAACGTTGACAATGATGCCCTTGGCCAAAAAGGGCGTATGCGTTTTTTCCTGAATATATTCAGGAAAAAACGCATACGCCCTTTTTGGCCAACCAAGCAACCTGGAAAGGCAAATCAGCGCTACAAAGAAGTCTCGCTTCCCATCGGTCAAAAGGGCCATGCTGAAAAAAGTGTCAAAACCAGAAATGCAGGACAGGCCATGGAGAAATGGGAGCCTTGCTACACTGATGGGCGGGATGTAAATTGCCAACAGCCACTCTGGAGAAGTGTACGGTGTGTCCTGAAACATCTAAAAAACACAGCTTAGAGAGCATAGGGCACTTCCACGCATGGGGGTATAAAGTGGGAAAATTAAAAATCAGCAAGACACAAGCACCCCAAAGTTTAGGGATGCTCTGTTGACAAGGACCTCCACTTCATTCCACCTTAAATATCCCAGGAAAGCGAAAAATGGATAAAAAATTTGAGGTCCTTATGTACAATGGCATACCACTCAGCCATGAAATCAATGTCATAAGGCTAGTAGCAGCATGATGAGTGGATTTAGGTACGACGATTCTAAGTGAAATAAGTCACACAGAAAAGGACACTTCTCATAAGGTGTCACTTATAGAGGGAATGTAAAAACCGTTACACTTGAACTGAATTACAAAACAGAACAGAGTCACACATGCAGAAAACACACTATTGCTGCATAACGGGAAAGTTGAGGTGGGGTGATACATAAAGCAAGAGTTTCAAATTAGCTCAGATACCGTTCCATAAACCCAATATGTAATAGACAAGACCTACTCCTTGCTCAGAGAACTGGACTCAACACGCCCGATTCACCGCACAAGAATATATCTGACTAGTAATAATCTTAAAACCTATGTATTGATATCTCTCTGTTAGTGTGTCAAGTGGATGTAAAGCGGCATAAACACAGCCGTGAAAAGCAGCTAAACCCCATTATAAAAATAAATTTCTTTTAAAAACCCATGAAACAAAGACAGTGAAAGAGAGAGAAATTCTTACACAATTCGTTCAGGGGCTGTGATGCAACCTGGATTGACCATATCTAGACCCACAGGTGGATGAGACATAAGGGTGGACACTCTTGGGGCTGAGAGGTTTGGTGAGGTTGGGTGAGCAAACGCAGACCCTTTAAAGTAATACTGCGTGCTACCCATCGCATGGGTCCCAAATCTCCAGGTTCAAGGGCATCTTCCTACATCGAAAACATGCATGAGAAACCAAGAAGATGGTACACCGTGTGTTGGGGAAAGGTTTCTAAAATGCACCTCATTTCTCATCTCCTTGTGCTCGGGTTCGCCATTCCAGCCACTTTAGTAGCAATCTCCCTACTTGGAGCATCAGCACCTTTAACCTCCTGTTCCGTACAGGTTGCAATTTGTCCTGAGGATGAACGGGAAGACGGGGAACCAATGAGAGATTAGCTCTTGGTGTTGGGACAGGCACAGGTCACTCTATTTTCCCATCAGGAAGAAGAATTAACCACAGGCTCAGCCTGCCCCCCGGAACCAGAACAGGGCCTGAAGCCATCCTGCGCTTTTGCGGCCACCTCCCAAAAAAGAGAGTTGTAAAATGGAGCTTCAGGGCACTGCAATTCACAATCCTACAGAGTTATAAATGATAACTCTCGTCCACAAATATATTGAGGGAAGGCAAAGACGAGGAATTGAAATCAAGGCAGAATTGCAGGAAACAGATTTCAGGAGGTTGATTCGAATCGCCTTTAAAGCACATGAAAAGCGCCAAAACGTTGACAATGATGCCCTTGGCCAAAAAGTGCGTATGCGTTTTTTCCTGAATACATTCAGGAAAAAACGCATACGCCCTTTTTGGCCAACCAAGCAACCTGGAAAGTCAAATCAGTGATACAAAGAAGTCTCGCTTCCCATCGGTCAAAAGGGCCATGCTGAAAAAAGTGTCAAAACCAGAAATGCAGGACAGGCCATGGAGAAATGGGAGCCTTGCTACACTGATGGGCGGGATGTAAATTGCCAACAGCCACTCTGGAGAAGTGTACGGTGTGTCCTGAAACATCTAAAAAACACAGCTTAGAGAGCATAGGGCACTTCCACGCATGGGGGTATAACGTGGGAAAATTAAAAATCAGCAAGACACAAGCACCCCAAAGTTTAGGGCTGCTCTGTTGACAAGGACCTCCACTTCATTCCACCTTAAATATCCCAGGAAAGCGAAAAATGGATAAAAAATTTGAGGTCCTTATGTACAATGGCATACCACTCAGCCATGAAATCAATGTCATAAGGCTAGTAGCAGCATGATGAGTGGATTTAGGTACGGCGATTCTAAGTGAAATAAGTCACACAGAAAAGGACACTTCTCATAAGGTGTCACTTATAGAGGGAATGTAAAAACCGTTACACTTGAACTGAGTTACAAAACAGAACAGAGTCACACATGCAGAAAACACACTATGGCTGCTTAACGGGAAAGCGAGGTGGGGTGATACATAAAGCAAGAGTTTCAAATTAGCTCAGATACCGTTCCATAAACCCAATATGTAATAGACAAGACCTACTCCTTGCTCAGAGAACTGGACTCAACACGCCCGATTCACCGCACAAGAATATATCTGACTAGTAATAATCTTAAAACCTATGTATTGATATCTCTCTGTTAGTGTGTCTAGTGGGTGTAAAGCGGCATAAACACAGCCGTGAAAAGCAGCTAAACCCCATTATAAAAATAAATTTCTTTTAAAAACCCATGAAACAAAGACAGTGAAAGAGAGAGAAATTCTTACACAATTCGTTCAGGGGCTGTGATGCAACCTGGATTGACCATGTCTAGACCCACAGCTGGATGAGACATAAGGGTGGATACTCTTGGGGCTGAGAGGTTTGGTGAGGTTGGGTGAGCAAACGCAGACCCTTTAAAGTAATACTGCGTGCTACCCATCGCATGGGTCCCAAATCTCCAGGTTCAAGGGCATCTTCCTACATCGAAAACATGCATGAGAAACCAAGAAGATGGTACACCGTGTGTTGGGGAAAGGTTTCTAAAATGCACCTCATTTCTCATCTCCTTGTGCTCGGGTTCGCCATTCCAGCCACTTTAGTAGCAATCTCCCTACTTGGAGCATCAGCATCTTTAACCTCCTGTTCCGTACAGGTTGCAATTTGTCCTGAGGATGAACGGGAAGACGGGGAACCAATGAGAGACTAGCTCTTGGTGTTGGGATAGGCACAGGTCACTCTATTTTCCCATCAGGAAGAAGAATTAACCACAGGCTCAGCCTGCACCCCGGAACCAGAACAGGGCCTGAAGCCATCCTGCGCTTTGGCGGCCACCTCCAAAAAAGCGAGTTGTAAAATGGAGCTTCAGGGCACTGCAATTCACAATCCTACAGAGTTATAAATGATAACTCTCGTCCACAAATATATTGAGGGAAGGCAAAGACGAGGAATTGAAATCAAGGCAGAATTGCAGGAAACAGATTTCAGGAGGTAGATTCGAATCGCCTTTAAAGCACATGAAAAGCGCCAAAACGTTGACAATGATGCCCTTGGCCAAAAAGGGCGTATGCGTTTTTTCCTGAATATATTCAGGAAAAAACGCATACGCCCTTTTTGGCCAACCAAGCAACCTGGAAAGGCAAATCAGCGCTACAAAGAAGTCTCGCTTCCCATCGGTCAAAAGGGCCATGCTGAAAAAAGTGTCAAAACCAGAAATGCAGGACAGGCCATGGAGAAATGGGAGCCATGCTACACTGATGGGCGGGATGTAAATTGCCAACAGCCACTCTGGAGAAGTGTACGGTGTGTCCTGAAACATCTAAAAAACACAGCTTAGAGAGCATAGGGCACTTCCACGCATGGGGGTATAACGTGGGAAAATTAAAAATCAGCAAGACACAAGCACCCCAAAGTTTAGGGCTGCTCTGTTGACAAGGACCTCCACTTCATTCCACCTTAAATATCCCAGGAAAGCGAAAAATGGATAAAAAATTTGAGGTCCTTATGTACAATGGCATACCACTCAGCCATGAAATCAATGTCATAAGGCTAGTAGCAGCATGATGAGTGGATTTAGGTACGGCGATTCTAAGTGAAATAAGTCACACAGAAAAGGACACTTCTCATAAGGTGTCACTTATAGAGGGAATGTAAAAACCGTTACACTTGAACTGAGTTACAAAACAGAACAGAGTCACACATGCAGAAAACACACTATGGCTGCTTAACGGGAAAGCGAGGTGGGGTGATACATAAAGCAAGAGTTTCAAATTAGCTCAGATACCGTTCCATAAACCCAATATGTAATAGACAAGACCTACTCCTTGCTCAGAGAACTGGACTCAACACGCCCGATTCACCGCACAAGAATATATCTGACTAGTAATAATCTTAAAACCTATGTATTGATATCTCTCTGTTAGTGTGTCTAGTGGGTGTAAAGCGGCATAAACACAGCCGTGAAAAGCAGCTAAACCCCATTATAAAAATAAATTTCTTTTAAAAACCCATGAAACAAAGACAGTGAAAGAGAGAGAAATTCTTACACAATTCGTTCAGGGGCTGTGATGCAACCTGGATTGACCATATCTAGACCCACAGCTGGATGAGACATAAGGGTGGATACTCTTGGGGCTGAGAGGTTTGGTGAGGTTGGGTGAGCAAACGCAGACCCTTTAAAGTAATACTGCGTGCTACCCATCGCATGGGTCCCAAATCTCCAGGTTCAAGGGCATCTTCCTACATCGAAAACATGCATGAGAAACCAAGAAGATGGTACACCGTGTGTTGGGGAAAGGTTTCTAAAATGCACCTCATTTCTCATCTCCTTGTGCTCGGGTTCGCCATTCCAGCCACTTTAGTAGCAATCTCCCTACTTGGAGCATCAGCATCTTTAACCTCCTGTTCCGTACAGGTTGCAATTTGTCCTGAGGATGAACGGGAAGACGGGGAACCAATGAGAGACTAGCTCTTGGTGTTGGGATAGGCACAGGTCACTCTATTTTCCCATCAGGAAGAAGAATTAACCACAGGCTCAGCCTGCACCCCGGAACCAGAACAGGGCCTGAAGCCATCCTGCGCTTTGGCGGCCACCTCCAAAAAAGCGAGTTGTAAAATGGAGCTTCAGGGCACTGCAATTCACAATCCTACAGAGTTATAAATGATAACTCTCGTCCACAAATATATTGAGGGAAGGCAAAGACGAGGAATTGAAATCAAGGCAGAATTGCAGGAAACAGATTTCAGGAGGTAGATTCGAATCGCCTTTAAAGCACATGAAAAGCGCCAAAACGTTGACAATGATGCCCTTGGCCAAAAAGGGCGTATGCGTTTTTTCCTGAATATATTCAGGAAAAAACGCATACGCCCTTTTTGGCCAACCAAGCAACCTGGAAAGGCAAATCAGCGCTACAAAGAAGTCTCGCTTCCCATCGGTCAAAAGGGCCATGCTGAAAAAAGTGTCAAAACCAGAAATTCAGGACAGGCCATGGAGAAATGGGAGCCTTGCTACACTGATGGGCGGGATGTAAATTGCCAACAGCCACTCTGGAGAAGTGTACGGTGTGTCCTGAAACATCTAAAAAACACAGCTTAGAGAGCATAGGGCACTTCCACGCATGGGGGTATAAAGTGGGAAAATTAAAAATCAGCAAGACACAAGCACCCCAAAGTTTAGGGCTGCTCTGTTGACAAGGACCTCCACTTCATTCCACCTTAAATATCCCAGGAAAGCGAAAAATGGATAAAAAATTTGAGGTCCTTATGTACAATGGCATACCACTCAGCCATGAAATCAATGTCATAAGGCTAGTAGCAGCATGATGAGTGGATTTAGGTACCACGATTCTAAGTGAAATAAGTCACACAGAAAAGGACACTTCTCATAAGGTGTCACTTATAGAGGGAAGGTAAAAACCGTTACACTTGAACTGAATTACAAAACAGAACAGAGTCACACATGCAGAAAACACACTATGGCTGCTTAACGGGAAAGCGAGGTGGGGTGATACATAAAGCAAGAGTTTCAAATTAGCTCAGATACCGTTCCATAAACCCAATATGTAATAGACAAGAACTACTCCTTGCTCAGAGAACTGGACTCAACACGCCCGATTCACCACACAAGAATATATCTGACTAGTAATAATCTTAAAACCTATGTATTGATATCTCTCTGTTAGTGTGTCAAGTGGGTGTAAAGTGGCATAAACACAGCCGTGAAAAGCAGCTAAACCCCATTATAAAAATAAATTACTTTTAAAAACCCATGAAACAAAGACAGTGAAAGAGAGAGAAATTCTTACACAATTCGTTCAGGGGCTGTGATGCAACCTGGATTGACCATATCTAGACCCACAGCTGGATGAGACATAAGGGTGGATACTCTTGGGGCTGAGAGGTTTGGTGAGGTTGGGTGAGCAAACGCAGACCCTTTAAAGTAATACTGCGTGCTACCCATAGCATGGGTCCCAAATCTCCAGGTTCAAGGGCATCTTCCTACATCGAAAACATGCATGAGAAACCAAGAAGATGGTACACCGTGTGTTGGGGAAAGGTTTCTAAAATGCACCTCATTTCTCATCTCCTTGTGCTCGGGTTCGCCATTCCAGCCACTTTAGTAGCAATCTCCCTACTTGGAGCATCAGCATCTTTAACCTCCTGTTCCGTACAGGTTGCAATTTGTCCTGAGGATGAACGGGAAGACGGGGAACCAATGAGAGACTAGCTCTTGGTGTTGGGATAGGCACAGGTCACTCTATTTTCCCATCAGGAAGAAGAATTAACCACAGGCTCAGCCTGCCCCCCGGAACCAGAACAGGGCCTGAAGCCATCCTGCGCTTTTGCGGCCACCTCCCAAAAAAGCGAGTTGTAAAATGGAGCTTCAGTTCACTGCAATTCACAATCCTACAGAGTTATAAATGATAACTCTCGTCCACAAATATATTGAGGGAAGGCAAAGACGAGGAATTGAAATCAAGGCAGAATTGCAGGAAACAGATTTCAGGAGGTAGATTCGAATCGCCTTTAAAGCACATGAAAAGCGCCAAAACGTTGACAATGATGCCCTTGGCCAAAAAGGGCGTATGCGTTTTTTCCTGAATATATTCAGGAAAAAACGCATACGCCCTTTTTGGCCAACCAAGCAACCTGGAAAGGCAAATCAGCGCTACAAAGAAGTCTCGCTTCCCATCGGTCAAAAGGGCCATGCTGAAAAAAGTGTCAAAACCAGAAATGCAGGACAGGCCATGGAGAAATGGGAGCCTTGCTACACTGATGGGCGGGATGTAAATTGCCAACAGCCACTCTGGAGAAGTGTACGGTGTGTCCTGAAACATCTAAAAAACACAGCTTAGAGAGCATAGGGCACTTCCACGCATGGGGGTATAAAGTGGGAAAATTAAAAATCAGCAAGACACAAGCACCCCAAAGTTTAGGGCTGCTCTGTTGACAAGGACCTCCACTTCATTCCACCTTAAATATCCCAGGAAAGCGAAAAATGGATAAAAAATTTGAGGTCCTTATGTACAATGGCATACCACTCAGCCATGAAATCAATGTCATAAGGCTAGTAGCAGCATGATGAGTGGATTTAGGTACGACGATTCTAAGTGAAATAAGTCACACAGAAAAGGACACTTCTCATAAGGTGTCACTTATAGAGGGAATGTAAAAACCGTTACACTTGAACTGAATTATAAAACAGAACAGAGTCACACATGCAGAAAACACACTATTGCTGCGTAACGGGAAAGTTGAGGTGGGGTGATACATAAAGCAAGACTTTCAAATTAGCTCAGATACCGTTCCATAAACCCAATATGTAATAGACAAGACCTACTCCTTGCTCAGAGAACTGGACTCAACACGCCCGATTCACCGCACAAGAATATATCTGACTAGTAATAATCTTAAAACCTATGTATTGATATCTCTCTGTTAGTGTGTCAAGTGGGTGTAAAGCGGCATAAACACAGCCGTGAAAAGCAGCTAAACCCCATTATAAAAATAAATTTCTTTTAAAAACCCATGAAACAAAGACAGTGAAAGAGAGAGAAATTCTTACACAATTCGTTCAGGGGCTGTGATGCAACCTGGATTGACCATATCTAGACCCACAGCTGGATGAGACATAAGGGTGGACACTCTTGGGGCTGAGAGGTTTGGTGAGGTTGGGTGAGCAAACGCAGACCCTTTAAAGTAATACTGCGTGCTACCCATCGCATGGGTCCCAAATCTCCAGGTTCAAGGGCATCTTCCTACATCGAAAACATGCATGAGAAACCAAGAAGATGGTACACCGTGTGTTGGGGAAATGTTTCTAAAATGCACCTCATTTCTCATCTCCTTGTGCTCGGGTTCGCCATTCCAGCCACTTTAGTAGCAATCTCCCTACTTGGAGCATCAGCATCTTTAACCTCCTGTTCCGTACAGGTTGCAATTTGTCCTGAGGATGAACGGGAAGACGGGGAACCAATGAGAGACTAGCTCTTGGTGTTGGGATAGGCACAGGTCACTCTATTTTCCCATCAGGAAGAAGAATTAACCACAGGCTCAGCCTGCACCCCGGAACCAGAACAGGGCCTGAAGCCATCCTGCGCTTTTGCGGCCACCTCCCAAAAAAGCGAGTTGTAAAATGGAGCTTCAGGGCACTGCAATTCACAATCCTACAGAGTTATAAATGATAACTCTCGTCCACAAATATATTGAGGGAAGGCAAAGACGAGGAATTGAAATCAAGGCAGAATTGCAGGAAACAGATTTCAGGAGGTAGATTCGAATCGCCTTTAAAGCACATGAAAAGCGCCAAAACGTTGACAATGATGCCCTTGGCCAAAAAGGGCGTATGCGTTTTTTCCTGAATATATTCAGGAAAAAACGCATACGCCCTTTTTGGCCAACCAAGCAACCTGGAAAGGCAAATCAGCGCTACAAAGAAGTCTCGCTTCCCATCGGTCAAAAGGGCCATGCTGAAAAAAGTGTCAAAACCAGAAATGCAGGACAGGCCATGGAGAAATGGGAGCCTTGCTACACTGATGGGCGGGATGTAAATTGCCAACAGCCACTCTGGAGAAGTGTACGGTGTGTCCTGAAACATCTAAAAAACACAGCGTAGAGAGCATAGGGCACTTCCACGCATGGAGGTATAAAGTGGGAAAATTAAAAATCAGCAAGACACAAGCACCCCAAAGTTTAGGGATGCTCTGTTGACAAGGACCTCCACTTCATTCCACCTTAAATATCCCAGGAAAGCGAAAAATGGATAAAAAATTTGAGGTCCTTATGTACAATGGCATACCACTCAGCCATGAAATCAATGTCATAAGGCTAGTAGCAGCATGATGAGTGGATTTAGGTACGACGATTCTAAGTGAAATAAGTCACACAGAAAAGGACACTTCTCATAAGGTGTCACTTATAGAGGGAATGTAAAAACCGTTACACTTGAACTGAGTTACAAAACAGAACAGAGTCACACATGCAGAAAACACACTATGGCTGCTTAACGGGAAAGCGAGGTGGGGTGATACATAAAGCAAGAGTTTCAAATTAGCTCAGATACCGATCCATAAACCCAATATGTAATAGACAAGACCTACTCCTTGCTCAGAGAACTGGACTCAACACGCCCGATTCACCGCACAAGAATATATCTGACTAGTAATAATCTTAAAACCTATGTATTGATATCTCTCTGTTAGTGTGTCAAGTGGGTGTAAAGCGGCATAAACACAGCCGTGAAAAGCAGCTAAACCCCATTATAAAAATAAATTTCTTTTAAAAACCCATGAAACAAAGACAGTGAAAGAGAGAGAAATTCTTACACAATTCGTTCAGGGGCTGTGATGCAACCTGGATTGACCATATCTAGACCCACAGCTGGATGAGACATAAGGGTGGACACTCTTGGGGCTGAGAGGTTTGGTGAGGTTGGGTGAGCAAACGCAGACCCTTTAAAGTAATACTGCGTGCTACCCATCGCATGGGTCCCAAATCTCCAGGTTCAAGGGCATCTTCCTACATCGAAAACATGCATGAGAAACCAAGAAGATGGTACACCGTGTGTTGGGGAAAGGTTTCTAAAATGCACCTCATTTCTCATCTCCTTGTGCTCGGGTTCGCCATTCCAGCCACTTTAGTAGCAATCTCCCTACTTGGAGCATCAGCATCTTTAACCTCCTGTTCCGTACAGGTTGCAATTTGTCCTGAGGATGAACGGGAAGACGGGGAACCAATGAGAGACTAGCTCTTGGTGTTGGGATAGGCACAGGTCACTCTATTTTCCCATCAGGAAGAAGAATTAACCACAGGCTCAGCCTGCACCCCGGAACCAGAACAGGGCCTGAAGCCATCCGGCGCTTTTGCGGCCACCTCCCAAAAAAGCGAGTTGTAAAATGGAGCTTCAGGGCACTGCAATTCACAATCCTACAGAGTTATAAATGATAACTCTCGTCCACAAATATATTGAGGGAAGGCAAAGACGAGGAATTGAAATCAAGGCAGAATTGCAGGAAACAGATTTCAGGAGGTAGATTCGAATCGCCTTTAAAGCACATGAAAAGCGGCAAAACGTTGACAATGATGCCCTTGGCCAAAAAGGGCGTATGCGTTTTTTCCTGAATATATTCAGGAAAAAACGCATACGCCCTTTTTGGCCAACCAAGCAACCTGGAAAGGCCAATCAGCGCTACAAAGAAGTCTCGCTTCCCATCGGTCAAAAGGGCCATGCTGAAAAAAGTGTCAAAACCAGAAATGCAGGACAGGCCATGGAGAAATGGGAGCCTTGCTACACTGATGGGCGGGATGTAAATTGCCAACAGCCACTCTGGAGAAGTGTACGGTGTGTCCTGAAACATCTAAAAAACACAGCTTAGAGAGCATAGGGCACTTCCACGCATGGGGGTATAAAGTGGGAAAATTAAAAATCAGCAAGACACAAGCACCCCAAAGTTTAGGGATGCTCTGTTGACAAGGACCTCCACTTCATTCCACCTTAAATATCCCAGGAAAGCGAAAAATGGATAAAAAATTTGAGGTCCTTATGTACAATGGCATACCACTCAGCCATGAAATCAATGTCATAAGGCTAGTAGCAGCATGATGAGTGGATTTAGGTACGACGATTCTAAGTGAAATAAGTCACACAGAAAAGGACACTTCTCATAAGGTGTCACTTATAGAGGGAATGTAAAAACCGTTACACTTGAACTGAGTTACAAAACAGAACAGAGTCACACATGCAGAAAACGCACTATGGCTGCTTAACGGGAAAGCGAGGTGGGGTGATACATAAAGCAAGAGTTTCAAATTAGCTCAGATACCGTTCCATAAACCCAATATGTAATAGACAAGACCTACTCCTTGCTCAGAGAACTGGACTCAACACGCCCGATTCACCGCACAAGAATATATCTGACTAGTAATAATCTTAAAACCTATGTATTGATATCTCTCTGTTAGTGTGTCTAGTGGGTGTAAAGCGGCATAAACACAGCCGTGAAAAGCAGCTAAACCCCATTATAAAAATAAATTTCTTTTAAAAACCCATGAAACAAAGACAGTGAAAGAGAGAGAAATTCTTACACAATTCGTTCAGGGGCTGTGATGCAACCTGGATTGACCATATCTAGACCCACAGCTGGATGAGACATAAGGGTGGACACTCTTGGGGCTGAGAGGTTTGGTGAGGTTGGGTGAGCAAACGCAGACCCTTTAAAGTAATACTGCGTGCTACCCATCGCATGGGTCCCAAATCTCCAGGTTCAAGGGCATCTTCCTACATCGAAAACATGCATGAGAAACCAAGAAGATGGTACACCGTGTGTTGGGGAAAGGTTTCTAAAATGCACCTCATTTCTCATCTCCTTGTGCTCGGGTTCGCCATTCCAGCCACTTTAGTAGCAATCTCCCTACTTGGAGCATCAGCATCTTTAACCTCCTGTTCCGTACAGGTTGCAATTTGTCCTGAGGATGAACGGGAAGACGGGGAACCAATGAGAGACTAGCTCTTGGTGTTGGGATAGGCACAGGTCACTCTATTTTCCCATCAGGAAGAAGAATTAACCACAGGCTCAGCCTGCACCCCAGAACCAGAACAGGGCCTGAAGCCATCCTGCGCTTTTGCGGCCACCTCCCAAAAAAGCGAGTTGTAAAATGGAGCTTCAGGGCATTGCAATTCACAATCCTACAGAGTTATAAATGATAACTCTCGTCCACAAATATATTGAGGGAAGGCAAAGACGAGGAATTGAAATCAAGGCAGAATTGCAGGAAACAGATTTCAGGAGGTAGATTCGAATCGCCTTTAAAGCACATGAAAAGCGCCAAAACGTTGACAATGATGCCCTTGGCCAAAAAGGGCGTATGCGTTTTTTCCTGAATATATTCAGGAAAAAACGCATACGCCCTTTTTGGCCAACCAAGCAACCTGGAAAGGCAAATCAGCGCTACAAAGAAGTCTCGCTTCCCATCGGTCAAAAGGGCCATGCTGAAAAAAGTGTCAAAACCAGAAATGCAGGACAGGCCATGGAGAAATGGGAGCCTTGCTACACTGATGGGCGGGATGTAAATTGCCAACAGCCACTCTGGAGAAGTGTACGGTGTGTCCTGAAACATCTAAAAAACACAGCTTAGAGAGCATAGGGCACTTCCACGCATGGGGGTATAAAGTGGGAAAATTAAAAATCAGCAAGACACAAGCACCCCAAAGTTTAGGGATGCTCTGTTGACAAGGACCTCCACTTCATTCCACCTTAAATATCCCAGGAAAGCGAAAAATGGATAAAAAATTTGAGGTCCTTATGTACAATGGCATACCACTCAGCCATGAAATCAATGTCATAAGGCTAGTAGCAGCATGATGAGTGGATTTAGGTACGACGATTCTAAGTGAAATAAGTCACACAGAAAAGGACACTTCTCATAAGGTGTCACTTATAGAGGGAATGTAAAAACCGTTACACTTGAACTGAATTACAAAACAGAACAGAGTCACACATGCAGAAAACACACTATTGCTGTGTAACGGGAAAGTTGAGGTGGGGTGATACATAAAGCAAGACTTTCAAATTAGCTCAGATACCGTTCCATAAACCCAATATGTAATAGACAAGACCTACTCCTTGCTCAGAGAACTGGACTCAACACGCCCGATTCACCGCACAAGAATATATCTGACTAGTAATAATCTTAAAACCTATGTATTGATATCTCTCTGTTAGTGTGTCAAGTGGGTGTAAAGCGGCATAAACACAGCCGTGAAAAGCAGCTAAACCCCATTATAAAAATAAATTTCTTTTAAAAACCCATGAAACAAAGACAGTGAAAGAGAGAGAAATTCTTACACAATTCGTTCAGGGGCTGTGATGCAACCTGGATTGACCATATCTAGACCCACAGCTGGATGAGACATAAGGGTGGACACTCTTGGGGCTGAGAGGTTTGGTGAGGTTGGGTGAGAAAACGCATACCCTTTAAAGTAATACTGCGTGCTACCCATCGCATGGGTCCCAAATCTCCAGGTTCAAGGGCATCTTCCTACATCGAAAACATGCATGAGAAACCAAGAAGATGGTACACCGTGTGTTGGGGAAAGGTTTCTAAAATGCACCTCATTTCTCATCTCCTTGTGCTCGGGTTCGCCATTCCAGCCACTTTAGTAGCAATCTCCCTACTTGGAGCATCAGCACCTTTAACCTCCTGTTCCGTACAGGTTGCAATTTGTCCTGAGGATGAACGGGAAGACGGGGAACCAATGAGAGATTAGCTCTTGGTGTTGGGACAGGCACAGGTCACTCTATTTTCCCATCAGGAAGAAGAATTAACCACAGGCTCAGCCTGCACCCCGGAACCAGAACAGGGCCTGAAGCCATCCTGCGCTTTTGCGGCCAGCTCCCAAAAAAGCGACTTGTAAAATGGAGCTTCAGGGCACTTCAATTCACAATCCTACAGAGTTATAAATGATAACTCTCGTCCACAAATATATTGAGGGAAGGCAAAGACGAGGAATTGAAATCAAGGCAGAATTGCAGGAAACAGATTTCAGGAGGTAGATTCGAATCGCCTTTAAAGCACATGAAAAGCGCCAAAACGTTGACAATGATGCCCTTGGCCAAAAAGGGCGTATGCGTTTTTTCCTGAATATATTCAGGAAAAAACGCATACGCCCTTTTTGGCCAACCAAGCAACCTGGAAAGGCAAATCAGCGCTACAAAGAAGTCTCGCTTCCCATCGGTCAAAAGGGCCATGCTGAAAAAAGTGTCAAAACCAGAAATGCAGGACAGGCCATGGAGAAATGGGAGCCTTGCTACACTGATGGGCGGGATGTAAATTGCCAACAGCCACTCTGGAGAAGTGTACGGTGTGTCCTGAAACATCTAAAAAACACAGCTTAGAGAGCATAGGGCACTTCCACGCATGGGGGTATAAAGTGGGAAAATTAAAAATCAGCAAGTCACAAGCACCCCAAAGTTTAGGGCTGCTCTGTTGACAAGGACCTCCACTTCATTCCACCTTAAATATCCCAGGAAAGCGAAAAATGGATAAAAAATTTGAGGTCCTTATGTACAATGGCATACCACTCAGCCATGAAATCAATGTCATAAGGCTAGTAGCAGCATGATGAGTGGATTTAGGTATGGCGATTCTAAGTGAAATAAGTCACACAGAAAAGGACACTTCTCATAAGGTGTCACTTATAGAGGGAATGTAAAAACCGTTACACTTGAACTGAATTACAAAACAGAACAGAGTCACACATGCAGAAAACACACTATTGCTGCGTAACGGGAAAGTTGAGGTGGGGTGATACATAAAGCAAGAGTTTCAAATTAGCTCAGATACCGTTCCATAAACCCAATATGTAATAGACAAGACCTACTCCTTGCTCAGAGAACTGGACTCAACACGCCCGATTCACCGCACAAGAATATATCTGACTAGTAATAATCTTAAAACCTATGTATTGATATCTCTCTGTTAGTGTGTCAAGTGGGTGTAAAGCGGCATAAACACAGCCGTGAAAAGCAGCTAAACCCCATTATAAAAATAAATTTCTTTTAAAAACCCATGAAACAAAGACAGTGAAAGAGAGAGAAATTCTTACACAATTCGTTCAGGGGCTGTGATGCAACCTGGATTGACCATATCTAGACCCACAGCTGGATGAGACATAAGGGTGGACACTCTTGGGGCTGAGAGGTTTGGTGAGGTTGGGTGAGCAAACGCAGACCCTTTAAAGTAATACTGCGTGCTACCCATCGCATGGGTCCCAAATCTCCAGGTTCAAGGGCATCTTCCTACATCGAAAACATGCATGAGAAACCAAGAAGATGGTACACCGTGTGTTGGGGAAAGGTTTCTAAAATGCACCTCATTTCTCATCTCCTTGTGCTCGGGTTCGCCATTCCAGCCACTTTAGTAGCAATCTCCCTACTTGGATCATCAGCATCTTTAACCTCCTGTTCCGTACAGGTTGCAATTTGTCCTGAGGATGAACGGGAAGACGGGGAACCAATGAGAGACTAGCTCTTGGTGTTGGGATAGGCACAGGTCACTCTATTTTCCCATCAGGAAGAAGAATTAACCACAGGCTCAGCCTGCACCCCGGAACCAGAACAGGGCCTGAAGCCATCCGGCGCTTTTGCGGCCACCTCCCAAAAAAGCGAGTTGTAAAATGGAGCTTCAGGGCACTGCAATTCACAATCCTACAGAGTTATAAATGATAACTCTCGTCCACAAATATATTGAGGGAAGGCAAAGACGAGGAATTGAAATCAAGGCAGAATTGCAGGAAACAGATTTCAGGACGTAGATTCGAATCGCCTTTAAAGCACATGAAAAGCGCCAAAACGTTGACAATGATGCCCTTGGCCAAAAAGGGCGTATGCGTTTTTTCCTGAATATATTCAGGAAAAAACGCATACGCCCTTTTTGGCCAACCAAGCAACCTGGAAAGGCCAATCAGCGCTACAAAGAAGTCTCGCTTCCCATCGGTCAAAAGGGCCATGCTGAAAAAAGTGTCAAAACCAGAAATGCAGGACAGGCCATGGAGAAATGGGAGCCTTGCTACACTGATGGGCGGGATGTAAATTGCCAACAGCCACTCTGGAGAAGTGTACGGTGTGTCCTGAAACATCTAAAAAACACAGCGTAGAGAGCATAGGGCACTTCCACGCATGGAGGTATAAAGTGGGAAAATTAAAAATCAGCAAGACACAAGCACCCCAAAGTTTAGGGATGCTCTGTTGACAAGGACCTCCACTTCATTCCACCTTAAATATCCCAGGAAAGCGAAAAATGGATAAAAAATTTGAGGTCCTTATGTACAATGGCATACCACTCAGCCATGAAATCAATGTCATAAGGCTAGTAGCAGCATGATGAGTGGATTTAGGTACGACGATTCTAAGTGAAATAAGTCACACAGAAAAGGACACTTCTCATAAGGTGTCACTTATAGAGGGAATGTAAAAACCGTTACACTTGAACTGAGTTACAAAACAGAACAGAGTCACACATGCAGAAAACACACTATGGCTGCTTAACGGGAAAGCGAGGTGGGGTGATACATAAAGCAAGAGTTTCAAATTAGCTCAGATACCGATCCATAAACCCAATATGTAATAGACAAGACCTACTCCTTGCTCAGAGAACTGGACTCAACACGCCCGATTCACCGCACAAGAATATATCTGACTAGTAATAATCTTAAAACCTATGTATTGATATCTCTCTGTTAGTGTGTCAAGTGGGTGTAAAGCGGCATAAACACAGCCGTGAAAAGCAGCTAAACCCCATTATAAAAATAAATTTCTTTTAAAAACCCATGAAACAAAGACAGTGAAAGAGAGAGAAATTCTTACACAATTCGTTCAGGGGCTGTGATGCAACCTGGATTGACCATATCTAGACCCACAGCTGGATGAGACATAAGGGTGGACACTCTTGGGGCTGAGAGGTTTGGTGAGGTTGGGTGAGCAAACGCAGACCCTTTAAAGTAATACTGCGTGCTACCCATCGCATGGGTCCCAAATCTCCAGGTTCAAGGGCATCTTCCTACATCGAAAACATGCATGAGAAACCAAGAAGATGGTACACCGTGTGTTGGGGAAAGGTTTCTAAAATGCACCTCATTTCTCATCTCCTTGTGCTCGGGTTCGCCATTCCAGCCACTTTAGTAGCAATCTCCCTACTTGGAGCATCAGCATCTTTAACCTCCTGTTCCGTACAGGTTGCAATTTGTCCTGAGGATGAACGGGAAGACGGGGAACCAATGAGAGACTAGCTCTTGGTGTTGGGATAGGCACAGGTCACTCTATTTTCCCATCAGGAAGAAGAATTAACCACAGGCTCAGCCTGCACCCCGGAACCAGAACAGGGCCTGAAGCCATCCTGCGCTTTTGCGGCCACCTCCCAAAAAAGCGAGTTGTAAAATGGAGCTTCAGGGCACTGCAATTCACAATCCTACAGAGTTATAAATGATAACTCTCGTCCACAAATATATTGAGGGAAGGCAAAGACGAGGAATTGAAATCAAGGCAGAATTGCAGGAAACAGATTTCAGGAGGTAGATTCGAATCGCCTTTAAAGCACATGAAAAGCGCCAAAACGTTGACAATGATGCCCTTGGCCAAAAAGGGCGTATGCGTTTTTTCCTGAATATATTCAGGAAAAAACGCATACGCCCTTTTTGGCCAACCAAGCAACCTGGAAAGGCAAATCAGCGCTACAAAGAAGTCTCGCTTCCCATCGGTCAAAAGGGCCATGCTGAAAAAAGTGTCAAAACCAGAAATGCAGGACAGGCCATGGAGAAATGGGAGCCTTGCTACACTGATGGGCGGGATGTAAATTGCCAACAGCCACTCTGGAGAAGTGTACGGTGTGTCCTGAAACATCTAAAAAACAGAGCTTAGAGAGCATAGGGCACTTCCACGCATGGGGGTATAAAGTGGGAAAATTAAAAATCAGGAAGACACAAGCACCCCAAAGTTTAGGGATGCTCTGTTGACAAGGACCTCCACTTCATTCCACCTTAAATATCCCAGGAAAGCGAAAAATGGATAAAAAATTTGAGGTCCTTATGTACAATGGCATACCACTCAGCCATGAAATCAATGTCATAAGGCTAGTAGCAGCATGATGAGTGGATTTAGGTACGACGATTCTAAGTGAAATAAGTCACACAGAAAAGGACACTTCTCATAAGGTGTCACTTATAGAGGGAATGTAAAAACCGTTACACTTGAACTGAATTACAAAACAGAACAGAGTCACACATGCAGAAAACACACTATTGCTGTGTAACGGGAAAGTTGAGGTGGGGTGATACATAAAGCAAGACTTTCAAATTAGCTCAGATACCGTTCCATAAACCCAATATGTAATAGACAAGACCTACTCCTTGCTCAGAGAACTGGACTCAACACGCCCGATTCACCGCACAAGAATATATCTGACTAGTAATAATCTTAAAACCTATGTATTGATATCTCTCTGTTAGTGTGTCAAGTGGGTGTAAAGCGGCATAAACACAGCCGTGAAAAGCAGCTAAACCCCATTATAAAAATAAATTTCTTTTAAAAACCCATGAAACAAAGACAGTGAAAGAGAGAGAAATTCTTACACAATTCGTTCAGGGGCTGTGATGCAACCTGGATTGACCATATCTAGACCCACAGCTGGATGAGACATAAGGGTGGACACTCTTGGGGCTGAGAGGTTTGGTGAGGTTGGGTGAGAAAACGCATACCCTTTAAAGTAATACTGCGTGCTACCCATCGCATGGGTCCCAAATCTCCAGGTTCAAGGGCATCTTCCTACATCGAAAACATGCATGAGAAACCAAGAAGATGGTACACCGTGTGTTGGGGAAAGGTTTCTAAAATGCACCTCATTTCTCATCTCCTTGTGCTCGGGTTCGCCATTCCAGCCACTTTAGTAGCAATCTCCCTACTTGGAGCATCAGCACCTTTAACCTCCTGTTCCGTACAGGTTGCAATTTGTCCTGAGGATGAACGGGAAGACGGGGAACCAATGAGAGATTAGCTCTTGGTGTTGGGACAGGCACAGGTCACTCTATTTTCCCATCAGGAAGAAGAATTAACCACAGGCTCAGCCTGCCCCCCGGAACCAGAACAGGGCCTGAAGCCATCCTGCGCTTTTGCGGCCAGCTCCCAAAAAAGCGACTTGTAAAATGGAGCTTCAGGGCACTTCAATTCACAATCCTACAGAGTTATAAATGATAACTCTCGTCCACAAATATATTGAGGGAAGGCAAAGACGAGGAATTGAAATCAAGGCAGAATTGCAGGAAACAGATTTCAGGAGGTAGATTCGAATCGCCTTTAAAGCACATGAAAAGCGCCAAAACGTTGACAATGATGCCCTTGGCCAAAAAGGGCGTATGCGTTTTTTCCTGAATATATTCAGGAAAAAACGCATACGCCCTTTTTGGCCAACCAAGCAACCTGGAAAGGCAAATCAGCGCTAAAAAGAAGTCTCGCTTCCCATCGGTCAAAAGGGCCATGCTGAAAAAAGTGTCAAAACCAGAAATGCAGGACAGGCCATGGAGAAATGGGAGCCTTGCTACACTGATGGGCGGGATGTAAATTGCCAACAGCCACTCTGGAGAAGTGTACGGTGTGTCCTGAAACATCTAAAAAACACAGCTTAGAGAGCATAGGGCACTTCCACGCATGGGGGTATAAAGTGGGAAAATTAAAAATCAGCAAGTCACAAGCACCCCAAAGTTTAGGGCTGCTCTGTTGACAAGGACCTCCACTTCATTCCACCTTAAATATCCCAGGAAAGCGAAAAATGGATAAAAAATTTGAGGTCCTTATGTACAATGGCATACCACTCAGCCATGAAATCAATGTCATAAGGCTAGTAGCAGCATGATGAGTGGATTTAGGTATGGCGATTCTAAGTGAAATAAGTCACACAGAAAAGGACACTTCTCATAAGGTGTCACTTATAGAGGGAATGTAAAAACCGTTACACTTGAACTGAATTACAAAACAGAACAGAGTCACACATGCAGAAAACACACTATTGCTGCGTAACGGGAAAGTTGAGGTGGGGTGATACATAAAGCAAGAGTTTCAAATTAGCTCAGATACCGTTCCATAAACCCAATATGTAATAGACAAGACCTACTCCTTGCTCAGAGAACTGGACTCAACACGCCCGATTCACCGCACAAGAATATATCTGACTAGTAATAATCTTAAAACCTATGTATTGATATCTCTCTGTTAGTGTGTCAAGTGGGTGTAAAGCGGCATAAACACAGCCGTGAAAAGCAGCTAAACCCCATTATAAAAATAAATTTCTTTTAAAAACCCATGAAACAAAGACAGTGAAAGAGAGAGAAATTCTTACACAATTCGTTCAGGGGCTGTGATGCAACCTGGATTGACCATATCTAGACCCACAGCTGGATGAGACATAAGGGTGGACACTCTTGGGGCTGAGAGGTTTGGTGAGGTTGGGTGAGCAAACGCAGACCCTTTAAAGTAATACTGCGTGCTACCCATCGCATGGGTCCCAAATCTCCAGGTTCAAGGGCATCTTCCTACATCGAAAACATGCATGAGAAACCAAGAAGATGGTACACCGTGTGTTGGGGAAAGGTTTCTAAAATGCACCTCATTTCTCATCTCCTTGTGCTCGGGTTCGCCATTCCAGCCACTTTAGTAGCAATCTCCCTACTTGGATCATCAGCATCTTTAACCTCCTGTTCCGTACAGGTTGCAATTTGTCCTGAGGATGAACGGGAAGACGGGGAACCAATGAGAGACTAGCTCTTGGTGTTGGGATAGGCACAGGTCACTCTATTTTCCCATCAGGAAGAAGAATTAACCACAGGCTCAGCCTGCACCCCGGAACCAGAACAGGGCCTGAAGCCATCCGGCGCTTTTGCGGCCACCTCCCAAAAAAGCGAGTTGTAAAATGGAGCTTCAGGGCACTGCAATTCACAATCCTACAGAGTTATAAATGATAACTCTCGTCCACAAATATATTGAGGGAAGGCAAAGACGAGGAATTGAAATCAAGGCAGAATTGCAGGAAACAGATTTCAGGACGTAGATTCGAATCGCCTTTAAAGCACATGAAAAGCGGCAAAACGTTGACAATGATGCCCTTGGCCAAAAAGGGCGTATGCGTTTTTTCCTGAATATATTCAGGAAAAAACGCATACGCCCTTTTTGGCCAACCAAGCAACCTGGAAAGGCCAATCAGCGCTACAAAGAAGTCTCGCTTCCCATCGGTCAAAAGGGCCATGCTGAAAAAAGTGTCAAAACCAGAAATGCAGGACAGGCCATGGAGAAATGGGAGCCTTGCTACACTGATGGGCGGGATGTAAATTGCCAACAGCCACTCTGGAGAAGTGTACGGTGTGTCCTGAAACATCTAAAAAACACAGCTTAGAGAGCATAGGGCACTTCCACGCATGGGGGTATAAAGTGGGAAAATTAAAAATCAGCAAGACACAAGCACCCCAAAGTTTAGGGATGCTCTGTTGACAAGGACCTCCACTTCATTCCACCTTAAATATCCCAGGAAAGCGAAAAATGGATAAAAAATTTGAGGTCCTTATGTACAATGGCATACCACTCAGCCATGAAATCAATGTCATAAGGCTAGTAGCAGCATGATGAGTGGATTTAGGTACGACGATTCTAAGTGAAATAAGTCACACAGAAAAGGACACTTCTCATAAGGTGTCACTTATAGAGGGAATGTAAAAACCGTTACACTTGAACTGAGTTACAAAACAGAACAGAGTCACACATGCAGAAAACGCACTATGGCTGCTTAACGGGAAAGCGAGGTGGGGTGATACATAAAGCAAGAGTTTCAAATTAGCTCAGATACCGTTCCATAAACCCAATATGTAATAGACAAGACCTACTCCTTGCTCAGAGAACTGGACTCAACACGCCCGATTCACCGCACAAGAATATATCTGACTAGTAATAATCTTAAAACCTATGTATTGATATCTCTCTGTTAGTGTGTCTAGTGGGTGTAAAGCGGCATAAACACAGCCGTGAAAAGCAGCTAAACCCCATTATAAAAATAAATTTCTTTTAAAAACCCATGAAACAAAGACAGTGAAAGAGAGAGAAATTCTTACACAATTCGTTCAGGGGCTGTGATGCAACCTGGATTGACCATATCTAGACCCACAGCTGGATGAGACATAAGGGTGGACACTCTTGGGGCTGAGAGGTTTGGTGAGGTTGGGTGAGCAAACGCAGACCCTTTAAAGTAATACTGCGTGCTACCCATCGCATGGGTCCCAAATCTCCAGGTTCAAGGGCATCTTCCTACATCGAAAACATGCATGAGAAACCAAGAAGATGGTACACCGTGTGTTGGGGAAAGGTTTCTAAAATGCACCTCATTTCTCATCTCCTTGTGCTCGGGTTCGCCATTCCAGCCACTTTAGTAGCAATCTCCCTACTTGGAGCATCAGCATCTTTAACCTCCTGTTCCGTACAGGTTGCAATTTGTCCTGAGGATGAACGGGAAGACGGGGAACCAATGAGAGACTAGCTCTTGGTGTTGGGATAGGCACAGGTCACTCTATTTTCCCATCAGGAAGAAGAATTAACCACAGGCTCAGCCTGCACCCCAGAACCAGAACAGGGCCTGAAGCCATCCTGCGCTTTTGCGGCCACCTCCCAAAAAAGCGAGTTGTAAAATGGAGCTTCAGGGCATTGCAATTCACAATCCTACAGAGTTATAAATGATAACTCTCGTCCACAAATATATTGAGGGAAGGCAAAGACGAGGAATTGAAATCAAGGCAGAATTGCAGGAAACAGATTTCAGGAGGTAGATTCGAATCGCCTTTAAAGCACATGAAAAGCGCCAAAACGTTGACAATGATGCCCTTGGCCAAAAAGGGCGTATGCGTTTTTTCCTGAATATATTCAGGAAAAAACGCATACGCCCTTTTTGGCCAACCAAGCAACCTGGAAAGGCAAATCAGCGCTACAAAGAAGTCTCGCTTCCCATCGGTCAAAAGGGCCATGCTGAAAAAAGTGTCAAAACCAGAAATGCAGGACAGGCCATGGAGAAATGGGAGCCTTGCTACACTGATGGGCGGGATGTAAATTGCCAACAGCCACTCTGGAGAAGTGTACGGTGTGTCCTGAAACATCTAAAAAACACAGCTTAGAGAGCATAGGGCACTTCCACGCATGGGGGTATAAAGTGGGAAAATTAAAAATCAGCAAGACACAAGCACCCCAAAGTTTAGGGATGCTCTGTTGACAAGGACCTCCACTTCATTCCACCTTAAATATCCCAGGAAAGCGAAAAATGGATAAAAAATTTGAGGTCCTTATGTACAATGGCATACCACTCAGCCATGAAATCAATGTCATAAGGCTAGTAGCAGCATGATGAGTGGATTTAGGTACGACGATTCTAAGTGAAATAAGTCACACAGAAAAGGACACTTCTCATAAGGTGTCACTTATAGAGGGAATATAAAAACCGTTACACTTGAACTGAATTACAAAACAGAACAGAGTCACACATGCAGAAAACACACTATTGCTGCATAACGGGAAAGTTGAGGTGGGGTGATACATAAAGCAAGAGTTTCAAATTAGCTCAGATACCGTTCCATAAACCCAATATGTAATAGACAAGACCTACTCCTTGCTCAGAGAACTGGACTCAACACGCCCGATTCACCGCACAAGAATATATCTGACTAGTAATAATCTTAAAACCTATGTATTGATATCTCTCTGTTAGTGTGTCAAGTGGATGTAAAGCGGCATAAACACAGCCGTGAAAAGCAGCTAAACCCCATTATAAAAATAAATTTCTTTTAAAAACCCATGAAACAAAGACAGTGAAAGAGAGAGAAATTCTTACACAATTCGTTCAGGGGCTGTGATGCAACCTGGATTGACCATATCTAGACCCACAGGTGGATGAGACATAAGGGTGGACACTCTTGGGGCTGAGAGGTTTGGTGAGGTTGGGTGAGCAAACGCAGACCCTTTAAAGTAATACTGCGTGCTACCCATCGCATGGGTCCCAAATCTCCAGGTTCAAGGGCATCTTCCTACATCGAAAACATGCATGAGAAACCAAGAAGATGGTACACCGTGTGTTGGGGAAAGGTTTCTAAAATGCACCTCATTTCTCATCTCCTTGTGCTCGGGTTCGCCATTCCAGCCACTTTAGTAGCAATCTCCCTACTTGGAGCATCAGCACCTTTAACCTCCTGTTCCGTACAGGTTGCAATTTGTCCTGAGGATGAACGGGAAGACGGGGAACCAATGAGAGATTAGCTCTTGGTGTTGGGACAGGCACAGGTCACTCTATTTTCCCATCAGGAAGAAGAATTAACCACAGGCTCAGCCTGCCCCCCGGAACCAGAACAGGGCCTGAAGCCATCCTGCGCTTTTGCGGCCACCTCCCAAAAAAGAGAGTTGTAAAATGGAGCTTCAGGGCACTGCAATTCACAATCCTACAGAGTTATAAATGATAACTCTCGTCCACAAATATATTGAGGGAAGGCAAAGACGAGGAATTGAAATCAAGGCAGAATTGCAGGAAACAGATTTCAGGAGGTAGATTCGAATCGCCTTTAAAGCACATGAAAAGCGCCAAAACGTTGACAATGATGCCCTTGGCCAAAAAGTGCGTATGCGTTTTTTCCTGAATACATTCAGGAAAAAACGCATACGCCCTTTTTGGCCAACCAAGCAACCTGGAAAGTCAAATCAGTGATACAAAGAAGTCTCGCTTCCCATCGGTCAAAAGGGCCATGCTGAAAAAAGTGTCAAAACCAGAAATGCAGGACAGGCCATGGAGAAATGGGAGCCTTGCTACACTGATGGGCGGGATGTAAATTGCCAACAGCCACTCTGGAGAAGTGTACGGTGTGTCCTGAAACATCTAAAAAACACAGCTTAGAGAGCATAGGGCACTTCCACGCATGGGGGTATAACGTGGGAAAATTAAAAATCAGCAAGACACAAGCACCCCAAAGTTTAGGGCTGCTCTGTTGACAAGGACCTCCACTTCATTCCACCTTAAATATCCCAGGAAAGCGAAAAATGGATAAAAAATTTGAGGTCCTTATGTACAATGGCATACCACTCAGCCATGAAATCAATGTCATAAGGCTAGTAGCAGCATGATGAGTGGATTTAGGTACGGCGATTCTAAGTGAAATAAGTCACACAGAAAAGGACACTTCTCATAAGGTGTCACTTATAGAGGGAATGTAAAAACCGTTACACTTGAACTGAGTTACAAAACAGAACAGAGTCACACATGCAGAAAACACACTATGGCTGCTTAACGGGAAAGCGAGGTGGGGTGATACATAAAGCAAGAGTTTCAAATTAGCTCAGATACCGTTCCATAAACCCAATATGTAATAGACAAGACCTACTCCTTGCTCAGAGAACTGGACTCAACACGCCCGATTCACCGCACAAGAATATATCTGACTAGTAATAATCTTAAAACCTATGTATTGATATCTCTCTGTTAGTGTGTCTAGTGGGTGTAAAGCGGCATAAACACAGCCGTGAAAAGCAGCTAAACCCCATTATAAAAATAAATTTCTTTTAAAAACCCATGAAACAAAGACAGTGAAAGAGAGAGAAATTCTTACACAATTCGTTCAGGGGCTGTGATGCAACCTGGATTGACCATATCTAGACCCACAGCTGGATGAGACATAAGGGTGGATACTCTTGGGGCTGAGAGGTTTGGTGAGGTTGGGTGAGCAAACGCAGACCCTTTAAAGTAATACTGCGTGCTACCCATCGCATGGGTCCCAAATCTCCAGGTTCAAGGGCATCTTCCTACATCGAAAACATGCATGAGAAACCAAGAAGATGGTACACCGTGTGTTGGGGAAAGGTTTCTAAAATGCACCTCATTTCTCATCTCCTTGTGCTCGGGTTCGCCATTCCAGCCACTTTAGTAGCAATCTCCCTACTTGGAGCATCAGCATCTTTAACCTCCTGTTCCGTACAGGTTGCAATTTGTCCTGAGGATGAACGGGAAGACGGGGAACCAATGAGAGACTAGCTCTTGGTGTTGGGATAGGCACAGGTCACTCTATTTTCCCATCAGGAAGAAGAATTAACCACAGGCTCAGCCTGCACCCCGGAACCAGAACAGGGCCTGAAGCCATCCTGCGCTTTGGCGGCCACCTCCAAAAAAGCGAGTTGTAAAATGGAGCTTCAGGGCACTGCAATTCACAATCCTACAGAGTTATAAATGATAACTCTCGTCCACAAATATATTGAGGGAAGGCAAAGACGAGGAATTGAAATCAAGGCAGAATTGCAGGAAACAGATTTCAGGAGGTAGATTCGAATCGCCTTTAAAGCACATGAAAAGCGCCAAAACGTTGACAATGATGCCCTTGGCCAAAAAGGGCGTATGCGTTTTTTCCTGAATATATTCAGGAAAAAACGCATACGCCCTTTTTGGCCAACCAAGCAACCTGGAAAGGCAAATCAGCGCTACAAAGAAGTCTCGCTTCCCATCGGTCAAAAGGGCCATGCTGAAAAAAGTGTCAAAACCAGAAATGCAGGACAGGCCATGGAGAAATGGGAGCCTTGCTACACTGATGGGCGGGATGTAAATTGCCAACAGCCACTCTGGAGAAGTGTACGGTGTGTCCTGAAACATCTAAAAAACACAGCTTAGAGAGCATAGGGCACTTCCACGCATGGGGGTATAAAGTGGGAAAATTAAAAATCAGCAAGACACAAGCACCCCAAAGTTTAGGGATGCTCTGTTGACAAGGACCTCCACTTCATTCCACCTTAAATATCCCAGGAAAGCGAAAAATGGATAAAAAATTTGAGGTCCTTATGTACAATGGCATACCACTCAGCCATGAAATCAATGTCATAAGGCTAGTAGCAGCATGATGAGTGGATTTAGGTACGACGATTCTAAGTGAAATAAGTCACACAGAAAAGGACACTTCTCATAAGGTGTCACTTATAGAGGGAATGTAAAAACCGATACACTTGAACTGAGTTACAAAACAGAACAGAGTCACACATGCAGAAAACGCACTATGGCTGCTTAACGGGAAAGCGAGGTGGGGTGATACATAAAGCAAGAGTTTCAAATTAGCTCAGATACCGTTCCATAAACCCAATATGTAATAGACAAGACCTACTCCTTGCTCAGAGAACTGGACTCAACACGCCCGATTCACCGCACAAGAATATATCTGACTAGTAATAATCTTAAAACCTATGTATTGATATCTCTCTGTTAGTGTGTCTAGTGGGTGTAAAGCGGCATAAACACAGCCGTGAAAAGCAGCTAAACCCCATTATAAAAATAAATTTCTTTTAAAAACCCATGAAACAAAGACAGTGAAAGAGAGAGAAATTCTTACACAATTCGTTCAGGGGCTGTGATGCAACCTGGATTGACCATATCTAGACCCACAGCTGGATGAGACATAAGGGTGGACACTCTTGGGGCTGAGAGGTTTGGTGAGGTTGGGTGAGCAAACGCAGACCCTTTAAAGTAATACTGCGTGCTACCCATCGCATGGGTCCCAAATCTCCAGGTTCAAGGGCATCTTCCTACATCGAAAACATGCATGAGAAACCAAGAAGATGGTACACCGTGTGTTGGGGAAAGGTTTCTAAAATGCACCTCATTTCTCATCTCCTTGTGCTCGGGTTCGCCATTCCAGCCACTTTAGTAGCAATCTCCCTACTTGGAGCATCAGCATCTTTAACCTCCTGTTCCGTACAGGTTGCAATTTGTCCTGAGGATGAACGGGAAGACGGGGAACCAATGAGAGACTAGCTCTTGGTGTTGGGATAGGCACAGGTCACTCTATTTTCCCATCAGGAAGAAGAATTAACCACAGGCTCAGCCTGCACCCCAGAACCAGAACAGGGCCTGAAGCCATCCTGCGCTTTTGCGGCCACCTCCCAAAAAAGCGAGTTGTAAAATGGAGCTTCAGGGCATTGCAATTCACAATCCTACAGAGTTATAAATGATAACTCTCGTCCACAAATATATTGAGGGAAGGCAAAGACGAGGAATTGAAATCAAGGCAGAATTGCAGGAAACAGATTTCAGGAGGTAGATTCGAATCGCCTTTAAAGCACATGAAAAGCGCCAAAACGTTGACAATGATGCCCTTGGCCAAAAAGGGCGTATGCGTTTTTTCCTGAATATATTCAGGAAAAAACGCATACGCCCTTTTTGGCCAACCAAGCAACCTGGAAAGGCAAATCAGCGCTACAAAGAAGTCTCGCTTCCCATCGGTCAAAAGGGCCATGCTGAAAAAAGTGTCAAAACCAGAAATGCAGGACAGGCCATGGAGAAATGGGAGCCTTGCTACACTGATGGGCGGGATGTAAATTGCCAACAGCCACTCTGGAGAAGTGTACGGTGTGTCCTGAAACATCTAAAAAACACAGCTTAGAGAGCATAGGGCACTTCCACGCATGGGGGTATAAAGTGGGAAAATTAAAAATCAGCAAGACACAAGCACCCCAAAGTTTAGGGATGCTCTGTTGACAAGGACCTCCACTTCATTCCACCTTAAATATCCCAGGAAAGCGAAAAATGGATAAAAAATTTGAGGTCCTTATGTACAATGGCATACCACTCAGCCATGAAATCAATGTCATAAGGCTAGTAGCAGCATGATGAGTGGATTTAGGTACGACGATTCTAAGTGAAATAAGTCACACAGAAAAGGACACTTCTCATAAGGTGTCACTTATAGAGGGAATGTAAAAACCGTTACACTTGAACTGAATTACAAAACAGAACAGAGTCACACATGCAGAAAACACACTATTGCTGCATAACGGGAAAGTTGAGGTGGGGTGATACATAAAGCAAGAGTTTCAAATTAGCTCAGATACCGTTCCATAAACCCAATATGTAATAGACAAGACCTACTCCTTGCTCAGAGAACTGGACTCAACACGCCCGATTCACCGCACAAGAATATATCTGACTAGTAATAATCTTAAAACCTATGTATTGATATCTCTCTGTTAGTGTGTCAAGTGGATGTAAAGCGGCATAAACACAGCCGTGAAAAGCAGCTAAACCCCATTATAAAAATAAATTTCTTTTAAAAACCCATGAAACAAAGACAGTGAAAGAGAGAGAAATTCTTACACAATTCGTTCAGGGGCTGTGATGCAACCTGGATTGACCATATCTAGACCCACAGGTGGATGAGACATAAGGGTGGACACTCTTGGGGCTGAGAGGTTTGGTGAGGTTGGGTGAGCAAACGCAGACCCTTTAAAGTAATACTGCGTGCTACCCATCGCATGGGTCCCAAATCTCCAGGTTCAAGGGCATCTTCCTACATCGAAAACATGCATGAGAAACCAAGAAGATGGTACACCGTGTGTTGGGGAAAGGTTTCTAAAATGCACCTCATTTCTCATCTCCTTGTGCTCGGGTTCGCCATTCCAGCCACTTTAGTAGCAATCTCCCTACTTGGAGCATCAGCACCTTTAACCTCCTGTTCCGTACAGGTTGCAATTTGTCCTGAGGATGAACGGGAAGACGGGGAACCAATGAGAGATTAGCTCTTGGTGTTGGGACAGGCACAGGTCACTCTATTTTCCCATCAGGAAGAAGAATTAACCACAGGCTCAGCCTGCCCCCCGGAACCAGAACAGGGCCTGAAGCCATCCTGCGCTTTTGCGGCCACCTCCCAAAAAAGAGAGTTGTAAAATGGAGCTTCAGGGCACTGCAATTCACAATCCTACAGAGTTATAAATGATAACTCTCGTCCACAAATATATTGAGGGAAGGCAAAGACGAGGAATTGAAATCAAGGCAGAATTGCAGGAAACAGATTTCAGGAGGTAGATTCGAATCGCCTTTAAAGCACATGAAAAGCGCCAAAACGTTGACAATGATGCCCTTGGCCAAAAAGTGCGTATGCGTTTTTTCCTGAATACATTCAGGAAAAAACGCATACGCCCTTTTTGGCCAACCAAGCAACCTGGAAAGTCAAATCAGTGATACAAAGAAGTCTCGCTTCCCATCGGTCAAAAGGGCCATGCTGAAAAAAGTGTCAAAACCAGAAATGCAGGACAGGCCATGGAGAAATGGGAGCCTTGCTACACTGATGGGCGGGATGTAAATTGCCAACAGCCACTCTGGAGAAGTGTACGGTGTGTCCTGAAACATCTAAAAAACACAGCTTAGAGAGCATAGGGCACTTCCACGCATGGGGGTATAACGTGGGAAAATTAAAAATCAGCAAGACACAAGCACCCCAAAGTTTAGGGCTGCTCTGTTGACAAGGACCTCCACTTCATTCCACCTTAAATATCCCAGGAAAGCGAAAAATGGATAAAAAATTTGAGGTCCTTATGTACAATGGCATACCACTCAGCCATGAAATCAATGTCATAAGGCTAGTAGCAGCATGATGAGTGGATTTAGGTACGGCGATTCTAAGTGAAATAAGTCACACAGAAAAGGACACTTCTCATAAGGTGTCACTTATAGAGGGAATGTAAAAACCGTTACACTTGAACTGAGTTACAAAACAGAACAGAGTCACACATGCAGAAAACACACTATGGCTGCTTAACGGGAAAGCGAGGTGGGGTGATACATAAAGCAAGAGTTTCAAATTAGCTCAGATACCGTTCCATAAACCCAATATGTAATAGACAAGACCTACTCCTTGCTCAGAGAACTGGACTCAACACGCCCGATTCACCGCACAAGAATATATCTGACTAGTAATAATCTTAAAACCTATGTATTGATATCTCTCTGTTAGTGTGTCTAGTGGGTGTAAAGCGGCATAAACACAGCCGTGAAAAGCAGCTAAACCCCATTATAAAAATAAATTTCTTTTAAAAACCCATGAAACAAAGACAGTGAAAGAGAGAGAAATTCTTACACAATTCGTTCAGGGGCTGTGATGCAACCTGGATTGACCATATCTAGACCCACAGCTGGATGAGACATAAGGGTGGACACTCTTGGGGCTGAGAGGTTTGGTGAGGTTGGGTGAGCAAACGCAGACCCTTTAAAGTAATACTGCGTGCTACCCATCGCATGGGTCCCAAATCTCCAGGTTCAAGGGCATCTTCCTACATCGAAAACATGCATGAGAAACCAAGAAGATGGTACACCGTGTGTTGGGGAAAGGTTTCTAAAATGCACCTCATTTCTCATCTCCTTGTGCTCGGGTTCGCCATTCCAGCCACTTTAGTAGCAATCTCCCTACTTGGAGCATCAGCATCTTTAACCTCCTGTTCCGTACAGGTTGCAATTTGTCCTGAGGATGAACGGGAAGACGGGGAACCAATGAGAGACTAGCTCTTGGTGTTGGGATAGGCACAGGTCACTCTATTTTCCCATCAGGAAGAAGAATTAACCACAGGCTCAGCCTGCACCCCGGAACCAGAACAGGGCCTGAAGCCATCCTGCGCTTTGGCGGCCACCTCCAAAAAAGCGAGTTGTAAAATGGAGCTTCAGGGCACTGCAATTCACAATCCTACAGAGTTATAAATGATAACTCTCGTCCACAAATATATTGAGGGAAGGCAAAGACGAGGAATTGAAATCAAGGCAGAATTGCAGGAAACAGATTTCAGGAGGTAGATTCGAATCGCCTTTAAAGCACATGAAAAGCGCCAAAACGTTGACAATGATGCCCTTTGCCAAAAAGGGCGTATGCGTTTTTTCCTGAATATATTCAGGAAAAAACGCATACGCCCTTTTTGGCCAACCAAGCAACCTGGAAAGGCAAATCAGCGCTACAAAGAAGTCTCGCTTCCCATCGGTCAAAAGGGCGATGCTGTAAAAAGTGTCAAAACCAGAAATGCAGGACAGGCCATGGAGAAATGGGAGCCTTGCTACACTGATGGGCGGGATGTAAATTGCCAACAGCCACTCTGGAGAAGTGTACGGTGTGTCCTGAAACATCTAAAAAACACAGCTTAGAGAGCATAGGGCACTTCCACGCATGGGGGTATAAAGTGGGAAAATTAAAAATCAGCAAGACACAAGCACCCCAAAGTTTAGGGATGCTCTGTTGACAAGGACCTCCACTTCATTCCACCTTAAATATCCCAGGAAAGCGAAAAATGGATAAAAAATTTGAGGTCATTATGTACAATGGCATACCACTCAGCCATCAAATCAATGTCATAAGGCTAGTAGCAGCATGATGAGTGGATTTAGGTACGACGATTCTAAGTGAAATAAGTCACACAGAAAAGGACACTTCTCATAAGGTGTAACTTATAGAGGGAATGTAAAAACCGTTACACTTGAACTGAGTTACAAAACAGAACAGAGTCACACATGCAGAAAACACACTATGGCTGCTTAACGGGAAAGCGAGGTGGGGTGATACATAAAGCAAGAGTTTCAAATTAGCTCAGATACCGTTCCATAAACCCAATATGTAATAGACAAGACCTACTCCTTGCTCAGAGAACTGGACTCAACACGCCCGATTCACCGCACAAGAATATATCTGACTAGTAATAATCTTAAAACCTATGTATTGATATCTCTCTGTTAGTGTGTCTAGTGGGTGTAAAGCGGCATAAACACAGCCGTGAAAAGCAGCTAAACCCCATTATAAAAATAAATTTCTTTTAAAAACCCATGAAACAAAGACAGTGAAAGAGAGAGAAATTCTTACACAATTCGTTCAGGGGCTGTGATGCAACCTGGATTGACCATATCTAGACCCACAGCTGGATGAGACATAAGGGTGGATACTCTTGGGGCTGAGAGGTTTGGTGAGGTTGGGTGAGCAAACGCAGACCCTTTAAAGTAATACTGCGTGCTACCCATCGCATGGGTCCCAAATCTCCAGGTTCAAGGGCATCTTCCTACATCGAAAACATGCATGAGAAACCAAGAAGATGGTACACCGTGTGTTGGGGAAAGGTTTCTAAAATGCACCTCATTTCTCATCTCCTTGTGCTCGGGTTCGCCATTCCAGCCACTTTAGTAGCAATCTCCCTACTTGGAGCATCAGCATCTTTAACCTCCTGTTCCGTACAGGTTGCAATTTGTCCTGAGGATGAACGGGAAGACGGGGAACCAATGAGAGACTAGCTCTTGGTGTTGGGATAGGCACAGGTCACTCTATTTTCCCATCAGGAAGAAGAATTAACCACAGGCTCAGCCTGCACCCCAGAACCAGAACAGGGCCTGAAGCCATCCTGCGCTTTTGCGGCCACCTCCCAAAAAAGCGAGTTGTAAAATGGAGCTTCAGGGCATTGCAATTCACAATCCTACAGAGTTATAAATGATAACTCTCGTCCACAAATATATTGAGGGAAGGCAAAGACGAGGAATTGAAATCAAGGCAGAATTGCAGGAAACAGATTTCAGGAGGTAGATTCGAATCGCCTTTAAAGCACATGAAAAGCGGCAAAACGTTGACAATGATGCCCTTGGCCAAAAAGGGCGTATGCGTTTTTTCCTGAATATATTCAGGAAAAAACGCATACGCCCTTTTTGGCCAACCAAGCAACCTGGAAAGGCAAATCAGCGCTACAAAGAAGTCTCGCATCCCATCGGTCAAAAGGGCCATGCTGAAAAATGTGTCAAAACCAGAAATGCAGGACAGGCCATGGAGAAATGGGAGCCTTGCTACACTGATGGGCGGGATGTAAATTGCCAACAGCCACTCTGGAGAAGTGTACGGTGTGTCCTGAAACATCTAAAAAACACAGCTTAGAGAGCATAGGGCACTTCCACGCATGGGGGTATAAAGTGGGAAAATTAAAAATCAGCAAGACACAAGCACCCCAAAGTTTAGGGCTGCTCTGTTGACAAGGACCTCCACTTCATTCCACCTTAAATATCCCAGGAAAGCGAAAAATGGATAAAAAATTTGAGGTCCATATGTACAATGGATTATCACTCAGCCATGAAATCAATGTCATAAGGCTAGTAGCAGCATGATGAGTGGATTTAAGTACGACGATTCTAAGTGACATAAGTCACACAGAAAAGGACACTTCTCATAAGGTGTCACTTATAGAGGGAATGTAAAAACCGTTACACTTGAACTGAATTACAAAACGGAACAGAGTCACACATGCAGAAAACACACTATGGCTGCTTAACGGGAAATGTGAGGTGGGGTGATCCATAAAACAACAGTTTCAAATTAGCTCAGATACCGTTCCATAAACCCAATATGTAACAGACAAGACCTACTCCTTGCTCAGAGAACTGGACTCAACACGCCCGATTCACCGCACAAGAATATATCTGACTAGTAATAATCTTAAAACCTATGTATTGATATCTCTCTGTTAGTGTGTCAAGTGGGTGTAAAGCAGCATAAACACAGCCGTGAAAAGCAGCTAAACCCCATTATAAAAATAAATTACTTTTCAAAACCCATGAAACAAAGACAGTGAAAGAGAGAAAAATTCTTAAACAATTCGTTCAGGGTCTGTGATGCAACCTGGATTGACCATATCTAGACCCACAGCTGGATGAGACATAAGGGTGGACACTCTTGGGGCTGAGAGTTTTGGTGAGGTTGGGTGAGCAAACACAGACCCTTTAAAGTAATACTGCGTGCTACCCATCGCATGGGTCCCAAATCTCCAGGTTCAAGGGCATCTTCCTACAACGAAAACATGCATGAGAAACCCAGAAGATGGTACACCGTGTGATGGGGAAAGGTTTCTAAAAGGCACTTAATTTCTCATCTCCTTGTGCTCGGGTTCGCCATTCCAGCCACTTTACTAGCAATCTCCCTACTTGGAGCATCAGCACCTTTAACCTCCTGTTCCGTACAGGTTGCTATTTGTCCTGAGGATGAACGGGAAGACGGGGAACCAATGAGAGACTAGCTCTTGGTGTTGGGACAGGCACAGGTCACTCTATTTTCCCATCAGGAAGAAGAATTAACCACAGGCTCAGCCTGCCCCCCGGAACCAGAACAGGGCCTGAAGCCATCCTGCGCTTTTGCGGCCAGCTCCCGAAAAAGCGAGTTGTAAAATGGAGCTTCAGGGCACTGCAATTCACAAACCTGCACAGTTATAAATGATAACTCTCGTCCACAAATATATTGAGGGAAAGCAAAGACGAGGAATTGAAATCAAGGCAGAATTGCAGGAAACAGATTTCAGGAGGTAGATTCGAATCGCCTTTAAAGCACATGAAAAGCGGCAAAACGTTGACAATGATGCCCTTGGCCAAAAGGGCGTATGCGTTTTTTCCTGAATATATTCAGGAAAAAACGCATACGCCCTTTTTGGCCAACCAAGCAACCTGGAAAGGCAAATCAGCGCTACAAAGAAGTCTCGCTTCCCATCGGTCAAAAGGGCCATGCTGAAAAAAGTGTCAAAACCAGAAATGCAGGACAGGCCATGGAGAAATGGGAGCCTTGCTACACTGATGGGCGGGATGTAAATTCCCAACAGCCACTCTGGAGAAGTGTACAGTGTGTCCTGAAACATCTAAAAAACACAGCTTAGAGAGCATAGGGCACTTCCACGCATGGGGGTATAAAGTGGGAAAATTAAAAATCAGCAAGAAACAAGCACCCCAAAGTTTAGGGCTGCTCTGTTGACAAGGACCTCCACTTCATTCCACCTTAAATATCCCAGGAAAGCGAAAAATGGATAAAAAATTTGAGGTCCATATGTACAATGGAATATCACTCAGCCATGAAATCAATGTCATAAGGCTAGTAGCAGCATGATGAGTGGATTTAGGTACGACGATTCTAAGTGAAATAAGTCACACAGAAAAGGACACTTCTCATAAGGTGTCACTTATAGAGCGAATGTAAAAACGGTTACACTTGAACTGAATTACAAAACAGAACAGAGTCACACATGCAGAAAACACACTATGGCTGCTTAACGGGAAAGGTGAGGTGGGGTGATCCATAAAACAAGAGTTTCAAATTAGCTCAGATACCGTTCCATAAACCTAATATGTAACAGACAAGACCTACTCCTTGCTCAGAGAACTGGACTCAACACGCCCGATTCACCGCACAAGAATATATCTGACTAGTAATAATCTTAAAACCTATGTATTGATATCTCTCTGTTAGTGTGTCAAGTGGGTGTAAAGCGGCATAAACACAGCCGTGAAAAGCAGCTAAACCCCATTATAAAAATAAATTACTTTTCAAAACCCATGAAACAAAGACAGTGAAAGAGAGAGAAATTCTTACACAATTCGTTCATGGTCTGTGATGCAACCTGGATTGACCATATCTAGACCCACAGCTGGATGAGACATAAGGTTGGACACTCTTGGGGCTGAGAGGTTTGGTGAGGTTGTGTGAGCAAACGCAGACCCTTTAAAGTAATACTGCGTGCTACCCATCACATGGGTCCCAAATCTCCAGGTTCAAGGGCATCTTCCTACATCGAAAACATGCATGAGAAACCCAGAAGATGGTACACCGTGTGATGGGGAAAGGTTTCTAAAACGCACCTCATTTCTCATCTCCTTGTGCTCGGGTTCGCCATTCCAGCCACTTTACTAGCAATCTCCCTACTTGGAGCATCAGCACCTTTAACCTCCTGTTCCGTACAGGTTGCTATTTGTCCTGAGGATGAACGGGAAGACGGGGAACCAATGAGAGACTAGCTCTTGGTGTTGGGACAGGCACAGGTCACTCTATTTTCCCATCAGGAAGAAGAATTAACCACAGGCTCAGCCTGCTCCCCCGAACCAGAAAAGGGCCTGAAGCCATCCGGCGCTTTTGCGGCCAGCTCCCGAAAAAGCGAGTTGTAAAATGGAGCTTCAGGGCACTGCAATTCACAAACCTGCACAGTTATAAATGATAACTCTCGTCCACAAATATATTGAGGGAAGGCAAAGACGAGGAATTGAAATCAAGGCAGAATTGCAGGAAACAGATTTCAGGACGTAGATTCGAATCTCCTTTAAAGCACATGAAAAGCGGCAAAACATTGACAATGATGCCCTTGGCCAAAAGGGCGTATGCGTTTTTTCCTGAATATATTCAGGAAAAAACGCATACGCCCTTTTTGGCCAACCAAGCAACCTGGAAAGGCAAATCAGCGCTACAAAGAAGTCTCGCTTCCCATCGGTCAAAAGGGCCATGCTGAAAAAAGTGTCAAAACCAGAAATGCAGGACAGGCCATGGAGAAATGGGAGCCTTGCTACACTGATGGGCGGGATGTAAATTGCCAACAGCCACTCTGGAGAAGTGTACGGTGTGTCCTGAAACATCTAAAAAACACAGCTTAGAGAGCATAGGGCACTTCCACGCATGGGGGTATAAAGTGGGAAAATTAAAAATCAGCAAGACACAAGCACCCCAAAGTTTAGGGCTGCTCTGTTGACAAGGACCTCCACTTCATTCCACCTTAAATATCCCAGGAAAGCGAAAAATGGATAAAAAATTTGAGGTCCATATGTACAATGGATTATCACTCAGCCATGAAATCAATGTCATAAGGCTAGTAGCAGCATGATGAGTGGATTTAGGTACGACGATTCTAAGTGACATAAGTCACACAGAAAAGGACACTTCTCATAAGGTGTCACTTATAGAGGGAATGTAAAAACCGTTACACTTGAACTGAATTACAAAACAGAACAGAGTCACACATGCAGAAAACACACTATGGCTGATTAACGGGAAAGGTGAGGTTGGGTGATACATAAAACAAGAGTTTCAAATTAGCTCAGATACCGTTCCATAAACCCAATATGTAACAGACAAGACCTACTCCTTGCTCAGAGAACTGGACTCAACACGCCCGATTCACCACACAAGAATATATCTGACTAGTAATAATCTTAAAACCTATGTATTGATATCTCTCTGTTAGTGTGTCAAGTGGGTGTAAAGCAGCATAAACACAGCCGTGAAAAGCAGCTAAACCCCATTATAAAAATAAATTACTTTTCAAAACCCATGAAACCAAGACAGTGAAAGAGAGAAAAATTCTTAAACAATTCGTTCAGGGTCTGTGATGCAACCTGGATTGACCATATCTAGACCCACAGCTGGATGAGACATAAGGGTGGACACTCTTGGGGCTGAGAGGTTTGGTGAGGTTGGGTGAGCAAACACAGACCCTTTAAAGTAATACTGCGTGCTACCCATCGCATGGGTCCCAAATCTCCAGGTTCAAGGGCATCTTCCTACAACGAAAACATGCATGAGAAACCCAGAAGATGGTACACCGTGTGATGGGGAAAGGTTTCTAAAACGCACTTCATTTCTCATCTCCTTGTGCTCGGGTTCGCCATTCCAGCCACTTTACTAGCAATCTCCCTACTTGGAGCATCAGCACCTTTAACCTCCTGTTCCGTACAGGTTGCTATTTGTCCTGAGGATGAACGGGAAGACGGGGAACCAATGAGAGACTAGCTCTTGGTGTTGGGACAGGCACAGGTCACTCTATTTTCCCATCAGGAAGAAGAATTAACCACAGGCTCAGCCTGCCCCCCGGAACCAGAACAGGGCCTGAAGCCATCCTGCGCTTTTGCGGCCAGCTCCCGAAAAAGCGAGTTGTAAAATGGAGCTTCAGGGCACTGCAATTCACAAACCTGCACAGTTATAAATGATAACTCTCGTCCACAAATATATTGAGGGAAAGCAAAGACGAGGAAGTGAAATCAAGGCAGAATTGCAGGAAACAGATTTCAGGAGGTAGATTCGAATCGCCTTTAAAGCACATGAAAAGCGGCAAAACGTTGACAATGATGCCCTTGGCCAAAAGGGCGTATGCGTTTTTTCCTGAATATATTCAGGAAAAAACGCATACGCCCTTTTTGGCCAACCAAGCAACCTGGAAAGGCAAATCAGTGCTACAAAGAAGTCTCGCTTCCCATCGGTCAAAAGGGCCATGCTGAAAAAAGTGTCAAAACCAGAAATGCAGGACAGGCCATGGAGAAATGGGAGCCTTGCTACACTGATGGGCGGGATGTAAATTGCCAACAGCCACTCTGGAGAAGTGTACAGTGTGTCCTGAAACATCTAAAAAACACAGCTTAGAGAGCATAGGGCACTTCCACGCATGGGGGTATAAAGTGGGAAAATTAAAAATCAGCAAGAAACAAGCACCCCAAAGTTTAGGGCTGCTCTGTTGACAAGGACCTCCACTTCATTCCACCTTAAATATCCCAGGAAAGCGAAAAATGGATAAAAAATTTGAGGTCCATATGTACAATGGAATATCACTCAGCCATGAAATCAATGTCATAAGGCTAGTAGCAGCATGATGAGTGGATTTAGGTACGACGATTCTAAGTGAAATAAGTCACACAGAAAAGGACACTTCTCATAAGGTGTCACTTATAGAGCGAATGTAAAAACGGTTACACTTGAACTGAATTACAAAACAGAACAGAGTCACACATGCAGAAAACACACTATGGCTGCTTAACGGGAAAGGTGAGGTGGGGTGATCCATAAAACAAGAGTTTCAAATTAGCTCAGATACCGTTCCATAAACCTAATATGTAACAGACAAGACCTACTCCTTGCTCAGAGAACTGGACTCAACACGCCCGATTCACCGCACAAGAATATATCTGACTAGTAATAATCTTAAAACCTATGTATTGATATCTCTCTGTTTGTGTGTCAAGTGGGTGTAAAGCAGCATAAAGACAGCCGTGAAAAGCAGCTAAACCCCATTATAAAAATAAATTACTTTTCAAAACCCATGAAACAAAGACAGTGAAAGAGAGAGAAATACTTACACAATTCGTTCATGGTCTGTGATGCAACCTGGATTGACCATATCTAGACCCACAGCTGGATGAGACATAAGGGTGGACACTCTTGGGGCTGAGAGGTTTGGTGAGGTTGTGTGAGCAAACGCAGACCCTTTAAAGTAATACTGCGTGCTACCCATCACATGGGTCCCAAATCTCCAGGTTCAAGGGCATCTTCCTACATCGAAAACATGCATGAGAAACCCAGAAGATGGTACACCGTGTGATGGGGAAAGGTTTCTAAAACGCACCTCATTTCTCATCTCCTTGTGCTCGGGTTCGCCATTCCAGCCACTTTACTAGCAATCTCCCTACTTGGAGCATCAGCACCTTTAACCTCCTGTTCCGTACAGGTTGCAATTTGTCCTGAGGATGAACGGGAAGACGGGGAACCAATGAGAGACTAGCTCTTGGTGTTGGGACAGGCACAGGTCACTCTATTTTCCCATCAGGAAGAAGAATTAACCACAGGCTCAGCCTGCCCCCCGGAACCAGAACAGGGCCTGAAGCCATCATGTGCTTTTGCGGCCAGCTCCCGGAAAAGCGAGTTGTAAAATGGAGCTTCAGGGCACTGCAATTCACAAACCTGCACAGTTATAAATGATAACTCTCGTCCACAAATATATTGAGGGAAGGCAAAGACGAGGAATTGAAATCAAGGCAGAATTGCAGAAAACAGATTTCAGGAGGTAGATTCGAATCGCCTTTAAAGCACATGAAAAGCGCCAAAACGTTGACAATGATGCCCTTGGCCAAAAAGGGCGTATGCGTTTTTTCCTGAATATATTCAGGAAAAAACGCATACGCCCTTTTTGGCCAACCAAGCAACCTGGAAAGGCAAATCAGCGCTACAAAGAAGTCTCGCTTCCCATCGGTCAAAAGGGCCATGCTGAAAAAAGTGTCAAAACCAGAAATGCAGGACAGGCCATGGAGAAATGGGAGCCTTGCTACACTGATGGGCGGGATGTAAATTGCCAACAGCCACTCTGGAGAAGTGTACGGTGTGTCCTGAAACATCTAAAAAACACAGCTTAGAGAGCATAGGGCACTTCCACGCATGGGGGTATAAAGTGGGAAAATTAAAAATCAGCAAGACACAAGCACCCCAAAGTTTAGGGCTGCTCTGTTGACAAGGACCTCCACTTCATTCCACCTTAAATATCCCAGGAAAGCGAAAAATGGATAAAAAATTTGAGGTCCTTATGTACAATGGCATACCACTCAGCCATGAAATCAATGTCATAAGGCTAGTAGCAGCATGATGAGTGGATTTAGGTACGACGATTCTAAGTGAAATAAGTCACACAGAAAAGGACACTTCTCATAAGGTGTCACTTATAGAGGGAAGGTAAAAACCGTTACACTTGAACTGAGTTACAAAACAGAACAGAGTCACACATGCAGAAAACACACTATGGCTGCGTAACGGGAAAGTTGAGGTGGGGTGATACATAAAGCAAGACTTTCAAATTAGCTCAGATACCGTTCCATAAACCCAATATGTAATAGACAAGACCTACTCCTTGCTCAGAGAACTGGACTCAACACGCCCGATTCACCGCACAAGAATATATCTGACTAGTAATAATCTTAAAACCTATGTATTGATATCTCTCTGTTAGTGTGTCAAGTGGGTGTAAAGCGGCATAAACACAGCCGTGAAAAGCAGCTAAACCCCATTATAAAAATAAATTTCTTTTAAAAACCCATGAAACAAAGACAGTGAAAGAGAGAGAAATTCTTACACAATTCGTTCAGGGGCTGTGATGCAACCTGGATTGACCATATCTAGACCCACAGCTGGATGAGACATAAGGGTGGACACTCTTGGGGCTGAGAGGTTTGGTGAGGTTGGGTGAGCAAACGCAGACCCTTTAAAGTAATACTGCGTGCTACCCATCGCATGGGTCCCAAATCTCCAGGTTCAAGGGCATCTTCCTGCATCGAAAACATGCATGAGAAACCCAGAAGATGGTACACCGTGTGATGGGGAAAGGTTTCTAAAACGCACCTCATTTCTCATCTCCTTGTGCTCGGGTTCGCCATTCCAGCCACTTTACTAGCAATCTCCCTACTTGGAGCATCAGCACCTTTAACCTCCTGTTCCGTACAGGTTGCAATTTGTCCTGAGGATGAACGGGAAGACGGGGAACCAATGAGAGACTAGCTCTTGGTGTTGGGACAGGCACAGGTCACTCTATTTTCCCATCAGGAAGAAGAATTAACCACAGGCTCAGCCTGCCCCCCGGAACCAGAACAGGGCCTGAAGCCATCATGTGCTTTTGCGGCCAGCTCCCGAAAAAGCGAGTTGTAAAATGGAGCTTCAGGGCACTGCAATTCACAAACCTGCACAGTTATAAATGATAACTCTCGTCCACAAATATATTGAGGGAAGGCAAAGACGAGGAATTGAAATCAAGGCAGAATTGCAGAAAACAGATTTCAGGAGGTAGATTCGAATCGCCTTTAAAGCACATGAAAAGCGCCAAAACGTTGACAATGATGCCCTTGGCCAAAAAGGGCGTATGCGTTTTTTCCTGAATATATTCAGGAAAAAACGCATACGCCCTTTTTGGCCAACCAAGCAACCTGGAAAGGCAAATCAGCGCTACAAAGAAGTCTCGCTTCCCATCGGTCAAAAGGGCCATGCTGAAAAAAGTGTCAAAACCAGAAATTCAGGAGAGGCCATGGAGAAATGGGAGCCTTGCTACACTGATGGGCGGGATGTAAATTGCCAACAGCCACTCTGGAGAAGTGTACGGTGTGTCCTGAAACATCTAAAAAACACAGCTTAGAGAGCATAGGGCACTTCCACGCATGGGGGTATAAAGTGGGAAAATTAAAAATCAGCAAGACACAAGCACCCCAAAGTTTAGGGCTGCTCTGTTGACAAGGACCTCCACTTCATTCCACCTTAAATATCCCAGGAAAGCGAAAAATGGATAAAAAATTTGAGGTCCTTATGTACAATGGCATACCACTCAGCCATGAAATCAATGTCATAAGGCTAGTAGCAGCATGATGAGTGGATTTAGGTACCACGATTCTAAGTGAAATAAGTCACACAGAAAAGGACACTTCTCATAAGGTGTCACTTATAGAGGGAAGGTAAAAACCGTTACACTTGAACTGAATTACAAAACAGAACAGAGTCACACATGCAGAAAACACACTATGGCTGCTTAACGGGAAAGCGAGGTGGGGTGATACATAAAGCAAGAGTTTCAAATTAGCTCAGATACCGTTCCATAAACCCAATATGTAATAGACAAGAACTACTCCTTGCTCAGAGAACTGGACTCAACACGCCCGATTCACCACACAAGAATATATCTGACTAGTAATAATCTTAAAACCTATGTATTGATATCTCTCTGTTAGTGTGTCAAGTGGGTGTAAAGCGGCATAAACACAGCCGTGAAAAGCAGCTAAACCCCATTATAAAAATAAATTACTTTTAAAAACCCATGAAACAAAGACAGTGAAAGAGAGAGAAATTCTTACACAATTCGTTCAGGGGCTGTGATGCAACCTGGATTGACCATATCTAGACCCACAGCTGGATGAGACATAAGGGTGGATACTCTTGGGGCTGAGAGGTTTGGTGAGGTTGGGTGAGCAAACGCAGACCCTTTAAAGTAATACTGCGTGCTACCCATAGCATGGGTCCCAAATCTCCAGGTTCAAGGGCATCTTCCTACATCGAAAACATGCATGAGAAACCAAGAAGATGGTACACCGTGTGTTGGGGAAAGGTTTCTAAAATGCACCTCATTTCTCATCTCCTTGTGCTCGGGTTCGCCATTCCAGCCACTTTAGTAGCAATCTCCCTACTTGGAGCATCAGCATCTTTAACCTCCTGTTCCGTACAGGTTGCAATTTGTCCTGAGGATGAACGGGAAGACGGGGAACCAATGAGAGACTAGCTCTTGGTGTTGGGATAGGCACAGGTCACTCTATTTTCCCATCAGGAAGAAGAATTAACCACAGGCTCAGCCTGCCCCCCGGAACCAGAACAGGGCCTGAAGCCATCCTGCGCTTTTGCGGCCACCTCCCAAAAAAGCGAGTTGTAAAATGGAGCTTCAGTTCACTGCAATTCACAATCCTACAGAGTTATAAATGATAACTCTCGTCCACAAATATATTGAGGGAAGGCAAAGACGAGGAATTGAAATCAAGGCAGAATTGCAGGAAACAGATTTCAGGAGGTAGATTCGAATCGCCTTTAAAGCACATGAAAAGCGCCAAAACGTTGACAATGATGCCCTTGGCCAAAAAGGGCGTATGCGTTTTTTCCTGAATATATTCAGGAAAAAACGCATACGCCCTTTTTGGCCAACCAAGCAACCTGGAAAGGCAAATCAGCGCTACAAAGAAGTCTCGCTTCCCATCGGTCAAAAGGGCCATGCTGAAAAAAGTGTCAAAACCAGAAATGCAGGACAGGCCATGGAGAAATGGGAGCCTTGCTACACTGATGGGCGGGATGTAAATTGCCAACAGCCACTCTGGAGAAGTGTACGGTGTGTCCTGAAACATCTAAAAAACACAGCTTAGAGAGCATAGGGCACTTCCACGCATGGGGGTATAAAGTGGGAAAATTAAAAATCAGCAAGACACAAGCACCCCAAAGTTTAGGGCTGCTCTGTTGACAAGGACCTCCACTTCATTCCACCTTAAATATCCCAGGAAAGCGAAAAATGGATAAAAAATTTGAGGTCCTTATGTACAATGGCATACCACTCAGCCATGAAATCAATGTCATAAGGCTAGTAGCAGCATGATGAGTGGATTTAGGTACGACGATTCTAAGTGAAATAAGTCACACAGAAAAGGACACTTCTCATAAGGTGTCACTTATAGAGGGAATGTAAAAACCGTTACACTTGAACTGAATTATAAAACAGAACAGAGTCACACATGCAGAAAACACACTATTGCTGCGTAACGGGAAAGTTGAGGTGGGGTGATACATAAAGCAAGACTTTCAAATTAGCTCAGATACCGTTCCATAAACCCAATATGTAATAGACAAGACCTACTCCTTGCTCAGAGAACTGGACTCAACACGCCCGATTCACCGCACAAGAATATATCTGACTAGTAATAATCTTAAAACCTATGTATTGATATCTCTCTGTTAGTGTGTCAAGTGGGTGTAAAGCGGCATAAACACAGCCGTGAAAAGCAGCTAAACCCCATTATAAAAATAAATTTCTTTTAAAAACCCATGAAACAAAGACAGTGAAAGAGAGAGAAATTCTTACACAATTCGTTCAGGGGCTGTGATGCAACCTGGATTGACCATATCTAGACCCACAGCTGGATGAGACATAAGGGTGGACACTCTTGGGGCTGAGAGGTTTGGTGAGGTTGGGTGAGCAAACGCAGACCCTTTAAAGTAATACTGCGTGCTACCCATCGCATGGGTCCCAAATCTCCAGGTTCAAGGGCATCTTCCTACATCGAAAACATGCATGAGAAACCAAGAAGATGGTACACCGTGTGTTGGGGAAAGGTTTCTAAAATGCACCTCATTTCTCATCTCCTTGTGCTCGGGTTCGCCATTCCAGCCACTTTAGTAGCAATCTCCCTACTTGGAGCATCAGCATCTTTAACCTCCTGTTCCGTACAGGTTGCAATTTGTCCTGAGGATGAACGGGAAGACGGGGAACCAATGAGAGACTAGCTCTTGGTGTTGGGATAGGCACAGGTCACTCTATTTTCCCATCAGGAAGAAGAATTAACCACAGGCTCAGCCTGCACCCCGGAACCAGAACAGGGCCTGAAGCCATCCTGCGCTTTTGCGGCCACCTCCCAAAAAAGCGAGTTGTAAAATGGAGCTTCAGGGCACTGCAATTCACAATCCTACAGAGTTATAAATGATAACTCTCGTCCACAAATATATTGAGGGAAGGCAAAGACGAGGAATTGAAATCAAGGCAGAATTGCAGGAAACAGATTTCAGGAGGTAGATTCGAATCGCCTTTAAAGCACATGAAAAGCGCCAAAACGTTGACAATGATGCCCTTGGCCAAAAAGGGCGTATGCGTTTTTTCCTGAATATATTCAGGAAAAAACGCATACGCCCTTTTTGGCCAACCAAGCAACCTGGAAAGGCAAATCAGCGCTACAAAGAAGTCTCGCTTCCCATCGGTCAAAAGGGCCATGCTGAAAAAAGTGTCAAAACCAGAAATGCAGGACAGGCCATGGAGAAATGGGAGCCTTGCTACACTGATGGGCGGGATGTAAATTGCCAACAGCCACTCTGGAGAAGTGTACGGTGTGTCCTGAAACATCTAAAAAACACAGCGTAGAGAGCATAGGGCACTTCCACGCATGGAGGTATAAAGTGGGAAAATTAAAAATCAGCAAGACACAAGCACCCCAAAGTTTAGGGATGCTCTGTTGACAAGGACCTCCACTTCATTCCACCTTAAATATCCCAGGAAAGCGAAAAATGGATAAAAAATTTGAGGTCCTTATGTACAATGGCATACCACTCAGCCATGAAATCAATGTCATAAGGCTAGTAGCAGCATGATGAGTGGATTTAGGTACGACGATTCTAAGTGAAATAAGTCACACAGAAAAGGACACTTCTCATAAGGTGTCACTTATAGAGGGAATGTAAAAACCGTTACACTTGAACTGAGTTACAAAACAGAACAGAGTCACACATGCAGAAAACACACTATGGCTGCTTAACGGGAAAGCGAGGTGGGGTGATACATAAAGCAAGAGTTTCAAATTAGCTCAGATACCGATCCATAAACCCAATATGTAATAGACAAGACCTACTCCTTGCTCAGAGAACTGGACTCAACACGCCCGATTCACCGCACAAGAATATATCTGACTAGTAATAATCTTAAAACCTATGTATTGATATCTCTCTGTTAGTGTGTCAAGTGGGTGTAAAGCGGCATAAACACAGCCGTGAAAAGCAGCTAAACCCCATTATAAAAATAAATTTCTTTTAAAAACCCATGAAACAAAGACAGTGAAAGAGAGAGAAATTCTTACACAATTCGTTCAGGGGCTGTGATGCAACCTGGATTGACCATATCTAGACCCACAGCTGGATGAGACATAAGGGTGGACACTCTTGGGGCTGAGAGGTTTGGTGAGGTTGGGTGAGCAAACGCAGACCCTTTAAAGTAATACTGCGTGCTACCCATCGCATGGGTCCCAAATCTCCAGGTTCAAGGGCATCTTCCTACATCGAAAACATGCATGAGAAACCAAGAAGATGGTACACCGTGTGTTGGGGAAAGGTTTCTAAAATGCACCTCATTTCTCATCTCCTTGTGCTCGGGTTCGCCATTCCAGCCACTTTAGTAGCAATCTCCCTACTTGGAGCATCAGCATCTTTAACCTCCTGTTCCATACAGGTTGCAATTTGTCCTGAGGATGAACGGGAAGACGGGGAACCAATGAGAGACTAGCTCTTGGTGTTGGGATAGGCACAGGTCACTCTATTTTCCCATCAGGAAGAAGAATTAACCACAGGCTCAGCCTGCACCCCGGAACCAGAACAGGGCCTGAAGCCATCCTGCGCTTTTGCGGCCACCTCCCAAAAAAGCGAGTTGTAAAATGGAGCTTCAGGGCACTGCAATTCACAATCCTACAGAGTTATAAATGATAAATCTCGTCCACAAATATATTGAGGGAAGGCAAAGACGAGGAATTGAAATCAAGGCAGAATTGCAGGAAACAGATTTCAGGAGGTAGATTCGAATCGCCTTTAAAGCACATGAAAAGCGCCAAAACGTTGACAATGATGCCCTTGGCCAAAAAGGGCGTATGCGTTTTTTCCTGAATATATTCAGGAAAAAACGCATACGCCCTTTTTGGCCAACCAAGCAACCTGGAAAGGCAAATCAGCGCTACAAAGAAGTCTCGCTTCCCATCGGTCAAAAGGGCCATGCTGAAAAAAGTGTCAAAACCAGAAATGCAGGACAGGCCATGGAGAAATGGGAGCCTTGCTACACTGATGGGCGGGATGTAAATTGCCAACAGCCACTCTGGAGAAGTGTACGGTGTGTCCTGAAACATCTAAAAAACACAGCGTAGAGAGCATAGGGCACTTCCACGCATCGAGGTATAAAGTGGGAAAATTAAAAATCAGCAAGACACAAGCACCCCAAAGTTTAGGGATGCTCTGTTGACAAGGACCTCCACTTCATTCCACCTTAAATATCCCAGGAAAGCGAAAAATGGATAAAAAATTTGAGGTCCTTATGTACAATGGCATACCACTCAGCCATGAAATCAATGTCATAAGGCTAGTAGCAGCATGATGAGTGGATTTAGGTACGACGATTCTAAGTGAAATAAGTCACACAGAAAAGGACACTTCTCATAAGGTGTCACTTATAGAGGGAATGTAAAAACCGTTACACTTGAACTGAGTTACAAAACAGAACAGAGTCACACATGCAGAAAACACACTATGGCTGCTTAACGGGAAAGCGAGGTGGGGTGATACATAAAGCAAGAGTTTCAAATTAGCTCAGATACCGATCCATAAACCCAATATGTAATAGACAAGACCTACTCCTTGCTCAGAGAACTGGACTCAACACGCCCGATTCACCGCACAAGAATATATCTGACTAGTAATAATCTTAAAACCTATGTATTGATATCTCTCTGTTAGTGTGTCTAGTGGGTGTAAAGCGGCATAAACACAGCCGTGAAAAGCAGCTAAACCCCATTATAAAAATAAATTTCTTTTAAAAACCCATGAAACAAAGACAGTGAAAGAGAGAGAAATTCTTACACAATTCGTTCAGGGGCTGTGATGCAACCTGGATTGACCATATCTAGACCCACAGCTGGATGAGACATAAGGGTGGATACTCTTGGGGCTGAGAGGTTTGGTGAGGTTGGTTTAGCAAACGCAGACCCTTTAAAGTAATACTGCGTGCTACCCATCGCATGGGTCCCAAATCTCCAGGTTCAAGGGCATCTTCCTACATCGAAAACATGCATGAGAAACCAAGAAGATGGTACACCGTGTGTTGGGGAAAGGTTTCTAAAATGCACCTCATTTCTCATCTCCTTGTGCTCGGGTTCGCCATTCCAGCCACTTTAGTAGCAATCTCCCTACTTGGAGCATCAGCATCTTTAACCTCCTGTTCCGTACAGGTTGCAATTTGTCCTCAGGATGAACGGGAAGACGGGGACCCAATGAGAGACTAGCTCTTGGTGTTGGGACAGGCACAGGTCACTCTATTTTCCCATCAGGAAGAAGAATTAACCACAGGCTCAGCCTGCCCCCCGGAACCAGAACAGGGCCTGAAGCCATCCTGCGCTTTTGCGGCCACCTCCCAAAAAAGCGAGTTGTAAAATGGAGTTTCAGGGCACTGCAATTCACAATCCTACAGAGTTATAAATGATAACTCTCGTCCACAAATATATTGAGGGAAGGCAAAGACGAGGAATTGAAATCAAGGCAGAATTGCAGGAAACAGATTTCAGGAGGTAGATACGAATCGCCTTTAAAGCACATGAAAAGAGGCAAAACGTTGACAATGATGCCCTTGGCCAAAAAGGGCGTATGCGTTTTTTCCTGAATATATTCAGGAAAAAACGCATACGCCCTTTTTGGCCAACCAAGCAACCTGGAAAGGCAAATCAGCGCTACAAAGAAGTCTCGCTTCCCATCGGTCAAAAGGGCCATGCTGAAAAAAGTGTCAAAACCAGAAATGCAGGACAGGCCATGGAGAAATGGGAGCCTTGCTACACTGATGGGCGGGATGTAAATTGCCAACAGCCACTCTGGAGAAGTGTACGGTGTGTCCTGAAACATCTAAAAAACAGAGCTTAGAGAGCATAGGGCACTTCCACGCATGGGGGTATAAAGTGGGAAAATTAAAAATCAGGAAGACACAAGCACCCCAAAGTTTAGGGATGCTCTGTTGACAAGGACCTCCACTTCATTCCACCTTAAATATCCCAGGAAAGCGAAAAATGGATAAAAAATTTGAGGTCCTTATGTACAATGGCATACCACTCAGCCATGAAATCAATGTCATAAGGCTAGTAGCAGCATGATGAGTGGATTTAGGTACGACGATTCTAAGTGAAATAAGTCACACAGAAAAGGACACTTCTCATAAGGTGTCACTTATAGAGGGAATGTAAAAACCGTTACACTTGAACTGAATTACAAAACAGAACAGAGTCACACATGCAGAAAACACACTATTGCTGTGTAACGGGAAAGTTGAGGTGGGGTGATACATAAAGCAAGACTTTCAAATTAGCTCAGATACCGTTCCATAAACCCAATATGTAATAGACAAGACCTACTCCTTGCTCAGAGAACTGGACTCAACACGCCCGATTCACCGCACAAGAATATATCTGACTAGTAATAATCTTAAAACCTATGTATTGATATCTCTCTGTTAGTGTGTCAAGTGGGTGTAAAGCGGCATAAACACAGCCGTGAAAAGCAGCTAAACCCCATTATAAAAATAAATTTCTTTTAAAAACCCATGAAACAAAGACAGTGAAAGAGAGAGAAATTCTTACACAATTCGTTCAGGGGCTGTGATGCAACCTGGATTGACCATATCTAGACCCACAGCTGGATGAGACATAAGGGTGGACACTCTTGGGGCTGAGAGGTTTGGTGAGGTTGGGTGAGAAAACGCATACCCTTTAAAGTAATACTGCGTGCTACCCATCGCATGGGTCCCAAATCTCCAGGTTCAAGGGCATCTTCCTACATCGAAAACATGCATGAGAAACCAAGAAGATGGTACACCGTGTGTTGGGGAAAGGTTTCTAAAATGCACCTCATTTCTCATCTCCTTGTGCTCGGGTTCGCCATTCCAGCCACTTTAGTAGCAATCTCCCTACTTGGAGCATCAGCATCTTTAACCTCCTGTTCCGTACAGGTTGCAATTTGTCCTGAGGATGAACGGGAAGACGGGGAACCAATGAGAGACTAGCTCTTGGTGTTGGGATAGGCACAGGTCACTCTATTTTCCCATCAGGAAGAAGAATTAACCACAGGCTCAGCCTGCCCCCCGGAACCAGAACAGGGCCTGAAGCCATCCTGCGCTTTTGCGGCCACCTCCCAAAAAAGCGAGTTGTAAAATGGAGCTTCAGTTCACTGCAATTCACAATCCTACAGAGTTATAAATGATAACTCTCGTCCACAAATATATTGAGGGAAGGCAAAGACGAGGAATTGAAATCAAGGCAGAATTGCAGGAAACAGATTTCAGGAGGTAGATTCGAATCGCCTTTAAAGCACATGAAAAGCGCCAAAACGTTGACAATGATGCCCTTGGCCAAAAAGGGCGTATGCGTTTTTTCCTGAATATATTCAGGAAAAAACGCATACGCCCTTTTTGGCCAACCAAGCAACCTGGAAAGGCAAATCAGCGCTACAAAGAAGTCTCGCTTCCCATCGGTCAAAAGGGCCATGCTGAAAAAAGTGTCAAAACCAGAAATGCAGGACAGGCCATGGAGAAATGGGAGCCTTGCTACACTGATGGGCGGGATGTAAATTGCCAACAGCCACTCTGGAGAAGTGTACGGTGTGTCCTGAAACATCTAAAAAACACAGCTTAGAGAGCATAGGGCACTTCCACGCATGGGGGTATAAAGTGGGAAAATTAAAAATCAGCAAGACACAAGCACCCCAAAGTTTAGGGCTGCTCTGTTGACAAGGACCTCCACTTCATTCCACCTTAAATATCCCAGGAAAGCGAAAAATGGATAAAAAATTTGAGGTCCTTATGTACAATGGCATACCACTCAGCCATGAAATCAATGTCATAAGGCTAGTAGCAGCATGATGAGTGGATTTAGGTACGACGATTCTAAGTGAAATAAGTCACACAGAAAAGGACACTTCTCATAAGGTGTCACTTATAGAGGGAATGTAAAAACCGTTACACTTGAACTGAATTATAAAACAGAACAGAGTCACACATGCAGAAAACACACTATTGCTGCGTAACGGGAAAGTTGAGGTGGGGTGATACATAAAGCAAGACTTTCAAATTAGCTCAGATACCGTTCCATAAACCCAATATGTAATAGACAAGACCTACTCCTTGCTCAGAGAACTGGACTCAACACGCCCGATTCACCGCACAAGAATATATCTGACTAGTAATAATCTTAAAACCTATGTATTGATATCTCTCTGTTAGTGTGTCAAGTGGGTGTAAAGCGGCATAAACACAGCCGTGAAAAGCAGCTAAACCCCATTATAAAAATAAATTTCTTTTAAAAACCCATGAAACAAAGACAGTGAAAGAGAGAGAAATTCTTACACAATTCGTTCAGGGGCTGTGATGCAACCTGGATTGACCATATCTAGACCCACAGCTGGATGAGACATAAGGGTGGACACTCTTGGGGCTGAGAGGTTTGGTGAGGTTGGGTGAGCAAACGCAGACCCTTTAAAGTAATACTGCGTGCTACCCATCGCATGGGTCCCAAATCTCCAGGTTCAAGGGCATCTTCCTACATCGAAAACATGCATGAGAAACCAAGAAGATGGTACACCGTGTGTTGGGGAAAGGTTTCTAAAATGCACCTCATTTCTCATCTCCTTGTGCTCGGGTTCGCCATTCCAGCCACTTTAGTAGCAATCTCCCTACTTGGAGCATCAGCATCTTTAACCTCCTGTTCCGTACAGGTTGCAATTTGTCCTGAGGATGAACGGGAAGACGGGGAACCAATGAGAGACTAGCTCTTGGTGTTGGGATAGGCACAGGTCACTCTATTTTCCCATCAGGAAGAAGAATTAACCACAGGCTCAGCCTGCACCCCGGAACCAGAACAGGGCCTGAAGCCATCCTGCGCTTTTGCGGCCACCTCCCAAAAAAGCGAGTTGTAAAATGGAGCTTCAGGGCACTGCAATTCACAATCCTACAGAGTTATAAATGATAACTCTCGTCCACAAATATATTGAGGGAAGGCAAAGACGAGGAATTGAAATCAAGGCAGAATTGCAGGAAACAGATTTCAGGAGGTAGATTCGAATCGCCTTTAAAGCACATGAAAAGCGCCAAAACGTTGACAATGATGCCCTTGGCCAAAAAGGGCGTATGCGTTTTTTCCTGAATATATTCAGGAAAAAACGCATACGCCCTTTTTGGCCAACCAAGCAACCTGGAAAGGCAAATCAGCGCTACAAAGAAGTCTCGCTTCCCATCGGTCAAAAGGGCCATGCTGAAAAAAGTGTCAAAACCAGAAATGCAGGACAGGCCATGGAGAAATGGGAGCCTTGCTACACTGATGGGCGGGATGTAAATTGCCAACAGCCACTCTGGAGAAGTGTACGGTGTGTCCTGAAACATCTAAAAAACACAGCGTAGAGAGCATAGGGCACTTCCACGCATGGAGGTATAAAGTGGGAAAATTAAAAATCAGCAAGACACAAGCACCCCAAAGTTTAGGGATGCTCTGTTGACAAGGACCTCCACTTCATTCCACCTTAAATATCCCAGGAAAGCGAAAAATGGATAAAAAATTTGAGGTCCTTATGTACAATGGCATACCACTCAGCCAGGAAATCAATGTCATAAGGCTAGTAGCAGCATGATGAGTGGATTTAGGTACGACGATTCTAAGTGAAATAAGTCACACAGAAAAGGACACTTCTCATAAGGTGTCACTTATAGAGGGAATGTAAAAACCGTTACACTTGAACTGAGTTACAAAACAGAACAGAGTCACACATGCAGAAAACACACTATGGCTGCTTAACGGGAAAGCGAGGTGGGGTGATACATAAAGCAAGAGTTTCAAATTAGCTCAGATACCGATCCATAAACCCAATATGTAATAGACAAGACCTACTCCTTGCTCAGAGAACTGGACTCAACACGCCCGATTCACCGCACAAGAATATATCTGACTAGTAATAATCTTAAAACCTATGTATTGATATCTCTCTGTTAGTGTGTCAAGTGGGTGTAAAGCGGCATAAACACAGCCGTGAAAAGCAGCTAAACCCCATTATAAAAATAAATTTCTTTTAAAAACCCATGAAACAAAGACAGTGAAAGAGAGAGAAATTCTTACACAATTCGTTCAGGGGCTGTGATGCAACCTGGATTGACCATATCTAGACCCACAGCTGGATGAGACATAAGGGTGGACACTCTTGGGGCTGAGAGGTTTGGTGAGGTTGGGTGAGCAAACGCAGACCCTTTAAAGTAATACTGCGTGCTACCCATCGCATGGGTCCCAAATCTCCAGGTTCAAGGGCATCTTCCTACATCGAAAACATGCATGAGAAACCAAGAAGATGGTACACCGTGTGTTGGGGAAAGGTTTCTAAAATGCACCTCATTTCTCATCTCCTTGTGCTCGGGTTCGCCATTCCAGCCACTTTAGTAGCAATCTCCCTACTTGGAGCATCAGCATCTTTAACCTCCTGTTCCATACAGGTTGCAATTTGTCCTGAGGATGAACGGGAAGACGGGGAACCAATGAGAGACTAGCTCTTGGTGTTGGGATAGGCACAGGTCACTCTATTTTCCCATCAGGAAGAAGAATTAACCACAGGCTCAGCCTGCACCCCGGAACCAGAACAGGGCCTGAAGCCATCCTGCGCTTTTGCGGCCACCTCCCAAAAAAGCGAGTTGTAAAATGGAGCTTCAGGGCACTGCAATTCACAATCCTACAGAGTTATAAATGATAAATCTCGTCCACAAATATATTGAGGGAAGGCAAAGACGAGGAATTGAAATCAAGGCAGAATTGCAGGAAACAGATTTCAGGAGGTAGATTCGAATCGCCTTTAAAGCACATGAAAAGCGCCAAAACGTTGACAATGATGCCCTTGGCCAAAAAGGGCGTATGCGTTTTTTCCTGAATATATTCAGGAAAAAACGCATACGCCCTTTTTGGCCAACCAAGCAACCTGGAAAGGCAAATCAGCGCTACAAAGAAGTCTCGCTTCCCATCGGTCAAAAGGGCCATGCTGAAAAAAGTGTCAAAACCAGAAATGCAGGACAGGCCATGGAGAAATGGGAGCCTTGCTACACTGATGGGCGGGATGTAAATTGCCAACAGCCACTCTGGAGAAGTGTACGGTGTGTCCTGAAACATCTAAAAAACACAGCGTAGAGAGCATAGGGCACTTCCACGCATCGAGGTATAAAGTGGGAAAATTAAAAATCAGCAAGACACAAGCACCCCAAAGTTTAGGGATGCTCTGTTGACAAGGACCTCCACTTCATTCCACCTTAAATATCCCAGGAAAGCGAAAAATGGATAAAAAATTTGAGGTCCTTATGTACAATGGCATACCACTCAGCCATGAAATCAATGTCATAAGGCTAGTAGCAGCATGATGAGTGGATTTAGGTACGACGATTCTAAGTGAAATAAGTCACACAGAAAAGGACACTTCTCATAAGGTGTCACTTATAGAGGGAATGTAAAAACCGTTACACTTGAACTGAGTTACAAAACAGAACAGAGTCACACATGCAGAAAACACACTATGGCTGCTTAACGGGAAAGCGAGGTGGGGTGATACATAAAGCAAGAGTTTCAAATTAGCTCAGATACCGATCCATAAACCCAATATGTAATAGACAAGACCTACTCCTTGCTCAGAGAACTGGACTCAACACGCCCGATTCACCGCACAAGAATATATCTGACTAGTAATAATCTTAAAACCTATGTATTGATATCTCTCTGTTAGTGTGTCTAGTGGGTGTAAAGCGGCATAAACACAGCCGTGAAAAGCAGCTAAACCCCATTATAAAAATAAATTTCTTTTAAAAACCCATGAAACAAAGACAGTGAAAGAGAGAGAAATTCTTACACAATTCGTTCAGGGGCTGTGATGCAACCTGGATTGACCATATCTAGACCCACAGCTGGATGAGACATAAGGGTGGATACTCTTGGGGCTGAGAGGTTTGGTGAGGTTGGTTTAGCAAACGCAGACCCTTTAAAGTAATACTGCGTGCTACCCATCGCATGGGTCCCAAATCTCCAGGTTCAAGGGCATCTTCCTACATCGAAAACATGCATGAGAAACCAAGAAGATGGTACACCGTGTGTTGGGGAAAGGTTTCTAAAATGCACCTCATTTCTCATCTCCTTGTGCTCGGGTTCGCCATTCCAGCCACTTTAGTAGCAATCTCCCTACTTGGAGCATCAGCATCTTTAACCTCCTGTTCCGTACAGGTTGCAATTTGTCCTCAGGATGAACGGGAAGACGGGGACCCAATGAGAGACTAGCTCTTGGTGTTGGGACAGGCACAGGTCACTCTATTTTCCCATCAGGAAGAAGAATTAACCACAGGCTCAGCCTGCCCCCCGGAACCAGAACAGGGCCTGAAGCCATCCTGCGCTTTTGCGGCCACCTCCCAAAAAAGCGAGTTGTAAAATGGAGTTTCAGGGCACTGCAATTCACAATCCTACAGAGTTATAAATGATAACTCTCGTCCACAAATATATTGAGGGAAGGCAAAGACGAGGAATTGAAATCAAGGCAGAATTGCAGGAAACAGATTTCAGGAGGTAGATACGAATCGCCTTTAAAGCACATGAAAAGAGGCAAAACGTTGACAATGATGCCCTTGGCCAAAAAGGGCGTATGCGTTTTTTCCTGAATATATTCAGGAAAAAACGCATACGCCCTTTTTGGCCAACCAAGCAACCTGGAAAGGCAAATCAGCGCTACAAAGAAGTCTCGCTTCCCATCGGTCAAAAGGGCCATGCTGAAAAAAGTGTCAAAACCAGAAATGCAGGACAGGCCATGGAGAAATGGGAGCCTTGCTACACTGATGGGCGGGATGTAAATTGCCAACAGCCACTCTGGAGAAGTGTACGGTGTGTCCTGAAACATCTAAAAAACAGAGCTTAGAGAGCATAGGGCACTTCCACGCATGGGGGTATAAAGTGGGAAAATTAAAAATCAGGAAGACACAAGCACCCCAAAGTTTAGGGATGCTCTGTTGACAAGGACCTCCACTTCATTCCACCTTAAATATCCCAGGAAAGCGAAAAATGGATAAAAAATTTGAGGTCCTTATGTACAATGGCATACCACTCAGCCATGAAATCAATGTCATAAGGCTAGTAGCAGCATGATGAGTGGATTTAGGTACGACGATTCTAAGTGAAATAAGTCACACAGAAAAGGACACTTCTCATAAGGTGTCACTTATAGAGGGAATGTAAAAACCGTTACACTTGAACTGAATTACAAAACAGAACAGAGTCACACATGCAGAAAACACACTATTGCTGTGTAACGGGAAAGTTGAGGTGGGGTGATACATAAAGCAAGACTTTCAAATTAGCTCAGATACCGTTCCATAAACCCAATATGTAATAGACAAGACCTACTCCTTGCTCAGAGAACTGGACTCAACACGCCCGATTCACCGCACAAGAATATATCTGACTAGTAATAATCTTAAAACCTATGTATTGATATCTCTCTGTTAGTGTGTCAAGTGGGTGTAAAGCGGCATAAACACAGCCGTGAAAAGCAGCTAAACCCCATTATAAAAATAAATTTCTTTTAAAAACCCATGAAACAAAGACAGTGAAAGAGAGAGAAATTCTTACACAATTCGTTCAGGGGCTGTGATGCAACCTGGATTGACCATATCTAGACCCACAGCTGGATGAGACATAAGGGTGGACACTCTTGGGGCTGAGAGGTTTGGTGAGGTTGGGTGAGAAAACGCATACCCTTTAAAGTAATACTGCGTGCTACCCATCGCATGGGTCCCAAATCTCCAGGTTCAAGGGCATCTTCCTACATCGAAAACATGCATGAGAAACCAAGAAGATGGTACACCGTGTGTTGGGGAAAGGTTTCTAAAATGCACCTCATTTCTCATCTCCTTGTGCTCGGGTTCGCCATTCCAGCCACTTTAGTAGCAATCTCCCTACTTGGAGCATCAGCACCTTTAACCTCCTGTTCCGTACAGGTTGCAATTTGTCCTGAGGATGAACGGGAAGACGGGGAACCAATGAGAGATTAGCTCTTGGTGTTGGGACAGGCACAGGTCACTCTATTTTCCCATCAGGAAGAAGAATTAACCACAGGCTCAGCCTGCCCCCCGGAACCAGAACAGGGCCTGAAGCCATCCTGCGCTTTTGCGGCCAGCTCCCAAAAAAGCGACTTGTAAAATGGAGCTTCAGGGCACTTCAATTCACAATCCTACAGAGTTATAAATGATAACTCTCGTCCACAAATATATTGAGGGAAGGCAAAGACGAGGAATTGAATTCAAGGCAGAATTGCAGGAAACAGATTTCAGGAGGTAGATTCGAATCGCCTTTAAAGCACATGAAAAGCGCCAAAACGTTGACAATGATGCCCTTGGCCAAAAAGGGCGTATGCGTTTTTTCCTGAATATATTCAGGAAAAAACGCATACGCCCTTTTTGGCCAACCAAGCAACCTGGAAAGGCAAATCAGCGCTACAAAGAAGTCTCGCTTCCCATCGGTCAAAAGGGCCATGCTGAAAAAAGTGTCAAAACCAGAAATGCAGGACAGGCCATGGAGAAATGGGAGCCTTGCTACACTGATGGGCGGGATGTAAATTGCCAACAGCCACTCTGGAGAAGTGTACGGTGTGTCCTGAAACATCTAAAAAACACAGCTTAGAGAGCATAGGGCACTTCCACGCATGGGGGTATAAAGTGGGAAAATTAAAAATCAGCAAGTCACAAGCACCCCAAAGTTTAGGGCTGCTCTGTTGACAAGGACCTCCACTTCATTCCACCTTAAATATCCCAGGAAAGCGAAAAATGGATAAAAAATTTGAGGTCCTTATGTACAATGGCATACCACTCAGCCATGAAATCAATGTCATAAGGCTAGTAGCAGCATGATGAGTGGATTTAGGTATGGCGATTCTAAGTGAAATAAGTCACACAGAAAAGGACACTTCTCATAAGGTGTCACTTATAGAGGGAATGTAAAAACCGTTACACTTGAACTGAATTACAAAACAGAACAGAGTCACACATGTAGAAAACACACTATTGCTGCGTAACGGGAAAGTTGAGGTGGGGTGATACATAAAGCAAGAGTTTCAAATTAGCTCAGATACCGTTCCATAAACCCAATATGTAATAGACAAGACCTACTCCTTGCTCAGAGAACTGGACTCAACACGCCCGATTCACCGCACAAGAATATATCTGACTAGTAATAATCTTAAAACCTATGTATTGATATCTCTCTGTTAGTGTGTCAAGTGGGTGTAAAGCGGCATAAACACAGCCGTGAAAAGCAGCTAAACCCCATTATAAAAATAAATTTCTTTTAAAAACCCATGAAACAAAGACAGTGAAAGAGAGAGAAATTCTTACACAATTCGTTCAGGGGCTGTGATGCAACCTGGATTGACCATATCTAGACCCACAGCTGGATGAGACATAAGGGTGGACACTCTTGGGGCTGAGAGGTTTGGTGAGGTTGGGTGAGCAAACGCAGACCCTTTAAAGTAATACTGCGTGCTACCCATCGCATGGGTCCCAAATCTCCAGGTTCAAGGGCATCTTCCTACATCGAAAACATGCATGAGAAACCAAGAAGATGGTACACCGTGTGTTGGGGAAAGGTTTCTAAAATGCACCTCATTTCTCATCTCCTTGTGCTCGGGTTCGCCATTCCAGCCACTTTAGTAGCAATCTCCCTACTTGGATCATCAGCATCTTTAACCTCCTGTTCCGTACAGGTTGCAATTTGTCCTGAGGATGAACGGGAAGACGGGGAACCAATGAGAGACTAGCTCTTGGTGTTGGGATAGGCACAGGTCACTCTATTTTCCCATCAGGAAGAAGAATTAACCACAGGCTCAGCCTGCACCCCGGAACCAGAACAGGGCCTGAAGCCATCCTGCGCTTTTGCGGCCACCTCCCAAAAAAGCGAGTTGTAAAATGGAGCTTCAGGGCACTGCAATTCACAATCCTACAGAGTTATAAATGATAACTCTCGTCCACAAATATATTGAGGGAAGGCAAAGACGAGGAATTGAAATCAAGGCAGAATTGCAGGAAACAGATTTCAGGACGTAGATTCGAATCGCCTTTAAAGCACATGAAAAGCGGCAAAACGTTGACAATGATGCCCTTGGCCAAAAAGGGCGTATGCGTTTTTTCCTGAATATATTCAGGAAAAAACGCATACGCCCTTTTTGGCCAACCAAGCAACCTGGAAAGGCAAATCAGCGCTACAAAGAAGTCTCGCTTCCCATCGGTCAAAAGGGCCATGCTGAAAAAAGTGTCAAAACCAGAAATGCAGGACAGGCCATGGAGAAATGGGAGCCTTGCTACACTGATGGGCGGGATGTAAATTGCCAACAGCCACTCTGGAGAAGGGTACGGTGTGTCCTGAAACATCTAAAAAACACAGCTTAGAGAGCATAGGGCACTTCCACGCATGGGGGTATAAAGTGGGAAAATTAAAAATCAGCAAGACACAAGCACCCCAAAGTTTAGGGATGCTCTGTTGACAAGGACCTCCACTTCATTCCACCTTAAATATCCCAGGAAAGCGAAAAATGGATAAAAAATTTGAGGTCCTTATGTACAATGGCATACCACTCAGCCATGAAATCAATGTCATAAGGCTAGTAGCAGCATGATGAGTGGATTTAGGTACGACGATTCTAAGTGAAATAAGTCACACAGAAAAGGACACTTCTCATAAGGTGTCACTTATAGAGGGAATGTAAAAACCGTTACACTTGAACTGAGTTACAAAACAGAACAGAGTCACACATGCAGAAAACGCACTATGGCTGCTTAACGGGAAAGCGAGGTGGGGTGATACATAAAGCAAGAGTTTCAAATTAGCTCAGATACCGTTCCATAAACCCAATATGTAATAGACAAGACCTACTCCTTGCTCAGAGAACTGGACTCAACACGCCCGATTCACCGCACAAGAATATATCTGACTAGTAATAATCTTAAAACCTATGTATTGATATCTCTCTGTTAGTGTGTCTAGTGGGTGTAAAGCGGCATAAACACAGCCGTGAAAAGCAGCTAAACCCCATTATAAAAATAAATTTCTTTTAAAAACCCATGAAACAAAGACAGTGAAAGAGAGAGAAATTCTTACACAATTCGTTCAGGGGCTGTGATGCAACCTGGATTGACCATATCTAGACCCACAGCTGGATGAGACATAAGGGTGGACACTCTTGGGGCTGAGAGGTTTGGTGAGGTTGGGTGAGCAAACGCAGACCCTTTAAAGTAATACTGCGTGCTACCCATCGCATGGGTCCCAAATCTCCAGGTTCAAGGGCATCTTCCTACATCGAAAACATGCATGAGAAACCAAGAAGATGGTACACCGTGTGTTGGGGAAAGGTTTCTAAAATGCACCTCATTTCTCATCTCCTTGTGCTCGGGTTCGCCATTCCAGCCACTTTAGTAGCAATCTCCCTACTTGGAGCATCAGCATCTTTAACCTCCTGTTCCGTACAGGTTGCAATTTGTCCTGAGGATGAACGGGAAGACGGGGAACCAATGAGAGACTAGCTCTTGGTGTTGGGATAGGCACAGGTCACTCTATTTTCCCATCAGGAAGAAGAATTAACCACAGGCTCAGCCTGCACCCCAGAACCAGAACAGGGCCTGAAGCCATCCTGCGCTTTTGCGGCCACCTCCCAAAAAAGCGAGTTGTAAAATGGAGCTTCAGGGCATTGCAATTCACAATCCTACAGAGTTATAAATGATAACTCTCGTCCACAAATATATTGAGGGAAGGCAAAGACGAGGAATTGAAATCAAGGCAGAATTGCAGGAAACAGATTTCAGGAGGTAGATTCGAATCGCCTTTAAAGCACATGAAAAGCGCCAAAACGTTGACAATGATGCCCTTGGCCAAAAAGGGCGTATGCGTTTTTTCCTGAATATATTCAGGAAAAAACGCATACGCCCTTTTTGGCCAACCAAGCAACCTGGAAAGGCAAATCAGCGCTACAAAGAAGTCTCGCTTCCCATCGGTCAAAAGGGCCATGCTGAAAAAAGTGTCAAAACCAGAAATGCAGGACAGGCCATGGAGAAATGGGAGCCTTGCTACACTGATGGGCGGGATGTAAATTGCCAACAGCCACTCTGGAGAAGTGTACGGTGTGTCCTGAAACATCTAAAAAACACAGCTTAGAGAGCATAGGGCACTTCCACGCATGGGGGTATAAAGTGGGAAAATTAAAAATCAGCAAGACACAAGCACCCCAAAGTTTAGGGATGCTCTGTTGACAAGGACCTCCACTTCATTCCACCTTAAATATCCCAGGAAAGCGAAAAATGGATAAAAAATTTGAGGTCCTTATGTACAATGGCATACCACTCAGCCATGAAATCAATGTCATAAGGCTAGTAGCAGCATGATGAGTGGATTTAGGTACGACGATTCTAAGTGAAATAAGTCACACAGAAAAGGACACTTCTCATAAGGTGTCACTTATAGAGGGAATGTAAAAACCGTTACACTTGAACTGAATTACAAAACAGAACAGAGTCACACATGCAGAAAACACACTATTGCTGCATAACGGGAAAGTTGAGGTGGGGTGATACATAAAGCAAGAGTTTCAAATTAGCTCAGATACCGTTCCATAAACCCAATATGTAATAGACAAGACCTACTCCTTGCTCAGAGAACTGGACTCAACACGCCCGATTCACCGCACAAGAATATATCTGACTAGTAATAATCTTAAAACCTATGTATTGATATCTCTCTGTTAGTGTGTCAAGTGGATGTAAAGCGGCATAAACACAGCCGTGAAAAGCAGCTAAACCCCATTATAAAAATAAATTTCTTTTAAAAACCCATGAAACAAAGACAGTGAAAGAGAGAGAAATTCTTACACAATTCGTTCAGGGGCTGTGATGCAACCTGGATTGACCATATCTAGACCCACAGGTGGATGAGACATAAGGGTGGACACTCTTGGGGCTGAGAGGTTTGGTGAGGTTGGGTGAGCAAACGCAGACCCTTTAAAGTAATACTGCGTGCTACCCATCGCATGGGTCCCAAATCTCCAGGTTCAAGGGCATCTTCCTACATCGAAAACATGCATGAGAAACCAAGAAGATGGTACACCGTGTGTTGGGGAAAGGTTTCTAAAATGCACCTCATTTCTCATCTCCTTGTGCTCGGGTTCGCCATTCCAGCCACTTTAGTAGCAATCTCCCTACTTGGAGCATCAGCACCTTTAACCTCCTGTTCCGTACAGGTTGCAATTTGTCCTGAGGATGAACGGGAAGACGGGGAACCAATGAGAGATTAGCTCTTGGTGTTGGGACAGGCACAGGTCACTCTATTTTCCCATCAGGAAGAAGAATTAACCACAGGCTCAGCCTGCCCCCCGGAACCAGAACAGGGCCTGAAGCCATCCTGCGCTTTTGCGGCCACCTCCCAAAAAAGAGAGTTGTAAAATGGAGCTTCAGGGCACTGCAATTCACAATCCTACAGAGTTATAAATGATAACTCTCGTCCACAAATATATTGAGGGAAGGCAAAGACGAGGAATTGAAATCAAGGCAGAATTGCAGGAAACAGATTTCAGGAGGTAGATTCGAATCGCCTTTAAAGCACATGAAAAGCGCCAAAACGTTGACAATGATGCCCTTGGCCAAAAAGTGCGTATGCGTTTTTTCCTGAATACATTCAGGAAAAAACGCATACGCCCTTTTTGGCCAACCAAGCAACCTGGAAAGTCAAATCAGTGATACAAAGAAGTCTCGCTTCCCATCGGTCAAAAGGGCCATGCTGAAAAAAGTGTCAAAACCAGAAATGCAGGACAGGCCATGGAGAAATGGGAGCCTTGCTACACTGATGGGCGGGATGTAAATTGCCAACAGCCACTCTGGAGAAGTGTACGGTGTGTCCTGAAATATCTAAAAAACACAGCTTAGAGAGCATAGGGCACTTCCACGCATGGGGGTATAACGTGGGAAAATTAAAAATCAGCAAGACACAAGCACCCCAAAGTTTAGGGCTGCTCTGTTGACAAGGACCTCCACTTCATTCCACCTTAAATATCCCAGGAAAGCGAAAAATGGATAAAAAATTTGAGGTCCTTATGTACAATGGCATACCACTCAGCCATGAAATCAATGTCATAAGGCTAGTAGCAGCATGATGAGTGGATTTAGGTACGGCGATTCTAAGTGAAATAAGTCACACAGAAAAGGACACTTCTCATAAGGTGTCACTTATAGAGGGAATGTAAAAACCGTTACACTTGAACTGAGTTACAAAACAGAACAGAGTCACACATGCAGAAAACACACTATGGCTGCTTAACGGGAAAGCGAGGTGGGGTGATACATAAAGCAAGAGTTTCAAATTAGCTCAGATACCGTTCCATAAACCCAATATGTAATAGACAAGACCTACTCCTTGCTCAGAGAACTGGACTCAACACGCCCGATTCACCGCACAAGAATATATCTGACTAGTAATAATCTTAAAACCTATGTATTGATATCTCTCTGTTAGTGTGTCTAGTGGGTGTAAAGCGGCATAAACACAGCCGTGAAAAGCAGCTAAACCCCATTATAAAAATAAATTTCTTTTAAAAACCCATGAAACAAAGACAGTGAAAGAGAGAGAAATTCTTACACAATTCGTTCAGGGGCTGTGATGCAACCTGGATTGACCATATCTAGACCCACAGCTGGATGAGACATAAGGGTGGATACTCTTGGGGCTGAGAGGTTTGGTGAGGTTGGGTGAGCAAACGCAGACCCTTTAAAGTAATACTGCGTGCTACCCATCGCATGGGTCCCAAATCTCCAGGTTCAAGGGCATCTTCCTACATCGAAAACATGCATGAGAAACCAAGAAGATGGTACACCGTGTGTTGGGGAAAGGTTTCTAAAATGCACCTCATTTCTCATCTCCTTGTGCTCGGGTTCGCCATTCCAGCCACTTTAGTAGCAATCTCCCTACTTGGAGCATCAGCATCTTTAACCTCCTGTTCCGTACAGGTTGCAATTTGTCCTGAGGATGAACGGGAAGACGGGGAACCAATGAGAGACTAGCTCTTGGTGTTGGGATAGGCACAGGTCACTCTATTTTCCCATCAGGAAGAAGAATTAACCACAGGCTCAGCCTGCACCCCGGAACCAGAACAGGGCCTGAAGCCATCCTGCGCTTTGGCGGCCACCTCCAAAAAAGCGAGTTGTAAAATGGAGCTTCAGGGCACTGCAATTCACAATCCTACAGAGTTATAAATGATAACTCTCGTCCACAAATATATTGAGGGAAGGCAAAGACGAGGAATTGAAATCAAGGCAGAATTGCAGGAAACAGATTTCAGGAGGTAGATTCGAATCGCCTTTAAAGCACATGAAAAGCGCCAAAACGTTGACAATGATGCCCTTGGCCAAAAAGGGCGTATGCGTTTTTTCCTGAATATATTCAGGAAAAAACGCATACGCCCTTTTTGGCCAACCAAGCAACCTGGAAAGGCAAATCAGCGCTACAAAGAAGTCTCGCTTCCCATCGGTCAAAAGGGCCATGCTGAAAAAAGTGTCAAAACCAGAAATGCAGGACAGGCCATGGAGAAATGGGAGCCTTGCTACACTGATGGGCGGGATGTAAATTGCCAACAGCCACTCTGGAGAAGTGTACGGTGTGTCCTGAAACATCTAAAAAACACAGCTTAGAGAGCATAGGGCACTTCCACGCATGGGGGTATAACGTGGGAAAATTAAAAATCAGCAAGACACAAGCACCCCAAAGTTTAGGGCTGCTCTGTTGACAAGGACCTCCACTTCATTCCACCTTAAATATCCCAGGAAAGCGAAAAATGGATAAAAAATTTGAGGTCCTTATGTACAATGGCATACCACTCAGCCATGAAATCAATGTCATAAGGCTAGTAGCAGCATGATGAGTGGATTTAGGTACGGCGATTCTAAGTGAAATAAGTCACACAGAAAAGGACACTTCTCATAAGGTGTCACTTATAGAGGGAATGTAAAAACCGTTACACTTGAACTGAGTTACAAAACAGAACAGAGTCACACATGCAGAAAACACACTATGGCTGCTTAACGGGAAAGCGAGGTGGGGTGATACATAAAGCAAGAGTTTCAAATTAGCTCAGATACCGTTCCATAAACCCAATATGTAATAGACAAGACCTACTCCTTGCTCAGAGAACTGGACTCAACACGCCCGATTCACCGCACAAGAATATATCTGACTAGTAATAATCTTAAAACCTATGTATTGATATCTCTCTGTTAGTGTGTCTAGTGGGTGTAAAGCGGCATAAACACAGCCGTGAAAAGCAGCTAAACCCCATTATAAAAATAAATTTCTTTTAAAAACCCATGAAACAAAGACAGTGAAAGAGAGAGAAATTCTTACACAATTCGTTCAGGGGCTGTGATGCAACCTGGATTGACCATATCTAGACCCACAGCTGGATGAGACATAAGGGTGGATACTCTTGGGGCTGAGAGGTTTGGTGAGGTTGGGTGAGCAAACGCAGACCCTTTAAAGTAATACTGCGTGCTACCCATCGCATGGGTCCCAAATCTCCAGGTTCAAGGGCATCTTCCTACATCGAAAACATGCATGAGAAACCAAGAAGATGGTACACCGTGTGTTGGGGAAAGGTTTCTAAAATGCACCTCATTTCTCATCTCCTTGTGCTCGGGTTCGCCATTCCAGCCACTTTAGTAGCAATCTCCCTACTTGGAGCATCAGCATCTTTAACCTCCTGTTCCGTACAGGTTGCAATTTGTCCTGAGGATGAACGGGAAGACGGGGAACCAATGAGAGACTAGCTCTTGGTGTTGGGATAGGCACAGGTCACTCTATTTTCCCATCAGGAAGAAGAATTAACCACAGGCTCAGCCTGCACCCCGGAACCAGAACAGGGCCTGAAGCCATCCTGCGCTTTGGCGGCCACCTCCAAAAAAGCGAGTTGTAAAATGGAGCTTCAGGGCACTGCAATTCACAATCCTACAGAGTTATAAATGATAACTCTCGTCCACAAATATATTGAGGGAAGGCAAAGACGAGGAATTGAAATCAAGGCAGAATTGCAGGAAACAGATTTCAGGAGGTAGATTCGAATCGCCTTTAAAGCACATGAAAAGCGCCAAAACGTTGACAATGATGCCCTTGGCCAAAAAGGGCGTATGCGTTTTTTCCTGAATATATTCAGGAAAAAACGCATACGCCCTTTTTGGCCAACCAAGCAACCTGGAAAGGCAAATCAGCGCTACAAAGAAGTCTCGCTTCCCATCGGTCAAAAGGGCCATGCTGAAAAAAGTGTCAAAACCAGAAATTCAGGACAGGCCATGGAGAAATGGGAGCCTTGCTACACTGATGGGCGGGATGTAAATTGCCAACAGCCACTCTGGAGAAGTGTACGGTGTGTCCTGAAACATCTAAAAAACACAGCTTAGAGAGCATAGGGCACTTCCACGCATGGGGGTATAAAGTGGGAAAATTAAAAATCAGCAAGACACAAGCACCCCAAAGTTTAGGGCTGCTCTGTTGACAAGGACCTCCACTTCATTCCACCTTAAATATCCCAGGAAAGCGAAAAATGGATAAAAAATTTGAGGTCCTTATGTACAATGGCATACCACTCAGCCATGAAATCAATGTCATAAGGCTAGTAGCAGCATGATGAGTGGATTTAGGTACCACGATTCTAAGTGAAATAAGTCACACAGAAAAGGACACTTCTCATAAGGTGTCACTTATAGAGGGAAGGTAAAAACCGTTACACTTGAACTGAATTACAAAACAGAACAGAGTCACACATGCAGAAAACACACTATGGCTGCTTAACGGGAAAGCGAGGTGGGGTGATACATAAAGCAAGAGTTTCAAATTAGCTCAGATACCGTTCCATAAACCCAATATGTAATAGACAAGAACTACTCCTTGCTCAGAGAACTGGACTCAACACGCCCGATTCACCACACAAGAATATATCTGACTAGTAATAATCTTAAAACCTATGTATTGATATCTCTCTGTTAGTGTGTCAAGTGGGTGTAAAGCGGCATAAACACAGCCGTGAAAAGCAGCTAAACCCCATTATAAAAATAAATTACTTTTAAAAACCCATGAAACAAAGACAGTGAAAGAGAGAGAAATTCTTACACAATTCGTTCAGGGGCTGTGATGCAACCTGGATTGACCATATCTAGACCCACAGCTGGATGAGACATAAGGGTGGATACTCTTGGGGCTGAGAGGTTTGGTGAGGTTGGGTGAGCAAACGCAGACCCTTTAAAGTAATACTGCGTGCTACCCATAGCATGGGTCCCAAATCTCCAGGTTCAAGGGCATCTTCCTACATCGAAAACATGCATGAGAAACCAAGAAGATGGTACACCGTGTGTTGGGGAAAGGTTTCTAAAATGCACCTCATTTCTCATCTCCTTGTGCTCGGGTTCGCCATTCCAGCCACTTTAGTAGCAATCTCCCTACTTGGAGCATCAGCATCTTTAACCTCCTGTTCCGTACAGGTTGCAATTTGTCCTGAGGATGAACGGGAAGACGGGGAACCAATGAGAGACTAGCTCTTGGTGTTGGGATAGGCACAGGTCACTCTATTTTCCCATCAGGAAGAAGAATTAACCACAGGCTCAGCCTGCCCCCCGGAACCAGAACAGGGCCTGAAGCCATCCTGCGCTTTTGCGGCCACCTCCCAAAAAAGCGAGTTGTAAAATGGAGCTTCAGTTCACTGCAATTCACAATCCTACAGAGTTATAAATGATAACTCTCGTCCACAAATATATTGAGGGAAGGCAAAGACGAGGAATTGAAATCAAGGCAGAATTGCAGGAAACAGATTTCAGGAGGTAGATTCGAATCGCCTTTAAAGCACATGAAAAGCGCCAAAACGTTGACAATGATGCCCTTGGCCAAAAAGGGCGTATGCGTTTTTTCCTGAATATATTCAGGAAAAAACGCATACGCCCTTTTTGGCCAACCAAGCAACCTGGAAAGGCAAATCAGCGCTACAAAGAAGTCTCGCTTCCCATCGGTCAAAAGGGCCATGCTGAAAAAAGTGTCAAAACCAGAAATGCAGGACAGGCCATGGAGAAATGGGAGCCTTGCTACACTGATGGGCGGGATGTAAATTGCCAACAGCCACTCTGGAGAAGTGTACGGTGTGTCCTGAAACATCTAAAAAACACAGCTTAGAGAGCATAGGGCACTTCCACGCATGGGGGTATAAAGTGGGAAAATTAAAAATCAGCAAGACACAAGCACCCCAAAGTTTAGGGCTGCTCTGTTGACAAGGACCTCCACTTCATTCCACCTTAAATATCCCAGGAAAGCGAAAAATGGATAAAAAATTTGAGGTCCTTATGTACAATGGCATACCACTCAGCCATGAAATCAATGTCATAAGGCTAGTAGCAGCATGATGAGTGGATTTAGGTACGACGATTCTAAGTGAAATAAGTCACACAGAAAAGGACACTTCTCATAAGGTGTCACTTATAGAGGGAATGTAAAAACCGTTACACTTGAACTGAATTATAAAACAGAACAGAGTCACACATGCAGAAAACACACTATTGCTGCGTAACGGGAAAGTTGAGGTGGGGTGATACATAAAGCAAGACTTTCAAATTAGCTCAGATACCGTTCCATAAACCCAATATGTAATAGACAAGACCTACTCCTTGCTCAGAGAACTGGACTCAACACGCCTGATTCACCGCACAAGAATATATCTGACTAGTAATAATCTTAAAACCTATGTATTGATATCTCTCTGTTAGTGTGTCAAGTGGGTGTAAAGCGGCATAAACACAGCCGTGAAAAGCAGCTAAACCCCATTATAAAAATAAATTTCTTTTAAAAACCCATGAAACAAAGACAGTGAAAGAGAGAGAAATTCTTACACAATTCGTTCAGGGGCTGTGATGCAACCTGGATTGACCATATCTAGACCCACAGCTGGATGAGACATAAGGGTGGACACTCTTGGGGCTGAGAGGTTTGGTGAGGTTGGGTGAGCAAACGCAGACCCTTTAAAGTAATACTGCGTGCTACCCATCGCATGGGTCCCAAATCTCCAGGTTCAAGGGCATCTTCCTACATCGAAAACATGCATGAGAAACCAAGAAGATGGTACACCGTGTGTTGGGGAAATGTTTCTAAAATGCACCTCATTTCTCATCTCCTTGTGCTCGGGTTCGCCATTCCAGCCACTTTAGTAGCAATCTCCCTACTTGGAGCATCAGCATCTTTAACCTCCTGTTCCGTACAGGTTGCAATTTGTCCTGAGGATGAACGGGAAGACGGGGAACCAATGAGAGACTAGCTCTTGGTGTTGGGATAGGCACAGGTCACTCTATTTTCCCATCAGGAAGAAGAATTAACCACAGGCTCAGCCTGCACCCCGGAACCAGAACAGGGCCTGAAGCCATCCTGCGCTTTTGCGGCCACCTCCCAAAAAAGCGAGTTGTAAAATGGAGCTTCAGGGCACTGCAATTCACAATCCTACAGAGTTATAAATGATAACTCTCGTCCACAAATATATTGAGGGAAGGCAAAGACGAGGAATTGAAATCAAGGCAGAATTGCAGGAAACAGATTTCAGGAGGTAGATTCGAATCGCCTTTAAAGCACATGAAAAGCGCCAAAACGTTGACAATGATGCCCTTGGCCAAAAAGGGCGTATGCGTTTTTTCCTGAATATATTCAGGAAAAAACGCATACGCCCTTTTTGGCCAACCAAGCAACCTGGAAAGGCAAATCAGCGCTACAAAGAAGTCTCGCTTCCCATCGGTCAAAAGGGCCATGCTGAAAAAAGTGTCAAAACCAGAAATGCAGGACAGGCCATGGAGAAATGGGAGCCTTGCTACACTGATGGGCGGGATGTAAATTGCCAACAGCCACTCTGGAGAAGTGTACGGTGTGTCCTGAAACATCTAAAAAACACAGCGTAGAGAGCATAGGGCACTTCCACGCATGGAGGTATAAAGTGGGAAAATTAAAAATCAGCAAGACACAAGCACCCCAAAGTTTAGGGATGCTCTGTTGACAAGGACCTCCACTTCATTCCACCTTAAATATCCCAGGAAAGCGAAAAATGGATAAAAAATTTGAGGTCCTTATGTACAATGGCATACCACTCAGCCATGAAATCAATGTCATAAGGCTAGTAGCAGCATGATGAGTGGATTTAGGTACGACGATTCTAAGTGAAATAAGTCACACAGAAAAGGACACTTCTCATAAGGTGTCACTTATAGAGGGAATGTAAAAACCGTTACACTTGAACTGAGTTACAAAACAGAACAGAGTCACACATGCAGAAAACACACTATGGCTGCTTAACGGGAAAGCGAGGTGGGGTGATACATAAAGCAAGAGTTTCAAATTAGCTCAGATACCGATCCATAAACCCAATATGTAATAGACAAGACCTACTCCTTGCTCAGAGAACTGGACTCAACACGCCCGATTCACCGCACAAGAATATATCTGACTAGTAATAATCTTAAAACCTATGTATTGATATCTCTCTGTTAGTGTGTCAAGTGGGTGTAAAGCGGCATAAACACAGCCGTGAAAAGCAGCTAAACCCCATTATAAAAATAAATTTCTTTTAAAAACCCATGAAACAAAGACAGTGAAAGAGAGAGAAATTCTTACACAATTCGTTCAGGGGCTGTGATGCAACCTGGATTGACCATATCTAGACCCACAGCTGGATGAGACATAAGGGTGGACACTCTTGGGGCTGAGAGGTTTGGTGAGGTTGGGTGAGCAAACGCAGACCCTTTAAAGTAATACTGCGTGCTACCCATCGCATGGGTCCCAAATCTCCAGGTTCAAGGGCATCTTCCTACATCGAAAACATGCATGAGAAACCAAGAAGATGGTACACCGTGTGTTGGGGAAAGGTTTCTAAAATGCACCTCATTTCTCATCTCCTTGTGCTCGGGTTCGCCATTCCAGCCACTTTAGTAGCAATCTCCCTACTTGGAGCATCAGCATCTTTAACCTCCTGTTCCGTACAGGTTGCAATTTGTCCTGAGGATGAACGGGAAGACGGGGAACCAATGAGAGACTAGCTCTTGGTGTTGGGATAGGCACAGGTCACTCTATTTTCCCATCAGGAAGAAGAATTAACCACAGGCTCAGCCTGCACCCCGGAACCAGAACAGGGCCTGAAGCCATCCTGCGCTTTTGCGGCCACCTCCCAAAAAAGCGAGTTGTAAAATGGAGCTTCAGGGCACTGCAATTCACAATCCTACAGAGTTATAAATGATAAATCTCGTCCACAAATATATTGAGGGAAGGCAAAGACGAGGAATTGAAATCAAGGCAGAATTGCAGGAAACAGATTTCAGGAGGTAGATTCGAATCGCCTTTAAAGCACATGAAAAGCGCCAAAACGTTGACAATGATGCCCTTGGCCAAAAAGGGCGTATGCGTTTTTTCCTGAATATATTCAGGAAAAAACGCATACGCCCTTTTTGGCCAACCAAGCAACCTGGAAAGGCAAATCAGCGCTACAAAGAAGTCTCGCTTCCCATCGGTCAAAAGGGCCATGCTGAAAAAAGTGTCAAAACCAGAAATGCAGGACAGGCCATGGAGAAATGGGAGCCTTGCTACACTGATGGGCGGGATGTAAATTGCCAACAGCCACTCTGGAGAAGTGTACGGTGTGTCCTGAAACATCTAAAAAACACAGCGTAGAGAGCATAGGGCACTTCCACGCATGGAGGTATAAAGTGGGAAAATTAAAAATCAGCAAGACACAAGCACCCCAAAGTTTAGGGATGCTCTGTTGACAAGGACCTCCACTTCATTCCACCTTAAATATCCCAGGAAAGCGAAAAATGGATAAAAAATTTGAGGTCCTTATGTACAATGGCATACCACTCAGCCATGAAATCAATGTCATAAGGCTAGTAGCAGCATGATGAGTGGATTTAGGTACGACGATTCTAAGTGAAATAAGTCACACAGAAAAGGACACTTCTCATAAGGTGTCACTTATAGAGGGAATGTAAAAACCGTTACACTTGAACTGAGTTACAAAACAGAACAGAGTCACACATGCAGAAAACACACTATGGCTGCTTAACGGGAAAGCGAGGTGGGGTGATACATAAAGCAAGAGTTTCAAATTAGCTCAGATACCGATCCATAAACCCAATATGTAATAGACAAGACCTACTCCTTGCTCAGAGAACTGGACTCAACACGCCCGATTCACCGCACAAGAATATATCTGACTAGTAATAATCTTAAAACCTATGTATTGATATCTCTCTGTTAGTGTGTCTAGTGGGTGTAAAGCGGCATAAACACAGCCGTGAAAAGCAGCTAAACCCCATTATAAAAATAAATTTCTTTTAAAAACCCATGAAACAAAGACAGTGAAAGAGAGAGAAATTCTTACACAATTCGTTCAGGGGCTGTGATGCAACCTGGATTGACCATATCTAGACCCACAGCTGGATGAGACATAAGGGTGGATACTCTTGGGGCTGAGAGGTTTGGTGAGGTTGGTTTAGCAAACGCAGACCCTTTAAAGTAATACTGCGTGCTACCCATCGCATGGGTCCCAAATCTCCAGGTTCAAGGGCATCTTCCTACATCGAAAACATGCATGAGAAACCAAGAAGATGGTACACCGTGTGTTGGGGAAAGGTTTCTAAAATGCACCTCATTTCTCATCTCCTTGTGCTCGGGTTCGCCATTCCAGCCACTTTAGTAGCAATCTCCCTACTTGGAGCATCAGCATCTTTAACCTCCTGTTCCGTACAGGTTGCAATTTGTCCTGAGGATGAACGGGAAGACGGGGACCCAATGAGAGACTAGCTCTTGGTGTTGGGACAGGCACAGGTCACTCTATTTTCCCATCAGGAAGAAGAATTAACCACAGGCTCAGCCTGCCCCCCGGAACCAGAACAGGGCCTGAAGCCATCCTGCGCTTTTGCGGCCACCTCCCAAAAAAGCGAGTTGTAAAATGGAGTTTCAGGGCACTGCAATTCACAATCCTACAGAGTTATAAATGATAACTCTCGTCCACAAATATATTGAGGGAAGGCAAAGACGAGGAATTGAAATCAAGGCAGAATTGCAGGAAACAGATTTCAGGAGGTAGATACGAATCGCCTTTAAAGCACATGAAAAGAGGCAAAACGTTGACAATGATGCCCTTGGCCAAAAAGGGCGTATGCGTTTTTTCCTGAATATATTCAGGAAAAAACGCATACGCCCTTTTTGGCCAACCAAGCAACCTGGAAAGGCAAATCAGCGCTACAAAGAAGTCTCGCTTCCCATCGGTCAAAAGGGCCATGCTGAAAAAAGTGTCAAAACCAGAAATGCAGGACAGGCCATGGAGAAATGGGAGCCTTGCTACACTGATGGGCGGGATGTAAATTGCCAACAGCCACTCTGGAGAAGTGTACGGTGTGTCCTGAAACATCTAAAAAACAGAGCTTAGAGAGCATAGGGCACTTCCACGCATGGGGGTATAAAGTGGGAAAATTAAAAATCAGGAAGACACAAGCACCCCAAAGTTTAGGGATGCTCTGTTGACAAGGACCTCCACTTCATTCCACCTTAAATATCCCAGGAAAGCGAAAAATGGATAAAAAATTTGAGGTCCTTATGTACAATGGCATACCACTCAGCCATGAAATCAATGTCATAAGGCTAGTAGCAGCATGATGAGTGGATTTAGGTACGACGATTCTAAGTGAAATAAGTCACACAGAAAAGGACACTTCTCATAAGGTGTCACTTATAGAGGGAATGTAAAAACCGTTACACTTGAACTGAATTACAAAACAGAACAGAGTCACACATGCAGAAAACACACTATTGCTGTGTAACGGGAAAGTTGAGGTGGGGTGATACATAAAGCAAGACTTTCAAATTAGCTCAGATACCGTTCCATAAACCCAATATGTAATAGACAAGACCTACTCCTTGCTCAGAGAACTGGACTCAACACGCCCGATTCACCGCACAAGAATATATCTGACTAGTAATAATCTTAAAACCTATGTATTGATATCTCTCTGTTAGTGTGTCAAGTGGGTGTAAAGCGGCATAAACACAGCCGTGAAAAGCAGCTAAACCCCATTATAAAAATAAATTTCTTTTAAAAACCCATGAAACAAAGACAGTGAAAGAGAGAGAAATTCTTACACAATTCGTTCAGGGGCTGTGATGCAACCTGGATTGACCATATCTAGACCCACAGCTGGATGAGACATAAGGGTGGACACTCTTGGGGCTGAGAGGTTTGGTGAGGTTGGGTGAGAAAACGCATACCCTTTAAAGTAATACTGCGTGCTACCCATCGCATGGGTCCCAAATCTCCAGGTTCAAGGGCATCTTCCTACATCGAAAACATGCATGAGAAACCAAGAAGATGGTACACCGTGTGTTGGGGAAAGGTTTCTAAAATGCACCTCATTTCTCATCTCCTTGTGCTCGGGTTCGCCATTCCAGCCACTTTAGTAGCAATCTCCCTACTTGGAGCATCAGCACCTTTAACCTCCTGTTCCGTACAGGTTGCAATTTGTCCTGAGGATGAACGGGAAGACGGGGAACCAATGAGAGATTAGCTCTTGGTGTTGGGACAGGCACAGGTCACTCTATTTTCCCATCAGGAAGAAGAATTAACCACAGGCTCAGCCTGCACCCCGGAACCAGAACAGGGCCTGAAGCCATCCTGCGCTTTTGCGGCCAGCTCCCAAAAAAGCGACTTGTAAAATGGAGCTTCAGGGCACTTCAATTCACAATCCTACAGAGTTATAAATGATAACTCTCGTCCACAAATATATTGAGGGAAGGCAAAGACGAGGAATTGAAATCAAGGCAGAATTGCAGGAAACAGATTTCAGGAGGTAGATTCGAATCGCCTTTAAAGCACATGAAAAGCGCCAAAACGTTGACAATGATGCCCTTGGCCAAAAAGGGCGTATGCGTTTTTTCCTGAATATATTCAGGAAAAAACGCATACGCCCTTTTTGGCCAACCAAGCAACCTGGAAAGGCAAATCAGCGCTACAAAGAAGTCTCGCTTCCCATCGGTCAAAAGGGCCATGCTGAAAAAAGTGTCAAAACCAGAAATGCAGGACAGGCCATGGAGAAATGGGAGCCTTGCTACACTGATGGGCGGGATGTAAATTGCCAACAGCCACTCTGGAGAAGTGTACGGTGTGTCCTGAAACATCTAAAAAACACAGCTTAGAGAGCATAGGGCACTTCCACGCATGGGGGTATAAAGTGGGAAAATTAAAAATCAGCAAGTCACAAGCACCCCAAAGTTTAGGGCTGCTCTGTTGACAAGGACCTCCACTTCATTCCACCTTAAATATCCCAGGAAAGCGAAAAATGGATAAAAAATTTGAGGTCCTTATGTACAATGGCATACCACTCAGCCATGAAATCAATGTCATAAGGCTAGTAGCAGCATGATGAGTGGATTTAGGTATGGCGATTCTAAGTGAAATAAGTCACACAGAAAAGGACACTTCTCATAAGGTGTCACTTATAGAGGGAATGTAAAAACCGTTACACTTGAACTGAATTACAAAACAGAACAGAGTCACACATGCAGAAAACACACTATTGCTGCGTAACGGGAAAGTTGAGGTGGGGTGATACATAAAGCAAGAGTTTCAAATTAGCTCAGATACCGTTCCATAAACCCAATATGTAATAGACAAGACCTACTCCTTGCTCAGAGAACTGGACTCAACACGCCCGATTCACCGCACAAGAATATATCTGACTAGTAATAATCTTAAAACCTATGTATTGATATCTCTCTGTTAGTGTGTCAAGTGGGTGTAAAGCGGCATAAACACAGCCGTGAAAAGCAGCTAAACCCCATTATAAAAATAAATTTCTTTTAAAAACCCATGAAACAAAGACAGTGAAAGAGAGAGAAATTCTTACACAATTCGTTCAGGGGCTGTGATGCAACCTGGATTGACCATATCTAGACCCACAGCTGGATGAGACATAAGGGTGGACACTCTTGGGGCTGAGAGGTTTGGTGAGGTTGGGTGAGCAAACGCAGACCCTTTAAAGTAATACTGCGTGCTACCCATCGCATGGGTCCCAAATCTCCAGGTTCAAGGGCATCTTCCTACATCGAAAACATGCATGAGAAACCAAGAAGATGGTACACCGTGTGTTGGGGAAAGGTTTCTAAAATGCACCTCATTTCTCATCTCCTTGTGCTCGGGTTCGCCATTCCAGCCACTTTAGTAGCAATCTCCCTACTTGGAGCATCAGCATCTTTAACCTCCTGTTCCGTACAGGTTGCAATTTGTCCTGAGGATGAACGGGAAGACGGGGAACCAATGAGAGACTAGCTCTTGGTGTTGGGATAGGCACAGGTCACTCTATTTTCCCATCAGGAAGAAGAATTAACCACAGGCTCAGCCTGCACCCCGGAACCAGAACAGGGCCTGAAGCCATCCTGCGCTTTTGCGGCCACCTCCCAAAAAAGCGAGTTGTAAAATGGAGCTTCAGGGCACTGCAATTCACAATCCTACAGAGTTATAAATGATAACTCTCGTCCACAAATATATTGAGGGAAGGCAAAGACGAGGAATTGAAATCAAGGCAGAATTGCAGGAAACAGATTTCAGGAGGTAGATTCGAATCGCCTTTAAAGCACATGAAAAGCGCCAAAACGTTGACAATGATGCCCTTGGCCAAAAAGGGCGTATGCGTTTTTTCCTGAATATATTCAGGAAAAAACGCATACGCCCTTTTTGGCCAACCAAGCAACCTGGAAAGGCAAATCAGCGCTACAAAGAAGTCTCGCTTCCCATCGGTCAAAAGGGCCATGCTGAAAAAAGTGTCAAAACCAGAAATGCAGGACAGGCCATGGAGAAATGGGAGCCTTGCTACACTGATGGGCGGGATGTAAATTGCCAACAGCCACTCTGGAGAAGTGTACGGTGTGTCCTGAAACATCTAAAAAACACAGCGTAGAGAGCATAGGGCACTTCCACGCATGGAGGTATAAAGTGGGAAAATTAAAAATCAGCAAGACACAAGCACCCCAAAGTTTAGGGATGCTCTGTTGACAAGGACCTCCACTTCATTCCACCTTAAATATCCCAGGAAAGCGAAAAATGGATAAAAAATTTGAGGTCCTTATGTACAATGGCATACCACTCAGCCATGAAATCAATGTCATAAGGCTAGTAGCAGCATGATGAGTGGATTTAGGTACGACGATTCTAAGTGAAATAAGTCACACAGAAAAGGACACTTCTCATAAGGTGTCACTTATAGAGGGAATGTAAAAACCGTTACACTTGAACTGAGTTACAAAACAGAACAGAGTCACACATGCAGAAAACACACTATGGCTGCTTAACGGGAAAGCGAGGTGGGGTGATACATAAAGCAAGAGTTTCAAATTAGCTCAGATACCGATCCATAAACCCAATATGTAATAGACAAGACCTACTCCTTGCTCAGAGAACTGGACTCAACACGCCCGATTCACCGCACAAGAATATATCTGACTAGTAATAATCTTAAAACCTATGTATTGATATCTCTCTGTTAGTGTGTCAAGTGGGTGTAAAGCGGCATAAACACAGCCGTGAAAAGCAGCTAAACCCCATTATAAAAATAAATTTCTTTTAAAAACCCATGAAACAAAGACAGTGAAAGAGAGAGAAATTCTTACACAATTCGTTCAGGGGCTGTGATGCAACCTGGATTGACCATATCTAGACCCACAGCTGGATGAGACATAAGGGTGGACACTCTTGGGGCTGAGAGGTTTGGTGAGGTTGGGTGAGCAAACGCAGACCCTTTAAAGTAATACTGCGTGCTACCCATCGCATGGGTCCCAAATCTCCAGGTTCAAGGGCATCTTCCTACATCGAAAACATGCATGAGAAACCAAGAAGATGGTACACCGTGTGTTGGGGAAAGGTTTCTAAAATGCACCTCATTTCTCATCTCCTTGTGCTCGGGTTCGCCATTCCAGCCACTTTAGTAGCAATCTCCCTACTTGGAGCATCAGCATCTTTAACCTCCTGTTCCGTACAGGTTGCAATTTGTCCTGAGGATGAACGGGAAGACGGGGAACCAATGAGAGACTAGCTCTTGGTGTTGGGATAGGCACAGGTCACTCTATTTTCCCATCAGGAAGAAGAATTAACCACAGGCTCAGCCTGCACCCCGGAACCAGAACAGGGCCTGAAGCCATCCTGCGCTTTTGCGGCCACCTCCCAAAAAAGCGAGTTGTAAAATGGAGCTTCAGGGCACTGCAATTCACAATCCTACAGAGTTATAAATGATAAATCTCGTCCACAAATATATTGAGGGAAGGCAAAGACGAGGAATTGAAATCAAGGCAGAATTGCAGGAAACAGATTTCAGGAGGTAGATTCGAATCGCCTTTAAAGCACATGAAAAGCGCCAAAACGTTGACAATGATGCCCTTGGCCAAAAAGGGCGTATGCGTTTTTTCCTGAATATATTCAGGAAAAAACGCATACGCCCTTTTTGGCCAACCAAGCAACCTGGAAAGGCAAATCAGCGCTACAAAGAAGTCTCGCTTCCCATCGGTCAAAAGGGCCATGCTGAAAAAAGTGTCAAAACCAGAAATGCAGGACAGGCCATGGAGAAATGGGAGCCTTGCTACACTGATGGGCGGGATGTAAATTGCCAACAGCCACTCTGGAGAAGTGTACGGTGTGTCCTGAAACATCTAAAAAACACAGCGTAGAGAGCATAGGGCACTTCCACGCATGGAGGTATAAAGTGGGAAAATTAAAAATCAGCAAGACACAAGCACCCCAAAGTTTAGGGATGCTCTGTTGACAAGGACCTCCACTTCATTCCACCTTAAATATCCCAGGAAAGCGAAAAATGGATAAAAAATTTGAGGTCCTTATGTACAATGGCATACCACTCAGCCATGAAATCAATGTCATAAGGCTAGTAGCAGCATGATGAGTGGATTTAGGTACGACGATTCTAAGTGAAATAAGTCACACAGAAAAGGACACTTCTCATAAGGTGTCACTTATAGAGGGAATGTAAAAACCGTTACACTTGAACTGAGTTACAAAACAGAACAGAGTCACACATGCAGAAAACACACTATGGCTGCTTAACGGGAAAGCGAGGTGGGGTGATACATAAAGCAAGAGTTTCAAATTAGCTCAGATACCGATCCATAAACCCAATATGTAATAGACAAGACCTACTCCTTGCTCAGAGAACTGGACTCAACACGCCCGATTCACCGCACAAGAATATATCTGACTAGTAATAATCTTAAAACCTATGTATTGATATCTCTCTGTTAGTGTGTCTAGTGGGTGTAAAGCGGCATAAACACAGCCGTGAAAAGCAGCTAAACCCCATTATAAAAATAAATTTCTTTTAAAAACCCATGAAACAAAGACAGTGAAAGAGAGAGAAATTCTTACACAATTCGTTCAGGGGCTGTGATGCAACCTGGATTGACCATATCTAGACCCACAGCTGGATGAGACATAAGGGTGGATACTCTTGGGGCTGAGAGGTTTGGTGAGGTTGGTTTAGCAAACGCAGACCCTTTAAAGTAATACTGCGTGCTACCCATCGCATGGGTCCCAAATCTCCAGGTTCAAGGGCATCTTCCTACATCGAAAACATGCATGAGAAACCAAGAAGATGGTACACCGTGTGTTGGGGAAAGGTTTCTAAAATGCACCTCATTTCTCATCTCCTTGTGCTCGGGTTCGCCATTCCAGCCACTTTAGTAGCAATCTCCCTACTTGGAGCCTCAGCATCTTTAACCTCCTGTTCCGTACAGGTTGCAATTTGTCCTGAGGATGAACGGGAAGACGGGGACCCAATGAGAGACTAGCTCTTGGTGTTGGGACAGGCACAGGTCACTCTATTTTCCCATCAGGAAGAAGAATTAACCACAGGCTCAGCCTGCCCCCCGGAACCAGAACAGGGCCTGAAGCCATCCTGCGCTTTTGCGGCCACCTCCCAAAAAAGCGAGTTGTAAAATGGAGTTTCAGGGCACTGCAATTCACAATCCTACAGAGTTATAAATGATAACTCTCGTCCACAAATATATTGAGGGAAGGCAAAGACGAGGAATTGAAATCAAGGCAGAATTGCAGGAAACAGATTTCAGGAGGTAGATACGAATCGCCTTTAAAGCACATGAAAAGAGGCAAAACGTTGACAATGATGCCCTTGGCCAAAAAGGGCGTATGCGTTTTTTCCTGAATATATTCAGGAAAAAACGCATACGCCCTTTTTGGCCAACCAAGCAACCTGGAAAGGCAAATCAGCGCTACAAAGAAGTCTCGCTTCCCATCGGTCAAAAGGGCCATGCTGAAAAAAGTGTCAAAACCAGAAATGCAGGACAGGCCATGGAGAAATGGGAGCCTTGCTACACTGATGGGCGGGATGTAAATTGCCAACAGCCACTCTGGAGAAGTGTACGGTGTGTCCTGAAACATCTAAAAAACAGAGCTTAGAGAGCATAGGGCACTTCCACGCATGGGGGTATAAAGTGGGAAAATTAAAAATCAGGAAGACACAAGCACCCCAAAGTTTAGGGATGCTCTGTTGACAAGGACCTCCACTTCATTCCACCTTAAATATCCCAGGAAAGCGAAAAATGGATAAAAAATTTGAGGTCCTTATGTACAATGGCATACCACTCAGCCATGAAATCAATGTCATAAGGCTAGTAGCAGCATGATGAGTGGATTTAGGTACGACGATTCTAAGTGAAATAAGTCACACAGAAAAGGACACTTCTCATAAGGTGTCACTTATAGAGGGAATGTAAAAACCGTTACACTTGAACTGAATTACAAAACAGAACAGAGTCACACATGCAGAAAACACACTATTGCTGTGTAACGGGAAAGTTGAGGTGGGGTGATACATAAAGCAAGACTTTCAAATTAGCTCAGATACCGTTCCATAAACCCAATATGTAATAGACAAGACCTACTCCTTGCTCAGAGAACTGGACTCAACACGCCCGATTCACCGCACAAGAATATATCTGACTAGTAATAATCTTAAAACCTATGTATTGATATCTCTCTGTTAGTGTGTCAAGTGGGTGTAAAGCGGCATAAACACAGCCGTGAAAAGCAGCTAAACCCCATTATAAAAATAAATTTCTTTTAAAAACCCATGAAACAAAGACAGTGAAAGAGAGAGAAATTCTTACACAATTCGTTCAGGGGCTGTGATGCAACCTGGATTGACCATATCTAGACCCACAGCTGGATGAGACATAAGGGTGGACACTCTTGGGGCTGAGAGGTTTGGTGAGGTTGGGTGAGAAAACGCATACCCTTTAAAGTAATACTGCGTGCTACCCATCGCATGGGTCCCAAATCTCCAGGTTCAAGGGCATCTTCCTACATCGAAAACATGCATGAGAAACCAAGAAGATGGTACACCGTGTGTTGGGGAAAGGTTTCTAAAATGCACCTCATTTCTCATCTCCTTGTGCTCGGGTTCGCCATTCCAGCCACTTTAGTAGCAATCTCCCTACTTGGAGCATCAGCACCTTTAACCTCCTGTTCCGTACAGGTTGCAATTTGTCCTGAGGATGAACGGGAAGACGGGGAACCAATGAGAGATTAGCTCTTGGTGTTGGGACAGGCACAGGTCACTCTATTTTCCCATCAGGAAGAAGAATTAACCACAGGCTCAGCCTGCCCCCCGGAACCAGAACAGGGCCTGAAGCCATCCTGCGCTTTTGCGGCCAGCTCCCAAAAAAGCGACTTGTAAAATGGAGCTTCAGGGCACTTCAATTCACAATCCTACAGAGTTATAAATGATAACTCTCGTCCACAAATATATTGAGGGAAGGCAAAGACGAGGAATTGAAATCAAGGCAGAATTGCAGGAAACAGATTTCAGGAGGTAGATTCGAATCGCCTTTAAAGCACATGAAAAGCGCCAAAACGTTGACAATGATGCCCTTGGCCAAAAAGGGCGTATGCGTTTTTTCCTGAATATATTCAGGAAAAAACGCATACGCCCTTTTTGGCCAACCAAGCAACCTGGAAAGGCAAATCAGCGCTAAAAAGAAGTCTCGCTTCCCATCGGTCAAAAGGGCCATGCTGAAAAAAGTGTCAAAACCAGAAATGCAGGACAGGCCATGGAGAAATGGGAGCCTTGCTACACTGATGGGCGGGATGTAAATTGCCAACAGCCACTCTGGAGAAGTGTACGGTGTGTCCTGAAACATCTAAAAAACACAGCTTAGAGAGCATAGGGCACTTCCACGCATGGGGGTATAAAGTGGGAAAATTAAAAATCAGCAAGTCACAAGCACCCCAAAGTTTAGGGCTGCTCTGTTGACAAGGACCTCCACTTCATTCCACCTTAAATATCCCAAGAAAGCGAAAAATGGATAAAAAATTTGAGGTCCTTATGTACAATGGCATACCACTCAGCCATGAAATCAATGTCATAAGGCTAGTAGCAGCATGATGAGTGGATTTAGGTATGGCGATTCTAAGTGAAATAAGTCACACAGAAAAGGACACTTCTCATAAGGTGTCACTTATAGAGGGAATGTAAAAACCGTTACACTTGAACTGAATTACAAAACAGAACAGAGTCACACATGCAGAAAACACACTATTGCTGCGTAACGGGAAAGTTGAGGTGGGGTGATACATAAAGCAAGAGTTTCAAATTAGCTCAGATACCGTTCCATAAACCCAATATGTAATAGACAAGACCTACTCCTTGCTCAGAGAACTGGACTCAACACGCCCGATTCACCGCACAAGAATATATCTGACTAGTAATAATCTTAAAACCTATGTATTGATATCTCTCTGTTAGTGTGTCAAGTGGGTGTAAAGCGGCATAAACACAGCCGTGAAAAGCAGCTAAACCCCATTATAAAAATAAATTTCTTTTAAAAACCCATGAAACAAAGACAGTGAAAGAGAGAGAAATTCTTACACAATTCGTTCAGGGGCTGTGATGCAACCTGGATTGACCATATCTAGACCCACAGCTGGATGAGACATAAGGGTGGACACTCTTGGGGCTGAGAGGTTTGGTGAGGTTGGGTGAGCAAACGCAGACCCTTTAAAGTAATACTGCGTGCTACCCATCGCATGGGTCCCAAATCTCCAGGTTCAAGGGCATCTTCCTACATCGAAAACATGCATGAGAAACCAAGAAGATGGTACACCGTGTGTTGGGGAAAGGTTTCTAAAATGCACCTCATTTCTCATCTCCTTGTGCTCGGGTTCGCCATTCCAGCCACTTTAGTAGCAATCTCCCTACTTGGATCATCAGCATCTTTAACCTCCTGTTCCGTACAGGTTGCAATTTGTCCTGAGGATGAACGGGAAGACGGGGAACCAATGAGAGACTAGCTCTTGGTGTTGGGATAGGCACAGGTCACTCTATTTTCCCATCAGGAAGAAGAATTAACCACAGGCTCAGCCTGCACCCCGGAACCAGAACAGGGCCTGAAGCCATCCGGCGCTTTTGCGGCCACCTCCCAAAAAAGCGAGTTGTAAAATGGAGCTTCAGGGCACTGCAATTCACAATCCTACAGAGTTATAAATGATAACTCTCGTCCACAAATATATTGAGGGAAGGCAAAGACGAGGAATTGAAATCAAGGCAGAATTGCAGGAAACAGATTTCAGGACGTAGATTCGAATCGCCTTTAAAGCACATGAAAAGCGGCAAAACGTTGACAATGATGCCCTTGGCCAAAAAGGGCGTATGCGTTTTTTCCTGAATATATTCAGGAAAAAACGCATACGCCCTTTTTGGCCAACCAAGCAACCTGGAAAGGCCAATCAGCGCTACAAAGAAGTCTCGCTTCCCATCGGTCAAAAGGGCCATGCTGAAAAAAGTGTCAAAACCAGAAATGCAGGACAGGCCATGGAGAAATGGGAGCCTTGCTACACTGATGGGCGGGATGTAAATTGCCAACAGCCACTCTGGAGAAGTGTACGGTGTGTCCTGAAACATCTAAAAAACACAGCTTAGAGAGCATAGGGCACTTCCACGCATGGGGGTATAAAGTGGGAAAATTAAAAATCAGCAAGACACAAGCACCCCAAAGTTTAGGGATGCTCTGTTGACAAGGACCTCCACTTCATTCCACCTTAAATATCCCAGGAAAGCGAAAAATGGATAAAAAATTTGAGGTCCTTATGTACAATGGCATACCACTCAGCCATGAAATCAATGTCATAAGGCTAGTAGCAGCATGATGAGTGGATTTAGGTACGACGATTCTAAGTGAAATAAGTCACACAGAAAAGGACACTTCTCATAAGGTGTCACTTATAGAGGGAATGTAAAAACCGATACACTTGAACTGAGTTACAAAACAGAACAGAGTCACACATGCAGAAAACGCACTATGGCTGCTTAACGGGAAAGCGAGGTGGGGTGATACATAAAGCAAGAGTTTCAAATTAGCTCAGATACCGTTCCATAAACCCAATATGTAATAGACAAGACCTACTCCTTGCTCAGAGAACTGGACTCAACACGCCCGATTCACCGCACAAGAATATATCTGACTAGTAATAATCTTAAAACCTATGTATTGATATCTCTCTGTTAGTGTGTCTAGTGGGTGTAAAGCGGCATAAACACAGCCGTGAAAAGCAGCTAAACCCCATTATAAAAATAAATTTCTTTTAAAAACCCATGAAACAAAGACAGTGAAAGAGAGAGAAATTCTTACACAATTCGTTCAGGGGCTGTGATGCAACCTGGATTGACCATATCTAGACCCACAGCTGGATGAGACATAAGGGTGGACACTCTTGGGGCTGAGAGGTTTGGTGAGGTTGGGTGAGCAAACGCAGACCCTTTAAAGTAATACTGCGTGCTACCCATCGCATGGGTCCCAAATCTCCAGGTTCAAGGGCATCTTCCTACATCGAAAACATGCATGAGAAACCAAGAAGATGGTACACCGTGTGTTGGGGAAAGGTTTCTAAAATGCACCTCATTTCTCATCTCCTTGTGCTCGGGTTCGCCATTCCAGCCACTTTAGTAGCAATCTCCCTACTTGGAGCATCAGCATCTTTAACCTCCTGTTCCGTACAGGTTGCAATTTGTCCTGAGGATGAACGGGAAGACGGGGAACCAATGAGAGACTAGCTCTTGGTGTTGGGATAGGCACAGGTCACTCTATTTTCCCATCAGGAAGAAGAATTAACCACAGGCTCAGCCTGCACCCCAGAACCAGAACAGGGCCTGAAGCCATCCTGCGCTTTTGCGGCCACCTCCCAAAAAAGCGAGTTGTAAAATGGAGCTTCAGGGCATTGCAATTCACAATCCTACAGAGTTATAAATGATAACTCTCGTCCACAAATATATTGAGGGAAGGCAAAGACGAGGAATTGAAATCAAGGCAGAATTGCAGGAAACAGATTTCAGGAGGTAGATTCGAATCGCCTTTAAAGCACATGAAAAGCGCCAAAACGTTGACAATGATGCCCTTGGCCAAAAAGGGCGTATGCGTTTTTTCCTGAATATATTCAGGAAAAAACGCATACGCCCTTTTTGGCCAACCAAGCAACCTGGAAAGGCAAATCAGCGCTACAAAGAAGTCTCGCTTCCCATCGGTCAAAAGGGCCATGCTGAAAAAAGTGTCAAAACCAGAAATGCAGGACAGGCCATGGAGAAATGGGAGCCTTGCTACACTGATGGGCGGGATGTAAATTGCCAACAGCCACTCTGGAGAAGTGTACGGTGTGTCCTGAAACATCTAAAAAACACAGCTTAGAGAGCATAGGGCACTTCCACGCATGGGGGTATAAAGTGGGAAAATTAAAAATCAGCAAGACACAAGCACCCCAAAGTTTAGGGATGCTCTGTTGACAAGGACCTCCACTTCATTCCACCTTAAATATCCCAGGAAAGCGAAAAATGGATAAAAAATTTGAGGTCCTTATGTACAATGGCATACCACTCAGCCATGAAATCAATGTCATAAGGCTAGTAGCAGCATGATGAGTGGATTTAGGTACGACGATTCTAAGTGAAATAAGTCACACAGAAAAGGACACTTCTCATAAGGTGTCACTTATAGAGGGAATGTAAAAACCGTTACACTTGAACTGAATTACAAAACAGAACAGAGTCACACATGCAGAAAACACACTATTGCTGCATAACGGGAAAGTTGAGGTGGGGTGATACATAAAGCAAGAGTTTCAAATTAGCTCAGATACCGTTCCATAAACCCAATATGTAATAGACAAGACCTACTCCTTGCTCAGAGAACTGGACTCAACACGCCCGATTCACCGCACAAGAATATATCTGACTAGTAATAATCTTAAAACCTATGTATTGATATCTCTCTGTTAGTGTGTCAAGTGGATGTAAAGCGGCATAAACACAGCCGTGAAAAGCAGCTAAACCCCATTATAAAAATAAATTTCTTTTAAAAACCCATGAAACAAAGACAGTGAAAGAGAGAGAAATTCTTACACAATTCGTTCAGGGGCTGTGATGCAACCTGGATTGACCATATCTAGACCCACAGGTGGATGAGACATAAGGGTGGACACTCTTGGGGCTGAGAGGTTTGGTGAGGTTGGGTGAGCAAACGCAGACCCTTTAAAGTAATACTGCGTGCTACCCATCGCATGGGTCCCAAATCTCCAGGTTCAAGGGCATCTTCCTACATCGAAAACATGCATGAGAAACCAAGAAGATGGTACACCGTGTGTTGGGGAAAGGTTTCTAAAATGCACCTCATTTCTCATCTCCTTGTGCTCGGGTTCGCCATTCCAGCCACTTTAGTAGCAATCTCCCTACTTGGAGCATCAGCACCTTTAACCTCCTGTTCCGTACAGGTTGCAATTTGTCCTGAGGATGAACGGGAAGACGGGGAACCAATGAGAGATTAGCTCTTGGTGTTGGGACAGGCACAGGTCACTCTATTTTCCCATCACGAAGAAGAATTAACCACAGGCTCAGCCTGCCCCCCGGAACCAGAACAGGGCCTGAAGCCATCCTGCGCTTTTGCGGCCACCTCCCAAAAAAGAGAGTTGTAAAATGGAGCTTCAGGGCACTGCAATTCACAATCCTACAGAGTTATAAATGATAACTCTCGTCCACAAATATATTGAGGGAAGGCAAAGACGAGGAATTGAAATCAAGGCAGAATTGCAGGAAACAGATTTCAGGAGGTAGATTCGAATCGCCTTTAAAGCACATGAAAAGCGCCAAAACGTTGACAATGATGCCCTTGGCCAAAAAGTGCGTATGCGTTTTTTCCTGAATACATTCAGGAAAAAACGCATACGCCCTTTTTGGCCAACCAAGCAACCTGGAAAGTCAAATCAGTGATACAAAGAAGTCTCGCTTCCCATCGGTCAAAAGGGCCATGCTGAAAAAAGTGTCAAAACCAGAAATGCAGGACAGGCCATGGAGAAATGGGAGCCTTGCTACACTGATGGGCGGGATGTAAATTGCCAACAGCCACTCTGGAGAAGTGTACGGTGTGTCCTGAAACATCTAAAAAACACAGCTTAGAGAGCATAGGGCACTTCCACGCATGGGGGTATAACGTGGGAAAATTAAAAATCAGCAAGACACAAGCACCCCAAAGTTTAGGGCTGCTCTGTTGACAAGGACCTCCACTTCATTCCACCTTAAATATCCCAGGAAAGCGAAAAATGGATAAAAAATTTGAGGTCCTTATGTACAATGGCATACCACTCAGCCATGAAATCAATGTCATAAGGCTAGTAGCAGCATGATGAGTGGATTTAGGTACGGCGATTCTAAGTGAAATAAGTCACACAGAAAAGGACACTTCTCATAAGGTGTCACTTATAGAGGGAATGTAAAAACCGTTACACTTGAACTGAGTTACAAAACAGAACAGAGTCACACATGCAGAAAACACACTATGGCTGCTTAACGGGAAAGCGAGGTGGGGTGATACATAAAGCAAGAGTTTCAAATTAGCTCAGATACCGTTCCATAAACCCAATATGTAATAGACAAGACCTACTCCTTGCTCAGAGAACTGGACTCAACACGCCCGATTCACCGCACAAGAATATATCTGACTAGTAATAATCTTAAAACCTATGTATTGATATCTCTCTGTTAGTGTGTCTAGTGGGTGTAAAGCGGCATAAACACAGCCGTGAAAAGCAGCTAAACCCCATTATAAAAATAAATTTCTTTTAAAAACCCATGAAACAAAGACAGTGAAAGAGAGAGAAATTCTTACACAATTCGTTCAGGGGCTGTGATGCAACCTGGATTGACCATATCTAGACCCACAGCTGGATGAGACATAAGGGTGGATACTCTTGGGGCTGAGAGGTTTGGTGAGGTTGGGTGAGCAAACGCAGACCCTTTAAAGTAATACTGCGTGCTACCCATCGCATGGGTCCCAAATCTCCAGGTTCAAGGGCATCTTCCTACATCGAAAACATGCATGAGAAACCAAGAAGATGGTACACCGTGTGTTGGGGAAAGGTTTCTAAAATGCACCTCATTTCTCATCTCCTTGTGCTCGGGTTCGCCATTCCAGCCACTTTAGTAGCAATCTCCCTACTTGGAGCATCAGCATCTTTAACCTCCTGTTCCGTACAGGTTGCAATTTGTCCTGAGGATGAACGGGAAGACGGGGAACCAATGAGAGACTAGCTCTTGGTGTTGGGATAGGCACAGGTCACTCTATTTTCCCATCAGGAAGAAGAATTAACCACAGGCTCAGCCTGCACCCCGGAACCAGAACAGGGCCTGAAGCCATCCTGCGCTTTGGCGGCCACCTCCAAAAAAGCGAGTTGTAAAATGGAGCTTCAGGGCACTGCAATTCACAATCCTACAGAGTTATAAATGATAACTCTCGTCCACAAATATATTGAGGGAAGGCAAAGACGAGGAATTGAAATCAAGGCAGAATTGCAGGAAACAGATTTCAGGAGGTAGATTCGAATCGCCTTTAAAGCACATGAAAAGCGCCAAAACGTTGACAATGATGCCCTTGGCCAAAAAGGGCGTATGCGTTTTTTCCTGAATATATTCAGGAAAAAACGCATACGCCCTTTTTGGCCAACCAAGCAACCTGGAAAGGCAAATCAGCGCTACAAAGAAGTCTCGCTTCCCATCGGTCAAAAGGGCCATGCTGAAAAAAGTGTCAAAACCAGAAATGCAGGACAGGCCATGGAGAAATGGGAGCCTTGCTACACTGATGGGCGGGATGTAAATTGCCAACAGCCACTCTGGAGAAGTGTACGGTGTGTCCTGAAACATCTAAAAAACACAGCTTAGAGAGCATAGGGCACTTCCACGCATGGGGGTATAAAGTGGGAAAATTAAAAATCAGCAAGACACAAGCACCCCAAAGTTTAGGGATGCTCTGTTGACAAGGACCTCCACTTCATTCCACCTTAAATATCCCAGGAAAGCGAAAAATGGATAAAAAATTTGAGGTCCTTATGTACAATGGCATACCACTCAGCCATGAAATCAATGTCATAAGGCTAGTAGCAGCATGATGAGTGGATTTAGGTACGACGATTCTAAGTGAAATAAGTCACACAGAAAAGGACACTTCTCATAAGGTGTCACTTATAGAGGGAATGTAAAAACCGATACACTTGAACTGAGTTACAAAACAGAACAGAGTCACACATGCAGAAAACGCACTATGGCTGCTTAACGGGAAAGCGAGGTGGGGTGATACATAAAGCAAGAGTTTCAAATTAGCTCAGATACCGTTCCATAAACCCAATATGTAATAGACAAGACCTACTCCTTGCTCAGAGAACTGGACTCAACACGCCCGATTCACCGCACAAGAATATATCTGACTAGTAATAATCTTAAAACCTATGTATTGATATCTCTCTGTTAGTGTGTCTAGTGGGTGTAAAGCGGCATAAACACAGCCGTGAAAAGCAGCTAAACCCCATTATAAAAATAAATTTCTTTTAAAAACCCATGAAACAAAGACAGTGAAAGAGAGAGAAATTCTTACACAATTCGTTCAGGGGCTGTGATGCAACCTGGATTGACCATATCTAGACCCACAGCTGGATGAGACATAAGGGTGGACACTCTTGGGGCTGAGAGGTTTGGTGAGGTTGGGTGAGCAAACGCAGACCCTATAAAGTAATACTGCGTGCTACCCATCGCATGGGTCCCAAATCTCCAGGTTCAAGGGCATCTTCCTACATCGAAAACATGCATGAGAAACCAAGAAGATGGTACACCGTGTGTTGGGGAAAGGTTTCTAAAATGCACCTCATTTCTCATCTCCTTGTGCTCGGGTTCGCCATTCCAGCCACTTTAGTAGCAATCTCCCTACTTGGAGCATCAGCATCTTTAACCTCCTGTTCCGTACAGGTTGCAATTTGTCCTGAGGATGAACGGGAAGACGGGGAACCAATGAGAGACTAGCTCTTGGTGTTGGGATAGGCACAGGTCACTCTATTTTCCCATCAGGAAGAAGAATTAACCACAGGCTCAGCCTGCACCCCAGAACCAGAACAGGGCCTGAAGCCATCCTGCGCTTTTGCGGCCACCTCCCAAAAAAGCGAGTTGTAAAATGGAGCTTCAGGGCATTGCAATTCACAATCCTACAGAGTTATAAATGATAACTCTCGTCCACAAATATATTGAGGGAAGGCAAAGACGAGGAATTGAAATCAAGGCAGAATTGCAGGAAACAGATTTCAGGAGGTAGATTCGAATCGCCTTTAAAGCACATGAAAAGCGCCAAAACGTTGACAATGATGCCCTTGGCCAAAAAGGGCGTATGCGTTTTTTCCTGAATATATTCAGGAAAAAACGCATACGCCCTTTTTGGCCAACCAAGCAACCTGGAAAGGCAAATCAGCGCTACAAAGAAGTCTCGCTTCCCATCGGTCAAAAGGGCCATGCTGAAAAAAGTGTCAAAACCAGAAATGCAGGACAGGCCATGGAGAAATGGGAGCCTTGCTACACTGATGGGCGGGATGTAAATTGCCAACAGCCACTCTGGAGAAGTGTACGGTGTGTCCTGAAACATCTAAAAAACACAGCTTAGAGAGCATAGGGCACTTCCACGCATGGGGGTATAAAGTGGGAAAATTAAAAATCAGCAAGACACAAGCACCCCAAAGTTTAGGGATGCTCTGTTGACAAGGACCTCCACTTCATTCCACCTTAAATATCCCAGGAAAGCGAAAAATGGATAAAAAATTTGAGGTCCTTATGTACAATGGCATACCACTCAGCCATGAAATCAATGTCATAAGGCTAGTAGCAGCATGATGAGTGGATTTAGGTACGACGATTCTAAGTGAAATAAGTCACACAGAAAAGGACACTTCTCATAAGGTGTCACTTATAGAGGGAATGTAAAAACCGTTACACTTGAACTGAATTACAAAACAGAACAGAGTCACACATGCAGAAAACACACTATTGCTGCATAACGGGAAAGTTGAGGTGGGGTGATACATAAAGCAAGAGTTTCAAATTAGCTCAGATACCGTTCCATAAACCCAATATGTAATAGACAAGACCTACTCCTTGCTCAGAGAACTGGACTCAACACGCCCGATTCACCGCACAAGAATATATCTGACTAGTAATAATCTTAAAACCTATGTATTGATATCTCTCTGTTAGTGTGTCAAGTGGATGTAAAGCGGCATAAACACAGCCGTGAAAAGCAGCTAAACCCCATTATAAAAATAAATTTCTTTTAAAAACCCATGAAACAAAGACAGTGAAAGAGAGAGAAATTCTTACACAATTCGTTCAGGGGCTGTGATGCAACCTGGATTGACCATATCTAGACCCACAGGTGGATGAGACATAAGGGTGGACACTCTTGGGGCTGAGAGGTTTGGTGAGGTTGGGTGAGCAAACGCAGACCCTTTAAAGTAATACTGCGTGCTACCCATCGCATGGGTCCCAAATCTCCAGGTTCAAGGGCATCTTCCTACATCGAAAACATGCATGAGAAACCAAGAAGATGGTACACCGTGTGTTGGGGAAAGGTTTCTAAAATGCACCTCATTTCTCATCTCCTTGTGCTCGGGTTCGCCATTCCAGCCACTTTAGTAGCAATCTCCCTACTTGGAGCATCAGCACCTTTAACCTCCTGTTCCGTACAGGTTGCAATTTGTCCTGAGGATGAACGGGAAGACGGGGAACCAATGAGAGATTAGCTCTTGGTGTTGGGACAGGCACAGGTCACTCTATTTTCCCATCAGGAAGAAGAATTAACCACAGGCTCAGCCTGCCCCCCGGAACCAGAACAGGGCCTGAAGCCATCCTGCGCTTTTGCGGCCACCTCCCAAAAAAGAGAGTTGTAAAATGGAGCTTCAGGGCACTGCAATTCACAATCCTACAGAGTTATAAATGATAACTCTCGTCCACAAATATATTGAGGGAAGGCAAAGACGAGGAATTGAAATCAAGGCAGAATTGCAGGAAACAGATTTCAGGAGGTAGATTCGAATCGCCTTTAAAGCACATGAAAAGCGCCAAAACGTTGACAATGATGCCCTTGGCCAAAAAGTGCGTATGCGTTCTTTCCTGAATACATTCAGGAAAAAACGCATACGCCCTTTTTGGCCAACCAAGCAACCTGGAAAGTCAAATCAGTGATACAAAGAAGTCTCGCTTCCCATCGGTCAAAAGGGCCATGCTGAAAAAAGTGTCAAAACCAGAAATGCAGGACAGGCCATGGAGAAATGGGAGCCTTGCTACACTGATGGGCGGGATGTAAATTGCCAACAGCCACTCTGGAGAAGTGTACGGTGTGTCCTGAAACATCTAAAAAACACAGCTTAGAGAGCATAGGGCACTTCCACGCATGGGGGTATAACGTGGGAAAATTAAAAATCAGCAAGACACAAGCACCCCAAAGTTTAGGGCTGCTCTGTTGACAAGGACCTCCACTTCATTCCACCTTAAATATCCCAGGAAAGCGAAAAATGGATAAAAAATTTGAGGTCCTTATGTACAATGGCATACCACTCAGCCATGAAATCAATGTCATAAGGCTAGTAGCAGCATGATGAGTGGATTTAGGTACGGCGATTCTAAGTGAAATAAGTCACACAGAAAAGGACACTTCTCATAAGGTGTCACTTATAGAGGGAATGTAAAAACCGTTACACTTGAACTGAGTTACAAAACAGAACAGAGTCACACATGCAGAAAACACACTATGGCTGCTTAACGGGAAAGCGAGGTGGGGTGATACATAAAGCAAGAGTTTCAAATTAGCTCAGATACCGTTCCATAAACCCAATATGTAATAGACAAGACCTACTCCTTGCTCAGAGAACTGGACTCAACACGCCCGATTCACCGCACAAGAATATATCTGACTAGTAATAATCTTAAAACCTATGTATTGATATCTCTCTGTTAGTGTGTCTAGTGGGTGTAAAGCGGCATAAACACAGCCGTGAAAAGCAGCTAAACCCCATTATAAAAATAAATTTCTTTTAAAAACCCATGAAACAAAGACAGTGAAAGAGAGAGAAATTCTTACACAATTCGTTCAGGGGCTGTGATGCAACCTGGATTGACCATATCTAGACCCACAGCTGGATGAGACATAAGGGTGGACACTCTTGGGGCTGAGAGGTTTGGTGAGGTTGGGTGAGCAAACGCAGACCCTTTAAAGTAATACTGCGTGCTACCCATCGCATGGGTCCCAAATCTCCAGGTTCAAGGGCATCTTCCTACATCGAAAACATGCATGAGAAACCAAGAAGATGGTACACCGTGTGTTGGGGAAAGGTTTCTAAAATGCACCTCATTTCTCATCTCCTTGTGCTCGGGTTCGCCATTCCAGCCACTTTAGTAGCAATCTCCCTACTTGGAGCATCAGCATCTTTAACCTCCTGTTCCGTACAGGTTGCAATTTGTCCTGAGGATGAACGGGAAGACGGGGAACCAATGAGAGACTAGCTCTTGGTGTTGGGATAGGCACAGGTCACTCTATTTTCCCATCAGGAAGAAGAATTAACCACAGGCTCAGCCTGCACCCCGGAACCAGAACAGGGCCTGAAGCCATCCTGCGCTTTGGCGGCCACCTCCAAAAAAGCGAGTTGTAAAATGGAGCTTCAGGGCACTGCAATTCACAATCCTACAGAGTTATAAATGATAACTCTCGTCCACAAATATATTGAGGGAAGGCAAAGACGAGGAATTGAAATCAAGGCAGAATTGCAGGAAACAGATTTCAGGAGGTAGATTCGAATCGCCTTTAAAGCACATGAAAAGCGCCAAAACGTTGACAATGATGCCCTTTGCCAAAAAGGGCGTATGCGTTTTTTCCTGAATATATTCAGGAAAAAACGCATACGCCCTTTTTGGCCAACCAAGCAACCTGGAAAGGCAAATCAGCGCTACAAAGAAGTCTCGCTTCCCATCGGTCAAAAGGGCGATGCTGTAAAAAGTGTCAAAACCAGAAATGCAGGACAGGCCATGGAGAAATGGGAGCCTTGCTACACTGATGGGCGGGATGTAAATTGCCAACAGCCACTCTGGAGAAGTGTACGGTGTGTCCTGAAACATCTAAAAAACACAGCTTAGAGAGCATAGGGCACTTCCACGCATGGGGGTATAAAGTGGGAAAATTAAAAATCAGCAAGACACAAGCACCCCAAAGTTTAGGGATGCTCTGTTGACAAGGACCTCCACTTCATTCCACCTTAAATATCCCAGGAAAGCGAAAAATGGATAAAAAATTTGAGGTCATTATGTACAATGGCATACCACTCAGCCATCAAATCAATGTCATAAGGCTAGTAGCAGCATGATGAGTGGATTTAGGTACGACGATTCTAAGTGAAATAAGTCACACAGAAAAGGACACTTCTCATAAGGTGTAACTTATAGAGGGAATGTAAAAACCGTTACACTTGAACTGAGTTACAAAACAGAACAGAGTCACACATGCAGAAAACACACTATGGCTGCTTAACGGGAAAGCGAGGTGGGGTGATACATAAAGCAAGAGTTTCAAATTAGCTCAGATACCGTTCCATAAACCCAATATGTAATAGACAAGACCTACTCCTTGCTCAGAGAACTGGACTCAACACGCCCGATTCACCGCACAAGAATATATCTGACTAGTAATAATCTTAAAACCTATGTATTGATATCTCTCTGTTAGTGTGTCTAGTGGGTGTAAAGCGGCATAAACACAGCCGTGAAAAGCAGCTAAACCCCATTATAAAAATAAATTTCTTTTAAAAACCCATGAAACAAAGACAGTGAAAGAGAGAGAAATTCTTACACAATTCGTTCAGGGGCTGTGATGCAACCTGGATTGACCATATCTAGACCCACAGCTGGATGAGACATAAGGGTGGATACTCTTGGGGCTGAGAGGTTTGGTGAGGTTGGGTGAGCAAACGCAGACCCTTTAAAGTAATACTGCGTGCTACCCATCGCATGGGTCCCAAATCTCCAGGTTCAAGGGCATCTTCCTACATCGAAAACATGCATGAGAAACCAAGAAGATGGTACACCGTGTGTTGGGGAAAGGTTTCTAAAATGCACCTCATTTCTCATCTCCTTGTGCTCGGGTTCGCCATTCCAGCCACTTTAGTAGCAATCTCCCTACTTGGAGCATCAGCATCTTTAACCTCCTGTTCCGTACAGGTTGCAATTTGTCCTGAGGATGAACGGGAAGACGGGGAACCAATGAGAGACTAGCTCTTGGTGTTGGGATAGGCACAGGTCACTCTATTTTCCCATCAGGAAGAAGAATTAACCACAGGCTCAGCCTGCACCCCAGAACCAGAACAGGGCCTGAAGCCATCCTGCGCTTTTGCGGCCACCTCCCAAAAAAGCGAGTTGTAAAATGGAGCTTCAGGGCATTGCAATTCACAATCCTACAGAGTTATAAATGATAACTCTCGTCCACAAATATATTGAGGGAAGGCAAAGACGAGGAATTGAAATCAAGGCAGAATTGCAGGAAACAGATTTCAGGAGGTAGATTCGAATCGCCTTTAAAGCACATGAAAAGCGGCAAAACGTTGACAATGATGCCCTTGGCCAAAAAGGGCGTATGCGTTTTTTCCTGAATATATTCAGGAAAAAACGCATACGCCCTTTTTGGCCAACCAAGCAACCTGGAAAGGCAAATCAGCGCTACAAAGAAGTCTCGCATCCCATCGGTCAAAAGGGCCATGCTGAAAAATGTGTCAAAACCAGAAATGCAGGACAGGCCATGGAGAAATGGGAGCCTTGCTACACTGATGGGCGGGATGTAAATTGCCAACAGCCACTCTGGAGAAGTGTACGGTGTGTCCTGAAACATCTAAAAAACACAGCTTAGAGAGCATAGGGCACTTCCACGCATGGGGGTATAAAGTGGGAAAATTAAAAATCAGCAAGACACAAGCACCCCAAAGTTTAGGGCTGCTCTGTTGACAAGGACCTCCACTTCATTCCACCTTAAATATCCCAGGAAAGCGAAAAATGGATAAAAAATTTGAGGTCCATATGTACAATGGATTATCACTCAGCCATGAAATCAATGTCATAAGGCTAGTAGCAGCATGATGAGTGGATTTAAGTACGACGATTCTAAGTGACATAAGTCACACAGAAAAGGACACTTCTCATAAGGTGTCACTTATAGAGGGAATGTAAAAACCGTTACACTTGAACTGAATTACAAAACGGAACAGAGTCACACATGCAGAAAACACACTATGGCTGCTTAACGGGAAATGTGAGGTGGGGTGATCCATAAAACAACAGTTTCAAATTAGCTCAGATACCGTTCCATAAACCCAATATGTAACAGACAAGACCTACTCCTTGCTCAGAGAACTGGACTCAACACGCCCGATTCACCGCACAAGAATATATCTGACTAGTAATAATCTTAAAACCTATGTATTGATATCTCTCTGTTAGTGTGTCAAGTGGGTGTAAAGCGGCATAAACACAGCCGTGAAAAGCAGCTAAACCCCATTATAAAAATAAATTACTTTTCAAAACCCATGAAACAAAGACAGTGAAAGAGAGAGAAATTCTTACACAATTCGTTCATGGTCTGTGATGCAACCTGGATTGACCATATCTAGACCCACAGCTGGATGAGACATAAGGTTGGACACTCTTGGGGCTGAGAGGTTTGGTGAGGTTGTGTGAGCAAACGCAGACCCTTTAAAGTAATACTGCGTGCTACCCATCACATGGGTCCCAAATCTCCAGGTTCAAGGGCATCTTCCTACATCGAAAACATGCATGAGAAACCCAGAAGATGGTACACCGTGTGATGGGGAAAGGTTTCTAAAACGCACCTCATTTCTCATCTCCTTGTGCTCGGGTTCGCCATTCCAGCCACTTTACTAGCAATCTCCCTACTTGGAGCATCAGCACCTTTAACCTCCTGTTCCGTACAGGTTGCTATTTGTCCTGAGGATGAACGGGAAGACGGGGAACCAATGAGAGACTAGCTCTTGGTGTTGGGACAGGCACAGGTCACTCTATTTTCCCATCAGGAAGAAGAATTAACCACAGGCTCAGCCTGCTCCCCCGAACCAGAAAAGGGCCTGAAGCCATCCGGCGCTTTTGCGGCCAGCTCCCGAAAAAGCGAGTTGTAAAATGGAGCTTCAGGGCACTGCAATTCACAAACCTGCACAGTTATAAATGATAACTCTCGTCCACAAATATATTGAGGGAAGGCAAAGACGAGGAATTGAAATCAAGGCAGAATTGCAGGAAACAGATTTCAGGACGTAGATTCGAATCTCCTTTAAAGCACATGAAAAGCGGCAAAACATTGACAATGATGCCCTTGGCCAAAAGGGCGTATGCGTTTTTTCCTGAATATATTCAGGAAAAAACGCATACGCCCTTTTTGGCCAACCAAGCAACCTGGAAAGGCAAATCAGCGCTACAAAGAAGTCTCGCTTCCCATCGGTCAAAAGGGCCATGCTGAAAAAAGTGTCAAAACCAGAAATGCAGGACAGGCCATGGAGAAATGGGAGCCTTGCTACACTGATGGGCGGGATGTAAATTGCCAACAGCCACTCTGGAGAAGTGTACGGTGTGTCCTGAAACATCTAAAAAACACAGCTTAGAGAGCATAGGGCACTTCCACGCATGGGGGTATAAAGTGGGAAAATTAAAAATCAGCAAGACACAAGCACCCCAAAGTTTAGGGCTGCTCTGTTGACAAGGACCTCCACTTCATTCCACCTTAAATATCCCAGGAAAGCGAAAAATGGATAAAAAATTTGAGGTCCATATGTACAATGGATTATCACTCAGCCATGAAATCAATGTCATAAGGCTAGTAGCAGCATGATGAGTGGATTTAGGTACGACGATTCTAAGTGACATAAGTCACACAGAAAAGGACACTTCTCATAAGGTGTCACTTATAGAGGGAATGTAAAAACCGTTACACTTGAACTGAATTACAAAACAGAACAGAGTCACACATGCAGAAAACACACTATGGCTGATTAACGGGAAAGGTGAGGTTGGGTGATACATAAAACAAGAGTTTCAAATTAGCTCAGATACCGTTCCATAAACCCAATATGTAACAGACAAGACCTACTCCTTGCTCAGAGAACTGGACTCAACACGCCCGATTCACCACACAAGAATATATCTGACTAGTAATAATCTTAAAACCTATGTATTGATATCTCTCTGTTAGTGTGTCAAGTGGGTGTAAAGCAGCATAAACACAGCCGTGAAAAGCAGCTAAACCCCATTATAAAAATAAATTACTTTTCAAAACCCATGAAACCAAGACAGTGAAAGAGAGAAAAATTCTTAAACAATTCGTTCAGGGTCTGTGATGCAACCTGGATTGACCATATCTAGACCCACAGCTGGATGAGACATAAGGGTGGACACTCTTGGGGCTGAGAGGTTTGGTGAGGTTGGGTGAGCAAACACAGACCCTTTAAAGTAATACTGCGTGCTACCCATCGCATGGGTCCCAAATCTCCAGGTTCAAGGGCATCTTCCTACAACGAAAACATGCATGAGAAACCCAGAAGATGGTACACCGTGTGATGGGGAAAGGTTTCTAAAACGCACTTCATTTCTCATCTCCTTGTGCTCGGGTTCGCCATTCCAGCCACTTTACTAGCAATCTCCCTACTTGGAGCATCAGCACCTTTAACCTCCTGTTCCGTACAGGTTGCTATTTGTCCTGAGGATGAACGGGAAGACGGGGAACCAATGAGAGACTAGCTCTTGGTGTTGGGACAGGCACAGGTCACTCTATTTTCCCATCAGGAAGAAGAATTAACCACAGGCTCAGCCTGCCCCCCGGAACCAGAACAGGGCCTGAAGCCATCCTGCGCTTTTGCGGCCAGCTCCCGAAAAAGCGAGTTGTAAAATGGAGCTTCAGGGCACTGCAATTCACAAACCTGCACAGTTATAAATGATAACTCTCGTCCACAAATATATTGAGGGAAAGCAAAGACGAGGAAGTGAAATCAAGGCAGAATTGCAGGAAACAGATTTCAGGAGGTAGATTCGAATCGCCTTTAAAGCACATGAAAAGCGGCAAAACGTTGACAATGATGCCCTTGGCCAAAAGGGCGTATGCGTTTTTTCCTGAATATATTCAGGAAAAAACGCATACGCCCTTTTTGGCCAACCAAGCAACCTGGAAAGGCAAATCAGTGCTACAAAGAAGTCTCGCTTCCCATCGGTCAAAAGGGCCATGCTGAAAAAAGTGTCAAAACCAGAAATGCAGGACAGGCCATGGAGAAATGGGAGCCTTGCTACACTGATGGGCGGGATGTAAATTCCCAACAGCCACTCTGGAGAAGTGTACAGTGTGTCCTGAAACATCTAAAAAACACAGCTTAGAGAGCGTAGGGCACTTCCACGCATGGGGGTATAAAGTGGGAAAATTAAAAATCAGCAAGAAACAAGCACCCCAAAGTTTAGGGCTGCTCTGTTGACAAGGACCTCCACTTCATTCCACCTTAAATATCCCAGGAAAGCGAAAAATGGATAAAAAATTTGAGGTCCATATGTTCAATGGAATATCACTCAGCCATGAAATCAATGTCATAAGGCTAGTAGCAGCATGATGAGTGGATTTAGGTACGACGATTCTAAGTGAAATAAGTCACACAGAAAAGGACACTTCTCATAAGGTGTCACTTATAGAGCGAATGTAAAAACGGTTACACTTGAACTGAATTACAAAACAGAACAGAGTCACACATGCAGAAAACACACTATGGCTGCTTAACGGGAAAGGTGAGGTGGGGTGATCCATAAAACAAGAGTTTCAAATTAGCTCAGATACCGTTCCATAAACCTAATATGTAACAGACAAGACCTACTCCTTGCTCAGAGAACTGGACTCAACACGCCCGATTCACCGCACAAGAATATATCTGACTAGTAATAATCTTAAAACCTATGTATTGATATCTCTCTGTTAGTGTGTCAAGTGGGTGTAAAGCGGCATAAACACAGCCGTGAAAAGCAGCTAAACCCCATTATAAAAATAAATTACTTTTCAAAACCCATGAAACAAAGACAGTGAAAGAGAGAGAAATTCTTACACAATTCGTTCAGGGTCTGTGATGCAACCTGGATTGACCATATCTAGACCCACAGCTGGATGAGACATAAGGGTGGACACTCTTGGGGCTGAGAGGTTTGGTGAGGTTGGGTGAGCAAACGCAGACCCTTTAAAGTAATACTGCGTGCTACCCATCGCATGGGTCCCAAATCTCCAAGTTCAAGGGCATCTTCCTACATCGAAAACATGCATGAGAAACCCAGAAGATGGTACACCGTGTGATGGGGAAAGGTTTCTAAAACGCACCTCATTTCTCATCTCCTTGTGCTCGGGTTCGCCATTCCAGCCACTTTACTAGCAATCTCCCTACTTGGAGCATCAGCACCTTTAACCTCCTGTTCCGTACAGGTTGCTATTTGTCCTGAGGATGAACGGGAAGACGGGGAACCAATGAGAGACTAGCTCTTGGTGTTGGGACAGGCACAGGTCACTCTATTTTCCCATCAGGAAGAAGAATTAACCACAGGCTCAGCCTGCCCCCCGGAACCAGAACAGGACCTGAAGCCATCCTGCGCTTTTGCGGCCAGCTCCCGAAAAAGCGAGTTGTAAAATCTAGCTTCAGGGCACTGCAATTCACAAACCTGCACAGTTATAAATGATAACTCTCGTCCACAAATATATTGAGGGAAGGCAAAGACGAGGAATTGAAATCAAGGCAGAATTGCAGGAAACAGATTTCAGGAGGTAGATTCGAATCGCCTTTAAAGCACATGAAAAGTGGCAAAACGTTGACAATGATGCCCTTGGCCAAAAAGGGCGTATGCGTTTTTTCCTGAATATATTCAGGAAAAAACGCATACGCCCTTTTTGGCCAACCAAGCAACCTGGAAAGGCAAATCAGCGCTACAAAGAAGTCTCGCTTCCCATCGGTCAAAAGGGCCATGCTGAAAAAAGTGTCAAAACCAGAAATGCAGGACAGGCCATGGAGAAATGGGAGCCTTGCTACACTGATGGGCGGGATGTAAATTGCCAACAGCCACTCTGGAGAAGTGTACGGTGTGTCCTGAAACATCTAAAAAACACAGCTTAGAGAGCATAGGGCACTTCCACGCATGGGGGTATAAAGTGGGAAAATTAAAAATCAGCAAGACACAAGCACCCCAAAGTTTAGGGCTGCTCTGTTGACAAGGACCTCCACTTCATTCCACCTTAAATATCCCAGGAAAGCGAAAAATGGATAAAAAATTTGAGGTCCATATGTACAATGGATTATCACTCAGCCATGAAATCATTGTCATAAGGCTAGAAGCAGCATGATGAGTGGATTTAGGTAAGACGATTCTAAGTGACATAAGTCACACAGAAAAGGACACTTCTCATAAGGTGTCACTTATAGAGGGAATGTAAAAACCGTTACACTTGAACTGAATTACAAAACAGAACAGAGTCACACATGCAGAAAACACACTATGGCTGCTTAACGGGAAATGTGAGGTGGGGTGATACATAAAACAACAGTTTCAAATTAGCTCAGATACCGTTCCATAAACCCAATATGTAACAGATAAGACCTACTCCTTGCTCAGAGAACTGGACTCAACACGCCCGATTCCCCGCACCAGAATATATCTGACTAGTAATAATCTTAAAACCTATGTATTGATATCTCTCTGTTAGTGTGTCAAGTGGGTGTAAAGCAGCATAAACACAGCCGTGAAAAGCAGCTAAACCCCATTATAAAAATAAATTACTTTTCAAAACCCATGAAACAAAGACAGTGAAAGAGAGAGAAATTCTTACACAATTCGTTCAGGGTCTGTGATGCAACCTGGATTGACCATATCTAGACCCACAGCTGGATGAGACATAAGGGTGGACACTCTTGGGGCTGAGAGGTTTGGTGAGGTTGGGTGAGCAAACGCAGACCCTTTAAAGTAATACTGCGTGCTACCCATCGCATGGGTCCCAAATCTCCAGGTTCAAGGGCATCTTCCTACATCCAAAACATGCATGAGAAACCCAGAAGATGGTACACCGTGTGATGGGGAAAGGTTTCTAAAACGCACCTCATTTCTCATCTCCTTGTGCTCGGGTTCGCCATTCCAGCCACTTTACTAGCAATCTCCCTACTTGGAGCATCAGCACCTTTAACCTCCTGTTCCGTACAGGTTGCTATTTGTCCTGAGGATGAACGGGAAGACGGGGAACCAATGAGAGACTAGCTCTTGGTGTTGGGACAGGCACAGGTCACTCTATTTTCCCATCAGGAAGAAGAATTAACCACAGGCTCAGCCTGCCCCCCGGAACCAGAACAGGACCTGAAGCCATCCTGCGCTTTTGCGACCAGCTCCCGAAAAAGCGAGTTGTAAAATGGAGCTTCAGGGCACTGCAATTCACAAACCTGCACAGTTATAAATGATAACTCTCGTCCACAAATATATTGAGGGAAGGCAAAGACGAGGAATTGAAATCAAGGCAGAATTGCAGGAAACAGATTTCAGGAGGTAGATTCGAATCGCCTTTAAAGCACATGAAAAGCGGCAAAACGTTGACAATGATGCCCTTGGCCAAAAGGGCGTATGCCTTTTTTCCTGAATATATTCAGGAAAAAACGCATACGCCCTTTTTGGCCAACCAAGCAACCTGGAAAGGCAAATCAGCGCTACAAAGAAGTCTCGCTTCCCATCGGTCAAAAGGGCCATGCTGAAAAAAGTGTCAAAACCAGAAATGCAGGACAGGCCATGGAGAAATGGGAGCCTTGCTATACTGATGGGCGGGATGTAAATTGCCAACAGCCACTCTGGAGAAGTGTACGGTGTGTCCTGAAACATCTAAAAAACACAGCTTAGAGAGCATAGGGCACTTCCACGCATGGGGGTATAAAGTGGGAAAATTAAAAATCAGCAAGACACAAGCACCCCAAAGTTTAGGGCTGCTCTGTTGACAAGGACCTCCACTTCATTCCACCTTAAATATCCCAGGAAAGCGAAAAATGGATAAAAAATTTGCGGTCCATATGTACAATGGATTATCACTCAGCCATGAAATCAATGTCATAAGGCTAGTAGCAGCATGATGAGTGGATTTAGGTACGACGATTCTAAGTGACATAAGTCACACAGAAAAGGACACTTCTCATAAGGTGTCACTTATAGAGGGAATGTAAAAACCGTTACACTTGAACTGAATTACAAAACAGAACAGAGTCACACATGCAGAAAACACACTATGGCTGCTTAACGGGAAAGGTGAGGTGGGGTGATCCATAAAACAAGAGTTTCAAATTAGCTCAGATACCGTTCCATAAACCTAATATGTAACAGACAAGACCTACTCCTTGCTCAGAGAAGTGGACTCAACACGCCCGATTCACCGCACAAGAATATATCTGACTAGTAATAATCTTAAAACCTATGTATTGATATCTCTCTGTTAGTGTGTCAAGTGGGTGTAAAGCAGCATAAACACAGCCGTGAAAAGCAGCTAAACCCCATTATAAAAATAAATTACTTTTCAAAACCCATGAAACAAAGACAGTGAAAGAGAGAAAAATTCTTAAACAATTCGTTCATGGTCTGTGATGCAACCTGGATTGACCATATCTAGACCCACAGCTGGATGAGACATAAGGGTGGACACTCTTGGGGCTGAGAGGTTGGGTGAGGTTGGGTAAGCAAACACAGACCCTTTAAAGTAATACTGCGTGCTACCCATCGCATGGGTCCCAAATCTCCAGGTTCAAGGGCATCTTCCTACAACGAAAACATGCATGAGAAACCCAGAAGATGGTACACCGTGTGATGGGGAAAGGTTTCTAAAAGGCACTTCATTTCTCATCTCCTTGTGCTCGGGTTCGCCATTCCAGCCACTTTACTAGCAATCTCCCTACGTGGAGCATCAGCACCTTTAACCTCCTGTTCCGTACAGGTTGCTATTTGTCCTGAGGATGAACGGGAAGACGGGGAACCAATGAGAGACTAGCTCTTGGTGTTGGGACAGGCACAGGTCACTCTATTTTCCCATCAGGAAGAAGAATTAACCACAGGCTCAGCCTGCCCCCCGGAACCAGAACAGGGCCTGAAGCCATCCTGCGCTTTTGCGGCCAGCTCCCGAAAAAGCGAGTTGTAAAATGGAGCTTCAGGGCACTGCAATTCACAAACCTGCACAGTTATAAATGATAATTCTCGTCCACAAATATATTGAGGGAAAGCAAAGACGAGGAATTGAAATCAAGGCAGAATTGCAGGAAACAGATTTCACGAGGTAGATTCGAATCGCCTTTAAAGCACATGAAAAGCGGCAAAACGTTGACAATGATGCCCTTGGCCAAAAGGGCGTATGCGTTTTTTCCTGAATATATTCAGGAAAAAACGCATACGCCCTTTTTGGCCAACCAAGCAACCTGTAAAGGCAAATCAGCGCTACAAAGATGTCTCGCTTCCCATCGGTCAAAAGGGCCATGCTGAAAAAAGTGTCAAAACCAGAAATGCAGGACAGGCCATGGAGAAATGGGAGCCATGCTACACTGATGGGCGGGATGTAAATTGCCAACAGCCACTCTGGAGAAGTGTACGGTGTGTCCTGAAACATCTAAAAAACACAGCTTAGAGAGCATAGGGCACTTCCACGCATGGGGGTATAAAGTGGGAAAATTAAAAATCAGCAAGACACAAGCACCCCAAAGTTTAGGGCTGCTCTGTTGACAAGGACCTCGACTTCATTCCACCTTAAATATCCCAGGAAAGCGAAAAATGGATAAAAAATTTGAGGTCCATATGTACAATGGATTATCACTCAGCCATGAAATCAATGTCATAAGGCTAGTAGCAGCATGATGAGTGGATTTAGGTAAGACGATCCTAAGTGACATAAGTCACACAGAAAAGGACACTTCTCATAAGGTGTCACTTATAGAGGGAATGTAAGAACCGTTACACTTGAACTGAATTACAAAACAGAACAGAGTCACACATGCAGAAAACACACTATGGCTGCTTAACGGGAAAGGTGAGGTGGGGTGATCCATAAAACAAGAGTTTCAAATTAGCTCAGATACCGTTCCATAAACCTAATATGTAACAGACAAGACCTACTCCTTGCTCAGAGAACTGGACTCAACACGCCCGATTCACCGCACAAGAATATATCTGACTAGTAATAATCTTAAAACCTATGTATTGATATCTCTCTGTTAGTGTGTCAAGTGGGTGTAAAGCGGCATAAACACAGCCGTGAAAAGCAGCTAAACCCCATTATAAAAATAAATTACTTTTCAAAACCCATGAAACAAAGACAGTGAAAGAGAGAGAAATTCTTACACAATTCGTTCAGGGTCTGTGATGCAACCTGGATTGACCATATCTAGACCCACAGCTGGATGAGACATAAGGGTGGACACTCTTGGGGCTGAGAGGTTTGGTGAGGTTGGGTGAGCAAACGCAGACCCTTTAAAGTAATACTGCGTGCTACCCATCGCATGGGTCCCAAATCTCCAGGTTCAAGGGCATCTTCCTACATCGAAAACATGCATGAGAAACCCAGAAGATGGTACACCGTGTGATGGGGAAAGGTTTCTAAAACGCACCTCATTTCTCATCTCCTTGTGCTCGGGTTCGCCATTCCAGCCACTTTACTAGCAATCTCCCTACTTGGAGCATCAGCACCTTTAACCTCCTGTTCCGTACAGGTTGCTATTTGTCCTGAGGATGAACGGGAAGACGGGGAACCAATGAGAGACTAGCTCTTGGTGTTGGGACAGGCACAGGTCACTCGATTTTCCCATCAGGAAGAAGAATTAACCACAGGCTCAGCCTGCCCCCCGGAACCAGAACAGGACCTGAAGCCATCCTGCGCTTTTGCGGCCAGCTCCCGAAAAAGCGAGTTGTAAAATGGAGCTTCAGGGCACTGCAATTCACAAACCTGCACAGTTATAAATGATAACTCTCGTCCACAAATATATTGAGGGAAGGCAAAGACGAGGAATTGAAATCAAGGCAGAATTGCAGGAAACAGATTTCAGGAGGTAGATTCGAATCGCCTTTAAAGCACATGAAAAGCGGCAAAACGTTGAAAATGATGCCCTTGGCCAAAAGGGCGTATGTGTTTTTTCCTGAATATATTCAGGAAAAAACGCATACGCCCTTTTTGGCCAACCAAGCAACCTGGAAAGGCAAATCAGCGCTAGAAAGAAGTCTCGCTTCCCATCGGTCAAAAGGGCCATGCTGAAAAAAGTGTCAAAACCAGAAATGCAGGACAGGCCATGGAGAAATGGGAGCCTTGCTACACTGATGGGCGGGATGTAAATTGCCAACAGCCACTCTGGAGAAGTGTACGGTGTGTCCTGAAACATCTAAAAAACACAGCTTAGAGAGCATAGGGCACTTCCACGCATGGGGGTATAAAGTGGGAAAATTAAAAATCAGCAAGACACAAGCACCCCAAAGTTTAGGGCTGCTCTGTTGACAAGGACCTCCACTTCATTCCACCTTAAATATCCCAGGAAAGCGAAAAATGGATAAAAAATTTGAGGTCCTTATGTACAATGGCATACCACTCAGCCATGAAATCAATGTCATAAGGCTAGTAGCAGCATGATGAGTGGATTTAGGTACGACGATTCTAAGTGAAATAAGTCACACAGAAAAGGACACTTCTCATAAGGTGTCACTTATAGAGGGAAGGTAAAAACCGTTACACTTGAACTGAGTTACAAAACAGAACAGAGTCACACATGCAGAAAACACACTATGGCTGCGTAACGGGAAAGTTGAGGTGGGGTGATACATAAAGCAAGACTTTCAAATTAGCTCAGATACCGTTCCATAAACCCAATATGTAATAGACAAGACCTACTCCTTGCTCAGAGAACTGGACTCAACACGCCCGATTCACCGCACAAGAATATATCTGACTAGTAATAATCTTAAAACCTATGTATTGATATCTCTCTGTTAGTGTGTCAAGTGGGTGTAAAGCGGCATAAACACAGCCGTGAAAAGCAGCTAAACCCCATTATAAAAATAAATTTCTTTTAAAAACCCATGAAACAAAGACAGTGAAAGAGAGAGAAATTCTTACACAATTCGTTCAGGGGCTGTGATGCAACCTGGATTGACCATATCTAGACCCACAGCTGGATGAGACATAAGGGTGGACACTCTTGGGGCTGAGAGGTTTGGTGAGGTTGGGTGAGCAAACGCAGACCCTTTAAAGTAATACTGCGTGCTACCCATCGCATGGGTCCCAAATCTCCAGGTTCAAGGGCATCTTCCTGCATCGAAAACATGCATGAGAAACCCAGAAGATGGTACACCGTGTGATGGGGAAAGGTTTCTAAAACGCACCTCATTTCTCATCTCCTTGTGCTCGGGTTCGCCATTCCAGCAACTTTACTAGCAATCTCCCTACTTGGAGCATCAGCACCTTTAACCTCCTGTTCCGTACAGGTTGCAATTTGTCCTGAGGATGAACGGGAAGACGGGGAACCAATGAGAGACTAGCTCTTGGTGTTGGGACAGGCACAGGTCACTCTATTTTCCCATCAGGAAGAAGAATTAACCACAGGCTCAGCCTGCCCCCCGGAACCAGAACAGGGCCTGAAGCCATCATGTGCTTTTGCGGCCAGCTCCCGAAAAAGCGAGTTGTAAAATGGAGCTTCAGGGCACTGCAATTCACAAACCTGCACAGTTATAAATGATAACTCTCGTCCACAAATATATTGAGGGAAGGCAAAGACGAGGAATTGAAATCAAGGCAGAATTGCAGAAAACAGATTTCAGGAGGTAGATTCGAATCGCCTTTAAAGCACATGAAAAGCGCCAAAACGTTGACAATGATGCCCTTGGCCAAAAAGGGCGTATGCGTTTTTTCCTGAATATATTCAGGAAAAAACGCATACGCCCTTTTTGGCCAACCAAGCAACCTGGAAAGGCAAATCAGCGCTACAAAGAAGTCTCGCTTCCCATCGGTCAAAAGGGCCATGCTGAAAAAAGTGTCAAAACCAGAAATGCAGGACAGGCCATGGAGAAATGGGAGCCTTGCTACACTGATGGGCGGGATGTAAATTGCCAACAGCCACTCTGGAGAAGTGTACGGTGTGTCCTGAAACATCTAAAAAACACAGCTTAGAGAGCATAGGGCACTTCCACGCATGGGGGTATAAAGTGGGAAAATTAAAAATCAGCAAGACACAAGCACCCCAAAGTTTAGGGCTGCTCTGTTGACAAGGACCTCCACTTCATTCCACCTTAAATATCCCAGGAAAGCGAAAAATGGATAAAAAATTTGAGGTCCTTATGTACAATGGCATACCACTCAGCCATGAAATCAATGTCATAAGGCTAGTAGCAGCATGATGAGTGGATTTAGGTACGACGATTCTAAGTGAAATAAGTCACACAGAAAAGGACACTTCTCATAAGGTGTCACTTATAGAGGGAAGGTAAAAACCGTTACACTTGAACTGAATTACAAAACAGAACAGAGTCACACATGCAGAAAACACACTATGGCTGCTTAACGGGAAAGCGAGGTGGGGTGATACATAAAGCAAGAGTTTCAAATTAGCTCAGATACCGTTCCATAAACCCAATATGTAATAGACAAGAACTACTCCTTGCTCAGAGAACTGGACTCAACACGCCCGATTCACCACACAAGAATATATCTGACTAGTAATAATCTTAAAACCTATGTATTGATATCTCTCTGTTAGTGTGTCAAGTGGGTGTAAAGCGGCATAAACACAGCCGTGAAAAGCAGCTAAACCCCATTATAAAAATAAATTTCTTTTAAAAACCCATGAAACAAAGACAGTGAAAGAGAGAGAAATTCTTACACAATTCGTTCAGGGGCTGTGATGCAACCTGGATTGACCATATCTAGACCCACAGCTGGATGAGACATAAGGGTGGACACTCTTGGGGCTGAGAGGTTTGGTGAGGTTGGGTGAGCAAACGCAGACCCTTTAAAGTAATACTGCGTGCTACCCATCGCATGGGTCCCAAATCTCCAGGTTCAAGGGCATCTTCCTACATCGAAAACATGCATGAGAAACCAAGAAGATGGTACACCGTGTGTTGGGGAAAGGTTTCTAAAATGCACCTCATTTCTCATCTCCTTGTGCTCGGGTTCGCCATTCCAGCCACTTTAGTAGCAATCTCCCTACTTGGAGCATCAGCATCTTTAACCTCCTGTTCCGTACAGGTTGCAATTTGTCCTGAGGATGAACGGGAAGACGGGGAACCAATGAGAGACTAGCTCTTGGTGTTGGGATAGGCACAGGTCACTCTATTTTCCCATCAGGAAGAAGAATTAACCACAGGCTCAGCCTGCACCCCGGAACCAGAACAGGGCCTGAAGCCATCCTGCGCTTTTGCGGCCACCTCCCAAAAAAGCGAGTTGTAAAATGGAGCTTCAGGGCACTGCAATTCACAATCCTACAGAGTTATAAATGATAACTCTCGTCCACAAATATATTGAGGGAAGGCAAAGACGAGGAATTGAAATCAAGGCAGAATTGCAGGAAACAGATTTCAGGAGGTAGATTCGAATCGCCTTTAAAGCACATGAAAAGCGCCAAAACGTTGACAATGATGCCCTTGGCCAAAAAGGGCGTATGCGTTTTTTCCTGAATATATTCAGGAAAAAACGCATACGCCCTTTTTGGCCAACCAAGCAACCTGGAAAGGCAAATCAGCGCTACAAAGAAGTCTCGCTTCCCATCGGTCAAAAGGGCCATGCTGAAAAAAGTGTCAAAACCAGAAATGCAGGACAGGCCATGGAGAAATGGGAGCCTTGCTACACTGATGGGCGGGATGTAAATTGCCAACAGCCACTCTGGAGAAGTGTACGGTGTGTCCTGAAACATCTAAAAAACACAGCGTAGAGAGCATAGGGCACTTCCACGCATGGAGGTATAAAGTGGGAAAATTAAAAATCAGCAAGACACAAGCACCCCAAAGTTTAGGGATGCTCTGTTGACAAGGACCTCCACTTCATTCCACCTTAAATATCCCAGGAAAGCGAAAAATGGATAAAAAATTTGAGGTCCTTATGTACAATGGCATACCACTCAGCCATGAAATCAATGTCATAAGGCTAGTAGCAGCATGATGAGTGGATTTAGGTACGACGATTCTAAGTGAAATAAGTCACACAGAAAAGGACACTTCTCATAAGGTGTCACTTATAGAGGGAATGTAAAAACCGTTACACTTGAACTGAGTTACAAAACAGAACAGAGTCACACATGCAGAAAACACACTATGGCTGCTTAACGGGAAAGCGAGGTGGGGTGATACATAAAGCAAGAGTTTCAAATTAGCTCAGATACCGATCCATAAACCCAATATGTAATAGACAAGACCTACTCCTTGCTCAGAGAACTGGACTCAACACGCCCGATTCACCGCACAAGAATATATCTGACTAGTAATAATCTTAAAACCTATGTATTGATATCTCTCTGTTAGTGTGTCTAGTGGGTGTAAAGCGGCATAAACACAGCCGTGAAAAGCAGCTAAACCCCATTATAAAAATAAATTTCTTTTAAAAACCCATGAAACAAAGACAGTGAAAGAGAGAGAAATTCTTACACAATTCGTTCAGGGGCTGTGATGCAACCTGGATTGACCATATCTAGACCCACAGCTGGATGAGACATAAGGGTGGATACTCTTGGGGCTGAGAGGTTTGGTGAGGTTGGTTTAGCAAACGCAGACCCTTTAAAGTAATACTGCGTGCTACCCATCGCATGGGTCCCAAATCTCCAGGTTCAAGGGCATCTTCCTACATCGAAAACATGCATGAGAAACCAAGAAGATGGTACACCGTGTGTTGGGGAAAGGTTTCTAAAATGCACCTCATTTCTCATCTCCTTGTGCTCGGGTTCGCCATTCCAGCCACTTTAGTAGCAATCTCCCTACTTGGAGCATCAGCATCTTTAACCTCCTGTTCCGTACAGGTTGCAATTTGTCCTGAGGATGAACGGGAAGACGGGGACCCAATGAGAGACTAGCTCTTGGTGTTGGGACAGGCACAGGTCACTCTATTTTCCCATCAGGAAGAAGAATTAACCACAGGCTCAGCCTGCCCCCCGGAACCAGAACAGGGCCTGAAGCCATCCTGCGCTTTTGCGGCCACCTCCCAAAAAAGCGAGTTGTAAAATGGAGTTTCAGGGCACTGCAATTCACAATCCTACAGAGTTATAAATGATAACTCTCGTCCACAAATATATTGAGGGAAGGCAAAGACGAGGAATTGAAATCAAGGCAGAATTGCAGGAAACAGATTTCAGGAGGTAGATACGAATCGCCTTTAAAGCACATGAAAAGAGGCAAAACGTTGACAATGATGCCCTTGGCCAAAAAGGGCGTATGCGTTTTTTCCTGAATATATTCAGGAAAAAACGCATACGCCCTTTTTGGCCAACCAAGCAACCTGGAAAGGCAAATCAGCGCTACAAAGAAGTCTCGCTTCCCATCGGTCAAAAGGGCCATGCTGAAAAAAGTGTCAAAACCAGAAATGCAGGACAAGCCATGGAGAAATGGGAGCCTTGCTACACTGATGGGCGGGATGTAAATTGCCAACAGCCACTCTGGAAAAGTGTACGGTGTGTCCTGAAACATCTAAAAAACAGAGCTTAGAGAGCATAGGGCACTTCCACGCATGGGGGTATAAAGTGGGAAAATTAAAAATCAGCAAGACACAAGCACCCCAAAGTTTAGGGATGCTCTGTTGACAAGGACCTCCACTTCATTCCACCTTAAATATCCCAGGAAAGCGAAAAATGGATAAAAAATTTGAGGTCCTTATGTACAATGGCATACCACTCAGCCATGAAATCAATGTCATAAGGCTAGTAGCAGCATGATGAGTGGATTTAGGTACGACGATTCTAAGTGAAATAAGTCACACAGAAAAGGACACTTCTCATAAGGTGTCACTTATAGAGGGAATGTAAAAACCGTTACACTTGAACTGAATTACAAAACAGAACAGAGTCACACATGCAGAAAACACACTATTGCTGTGTAACGGGAAAGTTGAGGTGGGGTGATACATAAAGCAAGACTTTCAAATTAGCTCAGATACCGTTCCATAAACCCAATATGTAATAGACAAGACCTACTCCTTGCTCAGAGAACTGGACTCAACACGCCCGATTCACCGCACAAGAATATATCTGACTAGTAATAATCTTAAAACCTATGTATTGATATCTCTCTGTTAGTGTGTCAAGTGGGTGTAAAGCGGCATAAACACAGCCGTGAAAAGCAGCTAAACCCCATTATAAAAATAAATTTCTTTTAAAAACCCATGAAACAAAGACAGTGAAAGAGAGAGAAATTCTTACACAATTCGTTCAGGGGCTGTGATGCAACCTGGATTGACCATATCTAGACCCACAGCTGGATGAGACATAAGGGTGGACACTCTTGGGGCTGAGAGGTTTGGTGAGGTTGGGTGAGCAAACGCAGACCCTTTAAAGTAATACTGCGTGCTACCCATCGCATGGGTCCCAAATCTCCAGGTTCAAGGGCATCTTCCTACATCGAAAACATGCATGAGAAACCAAGTAGATGGTACACCGTGTGTTGGGGAAAGGTTTCTAAAATGCACCTCATTTCTCATCTCCTTGTGCTCGGGTTCGCCATTCCAGCCACTTTAGTAGCAATCTCCCTACTTGGAGCATCAGCACCTTTAACCTCCTGTTCCGTACAGGTTGCAATTTGTCCTGAGGATGAACGGGAAGACGGGGAACCAATGAGAGATTAGCTCTTGGTGTTGGGACAGGCACAGGTCACTCTATTTTCCCATCAGGAAGAAGAATTAACCACAGGCTCAGCCTGCCCCCCGGAACCAGAACAGGGCCTGAAGCCATCCTGCGCTTTTGCGGCCACCTCCCAAAAAAGCGAGTTGTAAAATGGAGCTTCAGGGCACTTCAATTCACAATCCTACAGAGTTATAAATGATAACTCTCGTCCACAAATATATTGAGGGAAGGCAAAGACGAGGAATTGAAATCAAGGCAGAATTGCAGGAAACAGATTTCAGGAGGTAGATTCGAATCGCCTTTAAAGCACATGAAAAGCGCCAAAACGTTGACAATGATGCCCTTGGCCAAAAAGGGCGTATGCGTTTTTTCCTGAATATATTCAGGAAAAAACGCATACGCCCTTTTTGGCCAACCAAGCAACCTGGAAAGGCAAATCAGCGCTACAAAGAAGTCTCGCTTCCCATCGGTCAAAAGGGCCATGCTGAAAAAAGTGTCAAAACCAGAAATGCAGGACAGGCCATGGAGAAATGGGAGCCTTGCTACACTGATGGGCGGGATGTAAATTGCCAACAGCCACTCTGGAGAAGTGTACGGTGTGTCCTGAAACATCTAAAAAACACAGCTTAGAGAGCATAGGGCACTTCCACGCATGGGGGTATAAAGTGGGAAAATTAAAAATCAGCAAGTCACAAGCACCCCAAAGTTTAGGGCTGCTCTGTTGACAAGGACCTCCACTTCATTCCACCTTAAATATCCCAGGAAAGCGAAAAATGGATAAAAAATTTGAGGTCCTTATGTACAATGGCATACCACTCAGCCATGAAATCAATGTCATAAGGCTAGTAGCAGCATGATGAGTGGATTTAGGTATGGCGATTCTAAGTGAAATAAGTCACACAGAAAAGGACACTTCTCATAAGGTGTCACTTATAGAGGGAATGTAAAAACCGTTACACTTGAACTGAATTACAAAACAGAACAGAGTCACACATGCAGAAAACACACTATTGCTGCGTAACGGGAAAGTTGAGGTGGGGTGATACATAAAGCAAGAGTTTCAAATTAGCTCAGATACCGTTCCATAAACCCAATAGGTAATAGACAAGACCTACTCCTTGCTCAGAGAACTGGACTCAACACGCCCGATTCACCGCACAAGAATATATCTGACTAGTAATAATCTTAAAACCTATGTATTGATATCTCTCTGTTAGTGTGTCAAGTGGGTGTAAAGCGGCATAAACACAGCCGTGAAAAGCAGCTAAACCCCATTATAAAAATAAATTTCTTTTAAAAACCCATGAAACAAAGACAGTGAAAGAGAGAGAAATTCTTACACAATTCGTTCAGGGGCTGTGATGCAACCTGGATTGACCATATCTAGACCCACAGCTGGATGAGACATAAGGGTGGACACTCTTGGGGCTGAGAGGTTTGGTGAGGTTGGGTGAGCAAACGCAGACCCTTTAAAGTAATACTGCGTGCTACCCATCGCATGGGTCCCAAATCTCCAGGTTCAAGGGCATCTTCCTACATCGAAAACATGCATGAGAAACCAAGAAGATGGTACACCGTGTGTTGGGGAAAGGTTTCTAAAATGCACCTCATTTCTCATCTCCTTGTGCTCGGGTTCGCCATTCCAGCCACTTTAGTAGCAATCTCCCTACTTGGATCATCAGCATCTTTAACCTCCTGTTCCGTACAGGTTGCAATTTGTCCTGAGGATGAACGGGAAGACGGGGAACCAATGAGAGACTAGCTCTTGGTGTTGGGATAGGCACAGGTCACTCTATTTTCCCATCAGGAAGAAGAATTAACCACAGGCTCAGCCTGCACCCCGGAACCAGAACAGGGCCTGAAGCCATCCTGCGCTTTTGCGGCCACCTCCCAAAAAAGCGAGTTGTAAAATGGAGCTTCAGGGCACTGCAATTCACAATCCTACAGAGTTATAAATGATAACTCTCGTCCACAAATATATTGAGGGAAGGCAAAGACGAGGAATTGAAATCAAGGCAGAATTGCAGGAAACAGATTTCAGGAGGTAGATTCGAATCGCCTTTAAAGCACATGAAAAGCGCCAAAACGTTGACAATGATGCCCTTGGCCAAAAAGGGCGTATGCGTTTTTTCCTGAATATATTCAGGAAAAAACGCATACGCCCTTTTTGGCCAACCAAGCAACCTGGAAAGGGAAATCAGCGCTACAAAGAAGTCTCGCTTCCCATCGGTCAAAAGGGCCATGCTGAAAAAAGTGTCAAAACCAGAAATGCAGGACAGGCCATGGAGAAATGGAAGCCTTGCTACACTGATGGGCGGGATGTAAATTGCCAACAGCCACTCTGGAGAAGTGTACGGTGTGTCCTGAAACATCTAAAAAACACAGCTTAGAGAGCATAGGGCACTTCCACGCATGGAGGTATAAAGTGGGAAAATTAAAAATCAGCAAGACACAAGCACCCCAAAGTTTAGGGATGCTCTGTTGACAAGGACCTCCACTTCATTCCACCTTAAATATCCCAGGAAAGCGAAAAATGGATAAAAAATTTGAGGTCCTTATGTACAATGGCATACCACTCAGCCATGAAATCAATGTCATAAGGCTAGTAGCAGCATGATGAGTGGATTTAGGTACGACGATTCTAAGTGAAATAAGTCACACAGAAAAGGACACTTCTCATAAGGTGTCACTTATAGAGGGAATGTAAAAACCGTTACACTTGAAGTGAGTTACAAAACAGAACAGAGTCACACATGCAGAAAACACACTATGGCTGCTTAACGGGAAAGCGAGGTGGGGTGATACATAAAGCAAGAGTTTCAAATTAGCTCAGATACCATTCCATAAACCCAATATGTAATAGACAAGACCTACTCCTTGCTCAGAGAACTGGACTCAACACGCCCGATTCACCGCACAAGAATATATCTGACTAGTAATAATCTTAAAACCTATGTATTGATATCTCTCTGTTAGTGTGTCAAGTGGGTGTAAAGCGGCATAAACACAGCCGTGAAAAGCAGCTAAACCCCATTATAAAAATAAATTTCTTTTAAAAACCCATGAAACAAAGACAGTGAAAGAGAGAGAAATTCTTACACAATTCGTTCAGGGGCTGTGATGCAACCTGGATTGACCATATCTAGACCCACAGCTGGATGAGACATAAGGGTGGACACTCTTGGGGCTGAGAGGTTTGGTGAGGTTGGGTGAGCAAACGCAGACCCTTTAAAGTAATACTGCGTGCTACCCATCGCATGGGTCCCAAATCTCCAGGTTCAAGGGCATCTTCCTACATCGAAAACATGCATGAGAAACCAAGAAGATGGTACACCGTGTGTTGGGGAAAGGTTTCTAAAATGCACCTCATTTCTCATCTCCTTGTGCTCGGGTTCGCCATTCCAGCCACTTTAGTAGCAATCTCCCTACTTGGAGCATCAGCATCTTTAACCTCCTGTTCCGTACAGGTTGCAATTTGTCCTCAGGATGAACGGGAAGACGGGGAACCAATGAGAGATTAGCTCTTGGTGTTGGGACAGGCACAGGTCACTCTATTTTCCCATCAGGAAGAAGAATTAACCACAGGCTCAGCCTGCCCCCCGGAACCAGAACAGGGCCTGAAGCCATCCTGCGCTTTTGCGGCCACCTCCCAAAAAAGCGAGTTGTAAAATGGAGCTTCAGGGCACTGCAATTCACAATCCTACAGAGTTATAAATGATAACTCTCGTCCACAAATATATTGAGGGAAGGCAAAGACGAGGAATTGAAATCAAGGCAGAATTGCAGGAAACAGATTTCAGGACGTAGATTCGAATCGCCTTTAAAGCACATGAAAAGCGGCAAAACGTTGACAATGATGCCCTTGGCCAAAAAGGGCGTATGCGTTTTTTCCTGAATATATTCAGGAAAAAACGCATACGCCCTTTTTGGCCAACCAAGCAACCTGGAAAGGCCAATCAGCGCTACAAAGAAGTCTCGCTTCCCATCGGTCAAAAGGGCCATGCTGAAAAAAGTGTCAAAACCAGAAATGCAGGACAGGCCATGGAGAAATGGGAGCCTTGCTACACTGATGGGCGGGATGTAAATTGCCAACAGCCACTCTGGAGAAGTGTACGGTGTGTCCTGAAACATCTAAAAAACACAGCTTAGAGAGCATAGGGCACTTCCACGCATGGGGGTATAAAGTGGGAAAATTAAAAATCAGCAAGACACAAGCACCCCAAAGTTTAGGGATGCTCTGTTGACAAGGACCTCCACTTCATTCCACCTTAAATATCCCAGGAAAGCGAAAAATGGATAAAAAATTTGAGGTCCTTATGTACAATGGCATACCACTCAGCCATGAAATCAATGTCATAAGGCTAGTAGCAGCATGATGAGTGGATTTAGGTACGACGATTCTAAGTGAAATAAGTCACACAGAAAAGGACACTTCTCATAAGGTGTCACTTATAGAGGGAATGTAAAAACCGTTACACTTGAATTGAGTTACAAAACAGAACAGAGTCACACATGCAGAAAACACACTATGGCTGCTTAACGGGAAAGCGAGGTGGGGTGATACATAAAGCAAGAGTTTCAAATTAGCTCAGATACCGTTCCATAAACCCAATATGTAATAGACAAGACCTACTCCTTGCTCAGAGAACTGGACTCAACACGCCCGATTCACCGCACAAGAATATATCTGACTAGTAATAATCTTAAAACCTATGTATTGATATCTCTCTGTTAGTGTGTCTAGTGGGTGTAAAGCGGCATAAACACAGTCGTGAAAAGCAGCTAAACCCCATTATAAAAATAAATTTCTTTTAAAAACCCATGAAACAAACACAGTGAAAGAGAGAGAAATTCTTACACAATTCGTTCAGGGGCTGTGATGCAACCTGGATTGACCATATCTAGACCCACAGCTGGATGAGACATAAGGGTGGACACTCTTGGGGCTGAGAGGTTTGGTGAGGTTGGGTGAGCAAACGCAGACCCTTTAAAGTAATACTGCGTGCGACCCATCGCATGGGTCCCAAATCTCCAGGTTCAAGGGCATCTTCCTACATCGAAAACATGCATGAGAAACCAAGAAGATGGTACACCGTGTGTTGGGGAAAGGTTTCTAAAATGCACCTTATTTCTCATCTCCTTGTGCTCGGGTTCGCCATTCCAGCCACTTTAGTAGCAATCTCCCTACTTGGAGCATCAGCACCTTTAACCTCCTGTTCCGTACAGGTGGCAATTTGTCCTGAGGATGAACGGGAAGACGGGGAACCAATGAGAGACTAGCTCTTGGTGTTGGGACAGGCACAGGTCACTCTATTTTCCCATCAGGAAGAAGAATTAACCACAGGCTCAGCCTGCCCCCCGGAACCAGAACAGGGCCTGAAGCCATCCTGCGCTTTTGCGGCCACCTCCCAAAAAAGCGAGTTGTAAAATGGAGTTTCAGGGCACTGCAATTCACAATCCTACAGAGTTATAAATGATAACTCTCGTCCACAAATATATTGAGGGAAGGCAAAGACGAGGAATTGAAATCAAGGCAGAATTGCAGGAAACAGATTTCAGGAGGTAGATTCGAATCGCCTTTAAAGCACATGAAAAGCGCCAAAACGTTGACAATTATGCCCTTGGCCAAAAAGGGCGTATGCGTTTTTTCCTGAATATATTCAGGAAAAAACGCATACGCCCTTTTTGGCCAACCAAGCAACCTGGAAAGGCAAATCAGCGCTACAAAGAAGTCTCGCTTCCCATCGGTCAAAAGGGCCATGCTGAAAAAAGTGTCAAAACCAGAAATGCAGGACAGGCCATGGAGAAATGGGAGCCTTGCTACACTGATGGGCGGGATGTAAATTGCCAACAGCCACTCTGGAGAAGTGTACGGTGTGTCCTGAAACATCTAAAAAACACAGCTTAGAGAGCATAGGGCACTTCCACGCATGGGGGTATAAAGTGGGAAAATTAAAAATCAGCAAGACACAAGCACCCCAAAGTTTAGGGATGCTCTGTTGACAAGGACCTCCACTTCATTCCACCTTAAATATCCCAGGAAAGCGAAAAATGGATAAAAAATTTGAGGTCCTTATGTACAATGGCATACCACTCAGCCATGAAATCAATGTCATAAGGCTAGTAGCAGCATGATGAGTGGATTTAGGTACGACGATTCTAAGTGAAATAAGTCACACAGAAAAGGACACTTCTCATAAGGTGTCACTTATAGAGGGAATGTAAAAACCGTTACACTTGAACTGAGTTACAAAACAGAACAGAGTCACACATGCAGAAAACGCACTATGGCTGCTTAACGGGAAAGCGAGGTGGGGTGATACATAAAGCAAGAGTTTCAAATTAGCTCAGATACCGTTCCATAAACCCAATATGTAATAGACAAGACCTACTCCTTGCTCAGAGAACTGGACTCAACACGCCCGATTCACCGCACAAGAATATATCTGACTAGTAATAATCTTAAAACCTATGTATTGATATCTCTCTGTTAGTGTGTCTAGTGGGTGTAAAGCGGCATAAACACAGCCGTGAAAAGCAGCTAAACCCCATTATAAAAATAAATTTCTTTTAAAAACCCATGAAACAAAGACAGTGAAAGAGAGAGAAATTCTTACACAATTCGTTCAGGGGCTGTGATGCAACCTGGATTGACCATATCTAGACCCACAGCTGGATGAGACATAAGGGTGGACACTCTTGGGGCTGAGAGGTTTGGTGAGGTTGGGTGAGCAAACGCAGACCCTTTAAAGTAATACTGCGTGCTACCCATCGCATGGGTCCCAAATCTCCAGGTTCAAGGGCATCTTCCTACATCGAAAACATGCATGAGAAACCAAGAAGATGGTACACCGTGTGTTGGGGAAAGGTTTCTAAAATGCACCTCATTTCTCATCTCCTTGTGCTCGGGTTCGCCATTCCAGCCACTTTAGTAGCAATCTCCCTACTTGGAGCATCAGCACCTTTAACCTCCTGTTCCGTACAGGTGGCAATTTGTCCTGAGGATGAACGGGATGACGGGGAAAAAATGAGAGATTAGCTCTTGGTGTTGGGACAGGCACAGGTCACTCTATTTTCCCATCAGGAAGAAGAATTAACCACAGGCTCAGCCTGCCCCCCGGAACCAGAACAGGGCCTGAAGCCATCCTGCGCTTTTGCGGCCAGGTCCCAAAGAAGCGAGTTGTAAAATGGAGCTTCAGGGCACTGCAATTCACAATCCTACAGAGTTATAAATGATAACTCTCGTCCACAAATATATTGAGGGAAGGCAAAGACGAGGAATTGAAATCAAGGCAGAATTGCAGGAAACAGATTTCAGGAGGTAGATTCGAATCGCCTTTAAAGCACATGAAAAGCGCCAAAACGTTGACAATGATGCCCTTGGCCAAAAAGGGCGTATGCGTTTTTTCCTGAATATATTCAGGAAAAAACGCATACGCCCTTTTTGGCCAACCAAGCAACCTGGAAAGGCAAATCAGCGCTACAAAGAAGTCTCGCTTCCCATCGGTCAAAAGGGCCATGCTGAAAAAAGTGTCAAAACCAGAAATGCAGGACAGGCCATGGAGAAATGGGAGCCTTGCTACACTGATGGGCGGGATGTAAATTGCCAACAGCCACTCTGGAGAAGTGTACGGTGTGTCCTGAAACATCTAAAAAACACAGCTTAGAGAGCATAGGGCACTTCCACGCATGGGGGTATAAAGTGGGAAAATTAAAAATCAGCAAGACACAAGCACCCCAAAGTTTAGGGATGCTCTGTTGACAAGGACCTCCACTTCATTCCACCTTAAATATCCCAGGAAAGCGAAAAATGGATAAAAAATTTGAGGTCCTTATGTACAATGGCATACCACTCAGCCATGAAATCAATGTCATAAGGCTAGTAGCAGCATGATGAGTGGATTTAGGTACGACGATTCTAAGTGAAATAAGTCACACAGAAAAGGACACTTCTCATAAGGTGTCACTTATAGAGGGAATGTAAAAACCGTTACACTTGAACTGAATTACAAAACAGAACAGAGTCACACATGCAGAAAACACACTATTGCTGCGTAACGGGAAAGTTGAGGTGGGGTGATACATAAAGCAAGAGTTTCAAATTAGCTCAGATACCGTTCCATAAACCCAATATGTAATAGACAAGACCTACTCCTTGCTCAGAGAACTGGACTCAACACGCCCGATTCACCGCACAAGAATATATCTGACTAGTAATAATCTTAAAACCTATGTATTGATATCTCTCTGTTAGTGTGTCAAGTGGATGTAAAGCGGCATAAACACAGCCGTGAAAAGCAGCTAAACCCCATTATAAAAATAAATTTCTTTTAAAAACCCATGAAACAAAGACAGTGAAAGAGAGAGAAATTCTTACACAATTCGTTCAGGGGCTGTGATGCAACCTGGATTGACCATATCTAGACCCACAGGTGGATGAGACATAAGGGTGGACACTCTTGGGGCTGAGAGGTTTGGTGAGGTTGGGTGAGCAAACGCAGACCCTTTAAAGTAATACTGCGTGCTACCCATCGCATGGGTCCCAAATCTCCAGGTTCAAGGGCATCTTCCTACATCGAAAACATGCATGAGAAACCAAGAAGATGGTACACCGTGTGTTGGGGAAAGGTTTCTAAAATGCACCTCATTTCTCATCTCCTTGTGCTCGGGTTCGCCATTCCAGCCACTTTAGTAGCAATCTCCCTACTTGGAGCATCAGCACCTTTAACCTCCTGTTCCGTACAGGTTGCAATTTGTCCTGAGGATGAACGGGAAGACGGGGAACCAATGAGAGATTAGCTCTTGGTGTTGGGACAGGCACAGGTCACTCTATTTTCCCATCAGGAAGAAGAATTAACCACAGGCTCAGCCTGCCCCCCGGAACCAGAACAGGGCCTGAAGCCATCCTGCGCTTTTGCGGCCACCTCCCAAAAAAGCGAGTTGTAAAATGGAGCTTCAGGGCACTGCAATTCACAATCCTACAGAGTTATAAATGATAACTCTCGTCCACAAATATATTGAGGGAAGGCAAAGACGAGGAATTGAAATCAAGGCAGAATTGCAGGAAACAGATTTCAGGAGGTAGATTCGAATCGCCTTTAAAGCACATGAAAAGCGCCAAAACGTTGACAATGATGCCCTTGGCCAAAAAGTGCGTATGCGTTTTTTCCTGAATACATTCAGGAAAAAACGCATACGCCCTTTTTGGCCAACCAAGCAACCTGGAAAGTCAAATCAGTGATACAAAGAAGTCTCGCTTCCCATCGGTCAAAAGGGCCATGCTGAAAAAAGTGTCAAAACCAGAAATGCAGGACAGGCCATGGAGAAATGGGAGCCTTGCTACACTGATGGGCGGGATGTAAATTGCCAACAGCCACTCTGGAGAAGTGTACGGTGTGTCCTGAAACATCTAAAAAACACAGCTTAGAGAGCATAGGGCACTTCCACGCATGGGGGTATAACGTGGGAAAATTAAAAATCAGCAAGACACAAGCACCCCAAAGTTTAGGGCTGCTCTGTTGACAAGGACCTCCACTTCATTCCACCTTAAATATCCCAGGAAAGCGAAAAATGGATAAAAAATTTGAGGTCCTTATGTACAATGGCATACCACTCAGCCATGAAATCAATGTCATAAGGCTAGTAGCAGCATGATGAGTGGATTTAGGTACGGCGATTCTAAGTGAAATAAGTCACACAGAAAAGGACACTTCTCATAAGGTGTCACTTATAGAGGGAATGTAAAAACCGTTACACTTGAACTGAGTTACAAAACAGAACAGAGTCACACATGCAGAAAACACACTATGGCTGCTTAACGGGAAAGCGAGGTGGGGTGATACATAAAGCAAGAGTTTCAAATTAGCTCAGATACCGTTCCATAAACCCAATATGTAATAGACAAGACCTACTCCTTGCTCAGAGAACTGGACTCAACACGCCCGATTCACCGCACAAGAATATATCTGACTAGTAATAATCTTAAAACCTATGTATTGATATCTCTCTGTTAGTGTGTCTAGTGGGTGTAAAGCGGCATAAACACAGCCGTGAAAAGCAGCTAAACCCCATTATAAAAATAAATTTCTTTTAAAAACCCATGAAACAAAGACAGTGAAAGAGAGAGAAATTCTTACACAATTCGTTCAGGGGCTGTGATGCAACCTGGATTGACCATATCTAGACCCACAGCTGGATGAGACATAAGGGTGGATACTCTTGGGGCTGAGAGGTTTGGTGAGGTTGGGTGAGCAAACGCAGACCCTTTAAAGTAATACTGCGTGCTACCCATCGCATGGGTCCCAAATCTCCAGGTTCAAGGGCATCTTCCTACATCGAAAACATGCATGAGAAACCAAGAAGATGGTACACCGTGTGTTGGGGAAAGGTTTCTAAAATGCACCTCATTTCTCATCTCCTTGTGCTCGGGTTCGCCATTCCAGCCACTTTAGTAGCAATCTCCCTACTTGGAGCATCAGCATCTTTAACCTCCTGTTCCGTACAGGTTGCAATTTGTCCTGAGGATGAACGGGAAGACGGGGAACCAATGAGAGACTAGCTCTTGGTGTTGGGATAGGCACAGGTCACTCTATTTTCCCATCAGGAAGAAGAATTAACCACAGGCTCAGCCTGCCCCCTGGAACCAGAACAGGGCCTGAAGCCATCCTGCGCTTTTGCGGCCAGCTCCCGAAAAAGCGAGTTGTAAAATGGAGGTTCAGGGCACTGCAATTCACAAACCTGCACAGTTATAAATGATAACTCTCGTCCACAAATATATTGAGGGAAGGCAAAGACGAGGAATTGAAATCAAGGCAGAATTGCAGGAAACAGATTTCAGGAGGTAGATTCGAATCGCCTTTAAAGCACATGAAAAGCGGCAAAACGTTGACAATGATGCCCTTGGCCAAAAAGGGCGTATGCGTTTTTTCCTGAATATATTCAGGAAAAAACGCATACGCCCTTTTTGGCCAACCAAGCAACCTGGAAAGGCAAATCAGCGCTACAAAGAAGTCTCGCATCCCATCGGTCAAAAGGGCCATGCTGAAAAATGTGTCAAAACCAGAAATGCAGGACAGGCCATGGAGAAATGGGAGCCTTGCTACACTGATGGGCGGGATGTAAATTGCCAACAGCCACTCTGGAGAAGTGTACGGTGTGTCCTGAAACATCTAAAAAACACAGCTTAGAGAGCATATGGCACTTCCACGCATGGGGGTATAAAGTGGGAAAATTAAAAATCAGCAAGACACAAGCACCCCAAAGTTTAGGGCTGCTCTGTTGACAAGGACCTCCACTTCATTCCACCTTAAATATCCCAGGAAAGCGAAAAATGGATAAAAAATTTGAGGTCCATATGTACAATGGATTATCACTCAGCCATGAAATCAATGTCATAAGGCTAGTAGCAGCATGATGAGTGGATTTAAGTACGACGATTCTAAGTGACATAAGTCACACAGAAAAGGACACTTCTCATAAGGTGTCACTTATAGAGGGAATGTAAAAACCGTTACACTTGAACTGAATTACAAAACGGAACAGAGTCACACATGCAGAAAACACACTATGGCTGCTTAACGGGAAATGTGAGGTGGGGTGATCCATAAAACAACAGTTTCAAATTAGCTCAGATACCGTTCCATAAACCCAATATGTAACAGACAAGACCTACTCCTTGCTCAGAGAACTGGACTCAACACGCCCGATTCACCGCACAAGAATATATCTGACTAGTAATAATCTTAAAACCTATGTATTGATATCTCTCTGTTAGTGTGTCAAGTGGGTGTAAAGCAGCATAAACACAGCCGTGAAAAGCAGCTAAACCCCATTATAAAAATAAATTACTTTTCAAAACCCATGAAACAAAGACAGTGAAAGAGAGAAAAATTCTTAAACAATTCGTTCAGGGTCTGTGATGCAACCTGGATTGACCATATCTAGACCCACAGCTGGATGAGACATAAGGGTGGACACTCTTGGGGCTGAGAGTTTTGGTGAGGTTGGGTGAGCAAACACAGACCCTTTAAAGTAATACTGCGTGCTACCCATCGCATGGGTCCCAAATCTCCAGGTTCAAGGGCATCTTCCTACAACGAAAACATGCATGAGAAACCCAGAAGATGGTACACCGTGTGATGGGGAAAGGTTTCTAAAAGGCACTTAATTTCTCATCTCCTTGTGCTCGGGTTCGCCATTCCAGCCACTTTACTAGCAATCTCCCTACTTGGAGCATCAGCACCTTTAACCTCCTGTTCCGTACAGGTTGCTATTTGTCCTGAGGATGAACGGGAAGACGGGGAACCAATGAGAGACTAGCTCTTGGTGTTGGGACAGGCACAGGTCACTCTATTTTCCCATCAGGAAGAAGAATTAACCACAGGCTCAGCCTGCCCCCCGGAACCAGAACAGGGCCTGAAGCCATCCTGCGCTTTTGCGGCCAGCTCCCGAAAAAGCGAGTTGTAAAATGGAGCTTCAGGGCACTGCAATTCACAAACCTGCACAGTTATAAATGATAACTCTCGTCCACAAATATATTGAGGGAAAGCAAAGACGAGGAATTGAAATCAAGGCAGAATTGCAGGAAACAGATTTCAGGAGGTAGATTCGAATCGCCTTTAAAGCACATGAAAAGCGGCAAAACGTTGACAATGATGCCCTTGGCCAAAAGGGCGTATGCGTTTTTTCCTGAATATATTCAGGAAAAAACGCATACGCCCTTTTTGGCCAACCAAGCAACCTGGAAAGGCAAATCAGCGCTACAAAGAAGTCTCGCTTCCCATCGGTCAAAAGGGCCATGCTGAAAAAAGTGTCAAAACCAGAAATGCAGGACAGGCCATGGAGAAATGGGAGCCTTGCTACACTGATGGGCGGGATGTAAATTCCCAACAGCCACTCTGGAGAAGTGTACAGTGTGTCCTGAAACATCTAAAAAACACAGCTTAGAGAGCATAGGGCACTTCCACGCATGGGGGTATAAAGTGGGAAAATTAAAAATCAGCAAGAAACAAGCACCCCAAAGTTTAGGGCTGCTCTGTTGACAAGGACCTCCACTTCATTCCACCTTAAATATCCCAGGAAAGCGAAAAATGGATAAAAAATTTGAGGTCCATATGTACAATGGAATATCACTCAGCCATGAAATCAATGTCATAAGGCTAGTAGCAGCATGATGAGTGGATTTAGGTACGACGATTCTAAGTGAAATAAGTCACACAGAAAAGGACACTTCTCATAAGGTGTCACTTATAGAGCGAATGTAAAAACGGTTACACTTGAACTGAATTACAAAACAGAACAGAGTCACACATGCAGAAAACACACTATGGCTGCTTAACGGGAAAGGTGAGGTGGGGTGATCCATAAAACAAGAGTTTCAAATTAGCTCAGATACCGTTCCATAAACCTAATATGTAACAGACAAGACCTACTCCTTGCTCAGAGAACTGGACTCAACACGCCCGATTCACCGCACAAGAATATATCTGACTAGTAATAATCTTAAAACCTATGTATTGATATCTCTCTGTTAGTGTGTCAAGTGGGTGTAAAGCGGCATAAACACAGCCGTGAAAAGCAGCTAAACCCCATTATAAAAATAAATTACTTTTCAAAACCCATGAAACAAAGACAGTGAAAGAGAGAGAAATTCTTACACAATTCGTTCATGGTCTGTGATGCAACCTGGATTGACCATATCTAGACCCACAGCTGGATGAGACATAAGGTTGGACACTCTTGGGGCTGAGAGGTTTGGTGAGGTTGTGTGAGCAAACGCAGACCCTTTAAAGTAATACTGCGTGCTACCCATCACATGGGTCCCAAATCTCCAGGTTCAAGGGCATCTTCCTACATCGAAAACATGCATGAGAAACCCAGAAGATGGTACACCGTGTGATGGGGAAAGGTTTCTAAAACGCACCTCATTTCTCATCTCCTTGTGCTCGGGTTCGCCATTCCAGCCACTTTACTAGCAATCTCCCTACTTGGAGCATCAGCACCTTTAACCTCCTGTTCCGTACAGGTTGCTATTTGTCCTGAGGATGAACGGGAAGACGGGGAACCAATGAGAGACTAGCTCTTGGTGTTGGGACAGGCACAGGTCACTCTATTTTCCCATCAGGAAGAAGAATTAACCACAGGCTCAGCCTGCCCCCCCGAACCAGAAAAGGGCCTGAAGCCATCCGGCGCTTTTGCGGCCAGCTCCCGAAAAAGCGAGTTGTAAAATGGAGCTTCAGGGCACTGCAATTCACAAACCTGCACAGTTATAAATGATAACTCTCGTCCACAAATATATTGAGGGAAGGCAAAGACGAGGAATTGAAATCAAGGCAGAATTGCAGGAAACAGATTTCAGGACGTAGATTCGAATCGCCTTTAAAGCACATGAAAAGCGGCAAAACATTGACAATGATGCCCTTGGCCAAAAGGGCGTATGCGTTTTTTCCTGAATATATTCAGGAAAAAACGCATACGCCCTTTTTGGCCAACCAAGCAACCTGGAAAGGCAAATCAGCGCTACAAAGAAGTCTCGCTTCCCATCGGTCAAAAGGGCCGTGCTGAAAAAAGTGTCAAAACCAGAAATGCAGGACAGGCCATGGAGAAATGGGAGCCTTGCTACACTGATGGGCGGGATGTAAATTGCCAACAGCCACTCTGGAGAAGTGTACGGTGTGTCCTGAAACATCTAAAAAACACAGCTTAGAGAGCATAGGGCACTTCCACGCATGGGGGTATAAAGTGGGAAAATTAAAAATCAGCAAGACACAAGCACCCCAAAGTTTAGGGCTGCTCTGTTGACAAGGACCTCCACTTCATTCCACCTTAAATATCCCAGGAAAGCGAAAAATGGATAAAAAATTTGAGGTCCATATGTACAATGGATTATCACTCAGCCATGAAATCAATGTCATAAGGCTAGTAGCAGCATGATGAGTGGATTTAGGTACGACGATTCTAAGTGACATAAGTCACACAGAAAAGGACACTTCTCATAAGGTGTCACTTATAGAGGGAATGTAAAAACCGTTACACTTGAACTGAATTACAAAACAGAACAGAGTCACACATGCAGAAAACACACTATGGCTGATTAACGGGAAAGGTGAGGTTGGGTGATACATAAAACAAGAGTTTCAAATTAGCTCAGATACCGTTCCATAAACCCAATATGTAACAGACAAGACCTACTCCTTGCTCAGAGAACTGGACTCAACACGCCCGATTCACCACACAAGAATATATCTGACTAGTAATAATCTTAAAACCTATGTATTGATATCTCTCTGTTAGTGTGTCAAGTGGGTGTAAAGCGGCATAAACACAGCCGTGAAAAGCAGCTAAACCCCATTATAAAAATAAATTACTTTTCAAAACCCATGAAACCAAGACAGTGAAAGAGAGAAAAATTCTTAAACAATTCGTTCAGGGTCTGTGATGCAACCTGGATTGACCATATCTAGACCCACAGCTGGATGAGACATAAGGGTGGACACTCTTGGGGCTGAGAGGTTTGGTGAGGTTGGGTGAGCAAACACAGACCCTTTAAAGTAATACTGCGTGCTACCCATCGCATGGGTCCCAAATCTCCAGGTTCAAGGGCATCTTCCTACAACGAAAACATGCATGAGAAACCCAGAAGATGGTACACCGTGTGATGGGGAAAGGTTTCTAAAACGCACTTCATTTCTCATCTCCTTGTGCTCGGGTTCGCCATTCCAGCCACTTTACTAGCAATCTCCCTACTTGGAGCATCAGCACCTTTAACCTCCTGTTCCGTACAGGTTGCTATTTGTCCTGAGGATGAACGGGAAGACGGGGAACCAATGAGAGACTAGCTCTTGGTGTTGGGACAGGCACAGGTCACTCTATTTTCCCATCAGGAAGAAGAATTAACCACAGGCTCAGCCTTCCCCCCGGAACCAGAACAGGGCCTGAAGCCATCCTGCGCTTTTGCGGCCAGCTCCCGAAAAAGCGAGTTGTAAAATGGAGCTTCAGGGCACTGCAATTCACAAACCTGCACAGTTATAAATGATAACTCTCGTCCACAAATATATTGAGGGAAGGCAAAGACGAGGAATTGAAATCAAGGCAGAATTGCAGGAAACAGATTTCAGGAGGTAGATTCGAATCGCCTTTAAAGCACATGAAAAGCGGCAAAACGTTGACAATTATGCCCTTGGCCAAAAAGGGCGTATGCGTTTTTTCCTGAATATATTCAGGAAAAAACGCATACGCCCTTTTTGGCCAACCAAGCAACCTGGAAAGGCAAATCAGCGCTACAAAGAAGTCTCGCATCCCATCGGTCAAAAGGGCCATGCTGAAAAATGTGTCAAAACCAGAAATGCAGGACAGGCCATGGAGAAATGGGAGCCTTGCTACACTGATGGGCGGGATGTAAATTGCCAACAGCCACTCTGGAGAAGTGTACGGTGTGTCCTGAAACATCTAAAAAACACAGCTTAGAGAGCATAGGGCACTTCCACGCATGGGGGTATAAAGTGGGAAAATTAAAAATCAGCAAGACACAAGCACCCCAAAGTTTAGGGCTGCTCTGTTGACAAGGACCTCCACTTCATTCCACCTTAAATATCCCAGGAAAGCGAAAAATGGATAAAAAATTTGAGGTCCATATGTACAATGGATTATCACTCAGCCATGAAATCAATGTCATAAGGCTAGTAGCAGCATGATGAGTGGATTTAAGTACGACGATTCTAAGTGACATAAGTCACACAGAAAAGGACACTTCTCATAAGGTGTCACTTATAGAGGGAATGTAAAAACCGTTACACTTGAACTGAATTACAAAACGGAACAGAGTCACACATGCAGAAAACACACTATGGCTGCTTAACGGGAAATGTGAGGTGGGGTGATCCATAAAACAACAGTTTCAAATTAGCTCAGATACCGTTCCATAAACCCAATATGTAACAGACAAGACCTACTCCTTGCTCAGAGAACTGGACTCAACACGCCCGATTCCCCGCACAAGAATATATCTGACTAGTAATAATCTTAAAACCTATGTATTGATATCTCTCTGTTAGTGTGTCAAGTGGGTGTAAAGCAGCATAAACACAGCCGTGAAAAGCAGCTAAACCCCATTATAAAAATAAATTACTTTTCAAAACCCATGAAACAAAGACAGTGAAAGAGAGAGAAATTCTTACACAATTCGTTCAGGGTCTGTGATGCAACCTGGATTGACCATATCTAGACCCACAGCTGGATGAGACATAAGGGTGGACACTCTTGGGGCTGAGAGGTTTGGTGAGGTTGGGTGAGCAAACACAGACCCTTTAAAGTAATACTGCGTGCTACCCATCGCATGGGTCCCAAATCTCCAGGTTCAAGGGCATCTTCCTACAACGAAAACATGCATGAGAAACCCAGAAGATGGTACACCGTGTGATGGGGAAAGGTTTCTAAAACGCACTTCATTTCTCATCTCCTTGTGCTCGGGTTCGCCATTCCAGCCACTTTACTAGCAATCTCCCTACTTGGAGCATCAGCACCTTTAACCTCCTGTTCCGTACAGGTTGCTATTTGTCCTGAGGATGAACGGGAAGACGGGGAACCAATGAGAGACTAGCTCTTGGTGTTGGGACAGGCACAGGTCACTCTATTTTCCCATCAGGAAGAAGAATTAACCACAGGCTCAGCCTTCCCCCCGGAACCAGAACAGGGCCTGAAGCCATCCTGCGCTTTTGCGGCCAGCTCCCGAAAAAGCGAGTTGTAAAATGGAGCTTCAGGGCACTGCAATTCACAAACCTGCACAGTTATAAATGATAACTCTCGTCCACAAATATATTGAGGGAAAGCAAAGACGAGGAATTGAAATCAAGGCAGAATTGCAGGAAACAGATTTCAGGAGGTAGATTCGAATCGCCTTTAAAGCACATGAAAAGCGGCAAAACGTTGACAATGATGCCCTTGGCCAAAAGGGCGTATGCGTTTTTTCCTGAATATATTCAGGAAAAAACGCATACGCCCTTTTTGGCCAACCAAGCAACCTGGAAAGGCAAATCAGTGCTACAAAGAAGTCTCGCTTCCCATCGGTCAAAAGGGCCATGCTGAAAAAAGTGTCAAAACCAGAAATGCAGGACAGGCCATGGAGAAATGGGAGCCTTGCTACACTGATGGGCGGGATGTAAATTCCCAACAGCCACTCTGGAGAAGTGTACAGTGTGTCCTGAAACATCTAAAAAACACAGCTTAGAGAGCATAGGGCACTTCCACGCATGGGGGTATAAAGTGGGAAAATTAAAAATCAGCAAGAAACAAGCACCCCAAAGTTTAGGGCTGCTCTGTTGACAAGGACCTCCACTTCATTCCACCTTAAATATCCCAGGAAAGCGAAAAATGGATAAAAAATTTGAGGTCCATATGTACAATGGAATATCACTCAGCCATGAAATCAATGTCATAAGGCTAGTAGCAGCATGATGAGTGGATTTAGGTACGACGATTCTAAGTGAAATAAGTCACACAGAAAAGGACACTTCTCATAAGGTGTCACTTATAGAGCGAATGTAAAAACGGTTACACTTGAACTGAATTACAAAACAGAACAGAGTCACACATGCAGAAAACACACTATGGCTGCTTAACGGGAAAGGTGAGGTGGGGTGATCCATAAAACAAGAGTTTCAAATTAGCTCAGATACCGTTCCATAAACCTAATATGTAACAGACAAGACCTACTCCTTGCTCAGAGAACTGGACTCAACACGCCCGATTCACCGCACAAGAATATATCTGACTAGTAATAATCTTAAAACCTATGTATTGATATCTCTCTGTTAGTGTGTCAAGTGGGTGTAAAGCGGCATAAACACAGCCGTGAAAAGCAGCTAAACCCCATTATAAAAATAAATTACTTTTCAAAACCCATGAAACAAAGACAGTGAAAGAGAGAGAAATTCTTACACAATTCGTTCAGGGTCTGTGATGCAACCTGGATTGACCATATCTAGACCCACAGCTGGATGAGACATAAGGGTGGACACTCTTGGGGCTGAGAGGTTTGGTGAGGTTGGGTGAGCAAACGCAGACCCTTTAAAGTAATACTGCGTGCTACCCATCGCATGGGTCCCAAATCTCCAGGTTCAAGGGCATCTTCCTACATCGAAAACATGCATGAGAAACCCAGAAGATGGTACACCGTGTGATGGGGAAAGGTTTCTAAAACGCACCTCATTTCTCATCTCCTTGTGCTCGGGTTCGCCATTCCAGCCACTTTACTAGCAATCTCCCTACTTGGAGCATCAGCACCTTTAACCTCCTGTTCCGTACAGGTTGCTATTTGTCCTGAGGATGAACGGGAAGACGGGGAACCAATGAGAGACTAGCTCTTGGTGTTGGGACAGGCACAGGTCACTCTATTTTCCCATCAGGAAGAAGAATTAACCACAGGCTCAGCCTGCCCCCCGGAACCAGAACAGGACCTGAAGCCATCCTGCGCTTTTGCGACCAGCTCCCGAAAAAGCGAGTTGTAAAATGGAGCTTCAGGGCACTGCAATTCACAAACCTGCACAGTTATAAATGATAACTCTCGTCCACAAATATATTGAGGGAAGGCAAAGACGAGGAATTGAAATCAAGGCAGAATTGCAGGAAACAGATTTCAGGAGGTAGATTCGAATCGCCTTTAAAGCACATGAAAAGCGGCAAAACGTTGACAATGATGCCCTTGGCCAAAAGGGCGTATGCCTTTTTTCCTGAATATATTCAGGAAAAAACGCATACGCCCTTTTTGGCCAACCAAGCAACCTGGAAAGGCAAATCAGCGCTACAAAGAAGTCTCGCTTCCCATCGGTCAAAAGGGCCATGCTGAAAAAAGTGTCAAAACCAGAAATGCAGGACAGGCCATGGAGAAATGGGAGCCTTGCTATACTGATGGGCGGGATGTAAATTGCCAACAGCCACTCTGGAGAAGTGTACGGTGTGTCCTGAAACATCTAAAAAACACAGCTTAGAGAGCATAGGGCACTTCCACGCATGGGGGTATAAAGTGGGAAAATTAAAAATCAGCAAGACACAAGCACCCCAAAGTTTAGGGCTGCTCTGTTGACAAGGACCTCCACTTCATTCCACCTTAAATATCCCAGGAAAGCGAAAAATGGATAAAAAATTTGAGGTCCATATGTACAATGGATTATCACTCAGCCATGAAATCAATGTCATAAGGCTAGTAGCAGCATGATGAGTGGATTTAGGTACGACGATTCTAAGTGACATAAGTCACACAGAAAAGGACACTTCTCATAAGGTGTCACTTATAGAGGGAATGTAAAAACCGTTACACTTGAACTGAATTACAAAACAGAACAGAGTCACACATGCAGAAAACACACTATGGCTGCTTAACGGGAAAGGTGAGGTGGGGTGATCCATAAAACAAGAGTTTCAAATTAGCTCAGATACCGTTCCATAAACCTAATATGTAACAGACAAGACCTACTCCTTGCTCAGAGAAGTGGACTCAACACGCCCGATTCACCGCACAAGAATATATCTGACTAGTAATAATCTTAAAACCTATGTATTGATATCTCTCTGTTAGTGTGTCAAGTGGGTGTAAAGCAGCATAAACACAGCCGTGAAAAGCAGCTAAACCCCATTATAAAAATAAATTACTTTTCAAAACCCATGAAACAAAGACAGTGAAAGAGAGAAAAATTCTTAAACAATTCGTTCATGGTCTGTGATGCAACCTGGATTGACCATATCTAGACCCACAGCTGGATGAGACATAAGGGTGGACACTCTTGGGGCTGAGAGGTTGGGTGAGGTTGGGTGAGCAAACACAGACCCTTTAAAGTAATACTGCGTGCTACCCATCGCATGGGTCCCAAATCTCCAGGTTCAAGGGCATCTTCCTACAACGAAAACATGCATGAGAAACCCAGAAGATGGTACACCGTGTGATGGGGAAAGGTTTCTAAAAGGCACTTCATTTCTCATCTCCTTGTGCTCGGGTTCGCCATTCCAGCCACTTTACTAGCAATCTCCCTACTTGGAGCATCAGCACCTTTAACCTCCTGTTCCGTACAGGTTGCTATTTGTCCTGAGGATGAACGGGAAGACGGGGAACCAATGAGAGACTAGCTCTTGGTGTTGGGACAGGCACAGGTCACTCTATTTTCCCATCAGGAAGAAGAATTAACCCCAGGCTCAGCCTGCCCCCCGGAACCAGAACAGGGCCTGAAGCCATCCTGCGCTTTTGCGGCCAGCTCCCGAAAAAGCGAGTTGTAAAATGGAGCTTCAGGGCACTGCAATTCACAAACCTGCACAGTTATAAATGATAACTCTCGTCCACAAATATATTGAGGGAAAGCAAAGACGAGGAATTGAAATCAAGGCAGAATTGCAGGAAACAGATTTCAGGAGGTAGATTCGAATCGCCTTTAAAGCACATGAAAAGCGGCAAAACGTTGACAATGATGCCCTTGGCCAAAAGGGCGTATGCGTTTTTTCCTGAATATATTCAGGAAAAAACGCATACGCCCTTTTTGGCCAACCAAGCAACCTGTAAAGGCAAATCAGCGCTACAAAGATGTCTCGCTTCCCATCGGTCAAAAGGGCCATGCTGAAAAAAGTGTCAAAACCAGAAATGCAGGACAGGCCATGGAGAAATGGGAGCCATGCTACACTGATGGGCGGGATGTAAATTGCCAACAGCCACTCTGGAGAAGTGTACGGTGTGTCCTGAAACATCTAAAAAACACAGCTTAGAGAGCATAGGGCACTTCCACGCATGGGGGTATAAAGTGGGAAAATTAAAAATCAGCAAGACACAAGCACCCCAAAGTTTAGGGCTGCTCTGTTGACAAGGACCTCAACTTCATTCCACCTTAAATATCCCAGGAAAGCGAAAAATGGATAAAAAATTTGAGGTCCATATGTACAATGGATTATCACTCAGCCATGAAATCAATGTCATAAGGCTAGTAGCAGCATGATGAGTGGATTTAGGTAAGACGATCCTAAGTGACATAAGTCACACAGAAAAGGACACTTCTCATAAGGTGTCACTTATAGAGGGAATGTAAAAACCGTTACACTTGAACTGAATTACAAAACAGAACAGAGTCACACATGCAGAAAACACACTATGGCTGCTTAACGGGAAAGGTGAGGTGGGGTGATCCATAAAACAAGAGTTTCAAATTAGCTCAGATACCGTTCCATAAACCTAATATGTAACAGACAAGACCTACTCCTTGCTCAGAGAACTGGACTCAACACGCCCGATTCACCGCACAAGAATATATCTGACTAGTAATAATCTTAAAACCTATGTATTGATATCTCTCTGTTAGTGTGTCAAGTGGGTGTAAAGCGGCATAAACACAGCCGTGAAAAGCAGCTAAACCCCATTATAAAAATAAATTACTTTTCAAAACCCATGAAACAAAGACAGTGAAAGAGAGAGAAATTCTTACACAATTCGTTCAGGGTCTGTGATGCAACCTGGATTGACCATATCTAGACCCACAGCTGGATGAGACATAAGGGTGGACACTCTTGGGGCTGAGAGGTTTGGTGAGGTTGGGTGAGCAAACGCAGACCCTTTAAAGTAATACTGCGTGCTACCCATCGCATGGGTCCCAAATCTCCAGGTTCAAGGGCATCTTCCTACATCGAAAACATGCATGAGAAACCCAGAAGATGGTACACCGTGTGATGGGGAAAGGTTTCTAAAACGCACCTCATTTCTCATCTCCTTGTGCTCGGGTTCGCCATTCCAGCCACTTTACTAGCAATCTCCCTACTTGGAGCATCAGCACCTTTAACCTCCTGTTCCGTACAGGTTGCTATTTGTCCTGAGGATGAACGGGAAGACGGGGAACCAATGAGAGACTAGCTCTTGGTGTTGGGACAGGCACAGGTCACTCGATTTTCCCATCAGGAAGAAGAATTAACCACAGGCTCAGCCTGCCCCCCGGAACCAGAACAGGACCTGAAGCCATCCTGCGCTTTTGCGGCCAGCTCCCGAAAAAGCGAGTTGTAAAATGGAGCTTCAGGGCACTGCAATTCACAAACCTGCACAGTTATAAATGATAACTCTCGTCCACAAATATATTGAGGGAAGGCAAAGACGAGGAATTGAAATCAAGGCAGAATTGCAGGAAACAGATTTCAGGAGGTAGATTCGAATCGCCTTTAAAGCACATGAAAAGCGGCAAAACGTTGAAAATGATGCCCTTGGCCAAAAGGGCGTATGCGTTTTTTCCTGAATATATTCAGGAAAAAACGCATACGCCCTTTTTGGCCAACCAAGCAACCTGGAAAGGCAAATCAGCGCTACAAAGAAGTCTCGCTTCCCATCGGTCAAAAGGGCCATGCTGAAAAAAGTGTCAAAACCAGAAATGCAGGACAGGCCATGGAGAAATGGGAGCCTTGCTACACTGATGGGCGGGATGTAAATTGCCAACAGCCACTCTGGAGAAGTGTACAGTGTGTCCTGAAACATCTAAAAAACACAGCTTAGAGAGCATAGGGCACTTCCACGCATGGGGGTATAAAGTGGGAAAATTAAAAATCAGCAAGAAACAAGCACCCCAAAGTTTAGGGCTGCTCTGTTGACAAGGACCTCCACTTCATTCCACCTTAAATATCCCAGGAAAGCGAAAAATGGATAAAAAATTTGAGGTCCATATGTACAATGGAATATCACTCAGCCATGAAATCAATGTCATAAGGCTAGTAGCAGCAGGATGAGTGGATTTAGGTACGACGATTCTAAGTGAAATAAGTCACACAGAAAAGGACACTTCTCATAAGGTGTCACTTATAGAGCGAATGTAAAAACGGTTACACTTGAACTGAATTACAAAACAGAACAGAGTCACACATGCAGAAAACACACTATGGCTGCTTAACGGGAAAGGTGAGGTGGGGTGATCCATAAAACAAGAGTTTCAAATTAGCTCAGATACCGTTCCATAAACCTAATATGTAACAGACAAGACCTACTCCTTGCTCAGAGAACTGGACTCAACACGCCCGATTCACCGCACAAGAATATATCTGACTAGTAATAATCTTAAAACCTATGTATTGATATCTCTCTGTTTGTGTGTCAAGTGGGTGTAAAGCAGCATAAAGACAGCCGTGAAAAGCAGCTAAACCCCATTATAAAAATAAATTACTTTTCAAAACCCATGAAACAAAGACAGTGAAAGAGAGAGAAATTCTTACACAATTCGTTCATGGTCTGTGATGCAACCTGGATTGACCATATCTAGACCCACAGCTGGATGAGACATAAGGTTGGACACTCTTGGGGCTGAGAGGTTTGGTGAGGTTGTGTGAGCAAACGCAGACCCTTTAAAGTAATACTGCGTGCTACCCATCACATGGGTCCCAAATCTCCAGGTTCAAGGGCATCTTCCTACATCGAAAACATGCATGAGAAACCCAGAAGATGGTACACCGTGTGATGGGGAAAGGTTTCTAAAACGCACCTCATTTCTCATCTCCTTGTGCTCGGGTTCGCCATTCCAGCCACTTTACTAGCAATCTCCCTACTTGGAGCATCAGCACCTTTAACCTCCTGTTCCGTACAGGTTGCAATTTGCCTGAGGATGAACGGGAAGACGGGGAACCAATGAGAGACTAGCTCTTGGTGTTGGGACAGGCACAGGTCACTCTATTTTCCCATCAGGAAGAAGAATTAACCACAGGCTCAGCCTGCCCCCCGGAACCAGAACAGGGCCTGAAGCCATCATGTGCTTTTGCGGCCAGCTCCCGAAAAAGCGAGTTGTAAAATGGAGCTTCAGGGCACTGCAATTCACAAACCTGCACAGTTATAAATGATAACTCTCGTCCAAAAATATATTGAGGGAAGGCAAAGACGAGGAATTGAAATCAAGGCAGAATTGCAGGAAACAGATTTCAGGAGGTAGATTCGAATCGCCTTTAAAGCACATGAAAAGCGGCAAAACGTTGACAATGATGCCCTTGGCCAAAAAGGGCGTATGCGTTTTTTCCTGAATATATTCAGGAAAAAACGCATACGCCCTTTTTGGCCAACCAAGCAACCTGGAAAGGCAAATCAGCGCTACAAAGAAGTCTCGCTTCCCATCGGTCAAAAGGGCCATGCTGAAAAAAGTGTCAAAACCAGAAATGCAGGACAGGCCATGGAGAAATGGGAGCCTTGCTACACTGATGGGCGGGATGTAAATTGCCAACAGCCACTCTGGAGAAGTGTACGGTGTGTCCTGAAACATCTAAAAAACACAGCTTAGAGAGCATAGGGCACTTCCACGCATGGGGGTATAAAGTGGGAAAATTAAAAATCAGCAAGACACAAGCACCCCAAAGTTTAGGGCTGCTCTGTTGACAAGGACCTCCACTTCATTCCACCTTAAATATCCCAGGAAAGCGAAAAATGGATAAAAAATTTGAGGTCCTTATGTACAATGGCATACCACTCAGCCATGAAATCAATGTCATAAGGCTAGTAGCAGCATGATGAGTGGATTTAGGTACGACGATTCTAAGTGAAATAAGTCACACAGAAAAGGACACTTCTCATAAGGTGTCACTTATAGAGGGAAGGTAAAAACCGTTACACTTGAACTGAGTTACAAAACAGAACAGAGTCACACATGCAGAAAACACACTATGGCTGCGTAACGGGAAAGTTGAGGTGGGGTGATACATAAAGCAAGAGTTTCAAATTAGCTCAGATACCTTTCCATAAACCCAATATGTAATAGACAAGACCTACTCCGTGCTCAGAGAACTGGACTCAACACGCCCGATTCAACGCACAAAAATATATCTGACTAGTAATAATCTTAAAACCTATGTATTGATATCTCTCGGTTAGTGTGTCAAGTGGGTGTAAAGCGGCATAAACACAGCCGTGAAAAGCAGCTAAACCCCATTATAAAAATAAATTTCTTTTAAAAACCCATGAAACAAAGACAGTGAAAGAGAGAGAAATTCTTACACAATTCGTTCAGGGGCTGTGATGCAACCTGGATTGACCATATCTAGACCCACAGCTGGATGAGACATAAGGGTGGACACTCTTGGGGCTGAGAGGTTTGGTGAGGTTGGGTGAGCAAACGCAGACCGTTTAAAGTAATACTGCGTGCTACCCATCGCATGGGTCCCAAATCTCCAGGTTCAAGGGCATCTTCCTACATCGAAAACATGCATGAGAAACCCAGAAGATGGTACACCGTGTGATGGGGAAAGGTTTCTAAAACGCACCTCATTTCTCATCTCCTTGTGCTCGGGTTCGCCATTCCAGCCACTTTACTAGCAATCTCCCTACTTGGAGCATCAGCACCTTTAACCTCCTGTTCCGTACAGGTTGCAATTTTTCCTGAGGATGAACGGGAAGACGGGGAACCAATGAGAGACTAGCTCTTGGTGTTGGGACAGGCACAGGTCACTCTATTTTCCCATCAGGAAGAAGAATTAACCACAGGCTCAGCCTGCCCCCCGGAACCAGAACAGGGCCTGAAGCCATCATGTGCTTTTGCGGCCAGCTCCCGAAAAAGCGAGTTGTAAAATGGAGCTTCAGGGCACTGCAATTCACAAACCTGCACAGTTATAAATGATAACTCTCGTCCACAAATATATTGAGGGAAGGCAAAGACGAGGAATTGAAATCAAGGCAGAATTGCAGAAAACAGATTTCAGGAGGTAGATTCGAATCGCCTTTAAAGCACATGAAAAGCGCCAAAACGTTGACAATGATGCCCTTGGCCAAAAAGGGCGTATGCGTTTTTTCCTGAATATATTCAGGAAAAAACGCATACGCCCTTTTTGGCCAACCAAGCAACCTGGAAAGGCAAATCAGCGCTACAAAGAAGTCTCGCTTCCCATCGGTCAAAAGGGCCATGCTGAAAAAAGTTTCAAAACCAGAAATGCAGGACAGGCCATGGAGAAATGGGAGCCTTGCTACACTGATGGGCGGGATGTAAATTGCCAACAGCCACTCTGGAGAAGTGTACGGTGTGTCCTGAAACATCTAAAAAACACAGCTTAGAGAGCATAGGGCACTTCCACGCATGGGGGTATAAAGTGGGAAAATTAAAAATCAGCAAGACACAAGCACCCCAAAGTTTAGGGCTGCTCTGTTGACAAGGACCTCCACTTCATTCCACCTTAAATATCCCAGGAAAGCGAAAAATGGATAAAAAATTTGAGGTCCTTATGTACAATGGCATACCACTCAGCCATGAAATCAATGTCATAAGGCTAGTAGCAGCATGATGAGTGGATTTAGGTACGACGATTCTAAGTGAAATAAGTCACACAGAAAAGGACACTTCTCATAAGGTGTCACTTATAGAGGGAAGGTAAAAACCGTTACACTTGAACTGAGTTACAAAACAGAACAGAGTCACACATGCAGAAAACACACTATGGCTGCGTAACGGGAAAGTTGAGGTGGGGTGATACATAAAGCAAGACTTTCAAATTAGCTCAGATACCGTTCCATAAACCCAATATGTAATAGACAAGACCTACTCCTTGCTCAGAGAACTGGACTCAACACGCCCGATTCACCGCACAAGAATATATCTGACTAGTAATAATCTTAAAACCTATGTATTGATATCTCTCTGTTAGTGTGTCAAGTGGGTGTAAAGCGGCATAAACACAGCCGTGAAAAGCAGCTAAACCCCATTATAAAAATAAATTTCTTTTAAAAACCCATGAAACAAAGACAGTGAAAGAGAGAGAAATTCTTACACAATTCGTTCAGGGGCTGTGATGCAACCTGGATTGACCATATCTAGACCCACAGCTGGATGAGACATAAGGGTGGACACTCTTGGGGCTGAGAGGTTTGGTGAGGTTGGGTGAGCAAACGCAGACCGTTTAAAGTAATACTGCGTGCTACCCATCGCATGGGTCCCAAATCTCCAGGTTCAAGGGCATCTTCCTACATCGAAAACATGCATGAGAAACCCAGAAGATGGTACACCGTGTGATGGGGAAAGGTTTCTAAAACGCACCTCATTTCTCATCTCCTTGTGCTCGGGTTCGCCATTCCAGCCACTTTACTAGCAATCTCCCTACTTGGAGCATCAGCACCTTTAACCTCCTGTTCCGTACAGGTTGCAATTTTTCCTGAGGATGAACGGGAAGACGGGGAACCAATGAGAGACTAGCTCTTGGTGTTGGGACAGGCACAGGTCACTCTATTTTCCCATCAGGAAGAAGAATTAACCACAGGCTCAGCCTGCCCCCCGGAACCAGAACAGGGCCTGAAGCCATCATGTGCTTTTGCGGCCAGCTCCCGAAAAAGCGAGTTGTAAAATGGAGCTTCAGGGCACTGCAATTCACAAACCTGCACAGTTATAAATGATAACTCTCGTCCACAAATATATTGAGGGAAGGCAAAGACGAGGAATTGAAATCAAGGCAGAATTGCAGGAAACAGATTTCAGGAGGTAGATTCGAATCGCCTTTAAAGCACATGAAAAGCGCCAAAACGTTGACAATGATGCCCTTGGCCAAAAAGGGCGTATGCGTTTTTTCCTGAATATATTCAGGAAAAAACGCATACGCCCTTTTTGGCCAACCAAGCAACCTGGAAAGGCAAATCAGCGCTACAAAGAAGTCTCGCTTCCCATCGGTCAAAAGGGCCATGCTGAAAAAAGTGTCAAAACCAGAAATGCAGGACAGGCCATGGAGAAATGGGAGCCTTGCTACACTGATGGGCGGGATGTAAATTGCCAACAGCCACTCTGGAGAAGTGTACGGTGTGTCCTGAAACATCTAAAAAACACAGCTTAGAGAGCATAGGGCACTTCCACGCATGGGGGTATAAAGTGGGAAAATTAAAAATCAGCAAGACACAAGCACCCCAAAGTTTAGGGCTGCTCTGTTGACAAGGACCTCCACTTCATTCCACCTTAAATATCCCAGGAAAGCGAAAAATGGATAAAAAATTTGAGGTCCTTATGTACAATGGCATACCACTCAGCCATGAAATCAATGTCATAAGGCTAGTAGCAGCATGATGAGTGGATTTAGGTACGACGATTCTAAGTGAAATAAGTCACACAGAAAAGGACACTTCTCATAAGGTGTCACTTATAGAGGGAGGGTAAAAACCGTTACACTTGAACTGAGTTACAAAACAGAACAGAGTCACACATGCAGAAAACACACTATGGCTGCGTAACGGGAAAGTTGAGGTGGGGTGATACATAAAGCAAGACTTTCAAATTAGCTCAGATACCGTTCCATAAACCCAATATGTAATAGACAAGACCTACTCCTTGCTCAGAGAACTGGACTCAACACGCCCGATTCACCGCACAAGAATATATCTGACTAGTAATAATCTTAAAACCTATGTATTGATATCTCTCTGTTAGTGTGTCAAGTGGGTGTAAAGCGGCATAAACACAGCCGTGAAAAGCAGCTAAACCCCATTATAAAAATAAATTTCTTTTAAAAACCCATGAAACAAAGACAGTGAAAGAGAGAGAAATTCTTACACAATTCGTTCAGGGGCTGTGATGCAACCTGGATTGACCATATCTAGACCCACAGCTGGATGAGACATAAGGGTGGACACTCTTGGGGCTGAGAGGTTTGGTGAGGTTGGGTGAGCAAACGCAGACCGTTTAAAGTAATACTGCGTGCTACCCATCGCATGGGTCCCAAATCTCCAGGTTCAAGGGCATCTTCCTACATCGAAAACATGCATGAGAAACCCAGAAGATGGTACACCGTGTGATGGGGAAAGGTTTCTAAAACGCACCTCATTTCTCATCTCCTTGTGCTCGGGTTCGCCATTCCAGCCACTTTACTAGCAATCTCCCTACTTGGAGCATCAGCACCTTTAACCTCCTGTTCCGTACAGGTTGCAATTTTTCCTGAGGATGAACGGGAAGACGGGGAACCAATGAGAGACTAGCTCTTGGTGTTGGGACAGGCACAGGTCACTCTATTTTCCCATCAGGAAGAAGAATTAACCACAGGCTCAGCCTGCCCCCCGGAACCAGAACAGGGCCTGAAGCCATCATGTGCTTTTGCGGCCAGCTCCCGAAAAAGCGAGTTGTAAAATGGAGCTTCAGGGCACTGCAATTCACAAACCTGCACAGTTATAAATGATAACTCTCGTCCACAAATATATTGAGGGAAGGCAAAGACGAGGAATTGAAATCAAGGCAGAATTGCAGGAAACAGATTTCAGGAGGTAGATTCGAATCGCCTTTAAAGCACATGAAAAGCGCCAAAACGTTGACAATGATGCCCTTGGCCAAAAAGGGCGTATGCGTTTTTTCCTGAATATATTCAGGAAAAAACGCATACGCCCTTTTTGGCCAACCAAGCAACCTGGAAAGGCAAATCAGCGCTACAAAGAAGTCTCGCTTCCCATCGGTCAAAAGGGCCATGCTGAAAAAAGTGTCAAAACCAGAAATGCAGGACAGGCCATGGAGAAATGGGAGCCTTGCTACACTGATGGGCGGGATGTAAATTGCCAACAGCCACTCTGGAGAAGTGTACGGTGTGTCCTGAAACATCTAAAAAACACAGCTTAGAGAGCATAGGGCACTTCCACGCATGGGGGTATAAAGTGGGAAAATTAAAAATCAGCAAGACACAAGCACCCCAAAGTTTAGGGCTGCTCTGTTGACAAGGACCTCCACTTCATTCCACCTTAAATATCCCAGGAAAGCGAAAAATGGATAAAAAATTTGAGGTCCTTATGTACAATGGCATACCACTCAGCCATGAAATCAATGTCATAAGGCTAGTAGCAGCATGATGAGTGGATTTAGGTACGACGATTCTAAGTGAAATAAGTCACACAGAAAAGGACACTTCTCATAAGGTGTCACTTATAGAGGGAAGGTAAAAACCGTTACACTTGAACTGAATTACAAAACAGAACAGAGTCACACATGCAGAAAACACACTATGGCTGCTTAACGGGAAAGCGAGGTGGGGTGATACATAAAGCAAGAGTTTCAAATTAGCTCAGATACCGTTCCATAAACCCAATATGTAATAGACAAGAACTACTCCTTGCTCAGAGAACTGGACTCAACACGCCCGATTCACCACACAAGAATATATCTGACTAGTAATAATCTTAAAACCTATGTATTGATATCTCTCTGTTAGTGTGTCAAGTGGGTGTAAAGCGGCATAAACACAGCCGTGAAAAGCAGCTAAACCCCATTATAAAAATAAATTACTTTTAAAAACCCATGAAACAAAGACAGTGAAAGAGAGAGAAATTCTTACACAATTCGTTCAGGGGCTGTGATGCAACCTGGATTGACCATATCTAGACCCACAGCTGGATGAGACATAAGGGTGGATACTCTTGGGGCTGAGAGGTTTGGTGAGGTTGGGTGAGCAAACGCAGACCCTTTAAAGTAATACTGCGTGCTACCCATAGCATGGGTCCCAAATCTCCAGGTTCAAGGGCATCTTCCTACATCGAAAACATGCATGAGAAACCAAGAAGATGGTACACCGTGTGTTGGGGAAAGGTTTCTAAAATGCACCTCATTTCTCATCTCCTTGTGCTCGGGTTCGCCATTCCAGCCACTTTAGTAACAATCTCCCTACTTGGAGCATCAGCATCTTTAACCTCCTGTTCCGTACAGGTTGCAATTTGTCCTGAGGATGAACGGGAAGACGGGGAACCAATGAGAGACTAGCTCTTGGTGTTGGGATAGGCACAGGTCACTCTATTTTCCCATCAGGAAGAAGAATTAACCACAGGCTCAGCCTGCCCCCCGGAACCAGAACAGGGCCTGAAGCCATCCTGCGCTTTTGCGGCCACCTCCCAAAAAAGCGAGTTGTAAAATGGAGCTTCAGTTCACTGCAATTCACAATCCTACAGAGTTATAAATGATAACTCTCGTCCACAAATATATTGAGGGAAGGCAAAGACGAGGAACTGAAATCAAGGCAGAATTGCAGGAAACAGATTTCAGGAGGTAGATTCGAATCGCCTTTAAAGCACATGAAAAGCGCCAAAACGTTGACAATGATGCCCTTGGCCAAAAAGGGCGTATGCGTTTTTTCCTGAATATATTCAGGAAAAAACGCATACGCCCTTTTTGGCCAACCAAGCAACCTGGAAAGGCAAATCAGCGCTACAAAGAAGTCTCGCTTCCCATCGGTCAAAAGGGCCATGCTGAAAAAAGTGTCAAAACCAGAAATGCAGGACAGGCCATGGAGAAATGGGAGCCTTGCTACACTGATGGGCGGGATGTAAATTGCCAACAGCCACTCTGGAGAAGTGTACGGTGTGTCCTGAAACATCTAAAAAACACAGCTTAGAGAGCATAGGGCACTTCCACGCATGGGGGTATAAAGTGGGAAAATTAAAAATCAGCAAGACACAAGCACCCCAAAGTTTAGGGCTGCTCTGTTGACAAGGACCTCCACTTCATTCCACCTTAAATATCCCAGGAAAGCGAAAAATGGATAAAAAATTTGAGGTCCTTATGTACAATGGCATACCACTCAGCCATGAAATCAATGTCATAAGGCTAGTAGCAGCATGATGAGTGGATTTAGGTACGACGATTCTAAGTGAAATAAGTCACACAGAAAAGGACACTTCTCATAAGGTGTCACTTATAGAGGGAATGTAAAAACCGTTACACTTGAACTGAATTATAAAACAGAACAGAGTCACACATGCAGAAAACACACTATTGCTGCGTAACGGGAAAGTTGAGGTGGGGTGATACATAAAGCAAGACTTTCAAATTAGCTCAGATACCGTTCCATAAACCCAATATGTAATAGACAAGACCTACTCCTTGCTCAGAGAACTGGACTCAACACGCCCGATTCACCGCACAAGAATATATCTGACTAGTAATAATCTTAAAACCTATGTATTGATATCTCTCTGTTAGTGTGTCAAGTGGGTGTAAAGCGGCATAAACACAGCCGTGAAAAGCAGCTAAACCCCATTATAAAAATAAATTTCTTTTAAAAACCCATGAAACAAAGACAGTGAAAGAGAGAGAAATTCTTACACAATTCGTTCAGGGGCTGTGATGCAACCTGGATTGACCATATCTAGACCCACAGCTGGATGAGACATAAGGGTGGACACTCTTGGGGCTGAGAGGTTTGGTGAGGTTGGGTGAGCAAACGCAGACCCTTTAAAGTAATACTGCGTGCTACCCATCGCATGGGTCCCAAATCTCCAGGTTCAAGGGCATCTTCCTACATCGAAAACATGCATGAGAAACCAAGAAGATGGTACACCGTGTGTTGGGGAAAGGTTTCTAAAATGCACCTCATTTCTCATCTCCTTGTGCTCGGGTTCGCCATTCCAGCCACTTTAGTAGCAATCTCCCTACTTGGAGCATCAGCATCTTTAACCTCCTGTTCCGTACAGGTTGCAATTTGTCCTGAGGATGAACGGGAAGACGGGGAACCAATGAGAGACTAGCTCTTGGTGTTGGGATAGGCACAGGTCACTCTATTTTCCCATCAGGAAGAAGAATTAACCACAGGCTCAGCCTGCACCCCGGAACCAGAACAGGGCCTGAAGCCATCCTGCGCTTTTGCGGCCACCTCCCAAAAAAGCGAGTTGTAAAATGGAGCTTCAGGGCACTGTAATTCACAATCCTACAGAGTTATAAATGATAACTCTCGTCCACAAATATATTGAGGGAAGGCAAAGACGAGGAATTGAAATCAAGGCAGAATTGCAGGAAACAGATTTCAGGAGGTAGATTCGAATCGCCTTTAAAGCACATGAAAAGCGCCAAAACGTTGACAATGATGCCCTTGGCCAAAAAGGGCGTATGCGTTTTTTCCTGAATATATTCAGGAAAAAACGCATACGCCCTTTTTGGCCAACCAAGCAACCTGGAAAGGCAAATCAGCGCTACAAAGAAGTCTCGCTTCCCATCGGTCAAAAGGGCCATGCTGAAAAAAGTGTCAAAACCAGAAATGCAGGACAGGCCATGGAGAAATGGGAGCCTTGCTACACTGATGGGCGGGATGTAAATTGCCAACAGCCACTCTGGAGAAGTGTACGGTGTGTCCTGAAACATCTAAAAAACACAGCGTAGAGAGCATAGGGCACTTCCACGCATGGAGGTATAAAGTGGGAAAATTAAAAATCAGCAAGACACAAGCACCCCAAAGTTTAGGGATGCTCTGTTGACAAGGACCTCCACTTCATTCCACCTTAAATATCCCAGGAAAGCGAAAAATGGATAAAAAATTTGAGGTCCTTATGTACAATGGCATACCACTCAGCCATGAAATCAATGTCATAAGGCTAGTAGCAGCATGATGAGTGGATTTAGGTACGACGATTCTAAGTGAAATAAGTCACACAGAAAAGGACACTTCTCATAAGGTGTCACTTATAGAGGGAATGTAAAAACCGTTACACTTGAACTGAGTTACAAAACAGAACAGAGTCACACATGCAGAAAACACACTATGGCTGCTTAACGGGAAAGCGAGGTGGGGTGATACATAAAGCAAGAGTTTCAAATTAGCTCAGATACCGATCCATAAACCCAATATGTAATAGACAAGACCTACTCCTTGCTCAGAGAACTGGACTCAACACGCCCGATTCACCGCACAAGAATATATCTGACTAGTAATAATCTTAAAACCTATGTATTGATATCTCTCTGTTAGTGTGTCAAGTGGGTGTAAAGCGGCATAAACACAGCCGTGAAAAGCAGCTAAACCCCATTATAAAAATAAATTTCTTTTAAAAACCCATGAAACAAAGACAGTGAAAGAGAGAGAAATTCTTACACAATTCGTTCAGGGGCTGTGATGCAACCTGGATTGACCATATCTAGACCCACAGCTGGATGAGACATAAGGGTGGACACTCTTGGGGCTGAGAGGTTTGGTGAGGTTGGGTGAGCAAACGCAGACCCTTTAAAGTAATACTGCGTGCTACCCATCGCATGGGTCCCAAATCTCCAGGTTCAAGGGCATCTTCCTACATCGAAAACATGCATGAGAAACCAAGAAGATGGTACACCGTGTGTTGGGGAAAGGTTTCTAAAATGCACCTCATTTCTCATCTCCTTGTGCTCGGGTTCGCCATTCCAGCCACTTTAGTAGCAATCTCCCTACTTGGAGCATCAGCATCTTTAACCTCCTGTTCCGTACAGGTTGCAATTTGTCCTGAGGATGAACGGGAAGACGGGGACCCAATGAGAGACTAGCTCTTGGTGTTGGGACAGGCACAGGTCACTCTATTTTCCCATCAGGAAGAAGAATTAACCACAGGCTCAGCCTGCCCCCCGGAACCAGAACAGGGCCTGAAGCCATCCTGCTCTTTTGCGGCCACCTCCCAAAAAAGCGAGTTGTAAAATGGAGCTTCAGGGCACTGCAATTCACAATCCTACAGAGTTATAAATGATAACTCTCGTCCACAAATATATTGAGGGAAGGCAAAGACGAGGAATTGAAATCAAGGCAGAATTGCAGGAAACAGATTTCAGGAGGTAGATACGAATCGCCTTTAAAGCACATGAAAAGAGGCAAAACGTTGACAATGATGCCCTTGGCCAAAAAGGGCGTATGCGTTTTTTCCTGAATATATTCAGGAAAAAACGCATACGCCCTTTTTGGCCAACCAAGCAACCTGGAAAGGCAAATCAGCGCTACAAAGAAGTCTCGCTTCCCATCGGTCAAAAGGGCCATGCTGAAAAAAGTGTCAAAACCAGAAATGCAGGACAGGCCATGGAGAAATGGGAGCCTTGCTACACTGATGGGCGGGATGTAAATTGCCAACAGCCACTCTGGAGAAGTGTACGGTGTGTCCTGAAACATCTAAAAAACAGAGCTTAGAGAGCATAGGGCACTTCCACGCATGGGGGTATAAAGTGGGAAAATTAAAAATCAGCAAGACACAAGCACCCCAAAGTTTAGGGATGCTCTGTTGACAAGGACCTCCACTTCATTCCACCTTAAATATCCCAGGAAAGCGAAAAATGGATAAAAAATTTGAGGTCCTTATGTACAATGGCATACCACTCAGCCATGAAATCAATGTCATAAGGCTAGTAGCAGCATGATGAGTGGATTTAGGTACGACGATTCTAAGTGAAATAAGTCACACAGAAAAGGACACTTCTCATAAGGTGTCACTTATAGAGGGAATGTAAAAACCGTTACACTTGAACTGAATTACAAAACAGAACAGAGTCACACATGCAGAAAACACACTATTGCTGTGTAACGGGAAAGTTGAGGTGGGGTGATACATAAAGCAAGACTTTCAAATTAGCTCAGATACCGTTCCATAAACCCAATATGTAATAGACAAGACCTACTCCTTGCTCAGAGAACTGGACTCAACACGCCCGATTCACCGCACAAGAATATATCTGACTAGTAATAATCTTAAAACCTATGTATTGATATCTCTCTGTTAGTGTGTCAAGTGGGTGTAAAGCGGCATAAACACAGCCGTGAAAAGCAGCTAAACCCCATTATAAAAATAAATTTCTTTTAAAAACCCATGAAACAAAGACAGTGAAAGAGAGAGAAATTCTTACACAATTCGTTCAGGGGCTGTGATGCAACCTGGATTGACCATATCTAGACCCACAGCTGGATGAGACATAAGGGTGGACACTCTTGGGGCTGAGAGGTTTGGTGAGGTTGGGTGAGAAAACGCAGACCCTTTAAAGTAATACTGCGTGCTACCCATCGCATGGGTCCCAAATCTCCAGGTTCAAGGGCATCTTCCTACATCGAAAACATGCATGAGAAACCAAGAAGATGGTACACCGTGTGTTGGGGAAAGGTTTCTAAAATGCACCTCATTTCTCATCTCCTTGTGCTCGGGTTCGCCATTCCAGCCACTTTAGTAGCAATCTCCCTACTTGGAGCATCAGCACCTTTAACCTCCTGTTCCGTACAGGTTGCAATTTGTCCTGAGGATGAACGGGAAGACGGGGAACCAATGAGAGATTAGCTCTTGGTGTTGGGACAGGCACAGGTCACTCTATTTTCCCATCAGGAAGAAGAATTAACCACAGGCTCAGCCTGCCCCCCGGAACCAGAACAGGGCCTGAAGCCATCCTGCGCTTTTGCGGCCACCTCCCAAAAAAGCGAGTTGTAAAATGGAGCTTCAGGGCACTTCAATTCACAATCCTACAGAGTTATAAATGATAACTCTCGTCCACAAATATATTGAGGGAAGGCAAAGACGAGGAATTGAAATCAAGGCAGAATTGCAGGAAACAGATTTCAGGAGGTAGATTCGAATCGCCTTTAAAGCACATGAAAAGCGCCAAAACGTTGACAATGATGCCCTTGGCCAAAAAGGGCGTATGCGTTTTTTCCTGAATATATTCAGGAAAAAACGCATACGCCCTTTTTGGCCAACCAAGCAACCTGGAAAGGCAAATCAGCGCTACAAAGAAGTCTCGCTTCCCATCGGTCAAAAGGGCCATGCTGAAAAAAGTGTCAAAACCAGAAATGCAGGACAGGCCATGGAGAAATGGGAGCCTTGCTACACTGATGGGCGGGATGTAAATTGCCAACAGCCACTCTGGAGAAGTGTACGGTGTGTCCTGAAACATCTAAAAAACACAGCTTAGAGAGCATAGGGCACTTCCACGCATGGGGGTATAAAGTGGGAAAATTAAAAATCAGCAAGTCACAAGCACCCCAAAGTTTAGGGCTGCTCTGTTGACAAGGACCTCCACTTCATTCCACCTTAAATATCCCAGGAAAGCGAAAAATGGATAAAAAATTTGAGGTCCTTATGTACAATGGCATACCACTCAGCCATGAAATCAATGTCATAAGGCTAGTAGCAGCATGATGAGTGGATTTAGGTATGGCGATTCTAAGTGAAATAAGTCACACAGAAAAGGACACTTCTCATAAGGTGTCACTTATAGAGGGAATGTAAAAACCGTTACACTTGAACTGAATTACAAAACAGAACAGAGTCACACATGCAGAAAACACACTATTGCTGCGTAACGGGAAAGTTGAGGTGGGGTGATACATAAAGCAAGAGTTTCAAATTAGCTCAGATACCGTTCCATAAACCCAATATGTAATAGACAAGACCTACTCCTTGCTCAGAGAACTGGACTCAACACGCCCGATTCACCGCACAAGAATATATCTGACTAGTAATAATCTTAAAACCTATGTATTGATATCTCTCTGTTAGTGTGTCAAGTGGGTGTAAAGCGGCATAAACACAGCCGTGAAAAGCAGCTAAACCCCATTATAAAAATAAATTTCTTTTAAAAACCCATGAAACAAAGACAGTGAAAGAGAGAGAAATTCTTACACAATTCGTTCAGGGGCTGTGATGCAACCTGGATTGACCATATCTAGACCCACAGCTGGATGAGACATAAGGGTGGACACTCTTGGGGCTGAGAGGTTTGGTGAGGTTGGGTGAGCAAACGCAGACCCTTTAAAGTAATACTGCGTGCTACCCATCGCATGGGTCCCAAATCTCCAGGTTCAAGGGCATCTTCCTACATCGAAAACATGCATGAGAAACCAAGAAGATGGTACACCGTGTGTTGGGGAAAGGTTTCTAAAATGCACCTCATTTCTCATCTCCTTGTGCTCGGGTTCGCCATTCCAGCCACTTTAGTAGCAATCTCCCTACTTGGATCATCAGCATCTTTAACCTCCTGTTCCGTACAGGTTGCAATTTGTCCTGAGGATGAACGGGAAGACGGGGAACCAATGAGAGACTAGCTCTTGGTGTTGGGATAGGCACAGGTCACTCTATTTTCCCATCAGGAAGAAGAATTAACCACAGGCTCAGCCTGCACCCCGGAACCAGAACAGGGCCTGAAGCCATCCTGCGCTTTTGCGGCCACCTCCCAAAAAAGCGAGTTGTAAAATGGAGCTTCAGGGCACTGCAATTCACAATCCTACAGAGTTATAAATGATAACTCTCGTCCACAAATATATTGAGGGAAGGCAAAGACGAGGAATTGAAATCAAGGCAGAATTGCAGGAAACAGATTTCAGGAGGTAGATTCGAATCGCCTTTAAAGCACATGAAAAGCGCCAAAACGTTGACAATGATGCCCTTGGCCAAAAAGGGCGTATGCGTTTTTTCCTGAATATATTCAGGAAAAAACGCATACGCCCTTTTTGGCCAACCAAGCAACCTGGAAAGGCCAATCAGCGCTACAAAGAAGTCTCGCTTCCCATCGGTCAAAAGGGCCATGCTGAAAAAAGTGTCAAAACCAGAAATGCAGGACAGGCCATAGAGAAATGGGAGCCTTGCTACACTGATGGGCGGGATGTAAATTGCCAACAGCCACTCTGGAGAAGTGTACGGTGTGTCCTGAAACATCTAAAAAACACAGCTTAGAGAGCATAGGGCACTTCCACGCATGGGGGTATAAAGTGGGAAAATTAAAAATCAGCAAGACACAAGCACCCCAAAGTTTAGGGATGCTCTGTTGACAAGGACCTCCACTTCATTCCACCTTAAATATCCCAGGAAAGCGAAAAATGGATAAAAAATTTGAGGTCCTTATGTACAATGGCATACCACTCAGCCATGAAATCAATGTCATAAGGCTAGTAGCAGCATGATGAGTGGATTTAGGTACGACGATTCTAAGTGAAATAAGTCACACAGAAAAGGACACTTCTCATAAGGTGTCACTTATAGAGGGAATGTAAAAACCGTTACACTTGAATTGAGTTACAAAACAGAACAGAGTCACACATGCAGAAAACACACTATGGCTGCTTAACGGGAAAGCGAGGTGGGGTGATACATAAAGCAAGAGTTTCAAATTAGCTCAGATACCGTTCCATAAACCCAATATGTAATAGACAAGACCTACTCCTTGCTCAGAGAACTGGACTCAACACGCCCGATTCACCGCACAAGAATATATCTGACTAGTAATAATCTTAAAACCTATGTATTGATATCTCTCTGTTAGTGTGTCTAGTGGGTGTAAAGCGGCATAAACACAGTCGTGAAAAGCAGCTAAACCCCATTATAAAAATAAATTTCTTTTAAAAACCCATGAAACAAACACAGTGAAAGAGAGAGAAATTCTTACACAATTCGTTCAGGGGCTGTGATGCAACCTGGATTGACCATATCTAGACCCACAGCTGGATGAGACATAAGGGTGGACACTCTTGGGGCTGAGAGGTTTGGTGAGGTTGGGTGAGCAAACGCAGACCCTTTAAAGTAATACTGCGTGCTACCCATCGCATGGGTCCCAAATCTCCAGGTTCAAGGGCATCTTCCTACATCGAAAACATGCATGAGAAACCAAGAAGATGGTACACCGTGTGTTGGGGAAAGGTTTCTAAAATGCACCTCATTTCTCATCTCCTTGTGCTCGGGTTCGCCATTCCAGCCACTTTAGTAGCAATCTCCCTACTTGGAGCATCAGCATCTTTAACCTCCTGTTCCGTACAGGTTGCAATTTGTCCTGAGGATGAACGGGAAGACGGGGACCCAATGAGAGACTAGCTCTTGGTGTTGGGACAGGCACAGGTCACTCTATTTTCCCATCAGGAAGAAGAATTAACCACAGGCTCAGCCTGCCCCCCGGAACCAGAACAGGGCCTGAAGCCATCCTGCTCTTTTGCGGCCACCTCCCAAAAAAGCGAGTTGTAAAATGGAGTTTCAGGGCACTGCAATTCACAATCCTACAGAGTTATAAATGATAACTCTCGTCCACAAATATATTGAGGGAAGGCAAAGACGAGGAATTGAAATCAAGGCAGAATTGCAGGAAACAGATTTCAGGAGGTAGATACGAATCGCCTTTAAAGCACATGAAAAGAGGCAAAACGTTGACAATGATGCCCTTGGCCAAAAAGGGCGTATGCGTTTTTTCCTGAATATATTCAGGAAAAAACGCATACGCCCTTTTTGGCCAACCAAGCAACCTGGAAAGGCAAATCAGCGCTACAAAGAAGTCTCGCTTCCCATCGGTCAAAAGGGCCATGCTGAAAAAAGTGTCAAAACCAGAAATGCAGGACAGGCCATGGAGAAATGGGAGCCTTGCTACACTGATGGGCGGGATGTAAATTGCCAACAGCCACTCTGGAGAAGTGTACGGTGTGTCCTGAAACATCTAAAAAACAGAGCTTAGAGAGCATAGGGCACTTCCACGCATGGGGGTATAAAGTGGGAAAATTAAAAATCAGCAAGACACAAGCACCCCAAAGTTTAGGGATGCTCTGTTGACAAGGACCTCCACTTCATTCCACCTTAAATATCCCAGGAAAGCGAAAAATGGATAAAAAATTTGAGGTCCTTATGTACAATGGCATACCACTCAGCCATGAAATCAATGTCATAAGGCTAGTAGCAGCATGATGAGTGGATTTAGGTACGACGATTCTAAGTGAAATAAGTCACACAGAAAAGGACACTTCTCATAAGGTGTCACTTATAGAGGGAATGTAAAAACCGTTACACTTGAACTGAATTACAAAACAGAACAGAGTCACACATGCAGAAAACACACTATTGCTGTGTAACGGGAAAGTTGAGGTGGGGTGATACATAAAGCAAGACTTTCAAATTAGCTCAGATACCGTTCCATAAACCCAATATGTAATAGACAAGACCTACTCCTTGCTCAGAGAACTGGACTCAACACGCCCGATTCACCGCACAAGAATATATCTGACTAGTAATAATCTTAAAACCTATGTATTGATATCTCTCTGTTAGTGTGTCAAGTGGGTGTAAAGCGGCATAAACACAGCCGTGAAAAGCAGCTAAACCCCATTATAAAAATAAATTTCTTTTAAAAACCCATGAAACAAAGACAGTGAAAGAGAGAGAAATTCTTACACAATTCGTTCAGGGGCTGTGATGCAACCTGGATTGACCATATCTAGACCCACAGCTGGATGAGACATAAGGGTGGACACTCTTGGGGCTGAGAGGTTTGGTGAGGTTGGGTGAGAAAACGCAGACCCTTTAAAGTAATACTGCGTGCTACCCATCGCATGGGTCCCAAATCTCCAGGTTCAAGGGCATCTTCCTACATCGAAAACATGCATGAGAAACCAAGAAGATGGTACACCGTGTGTTGGGGAAAGGTTTCTAAAATGCACCTCATTTCTCATCTCCTTGTGCTCGGGTTCGCCATTCCAGCCACTTTAGTAGCAATCTCCCTACTTGGAGCATCAGCACCTTTAACCTCCTGTTCCGTACAGGTTGCAATTTGTCCTGAGGATGAACGGGAAGACGGGGAACCAATGAGAGATTAGCTCTTGGTGTTGGGACAGGCACAGGTCACTCTATTTTCCCATCAGGAAGAAGAATTAACCACAGGCTCAGCCTGCCCCCCGGAACCAGAACAGGGCCTGAAGCCATCCTGCGCTTTTGCGGCCACCTCCCAAAAAAGCGAGTTGTAAAATGGAGCTTCAGGGCACTTCAATTCACAATCCTACAGAGTTATAAATGATAACTCTCGTCCACAAATATATTGAGGGAAGGCAAAGACGAGGAATTGAAATCAAGGCAGAATTGCAGGAAACAGATTTCAGGAGGTAGATTCGAATCGCCTTTAAAGCACATGAAAAGCGCCAAAACGTTGACAATGATGCCCTTGGCCAAAAAGGGCGTATGCGTTTTTTCCTGAATATATTCAGGAAAAAACGCATACGCCCTTTTTGGCCAACCAAGCAACCTGGAAAGGCAAATCAGCGCTACAAAGAAGTCTCGCTTCCCATCGGTCAAAAGGGCCATGCTGAAAAAAGTGTCAAAACCAGAAATGCAGGACAGGCCATGGAGAAATGGGAGCCTTGCTACACTGATGGGCGGGATGTAAATTGCCAACAGCCACTCTGGAGAAGTGTACGGTGTGTCCTGAAACATCTAAAAAACACAGCTTAGAGAGCATAGGGCACTTCCACGCATGGGGGTATAAAGTGGGAAAATTAAAAATCAGCAAGTCACAAGCACCCCAAAGTTTAGGGCTGCTCTGTTGACAAGGACCTCCACTTCATTCCACCTTAAATATCCCAGGAAAGCGAAAAATGGATAAAAAATTTGAGGTCCTTATGTACAATGGCATACCACTCAGCCATGAAATCAATGTCATAAGGCTAGTAGCAGCATGATGAGTGGATTTAGGTATGGCGATTCTAAGTGAAATAAGTCACACAGAAAAGGACACTTCTCATAAGGTGTCACTTATAGAGGGAATGTAAAAACCGTTACACTTGAACTGAATTACAAAACAGAACAGAGTCACACATGCAGAAAACACACTATTGCTGCGTAACGGGAAAGTTGAGGTGGGGTGATACATAAAGCAAGAGTTTCAAATTAGCTCAGATACCGTTCCATAAACCCAATATGTAATAGACAAGACCTACTCCTTGCTCAGAGAACTGGACTCAACACGCCCGATTCACCGCACAAGAATATATCTGACTAGTAATAATCTTAAAACCTATGTATTGATATCTCTCTGTTAGTGTGTCAAGTGGGTGTAAAGCGGCATAAACACAGCCGTGAAAAGCAGCTAAACCCCATTATAAAAATAAATTTCTTTTAAAAACCCATGAAACAAAGACAGTGAAAGAGAGAGAAATTCTTACACAATTCGTTCAGGGGCTGTGATGCAACCTGGATTGACCATATCTAGACCCACAGCTGGATGAGACATAAGGGTGGACACTCTTGGGGCTGAGAGGTTTGGTGAGGTTGGGTGAGCAAACGCAGACCCTTTAAAGTAATACTGCGTGCTACCCATCGCATGGGTCCCAAATCTCCAGGTTCAAGGGCATCTTCCTACATCGAAAACATGCATGAGAAACCAAGAAGATGGTACACCGTGTGTTGGGGAAAGGTTTCTAAAATGCACCTCATTTCTCATCTCCTTGTGCTCGGGTTCGCCATTCCAGCCACTTTAGTAGCAATCTCCCTACTTGGATCATCAGCATCTTTAACCTCCTGTTCCGTACAGGTTGCAATTTGTCCTGAGGATGAACGGGAAGACGGGGAACCAATGAGAGACTAGCTCTTGGTGTTGGGATAGGCACAGGTCACTCTATTTTCCCATCAGGAAGAAGAATTAACCACAGGCTCAGCCTGCACCCCGGAACCAGAACAGGGCCTGAAGCCATCCTGCGCTTTTGCGGCCACCTCCCAAAAAAGCGAGTTGTAAAATGGAGCTTCAGGGCACTGCAATTCACAATCCTACAGAGTTATAAATGATAACTCTCGTCCACAAATATATTGAGGGAAGGCAAAGACGAGGAATTGAAATCAAGGCAGAATTGCAGGAAACAGATTTCAGGAGGTAGATTCGAATCGCCTTTAAAGCACATGAAAAGCGCCAAAACGTTGACAATGATGCCCTTGGCCAAAAAGGGCGTATGCGTTTTTTCCTGAATATATTCAGGAAAAAACGCATACGCCCTTTTTGGCCAACCAAGCAACCTGGAAAGGCCAATCAGCGCTACAAAGAAGTCTCGCTTCCCATCGGTCAAAAGGGCCATGCTGAAAAAAGTGTCAAAACCAGAAATGCAGGACAGGCCATGGAGAAATGGGAGCCTTGCTACACTGATGGGCGGGATGTAAATTGCCAACAGCCACTCTGGAGAAGTGTACGGTGTGTCCTGAAACATCTAAAAAACACAGCTTAGAGAGCATAGGGCACTTCCACGCATGGGGGTATAAAGTGGGAAAATTAAAAATCAGCAAGACACAAGCACCCCAAAGTTTAGGGATGCTCTGTTGACAAGGACCTCCACTTCATTCCACCTTAAATATCCCAGGAAAGCGAAAAATGGATAAAAAATTTGAGGTCCTTATGTACAATGGCATACCACTCAGCCATGAAATCAATGTCATAAGGCTAGTAGCAGCATGATGAGTGGATTTAGGTACGACGATTCTAAGTGAAATAAGTCACACAGAAAAGGACACTTCTCATAAGGTGTCACTTATAGAGGGAATGTAAAAACCGTTACACTTGAATTGAGTTACAAAACAGAACAGAGTCACACATGCAGAAAACACACTATGGCTGCTTAACGGGAAAGCGAGGTGGGGTGATACATAAAGCAAGAGTTTCAAATTAGCTCAGATACCGTTCCATAAACCCAATATGTAATAGACAAGACCTACTCCTTGCTCAGAGAACTGGACTCAACACGCCCGATTCACCGCACAAGAATATATCTGACTAGTAATAATCTTAAAACCTATGTATTGATATCTCTCTGTTAGTGTGTCTAGTGGGTGTAAAGCGGCATAAACACAGTCGTGAAAAGCAGCTAAACCCCATTATAAAAATAAATTTCTTTTAAAAACCCATGAAACAAACACAGTGAAAGAGAGAGAAATTCTTACACAATTCGTTCAGGGGCTGTGATGCAACCTGGATTGACCATATCTAGACCCACAGCTGGATGAGACATAAGGGTGGACACTCTTGGGGCTGAGAGGTTTGGTGAGGTTGGGTGAGCAAACGCAGACCCTTTAAAGTAATACTGCGTGCTACCCATCGCATGGGTCCCAAATCTCCAGGTTCAAGGGCATCTTCCTACATCGAAAACATGCATGAGAAACCAAGAAGATGGTACACCGTGTGTTGGGGAAAGGTTTCTAAAATGCACCTTATTTCTCATCTCCTTGTGCTCGGGTTCGCCATTCCAGCCACTTTAGTAGCAATCTCCCTACTTGGAGCATCAGCACCTTTAACCTCCTGTTCCGTACAGGTGGCAATTTGTCCTGAGGATGAACGGGAAGACGGGGAACCAATGAGAGACTAGCTCTTGGTGTTGGGACAGGCACAGGTCACTCTATTTTCCCATCAGGAAGAAGAATTAACCACAGGCTCAGCCTGCCCCCCGGAACCAGAACAGGGCCTGAAGCCATCCTGCGCTTTTGCGGCCACCTCCCAAAAAAGCGAGTTGTAAAATGGAGTTTCAGGGCACTGCAATTCACAATCCTACAGAGTTATAAATGATAACTCTCGTCCACAAATATATTGAGGGAAGGCAAAGACGAGGAATTGAAATCAAGGCAGAATTGCAGGAAACAGATTTCAGGAGGTAGATTCGAATCGCCTTTAAAGCACATGAAAAGCGCCAAAACGTTGACAATTATGCCCTTGGCCAAAAAGGGCGTATGCGTTTTTTCCTGAATATATTCAGGAAAAAACGCATACGCCCTTTTTGGCCAACCAAGCAACCTGGAAAGGCAAATCAGCGCTACAAAGAAGTCTCGCTTCCCATCGGTCAAAAGGGCCATGCTGAAAAAAGTGTCAAAACCAGAAATGCAGGACAGGCCATGGAGAAATGGGAGCCTTGCTACACTGATGGGCGGGATGTAAATTGCCAACAGCCACTCTGGAGAAGTGTACGGTGTGTCCTGAAACATCTAAAAAACACAGCTTAGAGAGCATAGGGCACTTCCACGCATGGGGGTATAAAGTGGGAAAATTAAAAATCAGCAAGACACAAGCACCCCAAAGTTTAGGGATGCTCTGTTGACAAGGACCTCCACTTCATTCCACCTTAAATATCCCAGGAAAGCGAAAAATGGATAAAAAATTTGAGGTCCTTATGTACAATGGCATACCACTCAGCCATGAAATCAATGTCATAAGGCTAGTAGCAGCATGATGAGTGGATTTAGGTACGACGATTCTAAGTGAAATAAGTCACACAGAAAAGGACACTTCTCATAAGGTGTCACTTATAGAGGGAATGTAAAAACCGTTACACTTGAACTGAGTTACAAAACAGAACAGAGTCACACATGCAGAAAACGCACTATGGCTGCTTAACGGGAAAGCGAGGTGGGGTGATACATAAAGCAAGAGTTTCAAATTAGCTCAGATACCGTTCCATAAACCCAATATGTAATAGACAAGACCTACTCCTTGCTCAGAGAACTGGACTCAACACGCCCGATTCACCGCACAAGAATATATCTGACTAGTAATAATCTTAAAACCTATGTATTGATATCTCTCTGTTAGTGTGTCAAGTGGGTGTAAAGCGGCATAAACACAGCCGTGAAAAGCAGCTAAACCCCATTATAAAAATAAATTTCTTTTAAAAACCCATGAAACAAAGACAGTGAAAGAGAGAGAAATTCTTACACAATTCGTTCAGGGGCTGTGATGCAACCTGGATTGACCATATCTAGACCCACAGGTGGATGAGACATAAGGGTGGACACTCTTGGGGCTGAGAGGTTTGGTGAGGTTGGGTGAGCAAACGCAGACCCTTTAAAGTAATACTGCGTGCTACCCATCGCATGGGTCCCAAATCTCCAGGTTCAAGGGCATCTTCCTACATCGAAAACATGCATGAGAAACCAAGAAGATGGTACACCGTGTGTTGGGGAAAGGTTTCTAAAATGCACCTCATTTCTCATCTCCTTGTGCTCGGGTTCGCCATTCCAGCCACTTTAGTAGCAATCTCCCTACTTGGAGCATCAGCACCTTTAACCTCCTGTTCCGTACAGGTTGCAATTTGTCCTGAGGATGAACGGGAAGACGGGGAACCAATGAGAGATTAGCTCTTGGTGTTGGGACAGGCACAGGTCACTCTATTTTCCCATCAGGAAGAAGAATTAACCACAGGCTCAGCCTGCCCCCCGGAACCAGAATAGGGCCTGAAGCCATCCTGCGCTTTTGCGGCCACCTCCCAAAAAAGCGAGTTGTAAAATGGAGCTTCAGGGCACTGCAATTCACAATCCTACAGAGTTATAAATGATAACTCTCGTCCACAAATATATTGAGGGAAGGCAAAGACGAGGAATTGAAATCAAGGCAGAATTGCAGGAAACAGATTTCAGGAGGTAGATTCGAATCGCCTTTAAAGCACATGAAAAGCGCCAAAACGTTGACAATGATGCCCTTGGCCAAAAAGTGCGTATGCGTTTTTTCCTGAATACATTCAGGAAAAAACGCATACGCCCTTTTTGGCCAACCAAGCAACCTGGAAAGTCAAATCAGTGATACAAAGAAGTCTCGCTTCCCATCGGTCAAAAGGGCCATGCTGAAAAAAGTGTCAAAACCAGAAATGCAGGACAGGCCATGGAGAAATGGGAGCCTTGCTACACTGATGGGCGGGATGTAAATTGCCAACAGCCACTCTGGAGAAGTGTACGGTGTGTCCTGAAACATCTAAAAAACACAGCTTAGAGAGCATAGGGCACTTCCACGCATGGGGGTATAACGTGGGAAAATTAAAAATCAGCAAGACACAAGCACCCCAAAGTTTAGGGCTGCTCTGTTGACAAGGACCTCCACTTCATTCCACCTTAAATATCCCAGGAAAGCGAAAAATGGATAAAAAATTTGAGGTCCTTATGTACAATGGCATACCACTCAGCCATGAAATCAATGTCATAAGGCTAGTAGCAGCATGATGAGTGGATTTAGGTACGGCGATTCTAAGTGAAATAAGTCACACAGAGAAGGACACTTCTCATAAGGTGTCACTTATAGAGGGAATGTAAAAACCGTTACACTTGAACTGAGTTACAAAACAGAACAGAGTCACACATGCAGAAAACACACTATGGCTGCTTAACGGGAAAGCGAGGTGGGGTGATACATAAAGCAAGAGTTTCAAATTAGCTCAGATACCGTTCCATAAACCCAATATGTAATAGACAAGACCTACTCCTTGCTCAGAGAACTGGACTCAACACGCCCGATTCACCGCACAAGAATATATCTGACTAGTAATAATCTTAAAACCTATGTATTGATATCTCTCTGTTAGTGTGTCTAGTGGGTGTAAAGCGGCATAAACACAGCCGTGAAAAGCAGCTAAACCCCATTATAAAAATAAATTTCTTTTAAAAACCCATGAAACAAAGACAGTGAAAGAGAGAGAAATTCTTACACAATTCGTTCAGGGGCTGTGATGCAACCTGGATTGACCATATCTAGACCCACAGCTGGATGAGACATAAGGGTGGATACTCTTGGGGCTGAGAGGTTTGGTGAGGTTGGGTGAGCAAACGCAGACCCTTTAAAGTAATACTGCGTGCTACCCATCGCATGGGTCCCAAATCTCCAGGTTCAAGGGCATCTTCCTACATCGAAAACATGCATGAGAAACCAAGAAGATGGTACACCGTGTGTTGGGGAAAGGTTTCTAAAATGCACCTCATTTCTCATCTCCTTGTGCTCGGGTTCGCCATTCCAGCCACTTTAGTAGCAATCTCCCTACTTGGAGCATCAGCATTTTTAACCTCCTGTTCCGTACAGGTTGCAATTTGTCCTGAGGATGAACGGGAAGACGGGGAACCAATGAGAGACTAGCTCTTGGTGTTGGGATAGGCACAGGTCACTCTATTTTCCCATCAGGAAGAAGAATTAACCACAGGCTCAGCCTGCACCCCGGAACCAGAACAGGGCCTGAAGCCATCCTGCGCTTTGGCGGCCACCTCCAAAAAAGCGAGTTGTAAAATGGAGCTTCAGGGCACTGCAATTCACAATCCTACAGAGTTATAAATGATAACTCTCGTCCACAAATATATTGAGGGAAGGCAAAGACGAGGAATTGAAATCAAGGCAGAATTGCAGGAAACAGATTTCAGGAGGTAGATTCGAATCGCCTTTAAAGCACATGAAAAGCGCCAAAACGTTGACAATGATGCCCTTTGCCAAAAAGGGCGTATGCGTTTTTTCCTGAATATATTCAGGAAAAAACGCATACGCCCTTTTTGGCCAACCAAGCAACCTGGAAAGGCAAATCAGCGCTACAAAGAAGTCTCGCTTCCCATCGGTCAAAAGGGCGATGCTGTAAAAAGTGTCAAAACCAGAAATGCAGGACAGGCCATGGAGAAATGGGAGCCTTGCTACACTGATGGGCGGGATGTAAATTGCCAACAGCCACTCTGGAGAAGTGTACGGTGTGTCCTGAAACATCTAAAAAACACAGCTTAGAGAGCATAGGGCACTTCCACGCATGGGGGTATAAAGTGGGAAAATTAAAAATCAGCAAGACACAAGCACCCCAAAGTTTAGGGATGCTCTGTTGACAAGGACCTCCACTTCATTCCACCTTAAATATCCCAGGAAAGCGAAAAATGGATAAAAAATTTGAGGTCATTATGTACAATGGCATACCACTCAGCCATCAAATCAATGTCATAAGGCTAGTAGCAGCATGATGAGTGGATTTAGGTACGACGATTCTAAGTGAAATAAGTCACACAGAAAAGGACACTTCTCATAAGGTGTAACTTATAGAGGGAATGTAAAAACCGTTACACTTGAACTGAGTTACAAAACAGAACAGAGTCACACATGCAGAAAACACACTATGGCTGCTTAACGGGAAAGCGAGGTGGGGTGATACATAAAGCAAGAGTTTCAAATTAGCTCAGATACCGTTCCATAAACCCAATATGTAATAGACAAGACCTACTCCTTGCTCAGAGAACTGGACTCAACACGCCCGATTCACCGCACAAGAATATATCTGACTAGTAATAATCTTAAAACCTATGTATTGATATCTCTCTGTTAGTGTGTCTAGTGGGTGTAAAGCGGCATAAACACAGCCGTGAAAAGCAGCTAAACCCCATTATAAAAATAAATTTCTTTTAAAAACCCATGAAACAAAGACAGTGAAAGAGAGAGAAATTCTTACACAATTCGTTCAGGGGCTGTGATGCAACCTGGATTGACCATATCTAGACCCACAGCTGGATGAGACATAAGGGTGGATACTCTTGGGGCTGAGAGGTTTGGTGAGGTTGGGTGAGCAAACGCAGACCCTTTAAAGTAATACTGCGTGCTACCCATCGCATGGGTCCCAAATCTCCAGGTTCAAGGGCATCTTCCTACATCGAAAACATGCATGAGAAACCAAGAAGATGGTACACCGTGTGATGGGGAAAGGTTTCTAAAATGCACCTCATTTCTCATCTCCTTGTGCTCAGGTTCGCCATTCCAGCCACTTTAGTAGCAATCTCCCTACTTGGAGCATCAGCACCTTTAACCTCCTGTTCCGTACAGGTTGCAATTTGTCCTGAGGATGAACGGGAAGACGGGGAACCAATGAGAGATTAGCTCTTGGTGTTGGGACAGGCACAGGTCACTCTATTTTCCCATCAGGAAGAAGAATTAACCACAGGCTCAGCCTGCCCCCCGGAACCAGAACAGGGCCTGAAGCCATCCTGCGCTTTTGCGGCCACCTCCCAAAAAAGCGAGTTGTAAAATGGAGCTTCAGGGCACTGCAATTCACAATCCTACAGAGTTATAAATGATAACTCTCGTCCACAAATATATTGAGGGAAGGCAAAGACGAGGAATTGAAATCAAGGCAGAATTGCAGGAAACAGATTTCAGGAGGTAGATTCGAATCGCCTTTAAAGCACATGAAAAGCGCCAAAACGTTGACAATGATGCCCTTGGCCAAAAAGGGCGTATGCGTTTTTTCCTGAATATATTCAGGAAAAAACGCATACGCCCTTTTTGGCCAACCAAGCAACCTGGAAAGGCAAATCAGCGCTACAAAGAAGTCTCGCTTCCCATCGTTCAGAAGGGCCATGCTGTAAAAAGTGTCAAAACCAGAAATGCAGGACAGGCCATGGAGAAATGGGAGCCTTGCTACACTGATGGGCGGGATGTAAATTGCCAACAGCCACTCTGGAGAAGTGTACGGTGTGTCCTGAAACATCTAAAAAACACAGCTTAGAGAGCATAGGGCACTTCCACGCATGGGGGTATAAAGTGGGAAAATTAAAAATCAGAAAGACACAAGCACCCCAAAGTTTAGGGCTGCTCTGTTGACAAGGATCTCCACTTCATTCCACCTTAAATATCCCAGGAAAGCGAAAAATGGATAAGAAATTTGAGGTCCTTATGTACAATGGCATACCACTCAGCCATGAAATCAATGTCATAAGGCTAGTAGCAGCATGATGAGTGGATTTAGGTACGACGATTCTAAGTGAAATAAGTCACACAGAAAAGGACACTTCTCATAAGGTGTCACTTATAGAGGGAATGTAAAAACCGTTACACTTGAACTGAGTTACAAAACAGAACAGAGTCACACATGCAGAAAACACACTATGGCTGCTTAACGGGAAAGCGAGGTGGGGTGATACATAAAGCAAGAGTTTCAAATTAGCTCAGATACCGTTCCATAAACCCAATATGTAATAGACAAGACCTACTCCTTGCTCAGAGAACTGGACTCAACACGCCCGATTCACCGCACAAGAATATATCTGACTAGTAATAATCTTAAAACCTATGTATTGATATCTCTCTGTTAGTGTGTCAAGTGGGTGTAAAGCGGCATAAACACAGCCGTGAAAAGCAGCTAAACCCCATTATAAAAATAAATTTCTTTTAAAAACCCATGAAACAAAGACAGTGAAAGAGAGAGATTCTTACACAATTCGTTCAGGGGCTGTGATGCAACCTGGATTGACCATATCTAGACACACAGCTGGATGAGACATAAGGGTGGACACTCTTGGGGCTGAGAGGTTTGGTGAGGTTGGGTGAGCAAACGCAGACCCTTTAAAGTAATACTGCGTGCTACCCATCGCATGGGTCCCAAATCTCCAGGTTCAAGGGCATCTTCCTACATCGAAAACATGCATGAGAAACCAAGAAAATGGTACACAGTGTGATGGGGAAAGGTTTCTAAAATGCACCTCATTTCTCATCTCCTTGTGCTCGGGTTCGCCATTCCAGCCACTTTAGTAGCAATCTCCCTACTTGGAGCATCAGCACCTTTAACCTCCTGTTCCGTACAGGTTGCAATTTGTCCTGAGGATGAACGGGAAGACGGGGAACCAATGAGAGATTAGCTCTTGGTGTTGGGACAGGCACAGGTCACTCTATTTTCCCATCAGGAAGAAGAATTAACCACAGGCTCAGCCTGCCCCCCGGAACCAGAACAGGGCCTGAAGCCATCCTGCGCTTTTGCGGCCACCTCCCAAAAAAGCGAGTTGTAAAATGGAGCTTCAGGGCACTGCAATTCACAATCCTACAGAGTTATAAATGATAACTCTCGTCCACAAATATATTGAGGGAAGGCAAAGACGAGGAATTGAAATCAAGGCAGAATTGCAGGAAACAGATTTCAGGAGGTAGATTCGAATCGCCTTTAAAGCACATGAAAAGCGCCAAAACGTTGACAATGATGCCCTTGGCCAAAAAGGGCGTATGCGTTGTATCCTGAATATATTCAGGAAAAAACGCATACGCCCTTTTTGGCCAAACAAGCAACCTGGAAAGGCAAATCAGCGCTACAAAGAAGTCTCGCTTCCCGTCAGTCAAAAGGGCCATGCTGAAAAAAGTGTCAAAACCAGAAATGCAGGACAGGCCATGGAGAAATGGGAGCCTTGCTACACTGATGGGCGGGATGTAAATTGCCAACAGCCACTCTGGAAAAGTGTACGGTGTGTCCTGAAACATCTAAAAAACACAGCTTAGAGAGCATAGGGCACTTCCACGCATGGGGGTATAAAGTGGGAAAATTAAAAATCAGAAAGACACAAGCACCCCAAAGTTTAGGGCTGCTCTGTTGACAAGGACCTCCACTTCATTCCACCTTAAATATCCCAGGAAAGCGAAAAATGGATAAAAAATTTGAGGTCCTTATGTACAATGGCATACCACTCAGCCATGAAATCAATGTCATAAGGCTAGTAGCAGCATGATGAGTGGATTTAGGTACGACGATTCTAAGTGAAATAAGTCACACAGAAAAGGACACTTCTCATAAGGTGTCACTTATAGAGGGAATGTAAAAACCGTTACACTTGAACTGAATTACAAAACAGAACAGAGTCACACATGCAGAAAACACACTATGGCTGCTTAACGGGAAAGCGAGGTGGGGTGATACATAAAGCAAGAGTTTCAAATTAGCTCAGATACCGTTCCATAAACCCAATATGTAATAGATAAGACCTACTCCTTGCTCAGAGAACTGGACTCAACACGCCCGATTCACCGCACAAGAATATATCTGACTAGTAATAATCTTAAAACCTATGTATTGATATCTCTCTGTTAGTGTGTCTAGTGGGTGTAAAGCAGCATAAACACAGCCGTGAAAAGCAGCTAAACCCCATTATAAAAATAAATTTCTTTTAAAAACCCATGAAACAAAGACAGTGAAAGAGAGAGAAATTCTTACACAATTCGTTCAGGGGCTGTGATGTAACCTGGATTGACCATATCTATACCCACAGCTGGATGAGACATAAGGGTGGATACTCTTGGGGCTGAGAGGTTTGGTGAGGTTGGGTGAGCAAACGCAGAACCTTTAAAGTAATACTGCGTGCTACCCATCGCATGGGTCCCAAATCTCCAGGTTCAAGGGCATCTTCCTACATCGAAAACATGCATGAGAAACCAAGAAGATGGTACACCGTGTGTTGGGGAAAGGTTTCTAAAATGCACCTCATTTCTCATCTCCTTGTGCTCGGGTTCGCCATTCCAGCCACTTTAGTAGAAATCTCCCTACTTGGAGCATCAGCATCTTTAACCTCCTGTTCCGTACAAGTTGCAATTTGTCCTGAGGATGAACGGGAAGACGGGGAACCAATGAGAGACTAGCTCTTGGTGTTGGGAGAGGCACAGGTCACTCTATTTTCCCATCAGGAAGAAGAATTAACCACAGGCTCAGCCTGCCCCCCGGAACCAGAACAGGGCCTGAAGCCATCCTGTGCTTTTGCGGCCACCTCCCAAAAAAGCGAGTTGTAAAATGGAGCTTCAGGGCACTGCAATTCACAATCCTACAGAGTTATAAATGATAACTCTCGTCCACAAATATATTGAGGGAAGGCAAAGACGAGGAATTGAAATCAAGGCAGAATTGCAGGAAACAGATTTCAGGAGGTAGATTCGAATCGCCTTTAAAGCACATGAAAAGCGCCAAAACGTTGACAATGATGCCCTTGGCCAAAAAGGGCGTATGCGTTTTTTCCTGAATATATTCAGGAAAAAACGCATACGCCCTTTTTGGCCAACCAAGCAACCTGGAAAGGCAAATCAGCGCTACAAAGAAGTCTCGCTTCCCATCAGTCAAAAGGGCCATGCTGAAAAATGTGTCAAACCCAGAAATGCAGGACAGGCCATGGAGAAATGGGAGCCTTGCTACACTGATGGGCGGGATGTAAATTGCCAACAGCCACTCTGGAGAAGTGTACGGTGTGTCCTGAAACATCTAAAAAACACAGCTTAGAGAGCATAGGGCACTTCCACGCATGGGGGTATAAAGTGGGAAAATTAAAAATCAGAAAGACACAAGCACCCCAAAGTTTAGGGCTGCTCTGTTGACAAGGACCTCCACTTCATTCCACCTTAAATATCCCAGGAAAGCGAAAAATGGATAAAAAATTTGAGGTCCTTATGTACAATGGCATACCACTCAGCCATGAAATCAATGTCATAAGGCTAGTAGCAGCATGATGAGTGGATTTAGGTACGACGATTCTAAGTGAAATAAGTCACACAGAAAAGGACACTTCTCATAAGGTGTCACTTATAGGGGGAATGTAAAAATCGTTACACTTCAACTGAATTACAAAGCAGAACAGAATCACACATGCAGAAAACACACTATGGCTGCTTAACGGGAAAGGTGAGGTGGGGTGATACATAAAACAAGAGTTTCAAATTAGCTCAGATACCGTTCCATAAACCCAATATGTAATAGATAAGACCTACTCCTTGCTCAGAGAACTGGACTCAACACGCCCGATTCACCGCACAAGAATATATCTGACTAGTAATAATCTTAAAACCTATGTATTGATATCTCTCTGTTAGTGTGTCTAGTGGGTGTAAAGCAGCATAAACACAGCCGTGAAAAGCAGCTAAACCCCATTATAAAAATAAATTTCTTTTAAAAACCCATGAAACAAAGACAGTGAAAGAGAGAGAAATTCTTACACAATTCGTTCAGGGGCTGTGATGTAACCTGGATTGACCATATCTATACCCACAGCTGGATGAGACATAAGGGTGGATACTCTTGGGGCTGAGAGGTTTGGTGAGGTTGGGTGAGCAAACGCAGAACCTTTAAAGTAATACTGCGTGCTACCCATCGCATGGGTCCCAAATCTCCAGGTTCAAGGGCATCTTCCTACATCGAAAACATGCATGAGAAACCAAGAAGATGGTACACCGTGTGTTGGGGAAAGGTTTCTAAAATGCACCTCATTTCTCATCTCCTTGTGCTCGGGTTCGCCATTCCAGCCACTTTAGTAGAAATCTCCCTACTTGGAGCATCAGCATCTTTAACCTCCTGTTCCGTACAAGTTGCAATTTGTCCTGAGGATGAACGGGAAGACGGGGAACCAATGAGAGACTAGCTCTTGGTGTTGGGAGAGGCACAGGTCACTCTATTTTCCCATCAGGAAGAAGAATTAACCACAGGCTCAGCCTGCCCCCCGGAACCAGAACAGGGCCTGAAGCCATCCTGTGCTTTTGCGGCCACCTCCCAAAAAAGCGAGTTGTAAAATGGAGCTTCAGGGCACTGCAATTCACAATCCTACAGAGTTATAAATGATAACTCTCGTCCACAAATATATTGAGGGAAGGCAAAGACGAGGAATTGAAATCAAGGCAGAATTGCAGGAAACAGATTTCAGGAGGTAGATTCGAATCGCCTTTAAAGCACATGAAAAGCGCCAAAACGTTGACAATGATGCCCTTGGCCAAAAAGGGCGTATGCGTTTTTTCCTGAATATATTCAGGAAAAAACGCATACGCCCTTTTTGGCCAACCAAGCAACCTGGAAAGGCAAATCAGCGCTACAAAGAAGTCTCGCTTCCCATCAGTCAAAAGGGCCATGCTGAAAAAAGTGTCAAACCCAGAAATGCAGGACAGGCCATGGAGAAATGGGAGCCTTGCTACACTGATGGGCGGGATGTAAATTGCCAACAGCCACTCTGGAGAAGTGTACGGTGTGTCCTGAAACATCTAAAAAACACAGCTTAGAGAGCATAGGGCACTTCCACGCATGGGGGTATAAAGTGGGAAAATTAAAAATCAGAAAGACACAAGCACCCCAAAGTTTAGGGCTGCTCTGTTGACAAGGACCTCCACTTCATTCCACCTTAAATATCCCAGGAAAGCGAAAAATGGATAAAAAATTTGAGGTCCTTATGTACAATGGCATACCACTCAGCCATGAAATCAATGTCATAAGGCTAGTAGCAGCATGATGAGTGGATTTAGGTACGACGATTCTAAGTGAAATAAGTCACACAGAAAAGGACACTTCTCATAAGGTGTCACTTATAGGGGGAATGTAAAAATCGTTACACTTCAACTGAATTACAAAGCAGAACAGAATCACACATGCAGAAAACACACTATGGCTGCTTAACGGGAAAGGTGAGGTGGGGTGATACATAAAACAAGAGTTTCAAATTAGCTCAGATACCGTTCCATAAACCCAATATGTAATAGACAAGACCTACTCCTTGCTCAGAGAACTGGACTCAACACGCCCGATTCACCGCACAAGAATATATCTGACTAGTAATAATCTTAAAACCTATGTATTGATATCTCTCTGTTAGTGTGTCTAGTGGGTGTAAAGCGGCATAAACACAGCCGTGAAAAGCAGCTAAACCCCATTATAAAAATAAATTTCTTTTAAAAACCCATGAAACAAAGACAGTGAAAGAGAGAGAAATTCTTACACAATTCGTTCAGGGGCTGTGATGCAACCTGGATTGACCATATCTAGACCCACAGCTGGATGTGACATAAGGGTGGATACTCTTGGGGCTGAGAGGTTTGGTGAGGTTGGGTGAGCAAACGCAGACCCTTTAAAGTAATACTGTGTGCTACCCATCGCATGGGTCCCTTATCTCCAGGTTCAAGGGCATCTTCCTACATCGAAAACATGCATGAGAAACCAAGAAGATGGTACACCGTGTGTTGGGGAAAGGTTTCTAAAATGCACCTCATTTCTCATCTCCTTGTGCTCGGGTTCGCCATTCCAGCCACTTTAGTAGAAATCTCCCTACTTGGAGCATCAGCATCTTTAACCTCCTGTTCCGTACAAGTTGCAATTTGTCCTGAGGATGAACGGGAAGACGGGGAACCAATGAGAGACTAGCTCTTGGTGTTGGGACAAGCACAGGTCACTCTATTTTCCAATCAGGAAGAAGAATTAACCACAGGCTCAGCCTGCCCCCCGGAACCAAAACAGGGCCTGAAGCCATCCTGCGCTTTTGCGGCCACCTCCCAAAAAAGCGAGTTGTAAAATGGAGCTTCAGGGCACTGCAATTCACAATCCTACAGAGTTATAAATGATAACTCTCGTCCACAAATATATTGAGGGAAGGCAAAGACGAGGAATTGAAATCAAGGCAGAATTGCAGGAAACAGATTTCAGGAGGTAGATTCGAATCGCCTTTAAAGCACATGAAAAGCGCCAAAACGTTGACAATGATGCCCTTGGCCAAAAAGGGCGTGTGCGTTTTTTCCTGAATATATTCAGGAAAAAACGCATACGCCCTTTTTGGCCAACCAAGCAACCTGGAAAGTCAAATCAGCGATACAAAGAAGTCTCGCTTCCCATCGGTCAAAAGGGCCATGCTGAAAAAAGTGTCAAAACCAGCAATGCAGGACAGGCCATAGAGAAATGGGAGCCTTGCTACACTGATGGGCGGGATGTAAATTGCCAACAGCCACTCTGGAGAAGTGTACGGTGTGTCCTGAAACATCTAAAAAACACAGCTTAGAGAGCATAGGGCACTTCCACGCATGGGGGTATAAAGTGGGAAAATTAAAAATCAGCAAGACACAAGCACCCCAAAGTTTAGGGATGGTCTGTTGACAAGGACCTCCACTTCATTACACCTTAAATATCCCAGGAAAGCGAAAAATGGATAAAAAATTTGAGGTCCTTATGTACAATGGCATACCACTCAGCCATGAAATCAATGTCATAAGGCTAGTAGCAGCATGATGAGTGGATTTAGGTACGACGATTCTAAGTGAAATAAGTCACACAGAAAAGGACACTTCTCCTAAGGTGTCACTTATAGAGGGAATGTAAAAACCGTTACACTTGAACTGAATTACAAAACAGAACAGAGTGACACATGCAGAAAACACACTATGGCTGCTTAACGGGAAAGGGGAGGTGGGGAGATACATAAAACAAGAGTTTCAAATTAGATCAGATACCGTTCCATAAACCCAATATGTAACAGACAAGACCTACTCCTTGCTCAGAGAACTGGACTCAACACGCCCGATTCACCGCACAAGAATATATCTGACTAGTAATAATCTTAAAACCTATGTATTGATATCTCTCTATTAGTGTGTCAAATGGGTGTAAAGCGGCATAAACACAGCCGTGAAAAGCAGCTAAACCCCATTATAAAAATAAATTACTTTTAAAAACCCATGAAACAAAGACAGGGAAAGAGAGAGAAATTCTTACACAATTCGTTCAGGGGCTTTGATGCAACCTGGATTGACCATATCTAGACCCACAGCTGGATGAGACATAAGGGTGGTCACTCTTGGGGCTGAGAGGTTTGGTGAGGTTGGGTGAGCAAACACAGACCCTTTAAAGTAATACTGCGTGGTACCCATCGCATGGGTCCCAAATCTCCAGGTTCAAGGGCATCTTCCTACATCGAAAACATGCATGAGAAACCCAGAAGATGGTACACCGTGTGATGGGGAAAGGTTTCTAAAACGCACCTCATTTCTCATCTCCTTGTGCTCGGGTTTGCCATTCCAGCCACTTTACTAGCAATCTCCCTACTTGGAGCATCAGCACCTTTAACCTCCTGTTCTGTACAGGTTGCAATTTGTCCTGAGGATGAACGGGAAGACGGGGAACCAATGAGAGACTAGCTCTTGGTGTTGGGACAGGCCCAGGTCACTCTATTTTCCCATCAGGAAGAAGAATTAACCACAGGCTCTGCCTTCCCCCCGGAACCAGAACAGGGCCTGAAGCCATCCTGCGATTTTGCGGCCACCTCCCAAAAAAGCGAGTTGTAAAATGGAGCTTCAGGGCACTGCAATTCACAAACCTGCAGAGTTATAAATGATAACTCTCGTCCAGAAATATATTGAGTGAAGGCAAAGAAGAGGATTTGAAGTCAAGGCAGAATTTCAGGAAACAGATTTTAGGAGGTAGATTCGAATAGCCTTTAAAGCACATGAAAATCGCCAAAACGTTGACAATGATGCCCTTGGTCAAAAAGGGCGTATGCGTTTTTTCCTGAATATATTCAGGAAAAAACGCATACGCCCTTTTTGGCCAACCAAGCAACCTGGAAAGGCAAATCAGCGCTACAAAGAAGTCTCGCTTATCATCGGTCAAAAGGGCCATGCTGAAAAAAGTTTCAAATCCAGAAATGCAGGACAGGCCATAGAGAAATGGGAGCCTTGCTACACTGATGGGCGGGATGTAAATTGCCAACAGCCACTCTGGAGAAGGGTACGGTGTGTCCTGAAACAGCTAAAAACACAGCTTAGAGAGCATAGGGCACTTCCACGCATGGGGGTATAAAGTGGGAAAATTAAAAATCAGCAAGACAAAAGCACCCCATAGTTTAGGGCTGCTCTTTTGACAAGGACCTCCACTTCATTCCACCTTAAATATCCCAGGAAAGCGAAAAATGGATAAAAAAGTTGTAGTCCTTATTTACAATGGAATATCACTCAGCCATGAAATCAATATCATAAGGCTAGTAGCAGCATGATGAGTGGATTTAGGTACGACGATTCTAAGTGAAATAAGTCACACAGAAAAGGACACTTCTCATAAGGTGTCACTTATAGAGGGAATGTAAAAACCGTTACACTTGAACTGAGTTACAAAACAGAACAGAGTCACACATGCAGAAAACACACTATGGCTGCTTAACGGGAAAGCGAGGTGGGGTGATACATAAAGCAAGAGTTTCAAATTAGCTCAGATACCGTTCCATAAACCCAATATGTAATAGACAAGACCTACTCCTTGCTCAGAAAACTGGACTCAACACGCCCGATTCACCGCACAAGAATATATCTGACTAGTAATAATTTTAAAACCTATGTATTGATATCTCTCTGTTAGTGTGTCAAGTGGGTGTAAAGCGGCATAAACACAGCCGTGAAAAGCAGCTAAACCCCATTATAAAAATAAATTTATTTTAAAAACCCATGAAACAAAGACAGTGAAAGAGAGAGAAATTCTTACACAATTCGTTCAGGGGCTGTGATGCAACCTGGATTGACCATATCTAGACCCACAGGTGGATGAGACATAAGGGTGGACACTCTTGGGGCTGAGAGGTTTGGTGAGGTTGGGTGAGCAAACACAGACCCTTTAAAGTAATACTGCGTGCTACCCATCACATGGGTCCCAAATCTCCAGGTTCAAGGGCATCTTCCTACATCGAAAACATGCATGAGAAACCAACAAGATGGTACACCGTGTGTTGGGGAAAGGTTTCTAAAATGCACCTCATTTCTCATCTCCTTGTGCTCGGGTTCGCCATTCCAGCCACTTTAGTAGAAATCTCCCTACTTGGAGCATCAGCATCTTTAACCTCCTGTTCCGTACAAGTTGCAATTTGTCCTGAGGATGAACGGGAAGACGGGGAACCAATGAGAGACTAGCTCTTGGTGTTGGGACAAGCACAGGTCACTCTATTTTCCAATCAGGAAGAAGAATTAACCACAGGCTCAGCCTGCCCCCCGGAACCAAAACAGGGCCTGAAGCCATCCTGCGCTTTTGCGGCCACCTCCCAAAAAAGCGAGTTGTAAAATGGAGCTTCAGGGCACTGCAATTCACAATCCTACAGAGTTATAAATGATAACTCTCGTCCACAAATATATTGAGGGAAGGCAAAGACGAGGAATTGAAATCAAGGCAGAATTGCAGGAAACAGATTTCAGGAGGTAGATTCGAATCGCCTTTAAAGCACATGAAAAGCGCCAAAACGTTGACAATGATGCCCTTGGCCAAAAAGGGCGTGTGCGTTTTTTCCTGAATATATTCAGGAAAAAACGCATACGCCCTTTTTGGCCAACCAAGCAACCTGGAAAGTCAAATCAGCGATACAAAGAAGTCTCGCTTCCCATCGGTCAAAAGGGCCATGCTGAAAAAAGTGTCAAAACCAGAAATGCAGGACAGGCCATAGAGAAATGGGAGCCTTGCTACACTGATGGGCGGGATGTAAATTGCCAACAGCCACTCTGGAGAAGTGTACGGTGTGTCCTGAAACATCTAAAAAACACAGCTTAGAGAGCATAGGGCACTTCCACGCATGGGCGTATAAAGTGGGAAAATTAAAAATCAGCAAGACACAAGCACCCCAAAGTTTAGGGATGGTCTGTTGACAAGGACCTCCACTTCATTACACCTTAAATATCCCAGGAAAGCGAAAAATGGATAAAAAATTTGAGGTCCTTATGTACAATGGCATACCACTCAGCCATGAAATCAATGTCATAAGGCTAGTAGCAGCATGATGAGTGGATTTAGGTACGACGATTCTAAGTGAAATAAGTCACACAGAAAAGGACATTTCTCCTAAGGTGTCACTTATAGAGGGAATGTAAAAACCGTTACACTTGAACTGAATTACAAAACAGAACAGAGTGACACATGCAGAAAACACACTATGGCTGCTTAACGGGAAAGGGGAGGTGGGGAGATACATAAAACAAGAGTTTCAAATTAGATCAGATACCGTTCCATAAACCCAATATGTAACAGACAAGACCTACTCCTTGCTCAGAGAACTGGACTCAACACGCCCGATTCACCGCACAAGAATATATCTGACTAGTAATAATCTTAAAACCTATGTATTGATATCTCTCTATTAGTGTGTCAAGTGGGTGTAAAGTGGCATAAACACAGCCGTGAAAAGCAGCTAAACCCCATTATAAAAATAAATTACTTTTAAAAACCCATGAAACAAAGACAGGGAAAGAGAGAGAAATTCTTACACAATTCGTTCAGGGGCTTTGATGCAACCTGGATTGACCATATCTAGACCCACAGCTGGATGAGACATAAGGGTGGACACTCTTGGGGCTGAGAGGTTTGGTGAGGTTGGGTGAGCAAACACAGACCCTTTAAAGTAATACTGCGTGGTACCCATCGCATGGGTCCCAAATCTCCAGGTTCAAGGGCATCTTCCTACATCGAAAACATGCATGAGAAACCCAGAAGATGGTACACCGTGTGATGGGGAAAGGTTTCTAAAACGCACCTCATTTCTCATCTCCTTGTGCTCGGGTTTGCCATTCCAGCCACTTTACTAGCAATCTCCCTACTTGGAGCATCAGCACCTTTAACCTCCTGTTCCGTACAGGTTGCAATTTGTCTTGAGGATGAACGGGAAGACGGGGAACCAATGAGAGACTAGCTCTTGGTGTTGGGACAGGCACAGGTCACTCTATTTTCCCATCAGGAAGAAGAATTAACCACAGGCTCTGCCTTCCCCCCGGAACCAGAACAGGGCCTGAAGCCATCCTGCGATTTTGCGGCCACCTCCCAAAAAAGCGAGTTGTAAAATGGAGCTTCAGGGCACTGCAATTCACAAACCTGCAGAGTTATAAATGATAACTCTCGTCCACAAATATATTGAGGGAAGGCAAAGAAGAGGATTTGAAGTCAAGGCAGAATTTCAGGAAACAGATTTTAGGAGGTAGATTCGAATAGCCTTTAAAGCACATGAAAATCGCCAAAACGTTGACAATGATGCCCTTGGCCAAAAAGGGCGTATGCGTTTTTTCCTGAATATATTCAGGAAAAAACGCATACGCCCTTTTTGGCCAACCAAGCAACCTGGAAAGGCAAATCAGCGCTACAAAGAAGTCTCGCTTATCATCGGTCAAAAGGGCCATGCTGAAAAAAGTTTCAAATCCAGAAATGCAGGACAGGCCATAGAGAAATGGGAGCCTTGCTACACTGATGGGCGGGATGTAAATTGCCAACAGCCACTCTGGAGAAGGGTACGGTGTGTCCTGAAACAGCTAAAAACACAGCTTAGAGAGCATAGGGCACTTCCACGCATGGGGGTATAAAGTGGGAAAATTAAAAATCAGCAAGACAAAAGCACCCCATAGTTTAGGGCTGCTCTTTTGACAAGGACCTCCACTTCATTCCACCTTAAATATCCCAGGAAAGCGAAAAATGGATAAAAAAGTTGTAGTCCTTATTTACAATGGAATATCACTCAGCCATGAAATCAATATCATAAGGCTAGTAGCAGCATGATGAGTGGATTTAGGTACGACGATTCTAAGTGAAATAAGTCACACAGAAAAGGACACTTCTCATAAGGTGTCACTTATAGAGGGAATGTAAAAACCGTTACACTTGAACTGAGTTACAAAACAGAACAGAGTCACACATGCAGAAAACACACTATGGCTGCTTAACGGGAAAGCGAGGTGGGGTGATACATAAAGCAAGAGTTTCAAATTAGCTCAGATACCGTTCCATAAACCCAATATGTAATAGACAAGACCTACTCCTTGCTCAGAAAACTGGACTCAACACGCCCGATTCACCGCACAAGAATATATCTGACTAGTAATAATTTTAAAACCTATGTATTGATATCTCTCTGTTAGTGTGTCAAGTGGGTGTAAAGCGGCATAAACACAGCCGTGAAAAGCAGCTAAACCCCATTATAAAAATAAATTTCTTTTAAAAACCCATGAAACAAAGACAGTGAAAGAGAGAGAAATTCTTACACAATTCGTTCAGGGGCTGTGATGCAACCTGGATTGACCATATCTAGACCCACAGGTGGATGAGACATAAGGGTGGACACTCTTGGGGCTGAGAGGTTTGGTGATGTTGGGTGAGCAAACGCAGACCCTTTAAAGTAATACTGCGTGCTACCCATCACATGGGTCCCAAATCTCCAGGTTCAAGGGCATCTTCCTACATCGAAAACATGCATGAGAAACCAAGAAGATGGTACACCGTGTGTTGGGGAAAGGTTTCTAAAATGCACCTCATTTCTCATCTCCTTGTGCTCGGGTTCGCCATTCCAGCCACTTTAGTAGAAATCTCCCTACTTGGAGCATCAGCATCTTTAACCTCCTGTTCCGTACAAGTTGCAATTTGTCCTGAGGATGAACGGGAAGACGGGGAACCAATGAGAGACTAGCTCTTGGTGTTGGGACAGGCCCAGGTCACTCTATTTTCCCATCAGGAAGAAGAATTAACCACAGGCTCAGCTTGCCCCCCGGAACCAGAACAGGGCCTGAAGCCATCCTGCGCTTTTGCGGCCACCTCCCAAAAAAGCGAGTTGTAAAATGGAGCTTCAGGGCACTGCAATTCACAAACCTGCAGAGTTATAAATGATAACTCTCGTCCACAAATATATTGAGTGAAGGCAAAGAAGAGGATTTGAAGTCAAGGCAGAATTTCAGGAAACAGATTTTAGGAGGTAGATTCGAATCGCCTTTAAAGCACATGAAAAGCGCCAAAACGTTGACAATGATGCCCTTGGCCAAATAGGGCGTGTGCGTTTTTTCCTGAATATATTCAGGAAAAAACGCATACGCCCTTTTTGGCCAACCAAGCAACCTGGAAAGTCAAATCAGCGATACAAAGAAGTCTCGCTTCCCATCGGTCAAAAGGGCCATGCTGAAAAAAGTGTCAAAACCAGAAATGCAGGACAGGCCATAGAGAAATGGGAGCCTTGCTACACTGATGGGCGGGATGTAAATTGCCAACAGCCACTCTGGAGAAGTGTACGGTGTGTCCTGAAACATCTAAAAAACACAGCTTAGAGAGCATAGGGCACTTCCACGCATGGGGGTATAAAGTGGGAAAATTAAAAATCAGCAAGACACAAGCACCCCAAAGTTTAGGGATGGTCTGTTGACAAGGACCTCCACTTCATTACACCTTAAATATCCCAGGAAAGCGAAAAATGGATAAAAAATTTGAGGTCCTTATGTACAATGGCATACCACTCAGCCATGAAATCAATGTCATAAGGCTAGTAGCAGCATGATGAGTGGATTTAGGTAAGACGATTCTAAGTGAAATAAGTCACACAGAAAAGGACACTTCTCATAAGGTGTCACTTATAGAGGGAATGTAAAAACCGTTACACTTGAACTGAATTACAAAACAGAACAGAGTGACACATGCAGAAAACACACTATGGCTGCTTAACGGGAAAGGGGAGGTGGGGAGATACATAAAACAAGAGTTTCAAATTAGATCACATACCGCTCCATAAACCCAATATGTAACAGACAAGACCTACTCCTTGCTCAGAGAACTGGACTCAACACGCCCGATTCACCGCACAAGAATATATCTGACTAGTAATAATCTTAAAACCTATGTATTGATATCTCTCTGTTAGTGTGTCAAGTGGGTGTAAAGCGGCATAAACACAGCCGTGAAAAGCAGCTAAACCCCATTATAAAAATAAATTTCTTTTAAAAACCCATGAAACAAAGACAGTGAAAGAGAGAGAAATTCTTACACAATTCGTTCAGGGGCTGTGATGCAACCTGGATTGACCATATCTAGACCCACAGGTGGATGAGACATAAGGGTGGACACTCTTGGGGCTGAGAGGTTTGGTGAGGTTGGGTGAGCAAACGCAGACCCTTTAAAGTAATACTGCGTGCTACCCATCACATGGGTCCCAAATCTCCAGGTTCAAGGGCATCTTCCTACATCGAAAACAAGCATGAGAAACCCAGAAGATGGTACACCGTGTGATGGGGAAAGGTTTCTAAAACGCACCTCATTTCTCATCTCCTTGTGCTCGGGTTCGCCATTCCAGCCACTTTACTAGCAATCTCCCTACGTGGAGCATCAGCACCTTTAACCTCCTGTTCCGTACAGGTTGCAGTTTGTCCTGAGGATGAATGGGAAGACGGGGAACCAATGAGAGACTAGCTCTTGGTGTTGGGACAGGCACAGGTCACTCTATTTTCCCATCAAGAAGAAGAATTAACCACAGGCTCAGCCTGCCCCCCGGAACCAGAACAGGGCCTGAAGCCATCCTGCGCTTTTGCGGCCAGCTCCCAAAAAAGCGAGTTGTAAAATGGAGCTTCAGGGCACAGCAATTCACAAACCTGCAGAGTTATAAATGATAATTCTCGTCCACAAATATATTGAGGGAAGGCAAAGGAGAGGATTTGAAATCAAGGCAGAATTGCAGGAAACAGATTTCAGGAGGTAGATTCGAATCGCCTTTAAAGCACATGAAAAGCGGCAAAACGTTGACAATGATGCCCTTGGCCAAAAAGGGCGTATGCGTTTTTTCCTGAATATATTCAGGAAAAAACGCATACGCACTTTTTGGCCAATGAAGCAACCTGGAAAGGCAAATCAGCGCTACAAAGAAGTCTCGCTTCCCATTGGTCAAAAGGGCCATTCTGAAAAAAGTGTCAAAACCAGAAATGCAGGACAGGCCATGGAGAAATGGGAGCCTTGCTACACTGATGGGCGGGATGTAAATTGCCAACAGCCACTCTGGAGAAGGGTACGGTGTGTCCTGAACCATCTAAAACACACAGCCTAGAGAGGATAGGGCACTCCCACGCATGGGGGTATAAAGTGGGAAAATTGAAAATCAGCAAGACACAAGCACCCCAACGTTTAGGGCTGCTCTGTTGACAAGGACTTCCACTTCATTCCACCTTAAATATCCCAGGAAAGAGAAAAATGGATAAAAAAGTTGTGGTCCTTATGTACGATGGAATATCACTCAGCCATGAAATGAATGTCATAAGGCTAGTAGCAGCATGATGAGTGGATTTAGGTACGACGATTCTAAGTGAAATAAGTCACACAGAAAAGGACACTTCTCATAAGGTGTCACTTAGAGAGGGAATGTAAAAACCGTTACACTTGAACTGAATTACAAAACAGAACAGAGTCACACATGTAGAAAACACACTATGGCTGCTTAACGGGAAAGCGAGGTGGGGTGATAAATAAAGCAAGAGTTTCAAATTAGCTCAGATACCGTTCCATAAACCCAATATGTAATAGACAAAACCTACTCCTTGCTCAGAGAACTGGACTCAACACGCCTGATTCACCGCACAAGAATATATCTGACTAGTAATAATCTTAAAACCTATGAATTGATATCTCTCTGTTAGTGTGTCAAGTGGGTGTAAAGCGGCATAAACACAGCCGTGAAAAGCAGCTAAAGCCCATTATAAAAATAAATTACTTTTAAAAACCCATGAAACAAAGACAGTGAAAGAGAGAGAAATTCTTACACAATTCGTTCAGGGGCTGTGATGCAACCTGGATTGACCATATCCAGACCCACAGCTGGATGAGACATAAGGGTGGACACTCTTGGGGCTGAGAGGTTTGGTGAAGTTGGGTGAGCAAACGCAGACCCTTTAAAGTAATACTGCGTGCTACCCATCGCATGGGTCCCAAATCTCCAGGTTCAAGGGCATCTTCCTACATCGAAAACAGGCATGAGAAACCCAGAAGATGGTACACCGTGTGATGGGGAAAGGTTTCTAAAACGCACCTCATTTCTCATCTCCTTGTGCTCAGGTTCGCCATTCCAGCCACTTTACTAGCAATCTCCCTACGTTGAGCATCAGCACCTTTAACCTCCTGTTCCGTACAGGTTGCAATTTGTCCTGAGGATGAATGGGAAGACGGGGAACCAATGAGAGACTAGCTCTTGGTTTTGGGACAGGCACAGGTCACTCTATTTTCCCATCAGGAAGAAGAATTAACCACAGGCTCAGCCTGACCCGCGGAACCAGAACAGGGCCTGAAGCCATCCAGCGCTTTTGCGGCCAGCTCCCAAAAAAGCGAGTTGTAAAATGGAGCTTCAGGGCACTGCAATTCACAATCCTACAGAGTTATAAATGATAACTCTCGTCCACAAATATATTGAGCGAAGGCAAAGAAGAGGATTTGAAATCAAGGCAGAATTGCAGAAAACTGATTTCAGGAGGTAGATTCGAATCGCCTTTAAAGCACATGAAAAGCGGCAAAACGTTGACAATGATGCCCTTGGCCAAAAAGGGCGTATGCGTTTTTTCCTGAATATATTCAAGAAAAAACGCATACGCACTTTTTGGCCAACCAAGCAACCTGGAAAGGCAAATCAGCGCTACAAAGAAGTCTCGCTTATCATCGGTCAAAAGGGCCATGCTGAAAAAAGTTTCAAATCCAGAAATGCAGGACAGGCCATACAGAAATGGGAGCCTTGCTACACTGATGGGCGGGATGTAAATTGCCAACAGCCACTCTGGAGAAGGGTACGGTGTGTCCTGAAACAGCTAAAAACACAGCTTAGAGAGCATAGGGCACTTCCACGCATGGGGGTATAAAGTGGGAAAATTAAAAATCAGCAAGACAAAAGCACCCCATAGTTTAGGGCTGCTATTTTGACAAGGACCTCCACTTCATTCCACCTTAAATATCCCAGGAAAGCGAAAAATGTATAAAAAAGTTGTAGTCCTTATTTACAATGGAATATCACTCAGCCATGAAATCAATATCATAAGGCTAGTAGCAGCATGATGAGTGGATTTAGGTACGACGATTCTAAGTGAAATAAGTCACACAGAAAAGGACACTTCTCATAAGGTGTCACTTATAGAGGGAATGTAAAAACCGTTACACTTGAACTGAGTTACAAAACAGAACAGAGTCACACATGCAGAAAACACACTATGGGTGCTTAACGGGAAAGCGAGGTGGGGTGATACATAAAGCAAGAGTTTCAAATTAGCTCAGATACCGTTCCATAAACCCAATATGTAATAGACAAGACCTACTCCTTGCTCAGAAAACTGGACTCAACACGCCCGATTCACCGCACAAGAATATATCTGACTAGTAATAATTTTAAAACCTATGTATTGATATCTCTCTGTTAGTGTGTCAAGTGGGTGTAAAGCGGCATAAACACAGCCGTGAAAAGCAGCTAAACCCCATTATAAAAATAAATTTCTTTTAAAAACCCATGAAACAAAGACAGTGAAAGAGAGAGAAATTCTTACACAATTCGTTCAGGGGCTGTGATGCAACCTGGATTGACCATATCTAGACCCACAGGTGGATGAGACATAAGGGTGGACACTCTTGGGGCTGAGAGGTTTGGTGAGGTTGGGTGAGCAAACGCAGACCCTTTAAAGTAATACTGCGTGCTACCCATCACATGGGTCCCAAATCTCCAGGTTCAAGGGCATCTTCCTACATCGAAAACATGCATGAGAAACCAAGAAGATGGTACACCGTGTGTTGGGGAAAGGTTTCTAAAATGCACCTCATTTCTCATCTCCTTGTGCTCGGGTTCGCCATTCCAGCCACTTTAGTAGAAATCTCCCTACTTGGAGCATCAGCATCTTTAACCTCCTGTTCCGTACAAGTTGCAATTTGTCCTGAGGATGAACGGGAAGACGGGGAACCAATGAGAGACTAGCTCTTGGTGTTGGGACAGGCACAGGTCACTCTATTTTCCCATCAGGAAGAAGAATTAACCACAGGCTCAGCCTGCCCCCCGGAACCAGAACAGGGCCTGAAGCCATCCTGCGCTTTTGCGGCCACCTCCCAAAAAAGCGAGTTGTAAAATGGAGCTTCAGGGCACTGCAATTCACAATCCTACAGAGTTATAAATGATAACTCTCGTCCACAAATATATTGAGGGAAGGCAAAGACGAGGAATTGAAATCAAAGCAGAATTGCAGGAAACAGATTTCAGGAGGTAGATTCGAATCGCCTTTAAAGCACATGAAAAGCGCCAAAACGTTGACAATGATGCCATTGGCCAAAAAGGGCGTGTGCGTTTTTTCCTGAATATATTCAGGAAAAAACGCACACGCCCTTTTTGGCCAACCAAGCAACCTGGAAAGTCAAATCAGCGATACAAAGAAGTCTCGCTTCCCATCGGTCAAAAGGGCCATTCTGAAAAAAGTGTCAAAACCAGAAATGCAGGACAGGCCATGGAGAAATGGGAGCCTTGCTACACTGATGGGCGGGATGTAAATTGCCAACAGCCACTCTGGAGAAGGGTACGGTGTGTCCTGAACCATCTAAAACACACAGCCTAGAGAGGATAGGGCACTTCCACGCATGGGGGTATAAAGCGGGAAAATTGAAAATCAGCAAGACACAAGCACCCCAACGTTTAGGGCTGCTCTGTTGACAAGGACCTCCACTTCATTCCACCTTAAATATCCCAGGAAAGCGAAAAATGGATAAAAAAGTTGTGGTCCTTATGTACGATGGAATATCACTCAGCCATGAAATCAATGTCATAAGGCTAGTAGCAGCATGATGAGTGGATTTAGGTACGACGATTCTAAGTGAAATAAGTCACACAGAAAAGGACACTACTCATAAGGTGTCACTTAGAGAGGGAATGTAAAAACCGTTACACTTGAACTGAATTACAAAACAGAACAGAGTGACACATGCAGAAAACACACTATGGCTGCTTAACGGGAAAGGGGAGGTGGGGAGATACATAAAACAAGAGTTTCAAATTAGATCAGATACCGCTCCATAAACCCAATATGTAACAGACAAGACCTACTCCTTGCTCAGAGAACTGGACTCAACACGCCCGATTCACCGCACAAGAATATATCTGACTAGTAATAATCTTAAAACCTATGTATTGATATCTCTCTATTAGTGTGTCAAGTGGGTGTAAAGCGGCATAAACACAGCCGTGAAAAGCAGCTAAACCCCATTATAAAAATAAATTACTTTTAAAAACCCATGAAACAAAGACAGGGAAAGAGAGAGAAATTCTAACACAATTCGTTCAGGGGCTTTGATGCAACCTGGATTGACCATATCTAGACCCACAGCTGGATGAGACATAAGGGTGGACACTCTTGGGGCTGAGAGGTTTGGTGAGGTTGGGTGAGCAAACACAGACCCTTTAAAGTAATACTGCGTGGTACCCATCGCATGGGTCCCAAATCTCCAGGTTCAAGGGCATCTTCCTACATCGAAAACATGCATGAGAAACCCAGAAGATGGTACACCGTGTGATGGGGAAAGGTTTCTAAAACGCACCTCATTTCTCATCTCCTTGTGCTCGGGTTTGCCATTCCAGCCACTTTACTAGCAATCTCCCTACTTGGAGCATCAGCACCTTTAACCTCCTGTTCTGTACAGGTTGCAATTTGTCCTGAGGATGAACGGGAAGACGGGGAACCAATGAGAGACTAGCTCTTGGTGTTGGGACAGGCCCAGGTCACTCTATTTTCCCATCAGGAAGAAGAATTAACCACAGGCTCAGCTTGCCCCCCGGAACCAGAACAGGGCCTGAAGCCATCCTGCGCTTTTGCGGCCACCTCCCAAAAAAGCGAGTTGTAAAATGGAGCTTCAGGGCACTGCAATTCACAAACCTGCAGAGTTATAAATGATAACTCTCGTCCACAAATATATTGAGTGAAGGCAAAGAAGAGGATTTGAAGTCAAGGCAGAATTTCAGGAAACAGATTTTAGGAGGTAGATTCGAATCGCCTTTAAAGCACATGAAAAGCGACAAAACGTTGACAATAATGCCCTTGGCCAAAAAGGGCGTATGCGTTTTTTCCTGAATATATTCAGGAAAAAACGCATACGCCCTTTTTGGCCAACCAAGCAACCTGGAAAGGCAAATCAGCGCTACAAAGAAGTCTCGCTTCCCATCGGTCAAAAGGGCCATGCTGAAAAAAGTGTCAAAACCAGAAATGCAGGACAGGCCATGGAGAAATGGGAGCCTTGCTACACTGATGGGCGGGATGTAAATTGCCAACAGCCACTCTGGATAAGGGTACGGTGTGTCCTGAACCATCAAAAACACACAGCCTAGAGAGGATAGGGCACTTCCACGCATGGGGGTATAAAGTGGGAAAATTGAAAATCAGCAAGACACAAGCACCCCAACGTTTAGGGCTGCTCTGTTGACAAGGACTTCCACTTCATTCCACCTTAAATATCCCAGGAAAGAGAAAAATGGATAAAAAAGTTGTGGTCCTTATGTACGATGGAATATCACTCAGCCATGAAATCAATGTCATAAGGCTAGTAGCAGCATGATGAGTGGATTTAGGTACGACGATTCTAAGTGAAATAAGTCACACAGAAAAGGACACTTCTCATAAGGTGTCACTTATAGAGGGAATGTAAAAACCGTTACACTTGAACTGAATTACAAAACAGAACAGAGTGACACATGCAGAAAACACACTATGGCTGCTTAACGGGAAAGGGGAGGTGGGGAGATACATAAAACAAGAGTTTCAAATTAGATCAGATACCGCTCCATAAACCCAATATGTAACAGACAAGACCTACTCCTTGCTCAGAGAACTGGACTCAACACGCCCGATTCACCGCACAAGAATATATCTGACTAGTAATAATCTTAAAACCTATGTATTGATATCTCTCTATTAGTGTGTCAAGTGGGTGTAAAGCGGCATAAACACAGCCGTGAAAAGCAGCTAAACCCCATTATAAAAATAAATTACTTTTAAAAACCCATGAAACAAAGACAGGGAAAGAGAGAGAAATTCTAACACAATTCGTTCAGGGGCTTTGATGCAACCTGGATTGACCATATCTAGACCCACAGCTGGATGAGACATAAGGGTCGACACTCTTGGGGCTGAGAGGTTTGGTGAGGTTGGGTGAGCAAACACAGACCCTTTAAAGTAATACTGCGTGGTACCCATCGCATGGGTCCCAAATCTCCAGGTTCAAGGGCATCTTCCTACATCGAAAACATGCATGAGAAACCCAGAAGATGGTACACCGTGTGATGGGGAAAGGTTTCTAAAACGCACCTCATTTCTCATCTCCTTGTGCTCGGGTTTGCCATTCCAGCCACTTTACTAGCAATCTCCCTACTTGGAGCATCAGCACCTTTAACCTCCTGTTCTGTACAGGTTGCAATTTGTCCTGAGGATGAACGGGAAGACGGGGAACCAATGAGAGACTAGCTCTTGGTGTTGGGACAGGCACAGGTCACTCTATTTTCCCATCAGGAAGAAGAATTAACCACAGGCTCAGCCTGCCCCCCGGAACCAGAACAGGGCCTGAAGCCATCCTGCGCTTTTGCGGCCACCTCCCAAAAAAGCGAGTTGTAAAATGGAGCTTCAGGGCACTGCAATTCACAAACCTGCAGAGTTATAAATGATAACTCTCGTCCACAAATATATTGAGTGAAGGCAAAGAAGAGGATTTGAAGTCAAGGCAGAATTTCAGGAAACAGATTTTAGGAGGTAGATTCGAATCGCCTTTAAAGCACATGAAAAGCGACAAAACGTTGAGAATAATGCCCTTGGCCAAAAAGGGCGTATGCGTTTTTTCCTGAATATATTCAGGAAAAAACGCATACGCCCTTTTTGGCCAACCAAGCAACCTGGAAAGGCAAATCAGCGCTACAAAGAAGTCTCACTTCCCATCGGTCAAAAGGGCCATGCTGAAAAAAGTGTCAAAACCAGAAATGCAGGACAGGCCATGGAGAAATGGGAGCCTTGCTACACTGATGGGCGGGATGTAAATTGCCAACAGCCACTCTGGAGAAGGGTACGGTGTGTCCTGAACCATCTAAAACACACAGCCTAGAGAGGATAGGGCACTTCCACGCATGGGGGTATAAAGTGGGAAAATTGAAAATCAGCAAGACACAAGCACCCCAAAGTTTAGGGATGCTCTGTTGACAAGGACCTCCACTTCATTCCACCTTAAATATCCCAGGAAAGCGAAAAATGGATAAAAAATTTGAGGTCCTTATGTACAATGGCATACCACTCAGCCATGAAATCAATGTCATAAGGCTAGTAGCAGCATGATGAGTGGATTTAGGTACGACGATTCTAAGTGAAATAAGTCACACAGAAAAGGACACTTCTCATAAGGTGTCACTTATAGAGGGAATGTAAAAACCGTTACACTTGAACTGAATTACAAAACAGAACAGAGTCACACATGCAGAAAACACACTATTGCTGCATAACGGGAAAGGGGAGGTGGGGAGATACATAAAACAAGAGTTTCAAATTAGATCAGATACCGTTCCATAAACCCAATATGTAACAGACAAGACCTACTCCTTGCTCAGAGAACTGGACTCAACACGCCCGATTCACCGCACAAGAATATATCTGACTAGTAATAATCTTAAAACCTATGTATTGATATCTCTCTGTTAGTGTGTCAAGTGGGTGTAAAGCGGCATAAACACAGCCGTGAAAAGCAGCTAAACCCCATTATAAAAATAAATTACTTTTAAAAACCCATGAAACAAAGACAGGGAAAGAGAGAGAAATTCTTACACAATTCGTTCAGGGGCTTTGATGCAAACTGGATTGACCATATCTAGACCCACAGCTGGATGAGACATAAGGGTGGACACTCTTGGGGCTGAGAGGTTTGGTGAGGTTGGGTGAGCAAACACAGACCCTTTAAAGTAATACTGCGTGCTACCCATCGCATGGGTCCCAAATCTCCAGGTTCAAGGGCATCTTCCTACATCGAAAACATGCATGAGAAACCCAGAAGATGGTACACCGTGTGATGGGGAAAGGTTTCTAAAACGCACCTCATTTCTCATCTACTTGTGCTCGGGTTCGCCATTCCAGCCACTTTACTAGCAATCGCCCTACGTGGAGCATCAGCACCTTTAACCTCCTGTTCCGTATAGGTTGAAATTTGTCCTGAGGATGAATGGGAAGACGGGGAACCAATGAGAGACTAGCTCTTGGTGTTGGGACAGGCACAGGTCACTCTATTTTCCCACCAAGAAGAAGAATTAAACACAGGCTCAGCCTGCCCCCCGGAACCAGAACAGGGCCTGAAGCCATCCTGCGCTTTTGTGGCCAGCTCCCAAAAAAGCGAGTTGTAAAATGGAGCTTCAGGGCACTGCAATTCACAAACCTGCAGAGTTATAAATGATAACTCTCGTCCACAAATATATTGAGGGAAGGCAAAGAAGAGGATTTGAAATCAAGGCAGAATTGCAGGAAATAGATTTCAGGAGGTAGATTCGAATCGCCTTTAAAGCACATGAAAAGCAACAAAACGTTGACAATAATGCCCTTGGCCAAAAAGGGCGTATGCTTTTTTTCCTGAATATATTCAGGAAAAAACGCATACGCCCTTTTTGGCCAACCAAGCAACCTGGAAAGGCAAATCAGCGCTACAAAGAAGTCTCGCTTCCCATCGGTCAAAAGGGCCATGCTGAAAAAAGTGTCAAAACCAGAAATGCAGGACAGGCCATGGAGAAATGGGAGCCTTGCTACACTGATGGGCGGGATGTAAATTGCCAACAGCCACTCTGGAGAAGGGTACGGTGTGTCCTGAACCATCTAAAACACACAGCCTAGAGAGGATAGGGCACTTCCACGCATGGGGGTATAAAGTGGGAAAATTGAAAATCAGCAAGACACAAGCACCCCAACGTTTAGGGCTGCTCTGTTGACAAGGACTTCCACTTCATTCCACCTTAAATATCCCAGGAAAGAGAAAAATGGATAAAAAAGTTGTCGTCGTTATGTACGATGGAATATCACTCAGCCATGAAATCAATGTCATAAGGCTATTAGCAACATGATGAGTGGATTTAGGTACGACGATTCTAAGTGAAATAAGTCACACAGAAAAGGACACTTCTCATAAGGTGTCACTTATAGAGGGAATGTAAAAACCGTTACACTTGAACTGAATTACAAAACAGAACAGAGTGACACATGCAGAAAACACACTATGGCTGCTTAACGGGAAAGGGGAGGTGGGGAGATACATAAAACAAGAGTTTCAAATTAGATCAGATACCGTTCCATAAACCCAATATGTAACAGACAAGACCTACTCCTTGCTCAGAGAACTGGACTCAACAGGCCCGATTCACCGCACAAGAATATATCTGACTAGTAATAATCTTAAAACCTATGAATTGATATCTCTCTGTTAGTGTGTCAAGTGGGTGTAAAGCGGCATAAACACAGCCGTGAAAAGCAGCTAAAGCCCATTATAAAAATAAATTACTTTTAAAAACCCATGAAACAAAGACAGTGAAAGAGAGAGAAATTCTTACACAATTCGTTCAGGGGCTGTGATGCAACCTGGATTGACCATATCTAGACCCACAGCTGGATGAGACATAAGGGTGGACTCTCTTGGGGCTGAGAGGTTTGGTGAAGGTGGGTGAGCAAACGCAGACCCTTTAAAGTAATACTGCGTGCTACCCATCGCATGGGTCCCAAATCTCCAGGTTCAAGGGCATCTTCCTACATAGAAAACAGGCATGAGAAACCCAGAAGATGGTACACCGTGTGATGGGGAAAGGTTTCTAAAACGCACCTCATTTCTCATCTACTTGTGCTCGGGTTCGCCATTCCAGCCACTTTACTAGCAATCGCCCTACGTGGAGCATCAGCACCTTTAACCTCCTGTTCCGTACAGGTTGCAATTTGTCCTGAGGATGAATGGGAAGACGGGGAACCAATGAGAGACTAGCTCTTGGTGTTGGGACAGGCACAGGTCACTCTATTTTCCCACCAAGAAGAAGAATTAAACACAGGCTCAGCCTGCCCCCCGGAACCAGAACAGGGCCTGAAGCCATCCTGCGCTTTTGTGGCCAGCTCCCAAAAAAGCGAGTTGTAAAATGGAGCTTCAGGGCACTGCAATTCACAAACCTGCAGAGTTATAAATGATAACTCTCGTCCACAAATATATTGAGGGAAGGCAAAGAAGAGGATTTGAAATCAAGGCAGAATTGCAGGAAACAGATTTCAGGAGGTAGATTCGAATCGCCTTTAAAGCCCATGAAAAGCGGCAAAACGTTGACAATGATGCCCTTGGCCAAAAAGGGCGTATGCGTTTTTTCCTGAATATATTCAGGAAAAAACGCATACGCCCTTTTTGGCCAACCAAGCAACCTGGAAAGGCAAATCAGCGCTACAAAGAAGTCTCGCTTCCCATCGGTCAAAAGGGCCATGCTGAAAAAAGTGTCAAAACCAGAAATGCAGGACAGGCCATGGAAAAATGGGAGCCTTGCTACCCTGATGGGCGGGATGTAAATTGCCAACAGCCACTCTGGAGAAGTGTACGGTGTGTCCTGAAACATCTAAAAAACACAGCTTAGAGAGCATAGGGCACTTCCACGCATGGGGGGATAAAGTGGGAAAATTGAAAATCAGCAAGACACAAGCACCCCAAAGTTTAGGGCTGCTCTGTTGACAAGGATCTCCACTTCATTCCACCTTAAATATCCCAGGAAAGCGAAAAATGGATCAAAAAGTTGTGGTCCTTATGTACAATGGAATATCACTCAGCCATGAAATCAATGTCATAAGGCTAGTAGCAGCATGATGAGTGGATTTAGGTAAGACGATTCTAAGTGAAATAAGTCACACAGAAAAGGACACTTCTCATAAGGTGTCACTTATAAAGGGAATGTAAAAACCGTTACACTTGAACTGAATTACAAAACAGAACAGAGTCACACATGCAGAAAACACACTATGGCTGCTTAACGGGAAAGGTGAGGTGGGGTGATACATAAAACAAGAGTTTCAAATTAGCTCAGATACCGTTCCATAAACCCAATATGTAATAGACAAGACCTACTCCTTGCTCAGAGAACTGGCCTCAACATGCCCGATTCACCGCACAAGAATATATCTGACTAGTAATAATCTTAAAACCTATGTATTGATATCTCTCTGTTAGTGTGTCAAGTGGGTGTAAAGCGGCATAAACACAGCCGTGAAAAGCAGCTAAACCCCATCATAAAAAGAAATTACTTTTAAAAACCCATGAAACAAAGACAGGGAAAGAGAGAGAAATTCTTACACAATTCGTTCAGGGGCTGTGATGCAACCTGGATTGACCATATCTAGACCCACAGCTGGATGAGACATAAGGGTGGACACTCTTGGGGCTGAGAGGTTTGGTGAGGTTGGGTGAGCAAACGCAGACCCTTTAAAGTAATACTGCGTGCTACCCATCGCATGGGTCCCAAATCTCCAGGTTCAAGGGCGTCTTCCTACATCGAAAACATGCATGAGAAACCCAGAAGATGGTACACCGTGTGATGGGGAAAGGTTTCTAAAACGCACCTCATTTCTCATCTCCTTGTGCTCGGGTTCGCCATTCCAGCCACTTTACTAGCAATCTCCCTACTTGGAGCATCAGCACCTTTAACCTCCTGTTCTGTACAGGTTGCAATTTGTCCTGAGGATGAACGGGAAGACGGGGAACCAATGAGAGACTAGCTCTTGGTGTTGGGACAGGCACAGGTCACTCTATTTTCCCATCAGGAAGAAGAATTAACCACAGGCTCAGCCTGCCCCCTGGAACCAGAACAGGGCCTGAAGCCATCCTGCGCTTTTGCGGCCAGCTCCCAAAATAGCGACTTGTAAAATGGAGCTTCAGGGCACTGCAATTCACAAACCTGCAGAGTTATAAATGATAACTCTCGTCCCCAAATATATTGAGGGAAGGCAATGAAGAGGATTTGAAATCAAGCCAGAATTGCAGGAAACAGATTTCAGGAGGTAGATTCGAATCGCCTTTAACGCACATGAAAAGCGGCAAAACGTTGACAATGATGCCCTTGGCCAAAAAGGGCGTATGCGTTTTTTCCTGAATATATTCAGGAAAAAACGCATACGCCCTTTTTGGCCAACCAAGCAACCTGGAAAGGCAAATCAGCGCTACAAAGAAGTCTCGCTTCCCATCGGTCAAAAGGGCCATGCTGAAAAAAGTGTCAAAACCAGAAATGCAGGACAGGCCATGGAGAAATGGGAGCCTTGCTACACTGATGGGCGGGATGTAAATTGCCAACAGCCACTCTGGATAAGGGTACGGTGTGTCCTGAACCATCAAAAACACACAGCCTAGAGAGGATAGGGCACTTCCACGCATGGGGGTATAAAGTGGGAAAATTGAAAATCAGCAAGACACAAGCACCCCAACGTTTAGGGCTGCTCTGTTGACAAGGACTTCCACTTCATTCCACCTTAAATATCCCAGGAAAGAGAAAAATGGATAAAAAAGTTGTGGTCCTTATGTACGATGGAATATCACTCAGCCATGAAATCAATGTCATAAGGCTAGTAGCAGCATGATGAGTGGATTTAGGTACGACGATTCTAAGTGAAATAAGTCACACAGAAAAGGACACTTCTCATAAGGTGTCACTTATAGAGGGAATGTAAAAACCGTTACACTTGAACTGAATTACAAAACAGAACAGAGTGACACATGCAGAAAACACACTATGGCTGCTTAACGGGAAAGGGGAGGTGGGGAGATACATAAAACAAGAGTTTCAAATTAGATCAGATACCGCTCCATAAACCCAATATGTAACAGACAAGACCTACTCCTTGCTCAGAGAACTGGACTCAACACGCCCGATTCACCGCACAAGAATATATCTGACTAGTAATAATCTTAAAACCTATGTATTGATATCTCTCTATTAGTGTGTCAAGTGGGTGTAAAGCGGCATAAACACAGCCGTGAAAAGCAGCTAAACCCCATTATAAAAATAAATTACTTTTAAAAACCCATGAAACAAAGACAGGGAAAGAGAGAGAAATTCTAACACAATTCGTTCAGGGGCTTTGATGCAACCTGGATTGACCATATCTAGACCCACAGCTGGATGAGACATAAGGGTCGACACTCTTGGGGCTGAGAGGTTTGGTGAGGTTGGGTGAGCAAACACAGACCCTTTAAAGTAATACTGCGTGGTACCCATCGCATGGGTCCCAAATCTCCAGGTTCAAGGGCATCTTCCTACATCGAAAACATGCATGAGAAACCCAGAAGATGGTACACCGTGTGATGGGGAAAGGTTTCTAAAACGCACCTCATTTCTCATCTCCTTGTGCTCGGGTTTGCCATTCCAGCCACTTTACTAGCAATCTCCCTACTTGGAGCATCAGCACCTTTAACCTCCTGTTCTGTACAGGTTGCAATTTGTCCTGAGGATGAACGGGAAGACGGGGAACCAATGAGAGACTAGCTCTTGGTGTTGGGACAGGCACAGGTCACTCTATTTTCCCATCAGGAAGAAGAATTAACCACAGGCTCAGCCTGCCCCCCGGAACCAGAACAGGGCCTGAAGCCATCCTGCGCTTTTGCGGCCACCTCCCAAAAAAGCGAGTTGTAAAATGGAGCTTCAGGGCACTGCAATTCACAAACCTGCAGAGTTATAAATGATAACTCTCGTCCACAAATATATTGAGTGAAGGCAAAGAAGAGGATTTGAAGTCAAGGCAGAATTTCAGGAAACAGATTTTAGGAGGTAGATTCGAATCGCCTTTAAAGCACATGAAAAGCGACAAAACGTTGAGAATAATGCCCTTGGCCAAAAAGGGCGTATGCGTTTTTTCCTGAATATATTCAGGAAAAAACGCATACGCCCTTTTTGGCCAACCAAGCAACCTGGAAAGGCAAATCAGCGCTACAAAGAAGTCTCACTTCCCATCGGTCAAAAGGGCCATGCTGAAAAAAGTGTCAAAACCAGAAATGCAGGACAGGCCATGGAGAAATGGGAGCCTTGCTACACTGATGGGCGGGATGTAAATTGCCAACAGCCACTCTGGAGAAGGGTACGGTGTGTCCTGAACCATCTAAAACACACAGCCTAGAGAGGATAGGGCACTTCCACGCATGGGGGTATAAAGTGGGAAAATTGAAAATCAGCAAGACACAAGCACCCCAAAGTTTAGGGATGCTCTGTTGACAAGGACCTCCACTTCATTCCACCTTAAATATCCCAGGAAAGCGAAAAATGGATAAAAAATTTGAGGTCCTTATGTACAATGGCATACCACTCAGCCATGAAATCAATGTCATAAGGCTAGTAGCAGCATGATGAGTGGATTTAGGTACGACGATTCTAAGTGAAATAAGTCACACAGAAAAGGACACTTCTCATAAGGTGTCACTTATAGAGGGAATGTAAAAACCGTTACACTTGAACTGAATTACAAAACAGAACAGAGTCACACATGCAGAAAACACACTATTGCTGCATAACGGGAAAGGGGAGGTGGGGAGATACATAAAACAAGAGTTTCAAATTAGATCAGATACCGTTCCATAAACCCAATATGTAACAGACAAGACCTACTCCTTGCTCAGAGAACTGGACTCAACACGCCCGATTCACCGCACAAGAATATATCTGACTAGTAATAATCTTAAAACCTATGTATTGATATCTCTCTGTTAGTGTGTCAAGTGGGTGTAAAGCGGCATAAACACAGCCGTGAAAAGCAGCTAAACCCCATTATAAAAATAAATTACTTTTAAAAACCCATGAAACAAAGACAGGGAAAGAGAGAGAAATTCTTACACAATTCGTTCAGGGGCTTTGATGCAAACTGGATTGACCATATCTAGACCCACAGCTGGATGAGACATAAGGGTGGACACTCTTGGGGCTGAGAGGTTTGGTGAGGTTGGGTGAGCAAACACAGACCCTTTAAAGTAATACTGCGTGCTACCCATCGCATGGGTCCCAAATCTCCAGGTTCAAGGGCATCTTCCTACATCGAAAACATGCATGAGAAACCCAGAAGATGGTACACCGTGTGATGGGGAAAGGTTTCTAAAACGCACCTCATTTCTCATCTACTTGTGCTCGGGTTCGCCATTCCAGCCACTTTACTAGCAATCGCCCTACGTGGAGCATCAGCACCTTTAACCTCCTGTTCCGTATAGGTTGAAATTTGTCCTGAGGATGAATGGGAAGACGGGGAACCAATGAGAGACTAGCTCTTGGTGTTGGGACAGGCACAGGTCACTCTATTTTCCCACCAAGAAGAAGAATTAAACACAGGCTCAGCCTGCCCCCCGGAACCAGAACAGGGCCTGAAGCCATCCTGCGCTTTTGTGGCCAGCTCCCAAAAAAGCGAGTTGTAAAATGGAGCTTCAGGGCACTGCAATTCACAAACCTGCAGAGTTATAAATGATAACTCTCGTCCACAAATATATTGAGGGAAGGCAAAGAAGAGGATTTGAAATCAAGGCAGAATTGCAGGAAATAGATTTCAGGAGGTAGATTCGAATCGCCTTTAAAGCACATGAAAAGCAACAAAACGTTGACAATAATGCCCTTGGCCAAAAAGGGCGTATGCTTTTTTTCCTGAATATATTCAGGAAAAAACGCATACGCCCTTTTTGGCCAACCAAGCAACCTGGAAAGGCAAATCAGCGCTACAAAGAAGTCTCGCTTCCCATCGGTCAAAAGGGCCATGCTGAAAAAAGTGTCAAAACCAGAAATGCAGGACAGGCCATGGAGAAATGGGAGCCTTGCTACACTGATGGGCGGGATGTAAATTGCCAACAGCCACTCTGGAGAAGGGTACGGTGTGTCCTGAACCATCTAAAACACACAGCCTAGAGAGGATAGGGCACTTCCACGCATGGGGGTATAAAGTGGGAAAATTGAAAATCAGCAAGACACAAGCACCCCAACGTTTAGGGCTGCTCTGTTGACAAGGACTTCCACTTCATTCCACCTTAAATATCCCAGGAAAGAGAAAAATGGATAAAAAAGTTGTCGTCGTTATGTACGATGGAATATCACTCAGCCATGAAATCAATGTCATAAGGCTATTAGCAACATGATGAGTGGATTTAGGTACGACGATTCTAAGTGAAATAAGTCACACAGAAAAGGACACTTCTCATAAGGTGTCACTTATAGAGGGAATGTAAAAACCGTTACACTTGAACTGAATTACAAAACAGAACAGAGTGACACATGCAGAAAACACACTATGGCTGCTTAACGGGAAAGGGGAGGTGGGGAGATACATAAAACAAGAGTTTCAAATTAGATCAGATACCGTTCCATAAACCCAATATGTAACAGACAAGACCTACTCCTTGCTCAGAGAACTGGACTCAACAGGCCCGATTCACCGCACAAGAATATATCTGACTAGTAATAATCTTAAAACCTATGAATTGATATCTCTCTGTTAGTGTGTCAAGTGGGTGTAAAGCGGCATAAACACAGCCGTGAAAAGCAGCTAAAGCCCATTATAAAAATAAATTACTTTTAAAAACCCATGAAACAAAGACAGTGAAAGAGAGAGAAATTCTTACACAATTCGTTCAGGGGCTGTGATGCAACCTGGATTGACCATATCTAGACCCACAGCTGGATGAGACATAAGGGTGGACTCTCTTGGGGCTGAGAGGTTTGGTGAAGGTGGGTGAGCAAACGCAGACCCTTTAAAGTAATACTGCGTGCTACCCATCGCATGGGTCCCAAATCTCCAGGTTCAAGGGCATCTTCCTACATAGAAAACAGGCATGAGAAACCCAGAAGATGGTACACCGTGTGATGGGGAAAGGTTTCTAAAACGCACCTCATTTCTCATCTACTTGTGCTCGGGTTCGCCATTCCAGCCACTTTACTAGCAATCGCCCTACGTGGAGCATCAGCACCTTTAACCTCCTGTTCCGTACAGGTTGCAATTTGTCCTGAGGATGAATGGGAAGACGGGGAACCAATGAGAGACTAGCTCTTGGTGTTGGGACAGGCACAGGTCACTCTATTTTCCCACCAAGAAGAAGAATTAAACACAGGCTCAGCCTGCCCCCCGGAACCAGAACAGGGCCTGAAGCCATCCTGCGCTTTTGTGGCCAGCTCCCAAAAAAGCGAGTTGTAAAATGGAGCTTCAGGGCACTGCAATTCACAAACCTGCAGAGTTATAAATGATAACTCTCGTCCACAAATATATTGAGGGAAGGCAAAGAAGAGGATTTGAAATCAAGGCAGAATTGCAGGAAACAGATTTCAGGAGGTAGATTCGAATCGCCTTTAAAGCCCATGAAAAGCGGCAAAACGTTGACAATGATGCCCTTGGCCAAAAAGGGCGTATGCGTTTTTTCCTGAATATATTCAGGAAAAAACGCATACGCCCTTTTTGGCCAACCAAGCAACCTGGAAAGGCAAATCAGCGCTACAAAGAAGTCTCGCTTCCCATCGGTCAAAAGGGCCATGCTGAAAAAAGTTTCAAAACCAGAAATGCAGGACAGGCCATAGAGAAATGGGAGCCTTGCTACACTGATGGGCGGGATGTAAATTGCCAACAGCCACTCTGGAGAAGGGTACGGTTTGTCCTGAAACAGCTAAAAACACAGCTTAGAGAGCATAGGGCACTATCACGCATGGGGGTATAAAGTGGGAAAATTAAAAATCAGCAAGACACAAGCACCCCAAAGTTTAGGGATGCTCTGTTGACAAGGACCTCCACTTCATTCCACCTTAAATATCCCATGAAAGCGAAAAATGGATAAAAAATTTGAGGTCCTTATGTACAATGGCATACCACTCAGCCATGAAATCAATGTCATAAGGCTAGTAGCAGCATGATGAGTGGATTTAGGTACGACGATTCTAAGTGAAATAAGTCACACAGAAAAGGACACTTCTCATAAGGTGTCACTTATAGAGGGAATGTAAAAACCGTTACACTTGAACTGAATTACAAAACAGAACAGAGTCACACATGCAGAAAACACACTATTGCTGCGTAACGGGAAAGGTGAGGTGGGGTGATACATAAAGCAAGAGTTTCAAATTAGCTCAGATACCGTTCCATAAACCCAATATGTAATAGACAAGACCTACTCCTTGCTCAGAGAACTGGACTCAACACGCCCGATTCACCGCACAAGAATATATCTGACTAGTAATAATCTTAAAACCTATGTGTTGATATCTCTCTGTTAGTGTGTCAAGTGGGTGTAAAGCGGCATAAACACAGCCGTGAAAAGCAGCTAAAGCCCATTATAAAAATAAATTACTTTTAAAAACCCATGAAACAAAGACAGTGAAAGAGAGAGAAATTCTTACACAATTCGTTCAGGGGCTGTGATGCAACCTGGATTGACCATATCTAGACCCACAGCTGGATGAGACATAAGGGTGGACTCTCTTGGGGCTGAGAGGTTTGGTGAAGGTGGGTGAGCAAACGCAGACCCTTTAAAGTAATACTGCGTGCTACCCATCGCATGGGTCCCAAATCTCCAGGTTCAAGGGCATCTTCCTACATAGAAAACAGGCATGAGAAACCCAGAAGATGGTACACCGTGTGATGGGGAAAGGTTTCTAAAACGCACCTCATTTCTCATCTACTTGTGCTCGGGTTCGCCATTCCAGCCACTTTACTAGCAATCGCCCTACGTGGAGCATCAGCACCTTTAACCTCCTGTTCCGTACAGGTTGCAATTTGTCCTGAGGATGAATGGGAAGACGGGGAACCAATGAGAGACTAGCTCTTGGTGTTGGGACAGGCACAGGTCACTCTATTTTCCCACCAAGAAGAAGAATTAAACACAGGCTCAGCCTGCCCCCCGGAACCAGAACAGGGCCTGAAGCCATCCTGCGCTTTTGTGGCCAGCACCCAAAAAAGCGAGTTGTAAAATGGAGCTTCAGGGCACTGCAATTCACAAACCTGCAGAGTTATAAATGATAACTCTCGTCCACAAATATATTGAGGGAAGGCAAAGACGAGGAATTGAAATCAAGGCAGAATTGCAGGAAACAGATTTCAGGAGGTAGATTCGAATTGCCTTTAAAGCACATGAAAAGCGGCAAAACGTTGACAATGATGCCCTTGGCCAAAAAGGGCGTATGCGTTTTTTCCTGAATATATTCAGGAAAAAACGCATACGCCCTTTTTGGCCAACCAAGCAACCTGGAAAGGCAAAGCAGCGCTACAAAGAAGTCTCGCTTCCCATCGGTCAAAAGGGCCATGCTGAAAAAAGTGTCAAAACCAGAAATGCAGGACAGGCCATGGAGAAATGGGAGCCTTGCTACACTGATGGGCGGGATGTAAATTGCCAACAGCCACTCTGGAGAAGTGTACGGTGTGCCCTGAAACATCTAAAAAACACAGCTTAGAGAGCATAGGGCACTTCCACGCATGGGGGGATAAAGTGGGAAAATTAAAAATCAGCAAGACACAAGCACCCCAAAGTTTAGGGCTGCTCTGTTCACAAGGACCTCCACTTCATTCCACCTTAAATATACCAGGAAAGCGAAAAATGGATCAAAAAGTTGTGGTCCTTATGTACAATGGAATATCACTCAGCCATGAAATCAATGTCATAAGGCTAGTAGCAGCATGATGAGTGGATTTAGGTAAGACGATTTTAAGTGAAATAAGTCACACAGAAAAGGACACTTCTCATAAGTTGTCACTTATAAAGGGAATGTAAAAACCGTTACACCTGAACTGAATTACAAAACAGAACAGAGTCACACATGCAGAAAACACACTATGGCTGCTTAACGGGAAAGGTGAGGTGGGGTGATACATAAAACAAGAGTTTCAAATTAGCTCAGATACCGTTCCATAAACCCAATATGTAATAGACAAGACCTACTCCTTGCTCAGAGAACTGGCCTCAACACGCCCGATTCACCGCACAAGAATATATCTGACTAGTAATAATCTTAAACCCTATGTATTGATATCTCTCTGTTAGTGTGTCAAGTGGGTGTAAAGCGGCATAAACACAGCCGTGAAAAGCAGCTAAACCCCATTATAAAAATAAATTACTTTTAAAAACCCATGAAACAAAGACAGGGAAAGAGAGAGAAATTCTTACACAATTCGTTCAGGGGCTGTGATGCAACCTGGATTGACCATATCTAGACCCACAGCTGGATGAGACATAAGGGTGGACACTCTTGGGGCTGAGAGGTTTGGTGAGGTTGGGTGAGCAAACGCAGACCCTTTAAAGTAATACTGCGTGCTACCCATCGCATGGGTCCCAAATCTCCAGGTTCAAGGGCGTCTTCCTACATCGAAAACATGCATGAGAAACCCAGAAGATGGTACACCGTGTGATGGGGAAAGGTTTCTAAAACGCACCTCATTTCTCATCTCCTTGTGCTCGGGTTCGCCATTCCAGCCACTTTACTAGCAATCTCCCTACTTGGAGCATCAGCACCTTTAACCTCCTGTTCCGTACAGGTTGCAATTTGTCCTGAGGATGAACGGGAAGACGGGGAACCAATGAGAGACTAGCTCTTGGTGTTGGGACAGGCACAGGTCACTCTATTTTCCCATCAGGAAGAAGAATTAACCACAGGCTCAGCTTGCCCCCCGGAACCAGAACAGGGCCTGAAGCCATCCTGCGCTTTTGCGGCCAGCTCCCAAAAAAGCGACTTGTAAAATGGAGCTTTAGGGCACTGCAATTCACAAACCTGCAGAGTTATAAATGATAACTCTCGTCCCCAAATATATTGAGGGAAGGCAAAGAAGAGGATTTGAAATCAAGCCAGAATTGCAGGAAACAGATTTCAGGAGGTAGATTCGAATCGCCTTTAACGCACATGAAAAGCGGCAAAACGTTGACAATGATGCCCTTGGCCAAAAAGGGCGTATGCGTTTTTTCCTGAATATATTCAGGAAAAAACGCATACGCCCTTTTTGGCCAACCAAGCAACCTGGAAAGGCAAATCAGCGCTACAAAGAAGTCTCACTTCCTATCGGTCAAAAGGGCCATGCTGAAAAAAGTGTCAAAACCAGAAATGCAGGACAGGCCATGGAGAAATGGGAGCCTTGCTACACTGATGGGCGGGATGTAAATTGCCAACAGCCACTCTGGAGAAGGGTACGGTGTGTCCTGAACCATCTAAAACACACAGCCTAGAGAGGATAGGGCACTTCCACGCATGGGGGGATAAAGTGGGAAAATTGAAAATCAGCAAGACACAAGCACCCCAAAGTTTAGGGCTGCTCTGTTCACAAGGTCCTCCACTTCATTCCACCTTAAATATCCCAGGAAAGCGAAAAATGGATCAAAAAGTTGTGGTCCTTATGTACAATGGAATATCACTCAGCCATGAAATCAATGTCATAAGGCTAGTAGCAGCATGATGAGTGGATTTAGGTAAGACGATTCTAAGTGAAATAAGTCACACAGAAAAGGACACTTCTCATAAGGTGTCACTTATAAAGGGAATGTAAAAACCGTTACACTTGAACTGAATTACAAAACAGAACAGAGTCACACATGCAGAAAACACACTATGGCTGCTTAACGGGAAAGGTGAGGTGGGGTGATACATAAAACAAGAGTTTCAAATTAGCTCAGATACCGTTCCATAAACCCAATATGTAATAGACAAGACCTACTCCTTGCTCAGAGAACTGGCCTCAACACGCCCGATTCACCGCACAAGAATATATCTGACTAGTAATAATCTTAAAACCTATGTATTGATATCTCTCTGTTAGTGTGTCAAGTGGGTGTAAAGCGGCATAAACACAGCCGTGAAAAGCAGCTAAACCCCATTATAAAAATAAATTACTTTTAAAAACCCATGAAACAAAGACAGGGAAAGAGAGAGAAATTCTTACACAATTCGTTCAGGGGCTGTGATGCAACCTGGATTGACCATATCTAGACCCACAGCTGGATGAGACATAAGGGTGGACACTCTTGGGGCTGAGAGGTTTGGTGAGGTTGGGTGAGCAAACGCAGACCCTTTAAAGTAATACTGCGTGCTACCCATCGCATGGGTCCCAAATCTCCAGGTTCAAGGGCATCTTCCTACATCGAAAACATGCATGAGAAACCCAGAAGATGGTACACCGTGTGATGGGGAAAGGTTTCTAAAACGCACCTCATTTCTCATCTCCTTGTTGTCAGGTTCGCAATTCCAGCCACTTTACTAGCAATCTCCCTACTTGGAGCATCAGCACCTTTAACCTCCTGTTCCGTACAGGTTGCAATTTGTCCTGAGGATGAACGGGAAGACGGGGAAAAAATGAGAGACTAGCTCTTGGTGTTGGGACAGGCACAGGTCACTCTATTTTCCCATCAGGAAGAAGAATTAACCACAGGCTCAGCCTGCCCTCCGGAACCAGACCAGGGCCTGAAGCCATCCTGCGCTTTTGCGGCCAGCTCCCAAAAAAGCGACTTGTAAAATGGAGCTTCAGGGCACTGCAATTCACAAACCTGCAGAGTTATAAATGATAACTCTCGTCCACAAATATATTGAGGGAAGGCAAAGACGAGGAATTGAAATCAAGGCAGAATTGCAGGAAACAGATTTCAGGAGGTAGATTCGAATCGCCTTTAAAGCACATGAAAAGCGGCAAAACGTTGACAATGATGCCCTTGGCCAAAAAGGGCGTATGCGTTTTTTCCTGAATATATTCAGGAAAAAACGCATACGCCCCTTTTGGCCAACCAAGCAACCTGGAAAGGCAAAGCAGCGCTACAAAGAAGTCTCGCTTCCCATCGGTCAAAAGGGCCATGCTGAAAAAAGTGTCAAAACCAGAAATGCAGGACAGGCCATGGAGAAATGGGAGCCTTGCTACACTGATGGGCGGCATGTAAATTGCCAACAGCCACTCTGGAGAAGTGTACGGTGTGTCCTGAAACATCTAAAAAACACAGCTTAGAGAGCATAGGGCATTTCCACGCATGGGGTTATAAAGAGGGAAAATTAAAAATCAGCAAGACACAAGCACCCCAAAGATTAGGGCTGCTCTGTTGACAAGGACCTCCACTTCATTCCACCTTAAATATTCCAGGAAAGCAAAAAATGGATACAAAAGTTGTGGTCCTTATGTACAATGGAATATCACTCAGCCATGAAATCAATGTCATAAGGCTAGTAGCAGCATGATGAGTGGATTTAGGTACGACGATTCTAAGTGAAATAAGTCACACAGAAAAGGACACTTCTCATATGGTGTCACTTATAGAGGGAATGTAAAAACTGTTACACTTGAACTGAATTACAAAACAGAACAGAGTCACACATGCAGAAAACACACTATGGCTGCTTAACGGGAAAGGTGAGGTGGGGTGATACATAAAACAAGAGTTTCAAATTAGCTAAGAGACCTTTCCATAAACCCAATATGTAATAGACAAGACCTACTCCTTGCTCAGAGAACTGGACTCAACACGCCCGATTCACCGCACAAGAATATATCTGACTAGTAATAATCTTAAAACCTATGTATTGATATCTCTCTGTTAGTGTGTCAAGTGGGTGTAAAGCGGCATAAACACAGCCGTGGAAAGCAGCTAAACCCCATCATAAAAAGAAATTACTTTTAAAAACCCATGAAACAAAGACAGTGAAAGAGAGAGAAATTCTTACACAATTCGTTCAGGGGCTGTGATGCAAACTGGATTGACCATATCTAGACCCACAGCTGGATGAGACATAAGGGTGGACACTCTTGGGGCTGAGAGGTTTGGTGAGGTTGGGTGAGCAAACGCAGACCCTTTAAAGTAATACTGCGTGCAACCCATCGCATGGGTCCCAAATCTCCAGGTTCAAGGGCATCTTCCTACATCGAAAACATGCATGAGAAACCCAGAAGATGGTACACCGTGTGATGGGGAAAGGTTTCTAAAATGCACCTCATTTCTCATCTCCTTGTTCTCGGGTTCGCAATTCCAGCCACTTTACTAGCAATCTCCCTACTTGGAGCATCAGCACCTTTAACCTCCTGTTCCGTACAGGTTGCAATTTGTCCTGAGGATGAACGGGAAGACGGGGAAAAAATGAGAGACTAGCTCTTGGTGTTGGGACAGGCACAGGTCACTCTATTTTCCCGTCAGGAAGAAGAATTAACCACAGGCTCAGCCTGCCCCCCGGAGCCAGAACAGGGCCTGAAGCCATCCTGCGCTTTTGCGGCCAGCTCCCAAAAATCGAGTTGTAAAATGGAGCTTCAGGGCACTGCAATTCACAAACCTGCAGAGTTATAAATGATAACTCTCGTCCACAAATATATTGAGGGAAGGCAAAGACGAGGAATTGAAATCAAGGCAGAATTGCAGGAAACAGATTTCAGGAGGTAGATTCGAATCGCCTTTAAAGCACATGAAAAGCGGCAAAACGTTGACAATGATGCCCTTGGCCAAAAAGGGCGTATGCGTTTTTTCCTGAATATATTCAGGAAAAAACGCATACGCCCTTTTTGGCCAACCAAGCAACCTGGAAAGGCAAAGCAGCGCTACAAAGAAGTCTCGCTTCCCATCGGTCAAAAGGGCCATGCTGAAAAAAGTGTCAAAACCAGAAATGCAGGACAGGCCATGGAGAAATGGGAGCCTTGCTACACTGATGGGCGGGATGTAAATTGCCAACAGCCACTCTGGAGAAGTGTACGGTGTGCCCTGAAACATCTAAAAAACACAGCTTAGAGAGCATAGGGCACTTCCACGCATGGGGGGATAAAGTGGGAAAATTAAAAATCAGCAAGACACAAGCACCCCAAAGTTTAGGGCTGCTCTGTTCACAAGGACCTCCACTTCATTCCACCTTAAATATACCAGGAAAGCGAAAAATGGATCAAAAAGTTGTGGTCCTTATGTACAATGGAATATCACTCAGCCATGAAATCAATGTCATAAGGCTAGTAGCAGCATGATGAGTGGATTTAGGTAAGACGATTTTAAGTGAAATAAGTCACACAGAAAAGGACACTTCTCATAAGTTGTCACTTATAAAGGGAATGTAAAAACCGTTACACCTGAACTGAATTACAAAACAGAACAGAGTCACACATGCAGAAAACACACTATGGCTGCTTAACGGGAAAGGTGAGGTGGGGTGATACATAAAACAAGAGTTTCAAATTAGCTCAGATACCGTTCCATAAACCCAATATGTAATAGACAAGACCTACTCCTTGCTCAGAGAACTGGCCTCAACACGCCCGATTCACCGCACAAGAATATATCTGACTAGTAATAATCTTAAACCCTATGTATTGATATCTCTCTGTTAGTGTGTCAAGTGGGTGTAAAGCGGCATAAACACAGCCGTGAAAAGCAGCTAAACCCCATTATAAAAATAAATTACTTTTAAAAACCCATGAAACAAAGACAGGGAAAGAGAGAGAAATTCTTACACAATTCGTTCAGGGGCTGTGATGCAACCTGGATTGACCATATCTAGACCCACAGCTGGATGAGACATAAGGGTGGACACTCTTGGGGCTGAGAGGTTTGGTGAGGTTGGGTGAGCAAACGCAGACCCTTTAAAGTAATACTGCGTGCTACCCATCGCATGGGTCCCAAATCTCCAGGTTCAAGGGCGTCTTCCTACATCGAAAACATGCATGAGAAACCCAGAAGATGGTACACCGTGTGATGGGGAAAGGTTTCTAAAACGCACCTCATTTCTCATCTCCTTGTGCTCGGGTTCGCCATTCCAGCCACTTTACTAGCAATCTCCCTACTTGGAGCATCAGCACCTTTAACCTCCTGTTCCGTACAGGTTGCAATTTGTCCTGAGGATGAACGGGAAGACGGGGAACCAATGAGAGACTAGCTCTTGGTGTTGGGACAGGCACAGGTCACTCTATTTTCCCATCAGGAAGAAGAATTAACCACAGGCTCAGCTTGCCCCCCGGAACCAGAACAGGGCCTGAAGCCATCCTGCGCTTTTGCGGCCAGCTCCCAAAAAAGCGACTTGTAAAATGGAGCTTTAGGGCACTGCAATTCACAAACCTGCAGAGTTATAAATGATAACTCTCGTCCCCAAATATATTGAGGGAAGGCAAAGAAGAGGATTTGAAATCAAGCCAGAATTGCAGGAAACAGATTTCAGGAGGTAGATTCGAATCGCCTTTAACGCACATGAAAAGCGGCAAAACGTTGACAATGATGCCCTTGGCCAAAAAGGGCGTATGCGTTTTTTCCTGAATATATTCAGGAAAAAACGCATACGCCCTTTTTGGCCAACCAAGCAACCTGGAAAGGCAAATCAGCGCTACAAAGAAGTCTCACTTCCTATCGGTCAAAAGGGCCATGCTGAAAAAAGTGTCAAAACCAGAAATGCAGGACAGGCCATGGAGAAATGGGAGCCTTGCTACACTGATGGGCGGGATGTAAATTGCCAACAGCCACTCTGGAGAAGGGTACGGTGTGTCCTGAACCATCTAAAACACACAGCCTAGAGAGGATAGGGCACTTCCACGCATGGGGGGATAAAGTGGGAAAATTGAAAATCAGCAAGACACAAGCACCCCAAAGTTTAGGGCTGCTCTGTTCACAAGGTCCTCCACTTCATTCCACCTTAAATATCCCAGGAAAGCGAAAAATGGATCAAAAAGTTGTGGTCCTTATGTACAATGGAATATCACTCAGCCATGAAATCAATGTCATAAGGCTAGTAGCAGCATGATGAGTGGATTTAGGTAAGACGATTCTAAGTGAAATAAGTCACACAGAAAAGGACACTTCTCATAAGGTGTCACTTATAAAGGGAATGTAAAAACCGTTACACTTGAACTGAATTACAAAACAGAACAGAGTCACACATGCAGAAAACACACTATGGCTGCTTAACGGGAAAGGTGAGGTGGGGTGATACATAAAACAAGAGTTTCAAATTAGCTCAGATACCGTTCCATAAACCCAATATGTAATAGACAAGACCTACTCCTTGCTCAGAGAACTGGCCTCAACACGCCCGATTCACCGCACAAGAATATATCTGACTAGTAATAATCTTAAAACCTATGTATTGATATCTCTCTGTTAGTGTGTCAAGTGGGTGTAAAGCGGCATAAACACAGCCGTGAAAAGCAGCTAAACCCCATTATAAAAATAAATTACTTTTAAAAACCCATGAAACAAAGACAGGGAAAGAGAGAGAAATTCTTACACAATTCGTTCAGGGGCTGTGATGCAACCTGGATTGACCATATCTAGACCCACAGCTGGATGAGACATAAGGGTGGACACTCTTGGGGCTGAGAGGTTTGGTGAGGTTGGGTGAGCAAACGCAGACCCTTTAAAGTAATACTGCGTGCTACCCATCGCATGGGTCCCAAATCTCCAGGTTCAAGGGCATCTTCCTACATCGAAAACATGCATGAGAAACCCAGAAGATGGTACACCGTGTGATGGGGAAAGGTTTCTAAAACGCACCTCATTTCTCATCTCCTTGTTGTCAGGTTCGCAATTCCAGCCACTTTACTAGCAATCTCCCTACTTGGAGCATCAGCACCTTTAACCTCCTGTTCCGTACAGGTTGCAATTTGTCCTGAGGATGAACGGGAAGACGGGGAAAAAATGAGAGACTAGCTCTTGGTGTTGGGACAGGCACAGGTCACTCTATTTTCCCATCAGGAAGAAGAATTAACCACAGGCTCAGCCTGCCCTCCGGAACCAGACCAGGGCCTGAAGCCATCCTGCGCTTTTGCGGCCAGCTCCCAAAAAAGCGACTTGTAAAATGGAGCTTCAGGGCACTGCAATTCACAAACCTGCAGAGTTATAAATGATAACTCTCGTCCACAAATATATTGAGGGAAGGCAAAGACGAGGAATTGAAATCAAGGCAGAATTGCAGGAAACAGATTTCAGGAGGTAGATTCGAATCGCCTTTAAAGCACATGAAAAGCGGCAAAACGTTGACAATGATGCCCTTGGCCAAAAAGGGCGTATGCGTTTTTTCCTGAATATATTCAGGAAAAAACGCATACGCCCCTTTTGGCCAACCAAGCAACCTGGAAAGGCAAAGCAGCGCTACAAAGAAGTCTCGCTTCCCATCGGTCAAAAGGGCCATGCTGAAAAAAGTGTCAAAACCAGAAATGCAGGACAGGCCATGGAGAAATGGGAGCCTTGCTACACTGATGGGCGGCATGTAAATTGCCAACAGCCACTCTGGAGAAGTGTACGGTGTGTCCTGAAACATCTAAAAAACACAGCTTAGAGAGCATAGGGCATTTCCACGCATGGGGTTATAAAGAGGGAAAATTAAAAATCAGCAAGACACAAGCACCCCAAAGATTAGGGCTGCTCTGTTGACAAGGACCTCCACTTCATTCCACCTTAAATATTCCAGGAAAGCAAAAAATGGATACAAAAGTTGTGGTCCTTATGTACAATGGAATATCACTCAGCCATGAAATCAATGTCATAAGGCTAGTAGCAGCATGATGAGTGGATTTAGGTACGACGATTCTAAGTGAAATAAGTCACACAGAAAAGGACACTTCTCATATGGTGTCACTTATAGAGGGAATGTAAAAACTGTTACACTTGAACTGAATTACAAAACAGAACAGAGTCACACATGCAGAAAACACACTATGGCTGCTTAACGGGAAAGGTGAGGTGGGGTGATACATAAAACAAGAGTTTCAAATTAGCTAAGAGACCTTTCCATAAACCCAATATGTAATAGACAAGACCTACTCCTTGCTCAGAGAACTGGACTCAACACGCCCGATTCACCGCACAAGAATATATCTGACTAGTAATAATCTTAAAACCTATGTATTGATATCTCTCTGTTAGTGTGTCAAGTGGGTGTAAAGCGGCATAAACACAGCCGTGGAAAGCAGCTAAACCCCATCATAAAAAGAAATTACTTTTAAAAACCCATGAAACAAAGACAGTGAAAGAGAGAGAAATTCTTACACAATTCGTTCAGGGGCTGTGATGCAAACTGGATTGACCATATCTAGACCCACAGCTGGATGAGACATAAGGGTGGACACTCTTGGGGCTGAGAGGTTTGGTGAGGTTGGGTGAGCAAACGCAGACCCTTTAAAGTAATACTGCGTGCAACCCATCGCATGGGTCCCAAATCTCCAGGTTCAAGGGCATCTTCCTACATCGAAAACATGCATGAGAAACCCAGAAGATGGTACACCGTGTGATGGGGAAAGGTTTCTAAAATGCACCTCATTTCTCATCTCCTTGTTCTCGGGTTCGCAATTCCAGCCACTTTACTAGCAATCTCCCTACTTGGAGCATCAGCACCTTTAACCTCCTGTTCCGTACAGGTTGCAATTTGTCCTGAGGATGAACGGGAAGACGGGGAAAAAATGAGAGACTAGCTCTTGGTGTTGGGACAGGCACAGGTCACTCTATTTTCCCGTCAGGAAGAAGAATTAACCACAGGCTCAGCCTGCCCCCCGGAGCCAGAACAGGGCCTGAAGCCATCCTGCGCTTTTGCGGCCAGCTCCCAAAAATCGAGTTGTAAAATGGAGCTTCAGGGCACTGCAATTCACAAACCTGCAGAGTTATAAATGATAACTCTCGTCCACAAATATATTGAGGGAAGGCAAAGACGAGGAATTGAAATCAAGGCAGAATTGCAGGAAACAGATTTCAGGAGGTAGATTCGAATCGCCTTTAAAGCACATGAAAAGCGGCAAAACGTTGACAATGATGCCCTTGGCCAAAAAGGGCGTATGCGTTTTTTCCTGAATATATTCAGGAAAAAACGCATACGCCCTTTTTGGCCAACCAAGCAACCTGGAAAGGCAAAGCAGCGCTACAAAGAAGTCTCGCTTCCCATCGGTCAAAAGGGCCATGCTGAAAAAAGTGTCAAAACCAGAAATGCAGGACAGGCCATGGAGAAATGGGAGCCTTGCTACACTGATGGGCGGGATGTAAATTGCCAACAGCCACTCTGGAGAAGTGTACGGTGTGCCCTGAAACATCTAAAAAACACAGCTTAGAGAGCATAGGGCACTTCCACGCATGGGGGGATAAAGTGGGAAAATTAAAAATCAGCAAGACACAAGCACCCCAAAGTTTAGGGCTGCTCTGTTCACAAGGACCTCCACTTCATTCCACCTTAAATATACCAGGAAAGCGAAAAATGGATCAAAAAGTTGTGGTCCTTATGTACAATGGAATATCACTCAGCCATGAAATCAATGTCATAAGGCTAGTAGCAGCATGATGAGTGGATTTAGGTAAGACGATTTTAAGTGTAATAAGTCACACAGAAAAGGACACTTCTCATAAGTTGTCACTTATAAAGGGAATGTAAAAACCGTTACACCTGAACTGAATTACAAAACAGAACAGAGTCACACATGCAGAAAACACACTATGGCTGCTTAACGGGAAAGGTGAGGTGGGGTGATACATAAAACAAGAGTTTCAAATTAGCTCAGATACCGTTCCATAAACCCAATATGTAATAGACAAGACCTACTCCTTGCTCAGAGAACTGGCCTCAACACGCCCGATTCACCGCACAAGAATATATCTGACTAGTAATAATCTTAAAACCTATGTATTGATATCTCTCTGTTAGTGTGTCAAGTGGGTGTAAAGCGGCATAAACACAGCCGTGAAAAGCAGCTAAACCCCATTATAAAAATAAATTACTTTTAAAAACCCATGAAACAAAGACAGGGAAAGAGAGAGAAATTCTTACACAATTCGTTCAGGGGCTGTGATGCAACCTGGATTGACCATATCTAGACCCACAGCTGGATGAGACATAAGGGTGGACACTCTTGGGGCTGAGAGGTTTGGTGAGGTTGGGTGAGCAAACGCAGACCCTTTAAAGTAATACTGCGTGCTACCCATCGCATGGGTCCCAAATCTCCAGGTTCAAGGGCGTCTTCCTACATCGAAAACATGCATGAGAAACCCAGAAGATGGTACACCGTGTGATGGGGAAAGGTTTCTAAAACGCACCTCATTTCTCATCTCCTTGTGCTCGGGTTCGCCATTCCAGCCACTTTACTAGCAATCTCCCTACTTGGAGCATCAGCACCTTTAACCTCCTGTTCCGTACAGGTTGCAATTTGTCCTGAGGATGAACGGGAAGACGGGGAACCAATGAGAGACTAGCTCTTGGTGTTGGGACAGGCACAGGTCACTCTATTTTCCCATCAGGAAGAAGAATTAACCACAGGCTCAGCTTGCCCCCCGGAACAAGAACAGGGCCTGAAGCCATCCTGCGCTTTTGCGGCCAGCTCCCAAAAAAGCGACTTGTAAAATGGAGCTTTAGGGCACTGCAATTCACAAACCTGCAGAGTTATAAATGATAACTCTCGTCCCCAAATATATTGAGGGAAGGCAAAGAAGAGGATTTGAAATCAAGCCAGAATTGCAGGAAACAGATTTCAGGAGGTAGATTCGAATCGCCTTTAACGCACATGAAAAGCGGCAAAACGTTGACAATGATGCCCTTGGCCAAAAAGGGCGTATGCGTTTTTTCCTGAATATATTCAGGAAAAAACGCATACGCCCTTTTTGGCCAACCAAGCAACCTGGAAAGGCAAATCAGCGCTACAAAGAAGTCTCGCTTCCCATCGGTCAAAAGGGCCATGCTGAAAAAAGTGTCAAAACCAGAAATGCAGGACAGGCCATGGAGAAATGGGAGCCTTGCTACACTGATGGGCGGGATGTAAATTGCCAACAGCCACTCTGGAGAAGTGTACGGTTTGTCCTGAAACATCTAAAAAACACAGCTTAGAGAGCATAGGGCACTTCCACGCATGGGGGGATAAAGTGGGAAAATTGAAAATCAGCAAGACACAAGCACCCCAAAGTTTAGGGCTGCTCTGTTCACAAGGTCCTCCACTTCATTCCACCTTAAATATCCCAGGAAAGCGAAAAATGGATCAAAAAGTTGTGGTCCTTATGTACAATGGAATATCACTCAGCCATGAAATCAATGTCATAAGGCTAGTAGCAGCATGATGAGTGGATTTAGGTAAGACGATTCTAAGTGAAATAAGTCACACAGAAAAGGACACTTCTCATAAGGTGTCACTTATAAAGGGAATGTAAAAACCGTTACACTTGAACTGAATTACAAAACAGAACAGAGTCACACATGCAGAAAACACACTATGGCTGCTTAACGGGAAAGGTGAGGTGGGGTGATACATAAAACAAGAGTTTCAAATTAGCTCAGATACCGTTCCATAAACCCAATATGTAATAGACAAGACCTACTCCTTGCTCAGAGAACTGGCCTCAACACGCCCGATTCACCGCACAAGAATATATCTGACTAGTAATAATCTTAAAACCTATGTATTGATATCTCTCTGTTAGTGTGTCAAGTGGGTGTAAAGCGGCATAAACACAGCCGTGAAAAGCAGCTAAACCCCATTATAAAAATAAATTACTTTTAAAAACCCATGAAACAAAGACAGGGAAAGAGAGAGAAATTCTTACACAATTCGTTCAGGGGCTGTGATGCAACCTGGATTGACCATATCTAGACCCACAGCTGGATGAGACATAAGGGTGGACACTCTTGGGGCTGAGAGGTTTGGTGAGGTTGGGTGAGCAAACGCAGACCCTTTAAAGTAATACTGCGTGCTACCCATCGCATGGGTCCCAAATCTCCAGGTTCAAGGGCATCTTCCTACATCGAAAACATGCATGAGAAACCCAGAAGATGGTACACCGTGTGATGGGGAAAGGTTTCTAAAACGCACCTCATTTCTCATCTCCTTGTTCTCAGGTTCGCAATTCCAGCCACTTTACTAGCAATCTCCCTACTTGGAGCATCAGCACCTTTAACCTCCTGTTCCGTACAGGTTGCAATTTGTCCTGAGGATGAACGGGAAGACGGGGAAAAAATGAGAGACTAGCTCTTGGTGTTGGGACAGGCACAGGTCACTCTATTTTCCCATCAGGAAGAAGAATTAACCACAGGCTCAGCCTGCCCCCCGGAACCAGACCAGGGCCTGAAGCCATCCTGCGCTTTTGCGGCCAGCTCCCAAAAAAGCGAGTTGTAAAATGGAGCTTCAGGGCACTGCAATTCACAAACCTGCAGAGTTATAAATGATAACTCTCGTCCACAAATATATTGACGGAAGGCAAAGACGAGGAATTGAAATCAAGGCAGAATTGCAGGAAACAGATTTCAGGAGGTAGATTCGAATCGCCTTTAAAGCACATGAAAAGCAGCAAAACGTTGACAATGATGCCCTTGGCCAAAAAGGGCGTATGCGTTTTTTCCTGAATATATTCAGGAAAAAACGCATACGCCCCTTTTGGCCAACCAAGCAACCTGGAAAGGCAAAGCAGCGCTACAAAGAAGTCTCGCTTCCCATCGGTCAAAAGGGCCATGCTGAAAAAAGTGTCAAAACCAGAAATGCAGGACAGGCCATGGAGAAATGGGAGCCTTGCTACACTGATGGGCGGCATGTAAATTGCCAACAGCCACTCTGGAGAAGTGTACGGTGTGTCCTGAAACATCTAAAAAACACAGCTTAGAGAGCATAGGGCATTTCCACGCATGGGGTTATAAAGAGGGAAAATTAAAAATCAGCAAGACACAAGCACCCCAAAGATTAGGGCTGCTCTGTTGACAAGGACCTCCACTTCATTCCACCTTAAATATTCCAGGAAAGCAAAAAATGGATACAAAAGTTGTGGTCCTTATGTACAATGGAATATCACTCAGCCATGAAATCAATGTCATAAGGCTAGTAGCAGCATGATGAGTGGATTTAGGTACGACGATTCTAAGTGAAATAAGTCACACAGAAAAGGACACTTCTCATATGGTGTCACTTATAGAGGGAATGTAAAAACTGTTACACTTGAACTGAATTACAAAACAGAACAGAGTCACACATGCAGAAAACACACTATGGCTGCTTAACGGGAAAGGTGAGGTGGGGTGATACATAAAACAAGAGTTTCAAATTAGCTAAGAGACCTTTCCATAAACCCAATATGTAATAGACAAGACCTACTCCTTGCTCAGAGAACTGGACTCAACACGCCCGATTCACCGCACAAGAATATATCTGACTAGTAATAATCTTAAAACCTATGTATTGATATCTCTCTGTTAGTGTGTCAAGTGGGTGTAAAGCGGCATAAACACAGCCGTGGAAAGCAGCTAAACCCCATCATAAAAAGAAATTACTTTTAAAAACCCATGAAACAAAGACAGTGAAAGAGAGAGAAATTCTTACACAATTCGTTCAGGGGCTGTGATGCAAACTGGATTGACCATATCTAGACCCACAGCTGGATGAGACATAAGGGTGGACACTCTTGGGGCTGAGAGGTTTGGTGAGGTTGGGTGAGCAAACGCAGACCCTTTAAAGTAATACTGCGTGCAACCCATCGCATGGGTCCCAAATCTCCAGGTTCAAGGGCATCTTCCTACATCGAAAACATGCATGAGAAACCCAGAAGATGGTACACCGTGTGATGGGGAAAGGTTTCTAAAATGCACCTCATTTCTCATCTCCTTGTTCTCGGGTTCGCAATTCCAGCCACTTTACTAGCAATCTCCCTACTTGGAGCATCAGCACCTTTAACCTCCTGTTCCGTACAGGTTGCAATTTGTCCTGAGGATGAACGGGAAGACGGGGAAAAAATGAGAGACTAGCTCTTGGTGTTGGGACAGGCACAGGTCACTCTATTTTCCCGTCAGGAAGAAGAATTAACCACAGGCTCAGCCTGCCCCCCGGAGCCAGAACAGGGCCTGAAGCCATCCTGCGCTTTTGCGGCCAGCTCCCAAAAATCGAGTTGTAAAATGGAGCTTCAGGGCACTGCAATTCACAAACCTGCAGAGTTATAAATGATAACTCTCGTCCACAAATATATTGAGGGAAGGCAAAGACGAGGAATTGAAATCAAGGCAGAATTGCAGGAAACAGATTTCAGGAGGTAGATTCGAATCGCCTTTAAAGCACATGAAAAGCGGCAAAACGTTGACAATGATGCCCTTGGCCAAAAAGGGCGTATGCGTTTTTTCCTGAATATATTCAGGAAAAAACGCATACGCCCTTTTTGGCCAACCAAGCAACCTGGAAAGGCAAAGCAGCGCTACAAAGAAGTCTCGCTTCCCATCGGTCAAAAGGGCCATGCTGAAAAAAGTGTCAAAACCAGAAATGCAGGACAGGCCATGGAGAAATGGGAGCCTTGCTACACTGATGGGCGGGATGTAAATTGCCAACAGCCACTCTGGAGAAGTGTACGGTGTGCCCTGAAACATCTAAAAAACACAGCTTAGAGAGCATAGGGCACTTCCACGCATGGGGGGATAAAGTGGGAAAATTAAAAATCAGCAAGACACAAGCACCCCAAAGTTTAGGGCTGCTCTGTTCACAAGGACCTCCACTTCATTCCACCTTAAATATACCAGGAAAGCGAAAAATGGATCAAAAAGTTGTGGTCCTTATGTACAATGGAATATCACTCAGCCATGAAATCAATGTCATAAGGCTAGTAGCAGCATGATGAGTGGATTTAGGTAAGACGATTTTAAGTGAAATAAGTCACACAGAAAAGGACACTTCTCATAAGTTGTCACTTATAAAGGGAATGTAAAAACCGTTACACCTGAACTGAATTACAAAACAGAACAGAGTCACACATGCAGAAAACACAGTATGGCTGCTTAACGGGAAAGGTGAGGTGGGGTGATACATAAAACAAGAGTTTCAAATTAGCTCAGATACCGTTCCATAAACCCAATATGTAATAGACAAGACCTACTCCTTGCTCAGAGAACTGGCCTCAACACGCCCGATTCACCGCACAAGAATATATCTGACTAGTAATAATCTTAAAACCTATGTATTGATATATCTCTGTTAGTGTGTCAAGTGGGTGTAAAGCGGCATAAACACAGCCGTGAAAAGCAGCTAAACCCCATTATAAAAATAAATTACTTTTAAAAACCCATGAAACAAAGACAGGGAAAGAGAGAGAAATTCTTACACAATTCGTTCAGGGGCTGTGATGCAACCTGGATTGACCATATCTAGACCCACAGCTGGATGAGACATAAGGGTGGACACTCTTGGGGCTGAGAGGTTTGGTGAGGTTGGGTGAGCAAACGCAGACCCTTTAAAGTAATACTGCGTGCTACCCATCGCATGGGTCCCAAATCTCCAGGTTCAAGGGCATCTTCCTACATCGAAAACATGCATGAGAAACCCAGAAGATGGTACACCGTGTGATGGGGAAAGGTTTCTAAAACGCACCTCATTTCTCATCTCCTTGTGCTCGGGTTCGCCATTCCAGCCACTTTACTAGCAATCTCCCTACTTGGAGCATCAGCACCTTTAACCTCCTGTTCCGTACAGGTTGCAATTTGTCCTGAGGATGAACGGGAAGACGGGGAACCAATGAGAGACTAGCTCTTGGAGTTGGGACAGGCACAGGTCACTCTATTTTCCCATCAGGAAGAAGAATTAACCACAGGCTCAGCCTGCCCCCCGGAACCAGAACAGGGCCTGAAGCCATCCTGCGCTTTTGCGGCCAGCTCCCAGAAAAGCGACTTGTAAAATGGAGCTTTAGGGCACTGCAATTCACAAACCTGCAGAGTTATAAATGATAACTCTCGTCCACAAATATATTGAGGGAAGGCAATGAAGAGGATTTGAAATCAAGCCAGAATTGCAGGAAACAGATTTCAGGAGGTAGATTCGAATCGCCTTTAACGCACATGAAAAGCGGCAAAACGTTGACAATGATGCCCTTGGCCAAAAAGGGCGTATGCGTTTTTTCCTGAATATATTCAGGAAAAAACGCATACGCCCTTTTTGGCCAACCAAGCAACCTGGAAAGGCAAATCAGCGCTACAAAGAAGTCTCGCTTCCCATCGGTCAAAAGGGCCATGCTGAAAAAAGTGTCAAAACCAGAAATGCAGGACAGGCCATGGAGAAATGGGAGCCTTGCTACACTGATGGGCGGGATGTAAATCGCCAACAGCCACTCTGGAGAAGTGTACGGTGTGTCCTGAAACATCTAAAAAACACAGCTTAGAGAGCATAGGGCACTTCCACGCATGGGGGGATAAAGTGGGAAAATTGAAAATCAGCAAGACACAAGCACCCCAAAGTTTAGGGCTGCTCTGTTCACAAGGACCTCCACTTCATTCCACCTTAAATATCCCAGGAAAGCGAAAAATGGATCAAAAAGTTGTGGTCCTTATGTACAATGGAATATCACTCAGCCATGAAATCAATGTCATAAGGCTAGTAGCAGCATGATGAGTGGATTTAGGTAAGACGATTCTAAGTGAAATAAGTCACACAGAAAAGGACACTTCTCATAAGGTGTCACTTATAAAGGGAATGTAAAAACCGTTACACTTGAACTGAATTACAAAACAGAACAGAGTCACACATGCAGAAAACACACTATGGCTGCTTAACGGGAAAGGTGAGGTGGGGTGATACATAAAACAAGAGTTTCAAATTAGCTCAGATACCGTTCCATAAACCCAATATGTAATAGACAAGACCTACTCCTTGCTCAGAGAACTGGCCTCAACATGCCCGATTCACCGCACAAGAATATATCTGACTAGTAATAATCTTAAAACCTATGTATTGATATCTCTCTGTTAGTGTGTCAAGTGGGTGTAAAGCGGCATAAACACAGCCGTGAAAAGCAGCTAAACCCCATCATAAAAAGAAATTACTTTTAAAAACCCATGAAACAAAGACAGGGAAAGAGAGAGAAATTCTTACACAATTCGTTCAGGGGCTGTGATGCAACCTGGATTGACCATATCTAGACCCACAGCTGGATGAGACATAAGGGTGGACACTCTTGGGGCTGAGAGGTTTGGTGAGGTTGGGTGAGCAAACGCAGACCCTTTAAAGTAATACTGCGTGCTACCCATCGCATGGGTCCCAAATCTCCAGGTTCAAGGGCGTCTTCCTACATCGAAAACATGCATGAGAAACCCAGAAGATGGTACACCGTGTGATGGGGAAAGGTTTCTAAAACGCACCTCATTTCTCATCTCCTTGTGCTCGGGTTCGCCATTCCAGCCACTTTACTAGCAATCTCCCTACTTGGAGCATCAGCACCTTTAACCTCCTGTTCCGTACAGGTTGCAATTTGTCCTGAGGATGAACGGGAAGACGGGGAACCAATGAGAGACTAGCTCTTGGTGTTGGGACAGGCACAGGTCACTCTATTTTCCCATCAGGAAGAAGAATTAACCACAGGCTCAGCCTGCCCCCCGGAACCAGAACAGGGCCTGAAGCCATCCTGCGCTTTTGCGGCCAGCTCCCAAAAAAGCGACTTGTAAAATGGAGCTTCAGGGCACTGCAATTCACAAACCTGCAGAGTTATAAATGATAACTCTCGTCCCCAAATATATTGAGGGAAGGCAATGAAGAGGATTTGAAATCAAGCCAGAATTGCAGGAAACAGATTTCAGGAGGTAGATTCGAATCGCCTTTAACGCACATGAAAAGCGGCAAAACGTTGACAATGATGCCCTTGGCCAAAAAGGGCGTATGCGTTTTTTCCTGAATATATTCAGGAAAAAACGCATACGCCCTTTTTGGCCAACCAAGCAACCTGGAAAGGCAAATCAGCGCTACAAAGAAGTCTCGCTTCCCATCGGTCAAAAGGGCCATGCTGAAAAAAGTGTCAAAACCAGAAATGCAGGACAGGCCATGGAGAAATGGGAGCCTTGCTACCCTGATGGGCGGGATGTAAATTGCCAACAGCCACTCTGGAGAAGTGTACGGTGTGTCCTGAAACATCTAAAAAACACAGCTTAGAGAGCATAGGGCACTTCCACGCATGGGGGGATAAAGTGGGAAAATTGAAAATGAGCAAGACACAAGCACCCCAAAGTTTAGGGCTGCTCTGTTGACAAGGATCTCCACTTCATTCCACCTTAAATATCCCAGGAAAGCGAAAAATGGATCAAAAAGTTGTGGTCCTTATGTACAATGGAATATCACTCAGCCATGAAATCAATGTCATAAGGCTAGTAGCAGCATGATGAGTGGATTTAGGTAAGACGATTCTAAGTGAAATAAGTCACACAGAAAAGGACACTTCTCATAAGGTGTCACTTATAAAGGGAATGTAAAAACCGTTACACTTGAACTGAATTACAAAACAGAACAGAGTCACACATGCAGAAAACACACTATGGCTGCTTAACGGGAAAGGTGAGGTGGGGTGATACATAAAACAAGAGTTTCAAATTAGCTCAGATACCGTTCCATAAACCCAATATGTAATAGACAAGACCTACTCCTTGCTCAGAGAACTGGCCTCAACATGCCCGATTCACCGCACAAGAATATATCTGACTAGTAATAATCTTAAAACCTATGTATTGATATCTCTCTGTTAGTGTGTCAAGTGGGTGTAAAGCGGCATAAACACAGCCGTGAAAAGCAGCTAAACCCCATCATAAAAAGAAATTACTTTTAAAAACCCATGAAACAAAGACAGGGAAAGAGAGAGAAATTCTTACACAATTCGTTTAGGGGCTGTGATGCAACCTGGATTGACCATATCTAGACCCACAGCTGGATGAGACATAAGGGTGGACACTCTTGGGGCTGAGAGGTTTGGTGAGGTTGGGTGAGCAAACGCAGACCCTTTAAAGTAATACTGCGTGCTACCCATCGCATGGGTCCCAAATCTCCAGGTTCAAGGGCGTCTTCCTACATCGAAAACATGCATGAGAAACCCAGAAGATGGTACACCGTGTGATGGGGAAAGGTTTCTAAAACGCACCTCATTTCTCATCTCCTTGTGCTCGGGTTCGCCATTCCAGCCACTTTACTAGCAATCTCCCTACTTGGAGCATCAGCACCTTTAACCTCCTGTTCCGTACAGGTTGCAATTTGTCCTGAGGATGAACGGGAAGACGGGGAACCAATGAGAGACTAGCTCTTGGTGTTGGGACAGGCACAGGTCACTCTATTTTCCCATCAGGAAGAAGAATTAACCACAGGCTCAGCCTGCCCCCCGGAACCAGAACAGGGCCTGAAGCCATCCTGCGCTTTTGCGGCCAGCTCCCAAAAAAGCGACTTGTAAAATGGAGCTTCAGGGCACTGCAATTCACAAACCTGCAGAGTTATAAATGATAACTCTCGTCCCCAAATATATTGAGGGAAGGCAATGAAGAGGATTTGAAATCAAGCCAGAATTGCAGGAAACAGATTTCAGGAGGTAGATTCGAATCGCCTTTAACGCACATGAAAAGCGGCAAAACGTTGACAATGATGCCCTTGGCCAAAAAGGGCGTATGCGTTTTTTCCTGAATATATTCAGGAAAAAACGCATACGCCCTTTTTGGCCAACCAAGCAACCTGGAAAGGCAAATCAGCGCTACAAAGAAGTCTCGCTTCCCATCGGTCAAAAGGGCCATGCTGAAAAAAGTGTCAAAACCAGAAATGCAGGACAGGCCATGGAGAAATGGGAGCCTTGCTACCCTGATGGGCGGGATGTAAATTGCCAACAGCCACACTGGAGAAGTGTACGGTGTGTCCTGAAACATCTAAAAAACACAGCTTAGAGAGCATAGGGCACTTCCACGCATGGGGGTATAAAGTGGGAAAATTAAAAATCAGCAAGACACAAGCACCCCAAAGTTTAGGGCTGCTCTGTTGACAAGGACCTCCACTTCATTCCACCTTAAATATCCCAGGAAAGCGAAAAATGGATACAAAAGTTGTGGTCCTTATGTACAATGGAATATCACTCAGCCATGAAATCAATGTCATAAGGCTAGTAGCAGCATGATGAGTGGATTTAGGTAAGACGATTTTAAGTGAAATAAGTCACACAGAAAAGGACACTTCTCATAAGTTGTCACTTATAAAGGGAATGTAAAAACCGTTACACCTGAACTGAATTACAAAACAGAACAGAGTCACACATGCAGAAAACACACTATGGCTGCTTAACGGGAAAGGTGAGGTGGGGTGATACATAAAACAAGAGTTTCAAATTAGCTCAGATACCGTTCCATAAACCCAATATGTAATAGACAAGACCTACTCCTTGCTCAGAGAACTGGCCTCAACACGCCCGATTCACCGCACAAGAATATATCTGACTAGTAATAATCTTAAAACCTATGTATTGATATCTCTCTGTTAGTGTGTCAAGTGGGTGTAAAGCGGCATAAACACAGCCGTGAAAAGCAGCTAAACCCCATTATAAAAATAAATTACTTTTAAAAACCCATGAAACAAAGACAGGGAAAGAGAGAGAAATTCTTACACAATTCGTTCAGGGGCTGTGATGCAACCTGGATTGACCATATCTAGACCCACAGCTGGATGAGACATAAGGGTGGACACTCTTGGGGCTGAGAGGTTTGGTGAGGTTGGGTGAGCAAACGCAGACCCTTTAAAGTAATACTGCGTGCTACCCATCGCATGGGTCCCAAATCTCCAGGTTCAAGGGCATCTTCCTACATCGAAAACATGCATGAGAAACCCAGAAGATGGTACACCGTGTGATGGGGAAAGGTTTCTAAAACGCACCTCATTTCTCATCTCCTTGTGCTCGGGTTCGCCATTCCAGCCACTTTACTAGCAATCTCCCTACTTGGAGCATCAGCACCTTTAACCTCCTGTTCCGTACAGGTTGCAATTTGTCCTGAGGATGAACGGGAAGACGGGGAACCAATGAGAGACTAGCTCTTGGAGTTGGGACAGGCACAGGTCACTCTATTTTCCCATCAGGAAGAAGAATTAACCACAGGCTCAGCCTGCCCCCCGGAACCAGAACAGGGCCTGAAGCCATCCTGCGCTTTTGCGGCCAGCTCCCACAAAAGCAACTTGTAAAATGGAGCTTTAGGGCACTGCAATTCACAAACCTGCAGAGTTATAAATGATAACTCTCGTCCACAAATATATTGAGGGAAGGCAAAGAAGAGGATTTGAAATCAAGGCAGAATTGCAGGAAACAGATTTCAGGAGGTAGATTCAAATCGCCTTTAAAGCACATGAAAAGCGGCAAAACGTTGACAATGATGCCCTTGGCCAAAAAGGGCGTATGCGTTTTTTCCTGAATATATTCAGGAAAAAACGCATACGCCCTTTTTGGCCAACCAAGCAACCTGGAAAGGCAAATCAGCGCTACAAAGAAGTCTCGCTTCCCATCGGTCAAAAGGGCCATGCTGAAAAAAGTGTCAAAACCAGAAATGCAGGACAGGCCATGGAGAAATGGGAGCCTTGCTACACTGATGGGCGGGATGTAAATCGCCAACAGCCACTCTGGAGAAGTGTACGGTGTGTCCTGAAACATCTAAAAAACACAGCTTAGAGAGCATAGGGCACTTCCACGCATGGGGGGATAAAGTGGGAAAATTGAAAATCAGCAAGACACAAGCACCCCAAAGTTTAGGGCTGCTCTGTTCACAAGGACCTCCACTTCATTCCACCTTAAATATCCCAGGAAAGCGAAAAATGGATCAAAAAGTTGTGGTCCTTATGTACAATGGAATATCACTCAGCCATGAAATCAATGTCATAAGGCTAGTAGCAGCATGATGAGTGGATTTAGGTAAGACGATTCTAAGTGAAATAAGTCACACAGAAAAGGACACTTCTCATAAGGTGTCACTTATAGAGGGAATGTAAAAACCGTTACACTTGAACTGAATTACAAAACAGAACAGAGTCACACATGCAGAAAACACACTATGGCTGCTTAAAGGGAAAGGTGAGGTGGGGTGATACATAAAACAAGAGTTTCAAATTAGCTAAGATACCGTTCCATAAACCCAATATGTAATAGACAAGACCTACTCCTTGCTCAGAGAACTGGCCTCAACATGCCCGATTCACCGCACAAGAATATATCTGACTAGTAATAATCTTAAAACCTATGTATTGATATCTCTCTGTTAGTGTGTCAAGTGGGTGTAAAGCGGCATAAACACAGCCGTGAAAAGCAGCTAAACCCCATCATAAAAAGAAATTACTTTTAAAAACCCATGAAACAAAGACAGGGAAAGAGAGAGAAATTCTTACACAATTCGTTTAGGGGCTGTGATGCAACCTGGATTGACCATATCTAGACCCACAGCTGGATGAGACATAAGGGTGGACACTCTTGGGGCTGAGAGGTTTGGTGAGGTTGGGTGAGCAAACGCAGACCCTTTAAAGTAATACTGCGTGCTACCCATCGCATGGGTCCCAAATCTCCAGGTTCAAGGGCGTCTTCCTACATCGAAAACATGCATGAGAAACCCAGAAGATGGTACACCGTGTGATGGGGAAAGGTTTCTAAAACGCACCTCATTTCTCATCTCCTTGTGCTCGGGTTCGCCATTCCAGCCACTTTACTAGCAATCTCCCTACTTGGAGCATCAGCACCTTTAACCTCCTGTTCCGTACAGGTTGCAATTTGTCCTGAGGATGAACGGGAAGACGGGGAACCAATGAGAGACTAGCTCTTGGTGTTGGGACAGGCACAGGTCACTCTATTTTCCCATCAGGAAGAAGAATTAACCACAGGCTCAGCCTGCCCCCCGGAACCAGAACAGGGCCTGAAGCCATCCTGCGCTTTTGCGGCCAGCTCCCAAAAAAGCGACTTGTAAAATGGAGCTTCAGGGCACTGCAATTCACAAACCTGCAGAGTTATAAATGATAACTCTCGTCCCCAAATATATTGAGGGAAGGCAATGAAGAGGATTTGAAATCAAGCCAGAATTGCAGGAAACAGATTTCAGGAGGTAGATTCGAATCGCCTTTAACGCACATGAAAAGCGGCAAAACGTTGACAATGATGCCCTTGGCCAAAAAGGGCGTATGCGTTTTTTCCTGAATATATTCAGGAAAAAACGCATACGCCCTTTTTGGCCAACCAAGCAACCTGGAAAGGCAAATCAGCGCTACAAAGAAGTCTCGCTTCCCATCGGTCAAAAGGGCCATGCTGAAAAAAGTGTCAAAACCAGAAATGCAGGACAGGCCATGGAGAAATGGGAGCCTTGCTACCCTGATGGGCGGGATGTAAATTGCCAACAGCCACACTGGAGAAGTGTACGGTGTGTCCTGAAACATCTAAAAAACACAGCTTAGAGAGCATAGGGCACTTCCACGCATGGGGGTATAAAGTGGGAAAATTAAAAATCAGCAAGACACAAGCACCCCAAAGTTTAGGGCTGCTCTGTTGACAAGGACCTCCACTTCATTCCACCTTAAATATCCCAGGAAAGCGAAAAATGGATACAAAAGTTGTGGTCCTTATGTACAATGGAATATCACTCAGCCATGAAATCAATGTCATAAGGCTAGTAGCAGCATGATGAGTGGATTTAGGTAAGACGATTTTAAGTGAAATAAGTCACACAGAAAAGGACACTTCTCATAAGTTGTCACTTATAAAGGGAATGTAAAAACCGTTACACCTGAACTGAATTACAAAACAGAACAGAGTCACACATGCAGAAAACACACTATGGCTGCTTAACGGGAAAGGTGAGGTGGGGTGATACATAAAACAAGAGTTTCAAATTAGCTCAGATACCGTTCCATAAACCCAATATGTAATAGACAAGACCTACTCCTTGCTCAGAGAACTGGCCTCAACACGCCCGATTCACCGCACAAGAATATATCTGACTAGTAATAATCTTAAAACCTATGTATTGATATCTCTCTGTTAGTGTGTCAAGTGGGTGTAAAGCGGCATAAACACAGCCGTGAAAAGCAGCTAAACCCCATTATAAAAATAAATTACTTTTAAAAACCCATGAAACAAAGACAGGGAAAGAGAGAGAAATTCTTACACAATTCGTTCAGGGGCTGTGATGCAACCTGGATTGACCATATCTAGACCCACAGCTGGATGAGACATAAGGGTGGACACTCTTGGGGCTGAGAGGTTTGGTGAGGTTGGGTGAGCAAACGCAGACCCTTTAAAGTAATACTGCGTGCTACCCATCGCATGGGTCCCAAATCTCCAGGTTCAAGGGCATCTTCCTACATCGAAAACATGCATGAGAAACCCAGAAGATGGTACACCGTGTGATGGGGAAAGGTTTCTAAAACGCACCTCATTTCTCATCTCCTTGTGCTCGGGTTCGCCATTCCAGCCACTTTACTAGCAATCTCCCTACTTGGAGCATCAGCACCTTTAACCTCCTGTTCCGTACAGGTTGCAATTTGTCCTGAGGATGAACGGGAAGACGGGGAACCAATGAGAGACTAGCTCTTGGAGTTGGGACAGGCACAGGTCACTCTATTTTCCCATCAGGAAGAAGAATTAACCACAGGCTCAGCCTGCCCCCCGGAACCAGAACAGGGCCTGAAGCCATCCTGCGCTTTTGCGGCCAGCTCCCACAAAAGCAACTTGTAAAATGGAGCTTTAGGGCACTGCAATTCACAAACCTGCAGAGTTATAAATGATAACTCTCGTCCACAAATATATTGAGGGAAGGCAAAGAAGAGGATTTGAAATCAAGGCAGAATTGCAGGAAACAGATTTCAGGAGGTAGATTCAAATCGCCTTTAAAGCACATGAAAAGCGGCAAAACGTTGACAATGATGCCCTTGGCCAAAAAGGGCGTATGCGTTTTTTCCTGAATATATTCAGGAAAAAACGCATACGCCCTTTTTGGCCAACCAAGCAACCTGGAAAGGCAAATCAGCGCTACAAAGAAGTCTCGCTTCCCATCGGTCAAAAGGGCCATGCTGAAAAAAGTGTCAAAACCAGAAATGCAGGACAGGCCATGGAGAAATGGGAGCCTTGCTACACTGATGGGCGGGATGTAAATCGCCAACAGCCACTCTGGAGAAGTGTACGGTGTGTCCTGAAACATCTAAAAAACACAGCTTAGAGAGCATAGGGCACTTCCACGCATGGGGGGATAAAGTGGGAAAATTGAAAATCAGCAAGACACAAGCACCCCAAAGTTTAGGGCTGCTCTGTTCACAAGGACCTCCACTTCATTCCACCTTAAATATCCCAGGAAAGCGAAAAATGGATCAAAAAGTTGTGGTCCTTATGTACAATGGAATATCACTCAGCCATGAAATCAATGTCATAAGGCTAGTAGCAGCATGATGAGTGGATTTAGGTAAGACGATTCTAAGTGAAATAAGTCACACAGAAAAGGACACTTCTCATAAGGTGTCACTTATAGAGGGAATGTAAAAACCGTTACACTTGAACTGAATTACAAAACAGAACAGAGTCACACATGCAGAAAACACACTATGGCTGCTTAAAGGGAAAGGTGAGGTGGGGTGATACATAAAACAAGAGTTTCAAATTAGCTAAGATACCGTTCCATAAACCCAATATGTAATAGACAAGACCTACTCCTTGCTCAGAGAACTGGACTCAACACGCCCGATTCACCGCACAAGAATATATCTGACTAGTAATAATCTTAAAACCTATGTATTGATATCTCTCTGTTAGTGTGTCAAGTGGGTGTAAAGCGGCATAAACACAGCCGTGAAAAGCAGCTAAACCCCATCATAAAAAGAAATTACTTTTAAAAACCCATGAAACAAAGACAGGGAAAGAGAGAGAAATTCTTACACAATTCGTTCAGGGGCTGTGATGCAACCTGGATTGACCATATCTAGACCCACAGATGGATGAGACATAAGGGTGGACACTCTTGGGGCTGAGAGGTTTGGTGAGGTTGGGTGAGCAAACGCAGACCCTTTAAAGTAATACTGCGTGCTACCCATCGCATGGGTCCCAAATCTCCAGGTTCAAGGGCGTCTTCCTACATCGAAAACATGCATGAGAAACCCAGAAGATGGTACACCGTGTGATGGGGAAAGGTTTCTAAAACGCACCTCATTTCTCATCTCCTTGTGCTCGGGTTCGCCATTCCAGCCCCTTTACTACCAATCTCCCTACTTGGAGCATCAGCACCTTTAACCTCCTGTTCCGTACAGGTTGCAATTTGTCCTGAGGATGAACGGGAAGACGGGGAACCAATGAGAGACTAGCTCTTGGTGTTGGGACAGGCACAGGTCACTCTATTTTCCCATCAGGAAGAAGAATTAACCACAGGCTCAGCCTGCCCCCCGGAACCAGAACAGGGCCTGAAGCCATCCTGCGCTTTTGCGGCCAGCTCCCAAAAAAGCGACTTGTAAAATGGAGATTTAGGGCACTGCAATTCACAAACCTGCAGAGTTATAAATGATAACTCTCGTCCACAAATATATTGAGGGAAGGCAAAGAAGAGGATTTGAAATCAAGGCAGAATTGCAGGAAACAGATTTCAGGAGGTAGATTCGAATCGCCTTTAAAGCACATGAAAAGCGGCAAAACGTTGACAATGATGCCCTTGGCCAAAAAGGGCGTATGCGTTTTTTCCTGAATATATTCAGGAAAAAACGCATACGCCCTTTTTGGCCAACCAAGCAACCTGGAAAGGCAAATCAGCGCTACAAAGAAGTCTCGCTTCCCATCGGTCAAAAGGGCCATGCTGAAAAAAGTGTCAAAACCAGAAATGCAGGACAGGCCATGGAGAAATGGGAGCCTTGCTACACTGATGGGCGGGATGTAAATCGCCAACAGCCACTCTGGAGAAGTGTACGGTGTGTCCTGAAACATCTAAAAAACACAGCTTAGAGAGCATAGGGCACTTCCACGCATGGGGGGATAAAGTGGGAAAATTGAAAATCAGCAAGACACAAGCACCCCAAAGTTTAGGGCTGCTCTGTTGACAAGGACCTCCACTTCATTCCACCTTAAATATCCCAGGAAAGCGAAAAATGGATCAAAAAGTTGTGGTCCTTATGTACAATGGAATATCACTCAGCCATGAAATCAATGTCATAAGGCTAGTAGCAGCATGATGAGTGGATTTAGGTAAGACGATTCTAAGTGAAATAAGTCACACAGAAAAGGACACTTCTCATAAGGTGTCACTTATAGAGGGAATGTAAAAACCGTTACACTTGAACTGAATTACAAAACAGAACAGAGTCACACATGCAGAAAACACACTATGGCTGCTTAACGGGAAAGGTGAGGTGGGGTGATACATAAAACAAGAGTTTCAAATTAGCTCAGATACCGTTCCATAAACCCAATATGTAATAGACAAGACCTACTCCTTGCTCAGAGAACTGGCCTCAACACGCCCGATTCACCGCACAAGAATATATCTGACTAGTAATAATCTTAAAACCTATGTATTGATATCTCTCTGTTAGTGTGTCAAGTGGGTGTAAAGCGGCATAAACACAGCCGTGAAAAGCAGCTAAACCCCATTATAAAAATAAATTACTTTTAAAAACCCATGAAACAAAGACAGGGAAAGAGAGAGAAATTCTTACACAATTCGTTCAGGGGCTGTGATGCAACCTGGATTGACCATATCTAGACCCACAGCTGGATGAGACATAAGGGTGGACACTCTTGGGGCTGAGAGGTTTGGTGAGGTTGGGTGAGCAAACGCAGACCCTTTAAAGTAATACTGCGTGCTACCCATCGCATGGGTCCCAAATCTCCAGGTTCAAGGGCATCTTCCTACATCGAAAACATGCATGAGAAACCCAGAAGATGGTACACCGTGTGATGGGGAAAGGTTTCTAAAACGCACCTCATTTCTCATCTCCTTGTGCTCGGGTTCGCCATTCCAGCCACTTTACTAGCAATCTCCCTACTTGGAGCATCAGCACTTTTAACCTCCTGTTCCATACAGGTTGCAATTTGTCCTGAGGATGAACGGGAAGACGGGGAACCAATGAGAGACTAGCTCTTGGAGTTGGGACAGGCACAGGTCACTCTATTTTCCCATCAGGAAGAAGAATTAACCACAGGCTCAGCCTGCCCCCCGGAACCAGAACAGGGCCTGAAGCCATCCTGCGCTTTTGCGGCCAGCTCCCAAAAAAGCGACTTGTAAAATGGAGCTTCAGGGCACTGCAATTCACAAACCTGCAGAGTTATAAATTATAACTCTCGTCCACAAATATATTGAGGGAAGGCAAAGAAGAGGATTTGAAATCAAGGCAGAATTGCAGGAAACAGATTTCAGGAGGTAGATTCGAATCGCCTTTAAAGCACATGAAAAGCGGCAAAACGTTGACAATGATGCCCTTGGCCAAAAAGGGCGTATGCGTTTTTTCCTGAATATATTCAGGAAAAAACGCATACGCCCTTTTTGGCCAACCAAGCAACCTGGAAAGGCAAATCAGCGCTACAAAGAAGTCTCGCTTCCCATCGGTCAAAAGGGCCATGCTGAAAAAAGTGTCAAAACCAGAAATGCAGGACAGGCCATGGAGAAATGGGAGCCTTGCTACACTGATGGGCGGGATGTAAATTGCCAACAGCCACTCTGGAGAAGTGTACGGTGTGTCCTGAAACATCTAAAAAACACAGCTTAGAGAGCATAGGGCACTTCCACGCATGGGGGGATAAAGTGGGAAAATTGAAAATCAGCAAGACACAAGCACCCCAAAGTTTAGGGCTGCTCTGTTGACAAGGACCTCCACTTCATTCCACCTTAAATATCCCAGGAAAGCGAAAAATGGATCAAAAAGTTGTGGTCCTTATGTACAATGGAATATCACTCAGCCATGAAATCAATGTCATAAGGCTAGTAGCAGCATGATGAGTGGATTTAGGTAAGACGATTCTAAGTGAAATAAGTCACACAGAAAAGGACACTTCTCATAAGGTGTCACTTATAGAGGGAATGTAAAAACCGTTACACTTGAACTGAATTACAAAACAGAACAGAGTCACACATGCAGAAAACACACTATGGCTGCTTAACGGGAAAGGTGGGGTGGGGTGATACATAAAACAAGAGTTTCAAATTAGCTCAGATACCGTTCCATAAACCCAATATGTAATAGACAAGACCTACACCTTGCTCAGAGAACTGGACTCAACACGCCCGATTCCCCGCACAAGAATATATCTGACTAGTAATAATCTTAAAACCTATGTATTGATATCTCTCTGTTAGTGTGTCAAGTGGGTGTAAAGTGGCATAAACACAGCCGTGAAAAGCAGCTAAACCCCATTATAAAAATAAATTACTTTTAAAAACCCATGAAACAAAGACAGGGAAAGAGAGAGAAATTCTTACACAATTCGTTCAGGGGCTGTGATGCAACCTGGATTGACCATATCTAGACCCACAGCTGGATGAGACATAAGGGTGGACACTCTTGGGGCTGAGAGGTTTGGTGAGGTTGGGTGAGCAAACGCAGACCCTTTAAAGTAATACTGCGTGCTACCCATCGCATGGGTCCCAAATCTCCAGGTTCAAGGGCGTCTTCCTACATCGAAAACATGCATGAGAAACCCAGAGGATGGTACACCGTGTGATGGGGAAAGGTTTCTAAAACGCACCTCATTTCTCATCTCCTTGTGCTCGGATTCGCCATTCCAGCCACTTTACTACCAATCTCCCTACTTGGAGCATCAGCACCTTTAACCTCCTGTTCCGTACAGGTTGCAATTTGTCCTGAGGATGAACGGGAAGACGGGGAAAAAATGAGAGACTAGCTCTTGGTGTTGGGACAGGCACAGGTCTCTCTATTTTCCCATCAGGAAGAAGAATTAACCACAGGCTCAGCCTGCCCCCCGGAACCAGAACAGGGCCTGAAGCCATCCTGCGCTTTTGCTCCCAGCTCCCAAAAAAGCGACTTGTAAAATGGAGCTTCAGGGCACTGCAATTCACAAACCTGCAGAGTTATAAATGATAACTCTCGTCCACAAATATATTGAGGGAAGGCAAAGAAGAGGATTTGAAATCAAGGCAGAATTGCAGGAAACAGATTTCAGGAGGTAGATTCGAATCGCCTTTAAAGCACATGAAAAGCGGCAAAACGTTGACAATGATGCCCTTGGCCAAAAAGGGCGTATGCGTTTTTTCCTGAATATATTCAGGAAAAAACGCATACGCCCTTTTTGGCCAACCAAGCAACCTGGAAAGGCAAATCAGCGCTAAAAAGAAGTCTAGCTTCCCATCGGTCAAAAGGGCCATGCTGAAAAAAGTGTCAAAACCAGAAATGCAGGACAGGCCATGGAAAAATGGGAGCCTTGCTACCCTGATGGGCGGGATGTAAATTGCCAACAGCCACTCTGGAGAAGTGTACGGTGTGTCCTGAAACATCTAAAAAACACAGCTTAGAGAGCATAGGGCACTTCCACGCATGGGGGGATAAAGTGGGAAAATTGAAAATCAGCAAGACACAAGCACCCCAAAGTTTAGGGCTGCTCTGTTGACAAGGATCTCCACTTCATTCCACCTTAAATATCCCAGGAAAGCGAAAAATGGATCAAAAAGTTGTGGTCCTTATGTACAATGGAATATCACTCAGCCATGAAATCAATGTCATAAGGCTAGTAGCAGCATGATGAGTGGATTTAGGTAAGACGATTCTAAGTGAAATAAGTCACACAGAAAAGGACACTTCTCATAAGGTGTCACTTATAAAGGGAATGTAAAAACCGTTACACTTGAACTGAATTACAAAACAGAACAGAGTCACACATGCAGAAAACACACTATGGCTGCTTAACGGGAAAGGTGAGGTGGGGTGATACATAAAACAAGAGTTTCAAATTAGCTCAGATACCGTTCCATAAACCCAATATGTAATAGACAAGACCTACTCCTTGCTCAGAGAACTGGCCTCAACATGCCCGATTCACCGCACAAGAATATATCTGACTAGTAATAATCTTAAAACCTATGTATTGATATCTCTCTGTTAGTGTGTCAAGTGGGTGTAAAGCGGCATAAACACAGCCGTGAAAAGCAGCTAAACCCCATCATAAAAAGAAATTACTTTTAAAAACCCATGAAACAAAGACAGGGAAAGAGAGAGAAATTCTTACACAATTCGTTCAGGGGCTGTGATGCAACCTGGATTGACCATATCTAGACCCACAGCTGGATGAGACATAAGGGTGGACACTCTTGGGGCTGAGAGGTTTGGTGAGGTTGGGTGAGCAAACGCAGACCCTTTAAAGTAATACTGCGTGCTACCCATCGCATGGGTCCCAAATCTCCAGGTTCAAGGGCGTCTTCCTACATCGAAAACATGCATGAGAAACCCAGAAGATGGTACACCGTGTGATGGGGAAAGGTTTCTAAAACGCACCTCATTTCTCATCTCCTTGTGCTCGGGTTCGCCATTCCAGCCACTTTACTAGCAATCTCCCTACTTGGAGCATCAGCACCTTTAACCTCCTGTTCTGTACAGGTTGCAATTTGTCCTGAGGATGAACGGGAAGACGGGGAACCAATGAGAGACTAGCTCTTGGTGTTGGGACAGGCACAGGTCACTCTATTTTCCCATCAGGAAGAAGAATTAACCACAGGCTCAGCCTGCCCCCTGGAACCAGAACAGGGCCTGAAGCCATCCTGCGCTTTTGCGGCCAGCTCCCAAAATAGCGACTTGTAAAATGGAGCTTCAGGGCACTGCAATTCACAAACCTGCAGAGTTATAAATGATAACTCTCGTCCCCAAATATATTGAGGGAAGGCAATGAAGAGGATTTGAAATCAAGCCAGAATTGCAGGAAACAGATTTCAGGAGGTAGATTCGAATCGCCTTTAACGCACATGAAAAGCGGCAAAACGTTGACAATGATGCCCTTGGCCAAAAAGGGCGTATGCGTTTTTTCCTGAATATATTCAGGAAAAAACGCATACGCCCTTTTTGGCCAACCAAGCAACCTGGAAAGGCAAATCAGCGCTACAAAGAAGTCTCGCTTCCCATCGGTCAAAAGGGCCATGCTGAAAAAAGTGTCAAAACCAGAAATGCAGGACAGGCCATGGAGAAATGGGAGCCTTGCTACACTGATGGGCGGGATGTAAATTGCCAACAGCCACTCTGGATAAGGGTACGGTGTGTCCTGAACCATCAAAAACACACAGCCTAGAGAGGATAGGGCACTTCCACGCATGGGGGTATAAAGTGGGAAAATTGAAAATCAGCAAGACACAAGCACCCCAACGTTTAGGGCTGCTCTGTTGACAAGGACTTCCACTTCATTCCACCTTAAATATCCCAGGAAAGAGAAAAATGGATACAAAAGTTGTGGTCCTTATGTACGATGGAATATCACTCAGCCATGAAATCAATGTCATAAGGCTAGTAGCAGCATGATGAGTGGATTTAGGTACGACGATTCTAAGTGAAATAAGTCACACAGAAAAGGACACTTCTCATAAGGTGTCACTTATAGAGGGAATGTAAAAACCGTTACACTTGAACTGAATTACAAAACAGAACAGAGTGACACATGCAGAAAACACACTATGGCTGCTTAACGGGAAAGGGGAGGTGGGGAGATACATAAAACAAGAGTTTCAAATTAGATCAGATACCGCTCCATAAACCCAATATGTAACAGACAAGACCTACTCCTTGCTCAGAGAACTGGACTCAACACGCCCGATTCACCGCACAAGAATATATCTGACTAGTAATAATCTTAAAACCTATGTATTGATATCTCTCTATTAGTGTGTCAAGTGGGTGTAAAGCGGCATAAACACAGCCGTGAAAAGCAGCTAAACCCCATTATAAAAATAAATTACTTTTAAAAACCCATGAAACAAAGACAGGGAAAGAGAGAGAAATTCTAACACAATTCGTTCAGGGGCTTTGATGCAACCTGGATTGACCATATCTAGACCCACAGCTGGATGAGACATAAGGGTCGACACTCTTGGGGCTGAGAGGTTTGGTGAGGTTGGGTGAGCAAACACAGACCCTTTAAAGTAATACTGCGTGGTACCCATCGCATGGGTCCCAAATCTCCAGGTTCAAGGGCATCTTCCTACATCGAAAACATGCATGAGAAACCCAGAAGATGGTACACCGTGTGATGGGGAAAGGTTTCTAAAACGCACCTCATTTCTCATCTCCTTGTGCTCGGGTTTGCCATTCCAGCCACTTTACTAGCAATCTCCCTACTTGGAGCATCAGCACCTTTAACCTCCTGTTCTGTACAGGTTGCAATTTGTCCTGAGGATGAACGGGAAGACGGGGAACCAATGAGAGACTAGCTCTTGGTGTTGGGACAGGCACAGGTCACTCTATTTTCCCATCAGGAAGAAGAATTAACCACAGGCTCAGCCTGCCCCCCGGAACCAGAACAGGGCCTGAAGCCATCCTGCGCTTTTGCGGCCACCTCCCAAAAAAGCGAGTTGTAAAATGGAGCTTCAGGGCACTGCAATTCACAAACCTGCAGAGTTATAAATGATAACTCTCGTCCACAAATATATTGAGTGAAGGCAAAGAAGAGGATTTGAAGTCAAGGCAGAATTTCAGGAAACAGATTTTAGGAGGTAGATTCGAATCGCCTTTAAAGCACATGAAAAGCGACAAAACGTTGAGAATAATGCCCTTGGCCAAAAAGGGCGTATGCGTTTTTTCCTGAATATATTCAGGAAAAAACGCATACGCCCTTTTTGGCCAACCAAGCAACCTGGAAAGGCAAATCAGCGCTACAAAGAAGTCTCACTTCCCATCGGTCAAAAGGGCCATGCTGAAAAAAGTGTCAAAACCAGAAATGCAGGACAGGCCATGGAGAAATGGGAGCCTTGCTACACTGATGGGCGGGATGTAAATTGCCAACAGCCACTCTGGAGAAGGGTACGGTGTGTCCTGAACCATCTAAAACACACAGCCTAGAGAGGATAGGGCACTTCCACGCATGGGGGTATAAAGTGGGAAAATTGAAAATCAGCAAGACACAAGCACCCCAAAGTTTAGGGATGCTCTGTTGACAAGGACCTCCACTTCATTCCACCTTAAATATCCCAGGAAAGCGAAAAATGGATAAAAAATTTGAGGTCCTTATGTACAATGGCATACCACTCAGCCATGAAATCAATGTCATAAGGCTAGTAGCAGCATGATGAGTGGATTTAGGTACGACGATTCTAAGTGAAATAAGTCACACAGAAAAGGACACTTCTCATAAGGTGTCACTTATAGAGGGAATGTAAAAACCGTTACACTTGAACTGAATTACAAAACAGAACAGAGTCACACATGCAGAAAACACACTATTGCTGCATAACGGGAAAGGGGAGGTGGGGAGATACATAAAACAAGAGTTTCAAATTAGATCAGATACCGTTCCATAAACCCAATATGTAACAGACAAGACCTACTCCTTGCTCAGAGAACTGGACTCAACACGCCCGATTCACCGCACAAGAATATATCTGACTAGTAATAATCTTAAAACCTATGTATTGATATCTCTCTGTTAGTGTGTCAAGTGGGTGTAAAGCGGCATAAACACAGCCGTGAAAAGCAGCTAAACCCCATTATAAAAATAAATTACTTTTAAAAACCCATGAAACAAAGACAGGGAAAGAGAGAGAAATTCTTACACAATTCGTTCAGGGGCTTTGATGCAAACTGGATTGACCATATCTAGACCCACAGCTGGATGAGACATAAGGGTGGACACTCTTGGGGCTGAGAGGTTTGGTGAGGTTGGGTGAGCAAACACAGACCCTTTAAAGTAATACTGCGTGCTACCCATCGCATGGGTCCCAAATCTCCAGGTTCAAGGGCATCTTCCTACATCGAAAACATGCATGAGAAACCCAGAAGATGGTACACCGTGTGATGGGGAAAGGTTTCTAAAACGCACCTCATTTCTCATCTACTTGTGCTCGGGTTCGCCATTCCAGCCACTTTACTAGCAATCGCCCTACGTGGAGCATCAGCACCTTTAACCTCCTGTTCCGTATAGGTTGAAATTTGTCCTGAGGATGAATGGGAAGACGGGGAACCAATGAGAGACTAGCTCTTGGTGTTGGGACAGGCACAGGTCACTCTATTTTCCCACCAAGAAGAAGAATTAAACACAGGCTCAGCCTGCCCCCCGGAACCAGAACAGGGCCTGAAGCCATCCTGCGCTTTTGTGGCCAGCTCCCAAAAAAGCGAGTTGTAAAATGGAGCTTCAGGGCACTGCAATTCACAAACCTGCAGAGTTATAAATGATAACTCTCGTCCACAAATATATTGAGGGAAGGCAAAGAAGAGGATTTGAAATCAAGGCAGAATTGCAGGAAATAGATTTCAGGAGGTAGATTCGAATCGCCTTTAAAGCACATGAAAAGCAACAAAACGTTGACAATAATGCCCTTGGCCAAAAAGGGCGTATGCTTTTTTTCCTGAATATATTCAGGAAAAAACGCATACGCCCTTTTTGGCCAACCAAGCAACCTGGAAAGGCAAATCAGCGCTACAAAGAAGTCTCGCTTCCCATCGGTCAAAAGGGCCATGCTGAAAAAAGTGTCAAAACCAGAAATGCAGGACAGGCCATGGAGAAATGGGAGCCTTGCTACACTGATGGGCGGGATGTAAATTGCCAACAGCCACTCTGGAGAAGGGTACGGTGTGTCCTGAACCATCTAAAACACACAGCCTAGAGAGGATAGGGCACTTCCACGCATGGGGGTATAAAGTGGGAAAATTGAAAATCAGCAAGACACAAGCACCCCAACGTTTAGGGCTGCTCTGTTGACAAGGACTTCCACTTCATTCCACCTTAAATATCCCAGGAAAGAGAAAAATGGATAAAAAAGTTGTCGTCGTTATGTACGATGGAATATCACTCAGCCATGAAATCAATGTCATAAGGCTATTAGCAACATGATGAGTGGATTTAGGTACGACGATTCTAAGTGAAATAAGTCACACAGAAAAGGACACTTCTCATAAGGTGTCACTTATAGAGGGAATGTAAAAACCGTTACACTTGAACTGAATTACAAAACAGAACAGAGTGACACATGCAGAAAACACACTATGGCTGCTTAACGGGAAAGGGGAGGTGGGGAGATACATAAAACAAGAGTTTCAAATTAGATCAGATACCGTTCCATAAACCCAATATGTAACAGACAAGACCTACTCCTTGCTCAGAGAACTGGACTCAACAGGCCCGATTCACCGCACAAGAATATATCTGACTAGTAATAATCTTAAAACCTATGAATTGATATCTCTCTGTTAGTGTGTCAAGTGGGTGTAAAGCGGCATAAACACAGCCGTGAAAAGCAGCTAAAGCCCATTATAAAAATAAATTACTTTTAAAAACCCATGAAACAAAGACAGTGAAAGAGAGAGAAATTCTTACACAATTCGTTCAGGGGCTGTGATGCAACCTGGATTGACCATATCTAGACCCACAGCTGGATGAGACATAAGGGTGGACTCTCTTGGGGCTGAGAGGTTTGGTGAAGGTGGGTGAGCAAACGCAGACCCTTTAAAGTAATACTGCGTGCTACCCATCGCATGGGTCCCAAATCTCCAGGTTCAAGGGCATCTTCCTACATAGAAAACAGGCATGAGAAACCCAGAAGATGGTACACCGTGTGATGGGGAAAGGTTTCTAAAACGCACCTCATTTCTCATCTACTTGTGCTCGGGTTCGCCATTCCAGCCACTTTACTAGCAATCGCCCTACGTGGAGCATCAGCACCTTTAACCTCCTGTTCCGTACAGGTTGCAATTTGTCCTGAGGATGAATGGGAAGACGGGGAACCAATGAGAGACTAGCTCTTGGTGTTGGGACAGGCACAGGTCACTCTATTTTCCCACCAAGAAGAAGAATTAAACACAGGCTCAGCCTGCCCCCCGGAACCAGAACAGGGCCTGAAGCCATCCTGCGCTTTTGTGGCCAGCTCCCAAAAAAGCGAGTTGTAAAATGGAGCTTCAGGGCACTGCAATTCACAAACCTGCAGAGTTATAAATGATAACTCTCGTCCACAAATATATTGAGGGAAGGCAAAGAAGAGGATTTGAAATCAAGGCAGAATTGCAGGAAACAGATTTCAGGAGGTAGATTCGAATCGCCTTTAAAGCCCATGAAAAGCGGCAAAACGTTGACAATGATGCCCTTGGCCAAAAAGGGCGTATGCGTTTTTTCCTGAATATATTCAGGAAAAAACGCATACGCCCTTTTTGGCCAACCAAGCAACCTGGAAAGGCAAATCAGCGCTACAAAGAAGTCTCGCTTCCCATCGGTCAAAAGGGCCATGCTGAAAAAAGTGTCAAAACCAGAAATGCAGGACAGGCCATGGAAAAATGGGAGCCTTGCTACCCTGATGGGCGGGATGTAAATTGCCAACAGCCACTCTGGAGAAGTGTACGGTGTGTCCTGAAACATCTAAAAAACACAGCTTAGAGAGCATAGGGCACTTCCACGCATGGGGGGATAAAGTGGGAAAATTGAAAATCAGCAAGACACAAGCACCCCAAAGTTTAGGGCTGCTCTGTTGACAAGGATCTCCACTTCATTCCACCTTAAATATCCCAGGAAAGCGAAAAATGGATCAAAAAGTTGTGGTCCTTATGTACAATGGAATATCACTCAGCCATGAAATCAATGTCATAAGGCTAGTAGCAGCATGATGAGTGGATTTAGGTAAGACGATTCTAAGTGAAATAAGTCACACAGAAAAGGACACTTCTCATAAGGTGTCACTTATAAAGGGAATGTAAAAACCGTTACACTTGAACTGAATTACAAAACAGAACAGAGTCACACATGCAGAAAACACACTATGGCTGCTTAACGGGAAAGGTGAGGTGGGGTGATACATAAAACAAGAGTTTCAAATTAGCTCAGATACCGTTCCATAAACCCAATATGTAATAGACAAGACCTACTCCTTGCTCAGAGAACTGGCCTCAACATGCCCGATTCACCGCACAAGAATATATCTGACTAGTAATAATCTTAAAACCTATGTATTGATATCTCTCTGTTAGTGTGTCAAGTGGGTGTAAAGCGGCATAAACACAGCCGTGAAAAGCAGCTAAACCCCATCATAAAAAGAAATTACTTTTAAAAACCCATGAAACAAAGACAGGGAAAGAGAGAGAAATTCTTACACAATTCGTTCAGGGGCTGTGATGCAACCTGGATTGACCATATCTAGACCCACAGCTGGATGAGACATAAGGGTGGACACTCTTGGGGCTGAGAGGTTTGGTGAGGTTGGGTGAGCAAACGCAGACCCTTTAAAGTAATACTGCGTGCTACCCATCGCATGGGTCCCAAATCTCCAGGTTCAAGGGCGTCTTCCTACATCGAAAACATGCATGAGAAACCCAGAAGATGGTACACCGTGTGATGGGGAAAGGTTTCTAAAACGCACCTCATTTCTCATCTCCTTGTGCTCGGGTTCGCCATTCCAGCCACTTTACTAGCAATCTCCCTACTTGGAGCATCAGCACCTTTAACCTCCTGTTCTGTACAGGTTGCAATTTGTCCTGAGGATGAACGGGAAGACGGGGAACCAATGAGAGACTAGCTCTTGGTGTTGGGACAGGCACAGGTCACTCTATTTTCCCATCAGGAAGAAGAATTAACCACAGGCTCAGCCTGCCCCCTGGAACCAGAACAGGGCCTGAAGCCATCCTGCGCTTTTGCGGCCAGCTCCCAAAATAGCGACTTGTAAAATGGAGCTTCAGGGCACTGCAATTCACAAACCTGCAGAGTTATAAATGATAACTCTCGTCCCCAAATATATTGAGGGAAGGCAATGAAGAGGATTTGAAATCAAGCCAGAATTGCAGGAAACAGATTTCAGGAGGTAGATTCGAATCGCCTTTAACGCACATGAAAAGCGGCAAAACGTTGACAATGATGCCCTTGGCCAAAAAGGGCGTATGCGTTTTTTCCTGAATATATTCAGGAAAAAACGCATACGCCCTTTTTGGCCAACCAAGCAACCTGGAAAGGCAAATCAGCGCTACAAAGAAGTCTCGCTTCCCATCGGTCAAAAGGGCCATGCTGAAAAAAGTGTCAAAACCAGAAATGCAGGACAGGCCATGGAGAAATGGGAGCCTTGCTACACTGATGGGCGGGATGTAAATTGCCAACAGCCACTCTGGATAAGGGTACGGTGTGTCCTGAACCATCAAAAACACACAGCCTAGAGAGGATAGGGCACTTCCACGCATGGGGGTATAAAGTGGGAAAATTGAAAATCAGCAAGACACAAGCACCCCAACGTTTAGGGCTGCTCTGTTGACAAGGACTTCCACTTCATTCCACCTTAAATATCCCAGGAAAGAGAAAAATGGATAAAAAAGTTGTGGTCCTTATGTACGATGGAATATCACTCAGCCATGAAATCAATGTCATAAGGCTAGTAGCAGCATGATGAGTGGATTTAGGTACGACGATTCTAAGTGAAATAAGTCACACAGAAAAGGACACTTCTCATAAGGTGTCACTTATAGAGGGAATGTAAAAACCGTTACACTTGAACTGAATTACAAAACAGAACAGAGTGACACATGCAGAAAACACACTATGGCTGCTTAACGGGAAAGGGGAGGTGGGGAGATACATAAAACAAGAGTTTCAAATTAGATCAGATACCGCTCCATAAACCCAATATGTAACAGACAAGACCTACTCCTTGCTCAGAGAACTGGACTCAACACGCCCGATTCACCGCACAAGAATATATCTGACTAGTAATAATCTTAAAACCTATGTATTGATATCTCTCTATTAGTGTGTCAAGTGGGTGTAAAGCGGCATAAACACAGCCGTGAAAAGCAGCTAAACCCCATTATAAAAATAAATTACTTTTAAAAACCCATGAAACAAAGACAGGGAAAGAGAGAGAAATTCTAACACAATTCGTTCAGGGGCTTTGATGCAACCTGGATTGACCATATCTAGACCCACAGCTGGATGAGACATAAGGGTCGACACTCTTGGGGCTGAGAGGTTTGGTGAGGTTGGGTGAGCAAACACAGACCCTTTAAAGTAATACTGCGTGGTACCCATCGCATGGGTCCCAAATCTCCAGGTTCAAGGGCATCTTCCTACATCGAAAACATGCATGAGAAACCCAGAAGATGGTACACCGTGTGATGGGGAAAGGTTTCTAAAACGCACCTCATTTCTCATCTCCTTGTGCTCGGGTTTGCCATTCCAGCCACTTTACTAGCAATCTCCCTACTTGGAGCATCAGCACCTTTAACCTCCTGTTCTGTACAGGTTGCAATTTGTCCTGAGGATGAACGGGAAGACGGGGAACCAATGAGAGACTAGCTCTTGGTGTTGGGACAGGCACAGGTCACTCTATTTTCCCATCAGGAAGAAGAATTAACCACAGGCTCAGCCTGCCCCCCGGAACCAGAACAGGGCCTGAAGCCATCCTGCGCTTTTGCGGCCACCTCCCAAAAAAGCGAGTTGTAAAATGGAGCTTCAGGGCACTGCAATTCACAAACCTGCAGAGTTATAAATGATAACTCTCGTCCACAAATATATTGAGTGAAGGCAAAGAAGAGGATTTGAAGTCAAGGCAGAATTTCAGGAAACAGATTTTAGGAGGTAGATTCGAATCGCCTTTAAAGCACATGAAAAGCGACAAAACGTTGAGAATAATGCCCTTGGCCAAAAAGGGCGTATGCGTTTTTTCCTGAATATATTCAGGAAAAAACGCATACGCCCTTTTTGGCCAACCAAGCAACCTGGAAAGGCAAATCAGCGCTACAAAGAAGTCTCACTTCCCATCGGTCAAAAGGGCCATGCTGAAAAAAGTGTCAAAACCAGAAATGCAGGACAGGCCATGGAGAAATGGGAGCCTTGCTACACTGATGGGCGGGATGTAAATTGCCAACAGCCACTCTGGAGAAGGGTACGGTGTGTCCTGAACCATCTAAAACACACAGCCTAGAGAGGATAGGGCACTTCCACGCATGGGGGTATAAAGTGGGAAAATTGAAAATCAGCAAGACACAAGCACCCCAAAGTTTAGGGATGCTCTGTTGACAAGGACCTCCACTTCATTCCACCTTAAATATCCCAGGAAAGCGAAAAATGGATAAAAAATTTGAGGTCCTTATGTACAATGGCATACCACTCAGCCATGAAATCAATGTCATAAGGCTAGTAGCAGCATGATGAGTGGATTTAGGTACGACGATTCTAAGTGAAATAAGTCACACAGAAAAGGACACTTCTCATAAGGTGTCACTTATAGAGGGAATGTAAAAACCGTTACACTTGAACTGAATTACAAAACAGAACAGAGTCACACATGCAGAAAACACACTATTGCTGCATAACGGGAAAGGGGAGGTGGGGAGATACATAAAACAAGAGTTTCAAATTATATCAGATACCGTTCCATAAACCCAATATGTAACAGACAAGACCTACTCCTTGCTCAGAGAACTGGACTCAACACGCCCGATTCACCGCACAAGAATATATCTGACTAGTAATAATCTTAAAACCTATGTATTGATATCTCTCTGTTAGTGTGTCAAGTGGGTGTAAAGCGGCATAAACACAGCCGTGAAAAGCAGCTAAACCCCATTATAAAAATAAATTACTTTTAAAAACCCATGAAACAAAGACAGGGAAAGAGAGAGAAATTCTTACACAATTCGTTCAGGGGCTTTGATGCAAACTGGATTGACCATATCTAGACCCACAGCTGGATGAGACATAAGGGTGGACACTCTTGGGGCTGAGAGGTTTGGTGAGGTTGGGTGAGCAAACACAGACCCTTTAAAGTAATACTGCGTGCTACCCATCGCATGGGTCCCAAATCTCCAGGTTCAAGGGCATCTTCCTACATCGAAAACATGCATGAGAAACCCAGAAGATGGTACACCGTGTGATGGGGAAAGGTTTCTAAAACGCACCTCATTTCTCATCTACTTGTGCTCGGGTTCGCCATTCCAGCCACTTTACTAGCAATCGCCCTACGTGGAGCATCAGCACCTTTAACCTCCTGTTCCGTATAGGTTGAAATTTGTCCTGAGGATGAATGGGAAGACGGGGAACCAATGAGAGACTAGCTCTTGGTGTTGGGACAGGCACAGGTCACTCTATTTTCCCACCAAGAAGAAGAATTAAACACAGGCTCAGCCTGCCCCCCGGAACCAGAACAGGGCCTGAAGCCATCCTGCGCTTTTGTGGCCAGCTCCCAAAAAAGCGAGTTGTAAAATGGAGCTTCAGGGCACTGCAATTCACAAACCTGCAGAGTTATAAATGATAACTCTCGTCCACAAATATATTGAGGGAAGGCAAAGAAGAGGATTTGAAATCAAGGCAGAATTGCAGGAAATAGATTTCAGGAGGTAGATTCGAATCGCCTTTAAAGCACATGAAAAGCAACAAAACGTTGACAATAATGCCCTTGGCCAAAAAGGGCGTATGCTTTTTTTCCTGAATATATTCAGGAAAAAACGCATACGCCCTTTTTGGCCAACCAAGCAACCTGGAAAGGCAAATCAGCGCTACAAAGAAGTCTCGCTTCCCATCGGTCAAAAGGGCCATGCTGAAAAAAGTGTCAAAACCAGAAATGCAGGACAGGCCATGGAGAAATGGGAGCCTTGCTACACTGATGGGCGGGATGTAAATTGCCAACAGCCACTCTGGAGAAGGGTACGGTGTGTCCTGAACCATCTAAAACACACAGCCTAGAGAGGATAGGGCACTTCCACGCATGGGGGTATAAAGTGGGAAAATTGAAAATCAGCAAGACACAAGCACCCCAACGTTTAGGGCTGCTCTGTTGACAAGGACTTCCACTTCATTCCACCTTAAATATCCCAGGAAAGAGAAAAATGGATAAAAAAGTTGTCGTCGTTATGTACGATGGAATATCACTCAGCCATGAAATCAATGTCATAAGGCTATTAGCAACATGATGAGTGGATTTAGGTACGACGATTCTAAGTGAAATAAGTCACACAGAAAAGGACACTTCTCATAAGGTGTCACTTATAGAGGGAATGTAAAAACCGTTACACTTGAACTGAATTACAAAACAGAACAGAGTGACACATGCAGAAAACACACTATGGCTGCTTAACGGGAAAGGGGAGGTGGGGAGATACATAAAACAAGAGTTTCAAATTAGATCAGATACCGTTCCATAAACCCAATATGTAACAGACAAGACCTACTCCTTGCTCAGAGAACTGGACTCAACAGGCCCGATTCACCGCACAAGAATATATCTGACTAGTAATAATCTTAAAACCTATGAATTGATATCTCTCTGTTAGTGTGTCAAGTGGGTGTAAAGCGGCATAAACACAGCCGTGAAAAGCAGCTAAAGCCCATTATAAAAATAAATTACTTTTAAAAACCCATGAAACAAAGACAGTGAAAGAGAGAGAAATTCTTACACAATTCGTTCAGGGGCTGTGATGCAACCTGGATTGACCATATCTAGACCCACAGCTGGATGAGACATAAGGGTGGACTCTCTTGGGGCTGAGAGGTTTGGTGAAGGTGGGTGAGCAAACGCAGACCCTTTAAAGTAATACTGCGTGCTACCCATCGCATGGGTCCCAAATCTCCAGGTTCAAGGGCATCTTCCTACATAGAAAACAGGCATGAGAAACCCAGAAGATGGTACACCGTGTGATGGGGAAAGGTTTCTAAAACGCACCTCATTTCTCATCTACTTGTGCTCGGGTTCGCCATTCCAGCCACTTTACTAGCAATCGCCCTACGTGGAGCATCAGCACCTTTAACCTCCTGTTCCGTACAGGTTGCAATTTGTCCTGAGGATGAATGGGAAGACGGGGAACCAATGAGAGACTAGCTCTTGGTGTTGGGACAGGCACAGGTCACTCTATTTTCCCACCAAGAAGAAGAATTAAACACAGGCTCAGCCTGCCCCCCGGAACCAGAACAGGGCCTGAAGCCATCCTGCGCTTTTGTGGCCAGCTCCCAAAAAAGCGAGTTGTAAAATGGAGCTTCAGGGCACTGCAATTCACAAACCTGCAGAGTTATAAATGATAACTCTCGTCCACAAATATATTGAGGGAAGGCAAAGAAGAGGATTTGAAATCAAGGCAGAATTGCAGGAAACAGATTTCAGGAGGTAGATTCGAATCGCCTTTAAAGCACATGAAAAGCGACAAAACGTTGAGAATAATGCCCTTGGCCAAAAAGGGCGTATGCGTTTTTTCCTGAATATATTCAGGAAAAAACGCATACGCCCTTTTTGGCCAACCAAGCAACCTGGAAAGGCAAATCAGCGCTACAAAGAAGTCTCACTTCCCATCGGTCAAAAGGGCCATGCTGAAAAAAGTGTCAAAACCAGAAATGCAGGACAGGCCATGGAGAAATGGGAGCCTTGCTACACTGATGGGCGGGATGTAAATTGCCAACAGCCACTCTGGAGAAGGGTACGGTGTGTCCTGAACCATCTAAAACACACAGCCTAGAGAGGATAGGGCACTTCCACGCATGGGGGTATAAAGTGGGAAAATTGAAAATCAGCAAGACACAAGCACCCCAAAGTTTAGGGATGCTCTGTTGACAAGGACCTCCACTTCATTCCACCTTAAATATCCCAGGAAAGCGAAAAATGGATAAAAAATTTGAGGTCCTTATGTACAATGGCATACCACTCAGCCATGAAATCAATGTCATAAGGCTAGTAGCAGCATGATGAGTGGATTTAGGTACGACGATTCTAAGTGAAATAAGTCACACAGAAAAGGACACTTCTCATAAGGTGTCACTTATAGAGGGAATGTAAAAACCGTTACACTTGAACTGAATTACAAAACAGAACAGAGTCACACATGCAGAAAACACACTATTGCTGCATAACGGGAAAGGGGAGGTGGGGAGATACATAAAACAAGAGTTTCAAATTAGATCAGATACCGTTCCATAAACCCAATATGTAACAGACAAGACCTACTCCTTGCTCAGAGAACTGGACTCAACACGCCCGATTCACCGCACAAGAATATATCTGACTAGTAATAATCTTAAAACCTATGTATTGATATCTCTCTGTTAGTGTGTCAAGTGGGTGTAAAGCGGCATAAACACAGCCGTGAAAAGCAGCTAAACCCCATTATAAAAATAAATTACTTTTAAAAACCCATGAAACAAAGACAGGGAAAGAGAGAGAAATTCTTACACAATTCGTTCAGGGGCTTTGATGCAAACTGGATTGACCATATCTAGACCCACAGCTGGATGAGACATAAGGGTGGACACTCTTGGGGCTGAGAGGTTTGGTGAGGTTGGGTGAGCAAACACAGACCCTTTAAAGTAATACTGCGTGCTACCCATCGCATGGGTCCCAAATCTCCAGGTTCAAGGGCATCTTCCTACATCGAAAACATGCATGAGAAACCCAGAAGATGGTACACCGTGTGATGGGGAAAGGTTTCTAAAACGCACCTCATTTCTCATCTACTTGTGCTCGGGTTCGCCATTCCAGCCACTTTACTAGCAATCGCCCTACGTGGAGCATCAGCACCTTTAACCTCCTGTTCCGTATAGGTTGAAATTTGTCCTGAGGATGAATGGGAAGACGGGGAACCAATGAGAGACTAGCTCTTGGTGTTGGGACAGGCACAGGTCACTCTATTTTCCCACCAAGAAGAAGAATTAAACACAGGCTCAGCCTGCCCCCCGGAACCAGAACAGGGCCTGAAGCCATCCTGCGCTTTTGTGGCCAGCTCCCAAAAAAGCGAGTTGTAAAATGGAGCTTCAGGGCACTGCAATTCACAAACCTGCAGAGTTATAAATGATAACTCTCGTCCACAAATATATTGAGGGAAGGCAAAGAAGAGGATTTGAAATCAAGGCAGAATTGCAGGAAATAGATTTCAGGAGGTAGATTCGAATCGCCTTTAAAGCACATGAAAAGCAACAAAACGTTGACAATAATGCCCTTGGCCAAAAAGGGCGTATGCTTTTTTTCCTGAATATATTCAGGAAAAAACGCATACGCCCTTTTTGGCCAACCAAGCAACCTGGAAAGGCAAATCAGCGCTACAAAGAAGTCTCGCTTCCCATCGGTCAAAAGGGCCATGCTGAAAAAAGTGTCAAAACCAGAAATGCAGGACAGGCCATGGAGAAATGGGAGCCTTGCTACACTGATGGGCGGGATGTAAATTGCCAACAGCCACTCTGGAGAAGGGTACGGTGTGTCCTGAACCATCTAAAACACACAGCCTAGAGAGGATAGGGCACTTCCACGCATGGGGGTATAAAGTGGGAAAATTGAAAATCAGCAAGACACAAGCACCCCAACGTTTAGGGCTGCTCTGTTGACAAGGACTTCCACTTCATTCCACCTTAAATATCCCAGGAAAGAGAAAAATGGATAAAAAAGTTGTCGTCGTTATGTACGATGGAATATCACTCAGCCATGAAATCAATGTCATAAGGCTATTAGCAACATGATGAGTGGATTTAGGTACGACGATTCTAAGTGAAATAAGTCACACAGAAAAGGACACTTCTCATAAGGTGTCACTTATAGAGGGAATGTAAAAACCGTTACACTTGAACTGAATTACAAAACAGAACAGAGTGACACATGCAGAAAACACACTATGGCTGCTTAACGGGAAAGGGGAGGTGGGGAGATACATAAAACAAGAGTTTCAAATTAGATCAGATACCGTTCCATAAACCCAATATGTAACAGACAAGACCTACTCCTTGCTCAGAGAACTGGACTCAACAGGCCCGATTCACCGCACAAGAATATATCTGACTAGTAATAATCTTAAAACCTATGAATTGATATCTCTCTGTTAGTGTGTCAAGTGGGTGTAAAGCGGCATAAACACAGCCGTGAAAAGCAGCTAAAGCCCATTATAAAAATAAATTACTTTTAAAAACCCATGAAACAAAGACAGTGAAAGAGAGAGAAATTCTTACACAATTCGTTCAGGGGCTGTGATGCAACCTGGATTGACCATATCTAGACCCACAGCTGGATGAGACATAAGGGTGGACTCTCTTGGGGCTGAGAGGTTTGGTGAAGGTGGGTGAGCAAACGCAGACCCTTTAAAGTAATACTGCGTGCTACCCATCGCATGGGTCCCAAATCTCCAGGTTCAAGGGCATCTTCCTACATAGAAAACAGGCATGAGAAACCCAGAAGATGGTACACCGTGTGATGGGGAAAGGTTTCTAAAACGCACCTCATTTCTCATCTACTTGTGCTCGGGTTCGCCATTCCAGCCACTTTACTAGCAATCGCCCTACGTGGAGCATCAGCACCTTTAACCTCCTGTTCCGTACAGGTTGCAATTTGTCCTGAGGATGAATGGGAAGACGGGGAACCAATGAGAGACTAGCTCTTGGTGTTGGGACAGGCACAGGTCACTCTATTTTCCCACCAAGAAGAAGAATTAAACACAGGCTCAGCCTGCCCCCCGGAACCAGAACAGGGCCTGAAGCCATCCTGCGCTTTTGTGGCCAGCTCCCAAAAAAGCGAGTTGTAAAATGGAGCTTCAGGGCACTGCAATTCACAAACCTGCAGAGTTATAAATGATAACTCTCGTCCACAAATATATTGAGGGAAGGCAAAGAAGAGGATTTGAAATCAAGGCAGAATTGCAGGAAACAGATTTCAGGAGGTAGATTCGAATCGCCTTTAAAGCACATGAAAAGCGACAAAACGTTGAGAATAATGCCCTTGGCCAAAAAGGGCGTATGCGTTTTTTCCTGAATATATTCAGGAAAAAACGCATACGCCCTTTTTGGCCAACCAAGCAACCTGGAAAGGCAAATCAGCGCTACAAAGAAGTCTCACTTCCCATCGGTCAAAAGGGCCATGCTGAAAAAAGTGTCAAAACCAGAAATGCAGGACAGGCCATGGAGAAATGGGAGCCTTGCTACACTGATGGGCGGGATGTAAATTGCCAACAGCCACTCTGGAGAAGGGTACGGTGTGTCCTGAACCATCTAAAACACACAGCCTAGAGAGGATAGGGCACTTCCACGCATGGGGGTATAAAGTGGGAAAATTGAAAATCAGCAAGACACAAGCACCCCAAAGTTTAGGGATGCTCTGTTGACAAGGACCTCCACTTCATTCCACCTTAAATATCCCAGGAAAGCGAAAAATGGATAAAAAATTTGAGGTCCTTATGTACAATGGCATACCACTCAGCCATGAAATCAATGTCATAAGGCTAGTAGCAGCATGATGAGTGGATTTAGGTACGACGATTCTAAGTGAAATAAGTCACACAGAAAAGGACACTTCTCATAAGGTGTCACTTATAGAGGGAATGTAAAAACCGTTACACTTGAACTGAATTACAAAACAGAACAGAGTCACACATGCAGAAAACACACTATTGCTGCATAACGGGAAAGGGGAGGTGGGGAGATACATAAAACAAGAGTTTCAAATTAGATCAGATACCGTTCCATAAACCCAATATGTAACAGACAAGACCTACTCCTTGCTCAGAGAACTGGACTCAACACGCCCGATTCACCGCACAAGAATATATCTGACTAGTAATAATCTTAAAACCTATGTATTGATATCTCTCTGTTAGTGTGTCAAGTGGGTGTAAAGCGGCATAAACACAGCCGTGAAAAGCAGCTAAACCCCATTATAAAAATAAATTACTTTTAAAAACCCATGAAACAAAGACAGGGAAAGAGAGAGAAATTCTTACACAATTCGTTCAGGGGCTTTGATGCAAACTGGATTGACCATATCTAGACCCACAGCTGGATGAGACATAAGGGTGGACACTCTTGGGGCTGAGAGGTTTGGTGAGGTTGGGTGAGCAAACACAGACCCTTTAAAGTAATACTGCGTGCTACCCATCGCATGGGTCCCAAATCTCCAGGTTCAAGGGCATCTTCCTACATCGAAAACATGCATGAGAAACCCAGAAGATGGTACACCGTGTGATGGGGAAAGGTTTCTAAAACGCACCTCATTTCTCATCTACTTGTGCTCGGGTTCGCCATTCCAGCCACTTTACTAGCAATCGCCCTACGTGGAGCATCAGCACCTTTAACCTCCTGTTCCGTATAGGTTGAAATTTGTCCTGAGGATGAATGGGAAGACGGGGAACCAATGAGAGACTAGCTCTTGGTGTTGGGACAGGCACAGGTCACTCTATTTTCCCACCAAGAAGAAGAATTAAACACAGGCTCAGCCTGCCCCCCGGAACCAGAACAGGGCCTGAAGCCATCCTGCGCTTTTGTGGCCAGCTCCCAAAAAAGCGAGTTGTAAAATGGAGCTTCAGGGCACTGCAATTCACAAACCTGCAGAGTTATAAATGATAACTCTCGTCCACAAATATATTGAGGGAAGGCAAAGAAGAGGATTTGAAATCAAGGCAGAATTGCAGGAAATAGATTTCAGGAGGTAGATTCGAATCGCCTTTAAAGCACATGAAAAGCAACAAAACGTTGACAATAATGCCCTTGGCCAAAAAGGGCGTATGCTTTTTTTCCTGAATATATTCAGGAAAAAACGCATACGCCCTTTTTGGCCAACCAAGCAACCTGGAAAGGCAAATCAGCGCTACAAAGAAGTCTCGCTTCCCATCGGTCAAAAGGGCCATGCTGAAAAAAGTGTCAAAACCAGAAATGCAGGACAGGCCATGGAGAAATGGGAGCCTTGCTACACTGATGGGCGGGATGTAAATTGCCAACAGCCACTCTGGAGAAGGGTACGGTGTGTCCTGAACCATCTAAAACACACAGCCTAGAGAGGATAGGGCACTTCCACGCATGGGGGTATAAAGTGGGAAAATTGAAAATCAGCAAGACACAAGCACCCCAACGTTTAGGGCTGCTCTGTTGACAAGGACTTCCACTTCATTCCACCTTAAATATCCCAGGAAAGAGAAAAATGGATAAAAAAGTTGTCGTCGTTATGTACGATGGAATATCACTCAGCCATGAAATCAATGTCATAAGGCTATTAGCAACATGATGAGTGGATTTAGGTACGACGATTCTAAGTGAAATAAGTCACACAGAAAAGGACACTTCTCATAAGGTGTCACTTATAGAGGGAATGTAAAAACCGTTACACTTGAACTGAATTACAAAACAGAACAGAGTGACACATGCAGAAAACACACTATGGCTGCTTAACGGGAAAGGGGAGGTGGGGAGATACATAAAACAAGAGTTTCAAATTAGATCAGATACCGTTCCATAAACCCAATATGTAACAGACAAGACCTACTCCTTGCTCAGAGAACTGGACTCAACAGGCCCGATTCACCGCACAAGAATATATCTGACTAGTAATAATCTTAAAACCTATGAATTGATATCTCTCTGTTAGTGTGTCAAGTGGGTGTAAAGCGGCATAAACACAGCCGTGAAAAGCAGCTAAAGCCCATTATAAAAATAAATTACTTTTAAAAACCCATGAAACAAAGACAGTGAAAGAGAGAGAAATTCTTACACAATTCGTTCAGGGGCTGTGATGCAACCTGGATTGACCATATCTAGACCCACAGCTGGATGAGACATAAGGGTGGACTCTCTTGGGGCTGAGAGGTTTGGTGAAGGTGGGTGAGCAAACGCAGACCCTTTAAAGTAATACTGCGTGCTACCCATCGCATGGGTCCCAAATCTCCAGGTTCAAGGGCATCTTCCTACATCGAAAACATGCATGAGAAACCCAGAAGATGGTACACCGTGTGATGGGGAAAGGTTTCTAAAACGCACCTCATTTCTCATCTCCTTGTGCTCGGGTTCGCCATTCCAGCCACTTTACTAGCAATCTCCCTACTTGGAGCATCAGCACCTTTAACCTCCTGTTCCGTACAGGTTGCAATTTGTCCTGAGGATGAACGGGAAGACGGGGAACCAATGAGAGACTAGCTCTTGGAGTTGGGACAGGCACAGGTCACTCTATTTTCCCATCAGGAAGAAGAATTAACCACAGGCTCAGCCTGCCCCCCGGAACCAGAACAGGGCCTGAAGCCATCCTGCGCTTTTGCGGCCAGCTCCCACAAAAGCGACTTGTAAAATGGAGCTTTAGGGCACTGCAATTCACAAACCTGCAGAGTTATAAATGATAACTCTCGTCCACAAATATATTGAGGGAAGGCAAAGAAGAGGATTTGAAATCAAGGCAGAATTGCAGGAAACAGATTTCAGGAGGTAGATTCAAATCGCCTTTAAAGCACATGAAAAGCGGCAAAACGTTGACAATGATGCCCTTGGCCAAAAAGGGCGTATGCGTTTTTTCCTGAATATATTCAGGAAAAAACGCATACGCCCTTTTTGGCCAACCAAGCAACCTGGAAAGGCAAATCAGCGCTACAAAGAAGTCTCGCTTCCCATCGGTCAAAAGGGCCATGCTGAAAAAAGTGTCAAAACCAGAAATGCAGGACAGGCCATGGAGAAATGGGAGCCTTGCTACACTGATGGGCGGGATGTAAATCGCCAACAGCCACTCTGGAGAAGTGTACGGTGTGTCCTGAAACATCTAAAAAACACAGCTTAGAGAGCATAGGGCACTTCCACGCATGGGGGGATAAAGTGGGAAAATTGAAAATCAGCAAGACACAAGCACCCCAAAGTTTAGGGCTGCTCTGTTCACAAGGACCTCCACTTCATTCCACCTTAAATATCCCAGGAAAGCGAAAAATGGATCAAAAAGTTGTGGTCCTTATGTACAATGGAATATCACTCAGCCATGAAATCAATGTCATAAGGCTAGTAGCAGCATGATGAGTGGATTTAGGTAAGACGATTCTAAGTGAAATAAGTCACACAGAAAAGGACACTTCTCATAAGGTGTCACTTATAGAGGGAATGTAAAAACCGTTACACTTGAACTGAATTACAAAACAGAACAGAGTCACACATGCAGAAAACACACTATGGCTGCTTAACGGGAAAGGTGAGGTGGGGTGATACATAAAACAAGAGTTTCAAATTAGCTAAGATACCGTTCCATAAACCCAATATGTAATAGACAAGACCTACTCCTTCCTCAGAGAACTGGACTCAACACGCCCGATTCACCGCACAAGAATATATCTGACTAGTAATAATCTTAAAACCTATGTATTGATATCTCTCTGTTAGTGTGTCAAGTGGGTGTAAAGCGGCATAAACACAGCCGTGAAAAGCAGCTAAACCCCATCATAAAAAGAAATTACTTTTAAAAACCCATGAAACAAAGACAGGGAAAGAGAGAGAAATTCTTACACAATTCGTTCAGGGGCTGTGATGCAACCTGGATTGACCATATCTAGACCCACAGATGGATGAGACATAAGGGTGGACACTCTTGGGGCTGAGAGGTTTGGTGAGGTTGGGTGAGCAAACGCAGACCCTTTAAAGTAATACTGCGTGCTACCCATCGCATGGGTCCCAAATCTCCAGGTTCAAGGGCGTCTTCCTACATCGAAAACATGCATGAGAAACCCAGAAGATGGTACACCGTGTGATGGGGAAAGGTTTCTAAAACGCACCTCATTTCTCATCTCCTTGTGCTCGGGTTCGCCATTCCAGCCCCTTTACTACCAATCTCCCTACTTGGAGCATCAGCACCTTTAACCTCCTGTTCCGTACAGGTTGCAATTTGTCCTGAGAATGAACGGGAAGACGGGGAACCAATGAGAGACTAGCTCTTGGTGTTGGGACAGGCACAGGTCACTCTATTTTCCCATCAGGAAGAAGAATTAACCACAGGCTCAGCCTGCCCCCCGGAACCAGAACAGGGCCTGAAGCCATCCTGCGCTTTTGCGGCCAGCTCCCAAAAAAGCGACTTGTAAAATGGAGATTTAGGGCACTGCAATTCACAAACCTGCAGAGTTATAAATGATAACTCTCGTCCACAAATATATTCAGGGAAGGCAAAGAAGAGGATTTGAAATCAAGGCAGAATTGCAGGAAACAGATTTCAGGAGGTAGATTCGAATCGCCTTTAAAGCACATGAAAAGCGGCAAAACGTTGACAATGATGCCCTTGGCCAAAAAGGGCGTATGCGTTTTTTCCTGAATATATTCAGGAAAAAACGCATACGCCCTTTTTGGCCAACCAAGCAACCTGGAAAGGCAAATCAGCGCTACAAAGAAGTCTCGCTTCCCATCGGTCAAAAGGGCCATGCTGAAAAAAGTGTCAAAACCAGAAATGCAGGACAGGCCATGGAGAAATGGGAGCCTTGCTACACTGATGGGCGGGATGTAAATCGCCAACAGCCACTCTGGAGAAGTGTACGGTGTGTCCTGAAACATCTAAAAAACACAGCTTAGAGAGCATAGGGCACTTCCACGCATGGGGGGATAAAGTGGGAAAATTGAAAATCAGCAAGACACAAGCACCCCAAAGTTTAGGGCTGCTCTGTTGACAAGGACCTCCACTTCATTCCACCTTAAATATCCCAGGAAAGCGAAAAATGGATCAAAAAGTTGTGGTCCTTATGTACAATGGAATATCACTCAGCCATGAAATCAATGTCATAAGGCTAGTAGCAGCATGATGAGTGGATTTAGGTAAGACGATTCTAAGTGAAATAAGTCACACAGAAAAGGACACTTCTCATAAGGTGTCACTTATAAAGGGAATGTAAAAACCGTTACACTTGAACTGAATTACAAAACAGAACAGAGTCACACATGCAGAAAACACACTATGGCTGCTTAACGGGAAAGGTGAGGTGGGGTGATACATAAAACAAGAGTTTCAAATTAGCTCAGATACCGTTCCATAAACCCAATATGTAATAGACAAGACCTACTCCTTGCTCAGAGAACTGGCCTCAACACGCCCGATTCACCGCACAAGAATATATCTGACTAGTAATAATATTAAAACCTATGTATTGATATCTCTCTGTTAGTGTGTCAAGTGGGTGTAAAGCGGCATAAACACAGCCGTGAAAAGCAGCTAAACCCCATTATAAAAATAAATTACTTTTAAAAACCCATGAAACAAAGACAGGGAAAGAGAGAGAAATTCTTACACAATTCGTTCAGGGGCTGTGATGCAACCTGGATTGACCATATCTAGACCCACAGCTGGATGAGACATAAGGGTGGACACTCTTGGGGCTGAGAGGTTTGGTGAGGTTGGGTGAGCAAACGCAGACCCTTTAAAGTAATACTGCGTGCTACCCATCGCATGGGTCCCAAATCTCCAGGTTCAAGGGCATCTTCCTACATCGAAAACATGCATGAGAAACCCAGAAGATGGTACACCGTGTGATGGGGAAAGGTTTCTAAAACGCACCTCATTTCTCATCTCCTTGTGCTCGGGTTCGCCATTCCAGCCACTTTACTAGCAATCTCCCTACTTGGAGCATCAGCACTTTTAACCTCCTGTTCCATACAGGTTGCAATTTGTCCTGAGGATGAACGGGAAGACGGGGAAAAAATGAGAGACTAGCTCTTGGTGTTGGGACAGGCACAGGTCTCTCTATTTTCCCATCAGGAAGAAGAATTAACCACAGGCTCAGCCTGCCCCCCGGAACCAGAACAGGGCCTGAAGCCATCCTGCGCTTTTGCTCCCAGCTCCCAAAAAAGCGACTTGTAAAATGGAGCTTCAGGGCACTGCAATTCACAAACCTGCAGAGTTATAAATGATAACTCTCGTCCACAAATATATTGAGGGAAGGCAAAGAAGAGGATTTGAAATCAAGGCAGAATTGCAGGAAACAGATTTCAGGAGGTAGATTCGAATCGCCTTTAAAGCCCATGAAAAGCGGCAAAACGTTGACAATGATGCCCTTGGCCAAAAAGGGCGTATGCGTTTTTTCCTGAATATATTCAGGAAAAAACGCATACGCCCTTTTTGGCCAACCAAGCAACCTGGAAAGGCAAATCAGCGCTACAAAGAAGTCTAGCTTCCCATCGGTCAAAAGGGCCATGCTGAAAAAAGTGTCAAAACCAGAAATGCAGGACAGGCCATGGAAAAATGGGAGCCTTGCTACCCTGATGGGCGGGATGTAAATTGCCAACAGCCACTCTGGAGAAGTGTACGGTGTGTCCTGAAACATCTAAAAAACACAGCTTAGAGAGCATAGGGCACTTCCACGCATGGGGGGATAAAGTGGGAAAATTGAAAATCAGCAAGACACAAGCACCCCAAAGTTTAGGGCTGCTCTGTTGACAAGGATCTCCACTTCATTCCACCTTAAATATCCCAGGAAAGCGAAAAATGGATCAAAAAGTTGTGGTCCTTATGTACAATGGAATATCACTCAGCCATGAAATCAATGTCATAAGGCTAGTAGCAGCATGATGAGTGGATTTAGGTAAGACGATTCTAAGTGAAATAAGTCACACAGAAAAGGACACTTCTCATAAGGTGTCACTTATAAAGGGAATGTAAAAACCGTTACACTTGAACTGAATTACAAAACAGAACAGAGTCACACATGCAGAAAACACACTATGGCTGCTTAACGGGAAAGGTGAGGTGGGGTGATACATAAAACAAGAGTTTCAAATTAGCTCAGATACCGTTCCATAAACCCAATATGTAATAGACAAGACCTACTCCTTGCTCAGAGAACTGGCCTCAACATGCCCGATTCACCGCACAAGAATATATCTGACTAGTAATAATCTTAAAACCTATGTATTGATATCTCTCTGTTAGTGTGTCAAGTGGGTGTAAAGCTGCATAAACACAGCCGTGAAAAGCAGCTAAACCCCATCATAAAAAGAAATTACTTTTAAAAACCCATGAAACAAAGACAGGGAAAGAGAGAGAAATTCTTACACAATTCGTTCAGGGGCTGTGATGCAACCTGGATTGACCATATCTAGACCCACAGCTGGATGAGACATAAGGGTGGACACTCTTGGGGCTGAGAGGTTTGGTGAGGTTGGGTGAGCAAACGCAGACCCTTTAAAGTAATACTGCGTGCTACCCATCGCATGGGTCCCAAATCTCCAGGTTCAAGGGCGTCTTCCTACATCGAAAACATGCATGAGAAACCCAGAAGATGGTACACCGTGTGATGGGGAAAGGTTTCTAAAATGCACCTCATTTCTCATCTCCTTGTGCTCGGGTTCGCCATTCCAGCCACTTTACTAGCAATCTCCCTACTTGGAGCATCAGCACCTTTAACCTCCTGTTCTGTACAGGTTGCAATTTGTCCTGAGGATGAACGGGAAGACGGGGAACCAATGAGAGACTAGCTCTTGGTGTTGGGACAGGCACAGGTCACTCTATTTTCCCATCAGGAAGAAGAATTAACCACAGGCTCAGCCTGCCCCCTGGAACCAGAACAGGGCCTGAAGCCATCCTGCGCTTTTGCGGCCAGCTCCCAAAATAGCGACTTGTAAAATGGAGCTTCAGGGCACTGCAATTCACAAACCTGCAGAGTTATAAATGATAACTCTCGTCCCCAAATATATTGAGGGAAGGCAATGAAGAGGATTTGAAATCAAGCCAGAATTGCAGGAAACAGATTTCAGGAGGTAGATTCGAATCGCCTTTAACGCACATGAAAAGCGGCAAAACGTTGACAATGATGCCCTTGGCCAAAAAGGGCGTATGCGTTTTTTCCTGAATATATTCAGGAAAAAACGCATACGCCCTTTTTGGCCAACCAAGCAACCTGGAAAGGCAAATCAGCGCTACAAAGAAGTCTCGCTTCCCATCGGTCAAAAGGGCCATGCTGAAAAAAGTGTCAAAACCAGAAATGCAGGACAGGCCATGGAGAAATGGGAGCCTTGCTACACTGATGGGCGGGATGTAAATTGCCAACAGCCACTCTGGATAAGGGTACGGTGTGTCCTGAACCATCAAAAACACACAGCCTAGAGAGGATAGGGCACTTCCACGCATGGGGGTATAAAGTGGGAAAATTGAAAATCAGCAAGACACAAGCACCCCAACGTTTAGGGCTGCTCTGTTGACAAGGACTTCCACTTCATTCCACCTTAAATATCCCAGGAAAGAGAAAAATGGATACAAAAGTTGTGGTCCTTATGTACGATGGAATATCACTCAGCCATGAAATCAATGTCATAAGGCTAGTAGCAGCATGATGAGTGGATTTAGGTACGACGATTCTAAGTGAAATAAGTCACACAGAAAAGGACACTTCTCATAAGGTGTCACTTATAGAGGGAATGTAAAAACCGTTACACTTGAACTGAATTACAAAACAGAACAGAGTGACACATGCAGAAAACACACTATGGCTGCTTAACGGGAAAGGGGAGGTGGGGAGATACATAAAACAAGAGTTTCAAATTAGATCAGATACCGCTCCATAAACCCAATATGTAACAGACAAGACCTACTCCTTGCTCAGAGAACTGGACTCAACACGCCCGATTCACCGCACAAGAATATATCTGACTAGTAATAATCTTAAAACCTATGTATTGATATCTCTCTATTAGTGTGTCAAGTGGGTGTAAAGCGGCATAAACACAGCCGTGAAAAGCAGCTAAACCCCATTATAAAAATAAATTACTTTTAAAAACCCATGAAACAAAGACAGGGAAAGAGAGAGAAATTCTAACACAATTCGTTCAGGGGCTTTGATGCAACCTGGATTGACCATATCTAGACCCACAGCTGGATGAGACATAAGGGTCGACACTCTTGGGGCTGAGAGGTTTGGTGAGGTTGGGTGAGCAAACACAGACCCTTTAAAGTAATACTGCGTGGTACCCATCGCATGGGTCCCAAATCTCCAGGTTCAAGGGCATCTTCCTACATCGAAAACATGCATGAGAAACCCAGAAGATGGTACACCGTGTGATGGGGAAAGGTTTCTAAAACGCACCTCATTTCTCATCTCCTTGTGCTCGGGTTTGCCATTCCAGCCACTTTACTAGCAATCTCCCTACTTGGAGCATCAGCACCTTTAACCTCCTGTTCTGTACAGGTTGCAATTTGTCCTGAGGATGAACGGGAAGACGGGGAACCAATGAGAGACTAGCTCTTGGTGTTGGGACAGGCACAGGTCACTCTATTTTCCCATCAGGAAGAAGAATTAACCACAGGCTCAGCCTGCCCCCCGGAACCAGAACAGGGCCTGAAGCCATCCTGCGCTTTTGCGGCCACCTCCCAAAAAAGCGAGTTGTAAAATGGAGCTTCAGGGCACTGCAATTCACAAACCTGCAGAGTTATAAATGATAACTCTCGTCCACAAATATATTGAGTGAAGGCAAAGAAGAGGATTTGAAGTCAAGGCAGAATTTCAGGAAACAGATTTTAGGAGGTAGATTCGAATCGCCTTTAAAGCACATGAAAAGCGACAAAACGTTGAGAATAATGCCCTTGGCCAAAAAGGGCGTATGCGTTTTTTCCTGAATATATTCAGGAAAAAACGCATACGCCCTTTTTGGCCAACCAAGCAACCTGGAAAGGCAAATCAGCGCTACAAAGAAGTCTCACTTCCCATCGGTCAAAAGGGCCATGCTGAAAAAAGTGTCAAAACCAGAAATGCAGGACAGGCCATGGAGAAATGGGAGCCTTGCTACACTGATGGGCGGGATGTAAATTGCCAACAGCCACTCTGGAGAAGGGTACGGTGTGTCCTGAACCATCTAAAACACACAGCCTAGAGAGGATAGGGCACTTCCACGCATGGGGGTATAAAGTGGGAAAATTGAAAATCAGCAAGACACAAGCACCCCAAAGTTTAGGGATGCTCTGTTGACAAGGACCTCCACTTCATTCCACCTTAAATATCCCAGGAAAGCGAAAAATGGATAAAAAATTTGAGGTCCTTATGTACAATGGCATACCACTCAGCCATGAAATCAATGTCATAAGGCTAGTAGCAGCATGATGAGTGGATTTAGGTACGACGATTCTAAGTGAAATAAGTCACACAGAAAAGGACACTTCTCATAAGGTGTCACTTATAGAGGGAATGTAAAAACCGTTACACTTGAACTGAATTACAAAACAGAACAGAGTCACACATGCAGAAAACACACTATTGCTGCATAACGGGAAAGGGGAGGTGGGGAGATACATAAAACAAGAGTTTCAAATTAGATCAGATACCGTTCCATAAACCCAATATGTAACAGACAAGACCTACTCCTTGCTCAGAGAACTGGACTCAACACGCCCGATTCACCGCACAAGAATATATCTGACTAGTAATAATCTTAAAACCTATGTATTGATATCTCTCTGTTAGTGTGTCAAGTGGGTGTAAAGCGGCATAAACACAGCCGTGAAAAGCAGCTAAACCCCATTATAAAAATAAATTACTTTTAAAAACCCATGAAACAAAGACAGGGAAAGAGAGAGAAATTCTTACACAATTCGTTCAGGGGCTTTGATGCAAACTGGATTGACCATATCTAGACCCACAGCTGGATGAGACATAAGGGTGGACACTCTTGGGGCTGAGAGGTTTGGTGAGGTTGGGTGAGCAAACACAGACCCTTTAAAGTAATACTGCGTGCTACCCATCGCATGGGTCCCAAATCTCCAGGTTCAAGGGCATCTTCCTACATCGAAAACATGCATGAGAAACCCAGAAGATGGTACACCGTGTGATGGGGAAAGGTTTCTAAAACGCACCTCATTTCTCATCTACTTGTGCTCGGGTTCGCCATTCCAGCCACTTTACTAGCAATCGCCCTACGTGGAGCATCAGCACCTTTAACCTCCTGTTCCGTATAGGTTGAAATTTGTCCTGAGGATGAATGGGAAGACGGGGAACCAATGAGAGACTAGCTCTTGGTGTTGGGACAGGCACAGGTCACTCTATTTTCCCACCAAGAAGAAGAATTAAACACAGGCTCAGCCTGCCCCCCGGAACCAGAACAGGGCCTGAAGCCATCCTGCGCTTTTGTGGCCAGCTCCCAAAAAAGCGAGTTGTAAAATGGAGCTTCAGGGCACTGCAATTCACAAACCTGCAGAGTTATAAATGATAACTCTCGTCCACAAATATATTGAGGGAAGGCAAAGAAGAGGATTTGAAATCAAGGCAGAATTGCAGGAAATAGATTTCAGGAGGTAGATTCGAATCGCCTTTAAAGCACATGAAAAGCAACAAAACGTTGACAATAATGCCCTTGGCCAAAAAGGGCGTATGCTTTTTTTCCTGAATATATTCAGGAAAAAACGCATACGCCCTTTTTGGCCAACCAAGCAACCTGGAAAGGCAAATCAGCGCTACAAAGAAGTCTCGCTTCCCATCGGTCAAAAGGGCCATGCTGAAAAAAGTGTCAAAACCAGAAATGCAGGACAGGCCATGGAGAAATGGGAGCCTTGCTACACTGATGGGCGGGATGTAAATTGCCAACAGCCACTCTGGAGAAGGGTACGGTGTGTCCTGAACCATCTAAAACACACAGCCTAGAGAGGATAGGGCACTTCCACGCATGGGGGTATAAAGTGGGAAAATTGAAAATCAGCAAGACACAAGCACCCCAACGTTTAGGGCTGCTCTGTTGACAAGGACTTCCACTTCATTCCACCTTAAATATCCCAGGAAAGAGAAAAATGGATAAAAAAGTTGTCGTCGTTATGTACGATGGAATATCACTCAGCCATGAAATCAATGTCATAAGGCTATTAGCAACATGATGAGTGGATTTAGGTACGACGATTCTAAGTGAAATAAGTCACACAGAAAAGGACACTTCTCATAAGGTGTCACTTATAGAGGGAATGTAAAAACCGTTACACTTGAACTGAATTACAAAACAGAACAGAGTGACACATGCAGAAAACACACTATGGCTGCTTAACGGGAAAGGGGAGGTGGGGAGATACATAAAACAAGAGTTTCAAATTAGATCAGATACCGTTCCATAAACCCAATATGTAACAGACAAGACCTACTCCTTGCTCAGAGAACTGGACTCAACAGGCCCGATTCACCGCACAAGAATATATCTGACTAGTAATAATCTTAAAACCTATGAATTGATATCTCTCTGTTAGTGTGTCAAGTGGGTGTAAAGCGGCATAAACACAGCCGTGAAAAGCAGCTAAAGCCCATTATAAAAATAAATTACTTTTAAAAACCCATGAAACAAAGACAGTGAAAGAGAGAGAAATTCTTACACAATTCGTTCAGGGGCTGTGATGCAACCTGGATTGACCATATCTAGACCCACAGCTGGATGAGACATAAGGGTGGACTCTCTTGGGGCTGAGAGGTTTGGTGAAGGTGGGTGAGCAAACGCAGACCCTTTAAAGTAATACTGCGTGCTACCCATCGCATGGGTCCCAAATCTCCAGGTTCAAGGGCATCTTCCTACATAGAAAACAGGCATGAGAAACCCAGAAGATGGTACACCGTGTGATGGGGAAAGGTTTCTAAAACGCACCTCATTTCTCATCTACTTGTGCTCGGGTTCGCCATTCCAGCCACTTTACTAGCAATCGCCCTACGTGGAGCATCAGCACCTTTAACCTCCTGTTCCGTACAGGTTGCAATTTGTCCTGAGGATGAATGGGAAGACGGGGAACCAATGAGAGACTAGCTCTTGGTGTTGGGACAGGCACAGGTCACTCTATTTTCCCACCAAGAAGAAGAATTAAACACAGGCTCAGCCTGCCCCCCGGAACCAGGACAGGGCCTGAAGCCATCCTGCGCTTTTGTGGCCAGCTCCCAAAAAAGCGAGTTGTAAAATGGAGCTTCAGGGCACTGCAATTCACAAACCTGCAGAGTTATAAATGATAACTCTCGTCCACAAATATATTGAGGGAAGGCAAAGAAGAGGATTTGAAATCAAGGCAGAATTGCAGGAAACAGATTTCAGGAGGTAGATTCGAATCGCCTTTAAAGCCCATGAAAAGCGGCAAAACGTTGACAATGATGCCCTTGGCCAAAAAGGGCGTATGCGTTTTTTCCTGAATATATTCAGGAAAAAACGCATACGCCCTTTTTGGCCAACCAAGCAACCTGGAAAGGCAAATCAGCGCTACAAAGAAGTCTCGCTTCCCATCGGTCAAAAGGGCCATGCTGAAAAAAGTTTCAAAACCAGAAATGCAGGACAGGCCATAGAGAAATGGGAGCCTTGCTACACTGATGGGCGGGATGTAAATTGCCAACAGCCACTCTGGAGAAGGGTACGGTTTGTCCTGAAACAGCTAAAAACACAGCTTAGAGAGCATAGGGCACTATCACGCATGGGGGTATAAAGTGGGAAAATTAAAAATCAGCAAGACACAAGCACCCCAAAGTTTAGGGATGCTCTGTTGACAAGGACCTCCACTTCATTCCACCTTAAATATCCCATGAAAGCGAAAAATGGATAAAAAATTTGAGGTCCTTATGTACAATGGCATACCACTCAGCCATGAAATCAATGTCATAAGGCTAGTAGCAGCATGATGAGTGGATTTAGGTACGACGATTCTAAGTGAAATAAGTCACACAGAAAAGGACACTTCTCATAAGGTGTCACTTATAGAGGGAATGTAAAAACCGTTACACTTGAACTGAATTACAAAACAGAACAGAGTCACACATGCAGAAAACACACTATTGCTGCGTAACGGGAAAGGTGAGGTGGGGTGATACATAAAGCAAGAGTTTCAAATTAGCTCAGATACCGTTCCATAAACCCAATATGTAATAGACAAGACCTACTCCTTGCTCAGAGAACTGGACTCAACACGCCCGATTCACCGCACAAGAATATATCTGACTAGTAATAATCTTAAAACCTATGTGTTGATATCTCTCTGTTAGTGTGTCAAGTGGGTGTAAAGCGGCATAAACACAGCCGTGAAAAGCAGCTAAAGCCCATTATAAAAATAAATTACTTTTAAAAACCCATGAAACAAAGACAGTGAAAGAGAGAGAAATTCTTACACAATTCGTTCAGGGGCTGTGATGCAACCTGGATTGACCATATCTAGACCCACAGCTGGATGAGACATAAGGGTGGACTCTCTTGGGGCTGAGAGGTTTGGTGAAGGTGGGTGAGCAAACGCAGACCCTTTAAAGTAATACTGCGTGCTACCCATCGCATGGGTCCCAAATCTCCAGGTTCAAGGGCATCTTCCTACATAGAAAACAGGCATGAGAAACCCAGAAGATGGTACACCGTGTGATGGGGAAAGGTTTCTAAAACGCACCTCATTTCTCATCTACTTGTGCTCGGGTTCGCCATTCCAGCCACTTTACTAGCAATCGCCCTACGTGGAGCATCAGCACCTTTAACCTCCTGTTCCGTACAGGTTGCAATTTGTCCTGAGGATGAATGGGAAGACGGGGAACCAATGAGAGACTAGCTCTTGGTGTTGGGACAGGCACAGGTCACTCTATTTTCCCACCAAGAAGAAGAATTAAACACAGGCTCAGCCTGCCCCCCGGAACCAGAACAGGGCCTGAAGCCATCCTGCGCTTTTGTGGCCAGCTCCCAAAAAAGCGAGTTGTAAAATGGAGCTTCAGGGCACTGCAATTCACAAACCTGCAGAGTTATAAATGATAACTCTCGTCCACAAATATATTGAGGGAAGGCAAAGAAGAGGATTTGAAATCAAGGCAGAATTGCAGGAAACAGATTTCAGGAGGTAGATTCGAATCGCCTTTAAAGCCCATGAAAAGCGGCAAAACGTTGACAATGATGCCCTTGGCCAAAAAGGGCGTATGCGTTTTTTCCTGAATATATTCAGGAAAAAACGCATACGCCCTTTTTGGCCAACCAAGCAACCTGGAAAGGCAAATCAGCGCTACAAAGAAGTCTCGCTTCCCATCGGTCAAAAGGGCCATGCTGAAAAAAGTTTCAAAACCAGAAATGCAGGACAGGCCATAGAGAAATGGGAGCCTTGCTACACTGATGGGCGGGATGTAAATTGCCAACAGCCACTCTGGAGAAGGGTACGGTTTGTCCTGAAACAGCTAAAAACACAGCTTAGAGAGCATAGGGCACTATCACGCATGGGGGTATAAAGTGGGAAAATTAAAAATCAGCAAGACACAAGCACCCCAAAGTTTAGGGATGCTCTGTTGACAAGGACCTCCACTTCATTCCACCTTAAATATCCCATGAAAGCGAAAAATGGATAAAAAATTTGAGGTCCTTATGTACAATGGCATACCACTCAGCCATGAAATCAATGTCATAAGGCTAGTAGCAGCATGATGAGTGGATTTAGGTACGACGATTCTAAGTGAAATAAGTCACACAGAAAAGGACACTTCTCATAAGGTGTCACTTATAGAGGGAATGTAAAAACCGTTACACTTGAACTGAATTACAAAACAGAACAGAGTCACACATGCAGAAAACACACTATTGCTGCGTAACGGGAAAGGTGAGGTGGGGTGATACATAAAGCAAGAGTTTCAAATTAGCTCAGATACCGTTCCATAAACCCAATATGTAATAGACAAGACCTACTCCTTGCTCAGAGAACTGGACTCAACACGCCCGATTCACCGCACAAGAATATATCTGACTAGTAATAATCTTAAAACCTATGTGTTGATATCTCTCTATTAATGTGTCAAGTGGGTGTAAAGCGGCAAAAACACAGCCGTGAAAAGCAGCTAAACCCCATTATAAAATTAAATTACTTTTAAAAACCCATGAAACAAAGACAGGGAAAGAGAGAGAAATTCTTACACAATTCGTTCAGGGGCTTTGATGCAACCTGGATTGACCATATCTAGACCCACAGCTGGATGAGACATAAGGGTGGACACTCTTGGGGCTGAGAGGTTTGGTGAGGTTGGGTGAGCAAACACAGACCCTTTAAAGTAATACTGCGTGGTACCCATCGCATGGGTCCCAAATCTCCAGGTTCAAGGGCATCTTCCTACATCGAAAACATGCATGAGAAACCCAGAAGATGGTACACCGTGTGATGGGGAAAGGTTTCTAAAACGCACCTCATTTCTCATCTCCTTGTGCTCGGGTTTGCCATTCCAGCCACTTTACTAGCAATCTCCCTACTTGGAGCATCAGCACCTTTAACCTCCTGTTCTGTACAGGTTGCAATTTGTCCTGAGGATGAACGGGAAGACGGGGAACCAATGAGAGACTAGCTCTTGGTGTTGGGACAGGCACAGGTCACTCTATTTTCCCATCAGGAAGAAGAATTAACCACAGGCTCAGCCTGCCCCCCGGAACCAGAACAGGGCCTGAAGCCATCCTGCGCTTTTGCGGCCACCTCCAAAAAAAGCGAGTTGTAAAATGGAGCTTCAGGACACTGCAATTCACAAACCTGCAGAGTTATAAATGATAACTCTCGTCCACAAATATATTGAGTGAAGGCAAAGAAGAGGATTTGAAGTCAAGGCAGAATTTCAGGAAACAGATTTTAGGATGTAGATTCGAATTGCCTTTAAAGCACATGAAAAGCGACAAAACGTTGACAATGATGCCCTTGGCCAAAAAGGGCGTATGCGTTTTTTCCTGAATATATTCAGGAAAAAACACATACGCCCTTTTTGGCCAACCAAGCAACCTGGAAAGGCAAATCAGCGCTACAAAGAAGTCTCGCTTCCCATCGGTCAAAAGGGCCATGCTGAAAAAAGTTTCAAAACCAGAAATGCAGGACAGGCCATAGAGAAATGGGAGCCTTGCTACACTGATGGGCGGGATGTAAATTGCCAACAGCCACTCTGGAGAAGGGTACGGTGTGTCCTGAAACAGCTAAAAACACAGCTTAGAGAGCATAGGGCACTTCCACGCATGGGGGTATAAAGTGGGAAAATTAAAAATCAGCAAGACACAAGCACCCCATAGTTTAGGGGTGCTCTTTTGACAAGGACCTCCACTTCATTCCACCTTAAATATCCCAGGAAAGCGAAAAATGGATAAAAAAGTTGTAGTCCTTATTTACAATGGAATATCACTCAGCCATGAAATCAATATCATAAGGCTAGTAGCAGCATGATGAGTGGATTTAGGTACGACGATTCTAAGTGAAATAAGTCACACAGAAAAGGACACTTCTCATAAGGTGTCACTTATAGAGGGAATGTAAAAACCGTTACACTTGAACTGAATTACAAAACAGAACAGAGTCACACATGCAGAAAACACACTATGGCTGCTTAACTGGAAAGGTGAGGTGGGGTGATACATAAAACAAGAGTTTCAAATTAGCTCAGATACCGTTCCATAAACCCAATATGTTATAGACAAAACCTACTCCTTGCTCAGAGAACTGGACTCAACACGCCCGATTCACCGCACAAGAATATATCTGACTAGTAATAATCTTAAAACCTATGTATTGATATCTCTCTATTAATGTGTCAAGTGGGTGTAAAGCGGCAAAAACACAGCCGTGAAAAGCAGCTAAACCCCATTATAAAATTAAATTACTTTTAAAAACCCATGAAACAAAGACAGGGAAAGAGAGAGAAATTCTTACACAATTCGTTCAGGGGCTTTGATGCAACCTGGATTGACCATATCTAGACCCACAGCTGGATGAGACATAAGGGTGGACACTCTTGGGGCTGAGAGGTTTGGTGAGGTTGGGTGAGCAAACACAGACCCTTTAAAGTAATACTGCGTGGTACCCATCGCATGGGTCCCAAATCTCCAGGTTCAAGGGCATCTTCCTACATCGAAAACATGCATGAGAAACCCAGAAGATGGTACACCGTGTGATGGGGAAAGGTTTCTAAAACGCACCTCATTTCTCATCTCCTTGTGCTCGGGTTTGCCATTCCAGCCACTTTACTAGCAATCTCCCTACTTGGAGCATCAGCACCTTTAACCTCCTGTTCTGTACAGGTTGCAATTTGTCCTGAGGATGAACGGGAAGACGGGGAACCAATGAGAGACTAGCTCTTGGTGTTGGGACAGGCACAGGTCACTCTATTTTCCCATCAGGAAGAAGAATTAACCACAGGCTCAGCCTGCCCCCCGGAACCAGAACAGGGCCTGAAGCCATCCTGCGCTTTTGCGGCCACCTCCAAAAAAAGCGAGTTGTAAAATGGAGCTTCAGGACACTGCAATTCACAAACCTGCAGAGTTATAAATGATAACTCTCGTCCACAAATATATTGAGTGAAGGCAAAGAAGAGGATTTGAAGTCAAGGCAGAATTTCAGGAAACAGATTTTAGGATGTAGATTCGAATCGCCTTTAAAGCACATGAAAAGCGACAAAACGTTGACAATGATGCCCTTGGCCAAAAAGGGCGTATGCGTTTTTTCCTGAATATATTCAGGAAAAAACACATACGCCCTTTTTGGCCAACCAAGCAACCTGGAAAGGCAAATCAGCGCTACAAAGAAGTCTCGCTTCCCATCGGTCAAAAGGGCCATGCTGAAAAAAGTTTCAAAACCAGAAATGCAGGACAGGCCATAGAGAAATGGGAGCCTTGCTACACTGATGGGCGGGATGTAAATTGCCAACAGCCACTCTGGAGAAGGGTACGGTGTGTCCTGAAACAGCTAAAAACACAGCTTAGAGAGCATAGGGCACTTCCACGCATGGGGGTATAAAGTGGGAAAATTAAAAATCAGCAAGACACAAGCACCCCATAGTTTAGGGGTGCTCTTTTGACAAGGACCTCCACTTCATTCCACCTTAAATATCCCAGGAAAGCGAAAAATGGATAAAAAAGTTGTAGTCCTTATTTACAATGGAATATCACTCAGCCATGAAATCAATATCATAAGGCTAGTAGCAGCATGATGAGTGGATTTAGGTACGACGATTCTAAGTGAAATAAGTCACACAGAAAAGGACACTTCTCATAAGGTGTCACTTATAGAGGGAATGTAAAAACCGTTACACTTGAACTGAATTACAAAACAGAACAGAGTCACACATGCAGAAAACACACTATGGCTGCTTAACTGGAAAGGTGAGGTGGGGTGATACATAAAACAAGAGTTTCAAATTAGCTCAGATACCGTTCCATAAACCCAATATGTTATAGACAAAACCTACTCCTTGCTCAGAGAACTGGACTCAACACGCCCGATTCACCGCACAAGAATATATCTGACTAGTAATAATCTTAAAACCTATGTATTGATATCTCTCTATTAATGTGTCAAGTGGGTGTAAAGCGGCAAAAACACAGCCGTGAAAAGCAGCTAAACCCCATTATAAAATTAAATTACTTTTAAAAACCCATGAAACAAAGACAGGGAAAGAGAGAGAAATTCTTACACAATTCGTTCAGGGGCTTTGATGCAACCTGGATTGACCATATCTAGACCCACAGCTGGATGAGACATAAGGGTGGACACTCTTGGGGCTGAGAGGTTTGGTGAGGTTGGGTGAGCAAACACAGACCCTTTAAAGTAATACTGCGTGGTACCCATCGCATGGGTCCCAAATCTCCAGGTTCAAGGGCATCTTCCTACATCGAAAACATGCATGAGAAACCCAGAAGATGGTACACCGTGTGATGGGGAAAGGTTTCTAAAACGCACCTCATTTCTCATCTCCTTGTGCTCGGGTTTGCCATTCCAGCCACTTTACTAGCAATCTCCCTACTTGGAGCATCAGCACCTTTAACCTCCTGTTCTGTACAGGTTGCAATTTGTCCTGAGGATGAACGGGAAGACGGGGAACCAATGAGAGACTAGCTCTTGGTGTTGGGACAGGCACAGGTCACTCTATTTTCCCATCAGGAAGAAGAATTAACCACAGGCTCAGCCTGCCCCCCGGAACCAGAACAGGGCCTGAAGCCATCCTGCGCTTTTGCGGCCACCTCCAAAAAAAGCGAGTTGTAAAATGGAGCTTCAGGACACTGCAATTCACAAACCTGCAGAGTTATAAATGATAACTCTCGTCCACAAATATATTGAGTGAAGGCAAAGAAGAGGATTTGAAGTCAAGGCAGAATTTCAGGAAACAGATTTTAGGATGTAGATTCGAATCGCCTTTAAAGCACATGAAAAGCGACAAAACGTTGACAATGATGCCCTTGGCCAAAAAGGGCGTATGCGTTTTTTCCTGAATATATTCAGGAAAAAACACATACGCCCTTTTTGGCCAACCAAGCAACCTGGAAAGGCAAATCAGCGCTACAAAGAAGTCTCGCTTCCCATCGGTCAAAAGGGCCATGCTGAAAAAAGTTTCAAAACCAGAAATGCAGGACAGGCCATAGAGAAATGGGAGCCTTGCTACACTGATGGGCGGGATGTAAATTGCCAACAGCCACTCTGGAGAAGGGTACGGTGTGTCCTGAAACAGCTAAAAACACAGCTTAGAGAGCATAGGGCACTTCCACGCATGGGGGTATAAAGTGGGAAAATTAAAAATCAGCAAGACACAAGCACCCCATAGTTTAGGGGTGCTCTTTTGACAAGGACCTCCACTTCATTCCACCTTAAATATCCCAGGAAAGCGAAAAATGGATAAAAAAGTTGTAGTCCTTATTTACAATGGAATATCACTCAGCCATGAAATCAATATCATAAGGCTAGTAGCAGCATGATGAGTGGATTTAGGTACGACGATTCTAAGTGAAATAAGTCACACAGAAAAGGACACTTCTCATAAGGTGTCACTTATAGAGGGAATGTAAAAACCGTTACACTTGAACTGAATTACAAAACAGAACAGAGTCACACATGCAGAAAACACACTATGGCTGCTTAACTGGAAAGGTGAGGTGGGGTGATACATAAAACAAGAGTTTCAAATTAGCTCAGATACCGTTCCATAAACCCAATATGTTATAGACAAAACCTACTCCTTGCTCAGAGAACTGGACTCAACACGCCCGATTCACCGCACAAGAATATATCTGACTAGTAATAATCTTAAAACCTATGTATTGATATCTCTCTATTAATGTGTCAAGTGGGTGTAAAGCGGCAAAAACACAGCCGTGAAAAGCAGCTAAACCCCATTATAAAATTAAATTACTTTTAAAAACCCATGAAACAAAGACAGGGAAAGAGAGAGAAATTCTTACACAATTCGTTCAGGGGCTTTGATGCAACCTGGATTGACCATATCTAGACCCACAGCTGGATGAGACATAAGGGTGGACACTCTTGGGGCTGAGAGGTTTGGTGAGGTTGGGTGAGCAAACACAGACCCTTTAAAGTAATACTGCGTGGTACCCATCGCATGGGTCCCAAATCTCCAGGTTCAAGGGCATCTTCCTACATCGAAAACATGCATGAGAAACCCAGAAGATGGTACACCGTGTGATGGGGAAAGGTTTCTAAAACGCACCTCATTTCTCATCTCCTTGTGCTCGGGTTTGCCATTCCAGCCACTTTACTAGCAATCTCCCTACTTGGAGCATCAGCACCTTTAACCTCCTGTTCTGTACAGGTTGCAATTTGTCCTGAGGATGAACGGGAAGACGGGGAACCAATGAGAGACTAGCTCTTGGTGTTGGGACAGGCACAGGTCACTCTATTTTCCCATCAGGAAGAAGAATTAACCACAGGCTCAGCCTGCCCCCCGGAACCAGAACAGGGCCTGAAGCCATCCTGCGCTTTTGCGGCCACCTCCAAAAAAAGCGAGTTGTAAAATGGAGCTTCAGGACACTGCAATTCACAAACCTGCAGAGTTATAAATGATAACTCTCGTCCACAAATATATTGAGTGAAGGCAAAGAAGAGGATTTGAAGTCAAGGCAGAATTTCAGGAAACAGATTTTAGGATGTAGATTCGAATCGCCTTTAAAGCACATGAAAAGCGACAAAACGTTGACAATGATGCCCTTGGCCAAAAAGGGCGTATGCGTTTTTTCCTGAATATATTCAGGAAAAAACACATACGCCCTTTTTGGCCAACCAAGCAACCTGGAAAGGCAAATCAGCGCTACAAAGAAGTCTCGCTTCCCATCGGTCAAAAGGGCCATGCTGAAAAAAGTTTCAAAACCAGAAATGCAGGACAGGCCATAGAGAAATGGGAGCCTTGCTACACTGATGGGCGGGATGTAAATTGCCAACAGCCACTCTGGAGAAGGGTACGGTGTGTCCTGAAACAGCTAAAAACACAGCTTAGAGAGCATAGGGCACTTCCACGCATGGGGGTATAAAGTGGGAAAATTAAAAATCAGCAAGACACAAGCACCCCATAGTTTAGGGGTGCTCTTTTGACAAGGACCTCCACTTCATTCCACCTTAAATATCCCAGGAAAGCGAAAAATGGATAAAAAAGTTGTAGTCCTTATTTACAATGGAATATCACTCAGCCATGAAATCAATATCATAAGGCTAGTGGCAGCATGATGAGTGGATTTAGGTACGACGATTCTAAGTGAAATAAGTCACACAGAAAAGGACACTTCTCATAAGGTGTCACTTATAGAGGGAATGTAAAAACCGTTACACTTGAACTGAATTACAAAACAGAACAGAGTCACACATGCAGAAAACACACTATGGCTGCTTAACTGGAAAGGTGAGGTGGGGTGATACATAAAACAAGAGTTTCAAATTAGCTCAGATACCGTTCCATAAACCCAATATGTTATAGACAAAACCTACTCCTTGCTCAGAGAACTGGACTCAACACGCCCGATTCACCGCACAAGAATATATCTGACTAGTAATAATCTTAAAACCTATGTATTGATATCTCTCTATTAATGTGTCAAGTGGGTGTAAAGCGGCAAAAACACAGCCGTGAAAAGCAGCTAAACCCCATTATAAAATTAAATTACTTTTAAAAACCCATGAAACAAAGACAGGGAAAGAGAGAGAAATTCTTACACAATTCGTTCAGGGGCTTTGATGCAACCTGGATTGACCATATCTAGACCCACAGCTGGATGAGACATAAGGGTGGACACTCTTGGGGCTGAGAGGTTTGGTGAGGTTGGGTGAGCAAACACAGACCCTTTAAAGTAATACTGCGTGGTACCCATCGCATGGGTCCCAAATCTCCAGGTTCAAGGGCATCTTCCTACATCGAAAACATGCATGAGAAACCCAGAAGATGGTACACCGTGTGATGGGGAAAGGTTTCTAAAACGCACCTCATTTCTCATCTCCTTGTGCTCGGGTTTGCCATTCCAGCCACTTTACTAGCAATCTCCCTACTTGGAGCATCAGCACCTTTAACCTCCTGTTCTGTACAGGTTGCAATTTGTCCTGAGGATGAACGGGAAGACGGGGAACCAATGAGAGACTAGCTCTTGGTGTTGGGACAGGCACAGGTCACTCTATTTTCCCATCAGGAAGAAGAATTAACCACAGGCTCAGCCTGCCCCCCGGAACCAGAACAGGGCCTGAAGCCATCCTGCGCTTTTGCGGCCACCTCCAAAAAAAGCGAGTTGTAAAATGGAGCTTCAGGACACTGCAATTCACAAACCTGCAGAGTTATAAATGATAACTCTCGTCCACAAATATATTGAGGGAAGGCAAAGAAGAGGATTTGAAATCAAGGCAGAATTGCAGGAAACAGATTTCAGGAGGTAGATTCGAATCGCCTTTAAAGCCCATGAAAAGCGGCAAAACGTTGACAATGATGCCCTTGGCCAAAAAGGGCGTATGCGTTTTTTCCTGAATATATTCAGGAAAAAACGCATACGCCCTTTTTGGCCAACCAAGCAACCTGGAAAGGCAAATCAGCGCTACAAAGAAGTCTCGCTTCCCATCGGTCAAAAGGGCCATGCTGAAAAAAGTTTCAAAACCAGAAATGCAGGACAGGCCATAGAGAAATGGGAGCCTTGCTACACTGATGGGCGGGATGTAAATTGCCAACAGCCACTCTGGAGAAGGGTACGGTTTGTCCTGAAACAGCTAAAAACACAGCTTAGAGAGCATAGGGCACTTCCACGCATGGGGGTATAAAGTGGGAAAATTAAAAATCAGCAAGACACAAGCACCCCAAAGTTTAGGGATGCTCTGTTGACAAGGACCTCCACTTCATTCCACCTTAAATATCCCAGGAAAGCGAAAAATGGATAAAAAATTTGAGGTCCTTATGTACAATGGCATACCACTCAGCCATGAAATCAATGTCATAAGGCTAGTAGCAGCATGATGAGTGGATTTAGGTACGACGATTCTAAGTGAAATAAGTCACACAGAAAAGGACACTTCTCATAAGGTGTCACTTATAGAGGGAATGTAAAAACCGTTACACTTGAACTGAATTACAAAACAGAACAGAGTCACACATGCAGAAAACACACTATTGCTGCGTAACGGGAAAGGTGAGGTGGGGTGATACATAAAGCAAGAGTTTCAAATTAGCTCAGATACCGTTCCATAAACCCAATATGTAATAGACAAGACCTACTCCTTGCTCAGAGAACTGGACTCAACACGCCCGATTCACCGCACAAGAATATATCTGACTAGTAATAATCTTAAAACCTATGTGTTGATATCTCTCTGTTAGTGTGTCAAGTGGGTGTAAAGCGGCATAAACACAGCCGTGAAAAGCAGCTAAACCCCATTATAAAAATAAATTTCTTTTAAAAACCCATGAAACAAAGACAGTGAAAGAGAGAGAATTTCTTACACAATTCGTTCAGGGGCTGTGATGCAACCTGGATTGACCATATCTAGACCCACAGCTGGATGAGACATAAGGGTGGACACTCTTGGGGCTGAGAGGTTTGGTGAGGTTGGGTGAGCAAACGCAGACCCTTTAAAGTAATACTGCGTGCTACCCATCGCATGGGTCCCAAATCTCCAGGTTCAAGGGCATCTTCCTACATCGAAAACATGCATGAGAAACCAAGAAGATGGTACACCGTGTGATGGGGAAAGGTTTCTAAAACGCACCTCATTTCTCATCTCCTTGTGCTCGGGTTCGCCATTCCAGCCACTTTAGTAGCAATCTCCCTAGTTGGAGCATCAGCACCTTTAACCTCCTGTTCCGTACAGGTTGCAATTTGTCCTGAGGATGAACGGGAAGACGGGGAACCAATGAGAGATTAGCTCTTGGTGTTGGGACAGGCACAAGTCACTCTATTTTCCCATCAGGAAGAAGAATTAACCACAGGCTCAGCCTGCCCCCCGGAACCAGAACAGGGCCTGAAGCCATCCTGCGCTTTTGCGGCCACCTCCCAAAAAAGCGAGTTGTAAAATGGAGCTTCAGGGCACTGCAATTCACAATCCTACAGAGTTATAAATGATAACTCTAGTCCACAAATATATTGAGGGAAGGCAAAGACGAGGAATTGAAATCAAGGCAGAATTGCAGGAAACAGATTTCAGGAGGTAGATTCGAATCGCCTTTAAAGCACATGAAAAGCGCCAAAACGTTGACAATGATGCCCTTGGCCAAAAAGGGCGTATGCGTTTTTCCCTGAATATATTCAGGAAAAAACGCATATGCCCTTTTTGGCCAACCAAGCAACCTGGAAAGGCCAATCAGCGCTACAAAAAGTCTCGCTTCCCATCAGTCAAAAGGGCCATGCTGAAAAAAGTGTCAAAACCAGAAATGCAGGACAGGCCATGGAGAAATGGGAGCCTTGCTACACTGATGGGCGGGATGTAAATTGCCAACAGCCACTCTGGAGAAGTGTACGGTGTGTCCTGAAACATCTAAAAAACACAGCTTAGAGAGCATAGGGCACTTCCACGCATGGGGGTATAAAGTGGGAAAATTAAAAATCAGAAAGACACAAGCACCCCATAGTTTAGGGCTGCTCTTTTGACAAGGACCTCCACTTCATTCCACCTTAAATATCCCAGGAAAGCGAAAAATGGATAAAAAAGTTGTAGTCCTTATTTACAATGGAATATCACTCAGCCATGAAATCAATATCATAAGGCTAGTAGCAGCATGATGAGTGGATTTAGGTACGACAATTCTAAGTGAAATAAGTCACACAGAAAAGGACACTTCTCATAAGGTGTCACTTATAGAGGGAATGTAAAAACCGTTACACTTGAACTGAATTACAAAACAGAACAGAGTCACACATGCAGAAAACACACTATGGCTGCTTAACTGGAAAGGTGAGGTGGGGTGATACATAAAACAAGAGTTTCAAATTAGCTCAGATACCGTTCCATAAACCCAATATGTTATAGACAAAACCTACTCCTTGCTCAGAGAACTGGACTCAACACGCCCGATTCACCGCACAAGAATATATCTGACTAGTAATAATCTTAAAACCTATGTATTGATATCTCTCTATTAATGTGTCAAGTGGGTGTAAAGCGGCAAAAACACAGCCGTGAAAAGCAGCTAAACCCCATTATAAAATTAAATTACTTTTAAAAACCCATGAAACAAAGACAGGGAAAGAGAGAGAAATTCTTACACAATTCGTTCAGGGGCTTTGATGCAACCTGGATTGACCATATCTAGACCCACAGCTGGATGAGACATAAGGGTGGACACTCTTGGGGCTGAGAGGTTTGGTGAGGTTGGGTGAGCAAACACAGACCCTTTAAAGTAATACTGCGTGGTACCCATCGCATGGGTCCCAAATCTCCAGGTTCAAGGGCATCTTCCTACATCGAAAACATGCATGAGAAACCCAGAAGATGGTACACCGTGTGATGGGGAAAGGTTTCTAAAACGCACCTCATTTCTCATCTCCTTGTGCTCGGGTTTGCCATTCCAGCCACTTTACTAGCAATCTCCCTACTTGGAGCATCAGCACCTTTAACCTCCTGTTCTGTACAGGTTGCAATTTGTCCTGAGGATGAACGGGAAGACGGGGAACCAATGAGAGACTAGCTCTTGGTGTTGGGACAGGCACAGGTCACTCTATTTTCCCATCAGGAAGAAGAATTAACCACAGGCTCAGCCTGCCCCCCGGAACCAGAACAGGGCCTGAAGCCATCCTGCGCTTTTGCGGCCACCTCCAAAAAAAGCGAGTTGTAAAATGGAGCTTCAGGACACTGCAATTCACAAACCTGCAGAGTTATAAATGATAACTCTCGTCCACAAATATATTGAGTGAAGGCAAAGAAGAGGATTTGAAGTCAAGGCAGAATTTCAGGAAACAGATTTTAGGATGTAGATTCGAATCGCCTTTAAAGCACATGAAAAGCGACAAAACGTTGACAATGATGCCCTTGGCCAAAAAGGGCGTATGCGTTTTTTCCTGAATATATTCAGGAAAAAACACATACGCCCTTTTTGGCCAACCAAGCAACCTGGAAAGGCAAATCAGCGCTACAAAGAAGTCTCGCTTCCCATCGGTCAAAAGGGCCATGCTGAAAAAAGTTTCAAAACCAGAAATGCAGGACAGGCCATAGAGAAATGGGAGCCTTGCTACACTGATGGGCGGGATGTAAATTGACAACAGCCACTCTGGAGAAGGGTACGGTGTGTCCTGAAACAGCTAAAAACACAGCTTAGAGAGCATAGGGCACTTCCACGCATGGGGGTATAAAGTGGGAAAATTAAAAATCAGCAAGACACAAGCACCCCATAGTTTAGGGGTGCTCTTTTGACAAGGACCTCCACTTCATTCCACCTTAAATATCCCAGGAAAGCGAAAAATGGATAAAAAAGTTGTAGTCCTTATTTACAATGGAATATCACTCAGCCATGAAATCAATATCATAAGGCTAGTGGCAGCATGATGAGTGGATTTAGGTACGACGATTCTAAGTGAAATAAGTCACACAGAAAAGGACACTTCTCATAAGGTGTCACTTATAGAGGGAATGTAAAAACCGTTACACTTGAACTGAATTACAAAACAGAACAGAGTCACACATGCAGAAAACACACTATGGCTGCTTAACTGGAAAGGTGAGGTGGGGTGATACATAAAACAAGAGTTTCAAATTAGCTCAGATACCGTTCCATAAACCCAATATGTTATAGACAAAACCTACTCCTTGCTCAGAGAACTGGACTCAACACGCCCGATTCACCGCACAAGAATATATCTGACTAGTAATAATCTTAAAACCTATGTATTGATATCTCTCTGTTAATGTGTCAAGTGGGTGTAAAGCGGCAAAAACACAGCCGTGAAAAGCAGCTAAACCCCATTATAAAATTAAATTACTTTTAAAAACCCATGAAACAAAGACAGGGAAAGAGAGAGAAATTCTTACACAATTCGTTCAGGGGCTTTGATGCAACCTGGATTGACCATATCTAGACCCACAGCTGGATGAGACATAAGGGTGGACACTCTTGGGGCTGAGAGGTTTGGTGAGGTTGGGTGAGCAAACACAGACCCTTTAAAGTAATACTGCGTGGTACCCATCGCATGGGTCCCAAATCTCCAGGTTCAAGGGCATCTTCCTACATCGAAAACATGCATGAGAAACCCAGAAGATGGTACACCGTGTGATGGGGAAAGGTTTCTAAAACGCACCTCATTTCTCATCTCCTTGTGCTCGGGTTTGCCATTCCAGCCACTTTACTAGCAATCTCCCTACTTGGAGCATCAGCACCTTTAACCTCCTGTTCTGTACAGGTTGCAATTTGTCCTGAGGATGAACGGGAAGACGGGGAACCAATGAGAGACTAGCTCTTGGTGTTGGGACAGGCACAGGTCACTCTATTTTCCCATCAGGAAGAAGAATTAACCACAGGCTCAGCCTGCCCCCCGGAACCAGAACAGGGCCTGAAGCCATCCTGCGCTTTTGCGGCCACCTCCAAAAAAAGCGAGTTGTAAAATGGAGCTTCAGGACACTGCAATTCACAAACCTGCAGAGTTATAAATGATAACTCTCGTCCACAAATATATTGAGGGAAGGCAAAGAAGAGGATTTGAAATCAAGGCAGAATTGCAGGAAACAGATTTCAGGAGGTAGATTCGAATCGCCTTTAAAGCCCATGAAAAGCGGCAAAACGTTGACAATGATGCCCTTGGCCAAAAAGGGCGTATGCGTTTTTTCCTGAATATATTCAGGAAAAAACGCATACGCCCTTTTTGGCCAACCAAGCAACCTGGAAAGGCAAATCAGCGCTACAAAGAAGTCTCGCTTCCCATCGGTCAAAAGGGCCATGCTGAAAAAAGTTTCAAAACCAGAAATGCAGGACAGGCCATAGAGAAATGGGAGCCTTGCTACACTGATGGGCGGGATGTAAATTGCCAACAGCCACTCTGGAGAAGGGTACGGTTTGTCCTGAAACAGCTAAAAACACAGCTTAGAGAGCATAGGGCACTTCCACGCATGGGGGTATAAAGTGGGAAAATTAAAAATCAGCAAGACACAAGCACCCCAAAGTTTAGGGATGCTCTGTTGACAAGGACCTCCACTTCATTCCACCTTAAATATCCCAGGAAAGCGAAAAATGGATAAAAAATTTGAGGTCCTTATGTACAATGGCATACCACTCAGCCATGAAATCAATGTCATAAGGCTAGTAGCAGCATGATGAGTGGATTTAGGTACGACGATTCTAAGTGAAATAAGTCACACAGAAAAGGACACTTCTCATAAGGTGTCACTTATAGAGGGAATGTAAAAACCGTTACACTTGAACTGAATTACAAAACAGAACAGAGTCACACATGCAGAAAACACACTATTGCTGCGTAACGGGAAAGGTGAGGTGGGGTGATACATAAAGCAAGAGTTTCAAATTAGCTCAGATACCGTTCCATAAACCCAATATGTAATAGACAAGACCTACTCCTTGCTCAGAGAACTGGACTCAACACGCCCGATTCACCGCACAAGAATATATCTGACTAGTAATAATCTTAAAACCTATGTGTTGATATCTCTCTGTTAGTGTGTCAAGTGGGTGTAAAGCGGCATAAACACAGCCGTGAAAAGCAGCTAAACCCCATTATAAAAATAAATTTCTTTTAAAAACCCATGAAACAAAGACAGTGAAAGAGAGAGAATTTCTTACACAATTCGTTCAGGGGCTGTGATGCAACCTGGATTGACCATATCTAGACCCACAGCTGGATGAGACATAAGGGTGGACACTCTTGGGGCTGAGAGGTTTGGTGAGGTTGGGTGAGCAAACGCAGACCCTTTAAAGTAATACTGCGTGGTACCCATCGCATGGGTCCCAAATCTCCAGGTTCAAGGGCATCTTCCTACATCGAAAACATGCATGAGAAACCAAGAAGATGGTACACCGTGTGATGGGGAAAGGTTTCTAAAACGCACCTCATTTCTCATCTCCTTGTGCTCGGGTTCGCCATTCCAGCCACTTTAGTAGCAATCTCCCTAGTTGGAGCATCAGCACCTTTAACCTCCTGTTCCGTACAGGTTGCAATTTGTCCTGAGGATGAACGGGAAGACGGGGAACCAATGAGAGATTAGCTCTTGGTGTTGGGACAGGCACAAGTCACTCTATTTTCCCATCAGGAAGAAGAATTAACCACAGGCTCAGCCTGCCCCCCGGAACCAGAACAGGGCCTGAAGCCATCCTGCGCTTTTGCGGCCACCTCCCAAAAAAGCGAGTTGTAAAATGGAGCTTCAGGGCACTGCAATTCACAATCCTACAGAGTTATAAATGATAACTCTAGTCCACAAATATATTGAGGGAAGGCAAAGACGAGGAATTGAAATCAAGGCAGAATTGCAGGAAACAGATTTCAGGAGGTAGATTCGAATCGCCTTTAAAGCACATGAAAAGCGCCAAAACGTTGACAATGATGCCCTTGGCCAAAAAGGGCGTATGCGTTTTTCCCTGAATATATTCAGGAAAAAACGCATATGCCCTTTTTGGCCAACCAAGCAACCTGGAAAGGCCAATCAGCGCTACAAAAAGTCTCGCTTCCCATCAGTCAAAAGGGCCATGCTGAAAAAAGTGTCAAAACCAGAAATGCAGGACAGGCCATGGAGAAATGGGAGCCTTGCTACACTGATGGGCGGGATGTAAATTGCCAACAGCCACTCTGGAGAAGTGTACGGTGTGTCCTGAAACATCTAAAAAACACAGCTTAGAGAGCATAGGGCACTTCCACGCATGGGGGTATAAAGTGGGAAAATTAAAAATCAGAAAGACACAAGCACCCCATAGTTTAGGGCTGCTCTTTTGACAAGGACCTCCACTTCATTCCACCTTAAATATCCCAGGAAAGCGAAAAATGGATAAAAAAGTTGTAGTCCTTATTTACAATGGAATATCACTCAGCCATGAAATCAATATCATAAGGCTAGTAGCAGCATGATGAGTGGATTTAGGTACGACAATTCTAAGTGAAATAAGTCACACAGAAAAGGACACTTCTCATAAGGTGTCACTTATAGAGGGAATGTAAAAACCGTTACACTTGAACTGAATTACAAAACAGAACAGAGTCACACATGCAGAAAACACACTATGGCTGCTTAACTGGAAAGGTGAGGTGGGGTGATACATAAAACAAGAGTTTCAAATTAGCTCAGATACCGTTCCATAAACCCAATATGTTATAGACAAAACCTACTCCTTGCTCAGAGAACTGGACTCAACACGCCCGATTCACCGCACAAGAATATATCTGACTAGTAATAATCTTAAAACCTATGTATTGATATCTCTCTATTAATGTGTCAAGTGGGTGTAAAGCGGCAAAAACACAGCCGTGAAAAGCAGCTAAACCCCATTATAAAATTAAATTACTTTTAAAAACCCATGAAACAAAGACAGGGAAAGAGAGAGAAATTCTTACACAATTCGTTCAGGGGCTTTGATGCAACCTGGATTGACCATATCTAGACCCACAGCTGGATGAGACATAAGGGTGGACACTCTTGGGGCTGAGAGGTTTGGTGAGGTTGGGTGAGCAAACACAGACCCTTTAAAGTAATACTGCGTGGTACCCATCGCATGGGTCCCAAATCTCCAGGTTCAAGGGCATCTTCCTACATCGAAAACATGCATGAGAAACCCAGAAGATGGTACACCGTGTGATGGGGAAAGGTTTCTAAAACGCACCTCATTTCTCATCTCCTTGTGCTCGGGTTTGCCATTCCAGCCACTTTACTAGCAATCTCCCTACTTGGAGCATCAGCACCTTTAACCTCCTGTTCTGTACAGGTTGCAATTTGTCCTGAGGATGAACGGGAAGACGGGGAACCAATGAGAGACTAGCTCTTGGTGTTGGGACAGGCACAGGTCACTCTATTTTCCCATCAGGAAGAAGAATTAACCACAGGCTCAGCCAGCCCCCCGGAACCAGAACAGGGCCTGAAGCCATCCTGCGCTTTTGCGGCCACCTCCAAAAAAAGCGAGTTGTAAAATGGAGCTTCAGGACACTGCAATTCACAAACCTGCAGAGTTATAAATGATAACTCTCGTCCACAAATATATTGAGTGAAGGCAAAGAAGAGGATTTGAAGTCAAGGCAGAATTTCAGGAAACAGATTTTAGGATGTAGATTCGAATCGCCTTTAAAGCACATGAAAAGCGACAAAACGTTGACAATGATGCCCTTGGCCAAAAAGGGCGTATGCGTTTTTTCCTGAATATATTCAGGAAAAAACACATACGCCCTTTTTGGCCAACCAAGCAACCTGGAAAGGCAAATCAGCGCTACAAAGAAGTCTCGCTTCCCATCGGTCAAAAGGGCCATGCTGAAAAAAGTTTCAAAACCAGAAATGCAGGACAGGCCATAGAGAAATGGGAGCCTTGCTACACTGATGGGCGGGATGTAAATTGCCAACAGCCACTCTGGAGAAGGGTACGGTGTGTCCTGAAACAGCTAAAAACACAGCTTAGAGAGCATAGGGCACTTCCACGCATGGGGGTATAAAGTGGGAAAATTAAAAATCAGCAAGACACAAGCACCCCATAGTTTAGGGGTGCTCTTTTGACAAGGACCTCCACTTCATTCCACCTTAAATATCCCAGGAAAGCGAAAAATGGATAAAAAAGTTGTAGTCCTTATTTACAATGGAATATCACTCAGCCATGAAATCAATATCATAAGGCTAGTAGCAGCATGATGAGTGGATTTAGGTACGACGATTCTAAGTGAAATAAGTCACACAGAAAAGGACATTCTCATAAGGTGTCACTTATAGAGGGAATGTAAAAACCGTTACACTTGAACTGAATTACAAAACAGAACAGAGTCACACATGCAGAAAACACACTAAGGCTGCTTAACTGGAAAGGTGAGGTGGGGTGATACATAAAACAAGAGTTTCAAATTAGCTCAGATACAGTTCCATAAACCCAATATGTTATAGACAAAACCTACTCCTTGCTCAGGGAACTGGACTCAACACGCCTGATTCACCGCACAAGAATATATCTGACTAGTAATAATCTTAAAACCTATGAATTGATATCTCTCTGTTAGTGTGTCAAGTGGGTGTAAAGCGGCATAAACACAGCCGTGAAAAGCAGCTAAAGCCCATTATAAAAATAAATTACTTTTAAAAACCCATGAAACAAAGACAGTGAAAGAGAGAGAAATTCTTACACAATTCGTTCAGGGGCTGTGATGCAACCTGGATTGACCATATCTAGACCCACAGCTGGATGAGACATAAGGGTGGACTCTCTTGGGGCTGAGAGGTTTGGTGAAGGTGGGTGAGCAAACGCAGACCCTTTAAAGTAATACTGCGTGCTACCCATCGCATGGGTCCCAAATCTCCAGGTTCAAGGGCATCTTCCTACATCGAAAACAGGCATGAGAAACCCAGAAGATGGTACACCGTGTGATGGGGAAAGGTTTCTAAAACGCACCTCATTTCTCATCTCCTTGTGCTCGGGTTCGCCATTCCAGCCACTTTACTAGCAATCGCCCTACGTGGAGCATCAGCACCTTTAACCTCCTGTTCCGTACAGGTTGCAATTTGTCCTGAGGATGAATGGGAAGACGGGGAACCAATGAGAGACTAGCTCTTGGTGTTGGGACAGGCACAGGTCACTCTATTTTCCCATCAGGAAGAAGAATTAAACACAGGCTCAGCCTGCCCCCCGGAACCAGAACAGGGCCTGAAGCCATCCTGCGCTTTTGTGGCCAGCTCCCAAAAAAGCGAGTTGTAAAATGGAGCTTCAGGGCACTGCAATTCACAAACCTGCAGAGTTATAAATGATAACTCTCGTCCACAAATATATTGAGGGAAGGCAAAGAAGAGGATTTGAAATCAAGGCAGAATTGCAGGAAACAGATTTCAGGAGGTAGATTCGAATCGCCTTTAAAGCCCATGAAAAGCGGCAAAACGTTGACAATGATGCCCTTGGCCAAAAAGGGCGTATGCGTTTTTTCCTGAATATATTCAGGAAAAAACGCATACGCCCTTTTTGGCCAACCAAGCAACCTGGAAAGGCAAATCAGCGCTACAAAGAAGTCTCGCTTCCCATCGGTCAAAAGGGCCATGCTGAAAAAAGTGTCAAAACCAGAAATGCAGGACAGGCCATAGAGAAATGGGAGCCTTGCTACACTGATGGGCGGGATGTAAATTGCCAACAGCCACTCTGGAGAAGGGTACGGTTTGTCCTGAAACAGCTAAAAACACAGCTTAGAGAGCATAGGGCACTTCCACGCATGGGGGTATAAAGTGGGAAAATTAAAAATCAGCAAGACACAAGCACCCCAAAGTTTAGGGATGCTCTGTTGACAAGGACCTCCACTTCATTCCACCTTAAATATCCCAGGAAAGCGAAAAATGGATAAAAAATTTGAGGTCCTTATGTACAATGGCATACCACTCAGCCATGAAATCAATGTCATAAGGCTAGTAGCAGCATGATGAGTGGATTTAGGTACGACGATTCTAAGTGAAATAAGTCACACAGAAAAGGACACTTCTCATAAGGTGTCACTTATAGAGGGAATGTAAAAACCGTTACACTTGAACTGAATTACAAAACAGAACAGAGTCACACATGCAGAAAACACACTATTGCTGCGTAACGGGAAAGGTGAGGTGGGGTGATACATAAAGCAAGAGTTTCAAATTAGCTCAGATACCGTTCCATAAACCCAATATGTAATAGACAAGACCTACTCCTTGCTCAGAGAACTGGACTCAACACGCCCGATTCACCGCACAAGAATATATCTGACTAGTAATAATCTTAAAACCTATGTGTTGATATCTCTCTGTTAGTGTGTCAAGTGGGTGTAAAGCGGCATAAACACAGCCGTGAAAAGCAGCTAAACCCCATTATAAAAATAAATTTCTTTTAAAAACCCATGAAACAAAGACAGTGAAAGAGAGAGAATTTCTTACACAATTCGTTCAGGGGCTGTGATGCAACCTGGATTGACCATATCTAGACCCACAGCTGGATGAGACATAAGGGTGGACACTCTTGGGGCTGAGAGGTTTGGTGAGGTTGGGTGAGCAAACGCAGACCCTTTAAAGTAATACTGCGTGGTACCCATCGCATGGGTCCCAAATCTCCAGGTTCAAGGGCATCTTCCTACATCGAAAACATGCATGAGAAACCAAGAAGATGGTACACCGTGTGATGGGGAAAGGTTTCTAAAACGCACCTCATTTCTCATCTCCTTGTGCTCGGGTTCGCCATTCCAGCCACTTTAGTAGCAATCTCCCTAGTTGGAGCATCAGCACCTTTAACCTCCTGTTCCGTACAGGTTGCAATTTGTCCTGAGGATGAACGGGAAGACGGGGAACCAATGAGAGATTAGCTCTTGGTGTTGGGACAGGCACAAGTCACTCTATTTTCCCATCAGGAAGAAGAATTAACCACAGGCTCAGCCTGCCCCCCGGAACCAGAACAGGGCCTGAAGCCATCCTGCGCTTTTGCGGCCACCTCCCAAAAAAGCGAGTTGTAAAATGGAGCTTCAGGGCACTGCAATTCACAATCCTACAGAGTTATAAATGATAACTCTAGTCCACAAATATATTGAGGGAAGGCAAAGACGAGGAATTGAAATCAAGGCAGAATTGCAGGAAACAGATTTCAGGAGGTAGATTCGAATCGCCTTTAAAGCACATGAAAAGCGCCAAAACGTTGACAATGATGCCCTTGGCCAAAAAGGGCGTATGCGTTTTTCCCTGAATATATTCAGGAAAAAACGCATATGCCCTTTTTGGCCAACCAAGCAACCTGGAAAGGCCAATCAGCGCTACAAAAAGTCTCGCTTCCCATCAGTCAAAAGGGCCATGCTGAAAAAAGTGTCAAAACCAGAAATGCAGGACAGGCCATGGAGAAATGGGAGCCTTGCTACACTGATGGGCGGGATGTAAATTGCCAACAGCCACTCTGGAGAAGTGTACGGTGTGTCCTGAAACATCTAAAAAACACAGCTTAGAGAGCATAGGGCACTTCCACGCATGGGGGTATAAAGTGGGAAAATTAAAAATCAGAAAGACACAAGCACCCCATAGTTTAGGGCTGCTCTTTTGACAAGGACCTCCACTTCATTCCACCTTAAATATCCCAGGAAAGCGAAAAATGGATAAAAAAGTTGTAGTCCTTATTTACAATGGAATATCACTCAGCCATGAAATCAATATCATAAGGCTAGTAGCAGCATGATGAGTGGATTTAGGTACGACAATTCTAAGTGAAATAAGTCACACAGAAAAGGACACTTCTCATAAGGTGTCACTTATAGAGGGAATGTAAAAACCGTTACACTTGAACTGAATTACAAAACAGAACAGAGTCACACATGCAGAAAACACACTATGGCTGCTTAACTGGAAAGGTGAGGTGGGGTGATACATAAAACAAGAGTTTCAAATTAGCTCAGATACCGTTCCATAAACCCAATATGTTATAGACAAAACCTACTCCTTGCTCAGAGAACTGGACTCAACACGCCCGATTCACCGCACAAGAATATATCTGACTAGTAATAATCTTAAAACCTATGTATTGATATCTCTCTATTAATGTGTCAAGTGGGTGTAAAGCGGCAAAAACACAGCCGTGAAAAGCAGCTAAACCCCATTATAAAATTAAATTACTTTTAAAAACCCATGAAACAAAGACAGGGAAAGAGAGAGAAATTCTTACACAATTCGTTCAGGGGCTTTGATGCAACCTGGATTGACCATATCTAGACCCACAGCTGGATGAGACATAAGGGTGGACACTCTTGGGGCTGAGAGGTTTGGTGAGGTTGGGTGAGCAAACACAGACCCTTTAAAGTAATACTGCGTGGTACCCATCGCATGGGTCCCAAATCTCCAGGTTCAAGGGCATCTTCCTACATCGAAAACATGCATGAGAAACCCAGAAGATGGTACACCGTGTGATGGGGAAAGGTTTCTAAAACGCACCTCATTTCTCATCTCCTTGTGCTCGGGTTTGCCATTCCAGCCACTTTACTAGCAATCTCCCTACTTGGAGCATCAGCACCTTTAACCTCCTGTTCTGTACAGGTTGCAATTTGTCCTGAGGATGAACGGGAAGACGGGGAACCAATGAGAGACTAGCTCTTGGTGTTGGGACAGGCACAGGTCACTCTATTTTCCCATCAGGAAGAAGAATTAACCACAGGCTCAGCCAGCCCCCCGGAACCAGAACAGGGCCTGAAGCCATCCTGCGCTTTTGCGGCCACCTCCAAAAAAAGCGAGTTGTAAAATGGAGCTTCAGGACACTGCAATTCACAAACCTGCAGAGTTATAAATGATAACTCTCGTCCACAAATATATTGAGTGAAGGCAAAGAAGAGGATTTGAAGTCAAGGCAGAATTTCAGGAAACAGATTTTAGGATGTAGATTCGAATCGCCTTTAAAGCACATGAAAAGCGACAAAACGTTGACAATGATGCCCTTGGCCAAAAAGGGCGTATGCGTTTTTTCCTGAATATATTCAGGAAAAAACACATACGCCCTTTTTGGCCAACCAAGCAACCTGGAAAGGCAAATCAGCGCTACAAAGAAGTCTCGCTTCCCATCGGTCAAAAGGGCCATGCTGAAAAAAGTTTCAAAACCAGAAATGCAGGACAGGCCATAGAGAAATGGGAGCCTTGCTACACTGATGGGCGGGATGTAAATTGCCAACAGCCACTCTGGAGAAGGGTACGGTGTGTCCTGAAACAGCTAAAAACACAGCTTAGAGAGCATAGGGCACTTCCACGCATGGGGGTATAAAGTGGGAAAATTAAAAATCAGCAAGACACAAGCACCCCATAGTTTAGGGGTGCTCTTTTGACAAGGACCTCCACTTCATTCCACCTTAAATATCCCAGGAAAGCGAAAAATGGATAAAAAAGTTGTAGTCCTTATTTACAATGGAATATCACTCAGCCATGAAATCAATATCATAAGGCTAGTAGCAGCATGATGAGTGGATTTAGGTACGACGATTCTAAGTGAAATAAGTCACACAGAAAAGGACATTCTCATAAGGTGTCACTTATAGAGGGAATGTAAAAACCGTTACACTTGAACTGAATTACAAAACAGAACAGAGTCACACATGCAGAAAACACACTAAGGCTGCTTAACTGGAAAGGTGAGGTGGGGTGATACATAAAACAAGAGTTTCAAATTAGCTCAGATACAGTTCCATAAACCCAATATGTTATAGACAAAACCTACTCCTTGCTCAGGGAACTGGACTCAACACGCCTGATTCACCGCACAAGAATATATCTGACTAGTAATAATCTTAAAACCTATGAATTGATATCTCTCTGTTAGTGTGTCAAGTGGGTGTAAAGCGGCATAAACACAGCCGTGAAAAGCAGCTAAAGCCCATTATAAAAATAAATTACTTTTAAAAACCCATGAAACAAAGACAGTGAAAGAGAGAGAAATTCTTACACAATTCGTTCAGGGGCTGTGATGCAACCTGGATTGACCATATCTAGACCCACAGCTGGATGAGACATAAGGGTGGACTCTCTTGGGGCTGAGAGGTTTGGTGAAGGTGGGTGAGCAAACGCAGACCCTTTAAAGTAATACTGCGTGCTACCCATCGCATGGGTCCCAAATCTCCAGGTTCAAGGGCATCTTCCTACATCGAAAACAGGCATGAGAAACCCAGAAGATGGTACACCGTGTGATGGGGAAAGGTTTCTAAAACGCACCTCATTTCTCATCTCCTTGTGCTCGGGGTCGTCATTCCAGCCACTTTACTAGCAATCGCCCTACGTGGAGCATCAGCACCTTTAACCTCCTGTTCCGTACAGGTTGCAATTTGTCCTGAGGATGAATGGGAAGACGGGGAACCAATGAGAGACTAGCTCTTGGTGTTGGGACAGGCACAGGTCACTCTATTTTCCCATCAGGAAGAAGAATTAAACACAGGCTCAGCCTGCCCCCCGGAACCAGAACAGGGCCTGAAGCCATCCTGCGCTTTTGTGGCCAGCTCCCAAAAAAGCGAGTTGTAAAATGGAGCTTCAGGGCACTGCAATTCACAAACCTGCAGAGTTATAAATGATAACTCTCATCCACAAATATATTGAGGGAAGGCAAAGAAGAGGATTTGAAATCAAGGCAGAATTGCAGGAAACAGATTTCAGGAGGTAGATTCGAATCGCCTTTAAAGCCCATGAAAAGCGGCAAAACGTTGACAATGATGCCCTTGGCCAAAAAGGGCGTATGCGTTTTTTCCTGAATATATTCAGGAAAAAACGCATACGCCCTTTTTGGCCAACCAAGCAACCTGGAAAGGCAAATCAGCGCTACAAAGAAGTCTCGCTTCCCATCGGTCAAAAGGGCCATGCTGAAAAAAGTGTCAAAACCAGAAATGCAGGACAGGCCATAGAGAAATGGGAGCCTTGCTACACTGATGGGCGGGATGTAAATTGCCAACAGCCACTCTGGAGAAGGGTACGGTTTGTCCTGAAACAGCTAAAAACACAGCTTAGAGAGCATAGGGCACTTCCACGCATGGGGGTATAAAGTGGGAAAATTAAAAATCAGCAAGACACAAGCACCCCAAAGTTTAGGGATGCTCTGTTGACAAGGACCTCCACTTCATTCCACCTTAAATATCCCAGGAAAGCGAAAAATGGATAAAAAATTTGAGGTCCTTATGTACAATGGCATACCACTCAGCCATGAAATCAATGTCATAAGGCTAGTAGCAGCATGATGAGTGGATTTAGGTACGACGATTCTAAGTGAAATAAGTCACACAGAAAAGGACACTTCTCATAAGGTGTCACTTATAGAGGGAATGTAAAAACCGTTACACTTGAACTGAATTACAAAACAGAACAGAGTCACACATGCAGAAAACACACTATTGCTGCGTAACGGGAAAGGTGAGGTGGGGTGATACATAAAGCAAGAGTTTCAAATTAGCTCAGATACCGTTCCATAAACCCAATATGTAATAGACAAGACCTACTCCTTGCTCAGAGAACTGGACTCAACACGCCCGATTCACCGCACAAGAATATATCTGACTAGTAATAATCTTAAAACCTATGTGTTGATATCTCTCTGTTAGTGTGTCAAGTGGGTGTAAAGCGGCATAAACACAGCCGTGAAAAGCAGCTAAACCCCATTATAAAAATAAATTTCTTTTAAAAACCCATGAAACAAAGACAGTGAAAGAGAGAGAATTTCTTACACAATTCGTTCAGGGGCTGTGATGCAACCTGGATTGACCATATCTAGACCCACAGCTGGATGAGACATAAGGGTGGACACTCTTGGGGCTGAGAGGTTTGGTGAGGTTGGGTGAGCAAACGCAGACCCTTTAAAGTAATACTGCGTGCTACCCATCGCATGGGTCCCAAATCTCCAGGTTCAAGGGCATCTTCCTACATCGAAAACATGCATGAGAAACCAAGAAGATGGTACACCGTGTGATGGGGAAAGGTTTCTAAAACGCACCTCATTTCTCATCTCCTTGTGCTCGGGTTCGCCATTCCAGCCACTTTAGTAGCAATCTCCCTAGTTGGAGCATCAGCACCTTTAACCTCCTGTTCCGTACAGGTTGCAATTTGTCCTGAGGATGAACGGGAAGACGGGGAACCAATGAGAGATTAGCTCTTGGTGTTGGGACAGGCACAAGTCACTCTATTTTCCCATCAGGAAGAAGAATTAACCACAGGCTCAGCCTGCCCCCCGGAACCAGAACAGGGCCTGAAGCCATCCTGCGCTTTTGCGGCCACCTCCCAAAAAAGCGAGTTGTAAAATGGAGCTTCAGGGCACTGCAATTCACAATCCTACAGAGTTATAAATGATAACTCTAGTCCACAAATATATTGAGGGAAGGCAAAGACGAGGAATTGAAATCAAGGCAGAATTGCAGGAAACAGATTTCAGGAGGTAGATTCGAATCGCCTTTAAAGCACATGAAAAGCGCCAAAACGTTGACAATGATGCCCTTGGCCAAAAAGGGCGTATGCGTTTTTCCCTGAATATATTCAGGAAAAAACGCATATGCCCTTTTTGGCCAACCAAGCAACCTGGAAAGGCCAATCAGCGCTACAAAAAGTCTCGCTTCCCATCAGTCAAAAGGGCCATGCTGAAAAAAGTGTCAAAACCAGAAATGCAGGACAGGCCATGGAGAAATGGGAGCCTTGCTACACTGATGGGCGGGATGTAAATTGCCAACAGCCACTCTGGAGAAGTGTACGGTGTGTCCTGAAACATCTAAAAAACACAGCTTAGAGAGCATAGGGCACTTCCACGCATGGGGGTATAAAGTGGGAAAATTAAAAATCAGAAAGACACAAGCACCCCATAGTTTAGGGCTGCTCTTTTGACAAGGACCTCCACTTCATTCCACCTTAAATATCCCAGGAAAGCGAAAAATGGATAAAAAAGTTGTAGTCCTTATTTACAATGGAATATCACTCAGCCATGAAATCAATATCATAAGGCTAGTAGCAGCATGATGAGTGGATTTAGGTACGACAATTCTAAGTGAAATAAGTCACACAGAAAAGGACACTTCTCATAAGGTGTCACTTATAGAGGGAATGTAAAAACCGTTACACTTGAACTGAATTACAAAACAGAACAGAGTCACACATGCAGAAAACACACTATGGCTGCTTAACTGGAAAGGTGAGGTGGGGTGATACATAAAACAAGAGTTTCAAATTAGCTCAGATACCGTTCCATAAACCCAATATGTTATAGACAAAACCTACTCCTTGCTCAGAGAACTGGACTCAACACGCCCGATTCACCGCACAAGAATATATCTGACTAGTAATAATCTTAAAACCTATGTATTGATATCTCTCTATTAATGTGTCAAGTGGGTGTAAAGCGGCAAAAACACAGCCGTGAAAAGCAGCTAAACCCCATTATAAAATTAAATTACTTTTAAAAACCCATGAAACAAAGACAGGGAAAGAGAGAGAAATTCTTACACAATTCGTTCAGGGGCTTTGATGCAACCTGGATTGACCATATCTAGACCCACAGCTGGATGAGACATAAGGGTGGACACTCTTGGGGCTGAGAGGTTTGGTGAGGTTGGGTGAGCAAACACAGACCCTTTAAAGTAATACTGCGTGGTACCCATCGCATGGGTCCCAAATCTCCAGGTTCAAGGGCATCTTCCTACATCGAAAACATGCATGAGAAACCCAGAAGATGGTACACCGTGTGATGGGGAAAGGTTTCTAAAACGCACCTCATTTCTCATCTCCTTGTGCTCGGGTTTGCCATTCCAGCCACTTTACTAGCAATCTCCCTACTTGGAGCATCAGCACCTTTAACCTCCTGTTCTGTACAGGTTGCAATTTGTCCTGAGGATGAACGGGAAGACGGGGAACCAATGAGAGACTAGCTCTTGGTGTTGGGACAGGCACAGGTCACTCTATTTTCCCATCAGGAAGAAGAATTAACAACAGGCTCAGCCTGCCCCCCGGAACCAGAACAGGGCCTGAAGCCATCCTGCGCTTTTGCGGCCACCTCCAAAAAAAGCGAGTTGTAAAATGGAGCTTCAGGACACTGCAATTCACAAACCTGCAGAGTTATAAATGATAACTCTCGTCCACAAATATATTGAGTGAAGGCAAAGAAGAGGATTTGAAGTCAAGGCAGAATTTCAGGAAACAGATTTTAGGATGTAGATTCGAATCGCCTTTAAAGCACATGAAAAGCGACAAAACGTTGACAATGATGCCCTTGGCGAAAAAGGGCGTATGCGTATTTTCCTGAATATATTCAGGAAAAAACACATACGCCCTTTTTGGCCAACCAAGCAACCTGGAAAGGCAAATCAGCGCTACAAAGAAGTCTCGCTTCCCATCGGTCAAAAGGGCCATGCTGAAAAAAGTTTCAAAACCAGAAATGCAGGACAGGCCATAGAGAAATGGGAGCCTTGCTACACTGATGGGCGGGATGTAAATTGCCAACAGCCACTCTGGAGAAGGGTACGGTGTGTCCTGAAACAGCTAAAAACACAGCTTAGAGAGCATAGGGCACTTCCACGCATGGGGGTATAAAGTGGGAAAATTAAAAATCAGCAAGACACAAGCACCCCATAGTTTAGGGGTGCTCTTTTGACAAGGACCTCCACTTCATTCCACCTTAAATATCCCAGGAAAGCGAAAAATGGATAAAAAAGTTGTAGTCCTTATTTACAATGGAATATCACTCAGCCATGAAATCAATATCATAAGGCTAGTAGCAGCATGATGAGTGGATTTAGGTACGACGATTCTAAGTGAAATAAGTCACACAGAAAAGGACATTCTCATAAGGTGTCACTTATAGAGGGAATGTAAAAACCGTTACACTTGAACTGAATTACAAAACAGAACAGAGTCACACATGCAGAAAACACACTATGGCTGCTTAACTGGAAAGGTGAGGTGGGGTGATACATAAAACAAGAGTTTCAAATTAGCTCAGATACCGTTCCATAAACCCAATATGTTATAGACAAAACCTACTCCTTGCTCAGGGAACTGGACTCAACACGCCTGATTCACCGCACAAGAATATATCTGACTAGTAATAATCTTAAAACCTATGAATTGATATCTCTCTGTTAGTGTGTCAAGTGGGTGTAAAGCGGCATAAACACAGCCGTGAAAAGCAGCTAAAGCCCATTATAAAAATAAATTACTTTTAAAAACCCATGAAACAAAGACAGTGAAACAGAGAGAAATTCTTACACAATTCGTTCAGGGGCTGTGATGCAACCTGGATTGACCATATCTAGACCCACAGCTGGATGAGACATAAGGGTGGACTCTCTTGGGGCTGAGAGGTTTGGTGAAGGTGGGTGAGCAAACGCAGACCCTTTAAAGTAATACTGCGTGCTACCCATCGCATGGGTCCCAAATCTCCAGGTTCAAGGGCATCTTCCTACATCGAAAACAGGCATGAGAAACCCAGAAGATGGTACACCGTGTGATGGGGAAAGGTTTCTAAAACGCACCTCATTTCTCATCTCCTTGTGCTCGGGTTCGCCATTCCAGCCACTTTACTAGCAATCGCCCTACGTGGAGCATCAGCACCTTTAACCTCCTGTTCCGTACAGGTTGCAATTTGTCCTGAGGATGAATGGGAAGACGGGGAACCATTGAGAGACTAGCTCTTGGTGTTGGGACAGGCACAGGTCACTCTATTTTCCCATCAGGAAGAAGAATTAACCACAGGCTCAGCCTGCCCCCGGAACCAAAACAGGGCCTAAAGCCATCCTGCGCTTTTGCGGCCACCTCCCAAAAAAGCGAGTTGTAAAATGGAGCTTCAGGGCACTGCAATTCACAATCCTACAGAGTTATAAATGATAACTCTCGTCCACAAATATATTGAGGGAAGGCAAAGACGAGGAATTGAAATCAAGGCAGAATTGCAGGAAACAGATTTCAGGAGGTAGATTCGAATCGCCTTTAAAGCACATGAAAAGCGCCAAAACGTTGACAATGATGCCCTTGGCCAAAAAGGGCGTGTGCGTTTTTTCCTGAATATATTCAGGAAAAAACGCACACGCCCTTTTTGGCTAACCAAGCAACCTGGAAAGTCAAATCAGCGATACAAAGAAGTCTCGCTTCCCATCGGTCAAAAGGGCCATGCTGAAAAAAGTGTCAAAACCAGAAATGCAGGACAGGCCATGGAGAAATGGGAGCCTTGCTACACTGATGGGCGGGATGTAAATTGCCAACAGCCACTCTGGAGAAGTGTACGGTGTGTCCTGAAACATCTAAAAAACACAGCTTAGAGAGCATAGGGCACTTCCACGCATGGGGGTATGAAGTGGGAAAATTAAAAATCAGCAAGACACAAGCACCCCAAAGTTTAGGGATGCTCTGTTGACAAGGACCTCCACTTCATTCCACCTTAAATATCCCAGGAAAGCGAAAAATGGATAAAAAATTTGAGGTCCCTATGTACAATGGCATACCACTCAGCCATGAAATCAATGTCATAAGGCTAGTAGCAGCATGATGAGTGGATTTAGGTACGACGATTCTAAGTGAAATAAGTCACACAGAAAAGGACACTTCTCATAAGGTGTCACTTATAGAGGGAATGTAAAAACCGTTACACTTGAACTGAATTACAAAACAGAACAGAGTCACACATGCAGAAAACACACTATTGCTGCGTAACGGGAAAGGTGAGGTGGGGTGATACATAAAGCAAGAGTTTCAAATTAGCTCAGATACCGTTCCATAAACCCAATATGTAATAGACAAGACCTACTCCTTGCTCAGAGAACTGGACTCAACACGCCCGATTCACCGCACAAGAATATATCTGACTAGTAATAATCTTAAAACCTATGTGTTGATATCTCTCTGTTAGTGTGTCAAGTGGGTGTAAAGCGGCATAAACACAGCCGTGAAAAGCAGCTAAACCCCATTATAAAAATAAATTTCTTTTAAAAACCCATGAAACAAAGACAGTGAAAGAGAGAGAATTTCTTACACAATTCGTTCAGGGGCTGTGATGCAACCTGGATTGACCATATCTAGACCCACAGCTGGATGAGACATAAGGGTGGACACTCTTGGGGCTGAGAGGTTTGGTGAGGTTGGGTGAGCAAACGCAGACCCTTTAAAGTAATACTGCGTGCTACCCATCGCATGGGTCCCAAATCTCCAGGTTCAAGGGCATCTTCCTACATCGAAAACATGCATGAGAAACCAAGAAGATGGTACACCGTGTGATGGGGAAAGGTTTCTAAAACGCACCTCATTTCTCATCTCCTTGTGCTCGGGTTCGCCATTCCAGCCACTTTAGTAGCAATCTCCCTAGTTGGAGCATCAGCACCTTTAACCTCCTGTTCCGTACAGGTTGCAATTTGTCCTGAGGATGAACGGGAAGACGGGGAACCAATGAGAGATTAGCTCTTGGTGTTGGGACAGGCACAAGTCACTCTATTTTCCCATCAGGAAGAAGAATTAACCACAGGCTCAGCCTGCCCCCCGGAACCAGAACAGGGCCTGAAGCCATCCTGCGCTTTTGCGGCCACCTCCCAAAAAAGCGAGTTGTAAAATGGAGCTTCAGGGCACTGCAATTCACAATCCTACAGAGTTATAAATGATAACTCTAGTCCACAAATATATTGAGGGAAGGCAAAGACGAGGAATTGAAATCAAGGCAGAATTGCAGGAAACAGATTTCAGGAGGTAGATTCGAATCGCCTTTAAAGCACATGAAAAGCGCCAAAACGTTGACAATGATGCCCTTGGCCAAAAAGGGCGTATGCGTTTTTCCCTGAATATATTCAGGAAAAAACGCATATGCCCTTTTTGGCCAACCAAGCAACCTGGAAAGGCCAATCAGCGCTACAAAAAGTCTCGCTTCCCATCAGTCAAAAGGGCCATGCTGAAAAAAGTGTCAAAACCAGAAATGCAGGACAGGCCATGGAGAAATGGGAGCCTTGCTACACTGATGGGCGGGATGTAAATTGCCAACAGCCACTCTGGAGAAGTGTACGGTGTGTCCTGAAACATCTAAAAAACACAGCTTAGAGAGCATAGGGCACTTCCACGCATGGGGGTATAAAGTGGGAAAATTAAAAATCAGAAAGACACAAGCACCCCATAGTTTAGGGCTGCTCTTTTGACAAGGACCTCCACTTCATTCCACCTTAAATATCCCAGGAAAGCGAAAAATGGATAAAAAAGTTGTAGTCCTTATTTACAATGGAATATCACTCAGCCATGAAATCAATATCATAAGGCTAGTAGCAGCATGATGAGTGGATTTAGGTACGACAATTCTAAGTGAAATAAGTCACACAGAAAAGGACACTTCTCATAAGGTGTCACTTATAGAGGGAATGTAAAAACCGTTACACTTGAACTGAATTACAAAACAGAACAGAGTCACACATGCAGAAAACACACTATGGCTGCTTAACTGGAAAGGTGAGGTGGGGTGATACATAAAACAAGAGTTTCAAATTAGCTCAGATACCGTTCCATAAACCCAATATGTTATAGACAAAACCTACTCCTTGCTCAGAGAACTGGACTCAACACGCCCGATTCACCGCACAAGAATATATCTGACTAGTAATAATCTTAAAACCTATGTATTGATATCTCTCTATTAATGTGTCAAGTGGGTGTAAAGCGGCAAAAACACAGCCGTGAAAAGCAGCTAAACCCCATTATAAAATTAAATTACTTTTAAAAACCCATGAAACAAAGACAGGGAAAGAGAGAGAAATTCTTACACAATTCGTTCAGGGGCTTTGATGCAACCTGGATTGACCATATCTAGACCCACAGCTGGATGAGACATAAGGGTGGACACTCTTGGGGCTGAGAGGTTTGGTGAGGTTGGGTGAGCAAACACAGACCCTTTAAAGTAATACTGCGTGGTACCCATCGCATGGGTCCCAAATCTCCAGGTTCAAGGGCATCTTCCTACATCGAAAACATGCATGAGAAACCCAGAAGATGGTACACCGTGTGATGGGGAAAGGTTTCTAAAACGCACCTCATTTCTCATCTCCTTGTGCTCGGGTTTGCCATTCCAGCCACTTTACTAGCAATCTCCCTACTTGGAGCATCAGCACCTTTAACCTCCTGTTCTGTACAGGTTGCAATTTGTCCTGAGGATGAACGGGAAGACGGGGAACCAATGAGAGACTAGCTCTTGGTGTTGGGACAGGCACAGGTCACTCTATTTTCCCATCAGGAAGAAGAATTAACAACAGGCTCAGCCTGCCCCCCGGAACCAGAACAGGGCCTGAAGCCATCCTGCGCTTTTGCGGCCACCTCCAAAAAAAGCGAGTTGTAAAATGGAGCTTCAGGACACTGCAATTCACAAACCTGCAGAGTTATAAATGATAACTCTCGTCCACAAATATATTGAGTGAAGGCAAAGAAGAGGATTTGAAGTCAAGGCAGAATTTCAGGAAACAGATTTTAGGATGTAGATTCGAATCGCCTTTAAAGCACATGAAAAGCGACAAAACGTTGACAATGATGCCCTTGGCGAAAAAGGGCGTATGCGTATTTTCCTGAATATATTCAGGAAAAAACACATACGCCCTTTTTGGCCAACCAAGCAACCTGGAAAGGCAAATCAGCGCTACAAAGAAGTCTCGCTTCCCATCGGTCAAAAGGGCCATGCTGAAAAAAGTTTCAAAACCAGAAATGCAGGACAGGCCATAGAGAAATGGGAGCCTTGCTACACTGATGGGCGGGATGTAAATTGCCAACAGCCACTCTGGAGAAGGGTACGGTGTGTCCTGAAACAGCTAAAAACACAGCTTAGAGAGCATAGGGCACTTCCACGCATGGGGGTATAAAGTGGGAAAATTAAAAATCAGCAAGACACAAGCACCCCATAGTTTAGGGGTGCTCTTTTGACAAGGACCTCCACTTCATTCCACCTTAAATATCCCAGGAAAGCGAAAAATGGATAAAAAAGTTGTAGTCCTTATTTACAATGGAATATCACTCAGCCATGAAATCAATATCATAAGGCTAGTAGCAGCATGATGAGTGGATTTAGGTACGACGATTCTAAGTGAAATAAGTCACACAGAAAAGGACATTCTCATAAGGTGTCACTTATAGAGGGAATGTAAAAACCGTTACACTTGAACTGAATTACAAAACAGAACAGAGTCACACATGCAGAAAACACACTATGGCTGCTTAACTGGAAAGGTGAGGTGGGGTGATACATAAAACAAGAGTTTCAAATTAGCTCAGATACCGTTCCATAAACCCAATATGTTATAGACAAAACCTACTCCTTGCTCAGGGAACTGGACTCAACACGCCTGATTCACCGCACAAGAATATATCTGACTAGTAATAATCTTAAAACCTATGAATTGATATCTCTCTGTTAGTGTGTCAAGTGGGTGTAAAGCGGCATAAACACAGCCGTGAAAAGCAGCTAAAGCCCATTATAAAAATAAATTACTTTTAAAAACCCATGAAACAAAGACAGTGAAACAGAGAGAAATTCTTACACAATTCGTTCAGGGGCTGTGATGCAACCTGGATTGACCATATCTAGACCCACAGCTGGATGAGACATAAGGGTGGACTCTCTTGGGGCTGAGAGGTTTGGTGAAGGTGGGTGAGCAAACGCAGACCCTTTAAAGTAATACTGCGTGCTACCCATCGCATGGGTCCCAAATCTCCAGGTTCAAGGGCATCTTCCTACATCGAAAACAGGCATGAGAAACCCAGAAGATGGTACACCGTGTGATGGGGAAAGGTTTCTAAAACGCACCTCATTTCTCATCTCCTTGTGCTCGGGTTCGCCATTCCAGCCACTTTACTAGCAATCGCCCTACGTGGAGCATCAGCACCTTTAACCTCCTGTTCCGTACAGGTTGCAATTTGTCCTGAGGATGAATGGGAAGACGGGGAACCATTGAGAGACTAGCTCTTGGTGTTGGGACAGGCACAGGTCACTCTATTTTCCCATCAGGAAGAAGAATTAACCACAGGCTCAGCCTGCCCCCGGAACCAAAACAGGGCCTAAAGCCATCCTGCGCTTTTGCGGCCACCTCCCAAAAAAGCGAGTTGTAAAATGGAGCTTCAGGGCACTGCAATTCACAATCCTACAGAGTTATAAATGATAACTCTCGTCCACAAATATATTGAGGGAAGGCAAAGACGAGGAATTGAAATCAAGGCAGAATTGCAGGAAACAGATTTCAGGAGGTAGATTCGAATCGCCTTTAAAGCACATGAAAAGCGCCAAAACGTTGACAATGATGCCCTTGGCCAAAAAGGGCGTGTGCGTTTTTTCCTGAATATATTCAGGAAAAAACGCACACGCCCTTTTTGGCTAACCAAGCAACCTGGAAAGTCAAATCAGCGATACAAAGAAGTCTCGCTTCCCATCGGTCAAAAGGGCCATGCTGAAAAAAGTGTCAAAACCAGAAATGCAGGACAGGCCATGGAGAAATGGGAGCCTTGCTACACTGATGGGCGGGATGTAAATTGCCAACAGCCACTCTGGAGAAGTGTACGGTGTGTCCTGAAACATCTAAAAAACACAGCTTAGAGAGCATAGGGCACTTCCACGCATGGGGGTATGAAGTGGGAAAATTAAAAATCAGCAAGACACAAGCACCCCAAAGTTTAGGGATGCTCTGTTGACAAGGACCTCCACTTCATTCCACCTTAAATATCCCAGGAAAGCGAAAAATGGATAAAAAATTTGAGGTCCCTATGTACAATGGCATACCACTCAGCCATGAAATCAATGTCATAAGGCTAGTAGCAGCATGATGAGTGGATTTAGGTACGACGATTCTAAGTGAAATAAGTCACACAGAAAAGGACACTTCTCATAAGGTGTCACTTATAGAGGGAATGTAAAAACCGTTACACTTGAACTGAATTACAAAACAGAACAGAGTCACACATGCAGAAAACACACTATTGCTGCGTAACGGGAAAGGTGAGGTGGGGTGATACATAAAGCAAGAGTTTCAAATTAGCTCAGATACCGTTCCATAAACCCAATATGTAATAGACAAGACCTACTCCTTGCTCAGAGAACTGGACTCAACACGCCCGATTCACCACACAAGAATATATCTGACTAGTAATAATCTTAAAACCTATATATTGATATCTCTCTGTTAGTGTGTCTAGTGGGTGTAAAGCGGCATAAACACAGCCGTGAAAAGCAGCTAAACCCCATTATAAAAATAAATTTCTTTTAAAAACCCATGAAACAAAGACAGTGAAAGAGAAAAAAATTCTTACACAATTCGTTCAGGGGCTGTGATGCAACCTGGATTGACCATATCTAGACCCACAGCTGGATGAGACATAAGGGTGGATACTCTTGGGGCTGAGAGGTTTGGTGAGGTTGGGTGAGCAAACGCAGACCCTTTAAAGTAATACTGCGTGCTACCCATCGCATGGGTCCCAAATCTCCAGGTTCAAGGGCATCTTCCTACATCGAAAACATGCATGAGAAACCAAGAAGATGGTACACCGTGTGTTGGGGAAAGGTTTCTAAAATGCACCTCATTTCTCATCTCCTTGTGCTCGGGTTCGCCATTCCAGCCACTTTAGTAGCAATCTCCCTACTTGGAGCATCAGCATCTTTAACCTCCTGTTCCGTACAGGTTGCAATTTATCCTGAGGATGAACGGGAAGACGGGGAACCAATGAGAGACTAGCTCTTGGTGTTGGGACAGGCACAGGTCACTCTATTTTCCCATCAGGAAGAAGAATTAACCACAGGCTCAGCCTGCCCCCGGAACCAGAACAGGGCCTGAAGCCATCCTGCGCTTTTGCGGCCACCTCCCAAAAAAGCGAGTTGTAAAATGGAGCTTCAGGGCACTGCAATTCACAATCCTACAGAGTTATAAATGATAACTCTCATCCATAAATATATTGAGGGAAGGCAAAGACGAGGAATTGAAATCAAGGCAGAATTGCAGGAAACAGATTTCAGGAGGTAGATTCGAATCGCTTTTAAAGCACATGAAAAGCGCCAAAACGTTGACAATGATGCGCTTGGCCAAAAAGGGCGTATGCGTTTTTTCCTGAATATATTCAGGAAAAAACGCATACGCCCTTTTTGGCCAACCAAGCAACCTGGAAAGGCCAATCAGCGCTACAAAGAAGTCTCGCTTCCCATCATTCAAAAGGGCCATGCTGAAAAAAGTGTCAAAACCAGAAATGCAGGACAGACCATGGAGAAATGGGAGCCTTGCTACACTGATGGGCGGGATGTAAATTGCCAACAGCCACTCTGGAGAAGTGTACGGTGTGTCCTGAAACATCTAAAAAACACAGCTTAGAGAGCATAGGGCACTTCCACGCATGGGGGTATAAAGTGGGAAAATTAAAAATCTGCAAGACACAAGCACCCCAAAGTTTAGGGCTGCTCTGTTGACAAGGACCTCCACTTCATTCCACCTTAAATATCCCAGGAAACGAAAAATGGATAAAAAATTTGAGGTCCTTATGTACAATGGCATACCACTCAGCCATGAAATCAATGTCATAAGGCTAGTAGCAGCATGATGAGTGGATTTAGGTACGACGATTCTAAGTGAAATAAGTCACACAGAAAAGGACACTTCTCATAAGGTGTCACTTATAGAGGGAATGTAAAAACCGTTACACTTGAACTGAATTACAAAACAGAACAGAGTCACACATGCAGAAAACACACTATTGCTGCGTAACGGGAAAGGTGAGGTGGGGTGATACATAAAGCAAAAGTTTCAAATTAGCTCAGATACCGTTCCATAAACCCAATATGTAATAGACAAGACCTACTCCTTGCTCAGAGAACTGGACTCAACACGCCCGATTCACCGCACAAGAATATATCTGACTAGTAATAATCTTAAAACCTATGTGTTGATATCTCTCTGTTAGTGTGTCAAGTGGGTGTAAAGCAGCATAAACACAGCCGTGAAAAGCAGCTAAACCCCATTATAAAAATAAATTTCTTTTAAAAACCCATGAAACAAAGACAGTGAAAGAGAGAGAAATTCTTACACAATTCGTTCAGGGGCTGTGATGCAACCTGGATTGACCATATCTAGACCCACAGCTGGATGAGACATAAGGGTGGACACTCTTGGGGCTGAGAGGTTTGGTGAGGTTGGGTGAGCAAACGCAGAACCTTTAAAGTAATACTGCGTGCTACCCATCGCATGGGTCCCAAATCTCCAGGTTCAAGGGCATCTTCCTACATTGAAAACATGCATGAGAAACCAAGAAGATGGTACACCGTGTGATGGGGAAAGGTTTCTAAAACGCACCTCATTTCTCATCTCCTTGTGCTCGGGTTCGCCATTCCAGCCACTTTAGTAGCAATCTCCCTAGTTGGAGCATCAGCACCTTTAACCTCCTGTTCCGTACAGGTTGCAATTTGTCCTGACGATGAACGGGAAGACGGGGAACCAATGAGAGATTAGCTCTTGGTGTTGGGACAGGCACAAGTCACTCTATTTTCCCATCAGGAAGAAGAAGTAACCACAGGCTCAGCCTGCCCCCCGGAACCAGAACAGGGCCTGAAGCCATCCTGCGCTTTTGCGGCCACCTCCCAAAAAAGCGAGTTGTAAAATGGAGCTTCAGGGCACTGCAATTCACAATCCTACAGAGTTATAAATGATAACTCTCGTCCACAAATATATTGTGGGAAGGCAAAGACGAGGAATTGAAATCAAGGCAGAATTGCAGGAAACAGATTTCAGGAGGTAGATTCGAATCGCCTTTAAAGCACATGAAAAGCGCCAAAACGTTGACAATGATGCCCTTGGCCAAAAAGGGCGTATGCGTTTTTTCCTGAATATATTCAGGAAAAAACGCATACGCCCTTTTTGGCCAACCAAGCAACCTGGAAAGTCAAATCAGCGATACAAAGAAGTCTCGCTTCCCATCGGTCAAAAGGGCCATTCTGAAAAAAGTGTCAAAACCAGAAATGCAGGACAGGCCATGGAGAAATGGGAGCCTTGCTACACTGATGGGCGGGATGTAAATTGCCAACAGCCACTCTGGAGAAGGGTACGGTGTGTCCTGAACCATCTAAAACACACAGCCTAGAGAGGATAGGGCACTTCCACGCATGGGGGTATAAAGCGGGAAAATTGAAAATCAGCAAGACACAAGCACCCCAACGTTTAGGGCTGCTCTGTTGACAAGGACCTCCACTTCATTCCACCTTAAATATCCCAGGAAAGCGAAAAATGGATAAAAAAGTTGTGGTCCTTATGTACGATGGAATATCACTCAGCCATGAAATCAATGTCATAAGGCTAGTAGCAGCATGATGAGTGGATTTAGGTACGACGATTCTAAGTGAAATAAGTCACACAGAAAAGGACACTACTCATAAGGTGTCACTTAGAGAGGGAATGTAAAAACCGTTACACTTGAACTGAATTACAAAACAGAACAGAGTGACACATGCAGAAAACACACTATGGCTGCTTAACGGGAAAGGGGAGGTGGGGAGATACATAAAACAAGAGTTTCAAATTAGATCAGATACCGCTCCATAAACCCAATATGTAACAGACAAGACCTCCTCCTTGCTCAGAGAACTGGACTCAACACGCCCGATTCACCGCACAAGAATATATCTGACTAGTAATAATCTTAAAACCTATGTATTGATATCTCTCTATTAGTGTGTCAAGTGGGTGTAAAGCGGCATAAACACAGCCGTGAAAAGCAGCTAAACCCCATTATAAAAATAAATTACTTTTAAAAACCCATGAAACAAAGACAGGGAAAGAGAGAGAAATTCTAACACAATTCGTTCAGGGGCTTTGATGCAACCTGGATTGACCATATCTAGACCCACAGCTGGATGAGACATAAGGGTGGACACTCTTGGGGCTGAGAGGTTTGGTGAGGTTGGGTGAGCACACACAGACCCTTTAAAGTAATACTGCGTGGTACCCATCGCATGGGTCCCAAATCTCCAGGTTCAAGGGCATCTTCCTACATCGAAAACATGCATGAGAAACCCAGAAGATGGTACACCGTGTGATGGGGAAAGGTTTCTAAAACGCACCTCATTTCTCATCTCCTTGTGCTCGGGTTTGCCATTCCAGCCACTTTACTAGCAATCTCCCTACTTGGAGCATCAGCACCTTTAACCTCCTGTTCTGTACAGGTTGCAATTTGTCCTGAGGATGAACGGGAAGACGGGGAACCAATGAGAGACTAGCTCTTGGTGTTGGGACAGGCCCAGGTCACTCTATTTTCCCATCAGGAAGAAGAATTAACCACAGGCTCAGCTTGCCCCCCGGAACCAGAACAGGGCCTGAAGCCATCCTGCGCTTTTGCGGCCACCTCCCAAAAAAGCGAGTTGTAAAATGGAGCTTCAGGGCACTGCAATTCACAAACCTGCAGAGTTATAAATGATAACTCTCGTCCACAAATATATTGAGTGAAGGCAAAGAAGAGGATTTGAAGTCAAGGCAGAATTTCAGGAAACAGATTTTAGGAGGTAGATTCGAATCGCCTTTAAAGCACATGAAAAGCGACAAAACGTTGACAATAATGCCCTTGGCCAAAAAGGGCGTATGCGTTTTTTCCTGAATATATTCAGGAAAAAACGCATACGCCCTTTTTGGCCAACCAAGCAACCTGGAAAGGCAAATCAGCGCTACAAAGAAGTCTCGCTTCCCATCGGTCAAAAGGGCCATGCTGAAAAAAGTGTCAAAACCAGAAATGCAGGACAGGCCATGGAGAAATGGGAGCCTTGCTACACTGATGGGCGGGATGTAAATTGCCAACAGCCACTCTGGATAAGGGTACGGTGTGTCCTGAACCATCAAAAACACACAGCCTAGAGAGGATAGGGCACTTCCACGCATGGGGGTATAAAGTGGGAAAATTGAAAATCAGCAAGACACAAGCACCCCAACGTTTAGGGCTGCTCTGTTGACAAGGACTTCCACTTCATTCCACCTTAAATATCCCAGGAAAGAGAAAAATGGATAAAAAAGTTGTGGTCCTTATGTACGATGGAATATCACTCAGCCATGAAATCAATGTCATAAGGCTAGTAGCAGCATGATGAGTGGATTTAGGTACGACGATTCTAAGTGAAATAAGTCACACAGAAAAGGACACTTCTCATAAGGTGTCACTTATAGAGGGAATGTAAAAACCGTTACACTTGAACTGAATTACAAAACAGAACAGAGTGACACATGCAGAAAACACACTATGGCTGCTTAACGGGAAAGGGGAGGTGGGGAGATACATAAAACAAGAGTTTCAAATTAGATCAGATACCGCTCCATAAACCCAATATGTAACAGACAAGACCTACTCCTTGCTCAGAGAACTGGACTCAACACGCCCGATTCACCGCACAAGAATATATCTGACTAGTAATAATCTTAAAACCTATGTATTGATATCTCTCTATTAGTGTGTCAAGTGGGTGTAAAGCGGCATAAACACAGCCGTGAAAAGCAGCTAAACCCCATTATAAAAATAAATTACTTTTAAAAACCCATGAAACAAAGACAGGGAAAGAGAGAGAAATTCTAACACAATTCGTTCAGGGGCTTTGATGCAACCTGGATTGACCATATCTAGACCCACAGCTGGATGAGACATAAGGGTCGACACTCTTGGGGCTGAGAGGTTTGGTGAGGTTGGGTGAGCAAACACAGACCCTTTAAAGTAATACTGCGTGGTACCCATCGCATGGGTCCCAAATCTCCAGGTTCAAGGGCATCTTCCTACATCGAAAACATGCATGAGAAACCCAGAAGATGGTACACCGTGTGATGGGGAAAGGTTTCTAAAACGCACCTCATTTCTCATCTCCTTGTGCTCGGGTTTGCCATTCCAGCCACTTTACTAGCAATCTCCCTACTTGGAGCATCAGCACCTTTAACCTCCTGTTCTGTACAGGTTGCAATTTGTCCTGAGGATGAACGGGAAGACGGGGAACCAATGAGAGACTAGCTCTTGGTGTTGGGACAGGCACAGGTCACTCTATTTTCCCATCAGGAAGAAGAATTAACCACAGGCTCAGCCTGCCCCCCGGAACCAGAACAGGGCCTGAAGCCATCCTGCGCTTTTGCGGCCACCTCCCAAAAAAGCGAGTTGTAAAATGGAGCTTCAGGGCACTGCAATTCACAAACCTGCAGAGTTATAAATGATAACTCTCGTCCACAAATATATTGAGTGAAGGCAAAGAAGAGGATTTGAAGTCAAGGCAGAATTTCAGGAAACAGATTTTAGGAGGTAGATTCGAATCGCCTTTAAAGCACATGAAAAGCGACAAAACGTTGAGAATAATGCCCTTGGCCAAAAAGGGCGTATGCGTTTTTTCCTGAATATATTCAGGAAAAAACGCATACGCCCTTTTTGGCCAACCAAGCAACCTGGAAAGGCAAATCAGCGCTACAAAGAAGTCTCACTTCCCATCGGTCAAAAGGGCCATGCTGAAAAAAGTGTCAAAACCAGAAATGCAGGACAGGCCATGGAGAAATGGGAGCCTTGCTACACTGATGGGCGGGATGTAAATTGCCAACAGCCACTCTGGAGAAGGGTACGGTGTGTCCTGAACAATCTAAAACACACAGCCTAGAGAGGATAGGGCACTTCCACGCATGGGGGTATAAAGTGGGAAAATTGAAAATCAGCAAGACACAAGCACCCCAAAGTTTAGGGATGCTCTGTTGACAAGGACCTCCACTTCATTCCACCTTAAATATCCCAGGAAAGCGAAAAATGGATAAAAAATTTGAGGTCCTTATGTACAATGGCATACCACTCAGCCATGAAATCAATGTCATAAGGCTAGTAGCAGCATGATGAGTGGATTTAGGTACGACGATTCTAAGTGAAATAAGTCACACAGAAAAGGACACTTCTCATAAGGTGTCACTTATAGAGGGAATGTAAAAACCGTTACACTTGAACTGAATTACAAAACAGAACAGAGTCACACATGCAGAAAACACACTATTGCTGCATAACGGGAAAGGGGAGGTGGGGAGATACATAAAACAAGAGTTTCAAATTAGATCAGATACCGTTCCATAAACCCAATATGTAACAGACAAGACCTACTCCTTGCTCAGAGAACTGGACTCAACACGCCCGATTCACCGCACAAGAATATATCTGACTAGTAATAATCTTAAAACCTATGTATTGATATCTCTCTGTTAGTGTGTCAAGTGGGTGTAAAGCGGCATAAACACAGCCGTGAAAAGCAGCTAAACCCCATTATAAAAATAAATTACTTTTAAAAACCCATGAAACAAAGACAGGGAAAGAGAGAGAAATTCTTACACAATTCGTTCAGGGGCTTTGATGCAAACTGGATTGACCATATCTAGACCCACAGCTGGATGAGACATAAGGGTGGACACTCTTGGGGCTGAGAGGTTTGGTGAGGTTGGGTGAGCAAACACAGACCCTTTAAAGTAATACTGCGTGCTACCCATCGCATGGGTCCCAAATCTCCAGGTTCAAGGGCATCTTCCTACATCGAAAACATGCATGAGAAACCCAGAAGATGGTACACCGTGTGATGGGGAAAGGTTTCTAAAACGCACCTCATTTCTCATCTACTTGTGCTCGGGTTCGCCATTCCAGCCACTTTACTAGCAATCGCCCTATGTGGAGCATCAGCACCTTTAACCTCCTGTTCCGTATAGGTTGAAATTTGTCCTGAGGATGAATGGGAAGACGGGGAACCAATGAGAGACTAGCTCTTGGTGTTGGGACAGGCACAGGTCACTCTATTTTCCCACCAAGAAGAAGAATTAAACACAGGCTCAGCCTGCCCCCCGGAACCAGAACAGGGCCTGAAGCCATCCTGCGCTTTTGTGGCCAGCTCCCAAAAAAGCGAGTTGTAAAATGGAGCTTCAGGGCACTGCAATTCACAAACCTGCAGAGTTATAAATGATAACTCTCGTCCACAAATATATTGAGGGAAGGCAAAGAAGAGGATTTGAAATCAAGGCAGAATTGCAGGAAATAGATTTCAGGAGGTAGATTCGAATCGCCTTTAAAGCACATGAAAAGCGGCAAAACGTTGACAATGATGCCCTTGGCCAAAAGGGGCGTATGCGTTTTTTCCTGAATATATTCAGGAAAAAACGCATACGCCCTTTTTGGCCAACCAAGCAACCTGGAAAGGCAAATCAGCGCTACAAAGAAGTCTCGCTTCCCATCGGTCAAAAGGGCCATGCTGAAAAAAGTTTCAAAACCAGAAATGCAGGACAGGCCATAGAGAAATGGGAGCCTTGCTACACTGATGGGCGGGATGTAAATTGCCAACAGCCACTCTGGAGAAGGGTACGGTGTGTCCTGAAACAGCTAAAAACACAGCTTAGAGAGCATAGGGCACTTCCACGCATGGGGGTATAAAGTGGGAAAATTAAAAATCAGCAAGACACAAGCACCCCATAGTTTAGGGCTGCTCTTTTGACAAGGACCTCCACTTCATTCCACCTTAAATATCCCAGGAAAGCGGAAAATGGATAAAAAAGTTGTAGTCCTTATTTACAATGGAATATCACTCAGCCATGAAATCAATATCATAAGGCTAGTAGCAGCATGATGAGTGGATTTAGGTACGACAATTCTAAGTGAAATAAGTCACACAGAAAAGGACACTTCTCATAAGGTGTCACTTATAGAGGGAATGTAAAAACCGTTACACTTGAACTGAATTACAAAACAGAACAGAGTCACACATGCAGAAAACACACTATGGCTGCTTAACTGGAAAGGTGAGGTGGGGTGATACATAAAACAAGAGTTTCAAATTAGCTCAGATACCGTTCCATAAACCCAATATGTTATAGACAAAACCTACTCCTTGCTCAGAGAACTGGACTGAACACGCCCGATTCACCGCATAAGAATATATCTGACTAGTAATAATCTGAAAACCTATATATTGATATCTCTCTGTTAGTGTGTCAAGTGGGTGTAAAGCGGCATAAACACAGCCGTGAAAAGCAGCTAAACCCCATTATAAAAATAAATTTCTTTTAAAAACCCATGAAACAAAGACAGTGAAAGAGAGAGAAATTCTTACACAATTCGTTCAGGGGCTGTGATGCAACCTGGATTGACCATATCTAGACCCACAGCTGGATGAGACATAAGGGTGGACACTCTTGGGGCTGAGAGGTTTGGTGAGGTTGGGTGAGCAAACGCAGACCCTTTAAAGTAATACTGCGTGCTACCCATCGCATGGGTCCCAAATCTGCAGGTTCAAGGGCATCTTCGTACATCGAAAACATGCATGAGAAACCAAGAAGATGGTACACCGTGTGTTGGGGAAAGGTTTCTAAAATGCACCTCATTTCTCATCTCCTTGTGCTCGGGTTCGCCATTCCAGCCACTTTAGTAGCAATCTCCCTATTTGGAGCATCAGCATATTTAACCTCCTGTTCCGTACAGGTTGCAATTTGTCCTGAGGATGAACGGGAAGACGGGGAACCAATGAGAGACTAGCTCTTGGTGTTGGGACAGGCACAGGTCACTCTATTTTCCCATCAGGAAGAAGAATTAACCACAGGCTCAGCCTGCCCCCCGGAACCAGAACAGGGCCTGAAGCCATCCTGCGCTTTTGCGGCCACCTCCCAAAAAAGCGAGTTGTAAAATGGAGCTTCAGGGCACTGCAATTCACAATCCTACAGAGTTATAAATGATAACTCTCGTCCACAAATATATTGAGGGAAGGCAAAGACGAGGAATTGAAATCAAGGCAGAATTGCAGGAAACAGATTTCAGGAGGTAGATTCGAATCGCCTTTAAAGCACATGAAAAGCGCCAAAACGTTGACAATGATGCCATTGGCCAAAAAGGGCGTATGCCTTTTTTCCTGATTATATTCAGGAAAAAACGCATACGCCCTTTTTGGCCAACCAAGCAACCTGGAAAGGCAAATCAGCGCTACAAAGAAGTCTCGCTTCCCATTGGTCAAAAGGGCCATTCTGAAAAAAGTGTCAAAACCAGAAATGCAGGACAGGCCATGGAGAAATGGGAGCCTTGCTACACTGATGGGCGGGATGTAAATTGCCAACAGCCACTCTGGAGAAGGGTACGGTGTGTCCTGAACCATATAAAACACACAGCCTAGAGAGGATAGGGGACTTCCACGCATGGGGGTATAAAGTGGGAAAATTGAAAATCAGCAAGACACAAGCACCCCAACGTTTAGGGCTGCTCTGTTGACAAGGACTTCCACTTCATTCCACCTTAAATATCCCAGGAAAGAGAAAAATGGATAAAAAAGTTGTGGTCCTTATGTACGATGGAATATCACTCAGCCATGAAATCAATGTCATAAGGCTAGTAGCAGCATGATGAGTGGATTTAGGTACGACGATTCTAAGTGAAATAAGTCACACAGAAAAGGACACTTCTCATAAGGTGTCACTTATAGAGGGAATGTAAAAACCGTTACACTTGAACTGAATTACAAAACAGAACAGAGTCACACATGCAGAAAACACACTATGGCTGCTTAACAGGAAAGGGGAGGTGGGGAGATACATAAAACAAGAGTTTCAAATTAGATCAGATACCGCTCCATAAACCCAATATGTAACAGACAAGACCTACTCCTTGCTCAGAGAACTGGACTCAACATGCCCGATTCACCGCACAAGAATATATCTGACTAGTAATAATCTTAAAACCTATGTATTGATATCTCTCTATTAGTGTGTCAAGCGGGTGTAAAGCGGCATAAACACAGCCGTGAAAAGCAGCTAAACCCCATTATAAAAATAAATTACTTTTAAAAACCCATGAAACAAAGACAGGGAAAGAGAGAGAAATTCTAACACAATTCGTTCAGGGGCTTTGATGCAACCTGGATTGACCATATCTAGACCCACAGCTGGATGAGACATAAGGGTGGACACTCTTGGGGCTGAGAGGTTTGGTGAGGTTGGGTGAGCAAACACAGACCCTTTAAAGTAATACTGCGTGGTACCCATCGCATGGGTCCCAAATCCCCAGGTTCAAGGGCATCTTCCTACATCGAAAACATGCATGAGAAACCCAGAAGATGGTACACCGTGTGATGGGGAAAGGTTTCTAAAACGCACCTCATTTCTCATCTCCTTGTGCTCGGGTTTGCCATTCCAGCCACTTTACTAGCAATCTCCCTACTTGGAGCATCAGCACCTTTAACCTCCTGTTCTGTACAGGTTGCAATTTGTCCTGAGGATGAACGGGAAGACGGGGAACCAATGAGAGACTAGCTCTTGGTGTTGGGACAGGCCCAGGTCACTCTATTTTCCCATCAGGAAGAAGAATTAACCACAGGCTCAGCCTGCCCCCCGGAACCAGAACAGGGCCTGAAGCCATCCTGCGCTTTTGCGGCCACCTCCCAAAAAAGCGAGTTGTAAAATGGAGCTTCAGGGCACTGCAATTCACAAACCTGCAGAGTTATAAATGATAACTCTCGTCCACAAATATATTGAGTGAAGGCAAAGAAGAGGATTTGAAGTCAAGGCAGAATTTCAGGAAACAGATTTTAGGAGGTAGATTCGAATCGCCTTTAAAGCACATGAAAAGCAACAAAACGTTGACAATAATGCCCTTGGCCAAAAAGGGCGTATGCTTTTTTTCCTGAATATATTCAGGAAAAAACGCATACGCCCTTTTTGGCCAACCAAGCAACCTGGAAAGGCAAATCAGCGCTACAAAGAAGTCTCGCTTCCCATCGGTCAAAAGGGCCATGCTGAAAAAAGTGTCAAAACCAGAAATGCAGGACAGGCCATGGAGAAATGGGAGCCTTGCTACACTGATGGGCGGGATGTAAATTGCCAACAGCCACTCTGGAGAAGGGTACGGTGTGTCCTGAACCATCTAAAACACACAGCCTAGAGAGGATAGGGCACTTCCACGCATGGGGGTATAAAGTGGGAAAATTGAAAATCAGCAAGACACAAGCACCCCAACGTTTAGGGCTGCTCTGTTGACAAGGACTTCCACTTCATTCCACCTTAAATATCCCAGGAAAGCGAAAAATGGATAAAAAAGTTGTAGTCCTTATTTACAATGGAATATCACTCAGCCATGAAATCAATATCATAAGGCTAGTAGCAGCATGATGAGTGGATTTAGGTACGACGATTCTAAGTGAAATAAGTCACACAGAAAAGGACACTTCTCATAAGGTGTCACTTATAGAGGGAATGTAAAAACCGTTACACTTGAACTGAATTACAAAACAGAACAGAGTCACACATGCAGAAAACACACTATGGCTGCTTAACTGGAAAGGTGAGGTGGGGTGATACATAAAACAAGAGTTTCAAATTAGCTCAGATACCGTTCCATAAACCCAATATGTTATAGACAAAACCTACTCCTTGCTCAGAGAACTGGACTCAACACGCCCGATTCACCGCACAAGAATATATCTGACTAGTAATAATCTTAAAACCTATGTATTGATATCTCTCTATTAATGTGTCAAGTGGGTGTAAAGCGGCAAAAACACAGCCGTGAAAAGCAGCTAAACCCCATTATAAAATTAAATTACTTTTAAAAACCCATGAAACAAAGACAGGGAAAGAGAGAGAAATTCTTACACAATTCGTTCAGGGGCTTTGATGCAACCTGGATTGACCATATCTAGACCCACAGCTGGATGAGACATAAGGGTGGACACTCTTGGGGCTGAGAGGTTTGGTGAGGTTGGGTGAGCAAACACAGACCCTTTAAAGTAATACTGCGTGGTACCCATCGCATGGGTCCCAAATCTCCAGGTTCAAGGGCATCTTCCTACATCGAAAACATGCATGAGAAACCCAGAAGATGGTACACCGTGTGATGGGGAAAGGTTTCTAAAACGCACCTCATTTCTCATCTCCTTGTGCTCGGGTTTGCCATTCCAGCCACTTTACTAGCAATCTCCCTACTTGGAGCATCAGCACCTTTAACCTCCTGTTCTGTACAGGTTGCAATTTGTCCTGAGGATGAACGGGAAGACGGGGAACCAATGAGAGACTAGCTCTTGGTGTTGGGACAGGCACAGGTCACTCTATTTTCCCATCAGGAAGAAGAATTAACCACAGGCTCAGCCTGCCCCCCTGAACCAGAACAGGGCCTGAAGCCATCCTCCGCTTTTGCGGCCACCTCCAAAAAAAGCGAGTTGTAAAATGGAGCTTCAGGACACTGCAATTCACAAACCTGCAGAGTTATAAATGATAACTCTCGTCCACAAATATATTGAGTGAAGGCAAAGAAGAGGATTTGAAGTCAAGGCAGAATTTCAGGAAACAGATTTTAGGATGTAGATTCGAATCGCCTTTAAAGCACATGAAAAGCGACAAAACGTTGACAATGATGCCCTTGGCCAAAAAGGGCGTATGCGTTTTTTCCTGAATATATTCAGGAAAAAACACATACGCCCTTTTTGGCCAACCAAGCAACCTGGAAAGGCAAATCAGCGCTACAAAGAAGTCTCGCTTCCCATCGGTCAAAAGGGCCATGCTGAAAAAAGTTTCAAAACCAGAAATGCAGGACAGGCCATAGAGAAATGGGAGCCTTGCTACACTGATGGGCGGGATGTAAATTGCCAACAGCCACTCTGGATAAGGGTACGGTGTGTCCTGAACCATCAAAAACACACAGCCTAGAGAGGATAGGGCACTTCCACGCATGGGGGTATAAAGTGGGAAAATTGAAAATCAGCAAGACACAAGCACCCCAACGTTTAGGGCTGCTCTGTTGACAAGGACTTCCACTTCATTCCACCTTAAATATCCCAGGAAAGAGAAAAATGGATAAAAAAGTTGTGGTCCTTATGTACGATGGAATATCACTCAGCCATGAAATCAATGTCATAAGGCTAGTAGCAGCATGATGAGTGGATTTAGGTACGACGATTCTAAGTGAAATAAGTCACACAGAAAAGGACACTTCTCATAAGGTGTCACTTATAGAGGGAATGTAAAAACCGTTACACTTGAACTGAATTACAAAACAGAACAGAGTGACACATGCAGAAAACACACTATGGCTGCTTAACGGGAAAGGGGAGGTGGGGAGATACATAAAACAAGAGTTTCAAATTAGATCAGATACCGCTCCATAAACCCAATATGTAACAGACAAGACCTACTCCTTGCTCAGAGAACTGGACTCAACACGCCCGATTCACCGCACAAGAATATATCTGACTAGTAATAATCTTAAAACCTATGTATTGATATCTCTCTATTAGTGTGTCAAGTGGGTGTAAAGCGGCATAAACACAGCCGTGAAAAGCAGCTAAACCCCATTATAAAAATAAATTACTTTTAAAAACCCATGAAACAAAGACAGGGAAAGAGAGAGAAATTCTAACACAATTCGTTCAGGGGCTTTGATGCAACCTGGATTGACCATATCTAGACCCACAGCTGGATGAGACATAAGGGTCGACACTCTTGGGGCTGAGAGGTTTGGTGAGGTTGGGTGAGCAAACACAGACCCTTTAAAGTAATACTGCGTGGTACCCATCGCATGGGTCCCAAATCTCCAGGTTCAAGGGCATCTTCCTACATCGAAAACATGCATGAGAAACCCAGAAGATGGTACACCGTGTGATGGGGAAAGGTTTCTAAAACGCACCTCATTTCTCATCTCCTTGTGCTCGGGTTTGCCATTCCAGCCACTTTACTAGCAATCTCCCTACTTGGAGCATCAGCACCTTTAACCTCCTGTTCTGTACAGGTTGCAATTTGTCCTGAGGATGAACGGGAAGACGGGGAACCAATGAGAGACTAGCTCTTGGTGTTGGGACAGGCACAGGTCACTCTATTTTCCCATCAGGAAGAAGAATTAACCACAGGCTCAGCCTGCCCCCCGGAACCAGAACAGGGCCTGAAGCCATCCTGCGCTTTTGCGGCCACCTCCCAAAAAAGCGAGTTGTAAAATGGAGCTTCAGGGCACTGCAATTCACAAACCTGCAGAGTTATAAATGATAACTCTCGTCCACAAATATATTGAGTGAAGGCAAAGAAGAGGATTTGAAGTCAAGGCAGAATTTCAGGAAACAGATTTTAGGAGGTAGATTCGAATCGCCTTTAAAGCACATGAAAAGCGACAAAACGTTGAGAATAATGCCCTTGGCCAAAAAGGGCGTATGCGTTTTTTCCTGAATATATTCAGGAAAAAACGCATACGCCCTTTTTGGCCAACCAAGCAACCTGGAAAGGCAAATCAGCGCTACAAAGAAGTCTCACTTCCCATCGGTCAAAAGGGCCATGCTGAAAAAAGTGTCAAAACCAGAAATGCAGGACAGGCCATGGAGAAATGGGAGCCTTGCTACACTGATGGGCGGGATGTAAATTGCCAACAGCCACTCTGGAGAAGGGTACGGTGTGTCCTGAACCATCTAAAACACACAGCCTAGAGAGGATAGGGCACTTCCACGCATGGGGGTATAAAGTGGGAAAATTGAAAATCAGCAAGACACAAGCACCCCAAAGTTTAGGGATGCTCTGTTGACAAGGACCTCCACTTCATTCCACCTTAAATATCCCAGGAAAGCGAAAAATGGATAAAAAATTTGAGGTCCTTATGTACAATGGCATACCACTCAGCCATGAAATCAATGTCATAAGGCTAGTAGCAGCATGATGAGTGGATTTAGGTACGACGATTCTAAGTGAAATAAGTCACACAGAAAAGGACACTTCTCATAAGGTGTCACTTATAGAGGGAATGTAAAAACCGTTACACTTGAACTGAATTACAAAACAGAACAGAGTCACACATGCAGAAAACACACTATTGCTGCATAACGGGAAAGGGGAGGTGGGGAGATACATAAAACAAGAGTTTCAAATTAGATCAGATACCGTTCCATAAACCCAATATGTAACAGACAAGACCTACTCCTTGCTCAGAGAACTGGACTCAACACGCCCGATTCACCGCACAAGAATATATCTGACTAGTAATAATCTTAAAACCTATGTATTGATATCTCTCTGTTAGTGTGTCAAGTGGGTGTAAAGCGGCATAAACACAGCCGTGAAAAGCAGCTAAACCCCATTATAAAAATAAATTACTTTTAAAAACCCATGAAACAAAGACAGGGAAAGAGAGAGAAATTCTTACACAATTCGTTCAGGGGCTTTGATGCAAACTGGATTGACCATATCTAGACCCACAGCTGGATGAGACATAAGGGTGGACACTCTTGGGGCTGAGAGGTTTGGTGAGGTTGGGTGAGCAAACACAGACCCTTTAAAGTAATACTGCGTGCTACCCATCGCATGGGTCCCAAATCTCCAGGTTCAAGGGCATCTTCCTACATCGAAAACATGCATGAGAAACCCAGAAGATGGTACACCGTGTGATGGGGAAAGGTTTCTAAAACGCACCTCATTTCTCATCTACTTGTGCTCGGGTTCGCCATTCCAGCCACTTTACTAGCAATCGCCCTATGTGGAGCATCAGCACCTTTAACCTCCTGTTCCGTATAGGTTGAAATTTGTCCTGAGGATGAATGGGAAGACGGGGAACCAATGAGAGACTAGCTCTTGGTGTTGGGACAGGCACAGGTCACTCTATTTTCCCACCAAGAAGAAGAATTAAACACAGGCTCAGCCTGCCCCCCGGAACCAGAACAGGGCCTGAAGCCATCCTGCGCTTTTGTGGCCAGCTCCCAAAAAAGCGAGTTGTAAAATGGAGCTTCAGGGCACTGCAATTCACAAACCTGCAGAGTTATAAATGATAACTCTCGTCCACAAATATATTGAGGGAAGGCAAAGAAGAGGATTTGAAATCAAGGCAGAATTGCAGGAAATAGATTTCAGGAGGTAGATTCGAATCGCCTTTAAAGCACATGAAAAGCGGCAAAACGTTGACAATGATGCCCTTGGCCAAAAGGGGCGTATGCGTTTTTTCCTGAATATATTCAGGAAAAAACGCATACGCCCTTTTTGGCCAACCAAGCAACCTGGAAAGGCAAATCAGCGCTACAAAGAAGTCTCGCTTCCCATCGGTCAAAAGGGCCATGCTGAAAAAAGTTTCAAAACCAGAAATGCAGGACAGGCCATAGAGAAATGGGAGCCTTGCTACACTGATGGGCGGGATGTAAATTGCCAACAGCCACTCTGGAGAAGGGTACGGTGTGTCCTGAAACAGCTAAAAACACAGCTTAGAGAGCATAGGGCACTTCCACGCATGGGGGTATAAAGTGGGAAAATTAAAAATCAGCAAGACACAAGCACCCCATAGTTTAGGGCTGCTCTTTTGACAAGGACCTCCACTTCATTCCACCTTAAATATCCCAGGAAAGCGGAAAATGGATAAAAAAGTTGTAGTCCTTATTTACAATGGAATATCACTCAGCCATGAAATCAATATCATAAGGCTAGTAGCAGCATGATGAGTGGATTTAGGTACGACAATTCTAAGTGAAATAAGTCACACAGAAAAGGACACTTCTCATAAGGTGTCACTTATAGAGGGAATGTAAAAACCGTTACACTTGAACTGAATTACAAAACAGAACAGAGTCACACATGCAGAAAACACACTATGGCTGCTTAACTGGAAAGGTGAGGTGGGGTGATACATAAAACAAGAGTTTCAAATTAGCTCAGATACCGTTCCATAAACCCAATATGTTATAGACAAAACCTACTCCTTGCTCAGAGAACTGGACTGAACACGCCCGATTCACCGCATAAGAATATATCTGACTAGTAATAATCTGAAAACCTATATATTGATATCTCTCTGTTAGTGTGTCAAGTGGGTGTAAAGCGGCATAAACACAGCCGTGAAAAGCAGCTAAACCCCATTATAAAAATAAATTTCTTTTAAAAACCCATGAAACAAAGACAGTGAAAGAGAGAGAAATTCTTACACAATTCGTTCAGGGGCTGTGATGCAACCTGGATTGACCATATCTAGACCCACAGCTGGATGAGACATAAGGGTGGACACTCTTGGGGCTGAGAGGTTTGGTGAGGTTGGGTGAGCAAACGCAGACCCTTTAAAGTAATACTGCGTGCTACCCATCGCATGGGTCCCAAATCTGCAGGTTCAAGGGCATCTTCGTACATCGAAAACATGCATGAGAAACCAAGAAGATGGTACACCGTGTGTTGGGGAAAGGTTTCTAAAATGCACCTCATTTCTCATCTCCTTGTGCTCGGGTTCGCCATTCCAGCCACTTTAGTAGCAATCTCCCTATTTGGAGCATCAGCATATTTAACCTCCTGTTCCGTACAGGTTGCAATTTGTCCTGAGGATGAACGGGAAGACGGGGAACCAATGAGAGACTAGCTCTTGGTGTTGGGACAGGCACAGGTCACTCTATTTTCCCATCAGGAAGAAGAATTAACCACAGGCTCAGCCTGCCCCCCGGAACCAGAACAGGGCCTGAAGCCATCCTGCGCTTTTGCGGCCACCTCCCAAAAAAGCGAGTTGTAAAATGGAGCTTCAGGGCACTGCAATTCACAATCCTACAGAGTTATAAATGATAACTCTCGTCCACAAATATATTGAGGGAAGGCAAAGACGAGGAATTGAAATCAAGGCAGAATTGCAGGAAACAGATTTCAGGAGGTAGATTCGAATCGCCTTTAAAGCACATGAAAAGCGCCAAAACGTTGACAATGATGCCATTGGCCAAAAAGGGCGTATGCCTTTTTTCCTGATTATATTCAGGAAAAAACGCATACGCCCTTTTTGGCCAACCAAGCAACCTGGAAAGGCAAATCAGCGCTACAAAGAAGTCTCGCTTCCCATTGGTCAAAAGGGCCATTCTGAAAAAAGTGTCAAAACCAGAAATGCAGGACAGGCCATGGAGAAATGGGAGCCTTGCTACACTGATGGGCGGGATGTAAATTGCCAACAGCCACTCTGGAGAAGGGTACGGTGTGTCCTGAACCATATAAAACACACAGCCTAGAGAGGATAGGGGACTTCCACGCATGGGGGTATAAAGTGGGAAAATTGAAAATCAGCAAGACACAAGCACCCCAACGTTTAGGGCTGCTCTGTTGACAAGGACTTCCACTTCATTCCACCTTAAATATCCCAGGAAAGAGAAAAATGGATAAAAAAGTTGTGGTCCTTATGTACGATGGAATATCACTCAGCCATGAAATCAATGTCATAAGGCTAGTAGCAGCATGATGAGTGGATTTAGGTACGACGATTCTAAGTGAAATAAGTCACACAGAAAAGGACACTTCTCATAAGGTGTCACTTATAGAGGGAATGTAAAAACCGTTACACTTGAACTGAATTACAAAACAGAACAGAGTCACACATGCAGAAAACACACTATGGCTGCTTAACAGGAAAGGGGAGGTGGGGAGATACATAAAACAAGAGTTTCAAATTAGATCAGATACCGCTCCATAAACCCAATATGTAACAGACAAGACCTACTCCTTGCTCAGAGAACTGGACTCAACATGCCCGATTCACCGCACAAGAATATATCTGACTAGTAATAATCTTAAAACCTATGTATTGATATCTCTCTATTAGTGTGTCAAGCGGGTGTAAAGCGGCATAAACACAGCCGTGAAAAGCAGCTAAACCCCATTATAAAAATAAATTACTTTTAAAAACCCATGAAACAAAGACAGGGAAAGAGAGAGAAATTCTAACACAATTCGTTCAGGGGCTTTGATGCAACCTGGATTGACCATATCTAGACCCACAGCTGGATGAGACATAAGGGTGGACACTCTTGGGGCTGAGAGGTTTGGTGAGGTTGGGTGAGCAAACACAGACCCTTTAAAGTAATACTGCGTGGTACCCATCGCATGGGTCCCAAATCCCCAGGTTCAAGGGCATCTTCCTACATCGAAAACATGCATGAGAAACCCAGAAGATGGTACACCGTGTGATGGGGAAAGGTTTCTAAAACGCACCTCATTTCTCATCTCCTTGTGCTCGGGTTTGCCATTCCAGCCACTTTACTAGCAATCTCCCTACTTGGAGCATCAGCACCTTTAACCTCCTGTTCTGTACAGGTTGCAATTTGTCCTGAGGATGAACGGGAAGACGGGGAACCAATGAGAGACTAGCTCTTGGTGTTGGGACAGGCCCAGGTCACTCTATTTTCCCATCAGGAAGAAGAATTAACCACAGGCTCAGCCTGCCCCCCGGAACCAGAACAGGGCCTGAAGCCATCCTGCGCTTTTGCGGCCACCTCCCAAAAAAGCGAGTTGTAAAATGGAGCTTCAGGGCACTGCAATTCACAAACCTGCAGAGTTATAAATGATAACTCTCGTCCACAAATATATTGAGTGAAGGCAAAGAAGAGGATTTGAAGTCAAGGCAGAATTTCAGGAAACAGATTTTAGGAGGTAGATTCGAATCGCCTTTAAAGCACATGAAAAGCAACAAAACGTTGACAATAATGCCCTTGGCCAAAAAGGGCGTATGCTTTTTTTCCTGAATATATTCAGGAAAAAACGCATACGCCCTTTTTGGCCAACCAAGCAACCTGGAAAGGCAAATCAGCGCTACAAAGAAGTCTCGCTTCCCATCGGTCAAAAGGGCCATGCTGAAAAAAGTGTCAAAACCAGAAATGCAGGACAGGCCATGGAGAAATGGGAGCCTTGCTACACTGATGGGCGGGATGTAAATTGCCAACAGCCACTCTGGAGAAGGGTACGGTGTGTCCTGAACCATCTAAAACACACAGCCTAGAGAGGATAGGGCACTTCCACGCATGGGGGTATAAAGTGGGAAAATTGAAAATCAGCAAGACACAAGCACCCCAACGTTTAGGGCTGCTCTGTTGACAAGGACTTCCACTTCATTCCACCTTAAATATCCCAGGAAAGCGAAAAATGGATAAAAAAGTTGTAGTCCTTATTTACAATGGAATATCACTCAGCCATGAAATCAATATCATAAGGCTAGTAGCAGCATGATGAGTGGATTTAGGTACGACGATTCTAAGTGAAATAAGTCACACAGAAAAGGACACTTCTCATAAGGTGTCACTTATAGAGGGAATGTAAAAACCGTTACACTTGAACTGAATTACAAAACAGAACAGAGTCACACATGCAGAAAACACACTATGGCTGCTTAACTGGAAAGGTGAGGTGGGGTGATACATAAAACAAGAGTTTCAAATTAGCTCAGATACCGTTCCATAAACCCAATATGTTATAGACAAAACCTACTCCTTGCTCAGAGAACTGGACTCAACACGCCCGATTCACCGCACAAGAATATATCTGACTAGTAATAATCTTAAAACCTATGTATTGATATCTCTCTATTAATGTGTCAAGTGGGTGTAAAGCGGCAAAAACACAGCCGTGAAAAGCAGCTAAACCCCATTATAAAATTAAATTACTTTTAAAAACCCATGAAACAAAGACAGGGAAAGAGAGAGAAATTCTTACACAATTCGTTCAGGGGCTTTGATGCAACCTGGATTGACCATATCTAGACCCACAGCTGGATGAGACATAAGGGTGGACACTCTTGGGGCTGAGAGGTTTGGTGAGGTTGGGTGAGCAAACACAGACCCTTTAAAGTAATACTGCGTGGTACCCATCGCATGGGTCCCAAATCTCCAGGTTCAAGGGCATCTTCCTACATCGAAAACATGCATGAGAAACCCAGAAGATGGTACACCGTGTGATGGGGAAAGGTTTCTAAAACGCACCTCATTTCTCATCTCCTTGTGCTCGGGTTTGCCATTCCAGCCACTTTACTAGCAATCTCCCTACTTGGAGCATCAGCACCTTTAACCTCCTGTTCTGTACAGGTTGCAATTTGTCCTGAGGATGAACGGGAAGACGGGGAACCAATGAGAGACTAGCTCTTGGTGTTGGGACAGGCACAGGTCACTCTATTTTCCCATCAGGAAGAAGAATTAACCACAGGCTCAGCCTGCCCCCCTGAACCAGAACAGGGCCTGAAGCCATCCTCCGCTTTTGCGGCCACCTCCAAAAAAAGCGAGTTGTAAAATGGAGCTTCAGGACACTGCAATTCACAAACCTGCAGAGTTATAAATGATAACTCTCGTCCACAAATATATTGAGTGAAGGCAAAGAAGAGGATTTGAAGTCAAGGCAGAATTTCAGGAAACAGATTTTAGGATGTAGATTCGAATCGCCTTTAAAGCACATGAAAAGCGACAAAACGTTGACAATGATGCCCTTGGCCAAAAAGGGCGTATGCGTTTTTTCCTGAATATATTCAGGAAAAAACACATACGCCCTTTTTGGCCAACCAAGCAACCTGGAAAGGCAAATCAGCGCTACAAAGAAGTCTCGCTTCCCATCGGTCAAAAGGGCCATGCTGAAAAAAGTTTCAAAACCAGAAATGCAGGACAGGCCATAGAGAAATGGGAGCCTTGCTACACTGATGGGCGGGATGTAAATTGCCAACAGCCACTCTGGAGAAGGGTACGGTGTGTCCTGAAACAGCTAAAAACACAGCTTAGAGAGCATAGGGCACTTCCACGCATGGGGGTATAAAGTGGGAAAATTAAAAATCAGCAAGACACAAGCACCCCATAGTTTAGGGGTGCTCTTTTGACAAGGACCTCCACTTCATTCCACCTTAAATATCCCAGGAAAGCGAAAAATGGATAAAAAAGTTGTAGTCCTTATTTACAATGGAATATCACTCAGCCATGAAATCAATATCATAAGGCTAGTAGCAGCATGATGAGTGGATTTAGGTACGACGATTCTAAGTGAAATAAGTCACACAGAAAAGGACACTTCTCATAAGGTGTCACTTATAGAGGGAATGTAAAAACCGTTACACTTGAACTGAATTACAAAACAGAACAGAGTCACACATGCAGAAAACACACTATGGCTGCTTAACTGGAAAGGTGAGGTGGGGTGATACATAAAACAAGAGTTTCAAATTAGCTCAGATACCGTTCCATAAACCCAATATGTTATAGACAAAACCTACTCCTTGCTCAGAGAACTGGACTCAACACGCCCGATTCACCGCACAAGAATATATCTGACTAGTAATAATCTTAAAACCTATGTATTGATATCTCTCTATTAATGTGTCAAGTGGGTGTAAAGCGGCAAAAACACAGCCGTGAAAAGCAGCTAAACCCCATTATAAAATTAAATTACTTTTAAAAACCCATGAAACAAAGACAGGGAAAGAGAGAGAAATTCTTACACAATTCGTTCAGGGGCTTTGATGCAACCTGGATTGACCATATCTAGACCCACAGCTGGATGAGACATAAGGGTGGACACTCTTGGGGCTGAGAGGTTTGGTGAGGTTGGGTGAGCAAACACAGACCCTTTAAAGTAATACTGCGTGGTACCCATCGCATGGGTCCCAAATCTCCAGGTTCAAGGGCATCTTCCTACATCGAAAACATGCATGAGAAACCCAGAAGATGGTACACCGTGTGATGGGGAAAGGTTTCTAAAACGCACCTCATTTCTCATCTCCTTGTGCTCGGGTTTGCCATTCCAGCCACTTTACTAGCAATCTCCCTACTTGGAGCATCAGCACCTTTAACCTCCTGTTCTGTACAGGTTGCAATTTGTCCTGAGGATGAACGGGAAGACGGGGAACCAATGAGAGACTAGCTCTTGGTGTTGGGACAGGCACAGGTCACTCTATTTTCCCATCAGGAAGAAGAATTAACCACAGGCTCAGCCTGCCCCCCGGAACCAGAACAGGGCCTGAAGCCATCCTGCGCTTTTGCGGCCACCTCCAAAAAAAGCGAGTTGTAAAATGGAGCTTCAGGACACTGCAATTCACAAACCTGCAGAGTTATAAATGATAACTCTCGTCCACAAATATATTGAGTGAAGGCAAAGAAGAGGATTTGAAGTCAAGGCAGAATTTCAGGAAACAGATTTTAGGATGTAGATTCGAATCGCCTTTAAAGCACATGAAAAGCGACAAAACGTTGACAATGATGCCCTTGGCCAAAAAGGGCGTATGCGTTTTTTCCTGAATATATTCAGGAAAAAACACATACGCCCTTTTTGGCCAACCAAGCAACCTGGAAAGGCAAATCAGCGCTACAAAGAAGTCTCGCTTCCCATCGGTCAAAAGGGCCATGCTGAAAAAAGTGTCAAAACCAGAAATGCAGGACAGGCCATGGAGAAATGGGAGCCTTGCTACACTGATGGGCGGGATGTAAATTGCCAACAGCCACTCTGGAGAAGGGTACGGTGTGTCCTGAACCATCTAAAACACACAGCCTAGAGAGGATAGGGCACTTCCACGCATGGGGGTATAAAGTGGGAAAATTGAAAATCAGCAAGACACAAGCACCCCAACGTTTAGGGCTGCTCTGTTGACAAGGACTTCCACTTCATTCCACCTTAAATATCCCAGGAAAGCGAAAAATGGATAAAAAAGTTGTAGTCCTTATTTACAATGGAATATCACTCAGCCATGAAATCAATATCATAAGGCTAGTAGCAGCATGATGAGTGGATTTAGGTACGACGATTCTAAGTGAAATAAGTCACACAGAAAAGGACACTTCTCATAAGGTGTCACTTATAGAGGGAATGTAAAAACCGTTACACTTGAACTGAATTACAAAACAGAACAGAGTCACACATGCAGAAAACACACTATGGCTGCTTAACTGGAAAGGTGAGGTGGGGTGATACATAAAACAAGAGTTTCAAATTAGCTCAGATACCGTTCCATAAACCCAATATGTTATAGACAAAACCTACTCCTTGCTCAGAGAACTGGACTCAACACGCCCGATTCACCGCACAAGAATATATCTGACTAGTAATAATCTTAAAACCTATGTATTGATATCTCTCTATTAATGTGTCAAGTGGGTGTAAAGCGGCAAAAACACAGCCGTGAAAAGCAGCTAAACCCCATTATAAAATTAAATTACTTTTAAAAACCCATGAAACAAAGACAGGGAAAGAGAGAGAAATTCTTACACAATTCGTTCAGGGGCTTTGATGCAACCTGGATTGACCATATCTAGACCCACAGCTGGATGAGACATAAGGGTGGACACTCTTGGGGCTGAGAGGTTTGGTGAGGTTGGGTGAGCAAACACAGACCCTTTAAAGTAATACTGCGTGGTACCCATCGCATGGGTCCCAAATCTCCAGGTTCAAGGGCATCTTCCTACATCGAAAACATGCATGAGAAACCCAGAAGATGGTACACCGTGTGATGGGGAAAGGTTTCTAAAACGCACCTCATTTCTCATCTCCTTGTGCTCGGGTTTGCCATTCCAGCCACTTTACTAGCAATCTCCCTACTTGGAGCATCAGCACCTTTAACCTCCTGTTCTGTACAGGTTGCAATTTGTCCTGAGGATGAACGGGAAGACGGGGAACCAATGAGAGACTAGCTCTTGGTGTTGGGACAGGCACAGGTCACTCTATTTTCCCATCAGGAAGAAGAATTAACCACAGGCTCAGCCTGCCCCCCTGAACCAGAACAGGGCCTGAAGCCATCCTCCGCTTTTGCGGCCACCTCCAAAAAAAGCGAGTTGTAAAATGGAGCTTCAGGACACTGCAATTCACAAACCTGCAGAGTTATAAATGATAACTCTCGTCCACAAATATATTGAGTGAAGGCAAAGAAGAGGATTTGAAGTCAAGGCAGAATTTCAGGAAACAGATTTTAGGATGTAGATTCGAATCGCCTTTAAAGCACATGAAAAGCGACAAAACGTTGACAATGATGCCCTTGGCCAAAAAGGGCGTATGCGTTTTTTCCTGAATATATTCAGGAAAAAACACATACGCCCTTTTTGGCCAACCAAGCAACCTGGAAAGGCAAATCAGCGCTACAAAGAAGTCTCGCTTCCCATCGGTCAAAAGGGCCATGCTGAAAAAAGTTTCAAAACCAGAAATGCAGGACAGGCCATAGAGAAATGGGAGCCTTGCTACACTGATGGGCGGGATGTAAATTGCCAACAGCCACTCTGGAGAAGGGTACGGTGTGTCCTGAAACAGCTAAAAACACAGCTTAGAGAGCATAGGGCACTTCCACGCATGGGGGTATAAAGTGGGAAAATTAAAAATCAGCAAGACACAAGCACCCCATAGTTTAGGGGTGCTCTTTTGACAAGGACCTCCACTTCATTCCACCTTAAATATCCCAGGAAAGCGAAAAATGGATAAAAAAGTTGTAGTCCTTATTTACAATGGAATATCACTCAGCCATGAAATCAATATCATAAGGCTAGTAGCAGCATGATGAGTGGATTTAGGTACGACGATTCTAAGTGAAATAAGTCACACAGAAAAGGACACTTCTCATAAGGTGTCACTTATAGAGGGAATGTAAAAACCGTTACACTTGAACTGAATTACAAAACAGAACAGAGTCACACATGCAGAAAACACACTATGGCTGCTTAACTGGAAAGGTGAGGTGGGGTGATACATAAAACAAGAGTTTCAAATTAGCTCAGATACCGTTCCATAAACCCAATATGTTATAGACAAAACCTACACCTTGCTCAGAGAACTGGACTCAACACGCCCGATTCACCGCACAAGAATATATCTGACTAGTAATAATCTTAAAACCTATGTATTGATATCTCTCTATTAATGTGTCAAGTGGGTGTAAAGCGGCAAAAACACAGCCGTGAAAAGCAGCTAAACCCCATTATAAAATTAAATTACTTTTAAAAACCCATGAAACAAAGACAGGGAAAGAGAGAGAAATTCTTACACAATTCGTTCAGGGGCTTTGATGCAACCTGGATTGACCATATCTAGACCCACAGCTGGATGAGACATAAGGGTGGACACTCTTGGGGCTGAGAGGTTTGGTGAGGTTGGGTGAGCAAACACAGACCCTTTAAAGTAATACTGCGTGGTACCCATCGCATGGGTCCCAAATCTCCAGGTTCAAGGGCATCTTCCTACATCGAAAACATGCATGAGAAACCCAGAAGATGGTACACCGTGTGATGGGGAAAGGTTTCTAAAACGCACCTCATTTCTCATCTCCTTGTGCTCGGGTTTGCCATTCCAGCCACTTTACTAGCAATCTCCCTACTTGGAGCATCAGCACCTTTAACCTCCTGTTCTGTACAGGTTGCAATTTGTCCTGAGGATGAACGGGAAGACGGGGAACCAATGAGAGACTAGCTCTTGGTGTTGGGACAGGCACAGGTCACTCTATTTTCCCATCAGGAAGAAGAATTAACCACAGGCTCAGCCTGCCCCCCGGAACCAGAACAGGGCCTGAAGCCATCCTGCGCTTTTGCGGCCACCTCCAAAAAAAGCGAGTTGTAAAATGGAGCTTCAGGACACTGCAATTCACAAACCTGCAGAGTTATAAATGATAACTCTCGTCCACAAATATATTGAGTGAAGGCAAAGAAGAGGATTTGAAGTCAAGGCAGAATTTCAGGAAACAGATTTTAGGATGTAGATTCGAATCGCCTTTAAAGCACATGAAAAGCGACAAAACGTTGACAATGATGCCCTTGGCCAAAAAGGGCGTATGCGTTTTTTCCTGAATATATTCAGGAAAAAACACATACGCCCTTTTTGGCCAACCAAGCAACCTGGAAAGGCAAATCAGCGCTACAAAGAAGTCTCGCTTCCCATCGGTCAAAAGGGCCATGCTGAAAAAAGTTTCAAAACCAGAAATGCAGGACAGGCCATAGAGAAATGGGAGCCTTGCTACACTGATGGGCGGGATGTAAATTGCCAACAGCCACTCTGGAGAAGGGTACGGTGTGTCCTGAAACAGCTAAAAACACAGCTTAGAGAGCATAGGGCACTTCCACGCATGGGGGTATAAAGTGGGAAAATTAAAAATCAGCAAGACACAAGCACCCCATAGTTTAGGGGTGCTCTTTTGACAAGGACCTCCACTTCATTCCACCTTAAATATCCCAGGAAAGCGAAAAATGGATAAAAAAGTTGTAGTCCTTATTTACAATGGAATATCACTCAGCCATGAAATCAATATCATAAGGCTAGTAGCAGCATGATGAGTGGATTTAGGTACGACGATTCTAAGTGAAATAAGTCACACAGAAAAGGACACTTCTCATAAGGTGTCACTTATAGAGGGAATGTAAAAACCGTTACACTTGAACTGAATTACAAAACAGAACAGAGTCACACATGCAGAAAACACACTATGGCTGCTTAACTGGAAAGGTGAGGTGGGGTGATACATAAAACAAGAGTTTCAAATTAGCTCAGATACCGTTCCATAAACCCAATATGTTATAGACAAAACCTACTCCTTGCTCAGAGAACTGGACTCAACACGCCCGATTCACCGCACAAGAATATATCTGACTAGTAATAATCTTAAAACCTATGTATTGATATCTCTCTATTAATGTGTCAAGTGGGTGTAAAGCGGCAAAAACACAGCCGTGAAAAGCAGCTAAACCCCATTATAAAATTAAATTACTTTTAAAAACCCATGAAACAAAGACAGGGAAAGAGAGAGAAATTCTTACACAATTCGTTCAGGGGCTTTGATGCAACCTGGATTGACCATATCTAGACCCACAGCTGGATGAGACATAAGGGTGGACACTCTTGGGGCTGAGAGGTTTGGTGAGGTTGGGTGAGCAAACACAGACCCTTTAAAGTAATACTGCGTGGTACCCATCGCATGGGTCCCAAATCTCCAGGTTCAAGGGCATCTTCCTACATCGAAAACATGCATGAGAAACCCAGAAGATGGTACACCGTGTGATGGGGAAAGGTTTCTAAAACGCACCTCATTTCTCATCTCCTTGTGCTCGGGTTTGCCATTCCAGCCACTTTACTAGCAATCTCCCTACTTGGAGCATCAGCACCTTTAACCTCCTGTTCTGTACAGGTTGCAATTTGTCCTGAGGATGAACGGGAAGACGGGGAACCAATGAGAGACTAGCTCTTGGTGTTGGGACAGGCACAGGTCACTCTATTTTCCCATCAGGAAGAAGAATTAACCACAGGCTCAGCCTGCCCCCCGGAACCAGAACAGGGCCTGAAGCCATCCTGCGCTTTTGCGGCCACCTCCAAAAAAAGCGAGTTGTAAAATGGAGCTTCAGGACACTGCAATTCACAAACCTGCAGAGTTATAAATGATAACTCTCGTCCACAAATATATTGAGTGAAGGCAAAGAAGAGGATTTGAAGTCAAGGCAGAATTTCAGGAAACAGATTTTAGGATGTAGATTCGAATCGCCTTTAAAGCACATGAAAAGCGACAAAACGTTGACAATGATGCCCTTGGCCAAAAAGGGCGTATGCGTTTTTTCCTGAATATATTCAGGAAAAAACACATACGCCCTTTTTGGCCAACCAAGCAACCTGGAAAGGCAAATCAGCGCTACAAAGAAGTCTCGCTTCCCATCGGTCAAAAGGGCCATGCTGAAAAAAGTTTCAAAACCAGAAATGCAGGACAGGCCATAGAGAAATGGGAGCCTTGCTACACTGATGGGCGGGATGTAAATTGCCAACAGCCACTCTGGAGAAGGGTACGGTGTGTCCTGAAACAGCTAAAAACACAGCTTAGAGAGCATAGGGCACTTCCACGCATGGGGGTATAAAGTGGGAAAATTAAAAATCAGCAAGACACAAGCACCCCATAGTTTAGGGGTGCTCTTTTGACAAGGACCTCCACTTCATTCCACCTTAAATATCCCAGGAAAGCGAAAAATGGATAAAAAAGTTGTAGTCCTTATTTACAATGGAATATCACTCAGCCATGAAATCAATATCATAAGGCTAGTAGCAGCATGATGAGTGGATTTAGGTACGACGATTCTAAGTGAAATAAGTCACACAGAAAAGGACACTTCTCATAAGGTGTCACTTATAGAGGGAATGTAAAAACCGTTACACTTGAACTGAATTACAAAACAGAACAGAGTCACACATGCAGAAAACACACTATGGCTGCTTAACTGGAAAGGTGAGGTGGGGTGATACATAAAACAAGAGTTTCAAATTAGCTCAGATACCGTTCCATAAACCCAATATGTTATAGACAAAACCTACTCCTTGCTCAGAGAACTGGACTCAACACGCCCGATTCACCGCACAAGAATATATCTGACTAGTAATAATCTTAAAACCTATGTATTGATATCTCTCTATTAATGTGTCAAGTGGGTGTAAAGCGGCAAAAACACAGCCGTGAAAAGCAGCTAAACCCCATTATAAAATTAAATTACTTTTAAAAACCCATGAAACAAAGACAGGGAAAGAGAGAGAAATTCTTACACAATTCGTTCAGGGGCTTTGATGCAACCTGGATTGACCATATCTAGACCCACAGCTGGATGAGACATAAGGGTGGACACTCTTGGGGCTGAGAGGTTTGGTGAGGTTGGGTGAGCAAACACAGACCCTTTAAAGTAATACTGCGTGGTACCCATCGCATGGGTCCCAAATCTCCAGGTTCAAGGGCATCTTCCTACATCGAAAACATGCATGAGAAACCCAGAAGATGGTACACCATGTGATGGGGAAAGGTTTCTAAAACGCACCTCATTTCTCATCTCCTTGTGCTCGGGTTTGCCATTCCAGCCACTTTACTAGCAATCTCCCTACTTGGAGCATCAGCACCTTTAACCTCCTGTTCTGTACAGGTTGCAATTTGTCCTGAGGATGAACGGGAAGACGGGGAACCAATGAGAGACTAGCTCTTGGTGTTGGGACAGGCACAGGTCACTCTATTTTCCCATCAGGAAGAAGAATTAACAACAGGCTCAGCCTGCCCCCCGGAACCAGAACAGGGCCTGAAGCCATCCTGCGCTTTTGCGGCCACCTCCAAAAAAAGCGAGTTGTAAAATGGAGCTTCAGGACACTGCAATTCACAAACCTGCAGAGTTATAAATGATAACTCTCGTCCACAAATATATTGAGTGAAGGCAAAGAAGAGGATTTGAAGTCAAGGCAGAATTTCAGGAAACAGATTTTAGGATGTAGATTCGAATCGCCTTTAAAGCACATGAAAAGCGACAAAACGTTGACAATGATGCCCTTGGCCAAAAAGGGCGTATGCGTTTTTTCCTGAATATATTCAGGAAAAAACACATACGCCCTTTTTGGCCAACCAAGCAACCTGGAAAGGCAAATCAGCGCTACAAAGAAGTCTCGCTTCCCATCGGTCAAAAGGGCCATGCTGAAAAAAGTTTCAAAACCAGAAATGCAGGACAGGCCATAGAGAAATGGGAGCCTTGCTACACTGATGGGCGGGATGTAAATTGCCAACAGCCACTCTGGAGAAGGGTACGGTGTGTCCTGAAACAGCTAAAAACACAGCTTAGAGAGCATAGGGCACTTCCACGCATGGGGGTATAAAGTGGGAAAATTAAAAATCAGCAAGACACAAGCACCCCATAGTTTAGGGGTGCTCTTTTGACAAGGACCTCCACTTCATTCCACCTTAAATATCCCAGGAAAGCGAAAAATGGATAAAAAAGTTGTAGTCCTTATTTACAATGGAATATCACTCAGCCATGAAATCAATATCATAAGGCTAGTAGCAGCATGATGAGTGGATTTAGGTACGACGATTCTAAGTGAAATAAGTCACACAGAAAAGGACATTCTCATAAGGTGTCACTTATAGAGGGAATGTAAAAACCGTTACACTTGAACTGAATTACAAAACAGAACAGAGTCACACATGCAGAAAACACACTATGGCTGCTTAACTGGAAAGGTGAGGTGGGGTGATACATAAAACAAGAGTTTCAAATTAGCTCAGATACCGTTCCATAAACCCAATATGTTATAGACAAAACCTACTCCTTGCTCAGGGAACTGGACTCAACACGCCTGATTCACCGCACAAGAATATATCTGACTAGTAATAATCTTAAAACCTATGAATTGATATCTCTCTGTTAGTGTGTCAAGTGGGTGTAAAGCGGCATAAACACAGCCGTGAAAAGCAGCTAAAGCCCATTATAAAAATAAATTACTTTTAAAAACCCATGAAACAAAGACAGTGAAAGAGAGAGAAATTCTTACACAATTCGTTCAGGGGCTGTGATGCAACCTGGATTGACCATATCTAGACCCACAGCTGGATGAGACATAAGGGTGGACTCTCTTGGGGCTGAGAGGTTTGGTGAAGGTGGGTGAGCAAACGCAGACCCTTTAAAGTAATACTGCGTGCTACCCATCGCATGGGTCCCAAATCTCCAGGTTCAAGGGCATCTTCCTACATCGAAAACAGGCATGAGAAACCCAGAAGATGGTACACCGTGTGATGGGGAAAGGTTTCTAAAACGCACCTCATTTCTCATCTCCTTGTGCTCGGGTTCGCCATTCCAGCCACTTTACTAGCAATCGCCCTACGTGGAGCATCAGCACCTTTAACCTCCTGTTCCGTACAGGTTGCAATTTGTCCTGAGGATGAATGGGAAGACGGGGAACCAATGAGAGACTAGCTCTTGGTGTTGGGACAGGCACAGGTCACTCTATTTTCCCATCAGGAAGAAGAATTAACCACAGGCTCAGCCTGCCCCCGGAACCAAAACAGGGCCTGAAGCCATCCTGCGCTTTTGCGGCCACCTCCCAAAAAAGCGAGTTGTAAAATGGAGCTTCAGGGCACTGCAATTCACAATCCTACAGAGTTATAAATGATAACTCTCGTCCACAAATATATTGAGGGAAGGCAAAGACGAGGAATTGAAATCAAGGCAGAATTGCAGGAAACAGATTTCAGGAGGTAGATTCGAATCGCCTTTAAAGCACATGAAAAGCGCCAAAACGTTGACAATGATGCCCTTGGCCAAAAAGGGCGTGTGCGTTTTTTCCTGAATATATTCAGGAAAAAACTCACACGCCCTTTTTGGCTAACCAAGCAACCTGGAAAGTCAAATCAGCGATACAAAGAAGTCTCGCTTCCCATCGGTCAAAAGGGCCATGCTGAAAAAAGTGTCAAAACCAGAAATGCAGGACAGGCCATGGAGAAATGGGAGCCTTGCTACACTGATGGGCGGGATGTAAATTGCCAACAGCCACTCTGGAGAAGTGTACGGTGTGTCCTGAAACATCTAAAAAACACAGCTTAGAGAGCATAGGGCACTTCCACGCATGGGGGTATGAAGTGGGAAAATTAAAAATCAGCAAGACACAAGCACCCCAAAGTTTAGGGATGCTCTGTTGACAAGGACCTCCACTTCATTCCACCTTAAATATCCCAGGAAAGCGAAAAATGGATAAAAAATTTGAGGTCCCTATGTACAATGGCATACCACTCAGCCATGAAATCAATGTCATAAGGCTAGTAGCAGCATGATGAGTGGATTTAGGTACGACGATTCTAAGTGAAATAAGTCACACAGAAAAGGACACTTCTCATAAGGTGTCACTTATAGAGGGAATGTAAAAACCGTTACACTTGAACTGAATTACAAAACAGAACAGAGTCACACATGCAGAAAACACACTATTGCTGCGTAACGGGAAAGGTGAGGTGGGGTGATACATAAAGCAAGAGTTTCAAATTAGCTCAGATACCGTTCCATAAACCCAATATGTAATAGACAAGACCTACTCCTTGCTCAGAGAACTGGACTCAACACGCCCGATTCACCACACAAGAATATATCTGACTAGTAATAATCTTAAAACCTATATATTGATATCTCTCTGTTAGTGTGTCTAGTGGGTGTAAAGCGGCATAAACACAGCCGTGAAAAGCAGCTAAACCCCATTATAAAAATAAATTTCTTTTAAAAACCCATGAAACAAAGACAGTGAAAGAGAGAAAAATTCTTACACAATTCGTTCAGGGGCTGTGATGCAACCTGGATTGACCATATCTAGACCCACAGCTGGATGAGACATAAGGGTGGATACTCTTGGGGCTGAGAGGTTTGGTGAGGTTGGGTGAGCAAACGCAGACCCTTTAAAGTAATACTGCGTGCTACCCATCGCATGGGTCCCAAATCTCCAGGTTCAAGGGCATCTTCCTACATCGAAAACATGCATGAGAAACCAAGAAGATGGTACACCGTGTGTTGGGGAAAGGTTTCTAAAATGCACCTCATTTCTCATCTCCTTGTGCTCGGGTTCGCCATTCCAGCCACTTTAGTAGCAATCTCCCTACTTGGAGCATCAGCATCTTTAACCTCCTGTTCCGTACAGGTTGCAATTTATCCTGAGGATGAACGGGAAGACGGGGAACCAATGAGAGACTAGCTCTTGGTGTTGGGACAGGCACAGGTCACTCTATTTTCCCATCAGGAAGAAGAATTAACCACAGGCTCAGCCTGCCCCCGGAACCAGAACAGGGCCTGAAGCCATCCTGCGCTTTTGCGGCCACCTCCCAAAAAAGCGAGTTGTAAAATGGAGCTTCAGGGCACTGCAATTCACAATCCTACAGAGTTATAAATGATAACTCTCGTCCACAAATATATTGAGTGAAGGCAAAGAAGAGGATTTGAAGTCAAGGCAGAATTTCAGGAAACAGATTTTAGGATGTAGATTCGAATCGCCTTTAAAGCACATGAAAAGCGACAAAACGTTGACAATGATGCCCTTGGCCAAAAAGGGCGTATGCGTTTTTTCCTGAATATATTCAGGAAAAAACACATACGCCCTTTTTGGCCAACCAAGCAACCTGGAAAGGCAAATCAGCGCTACAAAGAAGTCTCGCTTCCCATCGGTCAAAAGGGCCATGCTGAAAAAAGTTTCAAAACCAGAAATGCAGGACAGGCCATAGAGAAATGGGAGCCTTGCTACACTGATGGGCGGGATGTAAATTGCCAACAGCCACTCTGGAGAAGGGTACGGTGTGTCCTGAAACAGCTAAAAACACAGCTTAGAGAGCATAGGGCACTTCCACGCATGGGGGTATAAAGTGGGAAAATTAAAAATCAGCAAGACACAAGCACCCCATAGTTTAGGGGTGCTCTTTTGACAAGGACCTCCACTTCATTCCACCTTAAATATCCCAGGAAAGCGAAAAATGGATAAAAAAGTTGTAGTCCTTATTTACAATGGAATATCACTCAGCCATGAAATCAATATCATAAGGCTAGTAGCAGCATGATGAGTGGATTTAGGTACGACGATTCTAAGTGAAATAAGTCACACAGAAAAGGACACTTCTCATAAGGTGTCACTTATAGAGGGAATGTAAAAACCGTTACACTTGAACTGAATTACAAAACAGAACAGAGTCACACATGCAGAAAACACACTATGGCTGCTTAACTGGAAAGGTGAGGTGGGGTGATACATAAAACAAGAGTTTCAAATTAGCTCAGATACCGTTCCATAAACCCAATATGTTATAGACAAAACCTACTCCTTGCTCAGAGAACTGGACTCAACACGCCCGATTCACCGCACAAGAATATATCTGACTAGTAATAATCTTAAAACCTATGTATTGATATCTCTCTATTAATGTGTCAAGTGGGTGTAAAGCGGCAAAAACACAGCCGTGAAAAGCAGCTAAACCCCATTATAAAATTAAATTACTTTTAAAAACCCATGAAACAAAGACAGGGAAAGAGAGAGAAATTCTTACACAATTCGTTCAGGGGCTTTGATGCAACCTGGATTGACCATATCTAGACCCACAGCTGGATGAGACATAAGGGTGGACACTCTTGGGGCTGAGAGGTTTGGTGAGGTTGGGTGAGCAAACACAGACCCTTTAAAGTAATACTGCGTGGTACCCATCGCATGGGTCCCAAATCTCCAGGTTCAAGGGCATCTTCCTACATCGAAAACATGCATGAGAAACCCAGAAGATGGTACACCATGTGATGGGGAAAGGTTTCTAAAACGCACCTCATTTCTCATCTCCTTGTGCTCGGGTTTGCCATTCCAGCCACTTTACTAGCAATCTCCCTACTTGGAGCATCAGCACCTTTAACCTCCTGTTCTGTACAGGTTGCAATTTGTCCTGAGGATGAACGGGAAGACGGGGAACCAATGAGAGACTAGCTCTTGGTGTTGGGACAGGCACAGGTCACTCTATTTTCCCATCAGGAAGAAGAATTAACAACAGGCTCAGCCTGCCCCCCGGAACCAGAACAGGGCCTGAAGCCATCCTGCGCTTTTGCGGCCACCTCCAAAAAAAGCGAGTTGTAAAATGGAGCTTCAGGACACTGCAATTCACAAACCTGCAGAGTTATAAATGATAACTCTCGTCCACAAATATATTGAGTGAAGGCAAAGAAGAGGATTTGAAGTCAAGGCAGAATTTCAGGAAACAGATTTTAGGATGTAGATTCGAATCGCCTTTAAAGCACATGAAAAGCGACAAAACGTTGACAATGATGCCCTTGGCCAAAAAGGGCGTATGCGTTTTTTCCTGAATATATTCAGGAAAAAACACATACGCCCTTTTTGGCCAACCAAGCAACCTGGAAAGGCAAATCAGCGCTACAAAGAAGTCTCGCTTCCCATCGGTCAAAAGGGCCATGCTGAAAAAAGTTTCAAAACCAGAAATGCAGGACAGGCCATAGAGAAATGGGAGCCTTGCTACACTGATGGGCGGGATGTAAATTGCCAACAGCCACTCTGGAGAAGGGTACGGTGTGTCCTGAAACAGCTAAAAACACAGCTTAGAGAGCATAGGGCACTTCCACGCATGGGGGTATAAAGTGGGAAAATTAAAAATCAGCAAGACACAAGCACCCCATAGTTTAGGGGTGCTCTTTTGACAAGGACCTCCACTTCATTCCACCTTAAATATCCCAGGAAAGCGAAAAATGGATAAAAAAGTTGTAGTCCTTATTTACAATGGAATATCACTCAGCCATGAAATCAATATCATAAGGCTAGTAGCAGCATGATGAGTGGATTTAGGTACGACGATTCTAAGTGAAATAAGTCACACAGAAAAGGACATTCTCATAAGGTGTCACTTATAGAGGGAATGTAAAAACCGTTACACTTGAACTGAATTACAAAACAGAACAGAGTCACACATGCAGAAAACACACTATGGCTGCTTAACTGGAAAGGTGAGGTGGGGTGATACATAAAACAAGAGTTTCAAATTAGCTCAGATACCGTTCCATAAACCCAATATGTTATAGACAAAACCTACTCCTTGCTCAGGGAACTGGACTCAACACGCCTGATTCACCGCACAAGAATATATCTGACTAGTAATAATCTTAAAACCTATGAATTGATATCTCTCTGTTAGTGTGTCAAGTGGGTGTAAAGCGGCATAAACACAGCCGTGAAAAGCAGCTAAAGCCCATTATAAAAATAAATTACTTTTAAAAACCCATGAAACAAAGACAGTGAAAGAGAGAGAAATTCTTACACAATTCGTTCAGGGGCTGTGATGCAACCTGGATTGACCATATCTAGACCCACAGCTGGATGAGACATAAGGGTGGACTCTCTTGGGGCTGAGAGGTTTGGTGAAGGTGGGTGAGCAAACGCAGACCCTTTAAAGTAATACTGCGTGCTACCCATCGCATGGGTCCCAAATCTCCAGGTTCAAGGGCATCTTCCTACATCGAAAACAGGCATGAGAAACCCAGAAGATGGTACACCGTGTGATGGGGAAAGGTTTCTAAAACGCACCTCATTTCTCATCTCCTTGTGCTCGGGTTCGCCATTCCAGCCACTTTACTAGCAATCGCCCTACGTGGAGCATCAGCACCTTTAACCTCCTGTTCCGTACAGGTTGCAATTTGTCCTGAGGATGAATGGGAAGACGGGGAACCAATGAGAGACTAGCTCTTGGTGTTGGGACAGGCACAGGTCACTCTATTTTCCCATCAGGAAGAAGAATTAACCACAGGCTCAGCCTGCCCCCGGAACCAAAACAGGGCCTGAAGCCATCCTGCGCTTTTGCGGCCACCTCCCAAAAAAGCGAGTTGTAAAATGGAGCTTCAGGGCACTGCAATTCACAATCCTACAGAGTTATAAATGATAACTCTCGTCCACAAATATATTGAGGGAAGGCAAAGACGAGGAATTGAAATCAAGGCAGAATTGCAGGAAACAGATTTCAGGAGGTAGATTCGAATCGCCTTTAAAGCACATGAAAAGCGCCAAAACGTTGACAATGATGCCCTTGGCCAAAAAGGGCGTGTGCGTTTTTTCCTGAATATATTCAGGAAAAAACTCACACGCCCTTTTTGGCTAACCAAGCAACCTGGAAAGTCAAATCAGCGATACAAAGAAGTCTCGCTTCCCATCGGTCAAAAGGGCCATGCTGAAAAAAGTGTCAAAACCAGAAATGCAGGACAGGCCATGGAGAAATGGGAGCCTTGCTACACTGATGGGCGGGATGTAAATTGCCAACAGCCACTCTGGAGAAGTGTACGGTGTGTCCTGAAACATCTAAAAAACACAGCTTAGAGAGCATAGGGCACTTCCACGCATGGGGGTATGAAGTGGGAAAATTAAAAATCAGCAAGACACAAGCACCCCAAAGTTTAGGGATGCTCTGTTGACAAGGACCTCCACTTCATTCCACCTTAAATATCCCAGGAAAGCGAAAAATGGATAAAAAATTTGAGGTCCCTATGTACAATGGCATACCACTCAGCCATGAAATCAATGTCATAAGGCTAGTAGCAGCATGATGAGTGGATTTAGGTACGACGATTCTAAGTGAAATAAGTCACACAGAAAAGGACACTTCTCATAAGGTGTCACTTATAGAGGGAATGTAAAAACCGTTACACTTGAACTGAATTACAAAACAGAACAGAGTCACACATGCAGAAAACACACTATTGCTGCGTAACGGGAAAGGTGAGGTGGGGTGATACATAAAGCAAGAGTTTCAAATTAGCTCAGATACCGTTCCATAAACCCAATATGTAATAGACAAGACCTACTCCTTGCTCAGAGAACTGGACTCAACACGCCCGATTCACCACACAAGAATATATCTGACTAGTAATAATCTTAAAACCTATATATTGATATCTCTCTGTTAGTGTGTCTAGTGGGTGTAAAGCGGCATAAACACAGCCGTGAAAAGCAGCTAAACCCCATTATAAAAATAAATTTCTTTTAAAAACCCATGAAACAAAGACAGTGAAAGAGAGAAAAATTCTTACACAATTCGTTCAGGGGCTGTGATGCAACCTGGATTGACCATATCTAGACCCACAGCTGGATGAGACATAAGGGTGGATACTCTTGGGGCTGAGAGGTTTGGTGAGGTTGGGTGAGCAAACGCAGACCCTTTAAAGTAATACTGCGTGCTACCCATCGCATGGGTCCCAAATCTCCAGGTTCAAGGGCATCTTCCTACATCGAAAACATGCATGAGAAACCAAGAAGATGGTACACCGTGTGTTGGGGAAAGGTTTCTAAAATGCACCTCATTTCTCATCTCCTTGTGCTCGGGTTCGCCATTCCAGCCACTTTAGTAGCAATCTCCCTACTTGGAGCATCAGCATCTTTAACCTCCTGTTCCGTACAGGTTGCAATTTATCCTGAGGATGAACGGGAAGACGGGGAACCAATGAGAGACTAGCTCTTGGTGTTGGGACAGGCACAGGTCACTCTATTTTCCCATCAGGAAGAAGAATTAACCACAGGCTCAGCCTGCCCCCGGAACCAGAACAGGGCCTGAAGCCATCCTGCGCTTTTGCGGCCACCTCCCAAAAAAGCGAGTTGTAAAATGGAGCTTCAGGGCACTGCAATTCACAATCCTACAGAGTTATAAATGATAACTCTCATCCATAAATATATTGAGGGAAGGCAAAGACGAGGAATTGAAATCAAGGCAGAATTGCAGGAAACAGATTTCAGGAGGTAGATTCGAATCGCCTTTAAAGCACATGAAAAGCGCCAAAACGTTGACAATGATGCGCTTGGCCAAAAAGGGCGTATGCGTTTTTTCCTGAATATATTCAGGAAAAAACGCATACGCCCTTTTTGGCCAACTAAGCAACCTGGAAAGGCCAATCAGCGCTACAAAGAAGTCTCGCTTCCCATCATTCAAAAGGGCCATGCTGAAAAAAGTGTCAAAACCAGAAATGCAGGACAGACCATGGAGAAATGGGAGCCTTGCTACACTGATGGGCGGGATGTAAATTGCCAACAGCCACTCTGGAGAAGTGTACGGTGTGTCCTGAAACATCTAAAAAACACAGCTTAGAGAGCATAGGGCACTTCCACGCATGGGGGTATAAAGTGGGAAAATTAAAAATCTGCAAGACACAAGCACCCCAAAGTTTAGGGCTGCTCTGTTGACAAGGACCTCCACTTCATTCCACCTTAAATATCCCAGGAAACGAAAAATGGATAAAAAATTTGAGGTCCTTATGTACAATGGCATACCACTCAGCCATGAAATCAATGTCATAAGGCTAGTAGCAGCATGATGAGTGGATTTAGGTACGACGATTCTAAGTGAAATAAGTCACACAGAAAAGGACACTTCTCATAAGGTGTCACTTATAGAGGGAATGTAAAAACCGTTACACTTGAACTGAATTACAAAACAGAACAGAGTCACACATGCAGAAAACACACTATTGCTGCGTAACGGGAAAGGTGAGGTGGGGTGATACATAAAGCAAGAGTTTCAAATTAGCTCAGATACCGTTCCATAAACCCAATATGTAATAGACAAGACCTACTCCTTGCTCAGAGAACTGGACTCAACACGCCCGATTCACCGCACAAGAATATATCTGACTAGTAATAATCTTAAAACCTATGTGTTGATATCTCTCTGTTAGTGTGTCAAGTGGGTGTAAAGCGGCATAAACACAGCCGTGAAAAGCAGCTAAACCCCATTATAAAAATAAATTTCTTTTAAAAACCCATGAAACAAAGACAGTGAAAGAGAGAGAAATTCTTACACAATTCGTTCAGGGGCTGTGATGCAACCTGGATTGACCATATCTAGACCCACAGCTGGATGAGACATAAGGGTGGACACTCTTGGGGATGAGAGGTTTGGTGAGGTTGGGTGAGCAAACGCAGACCCTTTAAAGTAATACTGCGTGCTACCCATCGCATGGGTCCCAAATCTCCAGGTTCAAGGGCATCTTCCTACATTGAAAACATGCATGAGAAACCAAGAAGATGGTACACCGTGTGATGGGGAAAGGTTTCTAAAACGCACCTCATTTCTCATCTCCTTGTGCTCGGGTTCGCCATTCCAGCCACTTTAGTAGCAATCTCCCTAGTTGGAGCATCAGCACCTTTAACCTCCTGTTCCGTACAGGTTGCAATTTGTCCTGAGGATGAACGGGAAGACGGGGAACCAATGAGAGATTAGCTCTTGGTGTTGGGACAGGCACAAGTCACTCTATTTTCCCATCAGGAAGAAGAAGTAACCACAGGCTCAGCCTGCCCCCCGGAACCAGAACAGGGCCTGAAGCCATCCTGCGCTTTTGCGGCCACCTCCCAAAAAAGCGAGTTGTAAAATGGAGCTTCAGGGCACTGCAATTCACAATCCTACAGAGTTATAAATGATAACTCTCGTCCACAAATATATTGTGGGAAGGCAAAGACGAGGAATTGAAATCAAGGCAGAATTGCAGGAAACAGATTTCAGGAGGTAGATTCGAATCGCCTTTAAAGCACATGAAAAGCGCCAAAACGTTGACAATGATGCCCTTGGCCAAAAAGGGCGTATGCGTTTTTTCCTGAATATATTCAGGAAAAAACGCATACGCCCTTTTTGGCCAACCAAGCAACCTGGAAAGGCCAATCAGCGCTACAAAAAGTCTCGCTTCCCATCAGTCAAAACGGCCATGCTGAAAAAAGTGTCAAAACCAGAAATGCAGGACAGGCCATGGAGAAATGGGAGCCTTGCTACACTGATGGGCGGGATGTAAATTGCCAACAGCCACTCTGGAGAAGTGTACGGTGTGTCCTGAAACATCTAAAAAACACAGCTTAGAGAGCATAGGGCACTTCCACGCATGGGGGTATAAAGTGGGAAAATTAAAAATCAGCAAGACACAAGCACCCCAAAGTTTAGGGCTGCTCTGTTGACAAGGACCTCCACTTCATTCCACCTTAAATATCCCAGGAAAGCGAAAAATGGATAAAAAATTTGAGGTCCTTATGTACAATGGCATACCACTCAGCCATGAAATCAATGTCATAAGGCTAGTAGCAGCATGATGAGTGGATTTAGGTACGACGATTCTAAGTGAAATAAGTCACACAGAAAAGGACACTTCTCATAAGGTGTCACTTATAGAGGGAATGTAAAAACCGTTACACTTGAACTGAATTACAAAACAGAACAGAGTCACACATGCAGAAAACACACTATTGCTGCGTAACGGGAAAGGTGAGGTGGGGTGATACATAAAGCAAGAGTTTCAAATTAGCTCAGATACTGTTCCATAAACCCAATATGTAATAGACAAGACCTACTCCTTGCTCAGAGAACTGGACTCAACACGCCCGATTCACCGCACAAGAATATATCTGACTAGTAATAATCTTAAAACCAATGTATTGATATCTCTCTGTTAGTGTGTCTAGTGGGTGTAAAGCGGCATAAACACAGCCGTGAAAAGCAGCTAAACCCCATTATAAAAATAAATTTCTTTTAAAAACCCATGAAACAAAGACAGTGAAAGAGAGAGAAATTCTTACACAATTCGTTCAGGGGCTGTGATGCAACCTGGATTGACCATATCTAGACCCACAGCTGGATGAGACATAAGGGTGGATACTCTTGGGGCTGAGAGGTTTGGTGAGGTTGGGTGAGCAAACGCAGACCCTTTAAAGTAATACTGCGTGCTACCCATCGCATGGGTCCGAAATCTCCAGGTTCAAGGGCATCTTCGTACATCGAAAACATGCATGAGAAACCAAGAAGATGGTACACCGTGTGTTGGGGAAAGGTTTCTAAAATGCACCTCATTTCTCATCTCCTTGTGCTCGGGTTCGCCATTCCAGCCACTTTAGTAGCAATCTCCCTACTTGGAGCATCAGCATCTTTAACCTCCTGTTCCGTACAGGTTGCAATTTGTCCTGAGGATGAACGGGAAGACGGGGAACCAATGAGAGACTAGCTCTTGGTGTTGGGACAGGCACAGGTCACTCTATTTTCCCATCAGGAAGAAGAATTAACCACAGGCTCAGCCTGCCCCCGGAACCAGAACAGGGCCTGAAGCCATCCTGCGCTTTTGCGGCCACCTCCCAAAAAAGCGAGTTGTAAAATGGAGCTTCAGGGCACTGCAATTCACAATCCTACAGAGTTATAAATGATAACTCTCGTCCACAAATATATTGAGGGAAGGCAAAGACGAGGAATTGAAATCAAGGCAGAATTGCAGGAAACAGATTTCAGGAGGTAGATTCGAATCGACTTTAAAGCACATGAAAAGCGCCAAAACGTTGACAATGATGCCCTTGGCCAAAAAGGGCGTATGCGTTTTTTCATGAATAAATTCAGGAAAAAACGCATACGCCCTTTTTGGCCAACCAAGCAACCTGGAAAGGCCAATCAGCGCTACAAAGAAGTCTCGCTTCCCATCAGTCAAAAGGGCCATGCTGAAAAAAGTGTCAAAACCAGAAATGCAGGACAGACCATGGAGAAATGGGAGCCTTGCTACACTGATGGGCGGGATGTAAATTGCCAACAGCCACTCTGGAGAAGTGTACGGTGTGTCCTGAAACATCTAAAAAACACAGCTTAGAGAGCATAGGGCACTTCCACGCATGGGGGTATAAAGTGGGAAAATTAAAAATCAGCAAGACACAAGCACCCCAAAGTTTAGGGCTGCTCTGTTGACAAGGACCTCCACTTCATTCCACCTTAAATATCCCAGGAAAGCGAAAAATGGATAAAAAATTTGAGGTCCTTATGTACAATGGCATACCACTCAGCCATGAAATCAATGTCATAAGGCTAGTAGCAGCATGATGAGTGGATTTAGGTACGACGATTCTAAGTGAAATAAGTCACACAGAAAAGGACACTTCTCATAAGGTGTCACTTATAGAGGGAATGTAAAAACCGTTACACTTGAACTGAATTACAAAACAGAACAGAGTCACACATGCAGAAAACACACTATTGCTGCGTAACGGGAAAGGTGAGGTGGGGTGATACATAAAGCAAGAGTTTCAAATTAGCTCAGATACCGTTCCATAAACCCAATATGTAATAGACAAGACCTACTCCTTGCTCAGAGAACTGGACTCAACACGCCCGATTCACCGCACAAGAATATATCTGACTAGTAATAATCTTAAAACCTATATATTGATATCTCTCTGTTAGTGTGTCTAGTGGGTGTAAAGCGGCATAAACACAGCCGTGAAAAGCAGCTAAACCCCATTATAAAAATAAATTTCTTTTAAAAACCCATGAAACAAAGACAGTGAAAGAGAGAGAAATTCTTACACAATTCGTTCAGGGGCTGTGATGCAACCTGGATTGACCATATCTAGACCCACAGCTGGATGAGACATAAGGGTGGATACTCTTGGGGCTGAGAGGTTTGGTGAGGTTGGGTGAGCAAACGCAGACCCTTTAAAGTAATACTGCGTGCTACCCATCGCATGGGTCCCAAATCTCCAGGTTCAAGGGCATCTTCCTACATCGAAAACATGCATGAGAAACCAAGAAGATGGTACACCGTGTGTTGGGGAAAGGTTTCTAAAATGCACCTCATTTCTCATCTCCTTGTGCTCGGGTTCGCCATTCCAGCCACTTTAGTAGCAATCTCCCTACTTGGAGCATCAGCATCTTTAACCTCCTGTTCCGTACAGGTTGCAATTTGTCCTGAGGATGAACGGGAAGACGGGGAACCAATGAGAGACTAGCTCTTGGTGTTGGGACAGGCACAGGTCACTCTATTTTCCCATCAGGAAGAAGAATTAACCACAGGCTCAGCCTGCCCCCGGAACCAGAACAGGGCCTGAAGCCATCCTGCGCTTTTGCGGCCACCTCCCAAAAAAGCGAGTTGTAAAATGGAGCTTCAGGGCACTGCAATTCACAATCCTACAGAGTTATAAATGATAACTCTCGTCCACAAATATATTGAGGGAAGGCAAAGACGAGGAATTGAAATCAAGGCAGAATTGCAGGAAACAGATTTCAGGAGGTAGATTCGAATCGACTTTAAAGCACATGAAAAGCGCCAAAACGTTGACAATGATGCCCTTGGCCAAAAAGGGCGTATGCGTTTTTTCCTGAATATATTCAGGAAAAAACGCATACGCCCTTTTTGGCCAACCAAGCAACCTGGAAAGGCCAATCAGCGCTACAAAGAAGTCTCGCTTCCCATCGGTCAAAAGGGCCATGCTGAAAAAAGTGTCAAAACCAGAAATGCAGGACAGGCCATGGAGAAATGGGAGCCTTGCTACACTGATGGGCGGGATGTAAATTGCCAACAGCCACTCTGGAGAAGTGTACGGTGTGTCCTGAAACATCTAAAAAACACAGCTTAGAGAGCATAGGGCACTTCCACGCATGGGGGTATAAAGTGGGAAAATTAAAAATCAGCAAGACACAAGCACCCCAAAGTTTAGGGCTGCTCTGTTGACAAGGACCTCCACTTCATTCCACCTTAAATATCCCAGGAAAGCGAAAAATGGATAAAAAATTTGAGGTCCTTATGTACAATGGCATACCACTCAGCCATGAAATCAATGTCATAAGGCTAGTAGCAGCATGATGAGTGGATTTAGGTACGGCGATTCTAAGTGAAATAAGTCACACAGAAAAGGACACTTCTCATAAGGTGTCACTTATAGAGGGAATGTAAAAACCGTTACACTTGAACTGAATTACAAAACAGAACAGAGTCACACATGCAGAAAACACACTATGGCTGCTTAACGGGAAAGCGAGGTGGGGTGATACATAAATCAAGAGTTTCAAATTAGCTCAGATACCGTTCCATAAACCCAATATGTAATAGACAAGACCTACTCCTTGCTCAGAGAACTGGACTCAACACGCCCGATTCACCGCACAAGAATATATCTGACTAGTAATAATCTTAAAACCTATGTATTGATATCTCTCTGTTAGTGTGTCTAGTGGGTGTAAAGCGGCATAAACACAGCCGTGAAAAGCAGCTAAACCCCATTATAAAAATAACTTTCTTTTAAAAACCCATGAAACAAAGACAGTGAAAGAGAGAGAAATTCTTACACAATTCGTTCAGGGGCTGTGATGCAACCTGGATTGACCATATCTAGACCCACAGCTGGATGAGACATAAGGGTGGATACTCTTGGGGCTGAGAGGTTTGGTGAGGTTGGGTGAGCAAACGCAGACCCTTTAAAGTAATACTGCGTGCTACCCATTGCGTGGGTCCCAAATCTCCAGGTTCAAGGGCATCTTCCTACATCGAAAACATGCATGAGAAACCAAGAAGATGGTACACCGTGTGTTGGGGAAAGGTTTCTAAAATGCACCTCATTTCTCATCTCCTTGTGCTCGGGTTCGCCATTCCAGCCACTTTAGTAGCAATCTCCCTACTTGGAGCATCAGCATCTTTAACCTCCTGTTCCGTACAGGTTGCAATTTGTCCTGAGGATGAACGGGAAGACGGGGAACCAATGAGAGACTAGCTCTTGGTGTTGGGATAGGCACAGGTCACTCTATTTTCCCATCAGGAAGAAGAATTAACCACAGGCTCAGCCTGCACCCCGGAACCAGAACAGGGCCTGAAGCCATCCTGCGCTTTTGCGGCCACCTCCCAAAAAAGCGAGTTGTAAAATGGAGCTTCAGGGCACTGCAATTCACAATCCTACAGAGTTATAAATGATAACTCTCGTCCACAAATATATTGAGGGAAGGCAAAGACGAGGAATTGAAATCAAGGCAGAATTGCAGGAAACAGATTTCAGGAGGTAGATTCGAATCGCCTTTAAGGCACATGAAAAGCGCCAAAACGTTGACAATGATGCCCTTGGCCAAAAAGGGCGTATGCGTTTTTTCCTGAATAAATTCAGGAAAAAACGCATACGCCCTTTTTGGCCAACCAAGCAACCTGGAAAGGCCAATCAGCGCTACAAAGAAGTCTCGCTTCCCATCGGTCAAAAGGGCCATGCTGAAAAAAGTGTCAAAACCAGAAATGCAGGACAGGCCATGGAGAAATGGGAGCCTTGCTACACTGATGGGCGGGATGTAAATTGCCAACAGCCACTCTGGAGAAGTGTACGGTGTGTCCTGAAACATCTAAAAAACACAGCTTAGAGAGCATAGGGCACTTCCACGCATGGGGGTATAAAGTGGGAAAATTAAAAATCAGCAAGACACAAGCACCCCAAAGTTTAGGGCTGCTCTGTTGACAAGGACCTCCACTTCATTCCACCTTAAATATCCCAGGAAAGCGAAAAATGGATAAAAAATTTGAGGTCCTTATGTACAATGGCATACCACTCAGCCATGAAATCAATGTCATAAGGCTAGTAGCAGCATGATGAGTGGATTTAGGTACGGCGATTCTAAGTGAAATAAGTCACACAGAAAAGGACACTTCTCATAAGGTGTCACTTATAGAGGGAATGTAAAAACCGTTACACTTGAACTGAATTACAAAACAGAACAGAGTCACACATGCAGAAAACACACTATGGCTGCTTAACGGGAAAGCGAGGTGGGGTGATACATAAATCAAGAGTTTCAAATTAGCTCTGATACCGTTCCATAAACCCAATATGTAATAGACAAGACCTACTCCTTGCTCAGAGAACTGGACTCAACACGCCCGATTCACCGCACAAGAATATATCTGACTAGTAATAATCTTAAAACCTATGTATTGATATCTCTCTGTTAGTGTGTCTAGTGGGTGTAAAGCGGCATAAACACAGCCGTGAAAAGCAGCTAAACCCCATTATAAAAATAAATTTCTTTTAAAAACCCATGAAACAAAGACAGTGAAAGAGAGAGAAATTCTTACACAATTCGTTCAGGGGCTGTGATGCAACCTGGATTGACCATATCTAGACCCACAGCTGGATGAGACATAAGGGTGGATACTCTTGGGGCTGAGAGGTTTGGTGAGGTTGGGTGAGCAAACGCAGACCCTTTAAAGTAATACTGCGTGCTACCCATCGCGTGGGTCCCAAATCTCCAGGTTCAAGGGCATCTTCCTACATCGAAAACATGCATGAGAAACCAAGAAGATGGTACACCGTGTGTTGGGGAAAGGTTTCTAAAATGCACCTCATTTCTCATCTCCTTGTGCTCGGGTTCGCCATTCCAGCCACTTTACTAGCAATCTCCCTACTTGGAGCATCAGCATCTTTAACCTCCTGTTCCGTACAGGTTGCAATTTGTCCTGAGGATGAACGGGAAGACGGGGAACCAATGAGAGACTAGCTCTTGGTGTTGGGATAGGCACAGGTCACTCTATTTTCCCATCAGGAAGAAGAATTAACCACAGTCTCAGCCTGCACCCCGGAACCAGAACAGGGCCTGAAGCCATCCTGCGCTTTTGCGGCCACCTCCCAAAAAAGCGAGTTGTAAAATGGAGCTTCAGGGCACTGCAATTCACAATCCTACAGAGTTATAAATGATAACTCTCGTCCACAAATATATTGAGGGAAGGCAAAGACGAGGAATTGAAATCAAGGCAGAATTGCAGGAAACAGATTTCAGGAGGTAGATTCGAATCGCCTTTAAGGCACATGAAAAGCGCCAAAACGTTGACAATGATGCCCTTGGCCAAAAAGGGCGTATGCGTTTTTTCCTGAATAAATTCAGGAAAAAACGCATACGCCCTTTTTGGCCAACCAAGCAACCTGGAAAGGCCAATCAGCGCTACAAAGAAGTCTCGCTTCCCATCAGTCAAAAGGGCCATGCTGAATAAAGTGTCAAAACCAGAAATGCAGGACAGGCCATGGAGAAATGGGAGCCTTGCTACACTGATGGGCGGGATGTAAATTGCCAACAGCCACTCTGGAGAAGTGTACGGTGTGTCCTGAAACATCTAAAAAACACAGCTTAGAGAGCATAGGGCACTTCCACGCATGGGGGTATAAAGTGGGAAAATTAAAAATCAGCAAGACACAAGCACCCCAAAGTTTAGGGCTGCTCTGTTGACAAGGACCTCCACTTCATTCCACCTTAAATATCCCAGGAAAGCGAAAAATGGATAAAAAATTTGAGGTCCTTATGTACAATGGCATACCACTCAGCCATGAAATCAATGTCATAAGGCTAGTAGCAGCATGATGAGTGGATTTAGGTACGACGATTCTAAGTGAAATAAGTCACACAGAAAAGGACACTTCTCATAAGGTGTCACTTATAGAGGGAATGTAAAAACCGTTACACTTGAACTGAATTACAAAACAGAACAGAGTCACACATGCAGAAAACACACTATTGCTGCGTAACGGGAAAGGTGAGGTGGGGTGATACATAAAGCAAGAGTTTCAAATTAGCTCAGATACCGTTCCATAAACCCAATATGTAATAGACAAGACCTACTCCTTGCTCAGAGAACTGGACTCAACACGCCCGATTCAGCGCACAAGAATATATCTGACTAGTAATAATCTTAAAACCTATATATTGATATCTCTCTGTTAGTGTGTCTAGTGGGTGTAAAGCGGCATAAACACAGCCGTGAAAAGCAGCTAAACCCCATTATAAAAATAAATTTCTTTTAAAAACCCATGAAACAAAGACAGTGAAAGAGAGAGAAATTCTTACACAATTCGTTCAGGGGCTGTGATGCAACCTGGATTGACCATATCTAGACCCACAGCTGGATGAGACATAAGGGTGGATACTCTTGGGGCTGAGAGGTTTGGTGAGGTTGGGTGAGCAAACGCAGACCCTTTAAAGTAATACTGCGTGCTACCCATCGCATGGGTCCCAAATCTCCAGGTTCAAGGGCATCTTCCTACATCGAAAACATGCATGAGAAACCAAGAAGATGGTACACCGTGTGTTGGGGAAAGGTTTCTAAAATGCACCTCATTTCTCATCTCCTTGTGCTCGGGTTCGCCATTCCAGCCACTTTAGTAGCAATCTCCCTACTTGGAGCTTCAGCATCTTTAACCTCCTGTTCCGTACAGGTTGCAATTTGTCCTGAGGATGAACGGGAAGACGGGGAACCAATGAGAGACTAGCTCTTGGTGTTGGGACAGGCACAGGTCACTCTATTTTCCCATCAGGAAGAAGAATTAACCACAGGCTCAGCCTGCCCCCGGAACCAGAACAGGGCCTGAAGCCATCCTGCGCTTTTGCGGCCACCTCCCAAAAAAGCGAGTTGTAAAATGGAGCTTCAGGGCACTGCAATTCACAATCCTACAGAGTTATAAATGATAACTCTCGTCCACAAATATATTGAGGGAAGGCAAAGACGAGGAATTGAAATCAAGGCAGAATTGCAGGAAACAGATTTCAGGAGGTAGATTCGAATCGACTTTAAAGCACATGAAAAGCGGCAAAACGTTGACAATGATGCCCTTGGCCAAAAAGGGCGTATGCGTTTTTTCCTGAATATATTCAGGAAAAAACGCATACGCCCTTTTTGGCCAACCAAGCAACCTGGAAAGGCCAATCAGCGCTACAAAGAAGTCTCGCTTCCCATCGGTCAAAAGGGCCATGCTGAAAAATGTGTCAAAACCAGAAATGCAGGACAGGCCATGGAGAAATGGGAGCCTTGCTACACTGATGAGCGGGATGTAAATTGCCAACAGCCACTCTGGAGAAGTGTACGGTGTGTCCTGAAACATCTAAAAAACACAGCTTAGGGAGCATAGGGCACTTCCACGCATGGGGGTATAAAGTGGGAAAATTAAAAATCAGCAAGACACAAGCACCCCAAAGTTTAGGGCTGCTCTGTTGACAAGGACCTCCACTTCATTCCACCTTAAATATCCCAGGAAAGCGAAAAATGGATAAAAAATTTGAGGTCCTTATGTACAATGGCATACCACTCAGCCATGAAATCAATGTCATAAGGCTAGTAGCAGCATGATGAGTGGATTTAGGTACGGCGATTCTAAGTGAAATAAGTCACACAGAAAAGGACACTTCTCATAAGGTGTCACTTATAGAGGGAATGTAAAAACCGTTACACTTGAACTGAATTACAAAACAGAACAGAGTCACACATGCAGAAAACACACTATGGCTGCTTAACGGGAAAGCGAGGTGGGGTGATACATAAATCAAGAGTTTCAAATTAGCTCTGATACCGTTCCATAAACCCAATATGTAATAGACAAGACCTACTCCTTGCTCAGAGAACTGGACTCAACACGCCCGATTCACCGCACAAGAATATATCTGACTAGTAATAATCTTAAAACCTATGTATTGATATCTCTCTGTTAGTGTGTCTAGTGGGTGTAAAGCGGCATAAACACAGCCGTGAAAAGCAGCTAAACCCCATTATAAAAATAAATTTCTTTTAAAAACCCATGAAACAAAGACAGTGAAAGAGAGAGAAATTCTTACACAATTCGTTCAGGGGCTGTGATGCAACCTGGATTGACCATATCTAGACCCACAGCTGGATGAGACATAAGGGTGGATACTCTTGGGGCTGAGAGGTTTGGTGAGGTTGGGTGAGCAAACGCAGACCCTTTAAAGTAATACTGCGTGCTACCCATCGCGTGGGTCCCAAATCTCCAGGTTCAAGGGCATCTTCCTACATCGAAAACATGCATGAGAAACCAAGAAGATGGTACACCGTGTGTTGGGGAAAGGTTTCTAAAATGCACCTCATTTCTCATCTCCTTGTGCTCGGGTTCGCCATTCCAGCCACTTTACTAGCAATCTCCCTACTTGGAGCATCAGCATCTTTAACCTCCTGTTCCGTACAGGTTGCAATTTGTCCTGAGGATGAACGGGAAGACGGGGAACCAATGAGAGACTAGCTCTTGGTGTTGGGATAGGCACAGGTCACTCTATTTTCCCATCAGGAAGAAGAATTAACCACAGTCTCAGCCTGCACCCCGGAACCAGAACAGGGCCTGAAGCCATCCTGCGCTTTTGCGGCCACCTCCCAAAAAAGCGAGTTGTAAAATGGAGCTTCAGGGCACTGCAATTCACAATCCTACAGAGTTATAAATGATAACTCTCGTCCACAAATATATTGAGGGAAGGCAAAGACGAGGAATTGAAATCAAGGCAGAATTGCAGGAAACAGATTTCAGGAGGTAGATTCGAATCGCCTTTAAGGCACATGAAAAGCGCCAAAACGTTGACAATGATGCCCTTGGCCAAAAAGGGCGTATGCGTTTTTTCCTGAATAAATTCAGGAAAAAACGCATACGCCCTTTTTGGCCAACCAAGCAACCTGGAAATGCCAATCAGCGCTACAAAGAAGTCTCGCTTCCCATCAGTCAAAAGGGCCATGCTGAATAAAGTGTCAAAACCAGAAATGCAGGACAGGCCATGGAGAAATGGGAGCCTTGCTACACTGATGGGCGGGATGTAAATTGCCAACAGCCACTCTGGAGAAGTGTACGGTGTGTCCTGAAACATCTAAAAAACACAGCTTAGAGAGCATAGGGCACTTCCACGCATGGGGGTATAAAGTGGGAAAATTAAAAATCAGCAAGACACAAGCACCCCAAAGTTTAGGGCTGCTCTGTTGACAAGGACCTCCACTTCATTCCACCTTAAATATCCCAGGAAAGCGAAAAATGGATAAAAAATTTGAGGTCCTTATGTACAATGGCATACCACTCAGCCATGAAATCAATGTCATAAGGCTAGTAGCAGCATGATGAGTGGATTTAGGTACGACGATTCTAAGTGAAATAAGTCACACAGAAAAGGACACTTCTCATAAGGTGTCACTTATAGAGGGAATGTAAAAACCGTTACACTTGAACTGAATTACAAAACAGAACAGAGTCACACATGCAGAAAACACACTATTGCTGCGTAACGGGAAAGGTGAGGTGGGGTGATACATAAAGCAAGAGTTTCAAATTAGCTCAGATACCGTTCCATAAACCCAATATGTAATAGACAAGACCTACTCCTTGCTCAGAGAACTGGACTCAACACGCCCGATTCAGCGCACAAGAATATATCTGACTAGTAATAATCTTAAAACCTATATATTGATATCTCTCTGTTAGTGTGTCTAGTGGGTGTAAAGCGGCATAAACACAGCCGTGAAAAGCAGCTAAACCCCATTATAAAAATAAATTTCTTTTAAAAACCCATGAAACAAAGACAGTGAAAGAGAGAGAAATTCTTACACAATTCGTTCAGGGGCTGTGATGCAACCTGGATTGACCATATCTAGACCCACAGCTGGATGAGACATAAGGGTGGATACTCTTGGGGCTGAGAGGTTTGGTGAGGTTGGGTGAGCAAACGCAGACCCTTTAAAGTAATACTGCGTGCTACCCATCGCATGGGTCCCAAATCTCCAGGTTCAAGGGCATCTTCCTACATCGAAAACATGCATGAGAAACCAAGAAGATGGTACACCGTGTGTTGGGGAAAGGTTTCTAAAATGCACCTCATTTCTCATCTCCTTGTGCTCGGGTTCGCCATTCCAGCCACTTTAGTAGCAATCTCCCTACTTGGAGCATCAGCATCTTTAACCTCCTGTTCCGTACAGGTTGCAATTTGTCCTGAGGATGAACGGGAAGACGGGGAACCAATGAGAGACTAGCTCTTGGTGTTGGGACAGGCACAGGTCACTCTATTTTCCCATCAGGAAGAAGAATTAACCACAGGCTCAGCCTGCCCCCGGAACCAGAACAGGGCCTGAAGCCATCCTGCGCTTTTGCGGCCACCTCCCAAAAAAGCGAGTTGTAAAATGGAGCTTCAGGGCACTGCAATTCACAATCCTACAGAGTTATAAATGATAACTCTCGTCCACAAATATATTGAGGGAAGGCAAAGACGAGGAATTGAAATCAAGGCAGAATTGCAGGAAACAGATTTCAGGAGGTAGATTCGAATCGACTTTAAAGCACATGAAAAGCGCCAAAACGTTGACAATGATGCCCTTGGCCAAAAAGGGCGTATGCGTTTTTTCCTGAATATATTCAGGAAAAAACGCATACGCCCTTTTTGGCCAACCAAGCAACCTGGAAAGGCCAATCAGCGCTACAAAGAAGTCTCGCTTCCCATCGGTCAAAAGGGCCATGCTGAAAAATGTGTCAAAACCAGAAATGCAGGACAGGCCATGGAGAAATGGGAGCCTTGCTACACTGATGAGCGGGATGTAAATTGCCAACAGCCACTCTGGAGAAGTGTACGGTGTGTCCTGAAACATCTAAAAAACACAGCTTAGAGAGCATAGGGCACTTCCACGCATGGGGGTATAAAGTGGGAAAATTAAAAATCAGCAAGACACAAGCACCCCAAAGTTTAGGGCTGCTCTGTTGACAAGGACCTCCACTTCATTCCACCTTAAATATCCCAGGAAAGCGAAAAATGGATAAAAAATTTGAGGTCCTTATGTACAATGGCATACCACTCAGCCATGAAATCAATGTCATAAGGCTAGTAGCAGCATGATGAGTGGATTTAGGTACGGCGATTCTAAGTGAAATAAGTCACACAGAAAAGGACACTTCTCATAAGGTGTCACTTATAGAGGGAATGTAAAAACCGTTACACTTGAACTGAATTACAAAACAGAACAGAGTCACACATGCAGAAAACACACTATGGCTGCTTAACGGGAAAGCGAGGTGGGGTGATACATAAATCAAGAGTTTCAAATTAGCTCAGATACCGTTCCATAAACCCAATATGTAATAGACAAGACCTACTCCTTGCTCAGAGAACTGGACTCAACACGCCCGATTCACCGCACAAGAATATATCTGACTAGTAATAATCTTAAAACCTATGTATTGATATCTCTCTGTTAGTGTGTCTAGTGGGTGTAAAGCGGCATAAACACAGCCGTGAAAAGCAGCTAAACCCCATTATAAAAATAAATTTCTTTTAAAAACCCATGAAACAAAGACAGTGAAAGAGAGAGAAATTCTTACACAATTCGTTCAGGGGCTGTGATGCAACCTGGATTGACCATATCTAGACCCACAGCTGGATGAGACATAAGGGTGGATACTCTTGGGGCTGAGAGGTTTGGTGAGGTTGGGTGAGCAAACGCAGACCCTTTAAAGTAATACTGCGTGCTACCCATCGCGTGGGTCCCAAATCTCCAGGTTCAAGGGCATCTTCCTACATCGAAAACATGCATGAGAAACCAAGAAGATGGTACACCGTGTGTTGGGGAAAGGTTTCTAAAATGCACCTCATTTCTCATCTCCTTGTGCTCGGGTTCGCCATTCCAGCCACTTTAGTAGCAATCTCCCTACTTGGAGCATCAGCATCTTTAACCTCCTGTTCCGTACAGGTTGCAATTTGTCCTGAGGATGAACGGGAAGACGGGGAACCAATGAGAGACTAGCTCTTGGTGTTGGGATAGGCACAGGTCACTCTATTTTCCCATCAGGAAGAAGAATTAACCACAGGCTCAGCCTGCACCCCGGAACCAGAACAGGGCCTGAAGCCATCCTGCGCTTTTGCGGCCACCTCCCAAAAAAGCGAGTTGTAAAATGGAGCTTCAGGGCACTGCAATTCACAATCCTACAGAGTTATAAATGATAACTCTCGTCCACAAATATATTGAGGGAAGGCAAAGACGAGGAATTGAAATCAAGGCAGAATTGCAGGAAACAGATTTCAGGAGGTAGATTCGAATCGCCTTTAAGGCACATGAAAAGCGCCAAAACGTTGACAATGATGCCCTTGGCCAAAAAGGGCGTATGCGTTTTTTCATGAATAAATTCAGGAAAAAACGCATACGCCCTTTTTGGCCAACCAAGCAACCTGGAAAGGCCAATCAGCGATACAAAGAAGTCTCGCTTCCCATCAGTCAAAAGGGCCATGCTGAAAAAAGTGTCAAAACCAGAAATGCAGGACAGACCATGGAGAAATGGGAGCCTTGCTACACTGATGGGCGGGATGTAAATTGCCAACAGCCACTCTGGAGAAGTGTACGGTGTGTCCTGAAACATCTAAAAAACACAGCTTAGAGAGCATAGGGCACTTCCACGCATGGGGGTATAAAGTGGGAAAATTAAAAATCAGCAAGACACAAGCACCCCAAAGTTTAGGGCTGCTCTGTTGACAAGGACCTCCACTTCATTCCACCTTAAATATCCCAGGAAAGCGAAAAATGGATAAAAAATTTGAGGTCCTTATGTACAATGGCATACCACTCAGCCATGAAATCAATGTCATAAGGCTAGTAGCAGCATGATGAGTGGATTTAGGTACGACGATTCTAAGTGAAATAAGTCACACAGAAAAGGACACTTCTCATAAGGTGTCACTTATAGAGGGAATGTAAAAACCGTTACACTTGAACTGAATTACAAAACAGAACAGAGTCACACATGCAGAAAACACACTATTGCTGCGTAACGGGAAAGGTGAGGTGGGGTGATACATAAAGCAAGAGTTTCAAATTAGCTCAGATACCGTTCCATAAACCCAATATGTAATAGACAAGACCTACTCCTTGCTCAGAGAACTGGACTCAACACGCCCGATTCACCGCACAAGAATATATCTGACTAGTAATAATCTTAAAACCTATATATTGATATCTCTCTGTTAGTGTGTCTAGTGGGTGTAAAGCGGCATAAACACAGCCGTGAAAAGCAGCTAAACCCCATTATAAAAATAAATTTCTTTTAAAAACCCATGAAACAAAGACAGTGAAAGAGAGAGAAATTCTTACACAATTCGTTCAGGGGCTGTGATGCAACCTGGATTGACCATATCTAGACCCACAGCTGGATGAGACATAAGGGTGGATACTCTTGGGGCTGAGAGGTTTGGTGAGGTTGGGTGAGCAAACGCAGACCCTTTAAAGTAATACTGCGTGCTACCCATCGCATGGGTCCCAAATCTCCAGGTTCAAGGGCATCTTCCTACATCGAAAACATGCATGAGAAACCAAGAAGATGGTACACCGTGTGTTGGGGAAAGGTTTCTAAAATGCACCTCATTTCTCATCTCCTTGTGCTCGGGTTCGCCATTCCAGCCACTTTAGTAGCAATCTCCCTACTTGGAGCATCAGCATCTTTAACCTCCTGTTCCGTACAGGTTGCAATTTGTCCTGAGGATGAACGGGAAGACGGGGAACCAATGAGAGACTAGCTCTTGGTGTTGGGACAGGCACAGGTCACTCTATTTTCCCATCAGGAAGAAGAATTAACCACAGGCTCAGCCTGCCCCCGGAACCAGAACAGGGCCTGAAGCCATCCTGCGCTTTTGCGGCCACCTCCCAAAAAAGCGAGTTGTAAAATGGAGCTTCAGGGCACTGCAATTCACAATCCTACAGAGTTATAAATGATAACTCTCGTCCACAAATATATTGAGGGAAGGCAAAGACGAGGAATTGAAATCAAGGCAGAATTGCAGGAAACAGATTTCAGGAGGTAGATTCGAATCGACTTTAAAGCACATGAAAAGCGCCAAAACGTTGACAATGATGCCCTTGGCCAAAAAGGGCGTATGCGTTTTTTCCTGAATATATTCAGGAAAAAAGGCATACGCCCTTTTTGGCCAACCAAGCAACCTGGAAAGGCCAATCAGCGCTACAAAGAAGTCTCGCTTCCCATCGGTCAAAAGGGCCATGCTGAAAAAAGTGTCAAAACCAGAAATGCAGGACAGGCCATGGAGAAATGGGAGCCTTGCTACACTGATGGGCGGGATGTAAATTGCCAACAGCCACTCTGGAGAAGTGTACGGTGTGTCCTGAAACATCTAAAAAACACAGCTTAGAGAGCATAGGGCACTTCCACGCATGGGGGTATAAAGTGGGAAAATTAAAAATCAACAAGACACAAGCACCCCAAAGTTTAGGGCTGCTCTGTTGACAAGGACCTCCACTTCATTCCACCTTAAATATCCCAGGAAAGCGAAAAATGGATAAAAAATTTGAGGTCCTTATGTACAATGGCATACCACTCAGCCATGAAATCAATGTCATAAGGCTAGTAGCAGCATGATGAGTGGATTTAGGTACGACGATTCTAAGTGAAATAAGTCACACAGAAAAGGACACTTCTCATAAGGTGTCACTTATAGAGGGAATGTAAAAACCGTTACACTTGAACTGAATTACAAAACAGAACAGAGTCACACATGCAGAAAACACACTATTGCTGCGTAACGGGAAAGGTGAGGTGGGGTGATACATAAAGCAAGAGTTTCAAATTAGCTCAGATACCGTTCCATAAACCCAATATGTAATAGACAAGACCTACTCCTTGCTCAGAGAACTGGACTCAACACGCCCGATTCAGCGCACAAGAATATATCTGACTAGTAATAATCTTAAAACCTATATATTGATATCTCTCTGTTAGTGTGTCTAGTGGGTGTAAAGCGGCATAAACACAGCCGTGAAAAGCAGCTAAACCCCATTATAAAAATAAATTTCTTTTAAAAACCCATGAAACAAAGACAGTGAAAGAGAGAGAAATTCTTACACAATTCGTTCAGGGGCTGTGATGCAACCTGGATTGACCATATCTAGACCCACAGCTGGATGAGACATAAGGGTGGATACTCTTGGGGCTGAGAGGTTTGGTGAGGTTGGGTGAGCAAACGCAGACCCTTTAAAGTAATACTGCGTGCTACCCATCGCATGGGTCCCAAATCTCCAGGTTCAAGGGCATCTTCCTACATCGAAAACATGCATGAGAAACCAAGAAGATGGTACACCGTGTGTTGGGGAAAGGTTTCTAAAATGCACCTCATTTCTCATCTCCTTGTGCTCGGGTTCGCCATTCCAGCCACTTTAGTAGCAATCTCCCTACTTGGAGCATCAGCATCTTTAACCTCCTGTTCCGTACAGGTTGCAATTTGTCCTGAGGATGAACGGGAAGACGGGGAACCAATGAGAGACTAGCTCTTGGTGTTGGGACAGGCACAGGTCACTCTATTTTCCCATCAGGAAGAAGAATTAACCACAGGCTCAGCCTGCCCCCGGAACCAGAACAGGGCCTGAAGCCATCCTGCGCTTTTGCGGCCACCTCCCAAAAAAGCGAGTTGTAAAATGGAGCTTCAGGGCACTGCAATTCACAATCCTACAGAGTTATAAATGATAACTCTCGTCCACAAATATATTGAGGGAAGGCAAAGACGAGGAATTGAAATCAAGGCAGAATTGCAGGAAACAGATTTCAGGAGGTAGATTCGAATCGACTTTAAAGCACATGAAAAGCGCCAAAACGTTGACAATGATGCCCTTGGCCAAAAAGGGCGTATGCGTTTTTTCCTGAATATATTCAGGAAAAAACGCATACGCCCTTTTTGGCCAACCAAGCAACCTGGAAAGGCCAATCAGCGCTACAAAGAAGTCTCGCTTCCCATCGGTCAAAAGGGCCATGCTGAAAAATGTGTCAAAACCAGAAATGCAGGACAGGCCATGGAGAAATGGGAGCCTTGCTACACTGATGAGCGGGATGTAAATTGCCAACAGCCACTCTGGAGAAGTGTACGGTGTGTCCTGAAACATCTAAAAAACACAGCTTAGAGAGCATAGGGCACTTCCACGCATGGGGGTATAAAGTGGGAAAATTAAAAATCAGCAAGACACAAGCACCCCAAAGTTTAGGGCTGCTCTGTTGACAAGGACCTCCACTTCATTCCACCTTAAATATCCCAGGAAAGCGAAAAATGGATAAAAAATTTGAGGTCCTTATGTACAATGGCATACCACTCAGCCATGAAATCAATGTCATAAGGCTAGTAGCAGCATGATGAGTGGATTTAGGTACGACGATTCTAAGTGAAATAAGTCACACAGAAAAGGACACTTCTCATAAGGTGTCACTTATAGAGGGAATGTAAAAACCGTTACACTTGAACTGAATTACAAAACAGAACAGAGTCACACATGCAGAAAACACACTATTGCTGCGTAACGGGAAAGGTGAGGTGGGGTGATACATAAAGCAAGAGTTTCAAATTAGCTCAGATACCGTTCCATAAACCCAATATGTAATAGACAAGACCTACTCCTTGCTCAGAGAACTGGACTCAACACGCCCGATTCACCGCACAAGAATATATCTGACTAGTAATAATCTTAAAACCTATATATTGATATCTCTCTGTTAGTGTGTCTAGTGGGTGTAAAGCGGCATAAACACAGCCGTGAAAAGCAGCTAAACCCCATTATAAAAATAAATTTCTTTTAAAAACCCATGAAACAAAGACAGTGAAAGAGAGAGAAATTCTTACACAATTCGTTCAGGGGCTGTGATGCAACCTGGATTGACCATATCTAGACCCACAGCTGGATGAGACATAAGGGTGGATACTCTTGGGGCTGAGAGGTTTGGTGAGGTTGGGTGAGCAAACGCAGACCCTTTAAAGTAATACTGCGTGCTACCCATCGCATGGGTCCCAAATCTCCAGGTTCAAGGGCATCTTCCTACATCGAAAACATGCATGAGAAACCAAGAAGATGGTACACCGTGTGTTGGGGAAAGGTTTCTAAAATGCACCTCATTTCTCATCTCCTTGTGCTCGGGTTCGCCATTCCAGCCACTTTAGTAGCAATCTCCCTACTTGGAGCATCAGCATCTTTAACCTCCTGTTCCGTACAGGTTGCAATTTGTCCTGAGGATGAACGGGAAGACGGGGAACCAATGAGAGACTAGCTCTTGGTGTTGGGACAGGCACAGGTCACTCTATTTTCCCATCAGGAAGAAGAATTAACCACAGGCTCAGCCTGCCCCCGGAACCAGAACAGGGCCTGAAGCCATCCTGCGCTTTTGCGGCCACCTCCCAAAAAAGCGAGTTGTAAAATGGAGCTTCAGGGCACTGCAATTCACAATCCTACAGAGTTATAAATGATAACTCTCGTCCACAAATATATTGAGGGAAGGCAAAGACGAGGAATTGAAATCAAGGCAGAATTGCAGGAAACAGATTTCAGGAGGTAGATTCGAATCGACTTTAAAGCACATGAAAAGCGCCAAAACGTTGACAATGATGCCCTTGGCCAAAAAGGGCGTATGCGTTTTTTCCTGAATATATTCAGGAAAAAAGGCATACGCCCTTTTTGGCCAACCAAGCAACCTGGAAAGGCCAATCAGCGCTACAAAGAAGTCTCGCTTCCCATCGGTCAAAAGGGCCATGCTGAAAAAAGTGTCAAAACCAGAAATGCAGGACAGGCCATGGAGAAATGGGAGCCTTGCTACACTGATGGGCGGGATGTAAATTGCCAACAGCCACTCTGGAGAAGTGTACGGTGTGTCCTGAAACATCTAAAAAACACAGCTTAGAGAGCATAGGGCACTTCCACGCATGGGGGTATAAAGTGGGAAAATTAAAAATCAGCAAGACACAAGCACCCCAAAGTTTAGGGCTGCTCTGTTGACAAGGACCTCCACTTCATTCCACCTTAAATATCCCAGGAAAGCGAAAAATGGATAAAAAATTTGAGGTCCTTATGTACAATGGCATACCACTCAGCCATGAAATCAATGTCATAAGGCTAGTAGCAGCATGATGAGTGGATTTAGGTACGGCGATTCTAAGTGAAATAAGTCACACAGAAAAGGACACTTCTCATAAGGTGTCACTTATAGAGGGAATGTAAAAACCGTTACACTTGAACTGAATTACAAAACAGAACAGAGTCACACATGCAGAAAACACACTATGGCTGCTTAACGGGAAAGCGAGGTGGGGTGATACATAAATCAAGAGTTTCAAATTAGCTCAGATACCGTTCCATAAACCCAATATGTAATAGACAAGACCTACTCCTTGCTCAGAGAACTGGACTCAACACGCCCGATTCACCGCACAAGAATATATCTGACTAGTAATAATCTTAAAACCTATGTATTGATATCTCTCTGTTAGTGTGTCTAGTGGGTGTAAAGCGGCATAAACACAGCCGTGAAAAGCAGCTAAACCCCATTATAAAAATAAATTTCTTTTAAAAACCCATGAAACAAAGACAGTGAAAGAGAGAGAAATTCTTACACAATTCGTTCAGGGGCTGTGATGCAACCTGGATTGACCATATCTAGACCCACAGCTGGATGAGACATAAGGGTGGATACTCTTGGGGCTGAGAGGTTTGGTGAGGTTGGGTGAGCAAACGCAGACACTTTAAAGTAATACTGCGTGCTACCCATCGCGTGGGTCCCAAATCTCCAGGTTCAAGGGCATCTTCCTACATCGAAAACATGCATGAGAAACCAAGAAGATGGTACACCGTGTGTTGGGGAAAGGTTTCTAAAATGCACCTCATTTCTCATCTCCTTGTGCTCGGGTTCGCCATTCCAGCCACTTTAGTAGCAATCTCCCTACTTGGAGCATCAGCATCTTTAACCTCCTGTTCCGTACAGGTTGCAATTTGTCCTGAGGATGAACGGGAAGACGGGGAACCAATGAGAGACTAGCTCTTGGTGTTGGGATAGGCACAGGTCACTCTATTTTCCCATCAGGAAGAAGAATTAACCACAGGCTCAGCCTGCACCCCGGAACCAGAACAGGGCCTGAAGCCATCCTGCGCTTTTGCGGCCACCTCCCAAAAAAGCGAGTTGTAAAATGGAGCTTCAGGGCACTGCAATTCACAATCCTACAGAGTTATAAATGATAACTCTCGTCCACAAATATATTGAGGGAAGGCAAAGACGAGGAATTGAAATCAAGGCAGAATTGCAGGAAACAGATTTCAGGAGGTAGATTCGAATCGCCTTTAAGGCACATGAAAAGCGCCAAAACGTTGACAATGATGCCCTTGGCCAAAAAGGGCGTATGCGTTTTTTCCTGAATAAATTCAGGAAAAAACGCATACGCCCTTTTTGGCCAACCAAGCAACCTGGAAAGGCCAATCAGCGCTACAAAGAAGTCTCGCTTCCCATCAGTCAAAAGGGCCATGCTGAAAAAAGTGTCAAAACCAGAAATGCAGGACAGGCCATGGAGAAATGGGAGCCTTGCTACACTGATGGGCGGGATGTAAATTGCCAACAGCCACTCTGGAGAAGTGTACGGTGTGTCCTGAAACATCTAAAAAACACAGCTTAGAGAGCATAGGGCACTTCCACGCATGGGGGTATAAAGTGGGAAAATTAAAAATCAGCAAGACACAAGCACCCCAAAGTTTAGGGCTGCTCTGTTGACAAGGACCTCCACTTCATTCCACCTTAAATATCCCAGGAAAGCGAAAAATGGATAAAAAATTTGAGGTCCTTATGTACAATGGCATACCACTCAGCCATGAAATCAATGTCATAAGGCTAGTAGCAGCATGATGAGTGGATTTAGGTACGACGATTCTAAGTGAAATAAGTCACACAGAAAAGGACACTTCTCATAAGGTGTCACTTATAGAGGGAATGTAAAAACCGTTACACTTGAACTGAATTACAAAACAGAACAGAGTCACACATGCAGAAAACACACTATTGCTGCGTAACGGGAAAGGTGAGGTGGGGTGATACATAAAGCAAGAGTTTCAAATTAGCTCAGATACCGTTCCATAAACCCAATATGTAATAGACAAGACCTACTCCTTGCTCAGAGAACTGGACTCAACACGCCCGATTCACCGCACAAGAATATATCTGACTAGTAATAATCTTAAAACCTATATATTGATATCTCTCTGTTAGTGTGTCTAGTGGGTGTAAAGCGGCATAAACACAGCCGTGAAAAGCAGCTAAACCCCATTATAAAAATAAATTTCTTTTAAAAACCCATGAAACAAAGACAGTGAAAGAGAGAGAAATTCTTACACAATTCGTTCAGGGGCTGTGATGCAACCTGGATTGACCATATCTAGACCCACAGCTGGATGAGACATAAGGGTGGATACTCTTGGGGCTGAGAGGTTTGGTGAGGTTGGGTGAGCAAACGCAGACCCTTTAAAGTAATACTGCGTGCTACCCATCGCATGGGTCCCAAATCTCCAGGTTCAAGGGCATCTTCCTACATCGAAAACATGCATGAGAAACCAAGAAGATGGTACACCGTGTGTTGGGGAAAGGTTTCTAAAATGCACCTCATTTCTCATCTCCTTGTGCTCGGGTTCGCCATTCCAGCCACTTTAGTAGCAATCTCCCTACTTGGAGCATCAGCATCTTTAACCTCCTGTTCCGTACAGGTTGCAATTTGTCCTGAGGATGAACGGGAAGACGGGGAACCAATGAGAGACTAGCTCTTGGTGTTGGGACAGGCACAGGTCACTCTATTTTCCCATCAGGAAGAAGAATTAACCACAGGCTCAGCCTGCCCCCGGAACCAGAACAGGGCCTGAAGCCATCCTGCGCTTTTGCGGCCACCTCCCAAAAAAGCGAGTTGTAAAATGGAGCTTCAGGGCACTGCAATTCACAATCCTACAGAGTTATAAATGATAACTCTCGTCCACAAATATATTGAGGGAAGGCAAAGACGAGGAATTGAAATCAAGGCAGAATTGCAGGAAACAGATTTCAGGAGGTAGATTCGAATCGACTTTAAAGCACATGAAAAGCGCCAAAACGTTGACAATGATGCCCTTGGCCAAAAAGGGCGTATGCGTTTTTTCCTGAATATATTCAGGAAAAAACGCATACGCCCTTTTTGGCCAACCAAGCAACCTGGAAAGGCCAATCAGCGCTACAAAGAAGTCTCGCTTCCCATCGGTCAAAAGGGCCATGCTGAAAAAAGTGTCAAAACCAGAAATGCAGGACAGGCCATGGAGAAATGGGAGCCTTGCTACACTGATGGGCGGGATGTAAATTGCCAACAGCCACTCTGGAGAAGTGTACGGTGTGTCCTGAAACATCTAAAAAACACAGCTTAGAGAGCATAGGGCACTTCCACGCATGGGGGTATAAAGTGGGAAAATTAAAAATCAGCAAGACACAAGCACCCCAAAGTTTAGGGCTGCTCTGTTGACAAGGACCTCCACTTCATTCCACCTTAAATATCCCAGGAAAGCGAAAAATGGATAAAAAATTTGAGGTCCTTATGTACAATGGCATACCACTCAGCCATGAAATCAATGTCATAAGGCTAGTAGCAGCATGATGAGTGGATTTAGGTACGGCGATTCTAAGTGAAATAAGTCACACAGAAAAGGACACTTCTCATAAGGTGTCACTTATAGAGGGAATGTAAAAACCGTTACACTTGAACTGAATTACAAAACAGAACAGAGTCACACATGCAGAAAACACACTATGGCTGCTTAACGGGAAAGCGAGGTGGGGTGATACATAAATCAAGAGTTTCAAATTAGCTCAGATACCGTTCCATAAACCCAATATGTAATAGACAAGACCTACTCCTTGCTCAGAGAACTGGACTCAACACGCCCGATTCACCGCACAAGAATATATCTGACTAGTAATAATCTTAAAACCTATGTATTGATATCTCTCTGTTAGTGTGTCTAGTGGGTGTAAAGCGGCATAAACACAGCCGTGAAAAGCAGCTAAACCCCATTATAAAAATAAATTTCTTTTAAAAACCCATGAAACAAAGACAGTGAAAGAGAGAGAAATTCTTACACAATTCGTTCAGGGGCTGTGATGCAACCTGGATTGACCATATCTAGACCCACAGCTGGATGAGACATAAGGGTGGATACTCTTGGGGCTGAGAGGTTTGGTGAGGTTGGGTGAGCAAACGCAGACCCTTTAAAGTAATACTGCGTGCTACCCATCGCGTGGGTCCCAAATCTCCAGGTTCAAGGGCATCTTCCTACATCGAAAACATGCATGAGAAACCAAGAAGATGGTACACCGTGTGTTGGGGAAAGGTTTCTAAAATGCACCTCATTTCTCATCTCCTTGTGCTCGGGTTCGCCATTCCAGCCACTTTACTAGCAATCTCCCTACTTGGAGCATCAGCATCTTTAACCTCCTGTTCCGTACAGGTTGCAATTTGTCCTGAGGATGAACGGGAAGACGGGGAACCAATGAGAGACTAGCTCTTGGTGTTGGGATAGGCACAGGTCACTCTATTTTCCCATCAGGAAGAAGAATTAACCACAGTCTCAGCCTGCACCCCGGAACCAGAACAGGGCCTGAAGCCATCCTGCGCTTTTGCGGCCACCTCCCAAAAAAGCGAGTTGTAAAATGGAGCTTCAGGGCACTGCAATTCACAATCCTACAGAGTTATAAATGATAACTCTCGTCCACAAATATATTGAGGGAAGGCAAAGACGAGGAATTGAAATCAAGGCAGAATTGCAGGAAACAGATTTCAGGAGGTAGATTCGAATCGCCTTTAAGGCACATGAAAAGCGCCAAAACGTTGACAATGATGCCCTTGGCCAAAAAGGGCGTATGCGTTTTTTCCTGAATAAATTCAGGAAAAAACGCATACGCCCTTTTTGGCCAACCAAGCAACCTGGAAAGGCCAATCAGCGCTACAAAGAAGTCTCGCTTCCCATCAGTCAAAAGGGCCATGCTGAATAAAGTGTCAAAACCAGAAATGCAGGACAGGCCATGGAGAAATGGGAGCCTTGCTACACTGATGGGCGGGATGTAAATTGCCAACAGCCACTCTGGAGAAGTGTACGGTGTGTCCTGAAACATCTAAAAAACACAGCTTAGAGAGCATAGGGCACTTCCACGCATGGGGGTATAAAGTGGGAAAATTAAAAATCAGCAAGACACAAGCACCCCAAAGTTTAGGGCTGCTCTGTTGACAAGGACCTCCACTTCATTCCACCTTAAATATCCCAGGAAAGCGAAAAATGGATAAAAAATTTGAGGTCCTTATGTACAATGGCATACCACTCAGCCATGAAATCAATGTCATAAGGCTAGTAGCAGCATGATGAGTGGATTTAGGTACGACGATTCTAAGTGAAATAAGTCACACAGAAAAGGACACTTCTCATAAGGTGTCACTTATAGAGGGAATGTAAAAACCGTTACACTTGAACTGAATTACAAAACAGAACAGAGTCACACATGCAGAAAACACACTATTGCTGCGTAACGGGAAAGGTGAGGTGGGGTGATACATAAAGCAAGAGTTTCAAATTAGCTCAGATACCGTTCCATAAACCCAATATGTAATAGACAAGACCTACTCCTTGCTCAGAGAACTGGACTCAACACGCCCGATTCAGCGCACAAGAATATATCTGACTAGTAATAATCTTAAAACCTATATATTGATATCTCTCTGTTAGTGTGTCTAGTGGGTGTAAAGCGGCATAAACACAGCCGTGAAAAGCAGCTAAACCCCATTATAAAAATAAATTTCTTTTAAAAACCCATGAAACAAAGACAGTGAAAGAGAGAGAAATTCTTACACAATTCGTTCAGGGGCTGTGATGCAACCTGGATTGACCATATCTAGACCCACAGCTGGATGAGACATAAGGGTGGATACTCTTGGGGCTGAGAGGTTTGGTGAGGTTGGGTGAGCAAACGCAGACCCTTTAAAGTAATACTGCGTGCTACCCATCGCATGGGTCCCAAATCTCCAGGTTCAAGGGCATCTTCCTACATCGAAAACATGCATGAGAAACCAAGAAGATGGTACACCGTGTGTTGGGGAAAGGTTTCTAAAATGCACCTCATTTCTCATCTCCTTGTGCTCGGGTTCGCCATTCCAGCCACTTTAGTAGCAATCTCCCTACTTGGAGCATCAGCATCTTTAACCTCCTGTTCCGTACAGGTTGCAATTTGTCCTGAGGATGAACGGGAAGACGGGGAACCAATGAGAGACTAGCTCTTGGTGTTGGGACAGGCACAGGTCACTCTATTTTCCCATCAGGAAGAAGAATTAACCACAGGCTCAGCCTGCCCCCGGAACCAGAACAGGGCCTGAAGCCATCCTGCGCTTTTGCGGCCACCTCCCAAAAAAGCGAGTTGTAAAATGGAGCTTCAGGGCACTGCAATTCACAATCCTACAGAGTTATAAATGATAACTCTCGTCCACAAATATATTGAGGGAAGGCAAAGACGAGGAATTGAAATCAAGGCAGAATTGCAGGAAACAGATTTCAGGAGGTAGATTCGAATCGACTTTAAAGCACATGAAAAGCGCCAAAACGTTGACAATGATGCCCTTGGCCAAAAAGGGCGTATGCGTTTTTTCCTGAATATATTCAGGAAAAAACGCATACGCCCTTTTTGGCCAACCAAGCAACCTGGAAAGGCCAATCAGCGCTACAAAGAAGTCTCGCTTCCCATCGGTCAAAAGGGCCATGCTGAAAAATGTGTCAAAACCAGAAATGCAGGACAGGCCATGGAGAAATGGGAGCCTTGCTACACTGATGAGCGGGATGTAAATTGCCAACAGCCACTCTGGAGAAGTGTACGGTGTGTCCTGAAACATCTAAAAAACACAGCTTAGAGAGCATAGGGCACTTCCACGCATGGGGGTATAAAGTGGGAAAATTAAAAATCAGCAAGACACAAGCACCCCAAAGTTTAGGGCTGCTCTGTTGACAAGGACCTCCACTTCATTCCACCTTAAATATCCCAGGAAAGCGAAAAATGGATAAAAAATTTGAGGTCCTTATGTACAATGGCATACCACTCAGCCATGAAATCAATGTCATAAGGCTAGTAGCAGCATGATGAGTGGATTTAGGTACGGCGATTCTAAGTGAAATAAGTCACACAGAAAAGGACACTTCTCATAAGGTGTCACTTATAGAGGGAATGTAAAAACCGTTACACTTGAACTGAATTACAAAACAGAACAGAGTCACACATGCAGAAAACACACTATGGCTGCTTAACGGGAAAGCGAGGTGGGGTGATACATAAATCAAGAGTTTCAAATTAGCTCAGATACCGTTCCATAAACCCAATATGTAATAGACAAGACCTACTCCTTGCTCAGAGAACTGGACTCAACACGCCCGATTCACCGCACAAGAATATATCTGACTAGTAATAATCTTAAAACCTATGTATTGATATCTCTCTGTTAGTGTGTCTAGTGGGTGTAAAGCGGCATAAACACAGCCGTGAAAAGCAGCTAAACCCCATTATAAAAATAAATTTCTTTTAAAAACCCATGAAACAAAGACAGTGAAAGAGAGAGAAATTCTTACACAATTCGTTCAGGGGCTGTGATGCAACCTGGATTGACCATATCTAGACCCACAGCTGGATGAGACATAAGGGTGGATACTCTTGGGCCTGAGAGGTTTGGTGAGGTTGGGTGAGCAAACGCAGACCCTTTAAAGTAATACTGCGTGCTACCCATCGCGTGGGTCCCAAATCTCCAGGTTCAAGGGCATCTTCCTACATCGAAAACATGCATGAGAAACCAAGAAGATGGTACACCGTGTGTTGGGGAAAGGTTTCTAAAATGCACCTCATTTCTCATCTCCTTGTGCTCGGGTTCGCCATTCCAGCCACTTTAGTAGCAATCTCCCTACTTGGAGCATCAGCATCTTTAACCTCCTGTTCCGTACAGGTTGCAATTTGTCCTGAGGATGAACGGGAAGACGGGGAACCAATGAGAGACTAGCTCTTGGTGTTGGGATAGGCACAGGTCACTCTATTTTCCCATCAGGAAGAAGAATTAACCACAGGCTCAGCCTGCACCCCGGAACCAGAACAGGGCCTGAAGCCATCCTGCGCTTTTGCGGCCACCTCCCAAAAAAGCGAGTTGTAAAATGGAGCTTCAGGGCACTGCAATTCACAATCCTACAGAGTTATAAATGATAACTCTCGTCCACAAATATATTGAGGGAAGGCAAAGACGAGGAATTGAAATCAAGGCAGAATTGCAGGAAACAGATTTCAGGAGGTAGATTCGAATCGCCTTTAAGGCACATGAAAAGCGCCAAAACGTTGACAATGATGCCCTTGGCCAAAAAGGGCGTATGCGTTTTTTCATGAATAAATTCAGGAAAAAACGCATACGCCCTTTTTGGCCAACCAAGCAACCTGGAAAGGCCAATCAGCGATACAAAGAAGTCTCGCTTCCCATCAGTCAAAAGGGCCATGCTGAAAAAAGTGTCAAAACCAGAAATGCAGGACAGACCATGGAGAAATGGGAGCCTTGCTACACTGATGGGCGGGATGTAAATTGCCAACAGCCACTCTGGAGAAGTGTACGGTGTGTCCTGAAACATCTAAAAAACACAGCTTAGAGAGCATAGGGCACTTCCACGCATGGGGGTATAAAGTGGGAAAATTAAAAATCAGCAAGACACAAGCACCCCAAAGTTTAGGGCTGCTCTGTTGACAAGGACCTCCACTTCATTCCACCTTAAATATCCCAGGAAAGCGAAAAATGGATAAAAAATTTGAGGTCCTTATGTACAATGGCATACCACTCAGCCATGAAATCAATGTCATAAGGCTAGTAGCAGCATGATGAGTGGATTTAGGTACGACGATTCTAAGTGAAATAAGTCACACAGAAAAGGACACTTCTCATAAGGTGTCACTTATAGAGGGAATGTAAAAACCGTTACACTTGAACTGAATTACAAAACAGAACAGAGTCACACATGCAGAAAACACACTATTGCTGCGTAACGGGAAAGGTGAGGTGGGGTGATACATAAAGCAAGAGTTTCAAATTAGCTCAGATACCGTTCCATAAACCCAATATGTAATAGACAAGACCTACTCCTTGCTCAGAGAACTGGACTCAACACGCCCGATTCACCGCACAAGAATATATCTGACTAGTAATAATCTTAAAACCTATATATTGATATCTCTCTGTTAGTGTGTCTAGTGGGTGTAAAGCGGCATAAACACAGCCGTGAAAAGCAGCTAAACCCCATTATAAAAATAAATTTCTTTTAAAAACCCATGAAACAAAGACAGTGAAAGAGAGAGAAATTCTTACACAATTCGTTCAGGGGCTGTGATGCAACCTGGATTGACCATATCTAGACCCACAGCTGGATGAGACATAAGGGTGGATACTCTTGGGGCTGAGAGGTTTGGTGAGGTTGGGTGAGCAAACGCAGACCCTTTAAAGTAATACTGCGTGCTACCCATCGCATGGGTCCCAAATCTCCAGGTTCAAGGGCATCTTCCTACATCGAAAACATGCATGAGAAACCAAGAAGATGGTACACCGTGTGTTGGGGAAAGGTTTCTAAAATGCACCTCATTTCTCATCTCCTTGTGCTCGGGTTCGCCATTCCAGCCACTTTAGTAGCAATCTCCCTACTTGGAGCATCAGCATCTTTAACCTCCTGTTCCGTACAGGTTGCAATTTGTCCTGAGGATGAACGGGAAGACGGGGAACCAATGAGAGACTAGCTCTTGGTGTTGGGACAGGCACAGGTCACTCTATTTTCCCATCAGGAAGAAGAATTAACCACAGGCTCAGCCTGCCCCCGGAACCAGAACAGGGCCTGAAGCCATCCTGCGCTTTTGCGGCCACCTCCCAAAAAAGCGAGTTGTAAAATGGAGCTTCAGGGCACTGCAATTCACAATCCTACAGAGTTATAAATGATAACTCTCGTCCACAAATATATTGAGGGAAGGCAAAGACGAGGAATTGAAATCAAGGCAGAATTGCAGGAAACAGATTTCAGGAGGTAGATTCGAATCGACTTTAAAGCACATGAAAAGCGCCAAAACGTTGACAATGATGCCCTTGGCCAAAAAGGGCGTATGCGTTTTTTCCTGAATATATTCAGGAAAAAACGCATACGCCCTTTTTGGCCAACCAAGCAACCTGGAAAGGCCAATCAGCGCTACAAAGAAGTCTCGCTTCCCATCGGTCAAAAGGGCCATGCTGAAAAAAGTGTCAAAACCAGAAATGCAGGACAGGCCATGGAGAAATGGGAGCCTTGCTACACTGATGGGCGGGATGTAAATTGCCAACAGCCACTCTGGAGAAGTGTACGGTGTGTCCTGAAACATCTAAAAAACACAGCTTAGAGAGCATAGGGCACTTCCACGCATGGGGGTATAAAGTGGGAAAATTAAAAATCAGCAAGACACAAGCACCCCAAAGTTTAGGGATGCTCTGTTGACAAGGACCTCCACTTCATTCCACCTTAAATATCCCAGGAAAGCGAAAAATGGATAAAAAATTTGAGGTCCTTATGTACAATGGCATACCACTCAGCCATGAAATCAATGTCATAAGGCTAGTAGCAGCATGATGAGTGGATTTAGGTACGGCGATTCTAAGTGAAATAAGTCACACAGAAAAGGACACTTCTCATAAGGTGTCACTTATAGAGGGAATGTAAAAACCGTTACACTTGAACTGAATTACAAAACAGAACAGAGTCACACATGCAGAAAACACACTATGGCTGCTTAACGGGAAAGCGAGGTGGGGTGATACATAAATCAAGAGTTTCAAATTAGCTCAGATACCGTTCCATAAACCCAATATGTAATAGACAAGACCTACTCCTTGCTCAGAGAACTGGACTCAACACGCCCGATTCACCGCACAAGAATATATCTGACTAGTAATAATCTTAAAACCTATGTATTGATATCTCTCTGTTAGTGTGTCTAGTGGGTGTAAAGCGGCATAAACACAGCCGTGAAAAGCAGCTAAACCCCATTATAAAAATAAATTTCTTTTAAAAACCCATGAAACAAAGACAGTGAAAGAGAGAGAAATTCTTACACAATTCGTTCAGGGGCTGTGATGCAACCTGGATTGACCATATCTAGACCCACAGCTGGATGAGACATAAGGGTGGATACTCTTGGGGCTGAGAGTTTTGGTGAGGTTGGGTGAGCAAACGCAGACCCTTTAAAGTAATACTGCGTGCTACCCATCGCGTGGGTCCCAAATCTCCAGGTTCAAGGGCATCTTCCTACATCGAAAACATGCATGAGAAACCAAGAAGATGGTACACCGTGTGTTGGGGAAAGGTTTCTAAAATGCACCTCATTTCTCATCTCCTTGTGCTCGGGTTCGCCATTCCAGCCACTTTAGTAGCAATCTCCCTACTTGGAGCATCAGCATCTTTAACCTCCTGTTCCGTACAGGTTGCAATTTGTCCTGAGGATGAACGGGAAGACGGGGAACCAATGAGAGACTAGCTCTTGGTGTTGGGATAGGCACAGGTCACTCTATTTTCCCATCAGGAAGAAGAATTAACCACAGGCTCAGCCTGCACCCCGGAACCAGAACAGGGCCTGAAGCCATCCTGCGCTTTTGCGGCCACCTCCCAAAAAAGTGAGTTGTAAAATGGAGCTTCAGGGCACTGCAATTCACAATCCTACAGAGTTATAAATGATAACTCTCGTCCACAAATATATTGAGGGAAGGCAAAGACGAGGAATTGAAATCAAGGCAGAATTGCAGGAAACAGATTTCAGGAGGTAGATACGAATCGCCTTTAAGGCACATGAAAAGCGCCAAAACGTTGACAATGATGCCCTTGGCCAAAAAGGGCGTATGCGTTTTTTCATGAATAAATTCAGGAAAAAACGCATACGCCCTTTTTGGCCAACCAAGCAACCTGGAAAGGCCAATCAGCGCTACAAAGAAGTCTCGCTTCCCATCAGTCAAAAGGGCCATGCTGAAAAAAGTGTCAAAACCAGAAATGCAGGACAGACCATGGAGAAATGGGAGCCTTGCTACACTGATGGGCGGGATGTAAATTGCCAACAGCCACTCTGGAGAAGTGTACGGTGTGTCCTGAAACATCTAAAAAACACAGCTTAGAGAGCATAGGGCACTTCCACGCATGGGGGTATAAAGTGGGAAAATTAAAAATCAGCAAGACACAAGCACCCCAAAGTTTAGGGCTGCTCTGTTGACAAGGACCTCCACTTCATTCCACCTTAAATATCCCAGGAAAGCGAAAAATGGATAAAAAATTTGAGGTCCTTATGTACAATGGCATACCACTCAGCCATGAAATCAATGTCATAAGGCTAGTAGCAGCATGATGAGTGGATTTAGGTACGACGATTCTAAGTGAAATAAGTCACACAGAAAAGGACACTTCTCATAAGGTGTCACTTATAGAGGGAATGTAAAAACCGTTACACTTGAACTGAATTACAAAACAGAACAGAGTCACACATGCAGAAAACACACTATTGCTGCGTAACGGGAAAGGTGAGGTGGGGTGATACATAAAGCAAGAGTTTCAAATTAGCTCAGATACCGTTCCATAAACCCAATATGTAATAGACAAGACCTACTCCTTGCTCAGAGAACTGGACTCAACACGCCCGATTCACCGCACAAGAATATATCTGACTAGTAATAATCTTAAAACCTATATATTGATATCTCTCTGTTAGTGTGTCTAGTGGGTGTAAAGCGGCATAAACACAGCCGTGAAAAGCAGCTAAACCCCATTATAAAAATAAATTTCTTTTAAAAACCCATGAAACAAAGACAGTGAAAGAGAGAGAAATTCTTACACAATTCGTTCAGGGGCTGTGATGCAACCTGGATTGACCATATCTAGACCCACAGCTGGATGAGACATAAGGGTGGATACTCTTGGGGCTGAGAGGTTTGGTGAGGTTGGGTGAGCAAACGCAGACCCTTTAAAGTAATACTGCGTGCTACCCATCGCATGGGTCCCAAATCTCCAGGTTCAAGGGCATCTTCCTACATCGAAAACATGCATGAGAAACCAAGAAGATGGTACACCGTGTGTTGGGGAAAGGTTTCTAAAATGCACCTCATTTCTCATCTCCTTGTGCTCGGGTTCGCCATTCCAGCCACTTTAGTAGCAATCTCCCTACTTGGAGCATCAGCATCTTTAACCTCCTGTTCCGTACAGGTTGCAATTTGTCCTGAGGATGAACGGGAAGACGGGGAACCAATGAGAGACTAGCTCTTGGTGTTGGGACAGGCACAGGTCACTCTATTTTCCCATCAGGAAGAAGAATTAACCACAGGCTCAGCCTGCCCCCCGGAACCAGAACAGGGCCTGAAGCCATCCTGCGCTTTTGCGGCCACCTCCCAAAAAAGCGAGTTGTAAAATGGAGCTTCAGGGCACTGCAATTCACAATCCTACAGAGTTATAAATGATAACTCTCGTCCACAAATATATTGAGGGAAGGCAAAGACGAGGAATTGAAATCAAGGCAGAATTGCAGGAAACAGATTTCAGGAGGTAGATTCGAATCGACTTTAAAGCACATGAAGAGCGCCAAAACGTTGACAATGATGCCCTTGGCCAAAAAGGGCGTATGCGTTTTTTCCTGAATATATTCAGGAAAAAACGCATACGCCCTTTTTGGCCAACCAAGCAACCTGGAAAGGCCAATCAGCGCTACAAAGAAGTCTCGCTTCCCATCGGTCAAAAGGGCCATGCTGAAAAAAGTGTCAAAACCAGAAATGCAGGACAGGCCATGGAGAAATGGGAGCCTTGCTACACTGATGGGCGGGATGTAAATTGCCAACAGCCACTCTGGAGAAGTGTACGGTGTGTCCTGAAACATCTAAAAAACACAGCTTAGAGAGCATAGGGCACTTCCACGCATGGGGGTATAAAGTGGGAAAATTAAAAATCAGCAAGACACAAGCACCCCAAAGTTTAGGGATGCTCTGTTGACAAGGACTTCCACTTCATTCCACCTTAAATATCCCAGGAAAGCGAAAAATGGATAAAAAATTTGAAGTCCTTATGTACAACGGCATACCACTCAGCCATGAAATCAATGTCATAAGGCTAGTAGCAGCATGATGAGTGGATTTAGGTACGACGATTCTAAGTGAAATAAGTCACACAGAAAAGGACACTTCTCATAAGGTGTCACTTATAGAGGGAATGTAAAAACCGTTACACTTGAACTGAGTTACAAAACAGAACAGAGTCACACATGCAGAAAACACACTATGGCTGCTTAACGGGAAAGCGAGGTGGGGTGATACATAAAGCAAGAGTTTCAAATTAGCTCAGATACCGTTCCATAAACCCAATATGTAATAGACAAGACCTACACCTTGCTCAGAGAACTGGACTCAACACGCCCGATTCACCGCACAAGAATATATCTGACTAGTAATAATCTTAAAACCTATGTATTGATATCTCTCTGTTAGTGTGTCAAGTGGGTGTAAAGCGGCATAAACACAGCCGTGAAAAGCAGCTAAACCCCATTATAAAAATAAATTTCTTTTAAAAACCCATGAAACAAAGACAGTGAAAGAGAGAGAAATTCTTACACAATTCGTTCAGGGGCTGTGATGCAACCTGGATTGACCATATCTAGACCCACAGCTGGATGAGACATAAGGGTGGACACTCTTGGGGCTGAGAGGTTTGGTGAGGTTGGGTGAGCAAACGCAGACCCTTTAAAGTAATACTGCGTGCTACCCATCGCATGGGTCCCAAATCTGCAGGTTCAAGGGCATCTTCCTACATCGAAAACATGCATGAGAAACCAAGAAGATGGTACACCATGTGTTGGGGAAAGGTTTCTAAAATGCACCTCATTTCTCATCTCCTTGTGCTCGGGTTCGCCATTCCAGCCACTTTAGTAGCAATCTCCCTACTTGGAGCATCAGCATCTTTAACCTCCTGTTCCGTACAGGTTGCAATTTGTCCTGAGGATGAACGGGAAGACGGGGAACCAAGGAGAGACTAGCTCTTGGTGTTGGGACAGGCACAGGTCACTCTATTTTCCCATCAGGAAGAAGAATTAACCACAGGCTCAGCCTGCCCCCCGGAACCAGAACAGGGCCTGAAGCCATCCTGCGCTTTTGCGGCCACCTCCCAAAAAAGCGAGTTGTAAAATGGAGCTTCAGGGCACTGCAATTCACAATCCTACAGAGTTATAAATGATAACTCTCGTCCACAAATATATTGAGGGAAGGCAAAGACGAGGAATTGAAATCAAGGCAGAATTGCAGGAAACAGATTTCAGGAGGTAGATTCGAATCGCTTTTAAAGCACATGAAAAGCGCCAAAACGTTGACAATGATGCCCTTGGCCAAAAAGGGCGTATGCGTTTTTTCCTGAATATATTCAGGAAAAAACGCATACGCCCTTTTTGGCCAACCAAGCAACCTGGAAAGGCCAATCAGCGCTACAAAGAAGTCTCGCTTCCCATCAGTCAAAAGGGCCATGCTGAAAAAAGTGTCAAAACCAGAAATGCAGGACAGGCCATGGAGAAATGGGAGCCTTGCTACACTGATGGGCGGGATGTAAATTGCCAACAGCCACTCTGGAGAAGTGTACGGTGTGTCCTGAAACATCTAAAAAACACAGCTTAGAGAGCATAGGGCACTTCCACGCATGGGGGGATAAAGTGGGAAAATTGAAAATCAGCAAGACACAAGCACCCCAAAGTTTAGGGCTGCTCTGTTGACAAGGACCTCCACTTCATTCCACCTTAAATATCCCAGGAAAGCGAAAAATGGATAAAAAATTTGAGGTCCTTATGTACAATGCCATACCACTCAGCCATGAAATCAATGTCATAAGGCTAGTAGCAGCATGATGAGTGGATTTAGGTACGACGATTCTAAGTGAAATAAGTCACACAGAAAAGGACACTTCTCATAAGGTGTCACTTATAGAGGGAATGGAAAAACCGTTACACTTGAACTGAGTTACAAAACAGAACAGAGTCACACATGCAGAAAACACACTATGGCTGCTTAACGGGAAAGCGAGGTGGGGTGATACATAAAGCAAGAGTTTCACATTAGCTCAGATACCGTTCCATAAACCCAATATGTAATAGACAAGACCTACTCCTTGCTCAGAGAACTGGACTCAACACGCCCGATTCACCGCAGAAGAATATATCTGACTAGTAATAATCTTAAAACCTATGTATTGATATCTCTCTGTTAGTGTGTCAAGTGGGTGTAAAGCGGCATAAACACAGCCGTGAAAAGCAGCTAAACCCCATTACAAAAATAAATTTCTTTTAAAAACCCATGAAACAAGGACAGTGAAAGAGAGAGAAATTCTTACACAATTCGTTCAGGGGCTGTGATGCAACCTGGATTGACCATATCTAGACCCACAGCTGGATGAGACATAAGGGTGGACACTCTTGGGGCTGAGAGGTTTGGTGAGGTTGGGTGAGCAAACGCAGACCCTTTAAAGTAATACTGCGTGCTACCCATCGCATGGGTCCCAAATCTCCAGGTTCAAGGGCATCTTCCTACATCGAAAACATGCATGAGAAACCAAGAAGATGGTACACCGTGTGTTGGGGAAAGGTTTCTAAAATGCACCTCATTTCTCATCTCCTTGTGCTCGGGTTCGCCATTCCAGCCACTTTAGTAGCAATCTCCCTACTTGGAGCATCAGCATCTTTAACCTCCTGTTCCGTACAGGTTGCAATTTGTCCTGAGGATGAACGGGAAGACGGGGAACCAATGAGAGACTAGCTCTTGGTGTTGGGACAGGCACAGGTCACTCTATTTTCCCATCAGGAAGAAGAATTAACCACAGGCTCAGCCTGCCCCCCAGAACCAGAACAGGGCCTGAAGCCATCCTGCGCTTTTGCGGCCACCTCCCAAAAAAGCGAGTTGTAAAATGGAGCTTCAGGGCACTGCAATTCACAATCCTACAGAGTTATAAATGATAACTCTCGTCCACAAATATATTGAGGGAAGGCAAAGAAGAGGATTTGAAATCAAGGCAGAATTGCAGGAAACAGATTTCAGGAGGTAGATTCGAATCGCCTTTAAAGCACATGAAAAGCGGCAAAACGTTGACAATGATGCCCTTGGCCAAAAAGGGCGTATGCGTTTTTTCCTGAATATATTCAGGAAAAAACGCATACGCCCTTTTTGGCCAACCAAGCAACCAGGAAAGGCAAATCAGCGCTACAAAGAAGTCTCGCTTCCCATCGGTCAAAAGGGCCATGCTGAAAAAAGTTTCAAAACCAGAAATGCAGGACAGGCCATGGAGAAATGGGAGCCTTGCTACACTGATGGGCGGGATGTAAATTGCCAACAGCCAGTCTGGAGAAGGGTACGGTGTGTCCTGAAACAGCTAAAAAACACAGCTTAGAGAGCATAGGGCACTTCCACGCATGGGGGTATAAAGTGGGAAAATTAAAAATCAGCAAGACACAAGCACCCCAAAGTTTAGGGCTGCTCTGTTGACAAGGACCTCCACTTCATTCCACCTTAAATATCCCAGGAAAGCGAAAAATGGATAAAAAAGTTGTAGACCTTATGTACAATGGAATATAACTCAGCCATGAAATCAATATCATAAGGCTAGTAGCAGCATGATGAGTGGATTTAGGTACGACGATTCTAAGTGAAATAAGTCACACAGAAAAGGACACTTCTCATAAGGTGTCACTTATAGAGGGAATGTAAAAACCGTTACACTTGAACTGAATTATAAAACAGAACAGAGTCACACATGCAGAAAACACACTATGGCTGCTTAACAGGAAAGGTGAGGTGGGGTGATACATAAAACAAGAGTTTCAAATTAGCTCAGATACCGTTCCATTAACCCAATATGTAATAGACAAGACCTACTCCTTGCTCAGAGAACTGGACTCAACACGCCTGATTCACCGCACAAGAATATATCTGACTAGTAATAATCTTAAAACCTATGTATTGATATCTCTCTGTTAGTGTGTCAAGTGGGTGTAAAGCGGCATAAACACAGCCGTGAAAAGCAGCTAAACCCCATTATAAAAATAAATTACTTTTAAAAACCCATGAAACAAAGACAGTGAAAGAGAGAGAAATTCTTACACAATTCGTTCAGGGGCTGTGATGCAACCTGGATTGACCATATCTAGACCCACAGCTGGATGAGACATAAGGGTGGACACTCTTGGGGCTGAGAGGTTTGGTGAAGTTGGGTGAGCAAACCCAGACCCTTTAAAGTAATACTGCGTGCTACCCGTCCCATGGGTCCCAAATCTCCAGGTTCAAGGGCATCTTCCTACATCGAAAACCGGCATGAGAAACCCAGAAAATGTTACACCGTGTGATGGGGAAAGGTTTCTAAAACGCACCTCATTTCTCATCTCCTTGTGCTCGGGTTCGCCATTCCAGCCACTTTACTAGCAATCTCCCTACGTGGAGCATCAGCACCTTTAACCTCCTGTTCCGTACAGGTTGCAATTTGTCCTGAGGATGAATGGGAAGACGGGGAACCAATGAGAGACTAGCTCCTGGTGTTGGGACAGGCACAGGTCACTCTATTTTCCCATCAGGAAGAAGAATTAACCACAGGCTCACCCTGCCAACCGGAACTAGAACAGGGCTTGAAGCCATCCTGCGCTTTTGCGGCCAGCTCCCAAAAAAGCGAGTTCTAAAATGGAGCTTCAGGGCACAGCAATTCACAAACCTGCAGAGTTATAAATGATAACTCTCGTCCACAAATATATTGAGGGAAGGCAAAGAAGAGGATTTGAAATCAAGGCAGAATTGCAGGAAACAGATTTCAGGAGGTAGATTCGAATCGCCTTTAAAGTACATGAAAAGCGGCAAAACGTTGACAATGATGCCCTTGGCCAAAAGGGGCGTATGCGTTTTTTCCTGAATATATTCAGGAAAAAAAGCATACGCCCCTTTTGGCCAACCAAGCAACCTGGAAAGGCAAATCAGCGCTACAAAGAAGTCTCGCTTCCCTTCGGTCAAAAGGGCCATGCTGAAAAAAGTTTCAAAACCAGAAATGCAGGACAGGCCATGGAGAAATGGGAGCCTTGCTACACTGATGGGCGGGATGTAAATTGCCAACAGCCAGTCTGGAGAAGGGTACGGTGTGTCCTGAAACAGCTAAAAAACACAGCTTAGAGAGCATAGGGCACTTCCACGCATGGGGGTATAAAGTGGGAAAATTAAAAATCAGCAAGACACAAGCACCCCAAAGTTTAGGGCTGCTCTGTTGACAAGGACCTCCACTTCATTCCACCTTAAATATCCCAGGAAAGCGAAAAATGGATAAAAAAGTTGTAGACCTTATGTACAATGGAATATCACTCAGCCATGAAATCAATATCATAAGGCTAGTAGCAGCATGATGAGTGGATTTAGGTACGACGATTCTAAGTGAAATAAGTCACACAGAAAACGACACTTCTCATAAGGTGTCACTTATAGAGGGAATGTAAAAACCGTTACACTTGAACTGAATTACAAAACAGAACAGGGTCACACATGCAGAAAACACACTATGGCTGCTTAACGGGAAAGGGGAGGTGGGGTGATACATAAAACAAGAGTTTCAAATTAGCTCAGATACCGTTCCATAAACCCAATATGTAATAGACAAGACCTACTCCTTGCTCAGAGAACTGGACTCAACACGCCTGATTCACCGCACAAGAATATATCTGACTAATAATAATCTTAAAACCTATGTATTGATATCTCTCTGTTAGTGTGTCAAGTGGGTGTAAAGCGGCATAAACACAGCCGTGAAAAGCAGCTAAACCCCATTATAAAAATAAATTACTTGTAAAAACCCATGAAACAAAGACAGTGAAAGAGAGAGAAATTCTTACACAATTCGTTCAGGGGCTGTGATGCAACCTGGATTGACCATATCTAGACCCACAGCTGGATGAGACATAAGGGTGGACACTCGTGGGGCTGAGAGGTTTGGTGAAGTTGGGTGAGCAAACCCAGACCCTTTAAAGTAATACTGCGTGCTACCCGTCCCATGGGTCCCAAATCTCCAGGTTCAAGGGCATCTTCCTACATCGAAAACCGGCATGAGAAACCCAGAAAATGGTACACCGTGTGATGGGGAAAGGTTTCTAAAACGCACCTCATTTCTCATCTCCTTGTGCTCGGGTTCGCCATTCCAGCCACTTTTCTAGCAATCTCCCTACGTGGAGCATCAGCACCTTTAACCTCCTGTTCCGTACAGGTTGAAATTTGTCCTGAGGATGAATGGGAAGACGGGGAACCAATGAGAGACTAGCTCCTGGTGTTGGGACAGGCACAGGTCACTCTATTTTCCCATCAGGAAGAAGAATTAACCACAGGCTCACACTGCCAACCGGAACCAGAACAGGGCTTGAAGCCATCCTGCGCTTTTGCGGCCAGCTCCCAAAAAAGCGAGTTCTTAAATGGAGCTTCAGGGCACAGCAATTCACAAACCTGCAGAGTTATAAATGATAACTCTCGTCCACAAATATATTGAGGGAAGGCAAAGAAGAGGATTTGAAATCAAGGCAGAATTGCAGGAAACAGATTTCAGGAGGTAGATTCGAATCGCCCTTAAAGTACATGAAAAGCGGCAAAACGTTGACAATGATGCCCTTGGCCAAAAGGGGCGTATGCGTTTTTTCCTGAATATATTCAGGAAAAAACGCATACGCCCCTTTTGGCCAACCAAGCAACCTGGAAAGGCCAATCAGCGCTACAAAGAAGTCTCGCTTCCCTTCGGTCAAAAGGGCCATGCTGAAAAAAGTTTCAAAACCAGAAATGCAGGACAGGCCATGGAGAAATGGGAGCCTTGCTACACTGATGGGCGGGATGTAAATTGCCAACAGCCAGTCTGGAGAAGGGTACGGTGTGTCCTGAAACAGCTAAAAAACACAGCTTAGAGAGCATAGGGCACTTCCACGCATGGGGTTATAAAGTGGAAAAATTAAAAATCAGCAAGACACAAGCACCCCAAAGTTTAGGGCTGCTCTGTTGACAAGGACCTCCACTTCATTCCACCTTAAATATCCCAGGAAAGCGAAAAATGGATAAAAAAGTTGTAGACCTTATGTACAATGGAATATCACTCAGCCATGAAATCAATATCATAAGGCTACTAGCAGCATGATGAGTGGATTTAGGTACGACGATTCTAAGTGAAATAAGTCACACAGAAAAGGACACTTCTCATAAGGTGTCACTTATAGAGGGAATGTAAAAACCGTTACACTTGAACTGAATTACAAAACAGAACAGGGTCACACATGCAGAAAACACACTATGGCTGCTTAACGGGAAAGGTGAGGTGGGGTGATACATAAAACAAGAGTTTCAAATTAGCTCAGATACCGTTCCATAAACCCAATATGTAATAGACAAGACCTACTCCTTGCTCAGAGAACTGGACTCAACACGCCTGATTCACCGCACAAGAATATATCTGACTAGTAATAATCTTAAAACCTATGTATTGATATCTCTCTGTTAGTGTGTCAAGTGGGTGAAAAGCGGCATAAACACAGCCGTCAAAAGCAGCTAAACCCCATTATAAAAATAAATTACTTTTAAAAACCCATGAAACAAAAACAGTGAAAGAGAGAGAAATTCTTACACAATTCGTTCAGGGGCTGTGATGCAACCTGGATTGACCATATCTAGACCCACAGCTGGATGAGACATAAGGGTGGACACTCTTGGGGCTGAGAGGTTTGGTGAAGTTGGGTGAGCAAACCCAGACCCTTTAAAGTAATACTGCGTGCTACCCGTCCCATGGGTCCCAAATCTCCAGGTTCAAGGGCATCTTCCTACATCGAAAACAGGCATGAGAAACCCAGAAGATGGTACACCGTGTGATGGGGAAAGGTTTCTAAAACGCACCTCATTTCTCATCTCCTTGTGCTCGGGTTCGCCATTCCAGCCACTTTACTAGCAATCTCCCTACGTGGAGCATCAGCACCTTTAACCTCCTGTTCCGTACAGGTTGCAATTTGTCCTGAGGATGAATGGGAAGACGGGGAACCAATGAGAGACTAGCTCCTGGTGTTGGGACAGGCACAGGTCACTCTATTTTCCCATCAGGAAGAAGAATTAACCACAGGCTCACCCTGCCAACCGGAACCAGAACAGGGCTTGAAGCCATCCTGCGCTTTTGCGGCCAGCTCCCAAAAAAGCGAGTTCTAAAATGGAGCTTCAGGGCACAGCAATTCACAAACCTGCAGAGTTATAAATGATAACTCTCGTCCACAAATATATTGAGGGAAGGCAAAGAAGAGGATTTGAAATCAAGGCAGAATTGCAGGAAACAGATTTCAGGAGGTAGATTCGAATCGCCTTTAAAGTACATGAAAAGCGGCAAAACGTTGACAATGATGCCCTTGGCCAAAAGGGGCGTATGCGTTTTTTCCTGAATATATTCAGGAAAAAAAGCATACGCCCCTTTTGGCCAACCAAGCAACCTGGAAAGGCAAATCAGCGCTACAAAGAAGTCTCGCTTCCCTTCGGTCAAAAGGGCCATGCTGAAAAAAGTTTCAAAACCAGAAATGCAGGACAGGCCATGGAGAAATGGGAGCCTTGCTACACTGATGGGCGGGATGTAAATTGCCAACAGCCAGTCTGGAGAAGGGTACGGTGTGTCCTGAAACAGCTAAAAAACACAGCTTAGAGAGCATAGGGCACTTCCACGCATGGGGGTATAAAGTGGGAAAATTAAAAATCAGCAAGACACAAGCACCCCAAAGTTTAGGGCTGCTCTGTTGACAAGGACCTCCACTTCATTCCACCTTAAATATCCCAGGAAAGCGAAAAATGGATAAAAAAGTTGTAGACCTTATGTACAATGGAATATCACTCAGCCATGAAATCAATATCATAAGGCTAGTAGCAGCATGATGAGTGGATTTAGGTACGACGATTCTAAGTGAAATAAGTCACACAGAAAACGACACTTCTCATAAGGTGTCACTTATAGAGGGAATGTAAAAACCGTTACACTTGAACTGAATTACAAAACAGAACAGGGTCACACATGCAGAAAACACACTATGGCTGCTTAACGGGAAAGGTGAGGTGGGGTGATACATAAAACAAGAGTTTCAAATTAGCTCAGATACCGTTCCATAAACCCAATATGTAATAGACAAGACCTACTCCTTGCTCAGAGAACTGGACTCAACACGCCTGATTCACCGCACAAGAATATATCTGACTAGTAATAATCTTAAAACCTATGTATTGATATCTCTCTGTTAGTGTGTCAAGTGGGTGTAAAGCGGCATAAACACAGCCGTGAAAAGCAGCTAAACCCCATTATAAAAATAAATTACTTGTAAAAACCCATGAAACAAAGACAGTGAAAGAGAGAGAAATTCTTACACAATTCGTTCAGGGGCTGTGATGCAACCTGGATTGACCATATCTAGACCCACAGCTGGATGAGACATAAGGGTGGACACTCGTGGGGCTGAGAGGTTTGGTGAAGTTGGGTGAGCAAACCCAGACCCTTTAAAGTAATACTGCGTGCTACCCGTCCCATGGGTCCCAAATCTCCAGGTTCAAGGGCATCTTCCTACATCGAAAACCGGCATGAGAAACCCAGAAAATGGTACACCGTGTGATGGGGAAAGGTTTCTAAAACGCACCTCATTTCTCATCTCCTTGTGCTCGGGTTCGCCATTCCAGCCACTTTACTAGCAATCTCCCTACGTGGAGCATCAGCACCTTTAACCTCCTGTTCCGTACAGGTTGCAATTTGTCCTGAGGATGAATGGGAAGACGGGGAACCAATGAGAGACTAGCTCCTGGTGTTGGGACAGGCACAGGTCACACTATTTTCCCATCAGGAAGAAGAATTAACCACAGGCTCACACTGCCAACCGGAACCAGAACAGGGCTTGAAGCCATCCTGCGCTTTTGCGGCCAGCTCCCAAAAAAGCGAGTTCTAAAATGGAGCTTCAGGGCACAGCAATTCACAAACCTGCAGAGTTATAAATGATAACTCTCGTCCACAAATATATTGAGGGAAGGCAAAGAAGAGGATTTGAAATCAAGGCAGAATTGCAGGAAACAGATTTCAGGAGGTAGATTCGAATCGCCCTTAAAGTACATGAAAAGCGGCAAAACGTTGACAATGATGCCCTTGGCCAAAAGGGGCGTATGCGTTTTTTCCTGAATATATTCAGGAAAAAACGCATACGCCCCTTTTGGCCAACCAAGCAACCTGGAAAGGCCAATCAGCGCTACAAAGAAGTCTCACTTCCCTTCGGTCAAAAGGGCCATGCTGAAAAAAGTTTCAAAACCAGAAATGCAGGACAGGCCATGGAGAAATGGGAGCCTTGCTACACTGATGGGCGGGATGTAAATTGCCAACAGCCAGTCTGGAGAAGGGTACGGTGTGTCCTGAAACAGCTAAAAAACACAGCTTAGAGAGCATAGGGCACTTCCACGCATGGGGTTATAAAGTGGAAAAATTAAAAATCAGCAAGACACAAGCACCCCAAAGTTTAGGGCTGCTCTGTTGACAAGGACCTCCACTTCATTCCACCTTAAATATCCCAGGAAAGCGAAAAATGGATAAAAAAGTTGTAGACCTTATGTACAATGGAATATCACTCAGCCATGAAATCAATATCATAAGGCTACTAGCAGCATGATGAGTGGATTTAGGTACGACGATTCTAAGTGAAATAAGTCACACAGAAAAGGACACTTCTCATAAGGTGTCACTTATAGAGGGAATGTAAAAACCGTTACACTTGAACTGAATTACAAAACAGAACAGGGTCACACATGCAGAAAACACACTATGGCTGCTTAACGGGAAAGGTGAGGTGGGGTGATACATAAAACAAGAGTTTCAAATTAGCTCAGATACCGTTCCATAAACCCAATATGTAATAGACAAGACCTACTCCTTGCTCAGAGAACTGGACTCAACACGCCTGATTCACCGCACAAGAATATATCTGACTAGTAATAATCTTAAAACCTATATATTGATATCTCTCTGTTAGTGTGTCAAGTGGGTGAAAAGCGGCATAAACACAGCCGTGAAAAGCAGCTAAACCCCATTATAAAAATAAATTACTTTTAAAAACCCATGAAACAAAGACAGGGAAAGAGAGAGAAATTCTTACACAATTCGTTCAGGGGCTGTGATGCAACCTGGATTGACCATATCTAGACCCACAGCTGGATGAGACATAAGGGTGGACACTCTTGGGGCTGAGAGGTTTGGTGAAGTTGGGTGAGCAAACCCAGACCCTTTAAAGTAATACTGCGTGCTACCCGTCCCATGGGTCCCAAATCTCCAGGTTCAAGGGCATCTTCCTACATCGAAAACAGGCATGAGAAACCCAGAAGATGGTACACCATGTGATGGGGAAAGGTTTCTAAAACGCACCTCATTTCTCATCTCCTTGTGCTCGGGTTCGCCATTCCAGCCAATTTACTAGCAATCTCCCTACGTGGAGCATCAGCACCTTTAACCTCCTGTTCCGTACAGGTTGCAATTTGTCCTGAGGATGAACGGGAAGACGGGGAACCAAGGAGAGACTAGCTCTTGGTGTTGGGACAGGCACAGGTCACTCTATTTTCCCATCAGGAAGAAGAATTAACCACAGGCTCAGCCTGCCCCCCGGAACCAGAACAGGGCCTGAAGCCATCCTGCGCTTTTGCGGCCACCTCCCAAAAAAGCGAGTTGTAAAATGGAGCTTCAGGGCACTGCAATTCACAATCCTACAGAGTTATAAATGATAACTCTCGTCCACAAATATATTGAGGGAAGGCAAAGACGAGGAATTGAAATCAAGGCAGAATTGCAGGAAACAGATTTCAGGAGGTAGATTCGAATCGCTTTTAAAGCACATGAAAAGCGCCAAAACGTTGACAATGATGCCCTTGGCCAAAAAGGGCGTATGCGTTTTTTCCTGAATATATTCAGGAAAAAACGCATACGCCCTTTTTGGCCAACCAAGCAACCTGGAAAGGCCAATCAGCGCTACAAAGAAGTCTCGCTTCCCATCAGTCAAAAGGGCCATGCTGAAAAAAGTGTCAAAACCAGAAATGCAGGACAGGCCATGGAGAAATGGGAGCCTTGCTACACTGATGGGCGGGATGTAAATTGCCAACAGCCACTCTGGAGAAGTGTACGGTGTGTCCTGAAACATCTAAAAAACACAGCTTAGAGAGCATAGGGCACTTCCACGCATGGGGGGATAAAGTGGGAAAATTGAAAATCAGCAAGACACAAGCACCCCAAAGTTTAGGGCTGCTCTGTTGACAAGGACCTCCACTTCATTCCACCTTAAATATCCCAGGAAAGCGAAAAATGGATAAAAAATTTGAGGTCCTTATGTACAATGCCATACCACTCAGCCATGAAATCAATGTCATAAGGCTAGTAGCAGCATGATGAGTGGATTTAGGTACGACGATTCTAAGTGAAATAAGTCACACAGAAAAGGACACTTCTCATAAGGTGTCACTTATAGAGGGAATGGAAAAACCGTTACACTTGAACTGAGTTACAAAACAGAACAGAGTCACACATGCAGAAAACACACTATGGCTGCTTAACGGGTAAGCGAGGTGGGGTGATACATAAAGCAAGAGTTTCACATTAGCTCAGATACCGTTCCATAAACCCAATATGTAATAGACAAGACCTACTCCTTGCTCAGAGAACTGGACTCAACACGCCCGATTCACCGCAGAAGAATATATCTGACTAGTAATAATCTTAAAACCTATGTATTGATATCTCTCTGTTAGTGTGTCAAGTGGGTGTAAAGCGGCATAAACACAGCCGTGAAAAGCAGCTAAACCCCATTACAAAAATAAATTTCTTTTAAAAACCCATGAAACAAGGACAGTGAAAGAGAGAGAAATTCTTACACAATTCGTTCAGGGGCTGTGATGCAACCTGGATTGACCATATCTAGACCCACAGCTGGATGAGACATAAGGGTGGACACTCTTGGGGCTGAGAGGTTTGGTGAGGTTGGGTGAGCAAACGCAGACCCTTTAAAGTAATACTGCGTGCTACCCATCGCATGGGTCCCAAATCTCCAGGTTCAAGGGCATCTTCCTACATCGAAAACATGCATGAGAAACCAAGAAGATGGTACACCGTGTGTTGGGGAAAGGTTTCTAAAATGCACCTCATTTCTCATCTCCTTGTGCTCGGGTTCGCCATTCCAGCCACTTTAGTAGCAATCTCCCTACTTGGAGCATCAGCATCTTTAACCTCCTGTTCCGTACAGGTTGCAATTTGTCCTGAGGATGAACGGGAAGACGGGGAACCAATGAGAGACTAGCTCTTGGTGTTGGGACAGGCACAGGTCACTCTATTTTCCCATCAGGAAGAAGAATTAACCACAGGCTCAGCCTGCCCCCCAGAACCAGAACAGGGCCTGAAGCCATCCTGCGCTTTTGCGGCCACCTCCCAAAAAAGCGAGTTGTAAAATGGAGCTTCAGGGCACTGCAATTCACAATCCTACAGAGTTATAAATGATAACTCTCGTCCACAAATATATTGAGGGAAGGCAAAGAAGAGGATTTGAAATCAAGGCAGAATTGCAGGAAACAGATTTCAGGAGGTAGATTCGAATCGCCTTTAAAGCACATGAAAAGCGGCAAAACGTTGACAATGATGCCCTTGGCCAAAAAGGGCGTATGCGTTTTTTCCTGAATATATTCAGGAAAAAACGCATACGCCCTTTTTGGCCAACCAAGCAACCAGGAAAGGCAAATCAGCGCTACAAAGAAGTCTCGCTTCCCATCGGTCAAAAGGGCCATGCTGAAAAAAGTTTCAAAACCAGAAATGCAGGACAGGCCATGGAGAAATGGGAGCCTTGCTACACTGATGGGCGGGATGTAAATTGCCAACAGCCAGTCTGGAGAAGGGTACGGTGTGTCCTGAAACAGCTAAAAAACACAGCTTAGAGAGCATAGGGCACTTCCACGCATGGGGGTATAAAGTGGGAAAATTAAAAATCAGCAAGACACAAGCACCCCAAAGTTTAGGGCTGCTCTGTTGACAAGGACCTCCACTTCATTCCACCTTAAATATCCCAGGAAAGCGAAAAATGGATAAAAAAGTTGTAGACCTTATGTACAATGGAATATAACTCAGCCATGAAATCAATATCATAAGGCTAGTAGCAGCATGATGAGTGGATTTAGGTACGACGATTCTAAGTGAAATAAGTCACACAGAAAAGGACACTTCTCATAAGGTGTCACTTATAGAGGGAATGTAAAAACCGTTACACTTGAACTGAATTATAAAACAGAACAGAGTCACACATGCAGAAAACACACTATGGCTGCTTAACAGGAAAGGTGAGGTGGGGTGATACATAAAACAAGAGTTTCAAATTAGCTCAGATACCGTTCCATTAACCCAATATGTAATAGACAAGACCTACTCCTTGCTCAGAGAACTGGACTCAACACGCCTGATTCACCGCACAAGAATATATCTGACTAGTAATAATCTTAAAACCTATGTATTGATATCTCTCTGTTAGTGTGTCAAGTGGGTGTAAAGCGGCATAAACACAGCCGTGAAAAGCAGCTAAACCCCATTATAAAAATAAATTACTTTTAAAAACCCATGAAACAAAGACAGTGAAAGAGAGAGAAATTCTTACACAATTCGTTCAGGGGCTGTGATGCAACCTGGATTGACCATATCTAGACCCACAGCTGGATGAGACATAAGGGTGGACACTCTTGGGGCTGAGAGGTTTGGTGAAGTTGGGTGAGCAAACCCAGACCCTTTAAAGTAATACTGCGTGCTACCCGTCCCATGGGTCCCAAATCTCCAGGTTCAAGGGCATCTTCCTACATCGAAAACCGGCATGAGAAACCCAGAAAATGTTACACCGTGTGATGGGGAAAGGTTTCTAAAACGCACCTCATTTCTCATCTCCTTGTGCTCGGGTTCGCCATTCCAGCCACTTTACTAGCAATCTCCCTACGTGGAGCATCAGCACCTTTAACCTCCTGTTCCGTACAGGTTGCAATTTGTCCTGAGGATGAATGGGAAGACGGGGAACCAATGAGAGACTAGCTCCTGGTGTTGGGACAGGCACAGGTCACTCTATTTTCCCATCAGGAAGAAGAATTAACCACAGGCTCACCCTGCCAACCGGAACTAGAACAGGGCTTGAAGCCATCCTGCGCTTTTGCGGCCAGCTCCCAAAAAAGCGAGTTCTAAAATGGAGCTTCAGGGCACAGCAATTCACAAACCTGCAGAGTTATAAATGATAACTCTCGTCCACAAATATATTGAGGGAAGGCAAAGAAGAGGATTTGAAATCAAGGCAGAATTGCAGGAAACAGATTTCAGGAGGTAGATTCGAATCGCCTTTAAAGTACATGAAAAGCGGCAAAACGTTGACAATGATGCCCTTGGCCAAAAGGGGCGTATGCGTTTTTTCCTGAATATATTCAGGAAAAAAAGCATACGCCCCTTTTGGCCAACCAAGCAACCTGGAAAGGCAAATCAGCGCTACAAAGAAGTCTCGCTTCCCTTCGGTCAAAAGGGCCATGCTGAAAAAAGTTTCAAAACCAGAAATGCAGGACAGGCCATGGAGAAATGGGAGCCTTGCTACACTGATGGGCGGGATGTAAATTGCCAACAGCCAGTCTGGAGAAGGGTACGGTGTGTCCTGAAACAGCTAAAAAACACAGCTTAGAGAGCATAGGGCACTTCCACGCATGGGGGTATAAAGTGGGAAAATTAAAAATCAGCAAGACACAAGCACCCCAAAGTTTAGGGCTGCTCTGTTGACAAGGACCTCCACTTCATTCCACCTTAAATATCCCAGGAAAGCGAAAAATGGATAAAAAAGTTGTAGACCTTATGTACAATGGAATATCACTCAGCCATGAAATCAATATCATAAGGCTAGTAGCAGCATGATGAGTGGATTTAGGTACGACGATTCTAAGTGAAATAAGTCACACAGAAAACGACACTTCTCATAAGGTGTCACTTATAGAGGGAATGTAAAAACCGTTACACTTGAACTGAATTACAAAACAGAACAGGGTCACACATGCAGAAAACACACTATGGCTGCTTAACGGGAAAGGGGAGGTGGGGTGATACATAAAACAAGAGTTTCAAATTAGCTCAGATACCGTTCCATAAACCCAATATGTAATAGACAAGACCTACTCCTTGCTCAGAGAACTGGACTCAACACGCCTGATTCACCGCACAAGAATATATCTGACTAATAATAATCTTAAAACCTATGTATTGATATCTCTCTGTTAGTGTGTCAAGTGGGTGTAAAGCGGCATAAACACAGCCGTGAAAAGCAGCTAAACCCCATTATAAAAATAAATTACTTGTAAAAACCCATGAAACAAAGACAGTGAAAGAGAGAGAAATTCTTACACAATTCGTTCAGGGGCTGTGATGCAACCTGGATTGACCATATCTAGACCCACAGCTGGATGAGACATAAGGGTGGACACTCGTGGGGCTGAGAGGTTTGGTGAAGTTGGGTGAGCAAACCCAGACCCTTTAAAGTAATACTGCGTGCTACCCGTCCCATGGGTCCCAAATCTCCAGGTTCAAGGGCATCTTCCTACATCGAAAACCGGCATGAGAAACCCAGAAAATGGTACACCGTGTGATGGGGAAAGGTTTCTAAAACGCACCTCATTTCTCATCTCCTTGTGCTCGGGTTCGCCATTCCAGCCACTTTTCTAGCAATCTCCCTACGTGGAGCATCAGCACCTTTAACCTCCTGTTCCGTACAGGTTGAAATTTGTCCTGAGGATGAATGGGAAGACGGGGAACCAATGAGAGACTAGCTCCTGGTGTTGGGACAGGCACAGGTCACTCTATTTTCCCATCAGGAAGAAGAATTAACCACAGGCTCACACTGCCAACCGGAACCAGAACAGGGCTTGAAGCCATCCTGCGCTTTTGCGGCCAGCTCCCAAAAAAGCGAGTTCTTAAATGGAGCTTCAGGGCACAGCAATTCACAAACCTGCAGAGTTATAAATGATAACTCTCGTCCACAAATATATTGAGGGAAGGCAAAGAAGAGGATTTGAAATCAAGGCAGAATTGCAGGAAACAGATTTCAGGAGGTAGATTCGAATCGCCCTTAAAGTACATGAAAAGCGGCAAAACGTTGACAATGATGCCCTTGGCCAAAAGGGGCGTATGCGTTTTTTCCTGAATATATTCAGGAAAAAACGCATACGCCCCTTTTGGCCAACCAAGCAACCTGGAAAGGCCAATCAGCGCTACAAAGAAGTCTCGCTTCCCTTCGGTCAAAAGGGCCATGCTGAAAAAAGTTTCAAAACCAGAAATGCAGGACAGGCCATGGAGAAATGGGAGCCTTGCTACACTGATGGGCGGGATGTAAATTGCCAACAGCCAGTCTGGAGAAGGGTACGGTGTGTCCTGAAACAGCTAAAAAACACAGCTTAGAGAGCATAGGGCACTTCCACGCATGGGGTTATAAAGTGGAAAAATTAAAAATCAGCAAGACACAAGCACCCCAAAGTTTAGGGCTGCTCTGTTGACAAGGACCTCCACTTCATTCCACCTTAAATATCCCAGGAAAGCGAAAAATGGATAAAAAAGTTGTAGACCTTATGTACAATGGAATATCACTCAGCCATGAAATCAATATCATAAGGCTACTAGCAGCATGATGAGTGGATTTAGGTACGACGATTCTAAGTGAAATAAGTCACACAGAAAAGGACACTTCTCATAAGGTGTCACTTATAGAGGGAATGTAAAAACCGTTACACTTGAACTGAATTACAAAACAGAACAGGGTCACACATGCAGAAAACACACTATGGCTGCTTAACGGGAAAGGTGAGGTGGGGTGATACATAAAACAAGAGTTTCAAATTAGCTCAGATACCGTTCCATAAACCCAATATGTAATAGACAAGACCTACTCCTTGCTCAGAGAACTGGACTCAACACGCCTGATTCACCGCACAAGAATATATCTGACTAGTAATAATCTTAAAACCTATGTATTGATATCTCTCTGTTAGTGTGTCAAGTGGGTGAAAAGCGGCATAAACACAGCCGTCAAAAGCAGCTAAACCCCATTATAAAAATAAATTACTTTTAAAAACCCATGAAACAAAAACAGTGAAAGAGAGAGAAATTCTTACACAATTCGTTCAGGGGCTGTGATGCAACCTGGATTGACCATATCTAGACCCACAGCTGGATGAGACATAAGGGTGGACACTCTTGGGGCTGAGAGGTTTGGTGAAGTTGGGTGAGCAAACCCAGACCCTTTAAAGTAATACTGCGTGCTACCCGTCCCATGGGTCCCAAATCTCCAGGTTCAAGGGCATCTTCCTACATCGAAAACAGGCATGAGAAACCCAGAAGATGGTACACCGTGTGATGGGGAAAGGTTTCTAAAACGCACCTCATTTCTCATCTCCTTGTGCTCGGGTTCGCCATTCCAGCCACTTTACTAGCAATCTCCCTACGTGGAGCATCAGCACCTTTAACCTCCTGTTCCGTACAGGTTGCAATTTGTCCTGAGGATGAATGGGAAGACGGGGAACCAATGAGAGACTAGCTCCTGGTGTTGGGACAGGCACAGGTCACTCTATTTTCCCATCAGGAAGAAGAATTAACCACAGGCTCACCCTGCCAACCGGAACCAGAACAGGGCTTGAAGCCATCCTGCGCTTTTGCGGCCAGCTCCCAAAAAAGCGAGTTCTAAAATGGAGCTTCAGGGCACAGCAATTCACAAACCTGCAGAGTTATAAATGATAACTCTCGTCCACAAATATATTGAGGGAAGGCAAAGAAGAGGATTTGAAATCAAGGCAGAATTGCAGGAAACAGATTTCAGGAGGTAGATTCGAATCGCCTTTAAAGTACATGAAAAGCGGCAAAACGTTGACAATGATGCCCTTGGCCAAAAGGGGCGTATGCGTTTTTTCCTGAATATATTCAGGAAAAAAAGCATACGCCCCTTTTGGCCAACCAAGCAACCTGGAAAGGCAAATCAGCGCTACAAAGAAGTCTCGCTTCCCTTCGGTCAAAAGGGCCATGCTGAAAAAAGTTTCAAAACCAGAAATGCAGGACAGGCCATGGAGAAATGGGAGCCTTGCTACACTGATGGGCGGGATGTAAATTGCCAACAGCCAGTCTGGAGAAGGGTACGGTGTGTCCTGAAACAGCTAAAAAACACAGCTTAGAGAGCATAGGGCACTTCCACGCATGGGGGTATAAAGTGGGAAAATTAAAAATCAGCAAGACACAAGCACCCCAAAGTTTAGGGCTGCTCTGTTGACAAGGACCTCCACTTCATTCCACCTTAAATATCCCAGGAAAGCGAAAAATGGATAAAAAAGTTGTAGACCTTATGTACAATGGAATATCACTCAGCCATGAAATCAATATCATAAGGCTAGTAGCAGCATGATGAGTGGATTTAGGTACGACGATTCTAAGTGAAATAAGTCACACAGAAAACGACACTTCTCATAAGGTGTCACTTATAGAGGGAATGTAAAAACCGTTACACTTGAACTGAATTACAAAACAGAACAGGGTCACACATGCAGAAAACACACTATGGCTGCTTAACGGGAAAGGTGAGGTGGGGTGATACATAAAACAAGAGTTTCAAATTAGCTCAGATACCGTTCCATAAACCCAATATGTAATAGACAAGACCTACTCCTTGCTCAGAGAACTGGACTCAACACGCCTGATTCACCGCACAAGAATATATCTGACTAGTAATAATCTTAAAACCTATGTATTGATATCTCTCTGTTAGTGTGTCAAGTGGGTGTAAAGCGGCATAAACACAGCCGTGAAAAGCAGCTAAACCCCATTATAAAAATAAATTACTTGTAAAAACCCATGAAACAAAGACAGTGAAAGAGAGAGAAATTCTTACACAATTCGTTCAGGGGCTGTGATGCAACCTGGATTGACCATATCTAGACCCACAGCTGGATGAGACATAAGGGTGGACACTCGTGGGGCTGAGAGGTTTGGTGAAGTTGGGTGAGCAAACCCAGACCCTTTAAAGTAATACTGCGTGCTACCCGTCCCATGGGTCCCAAATCTCCAGGTTCAAGGGCATCTTCCTACATCGAAAACCGGCATGAGAAACCCAGAAAATGGTACACCGTGTGATGGGGAAAGGTTTCTAAAACGCACCTCATTTCTCATCTCCTTGTGCTCGGGTTCGCCATTCCAGCCACTTTACTAGCAATCTCCCTACGTGGAGCATCAGCACCTTTAACCTCCTGTTCCGTACAGGTTGCAATTTGTCCTGAGGATGAATGGGAAGACGGGGAACCAATGAGAGACTAGCTCCTGGTGTTGGGACAGGCACAGGTCACACTATTTTCCCATCAGGAAGAAGAATTAACCACAGGCTCACACTGCCAACCGGAACCAGAACAGGGCTTGAAGCCATCCTGCGCTTTTGCGGCCAGCTCCCAAAAAAGCGAGTTCTAAAATGGAGCTTCAGGGCACAGCAATTCACAAACCTGCAGAGTTATAAATGATAACTCTCGTCCACAAATATATTGAGGGAAGGCAAAGAAGAGGATTTGAAATCAAGGCAGAATTGCAGGAAACAGATTTCAGGAGGTAGATTCGAATCGCCCTTAAAGTACATGAAAAGCGGCAAAACGTTGACAATGATGCCCTTGGCCAAAAGGGGCGTATGCGTTTTTTCCTGAATATATTCAGGAAAAAACGCATACGCCCCTTTTGGCCAACCAAGCAACCTGGAAAGGCCAATCAGCGCTACAAAGAAGTCTCACTTCCCTTCGGTCAAAAGGGCCATGCTGAAAAAAGTTTCAAAACCAGAAATGCAGGACAGGCCATGGAGAAATGGGAGCCTTGCTACACTGATGGGCGGGATGTAAATTGCCAACAGCCAGTCTGGAGAAGGGTACGGTGTGTCCTGAAACAGCTAAAAAACACAGCTTAGAGAGCATAGGGCACTTCCACGCATGGGGTTATAAAGTGGAAAAATTAAAAATCAGCAAGACACAAGCACCCCAAAGTTTAGGGCTGCTCTGTTGACAAGGACCTCCACTTCATTCCACCTTAAATATCCCAGGAAAGCGAAAAATGGATAAAAAAGTTGTAGACCTTATGTACAATGGAATATCACTCAGCCATGAAATCAATATCATAAGGCTACTAGCAGCATGATGAGTGGATTTAGGTACGACGATTCTAAGTGAAATAAGTCACACAGAAAAGGACACTTCTCATAAGGTGTCACTTATAGAGGGAATGTAAAAACCGTTACACTTGAACTGAATTACAAAACAGAACAGGGTCACACATGCAGAAAACACACTATGGCTGCTTAACGGGAAAGGTGAGGTGGGGTGATACATAAAACAAGAGTTTCAAATTAGCTCAGATACCGTTCCATAAACCCAATATGTAATAGACAAGACCTACTCCTTGCTCAGAGAACTGGACTCAACACGCCTGATTCACCGCACAAGAATATATCTGACTAGTAATAATCTTAAAACCTATATATTGATATCTCTCTGTTAGTGTGTCAAGTGGGTGAAAAGCGGCATAAACACAGCCGTGAAAAGCAGCTAAACCCCATTATAAAAATAAATTACTTTTAAAAACCCATGAAACAAAGACAGGGAAAGAGAGAGAAATTCTTACACAATTCGTTCAGGGGCTGTGATGCAACCTGGATTGACCATATCTAGACCCACAGCTGGATGAGACATAAGGGTGGACACTCTTGGGGCTGAGAGGTTTGGTGAAGTTGGGTGAGCAAACCCAGACCCTTTAAAGTAATACTGCGTGCTACCCGTCCCATGGGTCCCAAATCTCCAGGTTCAAGGGCATCTTCCTACATCGAAAACAGGCATGAGAAACCCAGAAGATGGTACACCATGTGATGGGGAAAGGTTTCTAAAACGCACCTCATTTCTCATCTCCTTGTGCTCGGGTTCGCCATTCCAGCCAATTTACTAGCAATCTCCCTACGTGGAGCATCAGCACCTTTAACCTCCTGTTCCGTACAGGTTGCAATTTGTCCTGAGGATGAACGGGAAGACGGGGAACCAATGAGAGACTAGCTCTTGGTGTTGGGACAGGCACAGGTCACTCTATTTTCCCATCAGGAAGAAGAATTAACCACAGGCTCACCCTGCCAACCGGAAACAGAACAGGGCCTGAAGCCATCCTGCGCTTTTGCGGCCAGCTCCCAAAAAAGCGAGTTGTAAAATGGAGCTTCAGGGCACTGCAATTCACAAACCTGCAGAGTTATAAATGATAACTCTCGTCCACAAATATATTGAGGGAAGGCAAAGAAGAGGATTTGAAGTCAAGGCAGAATTGCAGGAAACAGATTTCAGGAGGTAGATTCGAATCGCCTTTAAAGCACATGAAAAGCGGCAAAACGTTGACAATGATGCCCTTGGCCAAAAAGGGCGTATGCGTTTTTTCCTGAATATATTCAGGAAAAAACGCATACGCCCTTTTTGGCCAACCAAGCAACCTGGAAAGGCAAATCAGCGCTACAAAGAAGTCGCGCTTCCCATCGGTCAAAAGGGCCATGCTGAAAAAAGTTTCAAAACCAGAAATGCAGGACAGGCCATGGAGAAATGGGAGCCTTGCTACACTGATGGGCGGGATGTAAATTGCCAACAGCCACTCTGGAGAAGGGCACGGTGTGTCCTGAAACAGCTAAAAAACACAGCTTAGAGAGCATAGGGCACTTCCACGCATGGGGGTATAAAGTGGGAAAATTAAAAATCAGCAAGACACAAGCACCCCATAGTTTAGGGCTGCTCTTTTGACAAGGACCTCCACTTCAATGCACCTTAAATATCCCAGGAAAGCGAAAAATGGATAAAAAATTTGTAGTCCTTATGTACAATGGAATATCACTCAGCCATGAAATCAATATCATAAGGCTAGTAGCAGCATGATGAGTGGATTTAGGTACGACGATTCTAAGTGAAATAAGTCACACAGAAAAGGACACTTCTCATAAGGTGTCACTTATAGAGGGAATGTAAAAAACGTTACACTTGAACTGAATTACAAAACAGAACAGAGTCACACATGCAGAAAACACACTACGGCTGCTTAACTGGAAAGATGAGGTGGGGTGATACATAAAACAAGAGTTTCAAATTAGCTCAGATACCGTTCCATAAACCCAATATGTAATAGACAAAACCTACTCCTTGCTCAGAGAACTGGACTCAACACGCCTGATTCACCGCACAAGAATATATCTGACTAGTAATAATCTTAAAACTTATGAATTGATATCTCTCTGTTAGTGTGTCAAGTGGGGGTAAAGCGGCATAAACACAGCCGTGAAAAGCAGCTAAACCCCATTATAAAAATAAATTACTTTTAAAAACCCATGAAACAAAGACAGGGAAAGAGAGAGAAATTCTTACACAATTCGTTCAGGGGCTGTGATGCAACCTGGATTGACCATATCTAGACCCACAGCTGGATGAGACATAAGGGTGGACACTCTTGGGGCTGAGAGGTTTGGTGAAGTTGGGTGAGCAAACGCAGACCCTTTAAAGTAATACTGCGTGCTACCCATCGCATGGGTCCCAAATCTCCAGGTTCAAGGGCATCTTCCTACATCGAAAACATGCATGAGAAACCCAGAAGATGGTACACCGTGTGATGGGGAAATGTTTCTAAAACGCACCTCATTTCTCATCTCCTTGTGCTCGGGTTCGCCATTCCAGCCACTTTACTAGCAATCTCCCTACGTGGAGCATCAGCACCTTTAACCTCCTGTTCCGTACAGGTTGCAATTTGTCCTGAGGATGAATGGGAAGACGGGGAACCAATGAGAGACTAGCTCTTGGTGTTGGGACAGGCACAGGTCACTCTATTTTCCCATCAGGAAGAAGAATTAACCACAGGCTCACCCTGCCAACCGGAACCAGAACAGGGCCTGAAGCCATCCTGCGCTTTTGCGGCCAGCTCCCAAAAAAGCGAGTTCTAAAATGGAGCTTCAGGGCACAGCAATTCACAAACCTGCAGAGTTATAAATGATAACTCTCGTCCACAAATATATTGAGGGAAGGCAAAGAAGAGGATTTGAAATCAAGGCAGAATTGCAGGAAACAGATTTCAGGAGGTAGATTCGAATCGCCTTTAAAGCACATGAAGAGAGGCAAAACGTTGACAATGATGCCCTTGGCCAAAAAGGGCGTATGCGTTTTTTCCTGAATATATTCAGGAAAAAACGCATACGCCCTTTTTGGCCAACCAAGCAACCTGGAAAGGCAAATCAGCGCTACAAAGAAGTCTCGCTTCCCATCGGTCAAAAGGGCCATGCTGAAAAAAGTTTCAAAACCAGAAATGCAGGACAGGCCATGGAGAAATGGGAGCCTTGCTACACTGATGGGCGGGATGTAAATTGCCAACAGCCAGTCTGGAGAAGGGTACGGTGTGTCCTGAAACAGCTAAAAAACACAGCTTAGAGAGCATAGGGCACTTCCACGCATGGGGGTATAAAGTGGGAAAATTAAAAATCAGCAAGACACAAGCACCCCAAAGTTTAGGGCTGCTCTGTTGACAAGGACCTCCACTTCATTCCACCTTAAATATCCCAGGAAAGCGAAAAATGGATAAAAAAGTTTTAGACCTTATGTACAATGGAATATCACTCAGCCATGAAATCAATATCATAAGGCTAGTAGCAGAATGATGAGTGGATTTAGGTACGACAATTCTAAGTGAAATAAGTCACACAGAAAAGGACACTTCTCATAAGGTGTCACTTATAGAGGGAATGTAAAAACCGTTACACTTGAACTGAATTACAAAACAGAACAGAGTCACACATGCAGAAAACACACTATGGCTGCTTAACAGGAAAGGTGAGGTGGGGTGATACATAAAACAAGAGTTTCAAATTAGCTCAGATACCGTTCCATAAACCCAATATGTAATAGACAAGACCTACTCCTTGCTCAGAGAACTGGACTCAACACGCCTGATTCACCGCACAAGAATATATCTGACTAGTAATAATCTTAAAACCTATGTATTGATATCTCTCTGTTAGTGTGTCAAGTGGGTGTAAAGTGGCATAAACACAGCCGTGAAAAGCAGCTAAACCCCATTATAAAAATAAATTACTTTTAAAAACCCATGAAACAAAGACAGTGAAAGAGAGAGAAATTCTTACACAATTCGTCCAGGGGCTGTGATGCAACCCGGATTGACCATATCTAGACCCACAGCTGGATGAGACATAAGGGTGGACACTCTTGGGGCTGAGAGGTTTGGTGAAGTTGGGTGAGCAAACCCAGACCCTTTAAAGTAATACTGCGTGCTACCCGTCCCATGGGTCCCAAATCTCCAGGTTCAAGGGCATCTTCCTACATCGAAAACCGGCATGAGAAACCCAGAAAATGTTACACCGTGTGATGGGGAAAGGTTTCTAAAACGCACCTCATTTCTCATCTCCTTGTGCTCGGGTTCGCCATTCCAGCCACTTTACTAGCAATCTCCCTACGTGGAGCATCAGCACCTTTAACCTCCTGTTCCGTACAGGTTGCAATTTGTCCTGAGGATGAATGGGAAGACGGGGAACCAATGAGAGACTAGCTCCTGGTGTTGGGACAGGCACAGGTCACTCTATTTTCCCATCAGGAAGAAGAATTAACCACAGGCTCACCCTGCCAACCGGAACCAGAACAGGGCTTGAAGCCATCCTGCGCTTTTGCGGCCAGCTCCCAAAAAAGCGAGTTCTAAAATGGAGCTTCAGGGCACAGCAATTCACAAACCTGCAGAGTTATAAATGATAACTCTCGTCCACAAATATATTGAGGGAAGGCAAAGAAGAGGATTTGAAATCAAGGCAGAATTGCAGGAAACAGATTTCAGGAGGTAGATTCGAATCGCCTTTAAAGTACATGAAAAGCGGCAAAACGTTGACAATGATGCCCTTGGCCAAAAGGGGCGTATGCGTTTCTTCCTGAATATATTCAGGAAAAAAAGCATACGCCCCTTTTGGCCAACCAAGCAACCTGGAAAGGCAAATCAGCGCTACAAAGAAGTCTCGCTTCCCTTCGGTCAAAAGGGCCATGCTGAAAAAAGTTTCAAAACCAGAAATGCAGGACAGGCCATGGAGAAATGGGAGCCTTGCTACACTGATGGGCGGGATGTAAATTGCCAACAGCCAGTCTGGAGAAGGGTACGGTGTGTCCTGAAACAGCTAAAAAACACAGCTTAGAGAGCATAGGGCACTTCCACGCATGGGGTTATAAAGTGGGAAAATTAAAAATCAGCAAGACACAAGCACCCCAAAGTTTAGGGCTGCTCTGTTGACAAGGACCTCCACTTCATTCCACCTTAAATATCCCAGGAAAGCGAAAAATGGATAAAAAAGTTGTAGACCTTATGTACAATGGAATATCACTCAGCCATGAAATCAATATCATAAGGCTAGTAGCAGCATGATGAGTGGATTTAGGTACGACGATTCTAAGTGAAATAAGTCACACAGAAAACGACACTTCTCATAAGGTGTCACTTATAGAGGGAATGTAAAAACCGTTACACTTGAACTGAATTACAAAACAGAACAGAGTCACACATGCAGAAAACACACTATGGCTGCTTAACGGGAAAGGGGAGGTGGTGAGATACATAAAACAAGAGTTTCAAATTAGCTCAGATACCGTTCCATAAACCCAATATGTTATAGACAAAACCTACTCCTTGCTCAGAGAACTGGACTCAACACGCCTGATTCACCGCACAAGAATATATCTGACTAGTAATAATCTTAAAACCTATGAATTGATATCTCTCTGTTAGTGTGTCAAGTGGGTGTAAAGCGGCATAAACACAGCCGTGAAAAGCAGCTAAAGCCCATTATAAAAATAAATTACTTTTAAAAACCCGTGAAACAAAGACAGTGAAAGAGAGAGAAATTCTTACACAATTCGTTCAGGGGCTGTGATGCAACCTGGATTGACCATATCTAGACCCACAGCTGGATGAGACATAAGGGTGGACTCTCTTGGGGCTGAGAGGTTTGGTGAAGGTGGGTGAGCAAACGCAGACCCTTTAAAGTAATACTGCCTGCTACCCATCGCATGGGTCCCAAATCTCCAGGTTCAAGGGCATCTTCCTACATCGAAAACAGGCATGAGAAACCCAGAAGATGGTACACCGTGTGATGGGGAAAGGTTTCTAAAACGCACCTCATTTCTCATCTCCTTGTGCTCGGGTTCGCCATTCCAGCCACTTTACTAGCAATCTCCCTACTTGGAGCATCAGCACCTTTAACCTCCTGTTCCGTACAGGTTGCAATTTGTCCTGAGGATGAATGGGAAGACAGGGAACCAATGAGAGACTAGCTCTTGGTGTTGGGACAGGCACAGGTCACTCTATTTTCCCATCAGGAAGAAGAATTAACCACAGGCTCACCCTGCGCACTGGAACCAGAACAGGGCCTGAAGCCATCCTGCGCTTTTGCGGCCAACTCCCAAAAAAGCGAGTTGTAAAATGGAGCTTCAGGGCACAGCAATTCACAAACCTGCAGAGTTATAAATGATAACTCTCGTCCACAAATATATTGACTTAATGCAAAGAAGAGGATTTGAAATCAAGGCAGAATTGCAGGAAACAGATTTCAGGAGGTAGATTCGAATCGCCTTTAAAGCACATGAAAAGCGGCAAAACGTTGACAATGATGCCCTTGGCCAAAAAGGGCGTATGCGTTTTTTCCTGAATATATTCAGGAAAAAACGCATACGCCCTTTTTGGCCAACCAAGCAACCTGCAAAGCAAATCAGCGCTACAAAGAAGTCTCGCTTCCCATCGGTCAAAAGGGCCATGCTGAAAAAAGTGTCAAAACCAGAAATGCAGGACAGGCCATGGAGAAATGGGAGCCTTGCTACACTGATGGGCGGGATGTAAATTGCCAACAGCCACTCTGGAGAAGTGTACGGTGTGTCCTGAAACATCTAAAAAACACAGCTTAGAGAGCATAGGGCACTTCCACGCATGGGGGTATAAAGTGGGAAAATTAAAAATCAGCAAGACACAAGCACCCCAAAGTTTAGGGCTGCTCTGTTGACAAGGACCTCCACTTCATTCCACCTTAAATATCCCAGGAAAGCGAAAAATGGATAAAAAATTTGAGGTCCTTATGTACAATGGCATACCACTCAGCCATGAAATCAATGTCATAAGGCTAGTAGTAGCATGATGAGTGGATTTAGGTACGGCGATTCTAAGTGAAATAAGTCACACAGAAAAGGACACTTTTCATAAGGTGTCACTTATAGAGGGAATGTAAAAACCGTTACACTTGAACTGAATTACAAAACAGAACAGAGTCACACATGCAGAAAACACACTATGGCTGCTTAACGGGAAAGCGAGGTGGGGTGATACATAAATCAAGAGTTTCAAATTAGCTCAGATACCGTTCCATAAACCCAATATGTAATAGACAAGACCTACTCCTTGCTCAGAGAACTGGACTCAACACGCCCGATTCACCGCACAAGAATATATCTGACTAGTAATAATCTTAAAACCTATGTATTGATATCTCTCTGTTAGTGTGTCTAGTGGGTGTAAAGCGGCATAAACACAGCCGTGAAAAGCAGCTAAACCCCATTATAAAAATAAATTTCTTTTAAAAACCCATGAAACAAAGACAGTGAAAGAGAGAGAAATTCTTATACAATTCGTTCAGGGGCTGTGATGCAACCTGGATTGACCATATCTAGACCCACAGCTGGATGAGACATAAGGGTGGACACTCTAGGGGCTGAGAGGTTTGGTGAGGTTGGGTGAGCAAACGCAGACCCTTTAAAGTAATACTGCGTGCTACCCATCGCATGGGTCCCAAATCTCCAGGTTCAAGGGCATCTTCCTACATCGAAAACATGCATGAGAAACCAAGAAGATGGTACACCGTGTGTTGGGGAAAGGTTTCTAAAATGCACCTCATTTCTCATCTCCTTGTGCTCGGGTTCGCCATTCCAGCCACTTTAGTAGCAATCTCCCTACTTGGAGCATCAGCATCTTTAACCTCCTGTTCCGTACAGGTTGCAATTTGTCCTGAGGATGAACGGGAAGACGGGGAACCAATGAGAGACTAGCTCTTGGTGTTGGGACAGGCACAGGTCACTCTATTTTCCCATCAGGAAGAAGAATTAACCACAGGCTCAGCCTGCCCCCCGGAACCAGAACAGGGCCTGAAGCCATCCTGCGCTTTTGCGGCCACCTCCCAAAAAAGCGAGTTGTAAAATGGAGCTTCAGGGCACTGCAATTCACAATCCTACAGAGTTATAAATGATAACTCTCGTCCACAAATATATTGAGGGAAGGCAAAGACGAGGAATTGAAATCAAGGCAGAATTGCAGGAAACAGATTTCAGGAGGTAGATTCAAATCGCTTTTAAAGCACATGAAAAGCGCCAAAACGTTGACAATGATGCCCTTGGCCAAAAAGGGCGTATGCGTTTTTTCCTGAATATATTCAGGAAAAAACGCATACGCCGTTTTTGGCCAACCAAGCAACCTGGAAAGGCCAATCAGCGCTATAAAGAAGTCTTGCTTCCCATCAGTCAAAAGGGCCATGCTGAAAAAAGTGTCAAAACCAGAAATGCAGGACAGGCCATGGAGAAATGGGAGCCTTGCTACACTGATGGGCGGGATGTAAATTGCCAACAGCCACTCTGGAGAAGTGTACGGTGTGTCCTGAAACATCTAAAAAACACAGCTTAGAGAGCATAGGGCACTTCCACGCATGGGGGTATAAAGTGGGAAAATTAAAAATCAGCAAGACACAAGCACCCCAAAGTTTAGGGCTGCTCTGTTGACAAGGACCTCTACTTCATTCCACCTTAAATATCCCAGGAAAGCGAAAAATGGATAAAAAATTTGAGGTCCTTATGTACAATGGCATACCACTCAGCCATGAAATCAATGTCATAAGGCTAGTAGCAGCATGATGAGTGGATTTAGGTACGACGATTCTAAGTGAAATAAGTCACACAGAAAAGGACACTTCTCATAAGGTGTCACTTATAGAGGGAATGTAAAAACCGTTACACTTGAACTGAGTTAGAAAACAGAACAGAGTCACACATGCAGAAAACACACTATGGCTGCTTAACGGGAAAGCGAGGTGGGGTGATACATAAAGCAAGAGTTTCAAATTAGCTCAGATACCGTTCCATAAACCCAATATGTAATAGACAAGACCTACTCCTTGCTCAGAGAACTGGACTCAACACGCCCGATTCACCGCACAAGAATATATCTGACTAGTAATAATCTTAAAACCTATGTATTGATATCTCTCTGTTAGTGTGTCAAGTGGGTGTAAAGCGGCATAAACACAGCCGTGAAAAGCAGCTAAACCCCATTATAAAAATAAATTTCTTTTAAAAACCCATGAAACAAAGACAGTGAAAGAGAGAGAAATTCTTACACAATTCGTTCAGGGGCTGTGATGCAACCTGGATTGACCATATCTAGACCCACAGCTGGATGAGACATAAGGGTGGACACTCTTGGGGCTGAGAGGTTTGGTGAGGTTGGGTGAGCAAACGCAGACCCTTTAAAGTAATACTGCGTGCTACCCATCGCATGGGTCCCAAATCTCCAGGTTCAAGGGCATCTTCCTATATCGAAAACATGCATGAGAAACCAAGAAGATGGTACACCGTGTGTTGGGGAAAGTTTCTAAAATGCACCTCATTTCTCATCTCCTTGTGCTCGGGTTCGCCATTCCAGCCACTTTAGTAGCAATCTCCCTACTTGGAGCATCAGCATCTTTAACCTCCTGTTCCGTACAGGTTGCAATTTGTCCTGAGGATGAACGGGAAGACGGGGAACCAATGAGAGACTAGCTCTTGGTGTTGGGACAGGCACAGGTCACTCTATTTTCCCATCAGGAAGAAGAATTAATCACAGGCTCAGCCTGCCCCCCGGAACCAGAACAGGGCCTGAAGCCATCCTGCGCTTTTGCGGCCACCTCCCAAAAAAGCGAGTTGTAAAATGGAGCTTCAGGGCACTGCAATTCACAATCCTACAGAGTTATAAATGATAACTCTCGTCCACAAATATATTGAGGGAAGGCAAAGACGAGGAATTGAAATCAAGGCAGAATTGCAGGAAACAGATTTCAGGAGGTAGATTCGAATCGCCTTTAAAGCACATGAAAAGCGCCAAAACGTTGACAATGATGCCCTTGGCCAAAAAGGGCGTATGCGTTTTTTCCTGAATATATTCAGGAAAAAACGCATACGCCCTTTTTGGCCAACCAAGCAACCTGGAAAGGCCAATCAGCGCTACAAAGAAGTCTCGCTTCCCATCGGTCAAAAGGGCCATGCTGAAAAAAGTGTCAAAACCAGAAATGCAGGACAGGCCATGGAGAAATGGGAGCCTTGCTACACTGATGGGCGGGATGTAAATTGCCAACAGCCACTCTGGAGAAGTGTACGGTGTGTCCTGAAACATCTAAAAAACACAGCTTAGAGAGCATAGGGCACTTCCACGCATGGGGGTATAAAGTGGGAAAATTAAAAATCAGCAAGACACAAGCACCCCAAAGTTTAGGGCTGCTCTGTTGACAAGGACCTCCACTTCATTCCACCTTAAATATCCCAGGAAAGCGAAAAATGGATAAAAAATTTGAGGTCCTTATGTACAATGGCATACCACTCAGCCATGAAATCAATGTCATAAGGCTAGTAGCAGCATGATGAGTGGATTTAGGTACGACGATTCTAAGTGAAATAAGTCACAGAGAAAAGGACACTTCTCATAAGGTGTCACTTATAGAGGGAATGTAAAAACCGTTACACTTGAACTGAGTTACAAAACAGAACAGAGTCACACATGCAGAAAACACACTATGGCTGCTTAACGGGAAAGCGAGGTGGGGTGATACATAAAGCAAGAGTTTCACATTAGCTCAGATACCGTTCCATAAACCCAATATGTAATAGACAAGACCTACTCCTTGCTCAGAGAACTGGACTCAACACGCCCGATTCACCGCAGAAGAATATATCTGACTAGTAATAATCTTAAAACCTATGTATTGATATCTCTCTGTTAGTGTGTCAAGTGGGTGTAAAGCGGCATAAACACAGCCGTGAAAAGCAGCTAAACCCCATTATAAAAATAAATTTCTTTTAAAAACCCATGAAACAAAGACAGTGAAAGAGAGAGAAATTCTTACACAATTCGTTCAGGGGCTGTGATGCAACCTGGATTGACCATATCTAGACCCACAGCTGGATGAGACATAAGGGTGGACACTCTTGCGGCTGAGAGGTTTGGTGAGGTTGGGTGAGCAAACGCAGACCCTTTAAAGTAATACTGCGTGCTACCCATCGCATGGGTCCCAAATCTCCAGGTTCAAGGGCATCTTCCTACATCGAAAACATGCATGAGAAACCAAGAAGATGGTACACCGTGTGTTGGGGAAAGGTTTCTAAAATGCACCTCATTTCTCATCTCCTTGTGCTCGGGTTCGCCATTCCAGCCACTTTAGTAGCAATCTCCCTACTTGGAGCATCAGCATCTTTAACCTCCTGTTCCGTACAGGTTGCAATTTGTCCTGAGGATGAACGGGAAGACGGGGAACCAATGAGAGACTAGCTCTTGGTGTTGGGACAGGCACAGGTCACTCTATTTTCCCATCAGGAAGAAGAATTAACCACAGGCTCAGCCTGCCCCCCGGAACCAGAACAGGGCCTGAAGCCATCCTGCGCTTTTGCGGCCACCTCCCAAAAAAGCGAGTTGTAAAATGGAGCTTCAGGGCACTGCAATTCACAATCCTACAGAGTTATAAATGATAACTCTCGTCCACAAATATATTGAGGGAAGGCAAAGACGAGGAATTGAAATCAAGGCAGAATTGCAGGAAACAGATTTCAGGAGGTAGATTCGAATCGCCTTTAAAGCACATGAAAAGCGCCAAAACGTTGACAATGATGCCCTTGGCCAAAAAGGGCGTATGCGTTTTTTCCTGAATATATTCAGGAAAAAACGCATACGCCCTTTTTGGCCAACCAAGCAACCTGGAAAGGCCAATCAGCGCTACAAAGAAGTCTCGCTTCCCATCGGTCAAAAGGGCCATGCTGAAAAAAGTGTCAAAACCAGAAATGCAGGACAGGCCATGGAGAAATGGGAGCCTTGCTACACTGATGGGCGGGATGTAAATTGCCAACAGCCACTCTGGAGAAGTGTACGGTGTGTCCTGAAACATCTAAAAAACACAGCTTAGAGAGCATAGGGCACTTCCACGCATGGGGGTATAAAGTGGGAAAATTAAAAATCAGCAAGACACAAGCACCCCAAAGTTTAGGGCTGCTCTGTTGACAAGGACCTCTACTTCATTCCACCTTAAATATCCCAGGAAAGCGAAAAATGGATAAAAAATTTGAGGTCCTTATGTACAATGGCATACCACTCAGCCATGAAATCAATGTCATAAGGCTAGTAGCAGCATGATGAGTGGATTTAGGTACGACGATTCTAAGTGAAATAAGTCACACAGAAAAGGACACTTCTCATAAGGTGTCACTTATAGAGGGAATGTAAAAACCGTTACACTTGAACTGAGTTAGAAAACAGAACAGAGTCACACATGCAGAAAACACACTATGGCTGCTTAACGGGAAAGCGAGGTGGGGTGATACATAAAGCAAGAGTTTCAAATTAGCTCAGATACCGTTCCATAAACCCAATATGTAATAGACAAGACCTACTCCTTGCTCAGAGAACTGGACTCAACACGCCCGATTCACCGCACAAGAATATATCTGACTAGTAATAATCTTAAAACCTATGTATTGATATCTCTCTGTTAGTGTGTCAAGTGGGTGTAAAGCGGCATAAACACAGCCGTGAAAAGCAGCTAAACCCCATTATAAAAATAAATTTCTTTTAAAAACCCATGAAACAAAGACAGTGAAAGAGAGAGAAATTCTTACACAATTCGTTCAGGGGCTGTGATGCAACCTGGATTGACCATATCTAGACCCACAGCTGGATGAGACATAAGGGTGGACACTCTTGGGGCTGAGAGGTTTGGTGAGGTTGGGTGAGCAAACGCAGACCCTTTAAAGTAATACTGCGTGCTACCCATCGCATGGGTCCCAAATCTCCAGGTTCAAGGGCATCTTCCTACATCGAAAACATGCATGAGAAACCAAGAAGATGGTACACCGTGTGTTGGGGAAAGGTTTCTAAAATGCACCTCATTTCTCATCTCCTTGTGCTCGGGTTCGCCATTCCAGCCACTTTAGTAGCAATCTCCCTACTTGGAGCATCAGCATCTTTAACCTCCTGTTCCGTACAGGTTGCAATTTGTCCTGAGGATGAACGGGAACACGGGGAACCAATGAGAGACTAGCTCTTGGTGTTGGGACAGGCACAGGTCACTCTATTTTCCCATCAGGAAGAAGAATTAACCACAGGCTCAGCCTGCCCCCCGGAACCAGAACAGGGCCTGAAGCCATCCTGCGCTTTTGCGGCCACCTCCCAAAAAAGCGAGTTGTAAAATGGAGCTTCAGGGCACTGCAATTCACAATCCTACAGAGTTATAAATGATAACTCTCGTCCACAAATATATTGAGGGAAGGCAAAGACGAGGAATTGAAATCAAGGCAGAATTGCAGGAAACAGATTTCAGGAGGTAGATTCGAATCGCCTTTAAAGCACATGAAAAGCGCCAAAACGTTGACAATGATGCCCTTGGCCAAAAAGGGCGTATGCGTTTTTTCCTGAATATATTCAGGAAAAAACGCATACGCCCTTTTTGGCCAACCAAGCAACCTGGAAAGGCAAATCAGCGCTACAAAGAAGTCTCGCTTCCCATCGGTCAAAAGGGCCATGCTGTAAAAAGTGTCAAAACCAGAAATGCAGGACAGGCCATGGAGAAATGGGAGCCTTGCTACACTGATAGGCGGGATGTAAATTGCCAACAGCCAGTCTGGAGAAGGGTACGGTGTGTCCTGAAACAGCTAAAAAACACAGCTTAGAGAGCATAGGGCACTTCCACGCATGGGGGTATAAAGTGGGAAAATTAAAAATCAGCAAGACACAAGCACCCCAAAGTTTAGGGCTGCTCTGTTGACAAGGACCTCCACTTCATTCCACCTTAAATATCCCAGGAAAGCGAAAAATGGATAAAAAATTTGAGGTCCTTATGTACAATGGCATACCACTCAGCCATGAAATCAATGTCATAAGGCTAGTAGCAGCATGATGAGTGGATTTAGGTACGACGATTCTAAGTGAAATAAGTCACACAGAAAAGGACACTTCTCATAAGGTGTCACTTATAGAGGGAATGTAAAAACCGTTACACTTGAACTGAGTTAGAAAACAGAACAGAGTCACACATGCAGAAAACACACTATGGCTGCTTAACGGGAAAGCGAGGTGGGGTGATACATAAAGCAAGAGTTTCACATTAGCTCAGATACCGTTCCATAAACCCAATATGTAATAGACAAGACCTACTCCTTGCTCAGAGAACTGGACTCAACACGCCCGATTCACCGCAGAAGAATATATCTGACTAGTAATATCTTAAAACCTATGTATTGATATCTCTCTGTTAGTGTGTCAAGTGGGTGTAAAGCGGCATAAACACAGCCGTGAAAAGCAGCTAAACCCCATTATAAAAATAAATTTCTTTTAAAAACCCATGAAACAAGGACAGTGAAAGAGAGAGAAATTCTTACACAATTCGTTCAGGGGCTGTGATGCAACCTGGATTGACCATATCTAGACGCACAGCTGGATGAGACATAAGGGTGGACACTCTTGGGGCTGAGAGGTTTGGTGAGGTTGGGTGAGCAAACGCAGACCCTTTAAAGTAATACTGCGTGCTACCCATCGCATGGGTCCCAAATCTCCAGGTTCAAGGGCATCTTCCTACATCGAAAACATGCATGAGAAACCAAGAAGATGGTACACCGTGTGTTGGGGAAAGGTTTCTAAAATGCACCTCATTTCTCATCTCCTTGTGCTCGGGTTCGCCATTCCAGCCACTTTAGTAGCAATCTCCCTACTTGGAGCATCAGCATCTTTAACCTCCTGTTCCGTACAGGTTGCAATTTGTCCTGAGGATGAACGGGAAGACGGGGAACCAATGAGAGACTAGCTCTTGGTGTTGGGACAGGCACAGGTCACTCTATTTTCCCATCAGGAAGAAGAATTAACCACAGGCTCAGCCTGCCCCCCGGAACCAGAACAGGGCCTGAAGCCATTCTGCGCTTTTGCGGCCACCTCCCAAAAAAGCGAGTTGTAAAATGGAGCTTCAGGGCACTGCAATTCACAATCCTACAGAGTTATAAATGATAACTCTCGTCCACAAATATATTGAGGGAAGGCAAAGACGAGGAATTGAAATCAAGGCAGAATTGCAGGAAACAGATTTCAGGAGGTAGATTCGAATCGCTTTTAAAGCACATGAAAAGCGCCAAAACGTTGACAATGATGCCCTTGGCCAAAAAGGGCGTATGCGTTTTTTCCTGAATATATTCAGGAAAAAACGCATACGCCGTTTTTGGCCAACCAAGCAACCTGGAAAGGCCAATCAGCGCTATAAAGAAGTCTCGCTTCCCATCAGTCAAAAGGGCCATGCTGAAAAAAGTGTCAAAACCAGAAATGCAGGACAGGCCATGGAGAAATGGGAGCCTTGCTACACTGATGGGCGGGATGTAAATTGCCAACAGCCACTCTGGAGAAGTGTACGGTGTGTCCTGAAACATCTAAAAAACACAGCTTAGAGAGCATAGGGCACTTCCACGCATGGGGGTATAAAGTGGGAAAATTAAAAATCAGCAAGACACAAGCACCCCAAAGTTTAGGGCTGCTCTGTTGACAAGGACCTCTACTTCATTCCACCTTAAATATCCCAGGAAAGCGAAAAATGGATAAAAAATTTGAGGTCCTTATGTACAATGGCATACCACTCAGCCATGAAATCAATGTCATAAGGCTAGTAGCAGCATGATGAGTGGATTTAGGTACGACGATTCTAAGTGAAATAAGTCACACAGAAAAGGACACTTCTCATAAGGTGTCACTTATAGAGGGAATGTAAAAACCGTTACACTTGAACTGAGTTAGAAAACAGAACAGAGTCACACATGCAGAAAACACACTATGGCTGCTTAACGGGAAAGCGAGGTGGGGTGATACATAAAGCAAGAGTTTCAAATTAGCTCAGATACCGTTCCATAAACCCAATATGTAATAGACAAGACCTACTCCTTGCTCAGAGAACTGGACTCAACACGCCCGATTCACCGCACAAGAATATATCTGACTAGTAATAATCTTAAAACCTATGTATTGATATCTCTCTGTTAGTGTGTCAAGTGGGTGTAAAGCGGCATAAACACAGCCGTGAAAAGCAGCTAAACCCCATTATAAAAATAAATTTCTTTTAAAAACCCATGAAACAAAGACAGTGAAAGAGAGAGAAATTCTTACACAATTCGTTCAGGGGCTGTGATGCAACCTGGATTGACCATATCTAGACCCACAGCTGGATGAGACATAAGGGTGGACACTCTTGGGGCTGAGAGGTTTGGTGAGGTTGGGTGAGCAAACGCAGACCCTTTAAAGTAATACTGCGTGCTACCCATCGCATGGGTCCCAAATCTCCAGGTTCAAGGGCATCTTCCTACATCGAAAACATGCATGAGAAACCAAGAAGATGGTACACCGTGTGTTGGGGAAAGGTTTCTAAAATGCACCTCATTTCTCATCTCCTTGTGCTCGGGTTCGCCATTCCAGCCACTTTAGTAGCAATCTCCCTACTTGGAGCATCAGCATCTTTAACCTCCTGTTCCGTACAGGTTGCAATTTGTCCTGAGGATGAACGGGAAGACGGGGAACCAATGAGAGACTAGCTCTTGGTGTTGGGACAGGCACAGGTCACTCTATTTTCCCATCAGGAAGAAGAATTAACCACAGGCTCAGCCTGCCCCCCGGAACCAGAACAGGGCCTGAAGCCATCCTGCGCTTTTGCGGCCACCTCCCAAAAAAGCGAGTTGTAAAATGGAGCTTCAGGGCACTGCAATTCACAATCCTACAGAGTTATAAATGATAACTCTCGTCCACAAATATATTGAGGGAAGGCAAAGACGAGGAATTGAAATCAAGGCAGAATTGCAGGAAACAGATTTCAGGAGGTAGATTCGAATCGCCTTTAAAGCACATGAAAAGCGCCAAAACGTTGACAATGATGCCCTTGGCCAAAAAGGGCGTATGCGTTTTTTCCTGAATATATTCAGGAAAAAACGCATACGCCCTTTTTGGCCAACCAAGCAACCTGGAAAGGCAAATCAGCGCTACAAAGAAGTCTCGCTTCCCATCGGTCAAAAGGGCCATGCTGTAAAAAGTGTCAAAACCAGAAATGCAGGACAGGCCATGGAGAAATGGGAGCCTTGCTACACTGATAGGCGGGATGTAAATTGCCAACAGCCAGTCTGGAGAAGGGTACGGTGTGTCCTGAAACAGCTAAAAAACACAGCTTAGAGAGCATAGGGCACTTCCACGCATGGGGGTATAAAGTGGGAAAATTAAAAATCAGCAAGACACAAGCACCCCAAAGTTTAGGGCTGCTCTGTTGACAAGGACCTCCACTTCATTCCACCTTAAATATCCCAGGAAAGCGAAAAATGGATAAAAAATTTGAGGTCCTTATGTACAATGGCATACCACTCAGCCATGAAATCAATGTCATAAGGCTAGTAGCAGCATGATGAGTGGATTTAGGTACGACGATTCTAAGTGAAATAAGTCACACAGAAAAGGACACTTCTCATAAGGTGTCACTTATAGAGGGAATGTAAAAACCGTTACACTTGAACTGAGTTAGAAAACAGAACAGAGTCACACATGCAGAAAACACACTATGGCTGCTTAACGGGAAAGCGAGGTGGGGTGATACATAAAGCAAGAGTTTCACATTAGCTCAGATACCGTTCCATAAACCCAATATGTAATAGACAAGACCAACTCCTTGCTCAGAGAACTGGACTCAACACGCCCGATTCACCGCAGAAGAATATATCTGACTAGTAATAATCTTAAAACCTATGTATTGATATCTCTCTGTTAGTGTGTCAAGTGGGTGTAAAGCGGCATAAACACAGCCGTGAAAAGCAGCTAAACCCCATTATAAAAATAAATTTCTTTTAAAAACCCATGAAACAAGGACAGTGAAAGAGAGAGAAATTCTTACACAATTCGTTCAGGGGCTGTGATGCAACCTGGATTGACCATATCTAGACCCACAGCTGGATGAGACATAAGGGTGGACACTCTTGGGGCTGAGAGGTTTGGTGAGGTTGGGTGAGCAAACGCAGACCCTTTAAAGTAATACTGCGTGCTACCCATCGCATGGGTCCCAAATCTCCAGGTTCAAGGGCATCTTCCTACATCGAAAACAGGCATGAGAAACCCAGAAGATGGTACACCGTGTGTTGGGGAAAGGTTTCTAAAATACACCTCATTTCTCATCTCCTTGTGCTCGGGTTCGCCATTCCAGCCACTTTAGTAGCAATCTCCCTACTTGGAGCATCAGCATCTTTAACCTCCTGTTCCGTACAGGTTGCAATTTGTCCTGAGGATGAACGGGAAGACGGGGAACCAATGAGAGACTAGCTCTTGGTGTTGGGACAGGCACAGGTCACTCTATTTTCCCATCAGGAAGAAGAATTAACCACAGGCTCAGCCTGCCCCCCGGAACCAGAACAGGGCCTGAAGCCATTCTGCGCTTTTGCGGCCACCTCCCAAAAAAGCGAGTTGTAAAATGGAGCTTCAGGGCACTGCAATTCACAATCCTACAGAGTTATAAATGATAACTCTCGTCCACAAATATATTGAGGGAAGGCAAAGACGAGGAATTGAAATCAAGGCAGAATTGCAGGAAACAGATTTCAGGAGGTAGATTCGAATCGCTTTTAAAGCACATGAAAAGCGCCAAAACGTTGACAATGATGCCCTTGGCCAAAAAGGGCGTATGCGTTTTTTCCTGAATATATTCAGGAAAAAACGCATACGCCGTTTTTGGCCAACCAAGCAACCTGGAAAGGCCAATCAGCGCTATAAAGAAGTCTCGCTTCCCATCAGTCAAAAGGGCCATGCTGAAAAAAGTGTCAAAACCAGAAATGCAGGACAGGCCATGGAGAAATGGGAGCCTTGCTACACTGATGGGCGGGATGTAAATTGCCAACAGCCACTCTGGAGAAGTGTACGGTGTGTCCTGAAACATCTAAAAAACACAGCTTAGAGAGCATAGGGCACTTCCACGCATGGGGGTATAAAGTGGGAAAATTAAAAATCAGCAAGACACAAGCACCCCAAAGTTTAGGGCTGCTCTGTTGACAAGGACCTCTACTTCATTCCACCTTAAATATCCCAGGAAAGCGAAAAATGGATAAAAAATTTGAGGTCCTTATGTACAATGGCATACCACTCAGCCATGAAATCAATGTCATAAGGCTAGTAGCAGCATGATGAGTGGATTTAGGTACGACGATTCTAAGTGAAATAAGTCACACAGAAAAGGACACTTCTCATAAGGTGTCACTTATAGAGGGAATGTAAAAACCGTTACACTTGAACTGAGTTAGAAAACAGAACAGAGTCACACATGCAGAAAACACACTATGGCTGCTTAACGGGAAAGCGAGGTGGGGTGATACATAAAGCAAGAGTTTCAAATTAGCTCAGATACCGTTCCATAAACCCAATATGTAATAGACAAGACCTACTCCTTGCTCAGAGAACTGGACTCAACACGCCCGATTCACCGCACAAGAATATATCTGACTAGTAATAATCTTAAAACCTATGTATTGATATCTCTCTGTTAGTGTGTCAAGTGGGTGTAAAGCGGCATAAACACAGCCGTGAAAAGCAGCTAAACCCCATTATAAAAATAAATTTCTTTTAAAAACCCATGAAACAAAGACAGGGAAAGAGAGAGAAATTCTTACACAATTCGTTCAGGGGCTGTGATGCAACCTGGATTGACCATATCTAGACCCACAGCTGGATGAGACATAAGGGTGGACACTCTTGGGGCTGAGAGGTTTGGTGAGGTTGGGTGAGCAAACGCAGACCCTTTAAAGTAATACTGCGTGCTACCCATCGCATGGGTCCCAAATCTCCAGGTTCAAGGGCATCTTCCTACATCGAAAACATGCATGAGAAACCAAGAAGATGGTACACCGTGTGTTGGGGAAAGGTTTCTAAAATGCACCTCATTTCTCATCTCCTTGTGCTCGGGTTCGCCATTCCAGCCACTTTAGTAGCAATCTCCCTACTTGGAGCATCAGCATCTTTAACCTCCTGTTCCGTACAGGTTGCAATTTGTCCTGAGGATGAACGGGAAGACGGGGAACCAATGAGAGACTAGCTCTTGGTGTTGGGACAGGCACAGGTCACTCTATTTTCCCATCAGGAAGAAGAATTAACCACAGGCTCAGCCTGCCCCCCGGAACCAGAACAGGGCCTGAAGCCATCCTGCGCTTTTGCGGCCACCTCCCAAAAAAGCGAGTTGTAAAATGGAGCTTCAGGGCACTGCAATTCACAATCCTACAGAGTTATAAATGATAACTCTCGTCCACAAATATATTGAGGGAAGGCAAAGACGAGGAATTGAAATCAAGGCAGAATTGCAGGAAACAGATTTCAGGAGGTAGATTCGAATCGCCTTTAAAGCACATGAAAAGCGCCAAAACGTTGACAATGATGCCCTTGGCCAAAAAGGGCGTATGCGTTTTTTCCTGAATATATTCAGGAAAAAACGCATACGCCCTTTTTGGCCAACCAAGCAACCTGGAAAGGCAAATCAGCGCTACAAAGAAGTCTCGCTTCCCATCGGTCAAAAGGGCCATGCTGTAAAAAGTGTCAAAACCAGAAATGCAGGACAGGCCATGGAGAAATGGGAGCCTTGCTACACTGATAGGCGGGATGTAAATTGCCAACAGCCAGTCTGGAGAAGGGTACGGTGTGTCCTGAAACAGCTAAAAAACACAGCTTAGAGAGCATAGGGCACTTCCACGCATGGGGGTATAAAGTGGGAAAATTAAAAATCAGCAAGACACAAGCACCCCAAAGTTTAGGGCTGCTCTGTTGACAAGGACCTCCACTTCATTCCACCTTAAATATCCCAGGAAAGCGAAAAATGGATAAAAAATTTGAGGTCCTTATGTACAATGGCATACCACTCAGCCATGAAATCAATGTCATAAGGCTAGTAGCAGCATGATGAGTGGATTTAGGTACGACGATTCTAAGTGAAATAAGTCACACAGAAAAGGACACTTCTCATAAGGTGTCACTTATAGAGGGAATGTAAAAACCGTTACACTTGAACTGAGTTAGAAAACAGAACAGAGTCACACATGCAGAAAACACACTATGGCTGCTTAACGGGAAAGCGAGGTGGGGTGATACATAAAGCAAGAGTTTCACATTAGCTCAGATACCGTTCCATAAACCCAATATGTAATAGACAAGACCTACTCCTTGCTCAGAGAACTGGACTCAACACGCCCGATTCACCGCAGAAGAATATATCTGACTAGTAATAATCTTAAAACCTATGTATTGATATCTCTCTGTTAGTGTGTCAAGTGGGTGTAAAGCGGCATAAACACAGCCGTGAAAAGCAGCTAAACCCCATTATAAAAATAAATTTCTTTTAAAAACCCATGAAACAAGGACAGTGAAAGAGAGAGAAATTCTTACACAATTCGTTCAGGGGCTGTGATGCAACCTGGATTGACCATATCTAGACGCACAGCTGGATGAGACATAAGGGTGGACACTCTTGGGGCTGAGAGGTTTGGTGAGGTTGGGTGAGCAAACGCAGACCCTTTAAAGTAATACTGCGTGCTACCCATCGCATGGGTCCCAAATCTCCAGGTTCAAGGGCATCTTCCTACATCGAAAACATGCATGAGAAACCAAGAAGATGGTACACCGTGTGTTGGGGAAAGGTTTCTAAAATGCACCTCATTTCTCATCTCCTTGTGCTCGGGTTCGCCATTCCAGCCACTTTAGTAGCAATCTCCCTACTTGGAGCATCAGCATCTTTAACCTCCTGTTCCGTACAGGTTGCAATTTGTCCTGAGGATGAACGGGAAGACGGGGAACCAATGAGAGACTAGCTCTTGGTGTTGGGACAGGCACAGGTCACTCTATTTTCCCATCAGGAAGAAGAATTAACCACAGGCTCAGCCTGCCCCCCGGAACCAGAACAGGGCCTGAAGCCATTCTGCGCTTTTGCGGCCACCTCCCAAAAAAGCGAGTTGTAAAATGGAGCTTCAGGGCACTGCAATTCACAATCCTACAGAGTTATAAATGATAACTCTCGTCCACAAATATATTGAGGGAAGGCAAAGACGAGGAATTGAAATCAAGGCAGAATTGCAGGAAACAGATTTCAGGAGGTAGATTCGAATCGCTTTTAAAGCACATGAAAAGCGCCAAAACGTTGACAATGATGCCCTTGGCCAAAAAGGGCGTATGCGTTTTTTCCTGAATATATTCAGGAAAAAACGCATACGCCGTTTTTGGCCAACCAAGCAACCTGGAAAGGCCAATCAGCGCTATAAAGAAGTCTCGCTTCCCATCAGTCAAAAGGGCCATGCTGAAAAAAGTGTCAAAACCAGAAATGCAGGACAGGCCATGGAGAAATGGGAGCCTTGCTACACTGATGGGCGGGATGTAAATTGCCAACAGCCACTCTGGAGAAGTGTACGGTGTGTCCTGAAACATCTAAAAAACACAGCTTAGAGAGCATAGGGCACTTCCACGCATGGGGGTATAAAGTGGGAAAATTAAAAATCAGCAAGACACAAGCACCCCAAAGTTTAGGGCTGCTCTGTTGACAAGGACCTCTACTTCATTCCACCTTAAATATCCCAGGAAAGCGAAAAATGGATAAAAAATTTGAGGTCCTTATGTACAATGGCATACCACTCAGCCATGAAATCAATGTCATAAGGCTAGTAGCAGCATGATGAGTGGATTTAGGTACGACGATTCTAAGTGAAATAAGTCACACAGAAAAGGACACTTCTCATAAGGTGTCACTTATAGAGGGAATGTAAAAACCGTTACACTTGAACTGAGTTAGAAAACAGAACAGAGTCACACATGCAGAAAACACACTATGGCTGCTTAACGGGAAAGCGAGGTGGGGTGATACATAAAGCAAGAGTTTCAAATTAGCTCAGATACCGTTCCATAAACCCAATATGTAATAGACAAGACCTACTCCTTGCTCAGAGAACTGGACTCAACACGCCCGATTCACCGCACAAGAATATATCTGACTAGTAATAATCTTAAAACCTATGTATTGATATCTCTCTGTTAGTGTGTCAAGTGGGTGTAAAGCGGCATAAACACAGCCGTGAAAAGCAGCTAAACCCCATTATAAAAATAAATTTCTTTTAAAAACCCATGAAACAAAGACAGTGAAAGAGAGAGAAATTCTTACACAATTCGTTCAGGGGCTGTGATGCAACCTGGATTGACCATATCTAGACCCACAGCTGGATGAGACATAAGGGTGGACACTCTTGGGGCTGAGAGGTTTGGTGAGGTTGGGTGAGCAAACGCAGACCCTTTAAAGTAATACTGCGTGCTACCCATCGCATGGGTCCCAAATCTCCAGGTTCAAGGGCATCTTCCTACATCGAAAACATGCATGAGAAACCAAGAAGATGGTACACCGTGTGTTGGGGAAAGGTTTCTAAAATGCACCTCATTTCTCATCTCCTTGTGCTCGGGTTCGCCATTCCAGCCACTTTAGTAGCAATCTCCCTACTTGGAGCATCAGCATCTTTAACCTCCTGTTCCGTACAGGTTGCAATTTGTCCTGAGGATGAACGGGAAGACGGGGAACCAATGAGAGACTAGCTCTTGGTGTTGGGACAGGCACAGGTCACTCTATTTTCCCATCAGGAAGAAGAATTAACCACAGGCTCAGCCTGCCCCCCGGAACCAGAACAGGGCCTGAAGCCATTCTGCGCTTTTGCGGCCACCTCCCAAAAAAGCGAGTTGTAAAATGGAGCTTCAGGGCACTGCAATTCACAATCCTACAGAGTTATAAATGATAACTCTCGTCCACAAATATATTGAGGGAAGGCAAAGACGAGGAATTGAAATCAAGGCAGAATTGCAGGAAACAGATTTCAGGAGGTAGATTCGAATCGCTTTTAAAGCACATGAAAAGCGCCAAAACGTTGACAATGATGCCCTTGGCCAAAAAGGGCGTATGCGTTTTTTCCTGAATATATTCAGGAAAAAACGCATACGCCGTTTTTGGCCAACCAAGCAACCTGGAAAGGCCAATCAGCGCTATAAAGAAGTCTCGCTTCCCATCAGTCAAAAGGGCCATGCTGAAAAAAGTGTCAAAACCAGAAATGCAGGACAGGCCATGGAGAAATGGGAGCCTTGCTACACTGATGGGCGGGATGTAAATTGCCAACAGCCACTCTGGAGAAGTGTACGGTGTGTCCTGAAACATCTAAAAAACACAGCTTAGAGAGCATAGGGCACTTCCACGCATGGGGGTATAAAGTGGGAAAATTAAAAATCAGCAAGACACAAGCACCCCAAAGTTTAGGGCTGCTCTGTTGACAAGGACCTCTACTTCATTCCACCTTAAATATCCCAGGAAAGCGAAAAATGGATAAAAAATTTGAGGTCCTTATGTACAATGGCATACCACTCAGCCATGAAATCAATGTCATAAGGCTAGTAGCAGCATGATGAGTGGATTTAGGTACGACGATTCTAAGTGAAATAAGTCACACAGAAAAGGACACTTCTCATAAGGTGTCACTTATAGAGGGAATGTAAAAACCGTTACACTTGAACTGAGTTAGAAAACAGAACAGAGTCACACATGCAGAAAACACACTATGGCTGCTTAACGGGAAAGCGAGGTGGGGTGATACATAAAGCAAGAGTTTCAAATTAGCTCAGATACCGTTCCATAAACCCAATATGTAATAGACAAGACCTACTCCTTGCTCAGAGAACTGGACTCAACACGCCCGATTCACCGCACAAGAATATATCTGACTAGTAATAATCTTAAAACCTATGTATTGATATCTCTCTGTTAGTGTGTCAAGTGGGTGTAAAGCGGCATAAACACAGCCGTGAAAAGCAGCTAAACCCCATTATAAAAATAAATTTCTTTTAAAAACCCATGAAACAAAGACAGTGAAAGAGAGAGAAATTCTTACACAATTCGTTCAGGGGCTGTGATGCAACCTGGATTGACCATATCTAGACCCACAGCTGGATGAGACATAAGGGTGGACACTCTTGGGGCTGAGAGGTTTGGTGAGGTTGGGTGAGCAAACGCAGACCCTTTAAAGTAATACTGCGTGCTACCCATCGCATGGGTCCCAAATCTCCAGGTTCAAGGGCATCTTCCTACATCGAAAACATGCATGAGAAACCAAGAAGATGGTACACCGTGTGTTGGGGAAAGGTTTCTAAAATGCACCTCATTTCTCATCTCCTTGTGCTCGGGTTCGCCATTCCAGCCACTTTAGTAGCAATCTCCCTACTTGGAGCATCAGCATCTTTAACCTCCTGTTCCGTACAGGTTGCAATTTGTCCTGAGGATGAACGGGAAGACGGGGAACCAATGAGAGACTAGCTCTTGGTGTTGGGACAGGCACAGGTCACTCTATTTTCCCATCAGGAAGAAGAATTAACCACAGGCTCAGCCTGCCCCCCGGAACCAGAACAGGGCCTGAAGCCATTCTGCGCTTTTGCGGCCACCTCCCAAAAAAGCGAGTTGTAAAATGGAGCTTCAGGGCACTGCAATTCACAATCCTACAGAGTTATAAATGATAACTCTCGTCCACAAATATATTGAGGGAAGGCAAAGACGAGGAATTGAAATCAAGGCAGAATTGCAGGAAACAGATTTCAGGAGGTCGATTCGAATCGCTTTTAAAGCACATGAAAAGCGCCAAAACGTTGACAATGATGCCCTTGGCCAAAAAGGGCGTATGCGTTTTTTCCTGAATATATTCAGGAAAAAACGCATACGCCGTTTTTGGCCAACCAAGCAACCTGGAAAGGCCAATCAGCGCTATAAAGAAGTCTCGCTTCCCATCGGTCAAAAGGGCCATGCTGAAAAAAGTGTCAAAACCAGAAATGCAGGACAGGCCATGGAGAAATGGGAGCCTTGCTACACTGATGGGCGGGATGTAAATTGCCAACAGCCACTCTGGAGAAGTGTACGGTGTGTCCTGAAACATCTAAAAAACACAGCTTAGAGAGCATAGGGCACTTCCACGCATGGGGGTATAAAGTGGGAAAATTAAAAATCAGCAAGACACAAGCACCCCAAAGTTTAGGGCTGCTCTGTTGACAAGGACCTCTACTTCATTCCACCTTAAATATCCCAGGAAAGCGAAAAATGGATAAAAAATTTGAGGTCCTTATGTACAATGGCATACCACTCAGCCATGAAATCAATGTCATAAGGCTAGTAGCAGCATGATGAGTGGATTTAGGTACGACGATTCTAAGTGAAATAAGTCACAAAGAAAAGGACACTTCTCATAAGGTGTCACTTATAGAGGGAATGTAAAAACCGTTACACTTGAACTGAGTTAGAAAACAGAACAGAGTCACACATGCAGAAAACACACTATGGCTGCTTAACGGGAAAGCGAGGTGGGGTGATACATAAAGCAAGAGTTTCAAATTAGCTCAGATACCGTTCCATAAACCCAATATGTAATAGACAAGACCTACTCCTTGCTCAGAGAACTGGACTCAACACGCCCGATTCACCGCACAAGAATATATCTGACTAGTAATAATCTTAAAACCTATGTATTGATATCTCTCTGTTAGTGTGTCAAGTGGGTGTAAAGCGGCATAAACACAGCCGTGAAAAGCAGCTAAACCCCATTATAAAAATAAATTTCTTTTAAAAACCCATGAAACAAAGACAGTGAAAGAGAGAGAAATTCTTACACAATTCGTTCAGGGGCTGTGATGCAACCTGGATTGACCATATCTAGACCCACAGCTGGATGAGACATAAGGGTGGACACTCTTGGGGCTGAGAGGTTTGGTGAGGTTGGGTGAGCAAACGCAGACCCTTTAAAGTAATACTGCGTGCTACCCATCGCATGGGTCCCAAATCTCCAGGTTCAAGGGCATCTTCCTACATCGAAAACATGCATGAGAAACCAAGAAGATGGTACACCGTGTGTTGGGGAAAGGTTTCTAAAATGCACCTCATTTCTCATCTCCTTGTGCTCGGGTTCGCCATTCCAGCCACTTTAGTAGCAATCTCCCTACTTGGAGCATCAGCATCTTTAACCTCCTGTTCCGTACAGGTTGCAATTTGTCCTGAGGATGAACGGGAAGACGGGGAACCAATGAGAGACTAGCTCTTGGTGTTGGGACAGGCACAGGTCACTCTATTTTCCCATCAGGAAGAAGAATTAACCACAGGCTCAGCCTGCCCCCCGGAACCAGAACAGGGCCTGAAGCCATCCTGCGCTTTTGCGGCCACCTCCCAAAAAAGCGAGTTGTAAAATGGAGCTTCAGGGCACTGCAATTCACAATCCTACAGAGTTATAAATGATAACTCTCGTCCACAAATATATTGAGGGAAGGCAAAGACGAGGAATTGAAATCAAGGCAGAATTGCAGGAAACAGATTTCAGGAGGTAGATTCGAATCGCCTTTAAAGCACATGAAAAGCGCCAAAACGTTGACAATGATGCCCTTGGCCAAAAAGGGCGTATGCGTTTTTTCCTGAATATATTCAGGAAAAAACGCATACGCCCTTTTTGGCCAACCAAGCAACCTGGAAAGGCAAATCAGCGCTACAAAGAAGTCTCGCTTCCCATCGGTCAAAAGGGCCATGCTGTAAAAAGTGTCAAAACCAGAAATGCAGGACAGGCCATGGAGAAATGGGAGCCTTGCTACACTGATAGGCGGGATGTAAATTGCCAACAGCCAGTCTGGAGAAGGGTACGGTGTGTCCTGAAACAGCTAAAAAACACAGCTTAGAGAGCATAGGGCACTTCCACGCATGGGGGTATAAAGTGGGAAAATTAAAAATCAGCAAGACACAAGCACCCCAAAGTTTAGGGCTGCTCTGTTGACAAGGACCTCCACTTCATTCCACCTTAAATATCCCAGGAAAGCGAAAAATGGATAAAAAAGTTGTAGACCTTATGTACAATGGAATATCACTCAGCCATGAAATCAATATCATAAGGCTAGTAGCAGCATGATGAGTGGATTTAGGTAAGACGATTCTAAGTGAAATAAGTCACACAGAAAAGGACACTTCTCATAAGGTGTCACTTATAGAGGGAATGTAAAAACCGTTACACTTGAACTGAATTACAAAACAGAACAGAGTCACACATGCAGAAAACACACTATGGCTGCTTAACGGGAAAGGTGAGGTGGGGTGATACATAAAACAAGAGTTTCAAATTAGCTCAGATACCGTTCCATAAACCCAATATGTAATAGACAAGACCTACTCCTTGCTCAGAGAACTGGACTCAACACGCCCGATTCACCACACAAGAATATATCTGACTAGTAATAATCTTAAAACCTATGTATTGATATCTCTCTGTTAGTGTGTCAAGTGGGTGTAAAGCGGCATAAACACAGCCGTGAAAAGCAGCTAAACCCCATTATAAAAATAAATTACTTTTAAAAACCCATGAAACAAAGACAGTGAAAGAGAGAGAAATTCTTACACAATTCGTTCAGGGGCTGTGATGCAACCTGGATTGACCATATCTAGACCCACAGCTGGATGAGACATAAGGGTGGACACTCTTGGGGCTGAGAGGTTTCGTGAAGTATGGTGAGCAAACGCAGACCCTTTAAAGTAATACTGCGTGCTACCCGTCCCATGGGTCCCAAATCTCCAGGTTCAAGGGCATCTTCCTACATCGAAAACAGGCATGAGAAACACAGAAGATGGTACACCATGTGATGGGGAAAGGTTTCTAAAACGCACCTCATTTCTCATCTCCTTGTGCTCGGGTTCGCCATTCCAGCCACTTTACTAGCAATCTCCCTACGTGGAGCATCAGCACCTTTAACCTCCTGTCCCGTACAGGTTGCAATTTGTCCTGAGGATGAATGGGAAGACGGGGAACCAATGAGAGACTAGCTCTTGGTGTTGGGACAGGCACAGGTCACTCTATTTTCCCATCAGGAAGAAGAATTAACCACAGGCTCACCCTGCCAACCGGAACCAGAACAGGGCCTGAAGCCATCCTGCGCTTTTGCGGCCAGCTCCCAAAAAAGCGAGTTCTAAAATGGAGCTTCAGGGCACAGCAATTCACAAACCTGCAGAGTTATAAATGATAACTCTCGTCCACAAATATATTGAGGGAAGGCAAAGAAGAGGATTTGAAATCAAGGCAGAATTGCAGGAAACAGATTTCAGGAGGTAGATTCGAATCGCCTTTAAAGCACATGAAAAGCGGCAAAACGTTGACAATGATGCCCTTGGCCAAAAAGGGCGTATGCGTTTTTTCCTGAATATATTCAGGAAAAAACGCATACGCCCTTTTTGGCCAACCAAGCAACCAGGAAAGGCAAATCAGCGGTACAAAGAAGTCTCGCTTCCCATCGGTCAAAAGGGCCATGCTGAAAAAAGTTTCAAAACCAGAAATGCAGGACAGGCCATGGAGAAATGGGAGCCTTGCTACACTGATGGGCGGGATGTAAATGGCCAACAGCCAGTCTGGAGAAGGGTACGGTGTGTCCTGAAACAGCTAAAAAACACAGCTTAGAGAGCATAGGGCACTTCCACGCATGGGGGTATAAAGTGGGAAAATTAAAAATCAGCAAGACACAAGCACCCCAAAGTTTAGGGCTGCTCTGTTGACAAGGACCTCCACTTCATTCCACCTTAAATATCCCAGGAAAGCGAAAAATGGATAAAAAAGTGGTGGTCCTTATGTACAATGGAATATCACTCAGCCATGAAATCAATATCATAAGGCTAGTAGCAGCATGATGAGTGGATTTAGGTACGACGATTCTAAGTGAAATAAGTCACACAGAAAAGGACACTTCTCATAAGGTGTCACTTATAGAGGGAATGTAAAACCGTTACACTTGAACTGAATTATAAAACAGAACAGAGTCACACATGCAGAAAACACACTATGGCTGCTTAACAGGAAAGGTGAGGTGGGGTGATACATAAAACAAGAGTTTCAAATTAGCTCAGATACCGTTCCATAAACCCAATATGTAATAGACAAGACCTACTCCTTGCTCAGAGAACTGGACTCAACACGCCTGATTCACCGCACAAGAATATATCTGACTAGTAATAATCTTAAAACCTATGTATTGATATCTCTCTGTTAGTGTGTCAAGTGGGTGTAAAGCGGCATAAACACAGCCGTGAAAAGCAGCTAAACCCCATTATAAAAATAAATTACTTTTAAAAACCCATGAAACAAAGACAGGGAAAGAGAGAGAAATTCTTACACAATTCGTTCAGGGGCTGTGATGCAACCTGGATTGACCATATCTAGACCCACAGCTGGATGAGACATAAGGGTGGACACTCTTGGGGCTGAGAGTTTTGGTGCAGTTGGGTGAGCAAACCCAGACCCTTTAAAGTAATACTGCGTGCTACCCGTCCCATGGGTCCCAAATCTCCAGGTTCAAGGGCATCTTCCTACATCGAAAACCGGCATGAGAAACCCAGAAAATGGTACACCGTGTGATGGGGAAAGGTTTCTAAAACGCACCTCATTTCTCATCTCCTTGTGCTCGGGTTCGCCATTCCAGCCACTTTACTAGCAATCTCCCTACGTGGAGCATCAGCACCTTTAACCTCCTGTTCCATACAGGTTGAAATTTGTCCTGAGGATGAATGGGAAGACGGGGAACCAATGAGAGACTAGCTCTTGGTGTTGGGACAGGCACAGGTCACTCTATTTTCCCATCAGGAAGAAGAATTAACCACAGGCTCACCCTGCCAACCGGAACCAGAACAGGGCCTGAAGCCATCCTGCGCTTTTGCAGCCAGCTCCCAAAAAAGCGAGTTCTAAAATGGAGCTTCAGGGCACAGCAATTCAAAAACCTGCAGAGTTATAAATGATAACTCTCGTCCACAAATATATTGAGGGAAGGCAAAGAAGAGGATTTGAAATCAAGGCAGAATTGCAGGAAACAGATTTCAGGAGGTAGATTCGAATCGCCTTTAAAGCACATGAAGAGCGGCAAAACGTTGACAATGATGCCCTTGGCCAAAAAGGGCGTATGCGTTTTTTCCTGAATATATTCAGGAAAAAACGCATACGCCCTTTTTGGCCAACCAAGCAACCTGGAAAGGCAAATCAGCGCTACAAAGAAGTCTCGCTTCCCATCGGTCAAAAGGGCCATGCTGAAAAAAGTTTCAAAACCAGAAATGCAGGACAGGCCATGGAGAAATGGGAGCCTTGCTACACTGATGGGCGGGATGTAAATTGGCAACAGCCAGTCTGGAGAAGGGTACGGTGTGTCCTGAAACAGCTAAAAAACACAGCTTAGAGAGCATAGGGCACTTCCACGCATGGGGGTATAAAGTGGGAAAATTAAAAATCAGCAAGACACAAGCACCCCAAAGTTTAGGGCTGCTCTGTTGACAAGGACCTCCACTTCATTCCACCTTAAATATCCCAGGAAAGCGAAAAATGGATAAAAAATTTGAGGTCCTTATGTACAATGGCATACCACTCAGCCATGAAATCAATGTCATAAGGCTAGTAGCAGCATGATGAGTGGATTTAGGTACGACGATTCTAAGTGAAATAAGTCACACAGAAAAGGACACTTCTCATAAGGTGTCACTTATAGAGGGAATGTAAAAACCGTTACACTTGAACTGAGTTAGAAAACAGAACAGAGTCACACATGCAGAAAACACACTATGGCTGCTTAACGGGAAAGCGAGGTGGGGTGATACATAAAGCAAGAGTTTCACATTAGCTCAGATACCGTTCCATAAACCCAATATGTAATAGACAAGACCTACTCCTTGCTCAGAGAACTGGACTCAACACGCCCGATTCACCGCAGAAGAATATATCTGACTAGTAATAATCTTAAAACCTATGTATTGATATCTCTCTGTTAGTGTGTCAAGTGGGTGTAAAGCGGCATAAACACAGCCGTGAAAAGCAGCTAAACCCCATTATAAAAATAAATTTCTTTTAAAAACCCATGAAACAAGGACAGTGAAAGAGAGAGAAATTCTTACACAATTCGTTCAGGGGCTGTGATGCAACCTGGATTGACCATATCTAGACCCACAGCTGGATGAGACATAAGGGTGGACACTCTTGGGGCTGAGAGGTTTGGTGAGGTTGGGTGAGCAAACGCAGACCCTTTAAAGTAATACTGCGTGCTACCCATCGCATGGGTCCCAAATCTCCAGGTTCAAGGGCATCTTCCTACATCGAAAACATGCATGAGAAACCAAGAAGATGGTACACCGTGTGTTGGGGAAAGGTTTCTAAAATGCACCTCATTTCTCATCTCCTTGTGCTCGGGTTCGCCATTCCAGCCACTTTAGTAGCAATCTCCCTACTTGGAGCATCAGCATCTTTAACCTCCTGTTCCGTACAGGTTGCAATTTGTCCTGAGGATGAACGGGAAGACGGGGAACCAATGAGAGACTAGCTCTTGGTGTTGGGACAGGCACAGGTCACTCTATTTTCCCATCAGGAAGAAGAATTAACCACAGGCTCAGCCTGCCCCCCGGAACCAGAACAGGGCCTGAAGCCATCCTGCGCTTTTGCGGCCACCTCCCAAAAAAGCGAGTTGTAAAATGGAGCTTCAGGGCACTGCAATTCACAATCCTACAGAGTTATAAATGATAACTCTCGTCCACAAATATATTGAGGGAAGGCAAAGACGAGGAATTGAAATCAAGGCAGAATTGCAGGAAACAGATTTCAGGAGGTAGATTCGAATCGCCTTTAAAGCACATGAAAAGCGCCAAAACGTTGACAATGATGCCCTTGGCCAAAAAGGGCGTATGCGTTTTTTCCTGAATATATTCAGGAAAAAACGCATACGCCCTTTTTGGCCAACCAAGCAACCTGGAAAGGCAAATCAGCGCTACAAAGAAGTCTCGCTTCCCATCGGTCAAAAGGGCCATGCTGTAAAAAGTGTCAAAACCAAAAATGCAGGACAGGCCATGGAGAAATGGGAGCCTTGCTACACTGATGGGCGGGATGTAAATTGCCAACAGCCAGTCTGGAGAAGGGTACGGTGTGTCCTGAAACAGCTAAAAAACACAGCTTAGAGAGCATAGGGCACTTCCACGCATGGGGGTATAAAGTGGGAAAATTAAAAATCAGCAAGACACAAGCACCCCAAAGTTTAGGGCTGCTCTGTTGACAAGGACCTCCACTTCATTCCACCTTAAATATCCCAGGAAAGCGAAAAATGGATAAAAAAGTTGTAGACCTTATGTACAATGGAATATCACTCAGCCATGAAATCAATATCATAAGGCTAGTAGCAGCATGATGAGTGGATTTAGGTAAGACGATTCTAAGTGAAATAAGTCACACAGAAAAGGACACTTCTCATAAGGTGTCACTTATAGAGGGAATGTAAAAACCGTTACACTTGAACTGAATTACAAAACAGAACAGAGTCACACATGCAGAAAACACACTATGGCTGCTTAACGGGAAAGGTGAGGTGGGGTGATACATAAAACAAGAGTTTCAAATTAGCTCAGATACCGTTCCATAAACCCAATATGTAATAGACAAGACCTACTCCTTGCTCAGAGAACTGGACTCAACATGCCCGATTCACCACACAAGAATATATCTGACTAGTAATAATCTTAAAACCTATGTATTGATATCTCTCTGTTAGTGTGTCAAGTGGGTGTAAAGCGGCATAAACACAGCCGTGAAAAGCAGCTAAACCCCATTATAAAAATAAATTACTTTTAAAAACCCATGAAACAAAGACAGGGAAAGAGAGAGAAATTCTTACACAATTCGTTCAGGGGCTGTGATGCAACCTGGATTGACCATATCTAGACCCACAGCTGGATGAGACATAAGGGTGGACACCCTTGGGGCTGAGAGGTTTGGTGCAGTTGGGTGAGCAAACCCAGACCCTTTAAAGTAATACTGCGTGCTACCCGTCCCATGGGTCCCAAATCTCCAGGTTCAAGGGCATCTTCCTACATCGAAAACCGGCATGAGAAACCCAGAAAATGGTACACCGTGTGATGGGGAAAGGTTTCTAAAACGCACCTCATTTCTCATCTCCTTGTGCTCGGGTTCGCCATTCCAGCCACTTTACTAGCAATCTGCCTATGTGGAGCATCAGCACCTTTAACCTCCTGTTCCGTACAGGTTGCAATTTGTCCTGAGGATGAATGGGAAGACGGGGAACCAATGAGAGACTAGCTCCTGGTGTTGGGACAGGCACAGGTCACTCTATTTTCCCATCAGGAAGAAGAATTAACCACAGGCTCACCCTGCCAACCGGAACCAGAACAGGGCCTGAAGCCATCCTGCGCTTTTGCGGCCAGCTCCCAAAACAGCGAGTTCTAAAATGGAGCTTCAGGGCACAGCAATTCACAAACCTGCAGAGTTATAAATGATAACTCTCGTCCACAAATATATTGAGGGAAGGCAAAGAAGAGGATTTGAAATCAAGGCAGAATTGCAGGAAACAGATTTCAGGAGGTAGATTCGAATCGCCTTTAAAGCACATGAAAAGCGGCAAAACGTTGACAATGATGCCCTTGGCCAAAAAGGGCGTATGCGTTTTTTCCTGAATATATTCAGGAAAAAACGCATACGCCCTTTTTGGCCAACCAAGCAACCTGGAAAGGCAAATCAGCGCTACAAAGAAGTCGCGCTTCCCATCGGTCAAAAGGGCCATGCTGAAAAAAGTTTCAAAACCAGAAATGCAGGACAGGCCATGGAGAAATGGGAGCCTTGCTACACTGATGGGCGGGATGTAAATTGCCAACAGCCACTCTGGAGAAGGGCACGGTGTGTCCTGAAACAGCTAAAAAACACAGCTTAGAGAGCATAGGGCACTTCCACGCATGGGGGTATAAAGTGGGAAAATTAAAAATCAGCAAGACACAAGCACCCCATAGTTTAGGGCTGTTCTTTTGACAAGGACCTCCACTTCAATCCACCTTAAATATCCCAGGAAAGCGAAAAATGGATAAAAAATTTGTAGTCCTTATGTACAATGGAATATCACTCAGCCATGAAATCAATATCATAAGGCTAGTAGCAGCATGATGAGTGGATTTAGGTACGACGATTCTAAGTGAAATAAGTCACACAGAAAAGGACACTTCTCATAAGGTGTCACCTATAGAGGGAATGTAAAAACCGTTACACTTGAACTGAATTACAAAACAGAACAGAGTCACACATGCAGAAAACACACTATGGCTGCTTAACAGGAAAGGTGAGGTGGGGTGATACATAAAACAAGAGTTTCAAATTAGCTCAGATACCGTTCCATAAACCCAATATGTAATAGACAAGACCTACTCCTTGCTCAGAGAACTGGACTCAACACGCCTAATTCACCGCACAAGAATATATCTGACTAGTGATAATCTTAAAACCTATGTATTGATATCTCTCTGTTAGTGTGTCAAGTGGGTGTAAAGCGGCATAAACACAGCCGTGAAAAGCAGCTAAACCCCATTATAAAAATAAATTACTTTTAAAAACCCATGAAACAAAGACAGTGAAAGAGAAAGAAATTCTTACACAATTCGTTCAGGGGCTGTGATGCAACCTGGATTGACCATATCTAGACCCACAGCTGGATGAGACATAAGGGTGGACACTCTTGGGGCTGAGAGGTTTGGTGAAGTTGGGTGAGCAAACCCAGACCCTTTAAAGTAATACTGCGTGCTACCCGTCCCATGGGTCCCAAATCTCCAGGTTCAAGGGCATCTTCCTACATCGAAAACAGGCATGAGAAACCCAGAAGATGGTACACCATGTGATGGGGAAAGGTTTCTAAAACGCACCTCATTTCTCATCTCCTTGTGCTCGGGTTCGCCATTCCAGCCACTTTACTAGCAATCTCCCTACGTGGAGCATCAGCACCTTTAACCTCCTGTTCCGTACAGGTTGCAATTTGTCCTGAGGATGAACGGGAAGACGGGGAACCAATGAGAGACTAGCTCTTGGTGTTGGGACAGGCACAGGTCACTCTATTTTCCCATCAGGAAGAAGAATTAACCACAGGCTCAGCCTGCCCCCAGGAACCAGAACAGGGCCTGAAGCCATCCTGCGCTTTTGCGGCCAGCTCCCAAAAACGCGAGTTGTAAAATGGAGCTTCAGGGCACTGCAATTCACAAACCTGCAGAGTTATAAATGATAACTCTCGTCCACAAATATATTGAGGGAAGGCAAAGAAGAGGATTTGAAGTCAAGGCAGAATTGCAGGAAACAGATTTCAGGAGGTAGATTCGAATCGCCTTTAAAGCACATGAAAAGCGGCAAAACGTTGACAATGATGCCCTTGGCCAAAAAGGGCGTATGCGTTTTTTCCTGAATATATTCAGGAAAAAACGCATACGCCCTTTTTGGCCAACCAAGCAACCTGGAAAGGCAAATCAGCGCTACAAAGAAGTCTCGCTTCCCATCGGTCAAAAGGGCCATGCTGAAAAAAGTTTCAAAACCAGAAATGCAGGACAGGCCATGGAGAAATGGGAGCCTTGCTACACTGATGGGCGGGATGTAAATTGCCAACAGCCACTCTGGAGAAGGGCACGGTGTGTCCTGAAACAGCTAAAAAACACAGCTTAGAGAGCATAGGGCACTTCCACGCATGGGGGTATAAAGTGGGAAAATTAAAAATCAGCAAGACACAAGCACCCCATAGTTTAGGGCTGCTCTTTTGACAAGGACCTCCACTTCAATCCACCTTAAATATCCCAGGAAAGCGAAAAATGGATAAAAAAGTTGTAGTCCTTATGTACAATGGAATATCACTCAGCCATGAAATCAATATCATAAGGCTAGTAGCAGCATGATGAGTGGATTTAGGTACGACGATTCTAAGTGAAATAAGTCACACAGAAAAGGACACTTCTCATAAGGTGTCACTTATAGAGGGAATGTAAAAACCGTTACACTTGAACTGAATTACAAAACAGAACAGAGTCACACATGCAGAAAACACACTACGGCTGCTTAACTGGAAAGATGAGGTGGGGTGATACATAAAACAAGAGTTTCAAATTAGCTCAGATACCGTTCCATAAACCCAATATGTAATAGACAAGACCTACTCCTTGCTCAGAGAACTGGACTCAACACGCCCGATTCACCGCAGAAGAATATATCTGACTAGTAATAATCTTAAAACCTATGTATTGATATCTCTCTGTTAGTGTGTCAAGTGGGTGTAAAGCGGCATAAACACAGCCGTGAAAAGCAGCTAAACCCCATTATAAAAATAAATTTCTTTTAAAAACCCATGAAACAAGGACAGTGAAAGAGAGAGAAATTCTTACACAATTCGTTCAGGGGCTGTGATGCAACCTGGATTGACCATATCTAGACCCACAGCTGGATGAGACATAAGGGTGGACACTCTTGGGGCTGAGAGGTTTGGTGAGGTTGGGTGAGCAAACGCAGACCCTTTAAAGTAATACTGCGTGCTACCCATCGCATGGGTCCCAAATCTCCAGGTTCAAGGGCATCTTCCTACATCGAAAACATGCATGAGAAACCAAGAAGATGGTACACCGTGTGTTGGGGAAAGGTTTCTAAAATGCACCTCATTTCTCATCTCCTTGTGCTCGGGTTCGCCATTCCAGCCACTTTAGTAGCAATCTCCCTACTTGGAGCATCAGCATCTTTAACCTCCTGTTCTGTACAGGTTGCAATTTGTCCTGAGGATGAACGGGAAGACGGGGAACCAATGAGAGACTAGCTCTTGGTGTTGGGACAGGCACAGGTCACTCTATTTTCCCATCAGGAAGAAGAATTAACCACAGGCTCAGCCTGCCCCCCGGAACCAGAACAGGGCCTGAAGCCATCCTGCGCTTTTGCGGCCACCTCCCAAAAAAGCGAGTTGTAAAATGGAGCTTCAGGGCACTGCAATTCACAATCCTACAGAGTTATAAATGATAACTCTCGTCCACAAATATATTGAGGGAAGGCAAAGACGAGGAATTGAAATCAAGGCAGAATTGCAGGAAACAGATTTCAGGAGGTAGATTCGAATCGCCTTTAAAGCACATGAAAAGCGCCAAAACGTTGACAATGATGCCCTTGGCCAAAAAGGGCGTATGCGTTTTTTCCTGAATATATTCAGGAAAAAACGCATACGCCCTTTTTGGCCAACCAAGCAACCTGGAAAGGCAAATCAGCGCTACAAAGAAGTCTCGCTTCCCATCGGTCAAAAGGGCCATGCTGTAAAAAGTGTCAAAACCAAAAATGCAGGACAGGCCATGGAGAAATGGGAGCCTTGCTACACTGATGGGCGGGATGTAAATTGCCAACAGCCAGTCTGGAGAAGGGTACGGTGTGTCCTGAAACAGCTAAAAAACACAGCTTAGAGAGCATAGGGCACTTCCACGCATGGGGGTATAAAGTGGGAAAATTAAAAATCAGCAAGACACAAGCACCCCAAAGTTTAGGGCTGCTCTGTTGACAAGGACCTCCACTTCATTCCACCTTAAATATCCCAGGAAAGCGAAAAATGGATAAAAAAGTTGTAGACCTTATGTACAATGGAATATCACTCAGCCATGAAATCAATATCATAAGGCTAGTAGCAGCATGATGAGTGGATTTAGGTAAGACGATTCTAAGTGAAATAAGTCACACAGAAAAGGACACTTCTCATAAGGTGTCACTTATAGAGGGAATGTAAAAACCGTTACACTTGAACTGAATTACAAAACAGAACAGAGTCACACATGCAGAAAACACACTATGGCTGCTTAACGGGAAAGGTGAGGTGGGGTGATACATAAAACAAGAGTTTCAAATTAGCTCAGATACCGTTCCATAAACCCAATATGTAATAGACAAGACCTACTCCTTGCTCAGAGAACTGGACTCAACATGCCCGATTCACCACACAAGAATATATCTGACTAGTAATAATCTTAAAACCTATGTATTGATATCTCTCTGTTAGTGTGTCAAGTGGGTGTAAAGCGGCATAAACACAGCCGTGAAAAGCAGCTAAACCCCATTATAAAAATAAATTACTTTTAAAAACCCATGAAACAAAGACAGGGAAAGAGAGAGAAATTCTTACACAATTCGTTCAGGGGCTGTGATGCAACCTGGATTGACCATATCTAGACCCACAGCTGGATGAGACATAAGGGTGGACACCCTTGGGGCTGAGAGGTTTGGTGCAGTTGGGTGAGCAAACCCAGACCCTTTAAAGTAATACTGCGTGCTACCCGTCCCATGGGTCCCAAATCTCCAGGTTCAAGGGCATCTTCCTACATCGAAAACCGGCATGAGAAACCCAGAAAATGGTACACCGTGTGATGGGGAAAGGTTTCTAAAACGCACCTCATTTCTCATCTCCTTGTGCTCGGGTTCGCCATTCCAGCCACTTTACTAGCAATCTGCCTACGTGGAGCATCAGCACCTTTAACCTCCTGTTCCGTACAGGTTGCAATTTGTCCTGAGGATGAATGGGAAGACGGGGAACCAATGAGAGACTAGCTCCTGGTGTTGGGACAGGCACAGGTCACTCTATTTTCCCATCAGGAAGAAGAATTAACCACAGGCTCACCCTGCCAACCGGAACCAGAACAGGGCCTGAAGCCATCCTGCGCTTTTGCGGCCAGCTCCCAAAACAGCGAGTTCTAAAATGGAGCTTCAGGGCACAGCAATTCACAAACCTGCAGAGTTATAAATGATAACTCTCGTCCACAAATATATTGAGGGAAGGCAAAGAAGAGGATTTGAAATCAAGGCAGAATTGCAGGAAACAGATTTCAGGAGGTAGATTCGAATCGCCTTTAAAGCACATGAAAAGCGGCAAAACGTTGACAATGATGCCCTTGGCCAAAAAGGGCGTATGCGTTTTTTCCTGAATATATTCAGGAAAAAACGCATACGCCCTTTTTGGCCAACCAAGCAACCTGGAAAGGCAAATCAGCGCTACAAAGAAGTCGCGCTTCCCATCGGTCAAAAGGGCCATGCTGAAAAAAGTTTCAAAACCAGAAATGCAGGACAGGCCATGGAGAAATGGGAGCCTTGCTACACTGATGGGCGGGATGTAAATTGCCAACAGCCACTCTGGAGAAGGGCACGGTGTGTCCTGAAACAGCTAAAAAACACAGCTTAGAGAGCATAGGGCACTTCCACGCATGGGGGTATAAAGTGGGAAAATTAAAAATCAGCAAGACACAAGCACCCCATAGTTTAGGGCTGTTCTTTTGACAAGGACCTCCACTTCAATCCACCTTAAATATCCCAGGAAAGCGAAAAATGGATAAAAAATTTGTAGTCCTTATGTACAATGGAATATCACTCAGCCATGAAATCAATATCATAAGGCTAGTAGCAGCATGATGAGTGGATTTAGGTACGACGATTCTAAGTGAAATAAGTCACACAGAAAAGGACACTTCTCATAAGGTGTCACCTATAGAGGGAATGTAAAAACCGTTACACTTGAACTGAATTACAAAACAGAACAGAGTCACACATGCAGAAAACACACTATGGCTGCTTAACAGGAAAGGTGAGGTGGGGTGATACATAAAACAAGAGTTTCAAATTAGCTCAGATACCGTTCCATAAACCCAATATGTAATAGACAAAACCTACTCCTTGCTCAGAGAACTGGACTCAACACGCCTGATTCACCGCACAAGAATATATCTGACTAGTAATAATCTTAAAACCTATGAATTGATATCTCTCTGTTAGTGTGTCAAGTGGGTGTAAAGCGGCATAAACACAGCCGTGAAAAGCAGCTAAACCCCATTATAAAAATAAATTACTTTTAAAAACCCATGAAACAAAGACAGTGAAAGAGAGAGAAATTCTTACACAATTCGTTCAGGGGCTGTGATGCAACCTGGATTGACCATATCTAGACCCACAGCTGGATGAGACATAAGGGTGGACACTCTTGGGGCTGAGAGGTTTGGTGAAGTTGGGTGAGCAAACGCAGACCCTTTAAAGTAATACTGCGTGCTACCCATCGCATGGGTCCCAAATCTCCAGGTTCAAGGGCATCTTCCTACATCGAAAACATGCATGAGAAACCCAGAAGATGGTACACCGTGTGATGGGGAAATGTTTCTAAAACGCACCTCATTTCTCATCTCCTTGTGCTCGGGTTCGCCATTCCAGCCACTTTACTAGCAATCTCCCTACGTGGAGCATCAGCACCTTTAACCTCCTGTTCCGTACAGGTTGCAGTTTGTCCTGAGGATGAATGGGAAGACGGGGAACCAATGAGAGACTAGCTCTTGGTGTTGGGACAGGCACAGGTCACTCTATTTTCCCATCAGGAAGAAGAATTAACCACAGGCTCACCCTGCCCACCGGAACCAGAACAGGGCCTGAAGCCATCCTGCGCTTTTGCGGCCAGCTCCCAAAAAAGCGAGTTGTAAAATGGAGCTTCAGGGCACAGCAATTCACAAACCTGCAGAGTTATAAATGATAACTCTCGTCCACAAATATATTGAGGGAAGGCAAAGAAGAGGATTTGAAATCAAGGCAGAATTGCAGGAAACAGATTTCAGGAGGTACATTCGAATCGCCTTTAAAGCACATGAAAAGCGGCAAAACGTTGACAATGATGCCCTTGGCCAAAAAGGGCGTATGCGTTTTTTCCTGAATATATTCAGGAAAAAACGCATACGCCCTTTTTGGCCAACCAAGCAACCTGGAAAGGCAAATCAGCGCTACTAAGAAGTCTCGCTTCCCATTGGTCAAAAGGGCCATTCTGAAAAAAGTGTCAAAACCAGAAATGCAGGACAGGCCATGGAGAAATGGGAGCCTTGCTACACTGATGGGCGGGATGTAAATTGCCAACAGCCACTCTGGAGAAGGGTACGGTGTTTCCTGAACCATCTAAAAAACACAGCCTAGAGAGGATAGGGCACTTCCACGCATGGGGGTATAAAGTGGGAAAATTGAAAATCAGCAAGACACAAGCACCCCAACGTTTAGGGCTGCTCTGTTGACAAGGACTTCCACTTCATTCCACCTTAAATATCCCAGGAAAGAGAAAAATGGATAAAAAAGTTGTGGTCCTTATATACGATGGAATATCACTCAGCCATGAAATCAATGTCATAAGGCTAGTAGGAGCATGATGAGTGGATTTAGGTACGACGATTCTAAGTGAAATAAGTCACACAGAAAAGGACACTTCTCATAAGGTGTCACTTATAGAGGGAATGTAAAAACTGTTACACTTGAACTGAATTACAAAACAGAACAGAGTCACACATGCAGAAAACACACTATGGCTGCTTAACTGGAAAGGTGAGGTGGGGTGATACATAAAACAAGAGTTTCAAATTAGCTCAGATACCGTTCCATAAACCCAATATGTTATAGACAAAACCTACTCCTTGCTCAGAGAACTGGACTCAACACGCCTGATTCACCGCACAAGAATATATCTGACTAGTAATAATCTTAAAACCTATGAATTGATATCTCTCTGTTAGTGTGTCAAGTGGGTGTAAAGCGGCATAAACACAGCCGTGAAAAGCAGCTAAAGCCCATTATAAAATAAATTACTTTTAAAAACCCATGAAACAAAGACAGTGAAAGAGAGAGAAATTCTTACACAATTCGTTCAGGGGCTGTGATGCAACCTGGATTGACCATATCTAGACCCACAGCTGGATGAGACATAAGGGTGGACTCTCTTGGGGCTGAGAGGTTTGGTGAAGGTGGGTGAGCAAACGCAGACCCTTTAAAGTAATACTGCGTGCTACCCATCGCATGGGTCCCAAATCTCCAGGTTCAAGGGCATCTTCCTACATCGAAAACAGGCATGAGAAACCCAGAAGATGGTACACCGTGTGATGGGGAAAGGTTTCTAAAACGCACCTCATTTCTCATCTCCTTGTGCTCGGGTTCGCCATTCCAGCCACTTTACTAGCAATCTCCCTACGTGGAGCATCAGCACCTTTAACCTCCTGTTCCGTACAGGTTGCAATTTGTCCTGAGGATGAATGGGAAGACGGGGAACCAATGAGAGACTATCTCTTGGTGTTTGGACAGGCACAGGTCACTCTATTTTCCCATCAGGAAGAAGAATTAACCACAGGCTCACCCTGCGCACTGGAACCAGAACAGGGCCTGAAGCCATCCTGCGCTTTTGCGGCCAGCTCCCAAAAAAGCGAGTTGTAAAATGGAGCTTCAGGGCACAGCAATTCACAAACCTGCAGAGTTATAAATGATAACTCTCGTCCACAAATATATTGACTTAATGCAAAGAAGAGGATTTGAAATCAAGGCAGAATTGCAGGAAACAGATTTCAGGAGGTAGATTCGAATCGCCTTTAAAGCACATGAAAAGCGGCAAAACGTTGACAATGATGCCCTTGGCCAAAAAGGGCGTATGCGTTTTTTCCTGAATATATTCAGGAAAAAACGCATACGCCCTTTTTGGCCAACCAAGCAACCTGGAAAGGCCAATCAGCGCTACAAAGAAGTCTCGCTTCCCATCGGTCAAAAGGGCCATGCTGAAAAAAGTGTCAAAACCAGAAATGCAGGACAGGCCATGGAGAAATGGGAGCCTTGCTACACTGATGGGCGGGATGTAAATTGCCAACAGCCACTCTGGAGAAGTGTGCGGTGTGTCCTGAAACATCTAAAAAACACAGCTTAGAGAGCATAGGGCACTTCCACGCATGGGGGTATAAAGTGGGAAAATTAAAAATCAGCAAGACACAAGCACCCCAAAGTTTAGGGCTGCTCTGTTGACAAGGACCTCCACTTCATTCCACCTTAAATATCCCAGGAAAGCGAAAAATGGATAAAAAATTTGAGGTCCTTATGTACAATGGCATACCACTCAGCCATGAAATCAATGTCATAAGGCTAGTAGCAGCATGATGAGTGGATTTAGGTACGACGATTCTAAGTGAAATAAGTCACACAGAAAAGGACACTTCTCATAAGGTGTCACTTATAGAGCGAATGTAAAAACGGTTACACTTGAACTGAATTACAAAACAGAACAGAGTCACACATGCAGAAAACACACTATGGCTGCTTAACGGGAAAGCGAGGTGGGGTGATACATAAAGCAAGAGTTTCAAATTAGCTCAGATACCGTTCCATAAACCCAATATGTAATAGACAAGACCTACTCCTTGCTCAGAGAACTGGACTCAACACGCCCGATTCACCGCACAAGAATATATCTGACTAGTAATAATCTTAAAACCTATGTATTGATATCTCTCTGTTAGTGTGTCAAGTGGGTGTAAAGCGGCATAAACACAGCCGTGAAAAGCAGCTAAACCCCATTATAAAAATAAATTTCTTTTAAAAACCCATGAAACAAAGACAGTGAAAGAGAGAGAAATTCTTACACAATTCGTTCAGGGGCTGTGATGCAACCTGGATTGACCATATCTAGACCCACAGCTGGATGAGACATAAGGGTGGACACTCTTGGGGCTGAGAGGTTTGGTGAGGTTGGGTGAGCAAACGCAGACCCTTTAAAGTAATACTGCGTGCTACCCATCGCATGGGTCCCAAATCTCCAGGTTCAAGGGCATCTTCCTACATCGAAAACATGCATGAGAAACCAAGAAGATGGTACACCGTGTGTTGGGGAAAGGTTTCTAAAATGCACCTCATTTCTCATCTCCTTGTGCTCGGGTTCGCCATTCCAGCCACTTTAGTAGCAATCTCCCTACTTGGAGCATCAGCATCTTTAACCTCCTGTTCTGTACAGGTTGCAATTTGTCCTGAGGATGAACGGGAAGACGGGGAACCAATGAGAGACTAGCTCTTGGTGTTGGGACAGGCACAGGTCACTCTATTTTCCCATCAGGAAGAAGAATTAACCACAGGCTCAGCCTGCCCCCCGGAACCAGAACAGGGCCTGAAGCCATCCTGCGCTTTTGCGGCCACCTCCCAAAAAAGCGAGTTGTAAAATGGAGCTTCAGGGCACTGCAATTCACAATCCTACAGAGTTATAAATGATAACTCTCGTCCACAAATATATTGAGGGAAGGCAAAGACGAGGAATTGAAATCAAGGCAGAATTGCAGGAAACAGATTTCAGGAGGTAGATTTGAATCGCCTTTAAAGCACATGAAAAGCGCCAAAACGTTGACAATGATGCCCTTGGCCAAAAAGGGCGTATGCGTTTTTTCCTGAATATATTCAGGAAAAAACGCATACGCCCTTTTTGGCCAACCAAGCAACCTGGAAAGGCCAATCAGCGCTACAAAGAAGTCTCGCTTCCCATCAGTCAAAAGGGCCATGCTGAAAAAAGTGTCAAAACCAGAAATGCAGGACAGGCCATGGAGAAATGGGAGCCTTGCTACACTGATGGGCGGGATGTAAATTGCCAACAGCCACTCTGGAGAAGGGTACGGTGTGTCCTGGAACAGCTAAAAAACACAGCTTAGAGAGCATAGGGCACTTTCACGCATGGGGCTATAAAGTGGGAAAATTAAAAATCAGGAAGACACAAGCACCCCAAAGTTTAGGGCTGCTCTGTTGACAAGGACCTCCACTTCATTCCACCTTAAATATCCCAGGAAAGCGAAAAATGGATAAAAAAGTTGTAGACCTTATGTACAATGGAATATCACTCAGCCATGAAATCAATATCATAAGGCTAGTAGCAGCATGATGAGTGGATTTAGGTACGACGATTCTAAGTGAAATAAGTCACACAGAAAAGGACACTTCTCATAAGGTGTCACTTATAGAGGGAATGTAAAAACCGTTACACTTGAACTGAATTACAAAACAGAACAGAGTCACACATGCAGAAAACACACTATGGCTGCTTAACGGGAAAGGTGAGGTGGGGTGATACATAAAACAAGAGTTTCAAATTAGCTCAGATACCGTTCCATAAACCCAATATGTAATAGACAAGACCTACTCCTTGCTCAGAGAACTGGACTCAACACGCCCGATTCACCACACAAGAATATATCTGACTAGTAATAATCTTAAAACCTATGTATTGATATCTCTCTGTTAGTGTGTCAAGTGGGTGTAAAGCGGCATAAACACAGCCGTGAAAAGCAGCTAAACCCCATTATAAAAATAAATTACTTTTAAAAACCCATGAAACAAAGACAGTGAAAGAGAGAGAAATTCTTACACAATTCGTTCAGGGGCTGTGATGCAAACTGGATTGACCATATCTAGACCCACAGCTGGATGAGACATAAGGGTGGACACTCTTGGGGCTGAGAGGTTTCGTGAAGTATGGTGAGCAAACGCAGACCCTTTAAAGTAATACTGCGTGCTACCCGTCCCATGGGTCCCAAATCTCCAGGTTCAAGGGCATCTTCCTACATCGAAAACCAGCATGAGAAACCCAGAAAATGGTACACCGTGTGATGGGGAAAGGTTTCTAAAACGCACCTCATTTCTCATCTCCTTGTGCTCGGGTTCGCCATTCCAGCCACTTTACTAGCAATCTCCCTACGTGGAGCATCAGCACCTTTAACCTCCTGTTCCGTACAGGTTGCAATTTGTCCTGAGGATGAACGGGAAGACGGGGAACCAATGAGAGACTAGCTCTTGGTGTTGGGACAGGCACAGGTCACTCTATTTTCCCATCAGGAAGAAGAATTAACCACAGGCTCAGCCTGCCCCCCGGAACCAGAACAGGGCCTGAAGCCATCCTGCGCTTTTGCGGCCAGCTCCCAAAAAAGCGAGTTGTAAAATGGAGCTTCAGGGCACTGCAATTCAAAAACCTGCAGAGTTATGAATGATAACTCTCGTCCACAAATATATTGAGGGAAGGCAAAGAAGAGGATTTGAAGTCAAGGCAGAATTGCAGGAAACAGATTTCAGGAGGTAGATTCGAATCGCCTTTAAAGCACATGAAAAGTGGCAAAACGTTGACAATGATGCCCTTGGCCAAAAAGGGCGTATGCGTTTTTTCCTGAATATATTCAGGAAAAAACGCATACGCCCTTTTTGGCCAACCAAGCAACCTGGAAAGGCAAATCAGCGCTACAAAGAAGTCGCGCTTCCTATCGGTCAAAAGGGCCATGCTGAAAAAAGTATCAAAACCAGAAATGCAGGACAGGCCATGGAGAAATGGGAGCCTTGCTACACTGATGGGCGGGATGTAAATTGCCAACAGCCACTCTGGAGAAGGGCACGGTGTGTCCTGAAACAGCTAAAAAACACAGCTTAGAGAGCATAGGGCACTTCCACGCATGGGGGTATAAAGTGGGAAAATTAAAAATCAGCAAGACACAAGCACCCCATAGTTTAGGGCTGCTCTGTTGACAAGGACCTCCACTTCAATCCACCTTAAATATCCCAGGAAAGCGAAAAATGGATAAAAAAGTTGTAGTCCTTATGTACAATGGAATATCACTCAGCCATGAAATCAATGTCAGAAGGCTAGTAGCAGCATGATGAGTGGATTTAGGTACGACGATTCTAAGTGAAATAAGTCACACAAAAAGGACACTTCTCATAAGGTGTCACTTATAGAGGGAATGTAAAAACCGTTACACTTGAACTGAATTACAAAACAGAACAGAGTCACACATGCAGAAAACACACTACGGCTGCTTAACTGGAAAGATGAGGTGGGGTGATACATAAAACAAGAGTTTCAAATTAGCTCAGATACCGTTCCATAAACCCAATATGTAATAGACAAAACCTACTCCTTGCTCAGAGAACTGGACTCAACACGCCTGATTCACCGCACAAGAATATATCTGACTAGTAATAATCTTAAAACCTATGAATTGATATCTCTCTGTTAGTGTGTCAAGTGGGTGTAAAGCGGCATAAACACAGCCGTGAAAAGCAGCTAAACCCCATTATAAAAATAAATTACTTTTAAAAACCCATGAAACAAAGACAGGGAAAGAGAGAGAAATTCTTACACAATTCGTTCAGGGGCTGTGATGCAACCTGGATTGACCATATCTACACCCACAGCTGGATGAGACATAAGGGTGGACACTCTTGGGGCTGAGAGGTTTGGTGAAGTTGGGTGAGCAAACGCAGACCCTTTAAAGTAATACTGCGTGCTACCCATCGCATGGGTCCCAAATCTCCAGGTTCAAGGGCATCTTCCTACATCGAAAACATGCATGAGAAACCCAGAAGATGGTACACCGTGTGATGGGGAAAGGTTTCTAAAACGCCCCTCATTTCTCATCTCCTTGTGCTCGGGTTCGCCATTCCAGCCACTTTACTAGCAATCTCCCTACGTGGAGCATCAGCACCTTTAACCTCCTGTTCCGTACAGGTTGCAGTTTTTCCTGAGGATGAATGGGAAGACGGGGAACCAATGAGAGACTAGCTCTTGGTGTTGGGACAGGCACAGGTCACTCTATTTTCCCATCAGGAAGAAGAATTAACCACAGGCTCACCCTGCCCACCGGAACCAGAACAGGGCCTGAAGCCATCCTGCACTTTTGCGGCCAGCTCCCAAAAAAGCGAGTTGTAAAATGGAGCTTCAGGGCACAGCAATTCACAAACCTGCAGAGTTATAAGTGATAACTCTCGTCCACAAATATATTGAGGGAAGGCAAAGAAGAGGATTTGAAATCAAGGCAGAATTGCAGGAAACAGATTTCAGGAGGTACATTCGAATCGCCTTTAAAGCACATTAAAAGCGGCAAAACGTTGACAATGATGCCCTTGGCCAAAAAGGGCGTATGCGTTTTTTCCTGAATATATTCAGGAAAAAACGCATACGCCCTTTTTGGCCAACCAAGCAACATGGAAAGGCAAATCAGCGCTACTAAGAAGTCTCGCTTCCCATTGGTCAAAAGGGCCATTCTGAAAAAAGTGTCAAAACCAGAAATGCAGGACAGGCCATGGAGAAATGGGAGCCTTGCTACACTGATGGGCGGGATGTAAATTGCCAACAGCCACTCTGGAGAAGGGTACGGTGTGTCCTGAACCATCTAAAAAACACAGCCTAGAGAGGATAGGGCACTTCCACGCATGGGGGTATAAAGTGGGAAAATTGAAAATCAGCAAGACACAAGCACCCCAACGTTTAGGGCTGCTCTGTTGACAAGGACTTCCAATTCATTCCACCTTAAATATCCCAGGAAAGAGAAAAATGGATAAAAAAGTTGGGGTCCTTATATACGATGGAATATCACTCAGCCATGAAATCAATGTCATAAGGCTAGTAGGAGCATGATGAGTGGATTTAGGTACGACGATTCTAAGTGAAATAAGTCACACAGAAAAGGACACTTCTCATAAGGTGTCACTTATAGAGGGAATGTAAAAACTGTTACACTTGAACTGAATTACAAAACAGAACAGAGTCACACATGCAGAAAACACACTATGGCTGCTTAACTGGAAAGGTGAAGTGGGGTGATACATAAAACAAGAGTTTCAAATTAGCTCAGATACCGTTCCATAAACCCAATATGTAATAGACAAAACCTACTCCTTGCTCAGAGAACTGGACTCAACACGCCTGATTCACCGCACAAGAATATATCTGACTAGTAATAATCTTAAAACCTATGAATTGATATCTCTCTGTTAGTGTGTCAAGTGGGTGTAAAGCGGCATAAACACAGCCGTGAAAAGCAGCTAAACCACATTATAAAAATAAATTACTTTTAAAAACCCATGAAACAAAGACAGTGAAAGAGAGAGAAATTCTTACACAATTCGTTCAGGGGCTGTGATGCAACCTGGATTGACCATATCTAGACCCACAGCTGGATGAGACATAACGGTGGACACTCTTGGGGCTGAGAGGTTTGGTGAAGTTGGGTGAGCAAACGCAGACCCTTTAAAGTAATACTGCGTGCGACCCATCGCATGGGTCCCAAATCTCCAGTTTCAAGGGCATCTTCCTACATCGAAAACAGGCATGAGAAACCCAGAAGATGGTACACCGTGTGATGGGGAAAGGTTTCTAAAACGCATCTAATTTCTCATCTCCTTGTGCTCGGGTTTGCCATTCCAGCCACTTTACTAGAAATCTCCCTACTTGGAGCATCAGCACCTTTAACCTCCTGTTCCTTACAGGTTGCAATTTGTCCTGAGAATGAACGGGAAAACGGGGAACCAATGAGAGACTAGCTCTTGGTGTTGGGACAGGCACAGGTCACTCTATTTTCCCATCAGGAAGAAGAATTAACCACAGGCTCAGCCTGCCCCCCGGAACCAGAACAGGGCCTGAAGCCATCCTGCGCTTTTGCGGCCACCTCCCAAAAAAGCGAGTTGTAAAATGGAGCTTCAGGGCACTGCAATTCAAAAACCTGCAGAGTTATAAATGATAACTCTCGTCCACAAATATATTGAGGGAAGGCAAAGAAGAGGATTTGAAGTCAAGGCAGAATTGCAGGAAACAGATTTCAGGAGGTAGATTCGAATCGCCTTCAAAGCACATGAAAAGCGGCAAAACGTTGACAATGATGCCCTTGGCCAAAAAGGGCGTATGCGTTTTTTCCTGAATATATTCAGGAAAAAACGCATACGCCCTTTTTGGCCAACCAAGCAACCTGGAAAGGCAAATCAGTGCTACAAAGAAGTCGCGCTTCCTATCGGTCAAAAGGGCCATGCTGAAAAAAGTATCAAAACCAGAAATGCAGGACAGGCCATGGAGAAATGGGAGCCTTGCTACACTGATGGGCGGGATGTAAATTGCCAACAGCCACTCTGGAGAAGGGCACGGTGTGTCCTGAAACAGCTAAAAAACACAGCTTAGAGAGCATAGGGCACTTCCACGCATGGGGGTATAAAGTGGGAAAATTAAAAATCAGCAAGACACAAGCACCCCATAGTTTAGGGCTGCTCTTTTGACAAGGACCTCCACTTCAATCCACCTTAAATATCCCAGGAAAGCGAAAAATGGATAAAAAAGTTGTAGTCCTTATGTACAATGGAATATCACTCAGCCATGAAATCAATATCATAAGGCTAGTAGCAGCATGATGAGTGGATTTAGGTACGACGATTCTAAGTGAAATAAGTCACACAGAAAAGGACACTTCTCATAAGGTGTCACTTATAGAGGGAATGTAAAAACCGTTACACTTGAACTGAATTACAAAACAGAACAGAGTCACACATGCAGAAAACACACTACGGCTGCTTAACTGGAAAGATGAGGTGGGGTGATACATAAAACAAGAGTTTCAAATTAGCTCAGATACCGTTCCATAAACCCAATATGTAATAGACAAAACCTACTCCTTGCTCAGAGAACTGGACTCAACACGCCTGATTCACCGCACAAGAATATATCTGACTAGTAATAATCTTAAAACCTATGAATTGATATCTCTCTGTTAGTGTGTCAAGTGGGTGTAAAGCGGCATAAACACAGCCGTGAAAAGCAGCTAAACCCCATTATAAAAATAAATTACTTTTAAAAACCCATGAAACAAAGACAGGGAAAGAGAGAGAAATTCTTACACAATTCGTTCAGGGGCTGTGATGCAACCTGGATTGACCATATCTACACCCACAGCTGGATGAGACATAAGGGTGGACACTCTTGGGGCTGAGAGGTTTGGTGAAGTTGGGTGAGCAAACGCAGACCCTTTAAAGTAATACTGCGTGCTACCCATCGCATGGGTCCCAAATCTCCAGGTTCAAGGGCATCTTCCTACATCGAAAACATGCATGAGAAACCCAGAAGATGGTACACCGTGTGATGGGGAAAGGTTTCTAAAACGCACCTCATTTCTCATCTCCTTGTGCTCGGGTTCGCCATTCCAGCCACTTTACTAGCAATCTCCCTACGTGGAGCATCAGCACCTTTAACCTCCTGTTCCGTACAGGTTGCAGTTTTTCCTGAGGATGAATGGGAAGACGGGGAACCAATGAGAGACTAGCTCTTGGTGTTGGGACAGGCACAGGTCACTCTATTTTCCCATCAGGAAGAAGAATTAACCACAGGCTCAGCCTGCCCCCCGGAACCAGAACAGGGCCTGAAGCCATCCTGCGCTTTTGCGGCCACCTCCCAAAAAAGCGAGTTGTAAAATGGAGCTTCAGGGCACTGCAATTCAAAAACCTGCAGAGTTATAAATGATAACTCTCGTCCACAAATATATTGAGGGAAGGCAAAGAAGAGGATTTGAAGTCAAGGCAGAATTGCAGGAAACAGATTTCAGGAGGTAGATTCGAATCGCCTTTAAAGCACATGAAAAGCGGCAAAACGTTGACAATGATGCCCTTGGCCAAAAAGGGCGTATGCGTTTTTTCCTGAATATATTCAGGAAAAAACGCATACGCCCTTTTTGGCCAACTAAGCAACCTGGAAAGGCAAATCAGCGCTACAAAGAAGTCGCGCTTCCTATCGGTCAAAAGGGCCATGCTGAAAAAAGTATCAAAACCAGAAATGCAGGACAGGCCATGGAGAAATGGGAGCCTTGCTACACTGATGGGCGGGATGTAAATTGCCAACAGCCACTCTGGAGAAGGGCACGGTGTGTCCTGAAACAGCTAAAAAACACAGCTTAGAGAGCATAGGGCACTTCCACGCATGGGGGTATAAAGTGGGAAAATTAAAAATCAGCAAGACACAAGCACCCCATAGTTTAGGGCTGCTCTTTTGACAAGGACCTCCACTTCAATCCACCTTAAATATCCCAGGAAAGCGAAAAATGGATAAAAAAGTTGTAGTCCTTATGTACAATGGAATATCACTCAGCCATGAAATCAATATCATAAGGCTAGTAGCAGCATGATGAGTGGATTTAGGTACGACGATTCTAAGTGAAATAAGTCACACAGAAAAGGACACTTCTCATAAGGTGTCACTTATAGAGGGAATGTAAAAACCGTTACACTTGAACTGAATTACAAAACAGAACAGAGTCACACATGCAGAAAACACACTACGGCTGCTTAACTGGAAAGATGAGGTGGGGTGATACATAAAACAAGAGTTTCAAATTAGCTCAGATACCGTTCCATAAACCCAATATGTAATAGACAAAACCTACTCCTTGCTCAGAGAACTGGACTCAACACGCCCGATTCACCGCACAAGAATATATCTGACTAGTAATAATCTTAAAACCTATGTATTGATATCTCTCTATTAGTGTGTCAAGTGGGTGTAAAGCGGCATAAAAACAGCCGTGAAAAGCAGCTAAAAACCATTATAAAAATAAATTACTTTTAAAAACCCATGAAACAAAGACAGGGAAAGAGAGAGAAATTCTTACACAATACGTTCAGGGGCTTTGAAGCAACCTGGATTGACCATATCTAGACCTACAGCTGGATGAGACATAAGGGTGGACACTCTTGGGGCTGAGAGGTTTGGTGAGGTTGGGTGAGCAAACACAGACCCTTTAAAGTAATACTGCGTGCTACCCATCGCATGGGTCCCAAATCTCCAGGTTCAAGGGCATCTTCCTACATTGAAAACATGCATGAGAAACCCAGAAGATGGTACACCGTGTGATGGGGAAAGGTTTCTAAAACGCACCTCATTTCTCATCTCCTTGTGCTCGGGTTTGCCATTCCAGCCACTTTACTAGCAATCTCCCTACTTGGAGCATCAGCACCTTTAACCTCCTGTTCTGTACAGGTTGCAATTTGTCCTGAGGATGAACGGGAAGACGGCGAACCAATGAGAGACTAGTTCTTGGTGTTGGGACAGGCACAGGTCACTCTATTTTCCCATCAGGAAGAAGAATTAACCACAGGCTCAGCCTGCCCCCCGGAACCAGAAGAGGGCCTGAAGCCATCCTGCGCTTTTGCGGCCAGCTCCCAAAAAAGCGAGTTGTAAAATGGAGCTTCAGGGCACTGCAATTCACAAACCTGCAGAGTTATAAATGATAACTCTCGTCCACAAATATATTGAGTGAAGGCAAAGAAGAGGATTTGAAGTCAAGGCAGAATTTCAGGAAACAGATTTTAGGAGGTAGATTCGAATCGCCTTTAAAGCACATGAAAAGCGACAAAACGTTGACAATGATGCCCTTGGCCAAAAAGGGCGTATGCGTTTTTTCCTGAATATATTCAGGAAAAAACGCATACGCCCTTTTTGGCCAACCAAGCAACCTGGAAAGGCAAATCAGCGCTACAAAGAAGTCTCGCTTCCCATCGGTCAAAAGGGCCATGCTGAAAAAAGTTTCAAAACCAGAAATGCAGGACAGGCCATAGAGAAATGGGAGCCTTGCTACACTGATGGGCGGGATGTAAATTGCCAACAGCCACTCTGGAGAAGGGTACGGTGTGTCCTGAAACAGCTAAAAACACAGCTTAGAGAGCATAGGGCACTTCCACGCATGGGGGTATAAAGTGGGAAAATTAAAAATCAGCAAGACACAAGCACCCCATAGTTTAGGGCTGCTCTTTTGACAAGGACCTCCACTTCATTCCACCTTAAATATCCCAGGAAAGCGGAAAATGGATAAAAAAGTTGTAGTCCTTATTTACAATGGAATATCACTCAGCCATGAAATCAATGTCATAAGGCTAGTAGCAGCATGATGAGTGGATTTAGGTACGACGATTCTAAGTGAAATAAGTCACACAGAAAAGGTCATTTCTCATAAGATATCACTTATAGAGGGAATGTAAAAACCGTTACACTTGAACTGAATTACAAAACAGAACAGAGTCACACATGCAGAAAACACGCTATGGCTGCTTAACTGGAAAGGTGAGGTGGGGTGATACATAAAACAAGAGTTTCAAATTAGCTCAGATACCGTTCCATAAACCCAATATGTTATAGACAAAACCTACTCCTTGCTCGGAGAACTGGACTCAACACGCCTGATTCACCGCACAAGAATATATCTGACTAGTAATAATCTTAAAACCTATGAATTGATATCTCTCTGTTAGTGTGTCAAGTGGGTGTAAAGCGGCATAAACACAGCCGTGAAAAGCAGCTAAAGCCCATTATAAAAATAAATTACTTTTAAAAACCCATGAAACAAAGACAGTGAAAGAGAGAGAAATTCTTACACAATTCGTTCAGGGGCTGTGATGCAACCTGGATTGACCATATCTAGACCCACAGCTGGATGAGACATAAGGGTGGACTCTCTTGGGGCTGAGAGGTTTGGTGAAGGTGGGTGAGCAAACGCAGACCCTTTAAAGTAATACTGCCTGCTACCCATCGCATGGGTCCCAAATCTCCAGGTTCAAGGGCATCTTCCTATATCGAAAACAGGCATGAGAAACCCAGAAGATGGTACACCGTGTGATGGGGAAAGGTTTCTAAAACGCACCTCATTTCTCATCTCCTTGTGCTCGGGTTCGCCATTCCAGCCACTTTACTAGCAATCTCCCTACGTGGAGCATCAGCACCTTTAACCTCCTGTTCCGTACAGGTTGCAATTTGTCCTGAGGATGAATGGGAAGACGGGGAACCAATGAGAGACTAGCTCTTGGTGTTGGGACAGGCACAGGTCACTCTATTTTCCCATCAGGAAGAAGAATTAATCACAGGCTCACCCTGCGCACCGGAACCAGAACAGGGCCTGAAGCCATCCTGCGCTTTTGCGGCCAGCTCCCAAAAAAGCGAGTTGTAAAATGGAGCTTCAGGGCACAGCAATTCACAAACCTGCAGAGTTATAAATGATAACTCTCGTCCACAAATATATTGAGGGAAGGCAAAGAAGAGGATTTGAAATCAAGGCAGAATTGCAGGAAACAGATTTCAGGAGGTAGATTCGAATCGCCTTTAAAGCACATGAAAAGCGGCAAAACGTTGACAATGATGCCCTTGGCCAAAAAGGGCGTATGCGTTTTTTCCTGAATATATTCAGGAAAAAACGCATACGCCCTTTTTGGCCAACCAAGCAACCTGGAAAGGCAAATCAGCGCTACAAAGAAGTCTCGCTTCCCATTGGTCAAAAGGGCCATTCTGAAAAAAGTGTCAAAACCAGAAATGCAGGACAGGCCATGGAGAAATGGGAGCCTTGCTACACTGATGGGCGGGATGTAAATTGCCAACAGGCACTCTGGAGAAGGGTACGGTGTGTCCTGAACCATCTAAAACACACAGCCTAGAGAGGATAGGGCACTTCCACGCATGGGGGTATAAAGTGGGAAAATTGAAAATCAGCAAGACACAAGCACCCCAACGTTTAGGGCTGCTCTGTTGACAAGGACTTCCACTTCATTCCACCTTAAATATCCCAGGAAAGAGAAAAATGGATAAAAAAGTTGTGGTCCTTATGTACGATGGAATATCACTCAGCCATGAAATCAATGTCATAAGGCTAGTAGCAGCATGATGAGTGGATTTAGGTACGACGATTCTAAGTGAAATAAGTCACACAGAAAAGGACACTTCTCATAAGGTGTCACTTATAGAGGGAATGTAAAAACCGTTACACTTGAACTGAATTACAAAACAGAACAGAGTGACACATGCAGAAAACACACTATGGCTGCTTAACGGGAAAGGGGAGGTGGGGAGATACATAAAACAAGAGTTTCAAATTAGATCAGATACCGTTCCATAAACCCAATATGTAACAGACAAGACCTACTCCTTGCTCAGAGAACTGGACTCAACACGCCCGATTCACCGCACAAGAATATATCTGACTAGTAATAATCTTAAAACCTATGTATTGATATCTCTCTATTAGTGTGTCAAGTGGGTGTAAAGCGGCATAAACACAGCCGTGAAAAGCAGCTAAACCCCATTATAAAAATAAATTACTTTTAAAAACCCATGAAACAAAGACAGGGAAAGAGAGAGAAATTCTTACACAATTCGTTCAGGGGCTGTGATGCAACCTGGATTGACCATATCTAGACCTACAGCTGGATGAGACATAAGGGTGGACACTCTTGGGGCTGAGAGGTTTGGTGAGGTTGGGTGAGCAAACACAGACCCTTTAAAGTAATACTGCGTTTTACCCATCGCATGGGTCCCAAATCTCCAGGTTCAAGGGCATCTTCCTACATCGAAAACATGCATGAGAAACCCAGAAGATGGTACACCGTGTGATTGGGAAAGGTTTCTAAAACGCACCTCATTTCTCATCTCCTTGTGCTCGGGTTTGCCATTCCAGCCACTTTACTAGCAATCTCCCTACTTGGAGCATCAGCACCTTTAACCTCCTGTTCTGTACAGGTTGCAATTTGTCCTGAGGATGAACGGGAAGACGGGGAACCAATGAGAGACTAGCTCTTGGTGTTGGGACAGGCACAGGTCACTCTATTTTCCCATCAGGAAGAAGAATTAACCACAGGCTCAGCCTGCCACCCGGAACCAGAACAGGGCCTGAAGCCATCCTGCGCTTTTGCGGCCACCTCCCAAAAAAGCGAGTTGTAAAATGGAGCTTCAGGGCACTGCAATTCACAAACCTGCAGAGTTATAAATGATAACTCTCGTCCACAAATATATTGAGTGAAGGCAAAGAAGAGGATTTGAAGTCAAGGCAGAATTTCAGGAAACAGATTTTAGGAGGTAGATTCGAATCGCCTTTAAAGCACATGAAAAGCGACAAAACGTTGACAATGATGCCCTTGGCCAAAAAGGGCGTATGCGTTTTTTCCTGAATATATTCAGGAAAAAACGCATACGCACTTTTTGGCCAACCAAGCAACCTGGAAAGGCAAATCAGCGCTACAAAGGAGTGTCGCTTCCCATCGGTCAAAAGGGCCATGCTGAAAAAAGTTTCAAAACCAGAAATGCAGGACAGGCCATAGAGAAATGGGAGCCTTGCTACACTGATGGGCGGGATGTAAATTGCCAACAGCCACTCTGGAGAAGGGTACGGTGTGTCCTGAAACAGCTAAAAACACAGCTTAGAGAGCATAGGGCACTTCCACGCATGGGGGTATAAAGTGGGAAAATTGAAAATCAGCAAGACACAAACACCCCAACGTTTAGGGCTGCTCTGTTGACAAGGACTTCCACTTCATTCCACCTTAAATATCCCAGGAAAGAGAAAAATGGATAAAAAAGTTGTGGTCCTTATGTACGATGGAATATCACTCAGCCATGAAATCAATGTCATAAGGCTAGTAGCAGCATGATGAGTGGATTTAGGTACGACGATTCTAAGTGAAATAAGTCACACAGAAAAGGACACTTCTCATAAGGTGTCACTTATAGACGGAATGTAAAAACCGTTACACTTGGACTGAATTACAAAACAGAACAGAGTGACACATGCAGAAAACACACTATGGCTGCTTAACGGGAAAGGGGAGGTGGGGAGATACATAAAACAAGAGTTTCAAATTAGATCAGATACCGTTCCATAAACCCAATATGTAACAGACAAGACCTACTCCTTGCTCAGAGAACTGGACTCAACACGCCCGATTCACCGCACAAGTATATATCTGACTAGTAATAATCTTAAAACCTATGTATTGATATCTCTCTATTAGTGTGTCCAGTGGGTGTAAAGCGGCATAAACACAGCCGTGAAAAGCAGCTAAACCCCATTATAAAAATAAATTACTTTTAAAAACCCATGAAACAAAGACAGGGAAAGAGAGAGAAATTCTTACACAATTCGTTCAGGGGCTGTGATGCAACCTGGATTGACCATATCTAGACCCACAGCTGGATGAGACATAAGGGTGGACACTCTTGGGGCTGAGAGGTTTGGTGACGTTGGGTGAGCAAACGCAGACCCTTTAAAGTAATACTGCGTGCTACCCATCGCATGGGTCCCAAATCTCCAGGTTCAAGGGCATCTTCCTACATCGAAAACAGGCATGAGAAACCCAGAAGATGGTACACCGTGTGATGGGGAAAGGTTTATAAAACGCACCTCATTTCTCATCTCCTTGTGCTCGGGTTTGCCATTCCAGCCACTTTACTAGCAATCTCCCTACTTGGAGCATCAGCACCTTTAACCTCCTGTTCCTTACAGGTTGCAATTTGTCCTGAGGATGAACGGGAAAACGGGGAACCAATGAGAGACTAGCTCTTGGTGTTGGGACAGGCACAGGTCACTCTATTTTCCCATCAGGAAGAAGAATTAACCACAGGCTCAGCCTGCCCCCCGGAACCAGAACAGGGCCTGAAGCCATCCTGCGCTTTTGCGGCCACCTCCCAAAAAAGCGAGTTGTAAAATGGAGCTTCAGGGCACTGCAATTCACAAACCTGCGGAGTTATAAATGATAACTCTCGTCCACAAATATATTGAGTGAAGGCAAAGAAGAGGATTTGAAGTAAAGGCAGAATTGCAGGAAACAGATTTTAGGAGGTAGATTCGAATCGCCTTTAAAGCACATGAAAAGCGGCACAACGTTGACAATGATGCCCTTGGCCAAAAAGGGCGTATGCGTTTTTTCCTGAATATATTCAGGAAAAAACGCATACGCCCTTTTTGGCCAACCAAGCAACCTGGAAAGGCAAATCAGCGCTACAAAGAAGTCTCGCTTCCCATCGGTCAAAAGGGCCATGCTGAAAAAAGTTTCAAAACCAGAAATGCAGGACAGGCCATAGAGAAATGGGAGCCTTGCTACACTGATGGGCGGGATGTAAATTGCCAACAGCCCCTCTGCAGAAGGGTACGGTGTGTCCTGAAACAGCTAAAAACACAGCTTAGAGAGCATACGGCACTTCCACGCATGGGGGTATAAAGTGGGAAAATTAAAAATCAGCAAGACACAAGCACCCCATAGTTTAGGGCTGCTCTTTTGACAAGGACCTCCACTTCATTCCACCTTAAATATCCCAGGAAAGCGAAAAATGGATAAAAAAGTTGTAGTCCTTATTTACAATGGAATATCACTCAGCCATGAAATCAATATCATAAGGCTAGTAGCAGCATGATGAGTGGATTTAGGTACGGCGATTCTAAGTGAAATAAGTCACACAGAAAAGGACACTTCTCATAAGGTGTCACTTATAGAGGGAATGTAAAATCCGTTACACTTGAACTGAGTTACAAAACAGAACAGAGTCACACATGCAGAAAACACACTATGGCTGCTTAACGGGAAAGCGAGGTGGGGTGATACATAAAGCAAGAGTTTCAAATTAGCTCAGATACCGTTCCATAAACCCAATATGTAATAGACAAGACCTACTCCTTGCTCAGAGAACTGGACTAAACACACCCGATTCACCGCACAAGAATATATCTGACTAGTAATAATCTTAAAACCTATGTATTGATATCTCTCTGTTAGTGTGTCAAGTGGGTGTAAAGCGGCATAAACACAGCCGTGAAAAGCAGCTAAACCCCATTATAAAAATAAATTTCTTTTAAAAACCAATGAAACAAAGACAGTGAAAGAGAGAGAAATTCTTACACAATTCGTTCAGGGGCTGTGATGCAACCTGGATTGACCATATCTAGACCCACAGCTGGATGAGACATAAGGGTGGACACTCTTGGGGCTGAGAGGTTTGGTGAAGTTGGGTGAGCAAACGCAGACCCTTTAAAGTAATACTGCGTGCGACCCATCGCATGGGTCCCAAATCTCCAGGTTCAAGGGCATCTTCCTACATCGAAAACAGGCATGAGAAACCCAGAAGATGGTACACCGTGTGATGGGGAAAGGTTTCTAAAACGCACCTCATTTCTCATCTCCTTGTGCTCGGGTTCGCCATTCCAGCCACTTTACTAGCAATCTCCCTACGTGGAGCATCAGCACCTTTAACCTCCTGTTCCGTACAGGTTGCAATTTGTCCTGAGGATGAATGGGAAGACGGGGAACCAATGAGAGACTAGCTCTTGGTGTTGGGACAGGCACAGGTCACTCTATTTTCCCATCAGGAAGAAGAATTAACCACAGGCTCAGCCTGCCCCCCGGAACCAGAACAGGGCCTGAAGCCATCCTGCGCTTTTGCGGCCACCTCCCAAAAAAGCGAGTTGTAAAATGGAGCTTCAGGGCACTGCAATTCACAATCCTACAGAGTTATAAATGATAACTCTCGTCCACAAATATATTGAGGGAAGGCAAAGACGAGGAATTGAAATCAAGGCAGAATTGCAGGAAACAGATTTCAGGAGGTAGATTCGAATCGCCTTTAAAGCACATGAAAAGCGCCAAAACGTTGACAATGATGCCCTTGGCCAAAAAGGGCGTATGCGTTTTTTCCTGAATATATTCAGGAAAAAACGCATACGCCCTTTTTGGCCAACCAAGCAACCTGGAAAGGCAAATCAGCGCTACAAAGAAGTCTCGCTTCCCATCGGTCAAAAGGGCCATGCTGAAAAAAGTTTCAAAACCAGAAATGCAGGACAGGCCATGGAGAAATGGGAGCCTTGCTACACTGATGGGCGGGATGTAAATTGCCAACAGCCAGTCTGGAGAAGGGTACGGTGTGTCCTGAAACAGCTAAAAAACACAGCTTAGAGAGCATAGGGCACTTCCACGCATGGGGGTATAAAGTGCGAAAATTAAAAATCAGCAAGACACAAGCACCCCAAAGTTTAGGGCTGCTCTGTTGACAAGGACCTCCACTTCATTCCACCTTAAATATCCCAGGAAAGCGAAATATGGATAAAAAAGTTGTAGACCTTATGTACAATGGAATATCACTCAGCCATGAAATCAATATCATAAGGCTAGTAGCAGCATGATGAGTGGATTTAGGTACGACGATTCTAAGTGAAATAAGTCACACAGAAAAGGACACTTCTCATAAGGTGTCACTTATAGAGGGAATGTAAAAACCGTTACACTTGAACTGAATTACAAAACAGAACAGAGTCACACATGCAGAAAACACACTATGGCTGCTTAACGGGAAAGGTGAGGTGGGGTGATACATAAAACAAGAGTTTCAAATTAGCTCAGATACCGTTCCATAAACCCAATATGTAATAGACAAGACCTACTCCTTGCTCAGAGAACTGGACTCAACACGCCCGATTCACCACACAAGAATATATCTGACTAGTAATAATCTTAAAACCTATGTATTGATATCTCTCTGTTAGTGTGTCAAGTGGGTGTAAAGCGGCATAAACACAGCCGTGAAAAGCAGCTAAACCCCATTATAAAAATAAATTACTTTTAAAAACCCATGAAACAAAGACAGTGAAAGAGAGAGAAATTCTTACACAATTCGTTCAGGGGCTGTGATGCAAACTGGATTGACCATATCTAGACCCACAGCTGGATGAGACATAAGGGTGGACACTCTTGGGGCTGAGAGGTTTCGTGAAGTATGGTGAGCAAACGCAGACCCTTTAAAGTAATACTGCGTGCTACCCGTCCCATGGGTCCCAAATCTCCAGGTTCAAGGGCATCTTCCTACATCGAAAACCGGCATGAGAAACCCAGAAAATGGTACACCGTGTGATGGGGAAAGGTTTCTAAAACGCACCTCATTTCTCATCTCCTTGTGCTCGGGTTCGCCATTCCAGCCACTTTACTAGCAATCTCCCTACGTGGAGCATCAGCAACTTTAACCTCCTGTTCCGTACAGGTTGCAATTTGTCCTGAGGATGAATGGGAAGACGGGGAACCAATGAGAGACTAGCTCCTGGTGTTGGGACAGGCACAGGTCACTCTACTTTCCCATCAGGAAGAAGAATTAACCACAGGCTCACCCTGCCAACCGGAACCAGAACAGGGCTTGAAGCCATCCTGCGCTTTTGCGGCCAGCTCCCAAAAAAGCGAGTTCTAAAATGGAGCTTCAGGGCACAGCAATTCACAAACCTGCAGAGTTATAAATGATAACTCTCGTCCACAAATATATTGAGGGAAGGCAAAGAAGAGGATTTGAAATCAAGGCAGAATTGAAGGAAACAGATTTCAGGAGGTAGATTCGAATCGCCTTTAAAGTACATGAAAAGCGGCAAAACGTTGACAATGATGCCCTTGGCCAAAAAGGGCGTATGCGTTTTTTCCTGAATATATTCAGGAAAAAACGCATACGCCCCTTTTGGCCAACCAAGCAACCTGGAAAGGCAAATCAGCGCTACAAAGAAGTCTCGCTTCCCTTCGGTCAAAAGGGCCATGCTGAAAAAAGTTTCAAAACCAGAAATGCAGGACAGGCCATGGAGAAATGGGAGCCTTGCTACACTGATGGGCGGGATGTAAATTGCCAACAGCCAGTCTGGAGAAGGGTACGGTGTGTCCTGAAACAGCTAAAAAACACAGTTTAGAGAGCATAGGGCACTTCCACGCATGGGGGTATAAAGTGGGAAAATTAAAAATCAGCAAGACACAAGCATCCCAAAGTTTAGGGCTGCTCTGTTGACAAGGACCTCCACTTCATTCCACCTTAAATATCCCAGGAAAGCGAAAAATGGATAAAAAAGTTGTAGACCTTATGTAAAATGGAATATCACTCAGCCATGAAATCAATATCATAAGGCTAGTAGCAGCATGATGAGTGGATTTAGGTACGACGATTCTAAGTGAAATAAGTCACACAGAAAAGGACACTTCTCATAAGGTGTCACTTATAGAGGGAATGTAAAAACCGTTACACGTGAACTGAATTACAAAACAGAACAGGGTCACACATGCAGAAAACACACTATGTCTGCTTAACGGGAAAGGTGAGGTGGGGTGATACATAAAACAAGAGTTTCAAATTAGCTCAGATACCGTTCCATAAACCCAATATGTAATAGACAAGACCTACTCCTTGCTCAGAGAACTGGACTCAACACGCCTGATTCACCGCACAAGAATATATCTGACTAGTAATAATCTTAAAACCTATGTATTGATATCTCTCTGTTAGTGTGTCAAGTGGGTGTAAAGCGGCATAAACACAGCCGTGAAAAGCAGCTAAACCACATTATAAAAATAAATTACTTTTAAAAACCCATGAAACAAAGACAGTGAAAGAGAGAGAAATTCTTACACAATTCGTTCAGGGGCTGTGATGCAACCTGGATTGACCATATCTAGACCCACAGCTGGATGAGACATAAGGGTGGACACTCTTGGGGCTGAGAGGTTTGGTGAAGTTGGGTGAGCAAACCCAGACCCTTTAAAGTAATACTGCGTGCTACCCGTCCCATGGGTCCCAAATCTCCAGGTTCAAGGGCATCTTCCTACATCGAAAACCGGCATGAGAAACCCAGAAGATGGTACACCGTGTGATGAGGAAAGGTTTCTAAAACGCACCTCATTTCTCATCTCCTTGTGCTCGGGTTCGCCATTCCACCCACTTTACTAGCAATCTCCCTACTTGGAGCATCAGCACCTTTAACCTCCTGTTCCTTACAGGTTGCAATTTGTCCTGAGGATGAACGGGAAAACGGGGAACCAATGAGAGACTAGCTCTTGGTGTTGGGACAGGCACAGGTCACTCTATTTTCCCATCAGGAAGAAGAATTAACCACAGGCTCAGCCTGCCCCCCGGAACCAGAACAGGGCCTGAAGCCATCCTGCGCTTTTGCGGCCACCTCCCAAAAAAGCGAGTTGTAAAATGGAGCTTCAGGGCACTGCAATTCAAAAACCTGCAGAGTTATAAATGATAACTCTCGTCCACAAATATATTGAGGGAAGGCAAAGAAGAGGATTTGAAGTCAAGGCAGAATTGCAGGAAACAGATTTCAGGAGGTAGATTCGAATCGCCTTCAAAGCACATGAAAAGCGGCAAAACGTTGACAATGATGCCCTTGGCCAAAAAGGGCGTATGCGTTTTTTCCTGAATATATTCAGGAAAAAACGCATACGCCCTTTTTGGCCAACCAAGCAACCTGGAAAGGCAAATCTGTGCTACAAAGAAGTCGCGCTTCCTATCGGTCAAAAGGGCCATGCTGAAAAAAGTATCAAAACCAGAAATGCAGGACAGGCCATGGAGAAATGGGAGCCTTGCTACACTGATGGGCGGGATGTAAATTGCCAACAGCCACTCTGGAGAAGGGCACGGTGTGTCCTGAAACAGCTAAAAAACACAGCTTAGAGAGCATAGGGCACTTCCACGCATGGGGGTATAAAGTGGGAAAATTAAAAATCAGCAAGACACAAGCACCCCATAGTTTAGGGCTGCTCTTTTGACAAGGACCTCCACTTCAATCCACCTTAAATATCCCAGGAAAGCGAAAAATGGATAAAAAAGTTGTAGTCCTTATGTACAATGGAATATCACTCAGCCATGAAATCAATATCATAAGGCTAGTAGCAGCATGATGAGTGGATTTAGGTATGACGATTCTAAGTGAAATAAGTCACACAGAAAAGGACACTTCTCATAAGGTGTCACTTATAGAGGGAATGTAAAAACCGTTACACTTGAACTGAATTACAAAACAGAACAGAGTCACACATGCAGAAAACACACTACGGCTGCTTAACTGGAAAGATGAGGTGGGGTGATACATAAAACAAGAGTTTCAAATTAGCTCAGATACCGTTCCATAAACCCAATATGTAATAGACAAAACCTACTCCTTGCTCAGAGAACTGGACTCAACACGCCTGATTCACCGCACAAGAATATATCTGACTAGTAATAATCTTAAAACCTATGAATTGATATCTCTCTGTTAGTGTGTCAAGTGGGTGTAAAGCGGCATAAACACAGCCGTGAAAAGCAGCTAAACCCCATTATAAAAATAAATTACTTTTAAAAACCCATGAAACAAAGACAGGGAAAGAGAGAGAAATTCTTACACAATTCGTTCAGGGGCTGTGATGCAACCTGGATTGACCATATCTACACCCACAGCTGGATGAGACATAAGGGTGGACACTCTTGGGGCTGAGAGGTTTGGTGAAGTTGGGTGAGCAAACGCAGACCCTTTAAAGTAATACTGCGTGCTACCCATCGCATGGGTCCCAAATCTCCAGGTTCAAGGGCATCTTCCTACATCGAAAACATGCATGAGAAACCCAGAAGATGGTACACCGTGTGATGGGGAAAGGTTTCTAAAACGCACCTCATTTCTCATCTCCTTGTGCTCGGGTTCGCCATTCCAGCCACTTTACTAGCAATCTCCCTACGTGGAGCATCAGCACCTTTAACCTCCTGTTCCGTACAGGTTGCAGTTTTTCCTGAGGATGAATGGGAAGACGGGGAACCAATGAGAGACTAGCTCTTGGTGTTGGGACAGGCACAGGTCACTCTATTTTCCCATCAGGAAGAAGAATTAACCACAGGCTCACCCTGCCCACCGGAACCAGAACAGGGCCTGAAGCCATCCTGCGCTTTTGCGGCCAGCTCCCAAAAAAGCGAGTTGTAAAATGGAGCTTCAGGGCACAGCAATTCACAAACCTGCAGAGTTATAAATGATAACTCTCGTCCACAAATATATTGAGGGAAGGCAAAGAAGAGGATTTGAAATCAAGGCAGAATTGCAGGAAACAGATTTCAGGAGGGACATTCGAATCGCCTTTAAAGCACATTAAAAGCGGCAAAACGTTGACAATGATGCCCTTGGCCAAAAAGGGCGTATGCGTTTTTTCCTGAATATATTCAGGAAAAAACGCATACGCCCTTTTTGGCCAACCAAGCAACCTGGAAAGGCAAATCAGCGCTACTAAGAAGTCTCGCTTCCCATTGGTCAAAAGGGCCATTCTGAAAAAAGTGTCAAAACCAGAAATGCAGGACAGGCCATGGAGAAATGGGAGCCTTGCTACACTGATGGGCGGGATGTAAATTGCCAACAGCCACTCTGGAGAAGGGTACGGTGTGTCCTGAACCATCTAAAAAACACAGCCTAGAGAGGATAGGGCACTTCCACGCATGGGGGTATAAAGTGGGAAAATTGAAAATCAGCAAGACACAAGCACCCCAACGTTTAGGGCTGCTCTGTTGACAAGGACTTCCACTTCATTCCACCTTAAATATCCCAGGAAAGAGAAAAATGGATAAAAAATTTGGGGTCCTTATATACGATGGAATATCACTCAGCCATGAAATCAATGTCATAAGGCTAGTAGGAGCATGATGAGTGGATTTAGGTACGACGATTCTAAGTGAAATAAGTCACACAGAAAAGGACACTTCTCATAAGGTGTCACTTATAGAGGGAATGTAAAAACTGTTACACTTGAACTGAATTACAAAACAGAACAGAGTCACACATGCAGAAAACACACTATGGCTGCTTAACTGGAAAGGTGAGGTGGGGTGATACATAAAACAAGAGTTTCAAAATAGCTCAGATACCGTTCCATAAACCCAATATGTAATAGACAAAACCTACTCCTTGCTCAGAGAACTGGACTCAACACACCTGATTCACCGCACAAGAATATATCTGACTAGTAATAATCTTAAAACCTATGAATTGATATCTCTCTGTTAGTGTGTCAAGTGGGTGTAAAGCGGCATAAACACAGCCGTGAAAAGCAGCTAAACCACATTATAAAAATAAATTACTTTTAAAAACCCATGAAACAAAGACAGTGAAAGAGAGAGAAATTCTTACACAATTCGTTCAGGGGCTGTGATGCAACCTGGATTGACCATATCTAGACCCACAGCTGGAGGAGACATAACGGTGGACACTCTTGGGGCTGAGAGGTTTGGTGAAGTTGGGTGAGCAAACGCAGACCCTTTAAAGTAATACTGCGTGCGACCCATCGCATGGGTCCCAAATCTCCAGGTTCAAGGGCATCTTCCTACATCGAAAACAGGCATGAGAAACCCAGAAGATGGTACACCGTGTGATGGGGAAAGGTTTCTAAAACGCACCTCATTTCTCATCTCCTTGTGCTCGGGTTTGCCATTCCAGCCGCTTTACTAGCAATCTCCCTACTTGGAGCATCAGCACCTTTAACCTCCTGTTCCTTACAGGTTGCAATTTGTCCTGAGGATGAACGGGAAAACGGGGAACCAATGAGAGACTAGCTCTTGGTGTTGGGACAGGCACAGGTCACTCTATTTTCCCATCAGGAAGAAGAATTAACCACAGGCTCAGCCTGCCCCCCGGAACCAGAACAGGGCCTGAAGCCATCCTGCGCTTTTGCGGCCACCTCCCAAAAAAGCGAGTTGTAAAATGGAGCTTCAGGGCACTGCAATTCAAAAACCTGCAGAGTTATAAATGATAACTCTCGTCCACAAATATATTGAGGGAAGGGAAAGAAGAGGATTTGAAGTCAAGGCAGAATTGCAGGAAACAGATTTCAGGAGGTAGATTCGAATCGCCTTTAAAGCACATGAAAAGCGGCAAAACGTTGACAATGATGCCCTTGGCCAAAAAGGGCGTATGCGTTTTTTCCTGAATATATTCAGGAAAAAACGCATACGCCCTTTTTGGCCAACTAAGCAACCTGGAAAGGCAAATCAGCGCTACAAAGAAGTCGCGCTTCCTATCGGTCAAAAGGGCCATGCTGAAAAAAGTATCAAAACCAGAAATGCAGGACAGGCCATGGAGAAATGGGAGCCTTGCTACACTGATGGGCGGGATGTAAATTGCCAACAGCCACTCTGGAGAAGGGCACGGTGTGTCCTGAAACAGCTAAAAAACACAGCTTAGAGAGCATAGGGCACTTCCACGCATGGGGGTATAAAGTGGGAAAATTAAAAATCAGCAAGACACAAGCACCCCATAGTTTAGGGCTGCTCTTTTGACAAGGACCTCCACTTCAATCCACCTTAAATATCCCAGGAAAGCGAAAAATGGATAAAAAAGTTGTAGTCCTTATGTACAATGGAATATCACTCAGCCATGAAATCAATATCATAAGGCTAGTAGCAGCATGATGAGTGGATTTAGGTACGACGATTCTAAGTGAAATAAGTCACACAGAAAAGGACACTTCTCATAAGGTGTCACTTATAGAGGGAATGTAAAAACCGTTACACTTGAACTGAATTACAAAACAGAACAGAGTCACACATGCAGAAAACACACTACGGCTGCTTAACTGGAAAGATGAGGTGGGGTGATACATAAAACAAGAGTTTCAAATTAGCTCAGATACCGTTCCATAAACCCAATATGTAATAGACAAAACCTACTCCTTGCTCAGAGAACTGGACTCAACACGCCCGATTCACCGCACAAGAATATATCTGACTAGTAATAATCTTAAAACCTATGTATTGATATCTCTCTATTAGTGTGTCAAGTGGGTGTAAAGCGGCATAAAAACAGCCGTGAAAAGCAGCTAAAAACCATTATAAAAATAAATTACTTTTAAAAACCCATGAAACAAAGACAGAGAAAGAGAGAGAAATTCTTACACAATACGTTCAGGGGCTTTGAAGCAACCTGGATTGACCATATCTAGACCTACAGCTGGATGAGACATAAGGGTGGACACTCTTGGGGCTGAGAGGTTTGGTGAGGTTGGGTGAGCAAACACAGACCCTTTAAAGTAATACTGCGTGCTACCCATCGCATGGGTCCCAAATCTCCAGGTTCAAGGGCATCTTCCTACATTGAAAACATGCATGAGAAACCCAGAAGATGGTACACCGTGTGATGGGGAAAGGTTTCTAAAACGCACCTCATTTCTCATCTCCTTGTGCTCGGGTTTGCCATTCCAGCCACTTTACTAGCAATCTCCCTACTTGGAGCATCAGCACCTTTAACCTCCTGTTCTGTACAGGTTGCAATTTGTCCTGAGGATGAACGGGAAGACGGCGAACCAATGAGAGACTAGCTCTTGGTGTTGGGACAGGCACAGGTCACTCTATTTTCCCATCAGGAAGAAGAATTAACCACAGGCTCAGCCTGCCCCCCGGAACCAGAAGAGGGCCTGAAGCCATCCTGCGCTTTTGCGGCCAGCTCCCAAAAAAGCGAGTTGTAAAATGGAGCTTCAGGGCACTGCAATTCACAAACCTGCAGAGTTATAAATGATAACTCTCGTCCACAAATATATTGAGTGAAGGCAAAGAAGAGGATTTGAAGTCAAGGCAGAATTTCAGGAAACAGATTTTAGGAGGTAGATTCGAATCGCCTTTAAAGCACATGAAAAGCGACAAAACGTTGACAATGATGCCCTTGGCCAAAAAGGGCGTATGCGTTTTTTCCTGAATATATTCAGGAAAAAACGCATACGCCCTTTTTGGCCAACCAAGCAACCTGGAAAGGCAAATCAGCGCTACAAAGAAGTCTCGCTTCCCATCGGTCAAAAGGGCCATGCTGAAAAAAGTTTCAAAACCAGAAATGCAGGACAGGCCATAGAGAAATGGGAGCCTTGCTACACTGATGGGCGGGATGTAAATTGCCAACAGCCACTCTGGAGAAGGGTACGGTGTGTCCTGAAACAGCTAAAAACACAGCTTAGAGAGCATAGGGCACTTCCACGCATGGGGGTATAAAGTGGGAAAATTAAAAATCAGCAAGACACAAGCACCCCATAGTTTAGGGCTGCTCTTTTGACAAGGACCTCCACTTCATTCCACCTTAAATATCCCAGGAAAGCGGAAAATGGATAAAAAAGTTGTAGTCCTTATTTACAATGGAATATCACTCAGCCATGAAATCAATGTCATAAGGCTAGTAGCAGCATGATGAGTGGATTTAGGTACGACGATTCTAAGTGAAATAAGTCACACAGAAAAGGTCATTTCTCATAAGATATCACTTATAGAGGGAATGTAAAAACCGTTACACTTGAACTGAATTACAAAACAGAACAGAGTCACACATGCAGAAAACACGCTATGGCTGCTTAACTGGAAAGGTGAGGTGGGGTGATACATAAAACAAGAGTTTCAAATTAGCTCAGATACCGTTCCATAAACCCAATATGTTATAGACAAAACCTACTCCTTGCTCGGAGAACTGGACTCAACACGCCTGATTCACCGCACAAGAATATATCTGACTAGTAATAATCTTAAAACCTATGAATTGATATCTCTCTGTTAGTGTGTCAAGTGGGTGTAAAGCGGCATAAACACAGCCGTGAAAAGCAGCTAAAGCCCATTATAAAAATAAATTACTTTTAAAAACCCATGAAACAAAGACAGTGAAAGAGAGAGAAATTCTTACACAATTCGTTCAGGGGCTGTGATGCAACCTGGATTGACAATATCTAGACCCACAGCTGGATGAGACATAAGGGTGGACTCTCTTGGGGCTGAGAGGTTTGGTGAAGGTGGGTGAGCAAACGCAGACCCTTTAAAGTAATACTGCCTGCTACCCATCGCATGGGTCCCAAATCTCCAGGTTCAAGGGCATCTTCCTATATCGAAAACAGGCATGAGAAACCCAGAAGATGGTACACCGTGTGATGGGGAAAGGTTTCTAAAACGCACCTCATTTCTCATCTCCTTGTGCTCGGGTTCGCCATTCCAGCCACTTTACTAGCAATCTCCCTACGTGGAGCATCAGCACCTTTAACCTCCTGTTCCGTACAGGTTGCAATTTGTCCTGAGGATGAATGGGAAGACGGGGAACCAATGAGAGACTAGCTCTTGGTGTTGGGACAGGCACAGGTCACTCTATTTTCCCATCAGGAAGAAGAATTAACCACAGGCTCACCCTGCGCACCGGAACCAGAACAGGGCCTGAAGCCATCCTGCGCTTTTGCGGCCAGCTCCCAAAAAAGCGAGTTGTAAAATGGAGCTTCAGGGCACAGCAATTCACAAACCTGCAGAGTTATAAATGATAACTCTCGTCCACAAATATATTGAGGGAAGGCAAAGAAGAGGATTTGAAATCAAGGCAGAATTGCAGGAAACAGATTTCAGGAGGTAGATTCGAATCGCCTTTAAAGCACATGAAAAGCGGCAAAACGTTGACAATGATGCCCTTGGCCAAAAAGGGCGTATGCGTTTTTTCCTGAATATATTCAGGAAAAAACGCATACGCCCTTTTTGGCCAACCAAGCAACCTGGAAAGGCAAATCAGCGCTACAAAGAAGTCTCGCTTCCCATTGGTCAAAAGGGCCATTCTGAAAAAAGTGTCAAAACCAGAAATGCAGGACAGGCCATGGAGAAATGGGAGCCTTGCTACACTGATGGGCGGGATGTAAATTGCCAACAGGCACTCTGGAGAAGGGTACGGTGTGTCCTGAACCATCTAAAACACACAGCCTAGAGAGGATAGGGCACTTCCACGCATGGGGGTATAAAGTGGGAAAATTGAAAATCAGCAAGACACAAGCACCCCAACGTTTAGGGCTGCTCTGTTGACAAGGACTTCCACTTCATTCCACCTTAAATATCCCAGGAAAGAGAAAAATGGATAAAAAAGTTGTGGTCCTTATGTACGATGGAATATCACTCAGCCATGAAATCAATGTCATAAGGCTAGTAGCAGCATGATGAGTGGATTTAGGTACGACGATTCTAAGTGAAATAAGTCACACAGAAAAGGACACTTCTCATAAGGTGTCACTTATAGAGGGAATGTAAAAACCGTTACACTTGAACTGAATTACAAAACAGAACAGAGTGACACATGCAGAAAACACACTATGGCTGCTTAACGGGAAAGGGGAGGTGGGGAGATACATAAAACAAGAGTTTCAAATTAGATCAGATACCGTTCCATAAACCCAATATGTAACAGACAAGACCTACTCCTTGCTCAGAGAACTGGACTCAACACGCCCGATTCACCGCACAAGAATATATCTGACTAGTAATAATCTTAAAACCTATGTATTGATATCTCTCTATTAGTGTGTCAAGTGGGTGTAAAGCGGCATAAACACAGCCGTGAAAAGCAGCTAAACCCCATTATAAAAATAAATTACTTTTAAAAACCCATGAAACAAAGACAGGGAAAGAGAGAGAAATTCTTACACAATTCGTTCAGGGGCTTTGAAGCAACCTGGATTGACCATATCTAGACCTACAGCTGGATGAGACATAAGGGTGGACACTCTTGGGGCTGAGAGGTTTGGTGAGGTTGGGTGAGCAAACACAGACCCTTTAAAGTAATACTGCGTTTTACCCATCGCATGGGTCCCAAATCTCCAGGTTCAAGGGCATCTTCCTACATCGAAAACATGCATGAGAAACCCAGAAGATGGTACACCGTGTGATTGGGAAAGGTTTCTAAAACGCACCTCATTTCTCATCTCCTTGTGCTCGGGTTTGCCATTCCAGCCACTTTACTAGCAATCTCCCTACTTGGAGCATCAGCACCTTTAACCTCCTGTTCTGTACAGGTTGCAATTTGTCCTGAGGATGAACGGGAAGACGGCGAACCAATGAGAGACTAGCTCTTGGTGTTGGGACAGGCACAGGTCACTCTATTTTCCCATCAGGAAGAAGAATTAACCACAGGCTCAGCCTGCCCCCCGGAACCAGAAGAGGGCCTGAAGCCATCCTGCGCTTTTGCGGCCAGCTCCCAAAAAAGCGAGTTGTAAAATGGAGCTTCAGGGCACTGCAATTCACAAACCTGCAGAGTTATAAATGATAACTCTCGTCCACAAATATATTGAGTGAAGGCAAAGAAGAGGATTTGAAGTCAAGGCAGAATTTCAGGAAACAGATTTTAGGAGGTAGATTCGAATCGCCTTTAAAGCACATGAAAAGCGACAAAACGTTGACAATGATGCCCTTGGCCAAAAAGGGCGTATGCGTTTTTTCCTGAATATATTCAGGAAAAAACGCATACGCCCTTTTTGGCCAACCAAGCAACCTGGAAAGGCAAATCAGCGCTACAAAGAAGTCTCGCTTCCCATCGGTCAAAAGGGCCATGCTGAAAAAAGTTTCAAAACCAGAAATGCAGGACAGGCCATAGAGAAATGGGAGCCTTGCTACACTGATGGGCGGGATGTAAATTGCCAACAGCCACTCTGGAGAAGGGTACGGTGTGTCCTGAAACAGCTAAAAACACAGCTTAGAGAGCATAGGGCACTTCCACGCATGGGGGTATAAAGTGGGAAAATTAAAAATCAGCAAGACACAAGCACCCCATAGTTTAGGGCTGCTCTTTTGACAAGGACCTCCACTTCATTCCACCTTAAATATCCCAGGAAAGCGGAAAATGGATAAAAAAGTTGTAGTCCTTATTTACAATGGAATATCACTCAGCCATGAAATCAATGTCATAAGGCTAGTAGCAGCATGATGAGTGGATTTAGGTACGACGATTCTAAGTGAAATAAGTCACACAGAAAAGGTCATTTCTCATAAGATATCACTTATAGAGGGAATGTAAAAACCGTTACACTTGAACTGAATTACAAAACAGAACAGAGTCACACATGCAGAAAACACGCTATGGCTGCTTAACTGGAAAGGTGAGGTGGGGTGATACATAAAACAAGAGTTTCAAATTAGCTCAGATACCGTTCCATAAACCCAATATGTTATAGACAAAACCTACTCCTTGCTCGGAGAACTGGACTCAACACGCCTGATTCACCGCACAAGAATATATCTGACTAGTAATAATCTTAAAACCTATGAATTGATATCTCTCTGTTAGTGTGTCAAGTGGGTGTAAAGCGGCATAAACACAGCCGTGAAAAGCAGCTAAAGCCCATTATAAAAATAAATTACTTTTAAAAACCCATGAAACAAAGACAGTGAAAGAGAGAGAAATTCTTACACAATTCGTTCAGGGGCTGTGATGCAACCTGGATTGACAATATCTAGACCCACAGCTGGATGAGACATAAGGGTGGACTCTCTTGGGGCTGAGAGGTTTGGTGAAGGTGGGTGAGCAAACGCAGACCCTTTAAAGTAATACTGCCTGCTACCCATCGCATGGGTCCCAAATCTCCAGGTTCAAGGGCATCTTCCTATATCGAAAACAGGCATGAGAAACCCAGAAGATGGTACACCGTGTGATGGGGAAAGGTTTCTAAAACGCACCTCATTTCTCATCTCCTTGTGCTCGGGTTCGCCATTCCAGCCACTTTACTAGCAATCTCCCTACGTGGAGCATCAGCACCTTTAACCTCCTGTTCCGTACAGGTTGCAATTTGTCCTGAGGATGAATGGGAAGACGGGGAACCAATGAGAGACTAGCTCTTGGTGTTGGGACAGGCACAGGTCACTCTATTTTCCCATCAGGAAGAAGAATTAACCACAGGCTCACCCTGCGCACCGGAACCAGAACAGGGCCTGAAGCCATCCTGCGCTTTTGCGGCCAGCTCCCAAAAAAGCGAGTTGTAAAATGGAGCTTCAGGGCACAGCAATTCACAAACCTGCAGAGTTATAAATGATAACTCTCGTCCACAAATATATTGAGGGAAGGCAAAGAAGAGGATTTGAAATCAAGGCAGAATTGCAGGAAACAGATTTCAGGAGGTAGATTCGAATCGCCTTTAAAGCACATGAAAAGCGGCAAAACGTTGACAATGATGCCCTTGGCCAAAAAGGGCGTATGCGTTTTTTCCTGAATATATTCAGGAAAAAACGCATACGCCCTTTTTGGCCAACCAAGCAACCTGGAAAGGCAAATCAGCGCTACAAAGAAGTCTCGCTTCCCATTGGTCAAAAGGGCCATTCTGAAAAAAGTGTCAAAACCAGAAATGCAGGACAGGCCATGGAGAAATGGGAGCCTTGCTACACTGATGGGCGGGATGTAAATTGCCAACAGGCACTCTGGAGAAGGGTACGGTGTGTCCTGAACCATCTAAAACACACAGCCTAGAGAGGATAGGGCACTTCCACGCATGGGGGTATAAAGTGGGAAAATTGAAAATCAGCAAGACACAAGCACCCCAACGTTTAGGGCTGCTCTGTTGACAAGGACTTCCACTTCATTCCACCTTAAATATCCCAGGAAAGAGAAAAATGGATAAAAAAGTTGTGGTCCTTATGTACGATGGAATATCACTCAGCCATGAAATCAATGTCATAAGGCTAGTAGCAGCATGATGAGTGGATTTAGGTACGACGATTCTAAGTGAAATAAGTCACACAGAAAAGGACACTTCTCATAAGGTGTCACTTATAGAGGGAATGTAAAAACCGTTACACTTGAACTGAATTACAAAACAGAACAGAGTGACACATGCAGAAAACACACTATGGCTGCTTAACGGGAAAGGGGAGGTGGGGAGATACATAAAACAAGAGTTTCAAATTAGATCAGATACCGTTCCATAAACCCAATATGTAACAGACAAGACCTACTCCTTGCTCAGAGAACTGGACTCAACACGCCCGATTCACCGCACAAGTATATATCTGACTAGTAATAATCTTAAAACCTATGTATTGATATCTCTCTATTAGTGTGTCAAGTGGGTGTAAAGCGGCATAAACACAGCCGTGAAAAGCAGCTAAACCGCATTATAAAAATAAATTACTTTTAAAAACCCATGAAACAAAGACAGGGAAAGAGAGAGAAATTCTTACACAATTCGTTCAGGGGCTGTGATGCAACCTGGATTGACCATATCTAGACCCACAGCTGGATGAGACATAAGGGTGGACACTCTTGGGGCTGAGAGGTTTGGTGAGGTTGGGTGAGCAAACACAGACCCTTTAAAGTAATACTGCGTTTTACCCATCGCATGGGTCCCAAATCTCCAGGTTCAAGGGCATCTTCCTACATCGAAAACATGCATGAGAAACCCAGAAGATGGTACACCGTGTGATTGGGAAAGGTTTCTAAAACGCACCTCATTTCTCATCTCCTTGTGCTCGGGTTTGCCATTCCAGCCACTTTACTAGCAATCTCCCTACTTGGAGCATCAGCACCTTTAACCTCCTGTTCTGTACAGGTTGCAATTTGTCCTGAGGATGAACGGGAAGACGGGGAACCAATGAGAGACTAGCTCTTGGTGTTGGGACAGGCACAGGTCACTCTATTTTCCCATCAGGAAGAAGAATTAACCACAGGCTCAGCCTGCCCCCCGGAACCAGAACAGGGCCTGAAGCCATCCTGCGCTTTTGCGGCCACCTCCCAAAAAAGCGAGTTGTAAAATGGAGCTTCAGGGCACTGCAATTCACAATCCTACAGAGTTATAAATGATAACTCTCGTCCACAAATATATTGAGGGAAGGCAAAGACGAGGAATTGAAATCAAGGCAGAATTGCAGGAAACAGATTTCAGGAGGTAGATTCGAATCGCCTTTAAAGCACATGAAAAGCGCCAAAACGTTGACAATGATGCCCTTGGCCAAAAAGGGCGTATGCGTTTTTTCCTGAATATATTCAGGAAAAAACGCATACGCCCTTTTTGGCCAACCAAGCAACCTGGAAAGGCAAATCAGCGCTACAAAGAAGTCTCGCTTCCCATCGGTCAAAAGGGCCATGCTGAAAAAAGTTTCAAAACCAGAAATGCAGGACAGGCCATGGAGAAATGGGAGCCTTGCTACACTGATGGGCGGGATGTAAATTGCCAACAGCCAGTCTGGAGAAGGGTACGGTGTGTCCTGAAACAGCTAAAAAACACAGCTTAGAGAGCATAGGGCACTTCCACGCATGGGGGTATAAAGTGGGAAAATTAAAAATCAGCAAGACACAAGCACCCCAAAGTTTAGGGCTGCTCTGTTGACAAGGACCTCCACTTCATTCCACCTTAAATATCCCAGGAAAGCGAAAAATGGATAAAAAAGTTGTAGACCTTATGTACAATGGAATATCACTCAGCCATGAAATCAATATCATAAGGCTAGTAGCAGCATGATGAGTGGATTTAGGTACGACGATTCTAAGTGAAATAAGTCACACAGAAAAGGACACTTCTCATAAGGTGTCACTTATAGAGGGAATGTAAAAACCGTTACACTTGAACTGAATTACAAAACAGAACAGAGTCACACATGCAGAAAACACACTATGGCTGCTTAACGGGAAAGGTGAGGTGGGGTGATACATAAAACAAGAGTTTCAAATTAGCTCAGATACCGTTCCATAAACCCAATATGTAATAGACAAAACCTACTCCTTGCTCAGAGAACTGGACTCAACACGCCTGATTCACCGCACAAGAATATATCTGACTAGTAATAATCTTAAAACCTATGAATTGATATCTCTCTGTTAGTGTGTCAAGTGGGTGTAAAGCGGCATAAACACAGCCGTGAAAAGCAGCTAAACCCCATTATAAAAATAAATTACTTTTAAAAACCCATGAAACAAAGACAGGGAAAGAGAGAGAAATTCTTACACAATTCGTTCAGGGGCTGTGATGCAACCTGGATTGACCATATCTACACCCACAGCTGGATGAGACATAAGGGTGGACACTCTTGGGGCTGAGAGGTTTGGTGAAGTTGGGTGAGCAAACGCAGACCCTTTAAAGTAATACTGCGTGCTACCCATCGCATGGGTCCCAAATCTCCAGGTTCAAGGGCATCTTCCTACATCGAAAACATGCATGAGAAACCCAGAAGATGGTACACCGTGTGATGGGGAAAGGTTTCTAAAACGCACCTCATTTCTCATCTCCTTGTGCTCGGGTTCGCCATTCCAGCCACTTTACTAGCAATCTCCCTACGTGGAGCATCAGCACCTTTAACCTCCTGTTCCGTACAGGTTGCAGTTTTTCCTGAGGATGAATGGGAAGACGGGGAACCAATGAGAGACTAGCTCTTGGTGTTGGGACAGGCACAGGTCACTCTATTTTCCCATCAGGAAGAAGAATTAACCACAGGCTCACCCTGCCCACCGGAACCAGAACAGGGCCTGAAGCCATCCTGCGCTTTTGCGGCCAGCTCCCAAAAAAGCGAGTTGTAAAATGGAGCTTCAGGGCACAGCAATTCACAAACCTGCAGAGTTATAAATGATAACTCTCGTCCACAAATATATTGAGGGAAGGCAAAGAAGAGGATTTGAAATCAAGGCAGAATTGCAGGAAACAGATTTCAGGAGGTACATTCGAATCGCCTTTAAAGCACATTAAAAGCGGCAAAACGTTGACAATGATGCCCTTGGCCAAAAAGGGCGTATGCGTTTTTTCCTGAATATATTCAGGAAAAAACGCATACGCCCTTTTTGGCCAACCAAGCAACCTGGAAAGGCAAATCAGCGCTACTAAGAAGTCTTGCTTCCCATTGGTCAAAAGGGCCATTCTGAAAAAAGTGTCAAAACCAGAAATGCAGGACAGGCCATGGAGAAATGGGAGCCTTGCTACACTGATGGGCGGGATGTAAATTGCCAACAGCCACTCTGGAGAAGGGTACGGTGTGTCCTGAACCATCTAAAAAACACAGCCTAGAGAGGATAGGGCACTTCCACGCATGGGGGTATAAAGTGGGAAAATTGAAAATCAGCAAGACACAAGCACCCCAACGTTTAGGGCTGCTCTGTTGACAAGGACTTCCACTTCATTCCACCTTAAATATCCCAGGAAAGAGAAAAATGGATAAAAAAGTTGGGGTCCTTATATACGATGGAATATCACTCAGCCATGAAATCAATGTCATAAGGCTAGTAGGAGCATGATGAGTGGATTTAGGTACGACGATTCTAAGTGAAATAAGTCACACAGAAAAGGACACTTCTCATAAGGTGTCACTTATAGAGGGAATGTAAAAACTGTTACACTTGAACTGAATTACAAAACAGAACAGAGTCACACATGCAGAAAACACACTATGGCTGCTTAACTGGAAAGGTGAGGTGGGGTGATACATAAAACAAGAGTTTCAAATTAGCTCAGATACCGTTCCATAAACCCAATATGTAATAGACAAAACCTACTCCTTGCTCAGAGAACTGGACTCAACACGCCTGATTCACCGCACAAGAATATATCTGACTAGTAATAATCTTAAAACCTATGAATTGATATCTCTCTGTTAGTGTGTCAAGTGGGTGTAAAGCGGCATAAACACAGCCGTGAAAAGCAGCTAAACCCCATTATAAAAATAAATTACTTTTAAAAACCCATGAAACAAAGACAGTGAAAGAGAGAGAAATTCTTACACAATTCGTTCAGGGGCTGTGATGCAACCTGGATTGACCATATCTAGACCCACAGCTGGATGAGACATAACGGTGGACACTCTTGGGGCTGAGAGGTTTGGTGAAGTTGGGTGAGCAAACGCAGACCCTTTAAAGTAATACTGCGTGCGACCCATCGCATGGGTCCCAAATCTCCAGGTTCAAGGGCATCTTCCTACATCGAAAACAGGCATGAGAAACCCAGAAGATGGTACACCGTGTGATGGGGAAAGGTTTCTAAAACGCACCTCATTTCTCATCTCCTTGTGCTCGGGTTTGCCATTCCAGCCACTTTACTAGCAATCTCCCTACTTGGAGCATCAGCACCTTTAACCTCCTGTTCCTTACAGGTTGCAATTTGTCCTGAGGATGAACGGGAAAACGGGGAACCAATGAGAGACTAGCTCTTGGTGTTGGGACAGGCACAGGTCACTCTATTTTCCCATCAGGAAGAAGAATTAACCACAGGCTCAGCCTGCCCCCCGGAACCAGAACAGGGCCTGAAGCCATCCTGCGCTTTTGCGGCCACCTCCCAAAAAAGCGAGTTGTAAAATGGAGATTCAGGGCACTGCAATTCAAAAACCTGCAGAGTTATAAATGATAACTCTCGTCCACAAATATATTGAGGGAAGGCAAAGAAGAAGATTTGAAGTCAAGGCAGAATTGCAGGAAACAGATTTCAGGAGGTAGATTCGAATCGCCTTTAAAGCACATGAAAAGCGGCAAAACGTTGACAATGATGCCCTTGGCCAAAAAGGGCGTATGCGTTTTTTCCTGAATATATTCAGGAAAAAACGCATACGCCCTTTTTGGCCAACTAAGCAACCTGGAAAGGCAAATCAGCGCTACAAAGAAGTCGCGCTTCCTATCGGTCAAAAGGGCCATGCTGAAAAAAGTATCAAAACCAGAAATGCAGGACAGGCCATGGAGAAATGGGAGCCTTGCTACACTGATGGGCGGGATGTAAATTGCCAACAGCCACTCTGGAGAAGGGCACGGTGTGTCCTGAAACAGCTAAAAAACACAGCTTAGAGAGCATAGGGCACTTCCACGCATGGGGGTATAAAGTGGGAAAATTAAAAATCAGCAAGACACAAGCACCCCATAGTTTAGGGCTGCTCTTTTGACAAGGACCTCCACTTCAATCCACCTTAAATATCCCAGGAAAGCGAAAAATGGATCAAAAAGTTGTAGTCCTTATGTACAATGGAATATCACTCAGCCATGAAATCAATATCATAAGGCTAGTAGCAGCATGATGAGTGGATTTAGGTACGACGATTCTAAATGAAATAAGTCACACAGAAAAGGACACTTCTTGAATATATTCAGGAAAAAACGCATACGCCTTTTTTGGCCAACCAAGCAACCGGGAAAGGCAAATCAGCGCTACAAAGAAGTCTCGCTTCCCATCCTTCAAAAAGGCCATGCTGAAAAAAGTGTCAAAACCAGAAATGCAGGACAGGCCATGGAGAAATGGGAGCCTTGCTACACTGAAGGGCGGGATGTAAATTGCCAACAGCCACTCTGGAGAAGGGTACGTTGTGTCCTGAACCATCTAAAAAACACAACCTAGAGAGGATAGGGCACTTCCACGCATGGGGGTATAAGGTGGGAAAATTGAAAATCAGCAAGACACAAGCACCCCAAAGTTTAGGGCTGCTCTGTTGACAAGGACTTCCACTTCATTCCACCTTAAATATCCCAGGAAAGAGAAAAATGGATAAAAAAGTTGTGGTCCTTATGTACGATGGAATATCACTCGGCCATGAAATCAATGTCATAAGGCTAGTAGCAGCATGATGAGTGGATTTAGGTACGACGATTCTAAGTGAAATAAGTCACACAGAAAAGGACACTTCTCATAAGGTGTCACTTATAGAGGGAATGTAAAAACCGTTACACTTGAACTGAATTACAAAACAGAACAGAGTGACACATGCAGAAAACACACTATGGCTGCTTAACGGGAAAGGGGAGTTGGGGAGATACATAAAACAAGAGTTTCAAATTAGATCAGATACCGTTCCATAAACCCAATATGTAACAGACAAGACCTACTCCTTGCTCAGAGAACTGGACTCAACACGCCCGATTCACCGCACAAGAATATATCTGACTAGTAATAATCTTAAAACCTATGTATTGATATCTCTCTATTAGTGTGTCAAGTGGGTGTAAAGCGGCATAAACATAGCCGTGAAAAGCAGCTAAACCCCATTATAAAAATAAATTACTTTTAAAAACCCATGAAACAAAGACAGGGAAAGAGAGAGAAATTCTTACACAATTCGTTCAGGGGCTTTGATGCAACCTGCATTGACCATATCTAGACCCACAGCTGGATGAGACATAAGATTGGACACTCTTGGGGCTGAGAGGTTTGGTGAGGTTGGGTGAGCAAACACAGACCCTTTAAAGTAATACTGCGTGGTACCCATCGCATGGGTCCCAAATCTCCAAGTTCAAGGGCATCTTCCTACATCGAAAACAGGCATGAGAAACCCAGAAGATGGTACACCGTGTGATGGGGAAAGGTTTCTAAAACGCACCTCATTTCTCATCTCCTTGTGCTCGGGTTCGCCATTCCAGCCACTTTACTAGCAATCTCCCTACGTGGAGCATCAGCACCTTTAACCTCCTGTTCCGTACAGGTTGCAATTTGTCCTGAGGATGAATGGGAAGACGGGGAACCAATGAGAGACTAGCTCTTGGTGTTGCGACAGGCACAGGTCACTCTATTTTCCCATCAAGAAGAAGAATTAACCACAGGCTCAGCCTGCCCCCCGGAACCAGAACAGGGCCTGAAGCCATCCTGCGCTTTTGCGGCCAGCTCAAAAAAAAGCGAGTTGTAAAATGGAGCTTCAGGGCACAGCAATTCACAAACCTGCAGAGTTAAAAATGATAACTCTCGTCCACAAATATATTGAGGGAAGGCAAAGAAGAGGATTTGAAATCAAGGCAGAATTGCAGGAAACAGATTTCAGGAGGTAGATTCGTATCGCCTTTAAAGCACATGAAAAGCGGCAAAACGTTGACAATGATGCCCTTGGCCAAAAAGGGCGTATGCGTTTTTTCCTGAATATATTCAGGAAAAAACGCATACGCCCTTTTTGGCCAACCAAGCAACCTGGAAAGGCAAATCAGCGCTACAAAGAAGTCTCGCTTCCCATCAATCAAAAAGGCCATGCTGAAAAATGTGTCAAAACCAGAAATGCAGGACAGGCCATGGAGAAATGGGAGCCTTGCTACACTGATGGGCGGGATGTAAATTGCCAACAGCCAGTCTGGAGAAGGGTACGGTGTGCCCTGAAACAGCTAAAAAACACAGCTTAGAGAGCATAGGGCACTTCCACGCATGGGGGTATAAAGTGGGAAAATTAAAAATCAGCAAGACACAAGCACCCCAAAGTTTAGGGCTGCTCTGTTGACAAGGACCTCCACTTCATTCCACCTTAAATATCCCAGGAAAGCGAAAAATGGATAAAAAAGTTGTAGACCTTGTGTACAATGGAATATCACTCAGCCATGAAATCAATGTCATAAGGCTAGTAGCAGCATGATGAGTGGATTTAGGTACGACGATTCTAAGTGAAATAAGTCACACAGAAAAGGACACTTCTCATAAGGTGTCACTTATAGAGGGAATGTAAAAACCGTTACACTTGAACTGAATTACAAAACAGAACAGAGTCACACATGCAGAAAACACACTATGGCTGCTTAACGGGAAAGGTGAGGTGGGGTGATACATCAAACAAGAGTTTCAAATTAGCTCAGATACCGTTCCATAAACCCAATATGTAATAGACAAGACCTACTCCTTGCTCAGAGAACTGGACTCAACACGCCCGATTCACCGCACAAGAATATATCTGACTAGTAATAATCTTAAAACCTATGTATTGATATCTCTCTGTTACTGTGTCAAGTGGGTGTAAAGCGGCATAAACACAGCCGTGAAAAGCAGCTAAACCCCATTATAAAAATAAATTTCTTTTAAAAACCCATGAAACAAAGACAGTGAAAGAGAGAGAAATTCTTACACAATTCGTTCAGGGGCTGTGATGCAACCTGGATTGACCATATCTAGACCCACAGCTGGATGAGGCATAAGGGTGGATACTCTTGGGGCTGAGAGGTTTGGTGAGGTTGGGTGAGCAAACGCAGACCCTTTAAAGTAATACTGCGTGCTACCCATCGCATGGGTCCCAAATCTCCAGGTTCAAGGGCATCTTCCTACATCGAAAACAGGCATGAGAAACCCAGAAGATGGTACACCATGTGTTGGGGAAAGGTTTCTAAAACGCACCTCATTTCTCATCTCCTTGTGCTCGGGTTCGCCATTCCAGCCACTTTACTAGCAATCTCCCTACTTGGAGCCTCAGCACCTTTAACCTCCTGTTCCGTACAGGTTGCAATTTGTCCTGAGGATGAACGGGAAGACGGGGAACCAATGAGAGACTAGCTCTTGGTGTTGGGACAGGCACAGGTCACTCTATTTTCCCATCAGGAAGAAGAATTAACCACAGGCTCAGCCTGCCCCCCGGAACCAGAACAGGGCCTGAAGCCATCCTGCGCTTTTGCGGCCAGCTCCCAAAAAAGCGACTTGTAAAATGGAGCTTCAGGGCACTGCAATTCACAACCCTACAGAGTTATAAATGATAACTCTCGTCCACAAATATATTGAGGGAAGGCAAAGAAGAGGATTTGAAATCAAGGCAGAATTGCAGGAAACAGATTTCAGGAGGTAGATTCGAATCGCCTTTAAAGCACATGAAAAGCGGCAAAACGTTGACAATGATGCCCTTGTCCAAAAAGGGCGTATGCGTTTTTTCCTGAATATATTCAGGAAAAAACGCATACGCCCTTTTTGGCCAACCAAGCAACCTGGAAAGGCAAATCAGCGCTACAAAGAAGTCTCGCTTCCCATCGGTCAAAAGGGCCATGCTGAAAAAAGTGTCAAAACCAGAAATGCAGGACAGGCCATGGAGAAATGGGAGCCTTGCTACACTGATGGGCGGGATGTAAATTGCCAACAGCCACTCTGGAGAAGTGTACGGTGTGTCCTGAAACATCTAAAAAACACAGCTTAGAGAGCATAGGGCACTTCCACGCATGGGGGTATAAAGTGGGAAAATTAAAAATCAGCAAGACACAAGCACCCCAAAGTTTAGGGATGCTCTGTTGACAAGGACCTCCACTTCATTCGACCTTAAATATCCCAGGAAAGCGAAAAATGGATAAAAAATTTGAGGTCCTTTTGTACAATGGCATACCACTCAGCCATGAAATCAATGTCATAAGGCTAGTAGCAGCATGATGAGTGGATTTAGGTACGACGATTCTAAGTGAAATAAGTCACACAGAAAAGGACACTTCTCATAAGGTGTCACTTATAGAGGGAATGTAAAAACCGTTACACTTGAACTGAATTACAAAACAGAACAGAGTCACACATGCAGAAAACACACTATGGCTGCTTAACGGGAAAGCGAGGTGGGGTGATACATAAAGCAAGAGTTTCAAATCAGCTCAGATACCGTTCCATAAACCCAATATGTAATAGACAAGACCTACTCCTTGCTCAGAGAACTGGACTCAACACGCCCGATTCACCGCACAAGAATATATCTGACTAGTAATAATCTTAAAACCTATGTATTGATATCTCTCTGTTACTGTGTCAAGTGGGTGTAAAGCGGCATAAACACAGCCGTGAAAAGCAGCTAAACCCCATTATAAAAATAAATTTCTTTTAAAAACCCATGAAACAAAGACAGTGAAAGAGAGAGAAATTCTTACACAATTCGTTCAGGGGCTGTGATGCAACCTGGATTGACCATATCTAGACCCACAGCTGGATGAGACATAAGGGTGGATACTCTTGGGGCTGAGAGGTTTGGTGAGGTTGGGTGAGCAAACGCAGACCCTTTAAAGTAATACTGCGTGCTACCCATCGCATGGGTCCCAAATCTCCAGGTTCAAGGGCATCTTCCTACATCGAAAACATGCATGAGAAACGAAGAAGATGGTACACCGTGTGTTGGGGAAAGGTTTCTAAAACGCACCTCATTTCTCATCTCCTTGTGCTCGGGTTCGCCATTCCAGCCACTTTAGTAGCAATCTCCCTACTTGGAGCATCAGCATCTTTAACCTCCTGTTCCGTACAGGTTGCAATTTGTCCTGAGGATGAAAGGGAAGAAGGGGAACCAATGAGAGACTAGCTCTTGGTGTTGGGACAGGCACAGGTCACTCTATTTTCCCATCAGGAAGAAGAATTAACCACAGGCTCAGCCTGCCCCCCGGAACCAGAACAGGGCCTGAAGCCATCCTGCGCTTTTGCGGCCACCTCCCAAAAAAGCGAGTTGTAAAATGGAGCTTCAGGGCACTGCAATTCACAATCCTACAGAGTTATAAATGATAACTCTCGTCCACAAATATATTGAGGGAAGGCAAAGACGAGGAATTGAAATCAAGGCAGAATTGCAGGAAACAGATTTCAGGAGGTAGATTCGAATCGCCTTTAAAGAACATGAAAAGCGCCAAAACGTTGACAATGATGCCCTTGGCCAAAAAGGGCGTATGCGTTTTTTCCTGAATATATTCAGGAAAAAACGCATACGCCCTTTTTGGCCAACCAAGCAACCTGGAAAGGCAAATCAGCGCTACAAAGAAGTCTCACTTCCCATCGGTCAAAAGGGCCATGCTGAAAAAAGTGTCAAAACCAGAAATGCAGGACAGGCCATGGAGAAATGGGAGCCTTGCTACACTGATGGGCGGGATGTAAATTGCCAACAGCCACTCTGGAGAAGTGTACGGTGTGTCCTGAAACATCTAAAAAACACAGCTTAGAGAGCATAGGGCACTTCCACGCATGGGGGTATAAAGTGGGAAAATTAAAAATCAGCAAGACACAAGCACCCCAAAGTTTAGGGCTGCTCTGTTGACCAGGACCTCCACTTCATTCCACCCTAAATATCCCAGGAAAGCGAAAAATGGATCAAAAAGTTGTAGACCTTATGTACAATGGAATATCACTCAGCCATGAAATCAATATCATAAGGCTAGTAGCAGCATGATGAGTGGATTTAGGTACAACGATTCTAAGTGAAATAAGTCACACAGAAAAGGACACTTCTCATAAGGTGTCACTTATAGAGGGAATGTAAAAACCGTTACACTTGAACTGAATTACAAAACAGAACAGAGTCACACATGCAGAAAACACACTATGGCTGCTTAACGGGAAAGGTGAGGTGGGGTGATACATAAAACAAGAGTTTCAAATTAGCTCAGATACCGTTCCATAAACCCAATATGTAATAGACAAGACCTACTCCTTGCTCAGAGAACTGGACTCAACACGCCCGATTCACCACACAAGAATATATCTGACTAGTAATAATCTTAAAAGCTATGTATTGATATCTCTCTATTAGTGTGTCAAGTGGGTGTAAAGCAGCATAAACACAGCCGTGAAAAGCAGCTAAACCCCATTATAAAAATAAATTACTTTTAAAAACCCATGAAACAATGACAGTGAAAGAGAGAGAAATTCTTACACAATTCGTTCAGGGGCTGTGATGCAACCTGGATTGACCATATCTAGACCCACAGCTGGATGAGACATGAGGGTGGACACTCTTGGGGCTGAGAGGTTTGGTGAAGTTGGGTGAGCAAACCCAGACCCTTTAAAGTAATACTGCGTGCTACCCGTCCCATGGGTCCCAAATCTCCAGGTTCAAGGGCATCTTCCTACATCGAAAACAGGCATGAGAAACCCAGAAGATGGTACACCATGTGATGGGGAAAGGTTTCTAAAACGCACCTCATTTCTCATCTCCTTGTGCTCGGGTTCGCCATTCCAGCCACTTTACTAGCAATCTCCCTACGTGGAGCATCAGCACCTTTAACCTCCTGTTCCGTACAGGTTGCAATTTGTCCTGAGGATGAATGGGAAGACGGGGAACCAATGAGAGACTAGCTCTTGGTGTTGGGACAGGCACAGGTCACTCTATTTTCGCATCAAGAAGAAGAATTAACCACAGGCTCAGCCTGCCCCCCGGAACCAGAACAGGGCCTGAAGCCATCCTGCGCTTTTGCGGCCAGCTCCCAAAAAAACGAGTTGTAAAATGGAGCTTCAGGGCACAGCAATTCACAAACCTGCAGAGTTATAAATGATAACTCTCGTCCACAAATATATTGAGGGAAGGCAAAGAAGAGGATTTGAAATCAAGGCAGAATTGCAGGAAACAGATTTCAGGAGGTAGATTCGAATCGCCTTTAACGCACATGAAAAGCGGCAAAACGTTGACAATGATGCCCTTGGCCAAAAAGGGCGTATGCGTTTTTTCCTGAATATATTCAGGAAAAAACGCATACGCCTTTTTTGGCCAACCAAGCAACCGGGAAAGGCAAATCAGCGCTACAAAGAAGTCTCGCTTCCCATCCTTCAAAAAGGCCATGCTGAAAAAAGTGTCAAAACCAGAAATGCAGGACAGGCCATGGAGAAATGGGAGCCTTGCTACACTGAAGGGCGGGATGTAAATTGCCAACAGCCACTCTGGAGAAGGGTACGTTGTGTCCTGAACCATCTAAAAAACACAACCTAGAGAGGATAGGGCACTTCCACGCATGGGGGTATAAGGTGGGAAAATTGAAAATCAGCAAGACACAAGCACCCCAAAGTTTAGGGCTGCTCTGTTGACAAGGACCTCCACTTCATTCCACCTTAAATATCCCAGGAAAGCGAAAAATGGATAAAAAAGTTGTAGACCTTGTGTACAATGGAATATCACTCAGCCATGAAATCAATGTCATAAGGCTAGTAGCAGCATGATGAGTGGATTTAGGTACGACGATTCTAAGTGAAATAAGTCACACAGAAAAGGACACTTCTCATAAGGTGTCACTTATAGAGGGAATGTAAAAACCGTTACACTTGAACTGAATTACAAAACAGAACAGAGTCACACATGCAGAAAACACACTATGGCTGCTTAACGGGAAAGGTGAGGTGGGGTGATACATCAAACAAGAGTTTCAAATTAGCTCAGATACCGTTCCATAAACCCAATATGTAATAGACAAGACCTACTCCTTGCTCAGAGAACTGGACTCAACACGCCCGATTCACCGCACAAGAATATATCTGACTAGTAATAATCTTAAAACCTATGTATTGATATCTCTCTGTTACTGTGTCAAGTGGGTGTAAAGCGGCATAAACACAGCCGTGAAAAGCAGCTAAACCCCATTATAAAAATAAATTTCTTTTAAAAACCCATGAAACAAAGACAGTGAAAGAGAGAGAAATTCTTACACAATTCGTTCAGGGGCTGTGATGCAACCTGGATTGACCATATCTAGACCCACAGCTGGATGAGGCATAAGGGTGGATACTCTTGGGGCTGAGAGGTTTGGTGAGGTTGGGTGAGCAAACGCAGACCCTTTAAAGTAATACTGCGTGCTACCCATCGCATGGGTCCCAAATCTCCAGGTTCAAGGGCATCTTCCTACATCGAAAACAGGCATGAGAAACCCAGAAGATGGTACACCATGTGTTGGGGAAAGGTTTCTAAAACGCACCTCATTTCTCATCTCCTTGTGCTCGGGTTCGCCATTCCAGCCACTTTACTAGCAATCTCCCTACTTGGAGCCTCAGCACCTTTAACCTCCTGTTCCGTACAGGTTGCAATTTGTCCTGAGGATGAACGGGAAGACGGGGAACCAATGAGAGACTAGCTCTTGGTGTTGGGACAGGCACAGGTCACTCTATTTTCCCATCAGGAAGAAGAATTAACCACAGGCTCAGCCTGCCCCCCGGAACCAGAACAGGGCCTGAAGCCATCCTGCGCTTTTGCGGCCAGCTCCCAAAAAAGCGACTTGTAAAATGGAGCTTCAGGGCACTGCAATTCACAACCCTACAGAGTTATAAATGATAACTCTCGTCCACAAATATATTGAGGGAAGGCAAAGAAGAGGATTTGAAATCAAGGCAGAATTGCAGGAAACAGATTTCAGGAGGTAGATTCGAATCGCCTTTAAAGCACATGAAAAGCGGCAAAACGTTGACAATGATGCCCTTGTCCAAAAAGGGCGTATGCGTTTTTTCCTGAATATATTCAGGAAAAAACGCATACGCCCTTTTTGGCCAACCAAGCAACCTGGAAAGGCAAATCAGCGCTACAAAGAAGTCTCGCTTCCCATCGGTCAAAAGGGCCATGCTGAAAAAAGTGTCAAAACCAGAAATGCAGGACAGGCCATGGAGAAATGGGAGCCTTGCTACACTGATGGGCGGGATGTAAATTGCCAACAGCCACTCTGGAGAAGTGTACGGTGTGTCCTGAAACATCTAAAAAACACAGCTTAGAGAGCATAGGGCACTTCCACGCATGGGGGTATAAAGTGGGAAAATTAAAAATCAGCAAGACACAAGCACCCCAAAGTTTAGGGATGCTCTGTTGACAAGGACCTCCACTTCATTCGACCTTAAATATCCCAGGAAAGCGAAAAATGGATAAAAAATTTGAGGTCCTTTTGTACAATGGCATACCACTCAGCCATGAAATCAATGTCATAAGGCTAGTAGCAGCATGATGAGTGGATTTAGGTACGACGATTCTAAGTGAAATAAGTCACACAGAAAAGGACACTTCTCATAAGGTGTCACTTATAGAGGGAATGTAAAAACCGTTACACTTGAACTGAATTACAAAACAGAACAGAGTGACACATGCAGAAAACACACTATGGCTGCTTAACGGGAAAGGGGAGTTGGGGAGATACATAAAACAAGAGTTTCAAATTAGATCAGATACCGTTCCATAAACCCAATATGTAACAGACAAGACCTACTCCTTGCTCAGAGAACTGGACTCAACACGCCCGATTCACCGCACAAGAATATATCTGACTAGTAATAATCTTAAAACCTATGTATTGATATCTCTCTATTAGTGTGTCAAGTGGGTGTAAAGCGGCATAAACATAGCCGTGAAAAGCAGCTAAACCCCATTATAAAAATAAATTACTTTTAAAAACCCATGAAACAAAGACAGGGAAAGAGAGAGAAATTCTTACACAATTCGTTCAGGGGCTTTGATGCAACCTGCATTGACCATATCTAGACCCACAGCTGGATGAGACATAAGATTGGACACTCTTGGGGCTGAGAGGTTTGGTGAGGTTGGGTGAGCAAACACAGACCCTTTAAAGTAATACTGCGTGGTACCCATCGCATGGGTCCCAAATCTCCAAGTTCAAGGGCATCTTCCTACATCGAAAACAGGCATGAGAAACCCAGAAGATGGTACACCGTGTGATGGGGAAAGGTTTCTAAAACGCACCTCATTTCTCATCTCCTTGTGCTCGGGTTCGCCATTCCAGCCACTTTACTAGCAATCTCCCTACGTGGAGCATCAGCACCTTTAACCTCCTGTTCCGTACAGGTTGCAATTTGTCCTGAGGATGAATGGGAAGACGGGGAACCAATGAGAGACTAGCTCTTGGTGTTGCGACAGGCACAGGTCACTCTATTTTCCCATCAAGAAGAAGAATTAACCACAGGCTCAGCCTGCCCCCCGGAACCAGAACAGGGCCTGAAGCCATCCTGCGCTTTTGCGGCCAGCTCAAAAAAAAGCGAGTTGTAAAATGGAGCTTCAGGGCACAGCAATTCACAAACCTGCAGAGTTAAAAATGATAACTCTCGTCCACAAATATATTGAGGGAAGGCAAAGAAGAGGATTTGAAATCAAGGCAGAATTGCAGGAAACAGATTTCAGGAGGTAGATTCGTATCGCCTTTAAAGCACATGAAAAGCGGCAAAACGTTGACAATGATGCCCTTGGCCAAAAAGGGCGTATGCGTTTTTTCCTGAATATATTCAGGAAAAAACGCATACGCCCTTTTTGGCCAACCAAGCAACCTGGAAAGGCAAATCAGCGCTACAAAGAAGTCTCGCTTCCCATCAATCAAAAAGGCCATGCTGAAAAATGTGTCAAAACCAGAAATGCAGGACAGGCCATGGAGAAATGGGAGCCTTGCTACACTGATGGGCGGGATGTAAATTGCCAACAGCCAGTCTGGAGAAGGGTACGGTGTGCCCTGAAACAGCTAAAAAACACAGCTTAGAGAGCATAGGGCACTTCCACGCATGGGGGTATAAAGTGGGAAAATTAAAAATCAGCAAGACACAAGCACCCCAAAGTTTAGGGCTGCTCTGTTGACAAGGACCTCCACTTCATTCCACCTTAAATATCCCAGGAAAGCGAAAAATGGATAAAAAAGTTGTAGACCTTGTGTACAATGGAATATCACTCAGCCATGAAATCAATGTCATAAGGCTAGTAGCAGCATGATGAGTGGATTTAGGTACGACGATTCTAAGTGAAATAAGTCACACAGAAAAGGACACTTCTCATAAGGTGTCACTTATAGAGGGAATGTAAAAACCGTTACACTTGAACTGAATTACAAAACAGAACAGAGTCACACATGCAGAAAACACACTATGGCTGCTTAACGGGAAAGGTGAGGTGGGGTGATACATCAAACAAGAGTTTCAAATTAGCTCAGATACCGTTCCATAAACCCAATATGTAATAGACAAGACCTACTCCTTGCTCAGAGAACTGGACTCAACACGCCCGATTCACCGCACAAGAATATATCTGACTAGTAATAATCTTAAAACCTATGTATTGATATCTCTCTGTTACTGTGTCAAGTGGGTGTAAAGCGGCATAAACACAGCCGTGAAAAGCAGCTAAACCCCATTATAAAAATAAATTTCTTTTAAAAACCCATGAAACAAAGACAGTGAAAGAGAGAGAAATTCTTACACAATTCGTTCAGGGGCTGTGATGCAACCTGGATTGACCATATCTAGACCCACAGCTGGATGAGGCATAAGGGTGGATACTCTTGGGGCTGAGAGGTTTGGTGAGGTTGGGTGAGCAAACGCAGACCCTTTAAAGTAATACTGCGTGCTACCCATCGCATGGGTCCCAAATCTCCAGGTTCAAGGGCATCTTCCTACATCGAAAACAGGCATGAGAAACCCAGAAGATGGTACACCATGTGTTGGGGAAAGGTTTCTAAAACGCACCTCATTTCTCATCTCCTTGTGCTCGGGTTCGCCATTCCAGCCACTTTACTAGCAATCTCCCTACTTGGAGCCTCAGCACCTTTAACCTCCTGTTCCGTACAGGTTGCAATTTGTCCTGAGGATGAACGGGAAGACGGGGAACCAATGAGAGACTAGCTCTTGGTGTTGGGACAGGCACAGGTCACTCTATTTTCCCATCAGGAAGAAGAATTAACCACAGGCTCAGCCTGCCCCCCGGAACCAGAACAGGGCCTGAAGCCATCCTGCGCTTTTGCGGCCAGCTCCCAAAAAAGCGACTTGTAAAATGGAGCTTCAGGGCACTGCAATTCACAACCCTACAGAGTTATAAATGATAACTCTCGTCCACAAATATATTGAGGGAAGGCAAAGAAGAGGATTTGAAATCAAGGCAGAATTGCAGGAAACAGATTTCAGGAGGTAGATTCGAATCGCCTTTAAAGCACATGAAAAGCGGCAAAACGTTGACAATGATGCCCTTGTCCAAAAAGGGCGTATGCGTTTTTTCCTGAATATATTCAGGAAAAAACGCATACGCCCTTTTTGGCCAACCAAGCAACCTGGAAAGGCAAATCAGCGCTACAAAGAAGTCTCGCTTCCCATCGGTCAAAAGGGCCATGCTGAAAAAAGTGTCAAAACCAGAAATGCAGGACAGGCCATGGAGAAATGGGAGCCTTGCTACACTGATGGGCGGGATGTAAATTGCCAACAGCCACTCTGGAGAAGTGTACGGTGTGTCCTGAAACATCTAAAAAACACAGCTTAGAGAGCATAGGGCACTTCCACGCATGGGGGTATAAAGTGGGAAAATTAAAAATCAGCAAGACACAAGCACCCCAAAGTTTAGGGATGCTCTGTTGACAAGGACCTCCACTTCATTCGACCTTAAATATCCCAGGAAAGCGAAAAATGGATAAAAAATTTGAGGTCCTTTTGTACAATGGCATACCACTCAGCCATGAAATCAATGTCATAAGGCTAGTAGCAGCATGATGAGTGGATTTAGGTACGACGATTCTAAGTGAAATAAGTCACACAGAAAAGGACACTTCTCATAAGGTGTCACTTATAGAGGGAATGTAAAAACCGTTACACTTGAACTGAATTACAAAACAGAACAGAGTGACACATGCAGAAAACACACTATGGCTGCTTAACGGGAAAGGGGAGTTGGGGAGATACATAAAACAAGAGTTTCAAATTAGATCAGATACCGTTCCATAAACCCAATATGTAACAGACAAGACCTACTCCTTGCTCAGAGAACTGGACTCAACACGCCCGATTCACCGCACAAGAATATATCTGACTAGTAATAATCTTAAAACCTATGTATTGATATCTCTCTATTAGTGTGTCAAGTGGGTGTAAAGCGGCATAAACATAGCCGTGAAAAGCAGCTAAACCCCATTATAAAAATAAATTACTTTTAAAAACCCATGAAACAAAGACAGGGAAAGAGAGAGAAATTCTTACACAATTCGTTCAGGGGCTTTGATGCAACCTGCATTGACCATATCTAGACCCACAGCTGGATGAGACATAAGATTGGACACTCTTGGGGCTGAGAGGTTTGGTGAGGTTGGGTGAGCAAACACAGACCCTTTAAAGTAATACTGCGTGGTACCCATCGCATGGGTCCCAAATCTCCAAGTTCAAGGGCATCTTCCTACATCGAAAACAGGCATGAGAAACCCAGAAGATGGTACACCGTGTGATGGGGAAAGGTTTCTAAAACGCACCTCATTTCTCATCTCCTTGTGCTCGGGTTCGCCATTCCAGCCACTTTACTAGCAATCTCCCTACGTGGAGCATCAGCACCTTTAACCTCCTGTTCCGTACAGGTTGCAATTTGTCCTGAGGATGAATGGGAAGACGGGGAACCAATGAGAGACTAGCTCTTGGTGTTGCGACAGGCACAGGTCACTCTATTTTCCCATCAAGAAGAAGAATTAACCACAGGCTCAGCCTGCCCCCCGGAACCAGAACAGGGCCTGAAGCCATCCTGCGCTTTTGCGGCCAGCTCAAAAAAAAGCGAGTTGTAAAATGGAGCTTCAGGGCACAGCAATTCACAAACCTGCAGAGTTAAAAATGATAACTCTCGTCCACAAATATATTGAGGGAAGGCAAAGAAGAGGATTTGAAATCAAGGCAGAATTGCAGGAAACAGATTTCAGGAGGTAGATTCGTATCGCCTTTAAAGCACATGAAAAGCGGCAAAACGTTGACAATGATGCCCTTGGCCAAAAAGGGCGTATGCGTTTTTTCCTGAATATATTCAGGAAAAAACGCATACGCCCTTTTTGGCCAACCAAGCAACCTGGAAAGGCAAATCAGCGCTACAAAGAAGTCTCGCTTCCCATCAATCAAAAAGGCCATGCTGAAAAATGTGTCAAAACCAGAAATGCAGGACAGGCCATGGAGAAATGGGAGCCTTGCTACACTGATGGGCGGGATGTAAATTGCCAACAGCCAGTCTGGAGAAGGGTACGGTGTGCCCTGAAACAGCTAAAAAACACAGCTTAGAGAGCATAGGGCACTTCCACGCATGGGGGTATAAAGTGGGAAAATTAAAAATCAGCAAGACACAAGCACCCCAAAGTTTAGGGCTGCTCTGTTGACAAGGACCTCCACTTCATTCCACCTTAAATATCCCAGGAAAGCGAAAAATGGATAAAAAAGTTGTAGACCTTGTGTACAATGGAATATCACTCAGCCATGAAATCAATGTCATAAGGCTAGTAGCAGCATGATGAGTGGATTTAGGTACGACGATTCTAAGTGAAATAAGTCACACAGAAAAGGACACTTCTCATAAGGTGTCACTTATAGAGGGAATGTAAAAACCGTTACACTTGAACTGAATTACAAAACAGAACAGAGTCACACATGCAGAAAACACACTATGGCTGCTTAACGGGAAAGGTGAGGTGGGGTGATACATCAAACAAGAGTTTCAAATTAGCTCAGATACCGTTCCATAAACCCAATATGTAATAGACAAGACCTACTCCTTGCTCAGAGAACTGGACTCAACACGCCCGATTCACCGCACAAGAATATATCTGACTAGTAATAATCTTAAAACCTATGTATTGATATCTCTCTGTTACTGTGTCAAGTGGGTGTAAAGCGGCATAAACACAGCCGTGAAAAGCAGCTAAACCCCATTATAAAAATAAATTTCTTTTAAAAACCCATGAAACAAAGACAGTGAAAGAGAGAGAAATTCTTACACAATTCGTTCAGGGGCTGTGATGCAACCTGGATTGACCATATCTAGACCCACAGCTGGATGAGGCATAAGGGTGGATACTCTTGGGGCTGAGAGGTTTGGTGAGGTTGGGTGAGCAAACGCAGACCCTTTAAAGTAATACTGCGTGCTACCCATCGCATGGGTCCCAAATCTCCAGGTTCAAGGGCATCTTCCTACATCGAAAACAGGCATGAGAAACCCAGAAGATGGTACACCATGTGTTGGGGAAAGGTTTCTAAAACGCACCTCATTTCTCATCTCCTTGTGCTCGGGTTCGCCATTCCAGCCACTTTACTAGCAATCTCCCTACTTGGAGCCTCAGCACCTTTAACCTCCTGTTCCGTACAGGTTGCAATTTGTCCTGAGGATGAACGGGAAGACGGGGAACCAATGAGAGACTAGCTCTTGGTGTTGGGACAGGCACAGGTCACTCTATTTTCCCATCAGGAAGAAGAATTAACCACAGGCTCAGCCTGCCCCCCGGAACCAGAACAGGGCCTGAAGCCATCCTGCGCTTTTGCGGCCAGCTCCCAAAAAAGCGACTTGTAAAATGGAGCTTCAGGGCACTGCAATTCACAACCCTACAGAGTTATAAATGATAACTCTCGTCCACAAATATATTGAGGGAAGGCAAAGAAGAGGATTTGAAATCAAGGCAGAATTGCAGGAAACAGATTTCAGGAGGTAGATTCGAATCGCCTTTAAAGCACATGAAAAGCGGCAAAACGTTGACAATGATGCCCTTGTCCAAAAAGGGCGTATGCGTTTTTTCCTGAATATATTCAGGAAAAAACGCATACGCCCTTTTTGGCCAACCAAGCAACCTGGAAAGGCAAATCAGCGCTACAAAGAAGTCTCGCTTCCCATCGGTCAAAAGGGCCATGCTGAAAAAAGTGTCAAAACCAGAAATGCAGGACAGGCCATGGAGAAATGGGAGCCTTGCTACACTGATGGGCGGGATGTAAATTGCCAACAGCCACTCTGGAGAAGTGTACGGTGTGTCCTGAAACATCTAAAAAACACAGCTTAGAGAGCATAGGGCACTTCCACGCATGGGGGTATAAAGTGGGAAAATTAAAAATCAGCAAGACACAAGCACCCCAAAGTTTAGGGATGCTCTGTTGACAAGGACCTCCACTTCATTCGACCTTAAATATCCCAGGAAAGCGAAAAATGGATAAAAAATTTGAGGTCCTTTTGTACAATGGCATACCACTCAGCCATGAAATCAATGTCATAAGGCTAGTAGCAGCATGATGAGTGGATTTAGGTACGACGATTCTAAGTGAAATAAGTCACACAGAAAAGGACACTTCTCATAAGGTGTCACTTATAGAGGGAATGTAAAAACCGTTACTCTTGAACTGAATTACAAAACAGAACAGAGTCACACATGCAGAAAACACACTATGGCTGCTTAACGGGAAAGCGATGTGGGGTGATACATAAAGCAAGAGTTTCAAATCAGCTCAGATACCGTTCCATAAACCCAATATGTAATAGACAAGACCTACTCCTTGCTCAGAGAACTGGACTCAACACGCCCGATTCACCGCACAAGAATATATCTGACTAGTAATAATCTTAAAACCTATGTATTGATATCTCTCTGTTACTGTGTCAAGTGGGTGTAAAGCGGCATAAACACAGCCGTGAAAAGCAGCTAAACCCCATTATAAAAATAAATTTCTTTTAAAAACCCATGAAACAAAGACAGTGAAAGAGAGAGAAATTCTTACACAATTCGTTCAGGGGCTGTGATGCAACCTGGATTGACCATATCTAGACCCACAGCTGGATGAGACATAAGGGTGGATACTCTTGGGGCTGAGAGGTTTGGTGAGGTTGGGTGAGCAAACGCAGACCCTTTAAAGTAATACTGCGTGCTACCCATCGCATGGGTCCCAAATCTCCAGGTTCAAGGGCATCTTCCTACATCGAAAACATGCATGAGAAACGAAGAAGATGGTACACCATGTGTTGGGGAAAGGTTTCTAAAACGCACCTCATTTCTCATCTCCTTGTGCTCGGGTTCGCCATTCCAGCCACTTTAGTAGCAATCTCACTACTTGGAGCATCAGCATCTTTAACCTCCTGTTCCGTACAGGTTGCAATTTGTCCTGAGGATGAAAGGGAAGAAGGGGAACCAATGAGAGACTAGCTCTTGGTGTTGGGACAGGCACAGGTCACTCTATTTTCCCATCAGGAAGAAGAATTAACCACAGGCTCAGCCTGCCCCCCGGAACCAGAACAGGGCCTGAAGCCATCCTGCGCTTTTGCGGCCACCTCCCAAAAAAGCGAGTTGTAAAATGGAGCTTCAGGGCACTGCAATTCACAAACCTGCAGAGTTATAAATGATAACTCTCGTCCACAAATATATTGAGGGAAGGCAAAGACGAGGAATTGAAATCAAGGCAGAATTGCAGGAAACAGATTTCAGGAGGTAGATTCGAATCGCCTTTAAAGCACATGAAAAGCGCCAAAACGTTGACAATGATGCCCTTGGCCAAAAAGGGCGTATGCGTTTTTTCCTGATTATATTCAGGAAAAAATGCATACGCCCTTTTTGGCCAACCAAGCAACCTGGAAAGGCAAATCAGCGCTACAAAGAAGTCTCGCTTCCCATCGGTCAAAAGGGCCATGCTGAAAAAAGTGTCAAAACCGGAAATGCAGAACAGGCCATGGAGAAATGGGAGACTTGCTACACTGATGGGCGGGATGTAAATTGCCAACAGCCACTCTGGAGAAGTGTACGGTGTGTCCTGAAACATCTAAAAAACACAGCTTAGAGAGCATAGGGCACTTCCACGCATGGGGGTATAAAGTGGGAAAATTAAAAATCAGCAAGACACAAGCACCCCAAAGTTTAGGGCTGCTCTGTTGACAAGGACCTCCACTTCATTCCACCTTAAATATCCCAGGAAAGCGAAAAATGGATAAAAAATTTGAAGTCCTTATGTACAATGGCATACCACTCAGCCATGAAATCAATGTCATAAGGCTAGAAGCAGCATGATGAGTGGATTTAGGTACGACGATTCTAAGTGAAATAAGTCACACAGAAAAGGACACTTCTCATAAGGTGTCACTTATAGAGGGAATGTAAAAACCGTTACACTTGAACTGAATTACAAAACAGAACAGAGTCACACATGCAGAAAACACACTATGGCTGCTTAACGGGAAAGGTGAGGTGGGGTGATACATAAAACAAGAGTTTCAAATTAGCTCAGATACCGTTCCATAAACCCAATATGTAATAGACAAAACCTACTCCTTGCTCAGAGAACTGGACTCAACACGCCTGATTCACCGCACAAGAATATATCTGACTAGTAATAATCTTAAAACCTATGAATTGATATCTCTCTGTTAGTGTGTCAAGTGGGTGTAAAGCGGCATAAACACAGCCGTGAAAAGCAGCTAAACCCCATTATAAAAATAAATTACTTTTAAAAACCCATGAAACAAAGACAGGGAAAGAGAGAGAAATTCTTACACAATTCGTTCAGGGGCTGTGATGCAACCTGGATTGACCATATCTAGACCCACAGCTGGATGAGACATAAGGGTGGACACTCTTGGGGCTGAGAGGTGTGGTGAAGTTGGGTGAGCAAACGCAGACCCTTTAAAGTAATACTGCTTGCTACCCATCGCATGGGTCCCAAATCTCCAGGTTCAAGGGCATCTTCCTACATCGAAAACAGGCATGAGAAACCCAGAAGATGGTACACCGTGTGATGGGGAAAGGTTTCTAAAACGCACCTCATTTCTCATCTCCTTGTGCTCGGGTTCGCCATTCCAGCCACTTTACTAGCAATCTCCCTACGTGGAGCATCAGCACCTTTAACCTCCTGTTCCGTACAGGTTGCAGTTTGTCCTGAGGATGAACGGGAAGACGGGGAACCAATGAGAGACTATCTCTTGGTGTTGGGACAGGCACAGGTCACTCTATTTTCCCATCAGGAAGAAGAATTAACCACAGGCTCAGCCTGCCCCCCGGAACCAGAACAGGGCCTGAAGCCATCCTGCGCTTTTGCGGCCACCTCCCAAAAAAGCGAGTTGTAAAATGGAGCTTTAGGGCACTGCAATTCACAACCCTACAGAGTTATAAATGATAACTCTCGTCCACAAATATATTGAGGGAAGGCAAAGACGAGGAATTGAAATCAAGGCAGAATTGCAGGAAACAGATTTCAGGAGGTAGATTCGAATCGCCTTTAAAGCACATGAAAAGCGGCAAAACGTTGACAATGATGCCCTTGGCCAAAAAGGGCGTATGCGTTTTTTCCTGAATATATTCAGGAAAAAACGCATACGCCCTTTTTGGCCAACCAAGCAACCTGGAAAGGCAAATCAGCGCTACAAAGAAGTCTCGCTTCCCATCGGTCAAAAGGGCCATGCTGAAAAAAGTGTCAAAACCAGAAATGCAGGACAGGCCATGGAGAAATGGGAGCCTTGCTACACTGATGGGCGGGATGTAAATTGCCAACAGCCACTCTTTAGAAGTGTACGGTGTGTCCTGAAACATCTAAAAAACACAGCTTAGAGAGCATAGGGCACTTCCACGCATGGGGGGATAAAGTGGGAAAATTAAAAATCAGCAAGACACAAGCAACCCAAAGTTAGGGATGCTCTGTTGACAAGGACCTCCACTTCATTCCACCTTAAATATCCCAGGAAAGCGAAAAATGGATAAAAAATTTGAAGTCCTTATGTACAATGGCATACCACTCAGCCATGAAATCAATGTCATAAGGCTAGTAGCAGCATGATGAGTGGATTTAGGTACGACGATTCTAAGTGAAATAAGTCACACAGAAAAGGACACTTCTCATAAGGTGTCACTTATAGAGGGAATGTAAAAACCGTTACACTTGAACTGAATTACAAAACAGAACAGAGTCACACATGCAGAAAACACACTATGGCTGCTTAACGGGAAAGCGAGGTGGGGTGATACATAAAGCAAGAGTTTCAAATTAGCTCAGATACCGTTCCATAAACCCAATATGTAATAGACAAGACCTACTCCTTGCTCAGAGAACTGGCCTCAACACGCCCGATTCACCGCACAAGAATATATCTGACTAGTAATAATCTTAAAACCTATGTATTGATATCTCTCTGTTAGTGTGTCAAGTGGGTGTAAAGCGGCATAAACACAGCCGTGAAAAGCAGCTAAACCCCATTATAAAAATAAATTTCTTTTAAAAACCCATGAAACAAAGACAGTGAAAGAGAGAGAAATTCTTACACAATTCGTTCAGGGGCTGTGATGCAACCTGGATTGACCATATCTAGACCCACAGCTGGATGAGACATAAGGGTGGATACTCTTGGGGCTGAGAGGTTTGGTGAGGTTGGGTGAGCAAACGCAGACCCTTTTAAGTAATACTGCGTGCTACCCATCGCATGGGTCCCAAATCTCCAGGTTCAAGGGCATCTTCCTACATCGAAAACATGCATGAGAAACCAAGAAGATGGTACACCATGTGTTGGGGAAAGGTTTCTAAAATGCACCTCATTTCTCATCTCCTTGTGCTCGGGTTCGCCATTCCAGTCACTTTACTAGCAATCTCCCTACTTGGAGGATCAGCATCTTTAACCTCCTGTTCCGTACAGGTTGCAATTTGTCCTGAGGATGAACGGGAAGACGGGGAACCAATGAGAGACTAGCTCTTGGTGTTGGGACAGGCACAGGTCACTCTATTTTCCCATCAGGAAGAAGAATTAACCACAGGCTCACCCTGCCCCCGGAACCAGAACAGGGCCTGAAACCATCCTGCGCTTTTGCGGCCACCTCCCAAAAAAGCGAGTTGTAAAATGGAGGTTCAGGGCACTGCAATTCACAATCCTACAGAGTTATAAATGATAACTCTCGTCCACAAATATATTGAGGAAGGCAAAGACGAGGAATTGAAATCAAGGCAGAATTGCAGGAAACAGATTTCAGGAGGTAGATTCGAATCGCCTTTAAAGCACATGAAAAGCGCCAAAACGTTGACAATGATGCCCTTGGCCAAAAAGGGCGTATGCGTTTTTTCCTGATTATATTCAGGAAAAAATGCATACGCCCTTTTTGGCCAACCAAGCAACCTGGAAAGGCAAATCAGCGCTACAAAGAAGTCTCGCTTCCCATCGGTCAAAAGGGCCATGCTGAAAAAAGTGTCAAAACCGGAAATGCAGAACAGGCCATGGAGAAATGGGAGACTTGCTACACTGATGGGCGGGATGTAAATTGCCAACAGCCACTCTGGAGAAGTGTACGGTGTGTCCTGAAACATCTAAAAAACACAGCTTAGAGAGCATAGGGCACTTCCACGCATGGGGGTATAAAGTGGGAAAATTAAAAATCAGCAAGACACAAGCACCCCAAAGTTTAGGGATGCTCTGTTGACAAGGACCTCCACTTCATTCCACCTTAAATATCCCAGGAAAGCGAAAAATGGATAAAAAATTTGAAGTCCTTATGTACAATGGCATACCACTCAGCCATGAAATCAATGTCATAAGGCTAGAAGCAGCATGATGAGTGGATTTAGGTACGACGATTCTAAGTGAAATAAGTCACACAGAAAAGGACACTTCTCATAAGGTGTCACTTATAGAGGGAATGTAAAAACCGTTACACTTGAACTGAATTACAAAACAGAACAGAGTCACACATGCAGAAAACACACTATGGCTGCTTAACGGGAAAGCGAGGTGGGGTGATACATAAAGCAAGAGTTTCAAATTAGCTCAGATACCGTTCCATAAACCCAATATGTAATAGACAAGACCTACTCCTTGCTCAGAGAACTGGCCTCAACACGCCCGATTCACCGCACAAGAATATATCTGACTAGTAATAATCTTAAAACCTATGTATTGATATCTCTCTGTTAGTGTGTCAAGTGGGTGTAAAGCGGCATAAACACAGCCGTGAAAAGCAGCTAAACCCCATTATAAAAATAAATTACTTTTAAAAACCCATGAAACAAAGACAGGGAAAGAGAGAGAAATTCTTACACAATTCGTTCAGGGGCTGTGATGCAACCTGGATTGACCATATCTAGACCCACAGCTGGATGAGACATAAGGGTGGATACTCTTGGGGCTGAGAGGTTTGGTGAGGTTGGGTGAGCAAACGCAGACCCTTTAAAGTAATACTGCGTGCTACCCATCGCATGGGTCCCAAATCTCCAGGTTCAAGGGCATCTTCGTACATCAAAAACATGCATGAGTAACCAAGAAGATGGTACACCGTGTGTTGGGGAAAGGTTTCTAAAATGCACCTCATTTCTCATCTCCTTGTGCTCGGGTTCGCCATTCCAGTCACTTTAGTACCAATCTCCCTACTTGGAGGATCAGCATCTTTAACCTCCTGTTCCGTACAGGTTGCAATTTGTCCTGAGGATGAACGGAAAGACGGGGAACCAATGAGAGACTAGCTCTTGGTGTTGGGACAGGCACAGGTCACTCTATTTTCCCATCAGGAAGAAGAATTAACCACAGGCTCAGCCTGCCCCCCGGAACCAGAACAGGGCCTGAAGCCATCCTGCGCTTTTGGGGCCACCTCCCAAAAAAGCGAGTTGTAAAATGGAGCTTCAGGGCACTGCAATTCACAATCCTACAGAGTTATAAATGATAACTCTCGTCCACAAATATATTGAGGGAAGGCAAAGACGAGGAATTGAAATCAAGGCAGAATTGCAGGAAACAGATTTCAGGAGGTAGATTCGAATCGCCTTTAAAGCACATGAAAAGCGGCAAAACGTTGACAATGATGCCCTTGGCCAAAAAGGGCGTATGCGTTTTTTCCTGAATATATTCAGGAAAAAACGCATACGCCCTTTTTGGCCAACCAAGCAACCTGGAAAGGCAAATCAGCGCTACAAAGAAGTCTCGCTTCCCATCGGTCAAAAGGGCCATGCTGAAAAAAGTGTCAAAACCAGAAATGCAGGACAGGCCATGGAGAAATGGGAGGCTTGCTACACTGATGGGCGGGATGTAAATTGCCAACAGCCACTCTGGAGAAGTGTACGGTGTGTCCTGAAACATCTAAAAAACACAGCTTAGAGAGCATAGGGCACTTCCACGCATGGGGGTATAAAGTGGGAAAATTAAAAATCAGCAAGACACAAGCACCCCAAAGTTTAGGGATGCTCTGTTGACAAGGACCTCCACTTCATTCCACCTTAAATATCCCAGGAAAGCGAAAAATGGATAAAAAATTTGAAGTCCTTATGTACAATGGCATACCACTCAGCCATGAAATCAATGTCATAAGGCTAGTAGCAGCATGATGAGTGGATTTAGGTACGACGATTCTAAGTGAAATAAGTCACACAGAAAAGGACACTTCTCATAAGGTGTCACTTATAGAGGGAATGTAAAAACCGTTACACTTGAACTGAATTACAAAACAGAACAGAGTCACACATGCAGAAAACACACTATGGCTGCTTAACGGGAAAGCGAGGTGGGGTGATACATAAAGCAAGAGTTTCAAATTAGCTCAGATACCGTTCCATAAACCCAATATGTAATAGACAAAACCGACTCCTTGCTCAGAGAACTGGACACAACACGCCCGATTCACCGAACAAGAATATATCTGACTAGTAATAATCTTAAAACCTATGTATTGATATCTCTCTGTTACTGTGTCAAGTGGGTGTAAAGCGGCATAAACACAGCCGTGAAAAGCAGCTAAACCCCATTATAAAAATAAATTTCTTTTAAAAACCCATGAAACAAAGACAGGGAAAGAGAGAGAAATTCTTACACAATTCGTTCAGGGGCTGTGATGCAACCTGGATTGACCATATCTAGACCCACAGCTGGATGAGACATAAGGGTGGATACTCTTGGGGCTGAGAGGTTTGGTGAGGTTGGGTGAGCAAACGCAGACCCTTTAAAGTAATACTGCGTGCTACCCATCGCATGGGTCCCAAATCTCCAGGTTCAAGGGCATCTTCCTACATCGAAAACAGGCATGAGAAACCCAGAAGATGGTACACCATGTGTTGGGGAAAGGTTTCTAAAACGCACCTCATTTCTCATCTCCTTGTGCTCGGGTTCGCCATTCCAGCCACTTTACTAGCAATCTCCATACTTGGAGCCTCAGCACCTTTAACCTCCTGTTCCGTACAGGTTGCAATTTGTCCTGAGGATGAACGGGAAGACGGGGAACCAATGAGAGACTAGCTCTTGGTGTTGGGACAGGCACAGGTCACTCTATTTTCCCATCAGGAAGAAGAATTAACCACAGGCTCAGCCTGCCCCCCGGAACCAGAACAGGGCCTGAAGCCATCCTGCGCTTTTGCGGCCAGCTCCCAAAAAAGCGACTTGTAAAATGGAGCTTCAGGGCACTGCAATTCACAACCCTACAGAGTTATAAATGATAACTCTCGTCCACAAATATATTGAGGGAAGGCAAAGAAGAGGATTTGAAATCAAGGCAGAATTGCAGGAAACAGATTTCAGGAGGTAGATTCGAATCGCCTTTAAAGCACATGAAAAGCGGCAAAACGTTGACAATGATGCCCTTGTCCAAAAAGGGCGTATGCGTTTTTTCCTGAATATATTCAGGAAAAAACGCATACGCCCTTTTTGGCCAACCAAGCAACCTGGAAAGGCAAATCAGCGCTACAAAGAAGTCTCGCTTCCCATCGGTCAAAAGGGCCATGCTGAAAAAAGTGTCAAAACCAGAAATGCAGGACAGGCCATGGAGAAATGGGAGCCTTGCTACACTGATGGGCGGGATGTAAATTGCCAACAGCCACTCTGGAGAAGTGTACGGTGTGTCCTGAAACATCTAAAAAACACAGCTTAGAGAGCATAGGGCACTTCCACGCATGGGGGTATAAAGTGGGAAAATTAAAAATCAGCAAGACACAAGCACCCCAAAGTTTAGGGATGCTCTGTTGACAAGGACCTCCACTTCATTCCACCTTAAATATCCCAGGAAAGCGAAAAATGGATAAAAAATTTGAGGTCCTTTTGTACAATGGCATACCACTCAGCCATGAAATCAATGTCATAAGGCTAGTAGCAGCATGATGAGTGGATTTAGGTACGACGATTCTAAGTGAAATAAGTCACACAGAAAAGGACACTTCTCATAAGGTGTCACTTATAGAGGGAATGTAAAAACCGTTACACTTGAACTGAATTACAAAACAGAACAGAGTCACACATGCAGAAAACACACTATGGCTGCTTAACGGGAAAGCGAGGTGGGGTGATACATAAAGCAAGAGTTTCAAATCAGCTCAGATACCGTTCCATAAACCCAATATGTAATAGACAAGACCTACTCCTTGCTCAGAGAACTGGCCTCAACACGCCCGATTCACCGCACAAGAATATATCTGACTAGTAATAATCTTAAAACCTATGTATTGATATCTCTCTGTTAGTGTGTCAAGTGGGTGTAAAGCGGCATAAACACAGCCGTGAAAAGCAGCTAAACCCCATTATAAAAATAAATTTCTTTTAAAAACCCATGAAACAAAGACAGTGAAAGAGAGAGAAATTCTTACACAATTCGTTCAGGGGCTGTGATGCAACCTGGATTGACCATATCTAGACCCACAGCTGGATGAGACATAAGGGTGGATACTCTTGGGGCTGAGAGGTTTGGTGAGGTTGGGTGAGCAAACGCAGACCCTTTAAAGTAATACTGCGTGCTACCCATCGCATGGGTCCCAAATCTCCAGGTTCAAGGGCATCTTCGTACATCGAAAACATGCATGAGAAACGAAGAAGATGGTACACCGTGTGTTGGGGAAAGGTTTCTAAAACGCACCTCATTTCTCATCTCCTTGTGCTCGGGTTCGCCATTCCAGCCACTTTAGTAGCAATCTCACTACTTGGAGCATCAGCATCTTTAACCTCCTGTTCCGTACAGGTTGCAATTTGTCCTGAGGTTGAACGGGAAGAAGGGGAACCAATGAGAGACTAGCTCTTGGTGTTGGGACAGGCACAGGTCACTCTATTTTCCCATCAGGAAGAAGAATTAACCACAGGCTCAGCCTGCCCCCCGGAACCAGAACAGGGCCTGAAGCCATCCTGCGCTTTTGGGGCCACCTCCCAAAAAAGCGAGTTGTAAAATGGAGCTTCAGGGCACTGCAATTCACAATCCTACAGAGTTATAAATGATAACTCTCGTCCACAAATATATTGAGGGAAGGCAAAGACGAGGAATTGAAATCAAGGCAGAATTGCAGGAAACAGATTTCAGGAGGTAGATTCGAATCGCCTTTAAAGCACATGAAAAGCGGCAAAACGTTGACAATGATGCCCTTGGCCAAAAAGGGCGTATGCGTTTTTTCCTGAATATATTCAGGAAAAAACGCATACGCCCTTTTTGGCCAACCAAGCAACCTGGAAAGGCAAATCAGCGCTACAAAGAAGTCTCGCTTCCCATCGGTCAAAAGGGCCATGCTGAAAAAAGTGTCAAAACCAGAAATGCAGGACAGGCCATGGAGAAATGGGAGGCTTGCTACACTGATGGGCGGGATGTAAATTGCCAACAGCCACTCTGGAGAAGTGTACGGTGTGTCCTGAAACATCTAAAAAACACAGCTTAGAGAGCATAGGGCACTTCCACGCATGGGGGTATAAAGTGGGAAAATTAAAAATCAGCAAGACACAAGCACCCCAAAGTTTAGGGATGCTCTGTTGACAAGGACCTCCACTTCATTCCACCTTAAATATCCCAGGAAAGCGAAAAATGGATAAAAAATTTGAAGTCCTTATGTACAATGGCATACCACTCAGCCATGAAATCAATGTCATAAGGCTAGTAGCAGCATGATGAGTGGATTTAGGTACGACGATTCTAAGTGAAATAAGTCACACAGAAAAGGACACTTCTCATAAGGTGTCACTTATAGAGGGAATGTAAAAACCGTTACACTTGAACTGAATTACAAAACAGAACAGAGTCACACATGCAGAAAACACACTATGGCTGCTTAACGGGAAAGCGAGGTGGGGTGATACATAAAGCAAGAGTTTCAAATTAGCTCAGATACCGTTCCATAAACCCAATATGTAATAGACAAAACCGACTCCTTGCTCAGAGAACTGGACACAACACGCCCGATTCACCGAACAAGAATATATCTGACTAGTAATAATCTTAAAACCTATGTATTGATATCTCTCTGTTACTGTGTCAAGTGGGTGTAAAGCGGCATAAACACAGCCGTGAAAAGCAGCTAAACCCCATTATAAAAATAAATTTCTTTTAAAAACCCATGAAACAAAGACAGGGAAAGAGAGAGAAATTCTTACACAATTCGTTCAGGGGCTGTGATGCAACCTGGATTGACCATATCTAGACCCACAGCTGGATGAGACATAAGGGTGGATACTCTTGGGGCTGAGAGGTTTGGTGAGGTTGGGTGAGCAAACGCAGACCCTTTAAAGTAATACTGCGTGCTACCCATCACATGGGTCCCAAATCTCCAGGTTCAAGGGCATCTTCCTACATCGAAAACAGGCATGAGAAACCCAGAAGATGGTACACCATGTGTTGGGGAAAGGTTTCTAAAACGCACCTCATTTCTCATCTCCTTGTGCTCGGGTTCGCCATTCCAGCCACTTTACTAGCAATCTCCATACTTGGAGCCTCAGCACCTTTAACCTCCTGTTCCGTACAGGTTGCAATTTGTCCTGAGGATGAACGGGAAGACGGGGAACCAATGAGAGACTAGCTCTTGGTGTTGGGACAGGCACAGGTCACTCTATTTTCCCATCAGGAAGAAGAATTAACCACAGGCTCAGCCTGCCCCCCGGAACCAGAACAGGGCCTGAAGCCATCCTGCGCTTTTGCGGCCAGCTCCCAAAAAAGCGACTTGTAAAATGGAGCTTCAGGGCACTGCAATTCACAACCCTACAGAGTTATAAATGATAACTCTCGTCCACAAATATATTGAGGGAAGGCAAAGAAGAGGATTTGAAATCAAGGCAGAATTGCAGGAAACAGATTTCAGGAGGTAGATTCGAATCGCCTTTAAAGCACATGAAAAGCGGCAAAACGTTGACAATGATGCCCTTGTCCAAAAAGGGCGTATGCGTTTTTTCCTGAATATATTCAGGAAAAAACGCATACGCCCTTTTTGGCCAACCAAGCAACCTGGAAAGGCAAATCAGCGCTACAAAGAAGTCTCGCTTCCCATCGGTCAAAAGGGCCATGCTGAAAAAAGTGTCAAAACCAGAAATGCAGGACAGGCCATGGAGAAATGGGAGCCTTGCTACACTGATGGGCGGGATGTAAATTGCCAACAGCCACTCTGGAGAAGTGTACGGTGTGTCCTGAAACATCTAAAAAACACAGCTTAGAGAGCATAGGGCACTTCCACGCATGGGGGTATAAAGTGGGAAAATTAAAAATCAGCAAGACACAAGCACCCCAAAGTTTAGGGATGCTCTGTTGACAAGGACCTCCACTTCATTCCACCTTAAATATCCCAGGAAAGCGAAAAATGGATAAAAAATTTGAGGTCCTTTTGTACAATGGCATACCACTCAGCCATGAAATCAATGTCATAAGGCTAGTAGCAGCATGATGAGTGGATTTAGGTACGACGATTCTAAGTGAAATAAGTCACACAGAAAAGGACACTTCTCATAAGGTGTCACTTATAGAGGGAATGTAAAAACCGTTACACTTGAACTGAATTACAAAACAGAACAGAGTCACACATGCAGAAAACACACTATGGCTGCTTAACGGGAAAGCGAGGTGGGGTGATACATAAAGCAAGAGTTTCAAATCAGCTCAGATACCGTTCCATAAACCCAATATGTAATAGACAAGACCTACTCCTTGCTCAGAGAACTGGACTCAACACGCCCGATTCACCGCACAAGAATATATCTGACTAGTAATAATCTTAAAACCTATGTATTGATATCTCTCTGTTACTGTGTCAAGTGGGTGTAAAGCGGCATAAACACAGCCGTGAAAAGCAGCTAAACCCCATTATAAAAATAAATTTCTTTTAAAAACCCATGAAACAAAGACAGTGAAAGAGAGAGAAATTCTTACACAATTCGTTCAGGGGCTGTGATGCAACCTGGATTGACCATATCTAGACCCACAGCTGGATGAGACATAAGGGTGGATACTCTTGGGGCTGAGAGGTTTGGTGAGGTTGGGTGAGCAAACGCAGACCCTTTAAAGTAATACTGCGTGCTACCCATCGCATGGGTCCCAAATCTCCAGGTTCAAGGGCATCTTCGTACATCGAAAACATGCATGAGTAACCAAGAAGATGGTACACCGTGTGTTGGGGAAAGGTTTCTAAAACGCACCTCATTTCTCATCTCCTTGTGCTCGGGTTCGCCATTCCAGCCACTTTAGTAGCAATCTCCCTACTTGGAGGATCAGCATCTTTAACCTCCTGTTCCGTACAGGTTGCAATTTGTCCTGAGGATGAACGGGAAGACGGGGAACCAATGAGAGACTAGCTCTTGGTGTTGGGACAGGCACAGGTCACTCTATTTTCCCATCAGGAAGAAGAATTAACCACAGGCTCAGCCTGCCCCCCGGAACCAGAACAGGGCCTGAAGCCATCCTGCGCTTTTGGGGCCACCTCCCAAAAAAGCGAGTTGTAAAATGGAGCTTCAGGGCACTGCAATTCACAATCCTACAGAGTTATAAATGATAACTCTCGTCCACAAATATATTGAGGGAAGGCAAAGACGAGGAATTGAAATCAAGGCAGAATTGCAGGAAACAGATTTCAGGAGGTAGATTCGAATCGCCATTAAAGCACATGAAAAGCGGCAAAACGTTGACAATGATGCCCTTGGCCAAAAAGGGCGTATGCGTTTTTTCCTGAATATATTCAGGAAAAAACGCATACGCCCTTTTTGGCCAACCAAGCAACCTGGAAAGGCAAATCTGCGCTACAAAGAAGTCTCGCTTCCCATCGGTCAAAAGGGCCATGCTGAAAAAAGTGTCAAAACCAGAAATGCAGGACAGGCCATGGAGAAATGGGAGGCTTGCTACAGTGATGGGCGGGATGTAAATTGCCAACAGCCACTCTGGAGAAGTGTACGGTGTGTCCTGAAACATCTAAAAAACACAGCTTAGAGAGCATAGGGCACTTCCACGCATGGGGGTATAAAGTGGGAAAATTAAAAATCAGCAAGACACAAGCACCCCAAAGTTTAGGGATGCTCTGTTGACAAGGACCTCCACTTCATTCCACCTTAAATATCCCAGGAAAGCGAAAAATGGATAAAAAATGTGAAGTCCTTATGTACAATGGCATACCACTCAGCCATGAAATCAATGTCATAAGGCTAGTAGCAGCATGATGAGTGGATTTAGGTACGACGATTCTAAGTGAAATAAGTCACACAGAAAAGGACACTTCTCATAAGGTGTCACTTATAGAGGGAATGTAAAAACCGTTACACTTGAACTGAATTACAAAACAGAACAGAGTCACACATGCAGAAAACACACTATGGCTGCTTAACGGGAAAGCGAGGTGGGGTGATACATAAAGCAAGAGTTTCAAATTAGCTCAGATACCGTTCCATAAACCCAATATGTAATAGACAAAACCGACTCCTTGCTCAGAGAACTGGACACAACACGCCCGATTCACCGAACAAGAATATATCTGACTAGTAATAATCTTAAAACCTATGTATTGATATCTCTCTGTTACTGTGTCAAGTGGGTGTAAAGCGGCATAAACACAGCCGTGAAAAGCAGCTAAACCCCATTATAAAAATAAATTTCTTTTAAAAACCCATGAAACAAAGACAGTGAAAGAGAGAGAAATTCTTACACAATTCGTTCAGGGGCTGTGATGCAACCTGGATTGACCATATCTAGACCCACAGCTGGATGAGACATAAGGGTGGATACTCTTGGGGCTGAGAGGTTTGGTGAGGTTGGGTGAGCAAACGCAGACCCTTTTATGTAATACTGCGTGCTACCCGTCCCATGGGTCCCAAATCTCCAGGTTCAAGGGCATCTTCCTACATCGAAAACATGCATGAGAAACCAAGAAGATGGTACACCATGTGTTGGGGAAAGGTTTCTAAAATGCACCTCATTTCTCATCTCCTTGTGCTCGGGTTCGCCATTCCAGTCACTTTACTAGCAATCTCCCTACTTGGAGGATCAGCATCTTTAACCTCCTGTTCCGTACAGGTTGCAATTTGTCCTGAGTATGAACGGGAAGACGGGGAACCAATGAGAGACTAGCTCTTGGTGTTGGGACAGGCACAGGTCACTCTATTTTCCCATCAGGAAGAAGAATTAACCACAGGCTCAGCCTGCCCCCGGAACCAGAACAGGGCCTGAAACAATCCTGCGCTTTTGCGGCCACCTCCCAAAAAAGCGAGTTGTAAAATGGAGCTTCAGGGCACTGCAATTCACAATCCTACAGAGTTATAAATGATAACTCTCGTCCACAAATATATTGAGGAAGGCAAAGACGAGGAATTGAAATCAAGGCAGAATTGCAGGAAACAGATTTCAGGAGGTAGATTCGAATCACCTTTAAAGCACATGAAAAGCGGCAAAACGTTGACAATGATGCCCTTGTCCAAAAAGGGCGTATGCGTTTTTTCCTGAATATATTCAGGAAAAAACGCATACGCCCTTTTTGGCCAACCAAGCAACCTGGAAAGGCAAATCAGCGCTACAAAGAAGTCTCGCTTCCCATCGGTCAAAAGGGCCATGCTGAAAAAAGTGTCAAAACCAGAAATGCAGGACAGGCCATGGAGAAATGGGAGGCTTGCTACAGTGATGGGCGGGATGTAAATTGCCAACAGCCACTCTGGAGAAGTGTACGGTGTGTCCTGAAACATCTAAAAAACACAGCTTAGAGAGCATAGGGCACTTCCACGCATGGGGGTATAAAGTGGGAAAATTAAAAATCAGCAAGACACAAGCACCCCAAAGTTTAGGGATGCTCTGTTGACAAGGACCTCCACTTCATTCCACCTTAAATATCCCAGGAAAGCGAAAAATGGATAAAAAATTTGAGGTCCTTTTGTACAATGGCATACCACTCAGCCATGAAATCAATGTCATAAGGCTAGTAGCAGCATGATGAGTGGATTTAGGTACGACGATTCTAAGTGAAATAAGTCACACAGAAAAGGACACTTCTCATAAGGTGTCACTTATAGAGGGAATGTAAAAACCGTTACACTTGAACTGAATTACAAAACAGAACAGAGTCACACATGCAGAAAACACACTATGGCTGCTTAACGGGAAAGCGAGGTGGGGTGATACATAAAGCAAGAGTTTCAAATCAGCTCAGATACCGTTCCATAAACCCAATATGTAATAGACAAGACCTACTCCTTGCTCAGAGAACTGGACTCAACACGCCCGATTCACCGCACAAGAATATATCTGACTAGTAATAATCTTAAAACCTATGTATTGATATCTCTCTGTTACTGTGTCAAGTGGGTGTAAAGCGGCATAAACACAGCCGTGAAAAGCAGCTAAACCCCATTATAAAAATAAATTTCTTTTAAAAACCCATGAAACAAAGACAGTGAAAGAGAGAGAAATTCTTACACAATTCGTTCAGGGGCTGTGATGCAACCTGGATTGACCATATCTAGACCCACAGCTGGATGAGACATAAGGGTGGATACTCTTGGGGCTGAGAGGTTTGGTGAGGTTGGGTGAGCAAACGCAGACCCTTTAAAGTAATACTGCGTGCTACCCATCGCATGGGTCCCAAATCTCCAGGTTCAAGGGCATCTTCCTACATCGAAAACATGCATGAGAAACGAAGAAGATGGTACACCGTGTGTTGGGGAAAGGTTTCTAAAACGCACCTCATTTCTCATCTCCTTGTGCTCGGGTTCGCCATTCCAGCCACTTTAGTAGCAATCTCACTACTTGGAGCATCAGCATCTTTAACCTCCTGTTCCGTACAGGTTGCAATTTGTCCTGAGGATGAAAGGGAAGAAGGGGAACCAATGAGAGACTAGCTCTTGGTGTTGGGACAGGCACAGGTCACTCTATTTTCCCATCAGGAAGAAGAATTAACCACAGGCTCAGCCTGCCCCCCGGAACCAGAACAGGGCCTGAAGCCATCCTGCGCTTTTGCGGCCACCTCCCAAAAAAGCGAGTTGTAAAATGGAGCTTCAGGGCACTGCAATTCACAATCCTACAGAGTTATAAATGATAACTCTCGTCCACAAATATATTGAGGGAAGGCAAAGACGAGGAATTGAAATCAAGGCAGAATTGCAGGAAACAGATTTCAGGAGGTAGATTCGAATCGCCTTTAAAGCACATGAAAAGCGCCAAAACGTTGACAATGATGCCCTTGGCCAAAAAGGGCGTATGCGTTTTTTCCTGAATATATTCAGGAAAAAACGCATACGCCCTTTTTGGCCAACCAAGCAACCTGGAAAGGCAAATCAGCGCTACAAAGAAGTCTCGCTTCCCATCGGTCAAAAGGGCCATGCTGAAAAAAGTGTCAAAACCAGAAATGCAGGACAGGCCATGGAGAAATGGGAGCCTTGCTACACAGATGGGCGGGATGTAAATTGCCAACAGCCACTCTGGAGAAGTGTACGGTGTGTCCTGAAACATCTAAAAAACACAGCTTAGAGAGCATAGGGCACTTCCACGCATGGGGGTATAAAGTGGGAAAATTAAAAATCAGCAAGACACAAGCACCCCAAAGTTTAGGGATGCTCTGTTGACAAGGACCTCCACTTCATTCCACCTTAAATATCCCAGGAAAGCGAAAAATGGATAAAAAATTTGAGGTCCTTTTGTACAATGGCATACCACTCAGCCATGAAATCAATGTCATAAGGCTAGTAGCAGCATGATGAGTGGATTTAGGTACGACGATTCTAAGTGAAATAAGTCACACAGAAAAGGACACTTCTCATAAGGTGTCACTTATAGAGGGAATGTAAAAACCGTTACACTTGAACTGAATTACAAAACAGAACAGAGTCACACATGCAGAAAACACACTATGGCTGCTTAACGGGAAAGCGAGGTGGGGTGATACATAAAGCAAGAGTTTCAAATCAGCTCAGATACCGTTCCATAAACCCAATATGTAATAGACAAGACCTACTCCTTGCTCAGAGAACTGGACTCAACACGCCCGATTCACCGCACAAGAATATATCTGACTAGTAATAATCTTAAAACCTATGTATTGATATCTCTCTGTTACTGTGTCAAGTGGGTGTAAAGCGGCATAAACACAGCCGTGAAAAGCAGCTAAACCCCATTATAAAAATAAATTTCTTTTAAAAACCCATGAAACAAAGACAGTGAAAGAGAGAGAAATTCTTACACAATTCGTTCAGGGGCTGTGATGCAACCTGGATTGACCATATCTAGACCCACAGCTGGATGAGACATAAGGGTGGATACTCTTGGGGCTGAGAGGTTTGGTGAGGTTGGGTGAGCAAACGCAGACCCTTTTAAGTAATACTGCGTGCTACCCATCGCATGGGTCCCAAATCTCCAGGTTCAAGGGCATCTTCCTACATCGAAAACATGCATGAGAAACGAAGAAGATGGTACACCGTGTGTTGGGGAAAGGTTTCTAAAACGCACTTCATTTCTCATCTCCTTGTGCTCGGGTTCGCCATTCCAGCCACTTTAGTAGCAATCTCCCTACTTGGAGCATCAGCATCTTTAACCTCCTGTTCCGTACAGGTTGCAATTTGTCCTGAGGATGAAAGGGAAGAAGGGGAACCAATGAGAGACTAGCTCTTGGTGTTGGGACAGGCACAGGTCACTCTATTTTCCATCAGGAAGAAGAATTAACCACAGGCTCAGCCTGCCCCCCGGAACCAGAACAGGGCCTGAAGCCATCCTGCGCTTTTGCGGCCACCTCCCAAAAAAGCGAGTTGTAAAATGGAGCTTCAGGGCACTGCAATTCACAATCCTACAGAGTTATAAATGATAACTCTCGTCCACAAATATATTGAGGGAAGGCAAAGACGAGGAATTGAAATCAAGGCAGAATTGCAGGAAACAGATTTCAGGAGGTAGATTCGAATCGCCTTTAAAGCACATGAAAAGCGCCAAATTGTTGACAATGATGCCCTTGGCCAAAAAGGGCGTATGCGTTTTTTCCTGAATATATTCAGGAAAAAACGCATACGCCCTTTTTGGCCAACCAAGCAACCTGGAAAGGCAAATCAGCGCTACAAAGAAGTCTCGCTTCCCATCGGTCAAAAGGGCCATGCTGAAAAAAGTGTCAAAACCAGAAATGCAGGACAGGCCATGGAGAAATGGGAGCCTTGCTACACTGATGGGCGGGATGTAAATTGCCAACAGCCACCCTGGAGAAGTGTACGGTGTGTCCTGAAACATCTAAAAAACACAGCTTAGAGAGCATAGGGCACTTCCACGCATGGGGGTATAAAGTGGGAAAATTAAAAATCAGCAAGACACAAGCACCCCAAAGTTTAGGGATGCTCTGTTGACAAGGACCTCCACTTCATTCCACCTTAAATATCCCAGGAAAGCGAAAAATGGATAAAAAATGTGAAGTCCTTATGTACAATGGCATACCACTCAGCCATGAAATCAATGTCATAAGGCTAGTAGCAGCATGATGAGTGGATTTAGGTACGACGATTCTAAGTGAAATAAGTCACACAGAAAAGGACACTTCTCATAAGGTGTCACTTATAGAGGGAATGTAAAAACCGTTACACTTGAACTGAATTACAAAACAGAACAGAGTCACACATGCAGAAAACACACTATGGCTGCTTAACGGGAAAGCGAGGTGGGGTGATACATAAAGCAAGAGTTTCAAATTAGCTCAGATACCGTTCCATAAACCCAATATGTAATAGACAAGACCTACTCCTTGCTCAGAGAACTGGACTCAACACGCCCGATTCACCGCACAAGAATATATCTGACTAGTAATAATCTTAAAACCTATGTATTGATATCTCTCTGTTACTGTGTCAAGTGGGTGTAAAGCGGCATAAACACAGCCGTGAAAAGCAGCTAAACCCCATTATAAAAATAAATTTCTTTTAAAAACCCATGAAACAAAGACAGTGAAAGAGAGAGAAATTCTTACACAATTCGTTCAGGGGCTGTGATGCAACAAGGATTGACCATATCTAGACCCACAGCTGGATGAGACATAAGGGTGGATACTCTTGGGGAGGAGAGGTTTGGTGAGGTTGGGTGAGCAAACGCAGACCCTTTAAAGTAATACTGCGTGCTACCCATCGCATGGGTCCCAAATCTCCAGGTTCAAGGGCATCTTCCTACATCGAAAACAGGCATGAGAAACCAAGAAGATGGTACACCGTGTGTTGGGGAAAGGTTTCTAAAATGCACCTCATTTCTCATCTCCTTGTGCTCGGGTTCGCCATTCCAGCCACTTTAGTAGCAATCTCCCTACTTGGAGCATCAGCATCTTTAACCTCCTGTTCCGTACAGGTTGCAATTTGTCCTGAGGATGAACGGGAAGACGGGGAACCAATGAGAGACTAGCTCTTGGTGTTGGGACAGGCACAGGTCACTCTATTTTCCCATCAGGAAGAAGAATTAACCACAGGCTCAGCCTGCCCCCCGGAACCAGAACAGGGCCTGAAGCCATCCTGCGCTTTTGGGGCCACCTCCCAAAAAAGCGAGTTGTAAAATGGAGCTTCAGGGCACTGCAATTCACAATCCTACAGAGTTATAAATGATAACTCTCGTCCACAAATATATTGAGGGAAGGCAAAGACGAGGAATTGAAATCAAGGCAGAATTGCAGGAAACAGATTTCAGGAGGTAGATTCGAATCGCCTTTAAAGCACATGAAAAGCGGCAAAACGTTGACAATGATGCCCTTGGCCAAAAAGGGCGTATGCGTTTTTTCCTGAATATATTCAGGAAAAAACGCATACGCCCTTTTTGGCCAACCAAGCAACCTGGAAAGGCAAATCTGCGCTACAAAGAAGTCTCGCTTCCCATCGGTCAAAAGGGCCATGCTGAAAAAAGTGTCAAAACCAGAAATGCAGGACAGGCCATGGAGAAATGGGAGGCTTGCTACAGTGATGGGCGGGATGTAAATTGCCAACAGCCACTCTGGAGAAGTGTACGGTGTGTCCTGAAACATCTAAAAAACACAGCTTAGAGAGCATAGGGCACTTCCACGCATGGGGGTATAAAGTGGGAAAATTAAAAATCAGCAAGACACAAGCACCCCAAAGTTTAGGGATGCTCTGTTGACAAGGACCTCCACTTCATTCCACCTTAAATATCCCAGGAAAGCGAAAAATGGATAAAAAATTTGAAGTCCTTATGTACAATGGCATACCACTCAGCCATGAAATCAATGTCATAAGGCTAGTAGCAGCATGATGAGTGGATTTAGGTACGACGATTCTAAGTGAAATAAGTCACACAGAAAAGGACACTTCTCATAAGGTGTCACTTATAGAGGGAATGTAAAAACCGTTACACTTGAACTGAATTACAAAACAGAACAGAGTCACACATGCAGAAAACACACTATGGCTGCTTAACGGGAAAGCGAGGTGGGGTGATACATAAAGCAAGAGTTTCAAATTAGCTCAGATACCGTTCCATAAACCCAATATGTAATAGACAAAACCGACTCCTTGCTCAGAGAACTGGACACAACACGCCCGATTCACCGAACAAGAATATATCTGACTAGTAATAATCTTAAAACCTATGTATTGATATCTCTCTGTTACTGTGTCAAGTGGGTGTAAAGCGGCATAAACACAGCCGTGAAAAGCAGCTAAACCCCATTATAAAAATAAATTTCTTTTAAAAACCCATGAAACAAAGACAGTGAAAGAGAGAGAAATTCTTACACAATTCGTTCAGGGGCTGTGATGCAACCTGGATTGACCATATCTAGACCCACAGCTGGATGAGACATAAGGGTGGATACTCTTGGGGCTGAGAGGTTTGGTGAGGTTGGGTGAGCAAACGCAGACCCTTTTAAGTAATACTGCGTGCTACCCATCGCATGGGTCCCAAATCTCCAGGTTCAAGGGCATCTTCCTACATCGAAAACATGCATGAGAAACCAAGAAGATGGTACACCATGTGTTGGGGAAAGGTTTCTAAAATGCACCTCATTTCTCATCTCCTTGTGCTCGGGTTCGCCATTCCAGTCACTTTACTAGCAATCTCCCTACTTGGAGGATCAGCATCTTTAACCTCCTGTTCCGTACAGGTTGCAATTTGTCCTGAGGATGAACGGGAAGACGGGGAACCAATGAGAGACTAGCTCTTGGTGTTGGGACAGGCACAGGTCACTCTATTTTCCCATCAGGAAGAAGAATTAACCACAGGCTCACCCTGCCCCCGGAACCAGAACAGGGCCTGAAACCATCCTGCGCTTTTGCGGCCACCTCCCAAAAAAGCGAGTTGTAAAATGGAGCTTCAGGGCACTGCAATTCACAATCCTACAGAGTTATAAATGATAACTCTCGTCCACAAATATATTGAGGAAGGCAAAGACGAGGAATTGAAATCAAGGCAGAATTGCAGGAAACAGATTTCAGGAGGTAGATTCGAATCGCCTTTAAAGCACATGAAAAGCGGCAAAACGTTGACAATGATGCCCTTGGCCAAAAAGGGCGTATGCGTTTTTTCCTGAATATATTCAGGAAAAAAGGCATACGCCCTTTTTGGCCAACCAAGCAACCTGGAAAGGCAAATCAGCGCTACAAAGAAGTCTCGCTTCCCATCGGTCAAAAGGGCCATGCTGAAAAAAGTGTCAAAACCAGAAATGCAGGACAGGCCATGGAGAAATGGGAGCCTTGCTACACTGATGGGCGGGATGTAAATTGCCAACAGCCACTCTGGAGAAGTGTACGGTGTGTCCTGAAACATCTAAAAAACACAGCTTAGAGAGCATAGGGCACTTCCACGCATGGGGGTATAAAGTGGGAAAATTAAAAATCAGCAAGACACAAGCACCCCAAAGTTTAGGGATGCTCTGTTGACAAGGACCTCCACTTCATTCCACCTTAAATATCCCAGGAAAGCGAAAAATGGATAAAAAATTTGAAGTCCTTATGTACAATGGCATACCACTCAGCCATGAAATCAATGTCATAAGGCTAGTAGCAGCATGATGAGTGGATTTAGGTACGACGATTCTAAGTGAAATAAGTCACACAGAAAAGGACACTTCTCATAAGGTGTCACTTATAGAGGGAATGTAAAAACCGTTACACTTGAACTGAATTACAAAACAGAACAGAGTCACACATGCAGAAAACACACTATGGCTGCTTAACGGGAAAGCGAGGTGGGGTGATACATAAAGCAAGAGTTTCAAATTAGCTCAGATACCGTTCCATAAACCCAATATGTAATAGACAAAACCGACTCCTTGCTCAGAGAACTGGACACAACACGCCCGATTCACCGAACAAGAATATATCTGACTAGTAATAATCTTAAAACCTATGTATTGATATCTCTCTGTTACTGTGTCAAGTGGGTGTAAAGCGGCATAAACACAGCCGTGAAAAGCAGCTAAACCCCATTATAAAAATAAATTTCTTTTAAAAACCCATGAAACAAAGACAGTGAAAGAGAGAGAAATTCTTACACAATTCGTTCAGGGGCTGTGATGCAACCTGGATTGACCATATCTAGACCCACAGCTGGATGAGACATAAGGGTGGATACTCTTGGGGCTGAGAGGTTTGGTGAGGTTGGGTGAGCAAACGCAGACCCTTTTAAGTAATACTGCGTGCTACCCGTCCCATGGGTCCCAAATCTCCAGGTTCAAGGGCATCTTCCTACATCGAAAACATGCATGAGAAACCAAGAAGATGGTACACCATGTGTTGGGGAAAGGTTTCTAAAATGCACCTCATTTCTCATCTCCTTGTGCTCGGGTTCGCCATTCCAGTCACTTTACTAGCAATCTCCCTACTTGGAGGATCAGCATCTTTAACCTCCTGTTCCGTACAGGTTGCAATTTGTCCTGAGGATGAACGGGAAGACGGGGAACCAATGAGAGACTAGCTCTTGGTGTTGGGACAGGCACAGGTCACTCTATTTTCCCATCAGGAAGAAGACTTAACCACAGGCTCACCCTGCCCCCGGAACCAGAACAGGGCCTGAAACCATCCTGCGCTTTTGCGGCCACCTCCCAAAAAAGCGAGTTGTAAAATGGAGCTTCAGGGCACTGCAATTCACAATCCTACAGAGTTATAAATGATAACTCTCGTCCACAAATATATTGAGGAAGGCAAAGACGAGGAATTGAAATCAAGGCAGAATTGCAGGAAACAGATTTCAGGAGGTAGATTCGAATCGCCTTTAAAGCACATGAAAAGCGGCAAAACGTTGACAATGATGCCCTTGGCCAAAAAGGGCGTATGCGTTTTTTCCTGAATATATTCAGGAAAAAACGCATACGCCCTTTTTGGCCAACCAAGCAACCTGGAAAGGCAAATCAGCGCTACAAAGAAGTCTCGCTTCCCATCGGTCAAAAGGGCCATGCTGAAAAAAGTGTCAAAACCAGAAATGCAGGACAGGCCATGGAGAAATGGGAGCCTTGCTACACTGATGGGCGGGATGTAAATTGCCAACAGCCACACTGGAGAAGTGTACGTTGTGTCCTGAAACATCTAAAAAACACAGCTTAGAGAGCATAGGGCACTTCCACGCATGGGGGTATAAAGTGGGAAAATTAAAAATCAGCAAGACACAAGCACCCCAAAGTTTAGGGATGCTCTGTTGACAAGGACCTCCACTTCATTCCACCTTAAATATCCCAGGAAAGCGAAAAATGGATAAAAAATTTGAAGTCCTTATGTACAATGGCATACCACTCAGCCATGAAATCAATGTCATAAGGCTAGTAGCAGCATGATGAGTGGATTTAGGTACGACGATTCTAAGTGAAATAAGTCACACAGAAAAGGACACTTCTCATAAGGTGTCACTTATAGAGGGAATGTAAAAACCGTTACACTTGAACTGAATTACAAAACAGAACAGAGTCACACATGCAGAAAACACACTATGGCTGCTTAACGGGAAAGCGAGGTGGGGTGATACATAAAGCAAGAGTTTCAAATTAGCTCAGATACCGTTCCATAAACCCAATATGTAATAGACAAAACCGACTCCTTGCTCAGAGAACTGGACACAACACGCCCGATTCACCGAACAAGAATATATCTGACTAGTAATAATCTTAAAACCTATGTATTGATATCTCTCTGTTACTGTGTCAAGTGGGTGTAAAGCGGCATAAACACAGCCGTGAAAAGCAGCTAAACCCCATTATAAAAATAAATTTCTTTTAAAAACCCATGAAACAAAGACAGTGAAAGAGAGAGAAATTCTTACACAATTCGTTCAGGGGCTGTGATGCAACCTGGATTGACCATATCTAGACCCACAGCTGGATGAGACATAAGGGTGGATACTCTTGGGGCTGAGAGGTTTGGTGAGGTTGGGTGAGCAAACGCAGACCCTTTTAAGTAATACTGCGTGCTACCCGTCCCATGGGTCCCAAATCTCCAGGTTCAAGGGCATCTTCCTACATCGAAAACATGCATGAGAAACCAAGAAGATGGTACACCATGTGTTGGGGAAAGGTTTCTAAAATGCACCTCATTTCTCATCTCCTTGTGCTCGGGTTCGCCATTCCAGTCACTTTACTAGCAATCTCCCTACTTGGAGGATCAGCATCTTTCACCTCCTGTTCCGTACAGGTTGCAATTTGTCCTGAGGATGAACGGGAAGACGGGGAACCAATGAGAGACTAGCTCTTGGTGTTGGGACAGGCACAGGTCACTCTATTTTCCCATCAGGAAGAAGAATTAACCACAGGCTCACCCTGCCCCCGGAACCAGAACAGGGCCTGAAACCATCCTGCGCTTTTGCGGCCACCTCCCAAAAAAGCGAGTTGTAAAATGGAGCTTCAGGGCACTGCAATTCACAATCCTACAGAGTTATAAATGATAACTCTCGTCCACAAATATATTGAGGAAGGCAAAGACGAGGAATTGAAATCAAGGCAGAATTGCAGGAAACAGATTTCAGGAGGTAGATTCGAATCGCCTTTAAAGCACATGAAAAGCGCCAAAACGTTGACAATGATGCCCTTGGCCAAAAAGGGTGTATGCGTTTTTTCCTGATTATATTCAGGAAAAAATGCATACGCCCTTTTTGGCCAACCAAGCAACCTGGAAAGGCCAATCAGCGCTACAAAGAAGTCTCGCTTCCCATCGGTCAAAAGGGCCATGCTGAAAAAAGTGTCAAAACCGGAAATGCAGAACAGGCCATGGAGAAATGGGAGACTTGCTACACTGATGGGCGGGATGTAAATTGCCAACAGCCACTCTGGAGAAGTGTACGGTGTGTCCTGAAACATCTAAAAAACACAGCTTAGAGAGCATAGGGCACTTCCACGCATGGGGGTATAAAGTGGGAAAATTAAAAATCAGCAAGACACAAGCACCCCAAAGTTTAGGGATGCTCTGTTGACAAGGACCTCCACTTCATTCCACCTTAAATATCCCAGGAAAGCGAAAAATGGATAAAAAATGTGAAGTCCTTATGTACAATGGCATACCACTCAGCCATGAAATCAATGTCATAAGGCTCTTAGCAGCATGATGAGTGGATTTAGGTACGACGATTCTAAGTGAAATAAGTCACACAGAAAAGGACACTTCTCATAAGGTGTCACTTATAGAGGGAATGTAAAAACCGTTACACTTGAACTGAATTACAAAACAGAACAGAGTCACACATGCAGAAAACACACTATGGCTGCTTAACGGGAAAGCGAGGTGGGGTGATACATAAAGCAAGAGTTTCAAATTAGCTCAGATACCGTTCCATAAACCCAATATGTAATAGACAAGACCTACTCCTTGCTCAGAGAACTGGACTCAACACGCCCGATTCACCGCACAAGAATATATCTGACTAGTAATAATCTTAAAACCTATGTATTGATATCTCTCTGTTACTGTGTCAAGTGGGTGTAAAGCGGCATAAACACAGCCGTGAAAAGCAGCTAAACCCCATTATAAAAATAAATTTCTTTTAAAAACCCATGAAACAAAGACAGGGAAAGAGAGAGAAATTCTTACACAATTCGTTCAGGGGCTGTGATGCAACAAGGATTGACCATATCTAGACCCACAGCTGGATGAGACATAAGGGTGGATACTCTTGGGGAGGAGAAGTTTGGTGAGGTTGGGTGAGCAAACGCAGACCCTTTAAAGTAATACTGCGTGCTACCCATCGCATGGGTCCCAAATCTCCAGGTTCAAGGGCATCTTCCTACATCGAATACAGGCATGAGAAACCAAGAAGATGGTACACCGTGTGTTGGGGAAAGGTTTCTAAAATGCACCTCATTTCTCATCTCCTTGTGCTCGGGTTCGCCATTCCAGCCACTTTAGTATCAATCTCCCTACTTGGAGCATCAGCATCTTTAACCTCCTGTTCCGTACAGGTTGCAATTTGTCCTGAGGATGAACGGGAAGATGGGGAACCAATGAGAGACTAGCTCTTGGTGTTGGGACAGGCACAGGTCACTCTATTTTCCCATCAGGAAGAAGAATTAACCACAGGCTCAGCCTGCCCCCCGGAACCAGAACAGGGCCTGAAGCCATCCTGCGCTTTTGGGGCCACCTCCCAAAAAAGCGAGTTGTAAAATGGAGCTTCAGGGCACTGCAATTCACAATCCTACAGAGTTATAAATGATAACTCTCGTCCACAAATATATTGAGGCAAGGCAAAGACGAGGAATTGAAATCAAGGCAGAATTGCAGGAAACAGATTTCAGGAGGTAGATTCGAATCGCCTTTAAAGCACATGAAAAGCGGCAAAACGTTGACAATGATGCCCTTGGCCAAAAAGGGCGTATGCGTTTTTTCCTGAATATATTCAGGAAAAAACGCATACGCCCTTTTTGGCCAACCAAGCAACCTGGAAAGGCAAATCTGCGCTACAAAGAAGTCTCGCTTCCCATCGGTCAAAAGGGCCATGCTGAAAAAAGTGTCAAAACCAGAAATGCAGGACAGGCCATGGAGAAATGGGAGGCTTGCTACAGTGATGGGCGGGATGTAAATTGCCAACAGCCACTCTGGAGAAGTGTACGGTGTGTCCTGAAACATCTAAAAAACACAGCTTAGAGAGCATAGGGCACTTCCACGCATGGGGGTATAAAGTGGGAAAATTAAAAATCAGCAAGACACAAGCACCCCAAAGTTTAGGGATGCTCTGTTGACAAGGACCTCCACTTCATTCCACCTTAAATATCCCAGGAAAGCGAAAAATGGATAAAAAATTTGAAGTCCTTATGTACAATGGCATACCACTCAGCCATGAAATCAATGTCATAAGGCTAGTAGCAGCATGATGAGTGGATTTAGGTACGACGATTCTAAGTGAAATAAGTCACACAGAAAAGGACACTTCTCATAAGGTGTCACTTATAGAGGGAATGTAAAAACCGTTACACTTGAACTGAATTACAAAACAGAACAGAGTCACACATGCAGAAAACACACTATGGCTGCTTAACGGGAAAGCGAGGTGGGGTGATACATAAAGCAAGAGTTTCAAATTAGCTCAGATACCGTTCCATAAACCCAATATGTAATAGACAAAACCGACTCCTTGCTCAGAGAACTGGACACAACACGCCCGATTCACCGAACAAGAATATATCTGACTAGTAATAATCTTAAAACCTATGTATTGATATCTCTCTGTTACTGTGTCAAGTGGGTGTAAAGCGGCATAAACACAGCCGTGAAAAGCAGCTAAACCCCATTATAAAAATAAATTTCTTTTAAAAACCCATGAAACAAAGACAGTGAAAGAGAGAGAAATTCTTACACAATTCGTTCAGGGGCTGTGATGCAACCTGGATTGACCATATCTAGACCCACAGCTGGATGAGACATAAGGGTGGATACTCTTGGGGCTGAGAGGTTTGGTGAGGTTGGGTGAGCAAACGCAGACCCTTTTAAGTAATACTGCGTGCTACCCATCGCATGGGTCCCAAATCTCCAGGTTCAAGGGCATCTTCCTACATCGAAAACATGCATGAGAAACCAAGAAGATGGTACACCATGTGTTGGGGAAAGGTTTCTAAAATGCACCTCATTTCTCATCTCCTTGTGCTCGGGTTCGCCATTCCAGTCACTTTACTAGCAATCTCCCTACTTGGAGGATCAGCATCTTTAACCTCCTGTTCCGTACAGGTTGCAATTTGTCCTGAGGATGAACGGGAAGACGGGGAACCAATGAGAGACTAGCTCTTGGTGTTGGGACAGGCACAGGTCACTCTATTTTCCCATCAGGAAGAAGAATTAACCACAGGCTCACCCTGCCCCCGGAACCAGAACAGGGCCTGAAACCATCCTGCGCTTTTGCGGCCACCTCCCAAAAAAGCGAGTTGTAAAATGGAGCTTCAGGGCACTGCAATTCACAATCCTACAGAGTTATAAATGATAACTCTCGTCCACAAATATATTGAGGAAGGCAAAGACGAGGAATTGAAATCAAGGCAGAATTGCAGGAAACAGATTTCAGGAGGTAGATTCGAATCGCCTTTAAAGCACATGAAAAGCGGCAAAACGTTGACAATGATGCCCTTGGCCAAAAAGGGCGTATGCGTTTTTTCCTGAATATATTCAGGAAAAAACGCATACGCCCTTTTTGGCCAACCAAGCAACCTGGAAAGGCAAATCAGCGCTACAAAGAAGTCTCGCTTCCCATCGGTCAAAAGGGCCATGCTGAAAAAAGTGTCAAAACCAGAAATGCAGGACAGGCCATGGAGAAATGGGAGGCTTGCTACACTGATGGGCGGGATGTAAATTGCCAACAGCCACTCTGGAGAAGTGTACGGTGTGTCCTGAAACATCTAAAAAACACAGCTTAGAGAGCATAGGGCACTTCCACGCATGGGGGTATAAAGTGGGAAAATTAAAAATCAGCAAGACACAAGCACCCCAAAGTTTAGGGATGCTCTGTTGACAAGGACCTCCACTTCATTCCACCTTAAATATCCCAGGAAAGCGAAAAATGGATAAAAAATTTGAAGTCCTTATGTACAATGGCATACCACTCAGCCATGAAATCAATGTCATAAGGCTAGTAGCAGCATGATGAGTGGATTTAGGTACGACGATTCTAAGTGAAATAAGTCACACAGAAAAGGACACTTCTCATAAGGTGTCACTTATAGAGGGAATGTAAAAACCGTTACACTTGAACTGAATTACAAAACAGAACAGAGTCACACATGCAGAAAACACACTATGGCTGCTTAACGGGAAAGCGAGGTGGGGTGATACATAAAGCAAGAGTTTCAAATTAGCTCAGATACCGTTCCATAAACCCAATATGTAATAGACAAAACCGACTCCTTGCTCAGAGAACTGGACACAACACGCCCGATTCACCGAACAAGAATATATCTGACTAGTAATAATCTTAAAACCTATGTATTGATATCTCTCTGTTACTGTGTCAAGTGGGTGTAAAGCGGCATAAACACAGCCGTGAAAAGCAGCTAAACCCCATTATAAAAATAAATTTCTTTTAAAAACCCATGAAACAAAGACAGTGAAAGAGAGAGAAATTCTTACACAATTCGTTCAGGGGCTGTGATGCAACCTGGATTGACCATATCTAGACCCACAGCTGGATGAGACATAAGGGTGGATACTCTTGGGGCTGAGAGGTTTGGTGAGGTTGGGTGAGCAAAGGCAGACCCTTTTAAGTAATACTGCGTGCTACCCGTCCCATGGGTCCCAAATCTCCAGGTTCAAGGGCATCTTCCTACATCGAAAACATGCATGAGAAACCAAGAAGATGGTACACCATGTGTTGGGGAAAGGTTTCTAAAATGCACCTCATTTCTCATCTCCTTGTGCTCGGGTTCGCCATTCCAGTCACTTTACTAGCAATCTCCCTACTTGGAGGATCAGCATCTTTAACCTCCTGTTCCGTACAGGTTGCAATTTGTCCTGAGGATGAACGGGAAGACGGGGAACCAATGAGAGACTAGCTCTTGGTGTTGGGACAGGCACAGGTCACTCTATTTTCCCATCAGGAAGAAGAATTAACCACAGGCTCACCCTGCCCCCGGAACCAGAACAGGGCCTGAAACCATCCTGCGCTTTTGCGGCCACCTCCCAAAAAAGCGAGTTGTAAAATGGAGCTTCAGGGCACTGCAATTCACAATCCTACAGAGTTATAAATGATAACTCTCGTCCACAAATATATTGAGGAAGGCAAAGACGAGGAATTGAAATCAAGGCAGAATTGCAGGAAACAGATTTCAGGAGGTAGATTCGAATCGCCTTTAAAGCACATGAAAAGCGCCAAAACGTTGACAATGATGCCCTTGGCCAAAAAGGGCGTATGCGTTTTTTCCTGATTATATTCAGGAAAAAATGCATACGCCCTTTTTGGCCAACCAAGCAACCTGGAAAGGCAAATCAGCGCTACAAAGAAGTCTCGCTTCCCATCGGTCAAAAGGGCCATGCTGAAAAAAGTGTCAAAACCGGAAATGCAGAACAGGCCATGGAGAAATGGGAGACTTGCTACACTGATGGGCGGGATGTAAATTGCCAACAGCCACTCTGGAGAAGTGTACGGTGTGTCCTGAAACATCTAAAAAACACAGCTTAGAGAGCATAGGGCACTTCCACGCATGGGGGTATAAAGTGGGAAAATTAAAAATCAGCAAGACACAAGCACCCCAAAGTTTAGGGATGCTCTGTTGACAAGGACCTCCACTTCATTCCACCTTAAATATCCCAGGAAAGCGAAAAATGGATAAAAAATTTGAAGTCCTTATGTACAATGGCATACCACTCAGCCATGAAATCAATGTCATAAGGCTAGAAGCAGCATGATGAGTGGATTTAGGTACGACGATTCTAAGTGAAATAAGTCACACAGAAAAGGACACTTCTCATAAGGTGTCACTTATAGAGGGAATGTAAAAACCGTTACACTTGAACTGAATTACAAAACAGAACAGAGTCACACATGCAGAAAACACACTATGGCTGCTTAACGGGAAAGGTGAGGTGGGGTCATACATAAAACAAGAGTTTCAAATTAGCTCAGATACCGTTCCATAAACCCAATATGTAATAGACAAAACCTACTCCTTGCTCAGAGAACTGGACTCAACACGCCTGATTCACCGCACAAGAATATATCTGACTAGTAATAATCTTAAAACCTATGAATTGATATCTCTCTGTTAGTGTGTCAAGTGGGTGTAAAGCGGCATAAACACAGCCGTGAAAAGCAGCTAAACCCCATTATAAAAATAAATTACTTTTAAAAACCCATGAAACAAAGACAGGGAAAGAGAGAGAAATTCTTACACAATTCGTTCAGGGGCTGTGATGCAACCTGGATTGACCATATCTAGACCCACAGCTGGATGAGACATAAGGGTGGACACTCTTGGGGCTGAGAGTTGTGGTGAAGTTGGGTGAGCAAACGCAGACCCTTTAAAGTAATACTGCTTGCTACCCATCGCATGGGTCCCAAATCTCCAGGTTCAAGGGCATCTTCCTACATCGAAAACAGGCATGAGAAACCCAGAAGATGGTACACCGTGTGATGGGGAAAGGTTTCTAAAACGCACCTCATTTCTCATCTCCTTGTGCTCGGGTTCGCCATTCCAGCCACTTTACTAGCAATCTCCCTACGTGGAGCATCAGCACCTTTAACCTCCTGTTCCGTACAGGTTGCAGTTTGTCCTGAGGATGAATGGGAAGACGGGGAAACAATGAGACACTAGCTCTTGGTGTTGGGACAGGCACAGGTCACTCTATTTTCCCATCAAGAAGAAGAATTAACCACAGGCTCAGCCTTCCCCCCGGAACCAGAACAGGGCCTGAAGCCATCCTGCGTTTTGCGGCCAGCTCCCAAAAAAGCGAGTAGTAAAATGGAGCTTCAGGGCACTGCAATTCACAAACCTGCAGAGTTATAAATGATAACTCTCGTCCACAAATATATTGAGGGAAGGCAAAGAAGAGGATTTGAAGTCAAGGCAGAATTGCAGGAAACAGATTTTAGGAGGTAGATTCAAATCGCCTTTAAAGCACAGGAAAAGCGGCAAAACGTTGACAATGATGCCCTTGGCCAAAAAGGGCGTATGCGTTTTTTCCTGAATATATTCAGGAAAAAACGCATACGCCCTTTTTGGCCAACCAAGCAACCTGGAAAGGCAAATCAGTGCTACAAAGAAGTCTTGCTTCCCATCGGTCAAAAGGGTCATGCTGAAAAAAGTTTCAAAACCAGAAATGCAGGACAGGCCATGGAGAAATGGGAGCCTTGCTACACTGATGGGCGGGATGTAAATTGCCAACAGCCAGTCTGGAGAAGGGTACGGTGTGTCCTGAAACAGCTAAAAAACACAGCTTAGAGAGCATAGGGCACTTCCACGCATGGGGGTATAAAGTGGGAAAATTAAAAATCAGCAAGACACAAGCACCCAAAAGTTTAGGGCTGCTCTGTTGACAAGGACCTCCACTTCATTCCACCCTAAATATCCCAGGAAAGCGAAAAATGGATCAAAAAGTTGTAGACCTTATGTACAATGGAATATCACTCAGCCATGAAATCAATATCATAAGGCTAGTAGCAGCATGATGAGTGGATTTAGGTACAACGATTCTAAGTGAAATAAGTCACACAGAAAAGGACACTTCTCATAAGGTGTCACTTATAGAGGGAATGTAAAAACCGTTACACTTGAACTGAATTACAAAACAGAACAGAGTCACACATGCAGAAAACACACTATGGCTGCTTAACGGGAAAGGTGAGGTGGGGTGATACATAAAACAAGAGTTTCAAATTAGCTCAGATACCGTTCCATAAACCCAATATGTAATAGACAAGACCTACTCCTTGCTCAGAGAACTGGACTCAACACGCCCGATTCACCACACAAGAATATATCTGACTAGTAATAATCTTAAAACCTATGTATTGATATCTCTCTATTAGTGTGTCAAGTGGGTGTAAAGCAGCATAAACACAGCCGTGAAAAGCAGCTAAACCCCATTATAAAAATAAATTACTTTTAAAAACCCATGAAACAATGACAGTGAAAGAGAGAGAAATTCTTACACAATTCGTTCAGGGGCTGTGATGCAACCTGGATTGACCATATCTAGACCCACAGCTGGATGAGACATGAGGGTGGACACTCTTGGGGCTGAGAGGTTTGGTGAAGTTGGGTGAGCAAACCCAGACCCTTTAAAGTAATACTGCGTGCTACCCGTCCCATGGGTCCCAAATCTCCAGGTTCAAGGGCATCTTCCTTCATCGAAAACAGGCATGAGAAACCCAGAAGATGGTACACCATGTGATGGGGAAAGGTTTCTAAAACGCACCTCATTTCTCATCTCCTTGTGCTCGGGTTCGCCATTCCAGCCACTTTAGTAGCAATCTCACTACTTGGAGCATCAGCATCTTTAACCTCCTGTTCCGTACAGGTTGCAATTTGTCCTGAGGATGAAAGGGAAGAAGGGGAACCAATGAGAGACTAGCTCTTGGTGTTGGGACAGGCACAGGTCACTCTATTTTCCCATCAGGAAGAAGAATTAACCACAGGCTCAGCCTGCCCCCCGGAACCAGAACAGGGCCTGAAGCCATCCTGCGCTTTTGCGGCCACCTCCCAAAAAAGCGAGTTGTAAAATGGAGCTTCAGGGCACTGCAATTCACAATCCTACAGAGTTATAAATGATAACTCTCGTCCACAAATATATTGAGGGAAGGCAAAGACGAGGAATTGAAATCAAGGCAGAATTGCAGGAAACAGATTTCAGGAGGTAGATTCGAATCGCCTTTAAAGCACATGAAAAGCGCCAAAACGTTGACAATGATGCCCTTGGCCAAAAAGGGCGTATGCGTTTTTTCCTGAATATATTCAGGAAAAAACGCATACGCCCTTTTTGGCCAACCAAGCAACCTGGAAAGGCAAATCAGCGCTACAAAGAAGTCTCGCTTCCCATCGGTCAAAAGGGCCATGCTGAAAAAAGTGTCAAAACCAGAAATGCAGGACAGGCCATGGAGAAATGGGAGCCTTGCTACACTGATGGGAGGGATGTAAATTGCCAACAGCCACTCTGGAGAAGTGTACGGTGTGTCCTGAAACATCTAAAAAACACAGCTTAGAGAGCATAGAGCACTTCCACGCATGGAGGTATAAAGTGGGAAAATTAAAAATCTGCAAGACACAAGCACCCCAAAGTTTAGGGCTGCTCTGTTGACAAGGACCTCCACTTCATTCCACCTTAAATATCCCAGGAAAGCGAAAAATGGATAAAAAATTTGAGGTCCTTATGTACAATGGCATACCACTCAGCCATGAAATCAATGTCATAAGGCTAGTAGCAGCATGATGAGTGGATTTAGGTACGACGATTCTAAGTGAAATAAGTCACACAGAAAAGGACACTTCTCATAAGGTGTCACTTATAGAGGGAATGTAAAAACCGTTACACTTGAACTGAATTACAAAACAGAACAGAGTCACACATGCAGAAAACACACTATGGCTGCTTAACGGGAAAGCGAGGTGGGGTGATACATAAAGCAAGAGTTTCAAATCAGCTCAGATACCGTTCCATAAACCCAATATGTAATAGACAAGACCTACTCCTTGCTCAGAGAACTGGACTCAACACGCCCGATTCACCGCACAAGAATATATCTGACTAGTAATAATCTTAAAACCTATGTATTGATATCTCTCTGTTACTGTGTCAAGTGGGTGTAAAGCGGCATAAACACAGCCGTGAAAAGCAGCTAAACCCCATTATAAAAATAAATTTCTTTTAAAAACCCATGAAACAAAGACAGTGAAAGAGAGAGAAATTCTTACACAATTCGTTCAGGGGCTGTGATGCAACCTGGATTGACCATATCTAGACCCACAGCTGGATGAGACATAAGGGTGGATACTCTTGGGGCTGAGAGGTTTGGTGAGGTTGGGTGAGCAAACGCAGACCCTTTTAAGTAATACTGCGTGCTACCCATCGCATGGGTCCCAAATCTCCAGGTTCAAGGGCATCTTCCTACATCGAAAACATGCATGAGAAACGAAGAAGATGGTACACCGTGTGTTGGGGAAAGGTTTCTAAAACGCACCTCATTTCTCATCTCCTTGTGCTCGGGTTCGCCATTCCAGCCACTTTAGTAGCAATCTCCCTACTTGGAGCATCAGCATCTTTAACCTCCTGTTCCGTACAGGTTGCAATTTGTCCTGAGGATGAAAGGGAAGAAGGGGAACCAATGAGAGACTAGCTCTTGGTGTTGGGACAGGCACAGGTCACTCTATTTTCCATCAGGAAGAAGAATTAACCACAGGCTCAGCCTGCCCCCCGGAACCAGAACAGGGCCTGAAGCCATCCTGCGCTTTTGCGGCCACCTCCCAAAAAAGCGAGTTGTAAAATGGAGCTTCAGGGCACTGCAATTCACAATCCTACAGAGTTATAAATGATAACTCTCGTCCACAAATATATTGAGGGAAGGCAAAGACGAGGAATTGAAATCAAGGCAGAATTGCAGGAAACAGATTTCAGGAGGTAGATTCGAATCGCCTTTAAAGCACATGAAAAGCGGCAAAACGTTGACAATGATGCCCTTGGCCAAAAAGGGCGTATGCGTTTTTTCCTGAATATATTCAGGAAAAAACGCATACGCCCTTTTTGGCCAACCAAGCAACCTGGAAAGGCAAATCAGCGCTACAAAGAAGTCTCGCTTCCCATCGGTCAAAAGGGCCATGCTGAAAAAAGTGTCAAAACCAGAAATGCAGGACAGGCCATGGAGAAATGGGAGGCTTGCTACACTGATGGGCGGGATGTAAATTGCCAACAGCCACTCTGGAGAAGTGTACGGTGTGTCCTGAAACATCTAAAAAACACAGCTTAGAGAGCATAGGGCACTTCCACGCATGGGGGTATAAAGTGGGAAAATTAAAAATCAGCAAGACACAAGCACCCCAAAGTTTAGGGATGCTCTGTTGACAAGGACCTCCACTTCATTCCACCTTAAATATCCCAGGAAAGCGAAAAATGGATAAAAAATTTGAGGTCCTTATGTACAATGGCATACCACTCAGCCATGAAATCAATGTCATAAGGCTAGTAGCAGCATGATGAGTGGATTTAGGTACGACGATTCTAAGTGAAATAAGTCACACAGAAAAGGACACTTCTCATAAGGTGTCACTTATAGAGGGAATGTAAAAACCGTTACACTTGAACTGAATTACAAAACAGAACAGAGTCACACATGCAGAAAACACACTATGGCTGCTTAACGGGAAAGCGAGGTGGGGTGATACATAAAGCAAGAGTTTCAAATCAGCTCAGATACCGTTCCATAAACCCAATATGTAATAGACAAGACCTACTCCTTGCTCAGAGAACTGGACTCAACACGCCCGATTCACCGCACAAGAATATATCTGACTAGTAATAATCTTAAAACCTATGTATTGATATCTCTCTGTTACTGTGTCAAGTGGGTGTAAAGCGGCATAAACACAGCCGTGAAAAGCAGCTAAACCCCATTATAAAAATAAATTTCTTTTAAAAACCCATGAAACAAAGACAGTGAAAGAGAGAGAAATTCTTACACAATTCGTTCAGGGGCTGTGATGCAACCTGGATTGACCATATCTAGACCCACAGCTGGATGAGACATAAGGGTGGATACTCTTGGGGCTGAGAGGTTTGGTGAGGTTGGGTGAGCAAACGCAGACCCTTTTAAGTAATACTGCGTGCTACCCATCGCATGGGTCCCAAATCTCCAGGTTCAAGGGCATCTTCCTACATCGAAAACATGCATGAGAAACGAAGAAGATGGTACACCGTGTGTTGGGGAAAGGTTTCTAAAACGCACCTCATTTCTCATCTCCTTGTGCTCGGGTTCGCCATTCCAGCCACTTTAGTAGCAATCTCCCTACTTGGAGCATCAGCATCTTTAACCTCCTGTTCCGTACAGGTTGCAATTTGTCCTGAGGATGAAAGGGAAGAAGGGGAACCAATGAGAGACTAGCTCTTGGTGTTGGGACAGGCACAGGTCACTCTATTTTCCCATCAGGAAGAAGAATTAACCAAAGGCTCAGCCTGCCCCCCGGAACCAGAACAGGGCCTGAAGCCATCCTGCGCTTTTGGGGCCACCTCCCAAAAAAGCGAGTTGTAAAATGGAGCTTCAGGGCACTGCAATTCACAATCCTACAGAGTTATAAATGATAACTCTCGTCCACAAATATATTGAGGGAAGGCAAAGACGAGGAATTGAAATCAAGGCAGAATTGCAGGAAACAGATTTCAGGAGGTAGATTCGAATCGCCTTTAAAGCACATGAAAAGCGGCAAAACGTTGACAATGATGCCCTTGGCCAAAAAGGGCGTATGTGTTTTTTCCTGAATATATTCAGGAAAAAACGCATACGCCCTTTTTGGCAAACCAAGCAACCTGGAAAGGCAAATCAGCGCTACAAAGAAGTCTCGCTTCCCATCGGTCAAAAGGGCCATGCTGAAAAAAGTGTCAAAACCAGAAATGCAGGACAGGCCATGGAGAAATGGGAGGCTTGCTACACTGATGGGCGGGATGTAAATTGCCAACAGCCACTCTGGAGAAGTGTACGGTGTGTCCTGAAACATCTAAAAAACACAGCTTAGAGAGCATAGGGCACTTCCACGCATGGGGGTATAAAGTGGGAAAATTAAAAATCAGCAAGACACAAGCACCCCAAAGTTTAGGGATGCTCTGTTGACAAGGACCTCCACTTCATTCCACCTTAAATATCCCAGGAAAGCGAAAAATGGATAAAAAATTTGAAGTCCTTATGTACAATGGCATACCACTCAGCCATGAAATCAATGTCATAAGGCTAGAAGCAGCATGATGAGTGGATTTAGGTACGACGATTCTAAGTGAAATAAGTCACACAGAAAAGGACACTTCTCATAAGGTGTCACTTATAGAGGGAATGTAAAAACCGTTACACTTGAACTGAATTACAAAACAGAACAGAGTCACACATGCAGAAAACACACTATGGCTGCTTAACGGGAAAGGTGAGGTGGGGTGATACATAAAACAAGAGTTTCAAATTAGCTCAGATACCGTTCCATAAACCCAATATGTAATAGACAAAACCTACTCCTTGCTCAGAGAACTGGACTCAACACGCCTGATTCACCGCACAAGAATATATCTGACTAGTAATAATCTTAAAACCTATGAATTGATATCTCTCTGTTAGTGTGTCAAGTGGGTGTAAAGCGGCATAAACACAGCCGTGAAAAGCAGCTAAACCCCATTATAAAAATAAATTACTTTTAAAAACCCATGAAACAAAGACAGGGAAAGAGAGAGAAATTCTTACACAATTCGTTCAGGGGCTGTGATGCAACCTGGATTGACCATATCTAGACCCACAGCTGGATGAGACATAAGGGTGGACACTCTTGGGGCTGAGAGGTGTGGTGAAGTTGGGTGAGCAAACGCAGACCCTTTAAAGTAATACTGCTTGCTACCCATCGCATGGGTCCCAAATCTCCAGGTTCAAGGGCATCTTCCTACATCGAAAACAGGCATGAGAAACCCAGAAGATGGTACACCGTGTGATGGGGAAAGGTTTCTAAAACGCACCTCATTTCTCATCTCCTTGTGCTCGGGTTCGCCATTCCAGCCACTTTACTAGCAATCTCCCTACGTGGAGCATCAGCACCTTTAACCTCCTGTTCCGTACAGGTTGCAGTTTGTCCTGAGGATGAACGGGAAGACGGGGAACCAATGAGAGACTATCTCTTGGAGTTGGGACAGGCACAGGTCACTCTATTTTCCCATCAGGAAGAAGAATTAACCACAGGCTCAGCCTGCCCCCCGGAACCAGAACAGCGCCTGAAGCCATCCTGCGCTTTTGCGGCCACCTCCCAAAAAAGCGAGTTGTAAAATGGAGCTTTAGGGCACTGCAATTCACAACCCTACAGAGTTATAAATGATAACTCTCGTCCACAAATATATTGAGGGAAGGCAAAGACGAGGAATTGAAATCAAGGCAGAATTGCAGGAAACAGATTTCAGGAGGTAGATTCGAATCGCCTTTAAAGCACATGAAAAGCGCCAAAACGTTGACAATGATGCCCTTGGCCAAAAAGGGCGTATGCGTTTTTTCCTGAATATATTCAGGAAAAAACGCATACGCCCTTTTTGGCCAACCAAGCAACCTGGAAAGGCCAATCAGCGCTACAAAGAAGTCTCGCTTCCCATCGGTCAAAAGGGCCATGCTGAAAAAAGTGTCAAAACCAGAAATGCAGGACAGGCCATGGAGAAATGGGAGCCTTGCTACACTGATGGGCGGGATGTAAATTGCCAACAGCCACTCTTTAGAAGTGTACGGTGTGTCCTGAAACATCTAAAAAACACAGCTTAGAGAGCATAGGGCACTTCCACGCATGGGGGGATAAAGTGGGAAAATTAAAAATCAGCAAGACACAAGCAACCCAAAGTTAGGGATGCTCTGTTGACAAGGACCTCCACTTCATTCCACCTTAAATATCCCAGGAAAGCGAAAAATGGATAAAAAATTTGAAGTCCTTATGTACAATGGCATACCACTCAGCCATGAAATCAATGTCATAAGGCTAGTAGCAGCATGATGAGTGGATTTAGGTACGACGATTCTAAGTGAAATAAGTCACACAGAAAAGGACACTTCTCATAAGGTGTCACTTATAGAGGGAATGTAAAAACCGTTACACTTGAACTGAATTACAAAACAGAACAGAGTCACACATGCAGAAAACACACTATGGCTGCTTAACGGGAAAGCGAGGTGGGGTGATACATAAAGCAAGAGTTTCAAATTAGCTCAGATACCGTTCCATAAACCCAATATGTAATAGACAAGACCTACTCCTTGCTCAGAGAACTGGCCTCAACACGCCCGATTCACCGCACAAGAATATATCTGACTAGTAATAATCTTAAAACCTATGTATTGATATCTCTCTGTTAGTGTGTCAAGTGGGTGTAAAGCGGCATAAACACAGCCGTGAAAAGCAGCTAAACCCCATTATAAAAATAAATTTCTTTTAAAAACCCATGAAACAAAGACAGTGAAAGAGAGAGAAATTCTTACACAATTCGTTCAGGGGCTGTGATGCAACCTGGATTGACCATATCTAGACCCACAGCTGGATGAGACATAAGGGTGGATACTCTTGGGGCTGAGAGGTTTGGTGAGGTTGGGTGAGCAAACGCAGACCCTTTAAAGTAATACTGCGTGCTACCCATCGCATGGGTCCCAAATCTCCAGGTTCAAGGGCATCTTCGTACATCGAAAACATGCATGAGTAACCAAGAAGATGGTACACCGTGTGTTGGGGAAAGGTTTCTAAAATGCACCTCATTTCTCATCTCCTTGTGCTCGTGTTTGCCATTCCAGTCACTTTAGTAGCAATCTCCCTACTTGGAGTATCAGCATCTTTAACCCCCTGTTCCGTACAGGTTGCAATTTGTCCTGAGGATGAACGGGAAGACGGGGAACCAATGAGAGACTAGCTCTTGGTGTTGGGACAGGCACAGGTCACTCTATTTTCCCATCAGGAAGAAGAATTAACCACAGGCTCAGCCTGCCCCCCGGAACTAGAACAGGGCCTGAAGCCATCCTGCGCTTTTGGGGCCACCTCCCAAAAAAGCGAGTTGTAAAATGGAGCTTCAGGGCACTGCAATTCACAATCCTACAGAGTTATAAATGATAACTCTCGTCCACAAATATATTGAGGGAAGGCAAAGACGAGGAATTGAAATCAAGGCAGAATTGCAGGAAACAGATTTCAGGAGGTAGATTCGAATCGCCTTTAAAGCACATGAAAAGCGGCAAAACGTTGACAATGATGCCCTTGGCCAAAAAGGGCGTATGCGTTTTTTCCTGAATATATTCAGGAAAAAACGCATACGCCCTTTTTGGCCAACCAAGCAACCTGGAAAGGCAAATCAGCGCTACAAAGAAGTCTCGCTTCCCATCGGTCAAAAGGGCCATGTTGAAAAAAGTGTCAAAACCAGAAATGCAGGACAGGCCATGGAGAAATGGGAGGCTTGCTACACTGATGGGCGGGATGTAAATTGCCAACAGCCACTCTGGAGAAGTGTACGGTGTGTCCTGAAACATCTAAAAAACACAGCTTAGAGAGCATAGGGCACTTCCACGCATGGGGGTATAAAGTGGGAAAATTAAAAATCAGCAAGACACAAGCACCCCAAAGTTTAGGGATGCTCTGTTGACAAGGACCTCCACTTCATTCCACCTTAAATATCCCAGGAAAGCGAAAAATGGATAAAAAATTTGAAGTCCTTATGTACAATGGCATACCACTCAGCCATGAAATCAATGTCATAAGGCTAGTAGCAGCATGATGAGTGGATTTAGGTACGACGATTCTAAGTGAAATAAGTCACACAGAAAAGGACACTTCTCATAAGGTGTCACTTATAGAGGGAATGTAAAAACCGTTACACTTGAACTGAATTACAAAACAGAACAGAGTCACACATGCAGAAAACACACTATGGCTGCTTAACGGGAAAGCGAGGTGGGGTGAAACATAAAGCAAGAGTTTCAAATTAGCTCAGATACCGTTCCATAAACCCAATATGTAATAGACAAAACCGACTCCTTGCTCAGAGAACTGGACACAACACGCCCGATTCACCGAACAAGAATATATCTGACTAGTAATAATCTTAAAACCTATGTATTGATATCTCTCTGTTACTGTGTCAAGTGGGTGTAAAGCGGCATAAACACAGCCGTGAAAAGCAGCTAAACCCCATTATAAAAATAAATTTCTTTTAAAAACCCATGAAACAAAGACAGTGAAAGAGAGAGAAATTCTTACACAATTCGTTCAGGGGCTGTGATGCAACCTGGATTGACCATATCTAGACCCACAGCTGGATGAGACATAAGGGTGGATACTCTTGGGGCTGAGAGGTTTGGTGAGGTTGGGTGAGCAAACGCAGACCCTTTTAAGTAATACTGCGTGCTACCCATCGCATGGGTCCCAAATCTCCAGGTTCAAGGGCATCTTCCTACATCGAAAACATGCATGAGAAACCAAGAAGATGGTACACCGTGTGTTGGGGAAAGGTTTCTAAAATGCACCTCATTTCTCATCTCCTTGTGCTCGGGTTCGCCATTCCAGTCACTTTACTAGCAATCTCCCTACTTGGAGGATCAGCATCTTTAACCTCCTGTTCCGTACAGGTTGCAATTTGTCCTGAGGATGAACGGGAAGACGGGGAACCAATGAGAGACTAGCTCTTGGTGTTGGGACAGGCACAGGTCACTCTATTTTCCCATCAGGAAGAAGAATTAACCACAGGCTCACCCTGCCCCCGGAACCAGAACAGGGCCTGAAACCATCCTGCGCTTTTGCGGCCACCTCCCAAAAAAGCGAGTTGTAAAATGGAGCTTCAGGGCACTGCAATTCACAATCCTACAGAGTTATAAATGATAACTCTCGTCCACAAATATATTGAGGAAGGCAAAGACGAGGAATTGAAATCAAGGCAGAATTGCAGGAAACAGATTTCAGGAGGTAGATTCGAATCGCCTTTAAAGCACATGAAAAGCGCCAAAACGTTGACAATGATGCCCTTGGCCAAAAAGGGCGTATGCGTTTTTTCCTGAATATATTCAGGAAAAAACGCATACGCCCTTTTTGGCCAACCAAGCAACCTGGAAAGGCAAATCAGCGCTACAAAGAAGTCTCGCTTCCCATCGGTCAAAAGGGCCATGCTGAAAAAAGTGTCAAAACCAGAAATGCAGGACAGGCCATGGAGAAATGGGAGCCTTGCTACACTGATGGGCGGGATGTAAATTGCCAACAGCCACTCTTTAGAAGTGTACGGTGTGTCCTGAAACATCTAAAAAACACAGCTTAGAGAGCATAGGGCACTTCCACGCATGGGGGGATAAAGTGGGAAAATTAAAAATCAGCAAGACACAAGCAACCCAAAGTTAGGGATGCTCTGTTGACAAGGACCTCCACTTCATTCCACCTTAAATATCCCAGGAAAGCGAAAAATGGATAAAAAATTTGAAGTCCTTATGTACAATGGCATACCACTCAGCCATGAAATCAATGTCATAAGGCTAGTAGCAGCATGATGAGTGGATTTAGGTACGACGATTCTAAGTGAAATAAGTCACACAGAAAAGGACACTTCTCATAAGGTGTCACTTATAGAGGGAATGTAAAAACCGTTACACTTGAACTGAATTACAAAACAGAACAGAGTCACACATGCAGAAAACACACTATGGCTGCTTAACGGGAAAGCGAGGTGGGGTGATACATAAAGCAAGAGTTTCAAATTAGCTCAGATACCGTTCCATAAACCCAATATGTAATAGACAAGACCTACTCCTTGCTCAGAGAACTGGCCTCAACACGCCCGATTCACCGCACAAGAATATATCTGACTAGTAATAATCTTAAAACCTATGTATTGATATCTCTCTGTTAGTGTGTCAAGTGGGTGTAAAGCGGCATAAACACAGCCGTGAAAAGCAGCTAAACCCCATTATAAAAATAAATTTCTTTTAAAAACCCATGAAACAAAGACAGTGAAAGAGAGAGAAATTCTTACACAATTCGTTCAGGGGCTGTGATGCAACCTGGATTGACCATATCTAGACCCACAGCTGGATGAGACATAAGGGTGGATACTCTTGGGGCTGAGAGGTTTGGTGAGGTTGGGTGAGCAAACGCAGACCCTTTAAAGTAATACTGCGTGCTACCCATCGCATGGGTCCCAAATCTCCAGGTTCAAGGGCATCTTCGTACATCGAAAACATGCATGAGTAACCAAGAAGATGGTACACCGTGTGTTGGGGAAAGGTTTCTAAAATGCACCTCATTTCTCATCTCCTTGTGCTCGGGTTCGCCATTCCAGTCACTTTAGTAGCAATCTCCCTACTTGGAGTATCAGCATCTTTAACCCCCTGTTCCGTACAGGTTGCAATTTGTCCTGAGGATGAACGGGAAGACGGGGAACCAATGAGAGACTAGCTCTTGGTGTTGGGACAGGCACAGGTCACTCTATTTTCCCATCAGGAAGAAGAATTAACCACAGGCTCTGCCTGCCCCCCGGAACTAGAACAGGGCCTGAAGCCATCCTGCGCTTTTGGGGCCACCTCCCAAAAAAGCGAGTTGTAAAATGGAGCTTCAGGGCACTGCAATTCACAATCCTACAGAGTTATAAATGATAACTCTCGTCCACAAATATATTGAGGGAAGGCAAAGACGAGGAATTGAAATCAAGGCAGAATTGCAGGAAACAGATTTCAGGAGGTAGATTCGAATCGCCTTTAAAGCACATGAAAAGCAGCAAAACGTTGACAATGATGCCCTTGGCCAAAAAGGGCGTATGCGTTTTTTCCTGAATATATTCAGGAAAAAACGCATACGCCCTTTTTGGCCAACCAAGCAACCTGGAAAGGCAAATCAGCGCTACAAAGAAGTCTCGCTTTCCATCGGTCAAAAGGGCCATGTTGAAAAAAGTGTCAAAACCAGAAATGCAGGACAGGCCATGGAGAAATGGGAGGCTTGCTACACTGATGGGCGGGATGTAAATTGCCAACAGCCACTCTGGAGAAGTGTACGGTGTGTCCTGAAACATCTAAAAAACACAGCTTAGAGAGCATAGGGCACTTCCACGCATGGGGTATAAAGTGGGAAAATTAAAAATCAGCAAGACACAAGCACCCCAAAGTTTAGGGATGCTCTGTTGACAAGGACCTCCACTTCATTCCACCTTAAATATCCCAGGAAAGCGAAAAATGGATAAAAAATTTGAAGTCCTTATGTACAATGGCATACCACTCAGCCATGAAATCAATGTCATAAGGCTAGTAGCAGCATGATGAGTGGATTTAGGTACGACGATTCTAAGTGAAATAAGTCACACAGAAAAGGACACTTCTCATAAGGTGTCACTTATAGAGGGAATGTAAAAACCGTTACACTTGAACTGAATTACAAAACAGAACAGAGTCACACATGCAGAAAACACACTATGGCTGCTTAACGGGAAAGCGAGGTGGGGTGATACATAAAGCAAGAGTTTCAAATTAGCTCAGATACCGTTCCATAAACCCAATATGTAATAGACAAAACCGACTCCTTGCTCAGAGAACTGGACACAACACGCCCGATTCACTGAACAAGAATATATCTGACTAGTAATAATCTTAAAACCTATGTATTGATATCTCTCTGTTACTGTGTCAAGTGGGTGTAAAGCGGCATAAACACAGCCGTGAAAAGCAGCTAAACCCCATTATAAAAATAAATTTCTTTTAAAAACCCATGAAACAAAGACAGTGAAAGAGAGAGAAATTCTTACACAATTCGTTCAGGGGCTGTGATGCAACCTGGATTGACCATATCTAGACCCACAGCTGGATGAGACATAAGGGTGGATACTCTTGGGGCTGAGAGGTTTGGTGAGGTTGGGTGAGCAAACGCAGACCCTTTTAAGTAATACTGCGTGCTACCCATCGCATGGGTCCCAAATCTCCAGGTTCAAGGGCATCTTCGTACATCGAAAACATGCATGAGAAACCAAGAAGATGGTACACCGTGTGTTGGGGAAAGGTTTCTAAAATGCACCTCATTTCTCATCTCCTTGTGCTCGGGTTCGCCATTCCAGTCACTTTACTAGCAATCTCCCTACTTGGAGGATCAGCATCTTTAACCTCCTGTTCCGTACAGGTTGCAATTTGTCCTGAGGATGAACGGGAAGACGGGGAACCAATGAGAGACTAGCTCTTGGTGTTGGGACAGGCACAGGTCACTCTATTTTCCCATCAGGAAGAAGAATTAACCACAGGCTCACCCTGCCCCCGGAACCAGAACAGGGCCTGAAACCATCCTGCGCTTTTGCGGCCACCTCCCAAAAAAGCGAGTTGTAAAATGGAGCTTCAGGGCACTGCAATTCACAATCCTACAGAGTTATAAATGATAACTCTCGTCCACAAATATATTGAGGGAAGGCAAAGACGAGGAATTGAAATCAAGGCAGAATTGCAGGAAACAGATTTCAGGAGGTAGATTCGAATCGCCTTTAAAGCACATGAAAAGCGCCAAAACGTTGACAATGATGCCCTTGGCCAAAAAGGGCGTATGCGTTTTTTCCTGATTATATTCAGGAAAAAATGCATACGCCCTTTTTGGCCAACCAAGCAACCTGGAAAGGCAAATCAGCGCTACAAAGAAGTCTCGCTTCCCATCGGTCAAAAGGGCCATGCTGAAAAAAGTGTCAAAACCGGAAATGCAGAACATGCCATGGAGAAATGGGAGACTTGCTACACTGATGGGCGGGATGTAAATTGCCAACAGCCACTCTGGAGAAGTGTACGGTGTGTCCTGAAACATCTAAAAAACACAGCTTAGAGAGCATAGGGCACTTCCACGCATGGGGGTATAAAGTGGGAAAATTAAAAATCAGCAAGACACAAGCAACCCAAAGTTTAGGGATGCTCTGTTGACAAGGACCTCCACTTCATTCCACCTTAAATATCCCAGGAAAGCGAAAAATGGATAAAAAATTTGAAGTCCTTATGTACAATGGCATACCACTGAGCCATGAAATCAATGTCATAAGGCTAGAAGCAGCATGATGAGTGGATTTAGGTACGACGATTCTAAGTGAAATAAGTCACACAGAAAAGGACACTTCTCATAAGGTGTCACTTATAGAGGGAATGTAAAAACCGTTACACTTGAACTGAATTACAAAACAGAACAGAGTCACACATGCAGAAAACACACTATGGCTGCTTAACGGGAAAGGTGAGGTGGGGTGATACATAAAACAAGAGTTTCAAATTAGCTCAGATACCGTTCCATAAACCCAATATGTAATAGACAAAACCTACTCCTTGCTCAGAGAACTGGACTCAACACGCCTGATTCACCGCACAAGAATATATCTGACTAGTAATAATCTTAAAACCTATGAATTGATATCTCTCTGTTAGTGTGTCAAGTGGGTGTAAAGCGGCATAAACACAGCCGTGAAAAGCAGCTAAACCCCATTATAAAAATAAATTACTTTTAAAAACCCATGAAACAAAGACAGGGAAAGAGAGAGAAATTCTTACACAATTCGTTCAGGGGCTGTGATGCAACCTGGATTGACCATATCTAGACCCACAGCTGGATGAGACATAAGGGTGGACACTCTTGGGGCTGAGAGGTTTGGTGAAGTTGGGTGAGCAAACGCAGACCCTTTAAAGTAATACTGCTTGCTACCCATCGCATGGGTCCCAAATCTCCAGGTTCAAGGGCATCTTCCTACATCGAAAACAGGCATGAGAAACCCAGAAGATGGTACACCGTGTGATGGGGAAAGGTTTCTAAAACGCACCTCATTTCTCATCTCCTTGTGCTCGGGTTCGCCATTCCAGCCACTTTACTAGCAATCTCCCTACATGGAGCATCAGCACCTTTAACCTCCTGTTCCGTACAGGTTGCAGTTTGTCCTGAGGATGAATGGGAAGACGGGGAACCAATGAGACACTAGCTCTTGGTGTTGGGACAGGCACAGGTCACTCTATTTTCCCATCAAGAAGAAGAATTAACCACAGGCTCAGCCTTCCCCCCGGAACCAGAACAGGGCCTGAAGCCATCCTGCGTTTTGCGGCCAGCTCCCAAAAAAGCGAGTAGTAAAATGGAGCTTCAGGGCACTGCAATTCACAAACCTGCAGAGTTATAAATGATAACTCTCGTCCACAAATATATTGAGGGAAGGCAAAGAAGAGGATTTGAAGTCAAGGCAGAATTGCAGGAAACAGATTTTAGGAGGTAGATTCAAATCGCCTTTAAAGCACAGGAAAAGCGGCAAAACGTTGACAATGATGCCCTTGGCCAAAAAGGGCGTATGCGTTTTTTCCTGAATATATTCAGGAAAAAACGCATACGCCCTTTTTGGCCAACCAAGCAACCTGGAAAGGCAAATCAGTGCTACAAAGAAGTCTTGCTTCCCATCGGTCAAAAGGGTCATGCTGAAAAAAGTTTCAAAACCAGAAATGCAGGACAGGCCATGGAGAAATGGGAGCCTTGCTACACTGATGGGCGGGATGTAAATTGCCAACAGCCAGTCTGGAGAAGGGTACGGTGTGTCCTGAAACAGCTAAAAAACACAGCTTAGAGAGCATAGGGCACTTCCACGCATGGGGGTATAAAGTGGGAAAATTAAAAATCAGCAAGACACAAGCACCCCAAAGTTTAGGGCTGCTCTGTTGACAAGGACCTCCACTTCATTCCACCCTAAATATCCCAGGAAAGCGAAAAATGGATCAAAAAGTTGTAGACCTTATGTACAATGGAATATCACTCAGCCATGAAATCAATATCATAAGGCTAGTAGCAGCATGATGAGTGGATTTAGGTACAACGATTCTAAGTGAAATAAGTCACACAGAAAAGGACACTTCTCATAAGGTGTCACTTATAGAGGGAATGTAAAAACCGTTACACTTGAACTGAATTACAAAACAGAACAGAGTCACACATGCAGAAAACACTCTATGGCTGCTTAACGGGAAAGGTGAGGTGGGGTGATACATAAAACAAGAGTTTCAAATTAGCTCAGATACCGTTCCATAAACCCAATATGTAATAGACAAGACCTACTCCTTGCTCAGAGAACTGGACTCAACACGCCCGATTCACCACACAAGAATATATCTGACTAGTAATAATCTTAAAACCTATGTATTGATATCTCTCTATTAGTGTGTCAAGTGGGTGTAAAGCAGCATAAACACAGCCGTGAAAAGCAGCTAAACCCCATTATAAAAATAAATTACTTTTAAAAACCCATGAAACAATGACAGTGAAAGAGAGAGAAATTCTTACACAATTCGTTCAGGGGCTGTGATGCAACCTGGATTGACCATATCTAGACCCACAGCTGGATGAGACATGAGGGTGGACACTCTTGGGGCTGAGAGGTTTGGTGAAGTTGGGTGAGCAAACCCAGACCCTTTAAAGTAATACTGCGTGCTACCCGTCCCATGGGTCCCAAATCTCCAGGTTCAAGGGCATCTTCCTACATCGAAAACAGGCATGAGAAACCCAGAAGATGGTACACCATGTGATGGGGAAAGGTTTCTAAAACGCACCTCATTTCTCATCTCCTTGTGCTCGGGTTCGCCATTCCAGCCACTTTAGTAGCAATCTCACTACTTGGAGCATCAGCATCTTTAACCTCCTGTTCCGTACAGGTTGCAATTTGTCCTGAGGATGAAAGGGAAGAAGGGGAACCAATGAGAGACTAGCTCTTGGTGTTGGGACAGGCACAGGTCACTCTATTTTCCCATCAGGAAGAAGAATTAACCACAGGCTCAGCCTGCCCCCCGGAACCAGAACAGGGCCTGAAGCCATCCTGCGCTTTTGCGGCCACCTCCCAAAAAAGCGAGTTGTAAAATGGAGCTTCAGGGCACTGCAATTCACAATCCTACAGAGTTATAAATGATAACTCTCGTCCACAAATATATTGAGGGAAGGCAAAGACGAGGAATTGAAATCAAGGCAGAATTGCAGGAAACAGATTTCAGGAGGTAGATTCGAATCGCCTTTAAAGCACATGAAAAGCGCCAAAACGTTGACAATGATGCCCTTGGCCAAAAAGGGCGTATGCGTTTTTTCCTGAATATATTCAGGAAAAAACGCATACGCACTTTTTGGCCAACCAAGCAACCTGGAAAGGCAAATCAGCGCTACAAAGAAGTCTCGCTTCCCATCGGTCAAAAGGGCCATGCTGAAAAAAGTGTCAAAACCAGAAATGCAGGACAGGCCATGGAGAAATGGGAGCCTTGCTACACTGATGGGCGGGATGTAAATTGCCAACAGCCACTCTGGAGAAGTGTACGGTGTGTCCTGAAACATCTAAAAAACACAGCTTAGAGAGCATAGGGCACTTCCACGCATGGGGGTATAAAGTGGGAAAATTAAAAATCAGCAAGACACAAGCACCCCAAAGTTTAGGGATGCTCTGTTGACAAGGACCTCCACTTCATTCCACCTTAAATATCCCAGGAAAGCGAAAAATGGATAAAAAATTTGAGGTCCTTTTGTACAATGGCATACCACTCAGCCATGAAATCAATGTCATAAGGCTAGTAGCAGCATGATGAGTGGATTTAGGTACGACGATTCTAAGTGAAATAAGTCACACAGAAAAGGACACTTCTCATAAGGTGTCACTTATAGAGGGAATGTAAAAACCGTTACACTTGAACTGAATTACAAAACAGAACAGAGTCACACATGCAGAAAACACACTATGGCTGCTTAACGGGAAAGCGAGGTGGGGTGATACATAAAGCAAGAGTTTCAAATCAGCTCAGATACCGTTCCATAAACCCAATATGTAATAGACAAGACCTACTCCTTGCTCAGAGAACTGGACTCAACACGCCCGATTCACCGCACAAGAATATATCTGACTAGTAATAATCTTAAAACCTATGTATTGATATCTCTCTGTTACTGTGTCAAGTGGGTGTAAAGCGGCATAAACACAGCCGTGAAAAGCAGCTAAACCCCATTATAAAAATAAATTTCTTTTAAAAACCCATGAAACAAAGACAGTGAAAGAGAGAGAAATTCTTACACAATTCGTTCAGGGGCTGTGATGCAACCTGGATTGACCATATCTAGACCCACAGCTGGATGAGACATAAGGGTGGATACTCTTGGGGCTGAGAGGTTTGGTGAGGTTGGGTGAGCAAACGCAGACCCTTTTAAGTAATACTGCGTGCTACCCATCGCATGGGTCCCAAATCTCCAGGTTCAAGGGCATCTTCCTACATCGAAAACATGCATGAGAAACGAAGAAGATGGTACACCGTGTGTTGGGGAAAGGTTTCTAAAACGCACCTCATTTCTCATCTCCTTGTGCTCGGGTTCGCCATTCCAGCCACTTTAGTAGCAATCTCCCTACTTGGAGCATCAGCATCTTTAACCTCCTGTTCCGTACAGGTTGCAATTTGTCCTGAGGATGAAAGGGAAGAAGGGGAACCAATGAGAGACTAGCTCTTGGTGTTGGGACAGGCACAGGTCACTCTATTTTCCATCAGGAAGAAGAATTAACCACAGGCTCAGCCTGGCCCCCGGAACCAGAACAGGGCCTGAAGCCATCCTGCGCTTTTGCGGCCACCTCCCAAAAAAGCGAGTTGTAAAATGGAGCTTCAGGGCACTGCAATTCACAATCCTACAGAGTTATAAATGATAACTCTCGTCCACAAATATATTGAGGGAAGGCAAAGACGAGGAATTGAAATCAAGGCAGAATTGCAGGAAACAGATTTCAGGAGGTAGATTCGAATCGCCTTTAAAGCACATGAAAAGCGACAAAACGTTGACAATGATGCCCTTGGCCAAAAAGGGCGTATGCGTTTTTTCCTGAATATATTCAGGAAAAAACGCATACGCCCTTTTTGGCCAACCAAGCAACCTGGAAAGGCAAATCAGCGCTACAAAGAAGTCTCGCTTCCCATCGGTCAAAAGGGCCATGCTGAAAAAAGTGTCAAAACCAGAAATGCAGGACAGGCCATGGAGAAATGGGAGCCTTGCTACACTGATGGGCGGGATGTAAATTGCCAACAGCCATTCTGGAGAAGTGTACGGTGTGTCCTGAAACATCTAAAAAACACAGCTTAGAGAGCATAGGGCACTTCCACGCATGGGGGTATAAAGTGGGAAAATTAAAAATCAGCAAGACACAAGCACCCCAAAGTTTAGGGATGCTCTGTTGACAAGGACCTCCACTTCATTCCACCTTAAATATCCCAGGAAAGCGAAAAATGGATAAAAAATGTGAAGTCCTTATGTACAATGGCATACCACTCAGCCATGAAATCAATGTCATAAGGCTAGTAGCAGCATGATGAGTGGATTTAGGTACGACGATTCTAAGTGAAATAAGTCACACAGAAAAGGACACTTCTCATAAGGTGTCACTTATAGAGGGAATGTAAAAACCGTTACACTTGAACTGAATTACAAAACAGAACAGAGTCACACATGCAGAAAACACACTATGGCTGCTTAACGGGAAAGCGAGGTGGGGTGATACATAAAGCAAGAGTTTCAAATTAGCTCAGATACCGTTCCATAAACCCAATATGTAATAGACAAGACCTACTCCTTGCTCAGAGAACTGGACTCAACACGCCCGATTCACCGCACAAGAATATATCTGACTAGTAATAATCTTAAAACCTATGTATTGATATCTCTCTGTTACTGTGTCAAGTGGGTGTAAAGCGGCATAAACACAGCCGTGAAAAGCAGCTAAACCCCATTATAAAAATAAATTTCTTTTAAAAACCCATGAAACAAAGACAGGGAAAGAGAGAGAAATTCTTACACAATTCGTTCAGGGGCTGTGATGCAACCTGGATTGACCATATCTAGACCCACAGCTGGATGAGACATAAGGGTGGATACTCTTGGGGCTGAGAGGTTTGGTGAGGTTGGGTGAGCAAACGCAGACCCTTTTAAGTAATACTGCGTGCTACCCATCGCATGGGTCCCAAATCTCCAGGTTCAAGGGCATCTTCCTACATCGAAAACATGCATGAGAAACCAAGAAGATGGTACACCATGTGTTGGGGAAAGGTTTCTAAAATGCACCTCATTTCTCATCTCCTTGTGCTCGGGTTCGCCATTCCAGTCACTTTACTAGCAATCTCCCTACTTGGAGGATCAGCATCTTTAACCTCCTGTTCCGTACAGGTTGCAATTTGTCCTGAGGATGAACGGGAAGACGGGGAACCAATGAGAGACTAGCTCTTGGTGTTGGGACAGGCACAGGTCACTCTATTTTCCCATCAGGAAGAAGAATTAACCACAGGCTCACCCTGCCCCCGGAACCAGAACAGGGCCTGAAACCATCCTGCGCTTTTGCGGCCACCTCCCAAAAAAGCGAGTTGTAAAATGGAGCTTCAGGGCACTGCAATTCACAATCCTACAGAGTTATAAATGATAACTCTCGTCCACAAATATATTGAGGAAGGCAAAGACGAGGAATTGAAATCAAGGCAGAATTGCAGGAAACAGATTTCAGGAGGTAGATTCGAATCGCCTTTAAAGCACATGAAAAGCGCCAAAACGTTGACAATGATGCCCTTGGCCAAAAAGGGCGTATGCGTTTTTTCCTGATTATATTCAGGAAAAAATGCATACGCCCTTTTTGGCCAACCAAGCAACCTGGAAAGGCAAATCAGCGCTACAAAGAAGTCTCGCTTCCCATCGGTCAAAAGGGCCATGCTGAAAAAAGTGTCAAAACCGGAAATGCAGAACAGGCCATGGAGAAATGGGAGACTTGCTACACTGATGGGCGGGATGTAAATTGCCAACAGCCACTCTGGAGAAGTGTACGGTGTGTCCTGAAACATCTAAAAAACACAGCTTAGAGAGCATAGGGCACTTCCACGCATGGGGGTATAAAGTGGGAAAATTAAAAATCAGCAAGACACAAGCACCCCAAAGTTTAGGGATGCTCTGTTGACAAGGACCTCCACTTCATTCCACCTTAAATATCCCAGGAAAGCGAAAAATGGATAAAAAATTTGAAGTCCTTATGTACAATGGCATACCACTCAGCCATGAAATCAATGTCATAAGGCTAGAAGCAGCATGATGAGTGGATTTAGGTACGACGATTCTAAGTGAAATAAGTCACACAGAAAAGGACACTTCTCATAAGGTGTCACTTATAGAGGGAATGTAAAAACCGTTACACTTGAACTGAATTACAAAACAGAACAGAGTCACACATGCAGAAAACACACTATGGCTGCTTAACGGGAAAGGTGAGGTGGGGTGATACATAAAACAAGAGTTTCAAATTAGCTCAGATACCGTTCCATAAACCCAATATGTAATAGACAAAACCTACTCCTTGCTCAGAGAACTGGACTCAACACGCCTGATTCACCGCACAAGAATATATCTGACTAGTAATAATCTTAAAACCTATGAATTGATATCTCTCTGTTAGTGTGTCAAGTGGGTGTAAAGCGGCATAAACACAGCCGTGAAAAGCAGCTAAACCCCATTATAAAAATAAATTACTTTTAAAAACCCATGAAACAAAGACAGGGAAAGAGAGAGAAATTCTTACACAATTCGTTCAGGGGCTGTGATGCAACCTGGATTGACCATATCTAGACCCACAGCTGGATGAGACATAAGGGTGGACACTCTTGGGGCTGAGAGGTTTGGTGAAGTTGGGTGAGCAAACGCAGACCCTTTAAAGTAATACTGCTTGCTACCCATCGCATGGGTCCCAAATCTCCAGGTTCAAGGGCATCTTCCTACATCGAAAACAGGCATGAGAAACCCAGAAGATGGTACACCGTGTGATGGGGAAAGGTTTCTAAAACGCACCTCATTTCTCATCTCCTTGTGCTCGGGTTCGCCATTCCAGCCACTTTACTAGCAATCTCCCTACGTGGAGCATCAGCACCTTTAACCTCCTGTTCCGTACAGGTTGCAATTTGTCCTGAGGATGAAAGGGAAGAAGGGGAACCAATGAGAGACTAGCTCTTGGTGTTGGGACAGGCACAGGTCACTCTATTTTCCCATCAGGAAGAAGAATTAACCACAGGCTCAGCCTGCCCCCCGGAACCAGAACAGGGCCTGAAGCCATCCTGCGCTTTTGGGGCCACCTCCCAAAAAAGCGAGTTGTAAAATGGAGCTTCAGGGCACTGCAATTCACAATCCTACAGAGTTATAAATGATAACTCTCGTCCACAAATATATTGAGGGAAGGCAAAACGAGGAATTGAAATCAAGGCAGAATTGCAGGAAACAGATTTCAGGAGGTAGATTCGAATCGCCTTTAAAGCACATGAAAAGCAGCAAAACGTTGACAATGATGCCCTTGGCCAAAAAGGGCGTATGCGTTTTTTCCTGAATATATTCAGGAAAAAACGCATACGCCCTTTTTGGCCAACCAAGCAACCTGGAAAGGCAAATCAGCGCTACAAAGAAGTCTCGCTTTCCATCGGTCAAAAGGGCCATGTTGAAAAAAGTGTCAAAACCAGAAATGCAGGACAGGCCATGGAGAAATGGGAGGCTTGCTACACTGATGGGCGGGATGTAAATTGCCAACAGCCACTCTGGAGAAGTGTACGGTGTGTCCTGAAACATCTAAAAAACACAGCTTAGAGAGCATAGGGCACTTCCACGCATGGGGTATAAAGTGGGAAAATTAAAAATCAGCAAGACACAAGCACCCCAAAGTTTAGGGATGCTCTGTTGACAAGGACCTCCACTTCATTCCACCTTAAATATCCCAGGAAAGCGAAAAATGGATAAAAAATTTGAAGTCCTTATGTACAATGGCATACCACTCAGCCATGAAATCAATGTCATAAGGCTAGTAGCAGCATGATGAGTGGATTTAGGTACGACGATTCTAAGTGAAATAAGTCACACAGAAAAGGACACTTCTCATAAGGTGTCACTTATAGAGGGAATGTAAAAACCGTTACACTTGAACTGAATTACAAAACAGAACAGAGTCACACATGCAGAAAACACACTATGGCTGCTTAACGGGAAAGCGAGGTGGGGTGATACATAAAGCAAGAGTTTCAAATTAGCTCAGATACCGTTCCATAAACCCAATATGTAATAGACAAAACCGACTCCTTGCTCAGAGAACTGGACACAACACGCCCGATTCACTGAACAAGAATATATCTGACTAGTAATAATCTTAAAACCTATGTATTGATATCTCTCTGTTACTGTGTCAAGTGGGTGTAAAGCGGCATAAACACAGCCGTGAAAAGCAGCTAAACCCCATTATAAAAATAAATTTCTTTTAAAAACCCATGAAACAAAGACAGTGAAAGAGAGAGAAATTCTTACACAATTCGTTCAGGGGCTGTGATGCAACCTGGATTGACCATATCTAGACCCACAGCTGGATGAGACATAAGGGTGGATACTCTTGGGGCTGAGAGGTTTGGTGAGGTTGGGTGAGCAAACGCAGACCCTTTTAAGTAATACTGCGTGCTACCCATCGCATGGGTCCCAAATCTCCAGGTTCAAGGGCATCTTCCTACATCGAAAACATGCATGAGAAACCAAGAAGATGGTACACCGTGTGTTGGGGAAAGGTTTCTAAAATGCACCTCATTTCTCATCTCCTTGTGCTCGGGTTCGCCATTCCAGTCACTTTAGTAGCAATCTCCCTACTTGGAGGATCCGCATCTTTAACCTCCTGTTCCGTACAGGTTGCAATTTGTCCTGAGGATGAACGGGAAGACGGGGAACCAATGAGAGACTAGCTCTTGGTGTTGGGACAGGCACAGGTCACTCTATTTTCCCATCAGGAAGAAGAATTAACCACAGGCTCACCCTGCCCCCGGAACCAGAACAGGGCCTGAAACCATCCTGCGCTTTTGCGGCCACCTCCCAAAAAAGCGAGTTGTAAAATGGAGCTTCAGGGCACTGCAATTCACAATCCTACAGAGTTATAAATGATAACTCTCGTCCACAAATATATTGAGGAAGGCAAAGACGAGGAATTGAAATCAAGGCAGAATTGCAGGAAACAGATTTCAGGAGGTAGATTCGAATCGCCTTTAAAGCACATGAAAAGCGCCAAAACGTTGACAATGATGCCCTTGGCCAAAAAGGGCGTATGCGTTTTTTCCTGATTATATTCAGGAAAAAATGCATACGCCCTTTTTGGCCAACCAAGCAACCTGGAAAGGCAAATCAGCGCTACAAAGAAGTCTCGCTTCCCATCGGTCAAAAGGGCCATGCTGAAAAAAGTGTCAAAACCGGAAATGCAGAACAGGCCATGGAGAAATGGGAGACTTGCTACACTGATGGGCGGGATGTAAATTGCCAACAGCCACTCTGGAGAAGTGTACGGTGTGTCCTGAAACATCTAAAAAACACAGCTTAGAGAGCATAGGGCACTTCCACGCATGGGGGTATAAAGTGGGAAAATTAAAAATCAGCAAGACACAAGCACCCCAAAGTTTAGGGATGCTCTGTTGACAAGGACCTCCACTTCATTCCACCTTAAATATCCCAGGAAAGCGAAAAATGGATAAAAAATTTGAAGTCCTTATGTACAATGGCATACCACTCAGCCATGAAATCAATGTCATAAGGCTAGAAGCAGCATGATGAGTGGATTTAGGTACGACGATTCTAAGTGAAATAAGTCACACAGAAAAGGACACTTCTCATAAGGTGTCACTTATAGAGGGAATGTAAAAACCGTTACACTTGAACTGAATTACAAAACAGAACAGAGTCACACATGCAGAAAACACACTATGGCTGCTTAACGGGAAAGGTGAGGTGGGGTGATACATAAAACAAGAGTTTCAAATTAGCTCAGATACCGTTCCATAAACCCAATATGTAATAGACAAAACCTACTCCTTGCTCAGAGAACTGGACTCAACACGCCTGATTCACCGCACAAGAATATATCTGACTAGTAATAATCTTAAAACCTATGAATTGATATCTCTCTGTTAGTGTGTCAAGTGGGTGTAAAGCGGCATAAACACAGCCGTGAAAAGCAGCTAAACCCCATTATAAAAATAAATTACTTTTAAAAACCCATGAAACAAAGACAGGGAAAGAGAGAGAAATTCTTACACAATTCGTTCAGGGGCTGTGATGCAACCTGGATTGACCATATCTAGACCCACAGCTGGATGAGACATAAGGGTGGACACTCTTGGGGCTGAGAGGTTTGGTGAAGTTGGGTGAGCAAACGCAGACCCTTTAAAGTAATACTGCTTGCTACCCATCGCATGGGTCCCAAATCTCCAGGTTCAAGGGCATCTTCCTACATCGAAAACAGGCATGAGAAACCCAGAAGATGGTACACCGTGTGATGGGGAAAGCTTTCTAAAACGCACCTCATTTCTCATCTCCTTGTGCTCGGGTTCGCCATTCCAGCCACTTTACTAGCAATCTCCCTACATGGAGCATCAGCACCTTTAACCTCCTGTTCCGTACAGGTTGCAGTTTGTCCTGAGGATGAATGGGAAGATGGGGAACCAATGAGACACTAGCTCTTGGTGTTGGGACAGGCACAGGTCACTCTATTTTCCCATCAAGAAGAAGAATTAACCACAGGCTCAGCCTTCCCCCCGGAACCAGAACAGGGCCTGAAGCCATCCTGCGTTTTGCGGCCAGCTCCCAAAAAAGCGAGTAGTAAAATGGAGCTTCAGGGCACTGCAATTCACAAACCTGCAGAGTTATAAATGATAACTCTCGTCCACAAATATATTGAGGGAAGGCAAAGAAGTGGATTTGAAGTCAAGGCAGAATTGCAGGAAACAGATTTTAGGAGGTAGATTCAAATCGCCTTTAAAGCACAGGAAAAGCGGCAAAACGTTGACAATGATGCCCTTGGCCAAAAAGGGCGTATGCGTTTTTTCCTGAATATATTCAGGAAAAAACGCATACGCCCTTTTTGGCCAACCAAGCAACCTGGAAAGGCAAATCAGTGCTACAAAGAAGTCTTGCTTCCCATCGGTCAAAAGGGTCATGCTGAAAAAAGTTTCAAAACCAGAAATGCAGGACAGGCCATGGAGAAATGGGAGCCTTGCTACACTGATGGGCGGGATGTAAATTGCCAACAGCCAGTCTGGAGAAGGGTACGGTGTGTCCTGAAACAGCTAAAAAACACAGCTTAGAGAGCATAGGGCACTTCCACGCATGGGGGTATAAAGTGGGAAAATTAAAAATCAGCAAGACACAAGCACCCCAAAGTTTAGGGCTGCTCTGTTGACAAGGACCTCCACTTCATTCCACCCTAAATATCCCAGGAAAGCGAAAAATGGATCAAAAAGTTGTAGACCTTATGTACAATGGAATATCACTCAGCCATGAAATCAATATCATAAGGCTAGTAGCAGCATGATGAGTGGATTTAGGTACAACGATTCTAAGTGAAATAAGTCACACAGAAAAGGACACTTCTCATAAGGTGTCACTTATAGAGGGAATGTAAAAACCGTTACACTTGAACTGAATTACAAAACAGAACAGAGTCACACATGCAGAAAACACTCTATGGCTGCTTAACGGGAAAGGTGAGGTGGGGTGATACATAAAACAAGAGTTTCAAATTAGCTCAGATACCGTTCCATAAACCCAATATGTAATAGACAAGACCTACTCCTTGCTCAGAGAACTGGACTCAACACGCCCGATTCACCACACAAGAATATATCTGACTAGTAATAATCTTAAAACCTATGTATTGATATCTCTCTATTAGTGTGTCAAGTGGGTGTAAAGCAGCATAAACACAGCCGTGAAAAGCAGCTAAACCCCATTATAAAAATAAATTACTTTTAAAAACCCATGAAACAATGACAGTGAAAGAGAGAGAAATTCTTACACAATTCGTTCAGGGGCTGTGATGCAACCTGGATTGACCATATCTAGACCCACAGCTGGATGAGACATGAGGGTGGACACTCTTGGGGCTGAGAGGTTTGGTGAAGTTGGGTGAGCAAACCCAGACCCTTTAAAGTAATACTGCGTGCTACCCGTCCCATGGGTCCCAAATCTCCAGGTTCAAGGGCATCTTCCTACATCGAAAACAGGCATGAGAAACCCAGAAGATGGTACACCATGTGATGGGGAAAGGTTTCTAAAACGCACCTCATTTCTCATCTCCTTGTGCTCGGGTTCGCCATTCCAGCCACTTTAGTAGCAATCTCACTACTTGGAGCATCAGCATCTTTAACCTCCTGTTCCGTACAGGTTGCAATTTGTCCTGAGGATGAAAGGGAAGAAGGGGAACCAATGAGAGACTAGCTCTTGGTGTTGGGACAGGCACAGGTCACTCTATTTTCCCATCAGGAAGAAGAATTAACCACAGGCTCAGCCTGCCCCCCGGAACCAGAACAGGGCCTGAAGCCATCCTGCGCTTTTGCGGCCACCTCCCAAAAAAGCGAGTTGTAAAATGGAGCTTCAGGGCACTGCAATTCACAATCCTACAGAGTTATAAATGATAACTCTCGTCCACAAATATATTGAGGGAAGGCAAAGACGAGGAATTGAAATCAAGGCAGAATTGCAGGAAACAGATTTCAGGAGGTAGATTCGAATCGCCTTTAAAGCACATGAAAAGCGCCAAAACGTTGACAATGATGCCCTTGGCCAAAAAGGGCGTATGCGTTTTTTCCTGAATATATTCAGGAAAAAACGCATACGCACTTTTTGGCCAACCAAGCAACCTGGAAAGGCAAATCAGCGCTACAAAGAAGTCTCGCTTCCCATCGGTCAAAAGGGCCATGCTGAAAAAAGTGTCAAAACCAGAAATGCAGGACAGGCCATGGAGAAATGGGAGCCTTGCTACACTGATGGGCGGGATGTAAATTGCCAACAGCCACTCTGGAGAAGTGTACGGTGTGTCCTGAAACATCTAAAAAACACAGCTTAGAGAGCATAGGGCACTTCCACGCATGGGGGTATAAAGTGGGAAAATTAAAAATCAGCAAGACACAAGCACCCCAAAGTTTAGGGATGCTCTGTTGACAAGGACCTCCACTTCATTCCACCTTAAATATCCCAGGAAAGCGAAAAATGGATAAAAAATTTGAGGTCCTTTTGTACAATGGCATACCACTCAGCCATGAAATCAATGTCATAAGGCTAGTAGCAGCATGATGAGTGGATTTAGGTACGACGATTCTAAGTGAAATAAGTCACACAGAAAAGGACACTTCTCATAAGGTGTCACTTATAGAGGGAATGTAAAAACCGTTACACTTGAACTGAATTACAAAACAGAACAGAGTCACACATGCAGAAAACACACTATGGCTGCTTAACGGGAAAGCGAGGTGGGGTGATACATAAAGCAAGAGTTTCAAATCAGCTCAGATACCGTTCCATAAACCCAATATGTAATAGACAAGACCTACTCCTTGCTCAGAGAACTGGACTCAACACGCCCGATTCACCGCACAAGAATATATCTGACTAGTAATAATCTTAAAACCTATGTATTGATATCTCTCTGTTACTGTGTCAAGTGGGTGTAAAGCGGCATAAACACAGCCGTGAAAAGCAGCTAAACCCCATTATAAAAATAAATTTCTTTTAAAAACCCATGAAACAAAGACAGTGAAAGAGAGAGAAATTCTTACACAATTCGTTCAGGGGCTGTGATGCAACCTGGATTGACCATATCTAGACCCACAGCTGGATGAGACATAAGGGTGGATACTCTTGGGGCTGAGAGGTTTGGTGAGGTTGGGTGAGCAAACGCAGACCCTTTTAAGTAATACTGCGTGCTACCCATCGCATGGGTCCCAAATCTCCAGGTTCAAGGGCATCTTCCTACATCGAAAACATGCATGAGAAACGAAGAAGATGGTACACCGTGTGTTGGGGAAAGGTTTCTAAAACGCACCTCATTTCTCATCTCCTTGTGCTCGGGTTCGCCATTCCAGCCACTTTAGTAGCAATCTCCCTACTTGGAGCATCAGCATCTTTAACCTCCTGTTCCGTACAGGTTGCAATTTGTCCTGAGGATGAAAGGGAAGAAGGGGAACCAATGAGAGACTAGCTCTTGGTGTTGGGACAGGCACAGGTCACTCTATTTTCCATCAGGAAGAAGAATTAACCACAGGCTCAGCCTGGCCCCCGGAACCAGAACAGGGCCTGAAGCCATCCTGCGCTTTTGCGGCCACCTCCCAAAAAAGCGAGTTGTAAAATGGAGCTTCAGGGCACTGCAATTCACAATCCTACAGAGTTATAAATGATAACTCTCGTCCACAAATATATTGAGGGAAGGCAAAGACGAGGAATTGAAATCAAGGCAGAATTGCAGGAAACAGATTTCAGGAGGTAGATTCGAATCGCCTTTAAAGCACATGAAAAGCGACAAAACGTTGACAATGATGCCCTTGGCCAAAAAGGGCGTATGCGTTTTTTCCTGAATATATTCAGGAAAAAACGCATACGCCCTTTTTGGCCAACCAAGCAACCTGGAAAGGCAAATCAGCGCTACAAAGAAGTCTCGCTTCCCATCGGTCAAAAGGGCCATGCTGAAAAAAGTGTCAAAACCAGAAATGCAGGACAGGCCATGGAGAAATGGGAGCCTTGCTACACTGATGGGCGGGATGTAAATTGCCAACAGCCACTCTGGAGAAGTGTACGGTGTGTCCTGAAACATCTAAAAAACACAGCTTAGAGAGCATAGGGCACTTCCACGCATGGGGGTATAAAGTGGGAAAATTAAAAATCAGCAAGACACAAGCACCCCAAAGTTTAGGGATGCTCTGTTGACAAGGACCTCCACTTCATTCCACCTTAAATATCCCAGGAAAGCGAAAAATGGATAAAAAATGTGAAGTCCTTATGTACAATGGCATACCACTCAGCCATGAAATCAATGTCATAAGGCTAGTAGCAGCATGATGAGTGGATTTAGGTACGACGATTCTAAGTGAAATAAGTCACACAGAAAAGGACACTTCTCATAAGGTGTCACTTATAGAGGGAATGTAAAAACCGTTACACTTGAACTGAATTACAAAACAGAACAGAGTCACACATGCAGAAAACACACTATGGCTGCTTAACGGGAAAGCGAGGTGGGGTGATACATAAAGCAAGAGTTTCAAATTAGCTCAGATACCGTTCCATAAACCCAATATGTAATAGACAAGACCTACTCCTTGCTCAGAGAACTGGACTCAACACGCCCGATTCACCGCACAAGAATATATCTGACTAGTAATAATCTTAAAACCTATGTATTGATATCTCTCTGTTACTGTGTCAAGTGGGTGTAAAGCGGCATAAACACAGCCGTGAAAAGCAGCTAAACCCCATTATAAAAATAAATTTCTTTTAAAAACCCATGAAACAAAGACAGGGAAAGAGAGAGAAATTCTTACACAATTCGTTCAGGGGCTGTGATGCAACCTGGATTGACCATATCTAGACCCACAGCTGGATGAGACATAAGGGTGGATACTCTTGGGGCTGAGAGGTTTGGTGAGGTTGGGTGAGCAAACGCAGACCCTTTTAAGTAATACTGCGTGCTACCCATCGCATGGGTCCCAAATCTCCAGGTTCAAGGGCATCTTCCTACATCGAAAACATGCATGAGAAACCAAGAAGATGGTACACCATGTGTTGGGGAAAGGTTTCTAAAATGCACCTCATTTCTCATCTCCTTGTGCTCGGGTTCGCCATTCCAGTCACTTTACTAGCAATCTCCCTACTTGGAGGATCAGCATCTTTAACCTCCTGTTCCGTACAGGTTGCAATTTGTCCTGAGGATGAACGGGAAGACGGGGAACCAATGAGAGACTAGCTCTTGGTGTTGGGACAGGCACAGGTCACTCTATTTTCCCATCAGGAAGAAGAATTAACCACAGGCTCACCCTGCCCCCGGAACCAGAACAGGGCCTGAAACCATCCTGCGCTTTTGCGGCCACCTCCCAAAAAAGCGAGTTGTAAAATGGAGCTTCAGGGCACTGCAATTCACAATCCTACAGAGTTATAAATGATAACTCTCGTCCACAAATATATTGAGGAAGGCAAAGACGAGGAATTGAAATCAAGGCAGAATTGCAGGAAACAGATTTCAGGAGGTAGATTCGAATCGCCTTTAAAGCACATGAAAAGCGCCAAAACGTTGACAATGATGCCCTTGGCCAAAAAGGGCGTATGCGTTTTTTCCTGATTATATTCAGGAAAAAATGCATACGCCCTTTTGGCCAACCAAGCAACCTGGAAAGGCAAATCAGCGCTACAAAGAAGTCTCGCTTCCCATCGGTCAAAAGGGCCATGCTGAAAAAAGTGTCAAAACCGGAAATGCAGAACAGGCCATGGAGAAATGGGAGACTTGCTACACTGATGGGCGGGATGTAAATTGCCAACAGCCACTCTGGAGAAGTGTACGGTGTGTCCTGAAACATCTAAAAAACACAGCTTAGAGAGCATAGGGCACTTCCACGCATGGGGGTATAAAGTGGGAAAATTAAAAATCAGCAAGACACAAGCACCCCAAAGTTTAGGGATGCTCTGTTGACAAGGACCTCCACTTCATTCCACCTTAAATATCCCAGGAAAGCGAAAAATGGATAAAAAATTTGAAGTCCTTATGTACAATGGCATACCACTCAGCCATGAAATCAATGTCATAAGGCTAGAAGCAGCATGATGAGTGGATTTAGGTACGACGATTCTAAGTGAAATAAGTCACACAGAAAAGGACACTTCTCATAAGGTGTCACTTATAGAGGGAATGTAAAAACCGTTACACTTGAACTGAATTACAAAACAGAACAGAGTCACACATGCAGAAAACACACTATGGCTGCTTAACGGGAAAGGTGAGGTGGGGTGATACATAAAACAAGAGTTTCAAATTAGCTCAGATACCGTTCCATAAACCCAATATGTAATAGACAAAACCTACTCCTTGCTCAGAGAACTGGACTCAACACGCCTGATTCACCGCACAAGAATATATCTGACTAGTAATAATCTTAAAACCTATGAATTGATATCTCTCTGTTAGTGTGTCAAGTGGGTGTAAAGCGGCATAAACACAGCCGTGAAAAGCAGCTAAACCCCATTATAAAAATAAATTACTTTTAAAAACCCATGAAACAAAGACAGGGAAAGAGAGAGAAATTCTTACACAATTCGTTCAGGGGCTGTGATGCAACCTGGATTGACCATATCTAGACCCACAGCTGGATGAGACATAAGGGTGGACACTCTTGGGGCTGAGAGGTTTGGTGAAGTTGGGTGAGCAAACGCAGACCCTTTAAAGTAATACTGCTTGCTACCCATCGCATGGGTCCCAAATCTCCAGGTTCAAGGGCATCTTCCTACATCGAAAACAGGCATGAGAAACCCAGAAGATGGTACACCGTGTGATGGGGAAAGGTTTCTAAAACGCACCTCATTTCTCATCTCCTTGTGCTCGGGTTCGCCATTCCAGCCACTTTACTAGCAATCTCCCTACGTGGAGCATCAGCACCTTTAACCTCCTGTTCCGTACAGGTTGCAATTTGTCCTGAGGATGAAAGGGAAGAAGGGGAACCAATGAGAGACTAGCTCTTGGTGTTGGGACAGGCACAGGTCACTCTATTTTCCCATCAGGAAGAAGAATTAACCACAGGCTCAGCCTGCCCCCCGGAACCAGAACAGGGCCTGAAGCCATCCTGCGCTTTTGCGGCCACCTCCCAAAAAAGCGAGTTGTAAAATGGAGCTTCAGGGCACTGCAATTCACAATCCTACAGAGTTATAAATGATAACTCTCGTCCACAAATATATTGAGGGAAGGCAAAGACGAGGAATTGAAATCAAGGCAGAATTGCAGGAAACAGATTTCAGGAGGTAGATTCGAATCGCCTTTAAAGCACATGAAAAGCGCCAAAACGTTGACAATGATGCCCTTGGCCAAAAAGGGCGTATGCGTTTTTTCCTGAATATATTCAGGAAAAAACGCATACGCCCTTTTTGGCCAACCAAGCAACCTGGAAAGGCAAATCAGCGCTACAAAGAAGTCTCGCTTCCCATCGGTCAAAAGGGCCATGCTGAAAAAAGTGTCAAAACCAGAAATGCAGGACAGGCCATGGAGAAATGGGAGCCTTGCTACACTGATGGGCGGGATGTAAATTGCCAACAGCCACTCTGGAGAAGTGTACGGTGTGTCCTGAAACATCTAAAAAACACAGCTTAGAGAGCATAGGGCACTTCCACGCATGGGGGTATAAAGTGGGAAAATTAAAAATCAGCAAGACACAAGCACCCCAAAGTTTAGGGATGCTCTGTTGACAAGGACCTCCACTTCATTCCACCTTAAATATCCCAGGAAAGCGAAAAATAGATAAAAAATTTGAGGTCCTTTTGTACAATGGCATACCACTCAGCCATGAAATCAATGTCATAAGGCTAGTAGCAGCATGATGAGTGGATTTAGGTACGACGATTCTAAGTGAAATAAGTCACACAGAAAAGGACACTTCTCATAAGGTGTCACTTATAGAGGGAATGTAAAAACCGTTACACTTGAACTGAATTACAAAACAGAACAGAGTCACACATGCAGAAAACACACTATGGCTGCTTAACGGGAAAGCGAGGTGGGGTGATACATAAAGCAAGAGTTTCAAATCAGCTCAGATACCGTTCCATAAACCCAATATGTAATAGACAAGACCTACTCCTTGCTCAGAGAACTGGACTCAACACGCCCGATTCACCGCACAAGAATATATCTGACTAGTAATAATCTTAAAACCTATGTATTGATATCTCTCTGTTACTGTGTCAAGTGGGTGTAAAGCGGCATAAACACAGCCGTGAAAAGCAGCTAAACCCCATTATAAAAATAAATTTCTTTTAAAAACCCATGAAACAAAGACAGTGAAAGAGAGAGAAATTCTTACACAATTCGTTCAGGGGCTGTGATGCAACCTGGATTGACCATATCTAGACCCACAGCTGGATGAGACATAAGGGTGGATACTCTTGGGGCTGAGAGGTTTGGTGAGGTTGGGTGAGCAAACGCAGACCCTTTTAAGTAATACTGCGTGCTACCCATCGCATGGGTCCCAAATCTCCAGGTTCAAGGGCATCTTCCTACATCGAAAACATGCATGAGAAACGAAGAAGATGGTACACCGTGTGTTGGGGAAAGGTTTCTAAAACGCACCTCATTTCTCATCTCCTTGTGCTCGGGTTCGCCATTCCAGCCACTTTAGTAGCAATCTCCCTACTTGGAGCATCAGCATCTTTAACCTCCTGTTCCGTACAGGTTGCAATTTGTCCTGAGGATGAAAGGGAAGAAGGGGAACCAATGAGAGACTAGCTCTTGGTGTTGGGACAGGCACAGGTCACTCTATTTTCCATCAGGAAGAAGAATTAACCACAGGCTCAGCCTGGCCCCCGGAACCAGAACAGGGCCTGAAGCCATCCTGCGCTTTTGCGGCCACCTCCCAAAAAAGCGAGTTGTAAAATGGAGCTTCAGGGCACTGCAATTCACAATCCTACAGAGTTATAAATGATAACTCTCGTCCACAAATATATTGAGGGAAGGCAAAGACGAGGAATTGAAATCAAGGCAGAATTGCAGGAAACAGATTTCAGGAGGTAGATTCGAATCGCCTTTAAAGCACATGAAAAGCGACAAAACGTTGACAATGATGCCCTTGGCCAAAAAGGGCGTATGCGTTTTTTCCTGAATATATTCAGGAAAAAACGCATACGCCCTTTTTGGCCAACCAAGCAACCTGGAAAGGCAAATCAGCGCTACAAAGAAGTCTCGCTTCCCATCGGTCAAAAGGGCCATGCTGAAAAAAGTGTCAAAACCAGAAATGCAGGACAGGCCATGGAGAAATGGGAGCCTTGCTACACTGATGGGCGGGATGTAAATTGCCAACAGCCACTCTGGAGAAGTGTACGGTGTGTCCTGAAACATCTAAAAAACACAGCTTAGAGAGCATAGGGCACTTCCACGCATGGGGGTATAAAGTGGGAAAATTAAAAATCAGCAAGACACAAGCACCCCAAAGTTTAGGGATGCTCTGTTGACAAGGACCTCCACTTCATTCCACCTTAAATATCCCAGGAAAGCGAAAAATGGATAAAAAATGTGAAGTCCTTATGTACAATGGCATACCACTCAGCCATGAAATCAATGTCATAAGGCTAGTAGCAGCATGATGAGTGGATTTAGGTACGACGATTCTAAGTGAAATAAGTCACACAGAAAAGGACACTTCTCATAAGGTGTCACTTATAGAGGGAATGTAAAAACCGTTACACTTGAACTGAATTACAAAACAGAACAGAGTCACACATGCAGAAAACACACTATGGCTGCTTAACGGGAAAGCGAGGTGGGGTGATACATAAAGCAAGAGTTTCAAATCAGCTCAGATACCGTTCCATAAACCCAATATGTAATAGACAAGACCTACTCCTTGCTCAGAGAACTGGACTCAACACGCCCGATTCACCGCACAAGAATATATCTGACTAGTAATAATCTTAAAACCTATGTATTGATATCTCTCTGTTACTGTGTCAAGTGGGTGTAAAGCGGCATAAACACAGCCGTGAAAAGCAGCTAAACCCCATTATAAAAATAAATTTCTTTTAAAAACCCATGAAACAAAGACAGTGAAAGAGAGAGAAATTCTTACACAATTCGTTCAGGGGCTGTGATGCAACCTGGATTGACCATATCTAGACCCACAGCTGGATGAGACATAAGGGTGGATACTCTTGGGGCTGAGAGGTTTGGTGAGGTTGGGTGAGCAAACGCAGACCCTTTTAAGTAATACTGCGTGCTACCCATCGCATGGGTCCCAAATCTCCAGGTTCAAGGGCATCTTCCTACATCGAAAACATGCATGAGAAACGAAGAAGATGGTACACCGTGTGTTGGGGAAAGGTTTCTAAAACGCACCTCATTTCTCATCTCCTTGTGCTCGGGTTCGCCATTCCAGCCACTTTAGTAGCAATCTCCCTACTTGGAGCATCAGCATCTTTAACCTCCTGTTCCGTACAGGTTGCAATTTGTCCTGAGGATGAAAGGGAAGAAGGGGAACCAATGAGAGACTAGCTCTTGGTGTTGGGACAGGCACAGGTCACTCTATTTTCCATCAGGAAGAAGAATTAACCACAGGCTCAGCCTGGCCCCCGGAACCAGAACAGGGCCTGAAGCCATCCTGCGCTTTTGCGGCCACCTCCCAAAAAAGCGAGTTGTAAAATGGAGCTTCAGGGCACTGCAATTCACAATCCTACAGAGTTATAAATGATAACTCTCGTCCACAAATATATTGAGGGAAGGCAAAGACGAGGAATTGAAATCAAGGCAGAATTGCAGGAAACAGATTTCAGGAGGTAGATTCGAATCGCCTTTAAAGCACATGAAAAGCGACAAAACGTTGACAATGATGCCCTTGGCCAAAAAGGGCGTATGCGTTTTTTCCTGAATATATTCAGGAAAAAACGCATACGCCCTTTTTGGCCAACCAAGCAACCTGGAAAGGCAAATCAGCGCTACAAAGAAGTCTCGCTTCCCATCGGTCAAAAGGGCCATGCTGAAAAAAGTGTCAAAACCAGAAATGCAGGACAGGCCATGGAGAAATGGGAGCCTTGCTACACTGATGGGCGGGATGTAAATTGCCAACAGCCACTCTGGAGAAGTGTACGGTGTGTCCTGAAACATCTAAAAAACACAGCTTAGAGAGCATAGGGCACTTCCACGCATGGGGGTATAAAGTGGGAAAATTAAAAATCAGCAAGACACAAGCACCCCAAAGTTTAGGGATGCTCTGTTGACAAGGACCTCCACTTCATTCCACCTTAAATATCCCAGGAAAGCGAAAAATGGATAAAAAATGTGAAGTCCTTATGTACAATGGCATACCACTCAGCCATGAAATCAATGTCATAAGGCTAGTAGCAGCATGATGAGTGGATTTAGGTACGACGATTCTAAGTGAAATAAGTCACACAGAAAAGGACACTTCTCATAAGGTGTCACTTATAGAGGGAATGTAAAAACCGTTACACTTGAACTGAATTACAAAACAGAACAGAGTCACACATGCAGAAAACACACTATGGCTGCTTAACGGGAAAGCGAGGTGGGGTGATACATAAAGCAAGAGTTTCAAATCAGCTCAGATACCGTTCCATAAACCCAATATGTAATAGACAAGACCTACTCCTTGCTCAGAGAACTGGACTCAACACGCCCGATTCACCGCACAAGAATATATCTGACTAGTAATAATCTTAAAACCTATGTATTGATATCTCTCTGTTACTGTGTCAAGTGGGTGTAAAGCGGCATAAACACAGCCGTGAAAAGCAGCTAAACCCCATTATAAAAATAAATTTCTTTTAAAAACCCATGAAACAAAGACAGTGAAAGAGAGAGAAATTCTTACACAATTCGTTCAGGGGCTGTGATGCAACCTGGATTGACCATATCTAGACCCACAGCTGGATGAGACATAAGGGTGGATACTCTTGGGGCTGAGAGGTTTGGTGAGGTTGGGTGAGCAAACGCAGACCCTTTTAAGTAATACTGCGTGCTACCCATCGCATGGGTCCCAAATCTCCAGGTTCAAGGGCATCTTCCTACATCGAAAACATGCATGAGAAACGAAGAAGATGGTACACCGTGTGTTGGGGAAAGGTTTCTAAAACGCACCTCATTTCTCATCTCCTTGTGCTCGGGTTCGCCATTCCAGCCACTTTAGTAGCAATCTCCCTACTTGGAGCATCAGCATCTTTAACCTCCTGTTCCGTACAGGTTGCAATTTGTCCTGAGGATGAAAGGGAAGAAGGGGAACCAATGAGAGACTAGCTCTTGGTGTTGGGACAGGCACAGGTCACTCTATTTTCCATCAGGAAGAAGAATTAACCACAGGCTCAGCCTGGCCCCCGGAACCAGAACAGGGCCTGAAGCCATCCTGCGCTTTTGCGGCCACCTCCCAAAAAAGCGAGTTGTAAAATGGAGCTTCAGGGCACTGCAATTCACAATCCTACAGAGTTATAAATGATAACTCTCGTCCACAAATATATTGAGGGAAGGCAAAGACGAGGAATTGAAATCAAGGCAGAATTGCAGGAAACAGATTTCAGGAGGTAGATTCGAATCGCCTTTAAAGCACATGAAAAGCGACAAAACGTTGACAATGATGCCCTTGGCCAAAAAGGGCGTATGCGTTTTTTCCTGAATATATTCAGGAAAAAACGCATACGCCCTTTTTGGCCAACCAAGCAACCTGGAAAGGCAAATCAGCGCTACAAAGAAGTCTCGCTTCCCATCGGTCAAAAGGGCCATGCTGAAAAAAGTGTCAAAACCAGAAATGCAGGACAGGCCATGGAGAAATGGGAGCCTTGCTACACTGATGGGCGGGATGTAAATTGCCAACAGCCACTCTGGAGAAGTGTACGGTGTGTCCTGAAACATCTAAAAAACACAGCTTAGAGAGCATAGGGCACTTCCACGCATGGGGGTATAAAGTGGGAAAATTAAAAATCAGCAAGACACAAGCACCCCAAAGTTTAGGGATGCTCTGTTGACAAGGACCTCCACTTCATTCCACCTTAAATATCCCAGGAAAGCGAAAAATGGATAAAAAATGTGAAGTCCTTATGTACAATGGCATACCACTCAGCCATGAAATCAATGTCATAAGGCTAGTAGCAGCATGATGAGTGGATTTAGGTACGACGATTCTAAGTGAAATAAGTCACACAGAAAAGGACACTTCTCATAAGGTGTCACTTATAGAGGGAATGTAAAAACCGTTACACTTGAACTGAATTACAAAACAGAACAGAGTCACACATGCAGAAAACACACTATGGCTGCTTAACGGGAAAGCGAGGTGGGGTGATACATAAAGCAAGAGTTTCAAATTAGCTCAGATACCGTTCCATAAACCCAATATGTAATAGACAAGACCTACTCCTTGCTCAGAGAACTGGACTCAACACGCCCGATTCACCGCACAAGAATATATCTGACTAGTAATAATCTTAAAACCTATGTATTGATATCTCTCTGTTACTGTGTCAAGTGGGTGTAAAGCGGCATAAACACAGCCGTGAAAAGCAGCTAAACCCCATTATAAAAATAAATTTCTTTTAAAAACCCATGAAACAAAGACAGGGAAAGAGAGAGAAATTCTTACACAATTCGTTCAGGGGCTGTGATGCAACCTGGATTGACCATATCTAGACCCACAGCTGGATGAGACATAAGGGTGGATACTCTTGGGGCTGAGAGGTTTGGTGAGGTTGGGTGAGCAAACGCAGACCCTTTTAAGTAATACTGCGTGCTACCCATCGCATGGGTCCCAAATCTCCAGGTTCAAGGGCATCTTCCTACATCGAAAACATGCATGAGAAACCAAGAAGATGGTACACCATGTGTTGGGGAAAGGTTTCTAAAATGCACCTCATTTCTCATCTCCTTGTGCTCGGGTTCGCCATTCCAGTCACTTTACTAGCAATCTCCCTACTTGGAGGATCAGCATCTTTAACCTCCTGTTCCGTACAGGTTGCAATTTGTCCTGAGGATGAACGGGAAGACGGGGAACCAATGAGAGACTAGCTCTTGGTGTTGGGACAGGCACAGGTCACTCTATTTTCCCATCAGGAAGAAGAATTAACCACAGGCTCACCCTGCCCCCGGAACCAGAACAGGGCCTGAAACCATCCTGCGCTTTTGCGGCCACCTCCCAAAAAAGCGAGTTGTAAAATGGAGCTTCAGGGCACTGCAATTCACAATCCTACAGAGTTATAAATGATAACTCTCGTCCACAAATATATTGAGGAAGGCAAAGACGAGGAATTGAAATCAAGGCAGAATTGCAGGAAACAGATTTCAGGAGGTAGATTCGAATCGCCTTTAAAGCACATGAAAAGCGCCAAAACGTTGACAATGATGCCCTTGGCCAAAAAGGGCGTATGCGTTTTTTCCTGATTATATTCAGGAAAAAATGCATACGCCCTTTTTGGCCAACCAAGCAACCTGGAAAGGCAAATCAGCGCTACAAAGAAGTCTCGCTTCCCATCGGTCAAAAGGGCCATGCTGAAAAAAGTGTCAAAACCGGAAATGCAGAACAGGCCATGGAGAAATGGGAGACTTGCTACACTGATGGGCGGGATGTAAATTGCCAACAGCCACTCTGGAGAAGTGTACGGTGTGTCCTGAAACATCTAAAAAACACAGCTTAGAGAGCATAGGGCACTTCCACGCATGGGGGTATAAAGTGGGAAAATTAAAAATCAGCAAGACACAAGCACCCCAAAGTTTAGGGATGCTCTGTTGACAAGGACCTCCACTTCATTCCACCTTAAATATCCCAGGAAAGCGAAAAATGGATAAAAAATTTGAAGTCCTTATGTACAATGGCATACCACTCAGCCATGAAATCAATGTCATAAGGCTAGAAGCAGCATGATGAGTGGATTTAGGTACGACGATTCTAAGTGAAATAAGTCACACAGAAAAGGACACTTCTCATAAGGTGTCACTTATAGAGGGAATGTAAAAACCGTTACACTTGAACTGAATTACAAAACAGAACAGAGTCACACATGCAGAAAACACACTATGGCTGCTTAACGGGAAAGGTGAGGTGGGGTGATACATAAAACAAGAGTTTCAAATTAGCTCAGATACCGTTCCATAAACCCAATATGTAATAGACAAAACCTACTCCTTGCTCAGAGAACTGGACTCAACACGCCTGATTCACCGCACAAGAATATATCTGACTAGTAATAATCTTAAAACCTATGAATTGATATCTCTCTGTTAGTGTGTCAAGTGGGTGTAAAGCGGCATAAACACAGCCGTGAAAAGCAGCTAAACCCCATTATAAAAATAAATTACTTTTAAAAACCCATGAAACAAAGACAGGGAAAGAGAGAGAAATTCTTACACAATTCGTTCAGGGGCTGTGATGCAACCTGGATTGACCATATCTAGACCCACAGCTGGATGAGACATAAGGGTGGACACTCTTGGGGCTGAGAGGTTTGGTGAAGTTGGGTGAGCAAACGCAGATCCTTTAAAGTAATACTGCTTGCTACCCATCGCATGGGTCCCAAATCTCCAGGTTCAAGGGCATCTTCCTACATCGAAAACAGGCATGAGAAACCCAGAAGATGGTACACCGTGTGATGGGGAAAGGTTTCTAAAACGCACCTCATTTCTCATCTCCTTGTGCTCGGGTTCGCCATTCCAGCCACTTTACTAGCAATCTCCCTACGTGGAGCATCAGCACCTTTAACCTCCTGTTCCGTACAGGTTGCAATTTGTCCTGAGGATGAAAGGGAAGAAGGGGAACCAATGAGAGACTAGCTCTTGGTGTTGGGACAGGCACAGGTCACTCTATTTTCCCATCAGGAAGAAGAATTAACCACAGGCTCAGCCTGCCCCCCGGAACCAGAACAGGGCCTGAAGCCATCCTGCGCTTTTGCGGCCACCTCCCAAAAAAGCGAGTTGTAAAATGGAGCTTCAGGGCACTGCAATTCACAATCCTACAGAGTTATAAATGATAACTCTCGTCCACAAATATATTGAGGGAAGGCAAAGACGAGGAATTGAAATCAAGGCAGAATTGCAGGAAACAGATTTCAGGAGGTAGATTCGAATCGCCTTTAAAGCACATGAAAAGCGCCAAAACGTTGACAATGATGCCCTTGGCCAAAAAGGGCGTATGCGTTTTTTCCTGAATATATTCAGGAAAAAACGCATACGCCCTTTTTGGCCAACCAAGCAACCTGGAAAGGCAAATCAGCGCTACAAAGAAGTCTCGCTTCCCATCGGTCAAAAGGGCCATGCTGAAAAAAGTGTCAAAACCAGAAATGCAGGACAGGCCATGGAGAAATGGGAGCCTTGCTACACTGATGGGCGGGATGTAAATTGCCAACAGCCACTCTGGAGAAGTGTACGGTGTGTCCTGAAACATCTAAAAAACACAGCTTAGAGAGCATAGGGCACTTCCACGCATGGGGGTATAAAGTGGGAAAATTAAAAATCAGCAAGACACAAGCACCCCAAAGTTTAGGGATGCTCTGTTGACAAGGACCTCCACTTCATTCCACCTTAAATATCCCAGGAAAGCGAAAAATGGATAAAAAATTTGAGGTCCTTTTGTACAATGGCATACCACTCAGCCATGAAATCAATGTCATAAGGCTAGTAGCAGCATGATGAGTGGATTTAGGTACGACGATTCTAAGTGAAATAAGTCACACAGAAAAGGACACTTCTCATAAGGTGTCACTTATAGAGGGAATGTAAAAACCGTTACACTTGAACTGAATTACAAAACAGAACAGAGTCACACATGCAGAAAACACACTATGGCTGCTTAACGGGAAAGCGAGGTGGGGTGATACATAAAGCAAGAGTTTCAAATCAGCTCAGATACCGTTCCATAAACCCAATATGTAATAGACAAGACCTACTCCTTGCTCAGAGAACTGGACTCAACACGCCCGATTCACCGCACAAGAATATATCTGACTAGTAATAATCTTAAAACCTATGTATTGATATCTCTCTGTTACTGTGTCAAGTGGGTGTAAAGCGGCATAAACACAGCCGTGAAAAGCAGCTAAACCCCATTATAAAAATAAATTTCTTTTAAAAACCCATGAAACAAAGACAGTGAAAGAGAGAGAAATTCTTACACAATTCGTTCAGGGGCTGTGATGCAACCTGGATTGACCATATCTAGACCCACAGCTGGATGAGACATAAGGGTGGATACTCTTGGGGCTGAGAGGTTTGGTGAGGTTGGGTGAGCAAACGCAGACCCTTTTAAGTAATACTGCGTGCTACCCATCGCATGGGTCCCAAATCTCCAGGTTCAAGGGCATCTTCCTACATCGAAAACATGCATGAGAAACGAAGAAGATGGTACACCGTGTGTTGGGGAAAGGTTTCTAAAACGCACCTCATTTCTCATCTCCTTGTGCTCGGGTTCGCCATTCCAGCCACTTTAGTAGCAATCTCCCTACTTGGAGCATCAGCATCTTTAACCTCCTGTTCCGTACAGGTTGCAATTTGTCCTGAGGATGAAAGGGAAGAAGGGGAACCAATGAGAGACTAGCTCTTGGTGTTGGGACAGGCACAGGTCACTCTATTTTCCATCAGGAAGAAGAATTAACCACAGGCTCAGCCTGCCCCCCGGAACCAGAACAGGGCCTGAAGCCATCCTGCGCTTTTGCGGCCACCTCCCAAAAAAGCGAGTTGTAAAATGGAGCTTCAGGGCACTGCAATTCACAATCCTACAGAGTTATAAATGATAACTCTCGTCCACAAATATATTGAGGGAAGGCAAAGACGAGGAATTGAAATCAAGGCAGAATTGCAGGAAACAGATTTCAGGAGGTAGATTCGAATCGCCTTTAAAGCACATGAAAAGCGCCAAAACGTTGACAATGATGCCCTTGGCCAAAAAGGGCGTATGCGTTTTTTCCTGAATATATTCAGGAAAAAACGCATACGCCCTTTTTGGCCAACCAAGCAACCTGGAAAGGCAAATCAGCGCTACAAAGAAGTCTCGCTTCCCATCGGTCAAAAGGGCCATGCTGAAAAAAGTGTCAAAACCAGAAATGCAGGACAGGCCATGGAGAAATGGGAGCCTTGCTACACTGATGGGCGGGATGTAAATTGCCAACAGCCACTCTGGAGAAGTGTACGGTGTGTCCTGAAACATCTAAAAAACACAGCTTAGAGAGCATAGGGCACTTCCACGCATGGGGGTATAAAGTGGGAAAATTAAAAATCAGCAAGACACAAGCACCCCAAAGTTTAGGGATGCTCTGTTGACAAGGACCTCCACTTCATTCCACCTTAAATATCCCAGGAAAGCGAAAAATGGATAAAAAATGTGAAGTCCTTATGTACAATGGCATACCACTCAGCCATGAAATCAATGTCATAAGGCTAGTAGCAGCATGATGAGTGGATTTAGGTACGACGATTCTAAGTGAAATAAGTCACACAGAAAAGGACACTTCTCATAAGGTGTCACTTATAGAGGGAATGTAAAAACCGTTACACTTGAACTGAATTACAAAACAGAACAGAGTCACACATGCAGAAAACACACTATGGCTGCTTAACGGGAAAGCGAGGTGGGGTGATACATAAAGCAAGAGTTTCAAATTAGCTCAGATACCGTTCCATAAACCCAATATGTAATAGACAAGACCTACTCCTTGCTCAGAGAACTGGACTCAACACGCCCGATTCACCGCACAAGAATATATCTGACTAGTAATAATCTTAAAACCTATGTATTGATATCTCTCTGTTACTGTGTCAAGTGGGTGTAAAGCGGCATAAACACAGCCGTGAAAAGCAGCTAAACCCCATTATAAAAATAAATTTCTTTTAAAAACCCATGAAACAAAGACAGGGAAAGAGAGAGAAATTCTTACACAATTCGTTCAGGGGCTGTGATGCAACAAGGATTGACCATATCTAGACCCACAGCTGGATGAGACATAAGGGTGGATACTCTTGGGGAGGAGAGGTTTGGTGAGGTAGGGTGAGCAAACGCAGACCCTTTAAAGTAATACTGCGTGCTACCCATCGCATGGGTCCCAAATCTCCAGGTTCAAGGGCATCTTCCTACATCGAAAACATGCATGAGAAACCAAGAAGATGGTACACCGTGTGTTGGGGAAAGGTTTCTAAAATGCACCTCATTTCTCATCTCCTTGTGCTCGGGTTCGCCATTCCAGCCACTTTAGTAGCAATCTCCCTACTTGGAGCATCAGCATCTTTAACCTCCTGTTCCGTACAGGTTGCAATTTGTCCTGAGGATGAACGGGAAGACGGGGAACCAATGAGAGACTATCTCTTGGTGTTGGGACAGGCACAGGTCACTCTATTTTCCCATCAGGAAGAAGAATTAACCACAGGCTCAGCCTGCCCCCCGGAACCAGAACAGGGCCTGAAGCCATCCTGCGCTTTTGCGGCCACCTCCCAAAAGAGCGAGTTGTAAAATGGAGCTTTAGGGCACTGCAATTCACAACCCTACAGAGTTATAAATGATAACTCTCGTCCACAAATATATTGAGGGAAGGCAAAGACGAGGAATTGAAATCAAGGCAGAATTGCAGGAAACAGATTTCAGGAGGTAGATTCGAATCGCCTTTAAAGCACATGAAAAGCGCCAAAACGTTGACAATGATGCCCTTGGCCAAAAAGGGCGTATGCGTTTTTTCCTGAATATATTCAGGAAAAAACGCATACGCCCTTTTTGGCCAACCAAGCAACCTGGAAAGGCAAATCAGCGCTACAAAGAAGTCTCGCTTCCCATCGGTCAAAAGGGCCATGCTGAAAAAAGTGTCAAAACCAGAAATGCAGGACAGGCCATGGAGAAATGGGAGCCTTGCTACACTGATGGGCGGGATGTAAATTGCCAACAGCCACTCTTTAGAAGTGTACGGTGTGTCCTGAAACATCTAAAAAACACAGCTTAGAGAGCATAGGGCACTTCCACGCATGGGGGGATAAAGTGGGAAAATTAAAAATCAGCCAGACACAAGCAACCCAAAGTTAGGGATGCTCTGTTGACAAGGACCTCCACTTCATTCCACCTTAAATATCCCAGGAAAGCGAAAAATGGATAAAAAATTTGAAGTCCTTATGTACAATGGCATACCACTCAGCCATGAAATCAATGTCATAAGGCTAGTAGCAGCATGATGAGTGGATTTAGGTACGACGATTCTAAGTGAAATAAGTCACACAGAAAAGGACACTTCTCATAAGGTGTCACTTATAGAGGGAATGTAAAAACCGTTACACTTGACCTGAATTACAAAACAGAACAGAGTCACACATGCAGAAAACACACTATGGCTGCTTAACGGGAAAGCGAGGTGGGGTGATACATAAAGCAAGAGTTTCAAATTAGCTCAGATACAGTTCCATAAACCCAATATGTAATAGACAAGACCTACTCCTTGCTCAGAGAACTGGCCTCAACACGCCCGATTCACCGCACAAGAATATATCTGACTAGTAATAATCTTAAAACCTATGTATTGATATCTCTCTGTTAGTGTGTCAAGTGGGTGTAAAGCGGCATAAACACAGCCGTGAAAAGCAGCTAAACCCCATTATAAAAATAAATTTCTTTTAAAAACCCATGAAACAAAAACAGTGAAAGAGAGAGAAATTCTTACACAATTCGTTCAGGGGCTGTGATGCAACCTGGATTGACCATATCTAGACCCACAGCTGGATGAGACATAAGGGTGGATACTCTTGGGGCTGAGAGGTTTGGTGAGGTTGGGTGAGCAAACGCAGACCCTTTAAAGTAATACTGCGTGCTACCCATCGCATGGGTCCCAAATCTCCAGGTTCAAGGGCATCTTCGTACATCGAAAACATGCATGAGTAACCAAGAAGATGGTACACCGTGTGTTGGGGAAAGGTTTCTAAAATGCACCTCATTTCTCATCTCCTTGTGCTCGGGTTCGCCATTCCAGTCACTTTAGTAGCAATCTCCCTACTTGGAGGATCAGCATCTTTAACCTCCTGTTCCGTACAGGTTGCAATTTGTCCTGAGGATGAACGGGAAGACGGGGAACCAATGAGAGACTAGCTCTTGGTGTTGGGACAGGCACAGGTCACTCTATTTTCCCATCAGGAAGAAGAATTAACCACAGGCTCAGCCTGCCCCCCGGAACCAGAACAGGGCCTGAAGCCATCCTGCGCTTTTGGGGCCACCTCCCAAAAAAGCGAGTTGTAAAATGGAGCTTCAGGGCACTGCAATTCACAATCCTACAGAGTTATAAATGATAACTCTCGTCCACAAATATATTGAGGGAAGGCAAAGACGAGGAATTGAAATCAAGGCAGAATTGCAGGAAACAGATTTCAGGAGGTAGATTCGAATCGCCTTTAAAGCACATGAAAAGCGGCAAAACGTTGACAATGATGCCCTTGGCCAAAAAGGGCGTATGCGTTTTTTCCTGAATATATTCATGAAAAAACGCATACGCCCTTTTTGGCCAACCAAGCAACCTGGAAAGGCAAATCAGCGCTACAAAGAAGTCTCGCTTCCCATCGGTCAAAAGGGCCATGCTGAAAAAAGTGTCAAAACCAGAAATGCAGGACAGGCCATGGAGAAATGGGAGGCTTGCTACACTGATGGGCGGGATGTAAATTGCCAACAGCCACTCTGGAGAAGTGTACGGTGTGTCCTGAAACATCTAAAAAACACAGCTTAGAGAGCATAGGGCACTTCCACGCATGGGGGTATAAAGTGGGAAAATTAAAAATCAGCAAGACACAAGCACCCCAAAGTTTAGGGATGCTCTGTTGACAAGGACCTCCACTTCATTCCACCTTAAATATCCCAGGAAAGCGAAAAATGGATAAAAAATTTGAAGTCCTTATGTACAATGGCATACCACTCAGCCATGAAATCAATGTCATAAGGCTAGTAGCAGCATGATGAGTGGATTTAGGTACGACGATTCTAAGTGAAATAAGTCACACAGAAAAGGACACTTCTCATAAGGTGTCACTTATAGAGGGAATGTAAAAACCGTTACACTTGAACTGAATTACAAAACAGAACAGAGTCACACATGCAGAAAACACACTATGGCTGCTTAACGGGAAAGCGAGGTGGGGTGATACATAAAGCAAGACTTTCAAATTAGCTCAGATACCGTTCCATAAACCCAATATGTAATAGACAAAACCGACTCCTTGCTCAGAGAACTGGACACAACACGCCCGATTCAACGAACAAGAATATATCTGACTAGTAATAATCTTAAAACCTATGTATTGATATCTCTCTGTTACTGTGTCAAGTGGGTGTAAAGCGGCATAAACACAGCCGTGAAAAGCAGCTAAACCCCATTATAAAAATAAATTTCTTTTAAAAACCCATGAAACAAAGACAGTGAAAGAGAGAGAAATTCTTACACAATTCGTTCAGGGGCTGTGATGCAACCTGGATTGACCATATCTAGACCCACAGCTGGATGAGACATAAGGGTGGATACTCTTGGGGCTGAGAGGTATGGTGAGGTTGGGTGAGCAAACGCAGACCCTTTTAAGTAATACTGCGTGCTACCCATCGCATGGGTCCCAAATCTCCAGGTTCAAGGGCATCTTCCTACATCGAAAACATGCATGAGAAACCAAGAAGATGGTACACCATGTGTTGGGGAAAGGTTTCTAAAATGCACCTCATTTCTCATCTCCTTGTGCTCGGGTTCGCCATTCCAGTCACTTTACTAGCAATCTCCCTACTTGGAGGATCAGCATCTTTAACCTCCTGTTCCGTACAGGTTGCAATTTGTCCTGAGGATGAACGGGAAGACGGGGAACCAATGAGAGACTAGCTCTTGGTGTTGGGACAGGCACAGGTCACTCTATTTTCCCATCAGGAAGAAGAATTAACCACAGGCTCACCCTGCCCCCGGAACCAGAACAGGGCCTGAAACCATCCTGCGCTTTTGCGGCCACCTCCCAAAAAAGCGAGTTGTAAAATGGAGCTTCAGGGCACTGCAATTCACAATCCTACAGAGTTATAAATGATAACTCTCGTCCACAAATATATTGAGGAAGGCAAAGACGAGGAATTGAAATCAAGGCATAATTGCAGGAAACAGATTTCAGGAGGTAGATTCGAATCGCCTTTAAAGCACATGAAAAGCGCCAAAACGTTGACAATGATGCCCTTGGCCAAAAAGGGCGTATGCGTTTTTTCCTGATTATATTCAGGAAAAAATGCATACGCCCTTTTTGGCCAACCAAGCAACCTGGAAAGGCAAATCAGCGCTACAAAGAAGTCTCGCTTCCCATCGGTCAAAAGGGCCATGCTGAAAAAAGTGTCAAAACCGGAAATGCAGAACAGGCCATGGAGAAATGGGAGACTTGCTACACTGATGGGCGGGATGTAAATTGCCAACAGCCACTCTGGAGAAGTGTACGGTGTGTCCTGAAACATCTAAAAAACACAGCTTAGAGAGCATAGGGCACTTCCACGCATGGGGGTATAAAGTGGGAAAATTAAAAATCAGCAAGACACAAGCACCCCAAAGTTTAGGGATGCTCTGTTGACAAGGACCTCCACTTCATTCCACCTTAAATATCCCAGGAAAGCGAAAAATGGATAAAAAATTTGAAGTCCTTATGTACAATGGCATACCACTCAGCCATGAAATCAATGTCATAAGGCTAGAAGCAGCATGATGAGTGGATTTAGGTACGACGATTCTAAGTGAAATAAGTCACACAGAAAAGGACACTTCTCATAAGGTGTCACTTATAGAGGGAATGTAAAAACCGTTACACTTGAACTGAATTACAAAACAGAACAGAGTCACACATGCAGAAAACACACTATGGCTGCTTAACGGGAAACGTGAGGTGGGGTGATACATAAAACAAGAGTTTCAAATTAGCTCAGATACCGTTCCATAAACCCAATATGTAATAGACAAAACCTACTCCTTGCTCAGAGAACTGGACTCAACACGCCTGATTCACCGCACAAGAATATATCTGACTAGTAATAATCTTAAAACCTATGAATTGATATCTCTCTGTTAGTGTGTCAAGTGGGTGTAAAGCGGCATAAACACAGCCGTGAAAAGCAGCTAAACCCCATTATAAAAATAAATTACTTTTAAAAACCCATGAAACAAAGACAGGGAAAGAGAGAGAAATTCTTACACAATTCGTTCAGGGGCTGTGATGCAACCTGGATTGACCATATCTAGACCCACAGCTGGATCAGACATAAGGGTGGACACTCTTGGGGCTGAGAGGTGTGGTGAAGTTGGGTGAGCAAACGCAGACCCTTTAAAGTAATACTGCTTGCTACCCATCGCATGGGTCCCAAATCTCCAGGTTCAAGGGCATCTTCCTACATCGAAAACAGGCATGAGAAACCCAGAAGATGGTACACCGTGTGATGGGGAAAGGTTTCTAAAACGCACCTCATTTCGCATCTCCTTGTGCTCGGGTTCGCCATTCCAGCCACTTTACTAGCAATCTCCCTACGTGGAGCATCAGCACCTTTAACCTCCTGTTCCGTACAGGTTGCAGTTTGTCCTGAGGATGAACGGGAAGACGGGGAACCAATGAGAGACTATCTCTTGGTGTTGGGACAGGCACAGGTCACTCTATTTTCCCATCAGGAAGAAGAATTAACCACAGGCTCAGCCTGCCCCCCGGAACCAGAACAGGGCCTGAAGCCATCCTGCGCTTTTGCGGCCACCTCCCAAAAAAGCGAGTTGTAAAATGGAGCTTTAGGGCACTGCAATTCACAACCCTACAGAGTTATAAATGATAACTCTCGTCCACAAATATATTGAGGGAAGGCAAAGACGAGGAATTGAAATCAAGGCAGAATTGCAGGAAACAGATTTCAGGAGGTAGATTCGAATCGCCTTTAAAGCACATGAAAAGCGCCAAAACGTTGACAATGATGCCCTTGGCCAAAAAGGGCGTATGCGTTTTTTCCTGAATATATTCAGGAAAAAACGCATACGCCCTTTTTGGCCAACCAAGCAACCTGGAAAGGCAAATCAGCGCTACAAAGAAGTCTCGCTTCCCATCGGTCAAAAGGGCCATGCTGAAAAAAGTGTCAAAACCAGAAATGCAGGACAGGCCATGGAGAAATGGGAGCCTTGCTACACTGATGGGCGGGATGTAAATTGCCAACAGCCACTCTTTAGAAGTGTACGGTGTGTCCTGAAACATCTAAAAAACACAGCTTAGAGAGCATAGGGCACTTCCACGCATGGGGGGATAAAGTGGGAAAATTAAAAATCAGCAAGACACAAGCAACCCAAAGTTAGGGATGCTCTGTTGACAAGGACCTCCACTTCATTCCACCTTAAATATCACAGGAAAGCGAAAAATGGATAAAAAATTTGAAGTCCTTATGTACAATGGCATACCACTCAGCCATGAAATCAATGTCATAAGGCTAGTAGCAGCATGATGAGTGGATTTAGGTACGACGATTCTAAGTGAAATAAGTCACACAGAAAAGGACACTTCTCATAAGGTGTCACTTATAGAGGGAATGTAAAAACCGTTACACTTGAACTGAATTACAAAACAGAACAGAGTCACACATGCAGAAAACACACTATGGCTGCTTAACGGGAAAGCGAGGTGGGGTGATACATAAAGCAAGAGTTTCAAATTAGCTCAGATACCGTTCCATAAACCCAATATGTAATAGACAAGACCTACTCCTTGCTCAGAGAACTGGCCTCAACACGCCCGATTCACCGCACAAGAATATATCTGACTAGTAATAATCTTAAAACCTATGTATTGATATCTCTCTGTTAGTGTGTCAAGTGGGTGTAAAGAGGCATAAACACAGCCGTGAAAAGCAGCTAAACCCCATTATAAAAATAAATTTCTTTTAAAAACCCATGAAACAAAGACAGTGAAAGAGAGAGAAATTCTTACACAATTCGTTCAGGGGCTGTGATGCAACCTGGATTGACCATATCTAGACCCACAGCTGGATGAGACATAAGGGTGGATTCTCTTGGGGCTGAGAGGTTTGGTGAGGTTGGGTGAGCAAACGCAGACCCTTTAAAGTAATACTGCGTGCTACCCATCGCATGGGTCCCAAATCTCCAGGTTCAAGGGCATCTTCGTACATCGAAAACATGCATGAGTAACCAAGAAGATGGTACACCGTGTGTTGGGGAAAGGTTTCTAAAATGCACCTCATTTCTCATCTCCTTGTGCTCGGGTTCGCCATTCCAGTCACTTTAGTAGCAATCTCCCTACTTGGAGGATCAGCATCTTTAACCTCCTGTTCCGTACAGGTTGCAATTTGTCCTGAGGATGAACGGGAAGACGGGGAACCAATGAGAGACTAGCTCTTGGTGTTGGGACAGGCACAGGTCACTCTATTTTCCCATCAGGAAGAAGAATTAACCACAGGCTCAGCCTGCCCCCCGGAACCAGAACAGGGCCTGATGCCATCCTGCGCTTTTGGGGCCACCTCCCAAAAAAGCGAGTTGTAAAATGGAGCTTCAGGGCACTGCAATTCACAATCCTACAGAGTTATAAATGATAACTCTCGTCCACAAATATATTGAGGGAAGGCAAAGACGAGGAATTGAAATCAAGGCAGAATTGCAGGAAACAGATTTCAGGAGGTAGATTCGAATCGCCTTTAAAGCACATGAAAAGCGGCAAAACGTTGACAATGATGCCCTTGGCCAAAAAGGGCGTATGCGTTTTTTCCTGAATATATTCAGGAAAAAACGCATACGCCCTTTTTGGCCAACCAAGCAACCTGGAAAGGCAAATCAGCGCTACAAAGAAGTCTCGCTTCCCATCGGTCAAAAGGGCCATGTTGAAAAAAGTGTCAAAACCAGAAATGCAGGACAGGCCATGGAGAAATGGGAGGCTTGCTACACTGATGGGCGGGATGTAAATTGCCAACAGCCACTCTGGAGAAGTGTACGGTGTGTCCTGAAACATCTAAAAAACACAGCTTAGAGAGCATAGGGCACTTCCACGCATGGGGGTATAAAGTGGGAAAATTAAAAATCAGCAAGACACAAGCACCCCAAAGTTTAGGGATGCTCTGTTGACAAGGACCTCCACTTCATTCCACCTTAAATATCCCAGGAAAGCGAAAAATGGATAAAAAATTTGAAGTCCTTATGTACAATGGCATACCACTCAGCCATGAAATCAATGTCATAAGGCTAGTAGCAGCATGATGAGTGGATTTAGGTACGACGATTCTAAGTGAAATAAGTCACACAGAAAAGGACACTTCTCATAAGGTGTCACTTATAGAGGGAATGTAAAAACCGTTACACTTGAACTGAATTACAAAACAGAACAGAGTCACACATGCAGAAAACACACTATGGCTGCTTAACGGGAAAGCGAGGTGGGGTGATACATAAAGCAAGAGTTTCAAATTAGCTCAGATACCGTTCCATAAACCCAATATGTAATAGACAAAACCGACTCCTTGCTCAGAGAACTGGACACAACACGCCCGATTCACCGCACAAGAATATATCTGACTAGTAATAATCTTAAAACCTATGAATTGATATCTCTCTGTTAGTGTGTCAAGTGGGTGTAAAGCGGCATAAACACAGCCGTGAAAAGCAGCTAAACCCCATTATAAAAATAAATTACTTTTAAAAACCCATGAAACAAAGACAGGGAAAGAGAGAGAAATTCTTACACAATTCGTTCAGGGGCTGTGATGCAACCTGGATTGACCATATCTAGACCCACAGCTGGATGAGACATAAGGGTGGACACTCTTGGGGCTGAGAGGTTTGGTGAAGTTGGGTGAGCAAACGCAGACCCTTTAAAGTAATACTGCTTGCTACCCATCGCATGGGTCCCAAATCTCCAGGTTCAAGGGCATCTTCCTACATCGAAAACAGGCATGAGAAACCCAGAAGATGGTACACCGTGTGATGGGGAAAGGTTTCTAAAACGCACCTCATTTCTCATCTCCTTGTGCTCGGGTTCGCCATTCCAGCCACTTTACTAGCAATCTCCCTACGTGGAGCATCAGCACCTTTAACCTCCTGTTCCGTACAGGTTGCAGTTTGTCCTGAGGATGAACGGGAAGACGGGGAACCAATGAGAGACTATCTCTTGGTGTTGGGACAGGCACAGGTCACTCTATTTTCCCATCAGGAAGAAGAATTAACCACAGGCTCAGCCTTCCCCCCCGGAACCAGAACAGGGCCTGAAGCCATCCTGCGCTTTTGCGGCCACCTCCCAAAAAAGCGAGTTGTAAAATGGAGCTTTAGGGCACTGCAATTCACAACCCTACAGAGTTATAAATGATAACTCTCGTCCACAAATATATTGAGGGAAGGCAAAGACGAGGAATTGAAATCAAGGCAGAATTGCAGGAAACAGATTTCAGGAGGTAGATTCGAATCGCCTTTAAAGCACATGAAAAGCGCCAAAACGTTGACAATGATGCCCTTGGCCAAAAAGGGCGTATGCGTTTTTTCCTGAATATATTCAGGAAAAAACGCATACGCCCTTTTTGGCCAACCAAGCAACCTGGAAAGGCAAATCAGCGCTACAAAGAAGTCTCGCTTCCCATCGGTCAAAAGGGCCATGCTGAAAAAAGTGTCAAAACCAGAAATGCAGGACAGGCCATGGAGAAATGGGAGCCTTGCTACACTGATGGGCGGGATGTAAATTGCCAACAGCCACTCTTTAGAAGTTTACGGTGTGTCCTGAAACATCTAAAAAACACAGCTTAGAGAGCATAGGGCACTTCCACGCATGGGGGGATAAAGTGGGAAAATTAAAAATCAGCAAGACACAAGCAACCCAAAGTTAGGGATGCTCTGTTGACAAGGACCTCCACTTCATTCCACCTTAAATATCCCAGGAAAGCGAAAAATGGATAAAAAATTTGAAGTCCTTATGTACAATGGCATACCACTCAGCCATGAAATCAATGTCATAAGGCTAGTAGCAGCATGATGAGTGGATTTAGGTACGACGATTCTAAGTGAAATAAGTCACACAGAAAAGGACACTTCTCATAAGGTGTCACTTATAGAGGGAATGTAAAAACCTTTACACTTGAACTGAATTACAAAACAGAACAGAGTGACACATGCAGAAAACACACTATGGCTGCTTAACGGGAAAGGGGAGGTGGGGAGATACATAAAACAAGAGTTTCAAATTAGATCAGATACCGTTCCATAAACCCAATATGTAACAGACAAGACCTACTCCTTGCTCAGAGAACTGGACTCAACAGGCCCGATTCACCGCACAAGAATATATCTGAATAGTAATAAACTTAAAACCTATGTATTGATATCTCTCTATTAGTGTGTCAAGTGGGTGTAAAGCGGCATAAACACAGCCGTGAAAAGAAGCTAAACCCCATTATAAAAATAAATTACTTTTAAAAACCCATGAAACAAAGACAGGGAAAGAGAGAGAAATTCTTACACAATTCGTTCAGGGGCTTTGATGCAACCTGGATTGACCATATCTAGACCCACAGCTGGATGAGACATAAGGGTGGACACTCTTGGGGCTGAGAGGTTTGGTGAGGTTGGGTGAGCAAACACAGACCCTTTAAAGTAATACTGCGTGGTACCCATCGCATGGGTCCCAAATCTCCAGGTTCAAGGGCATCTTCCTACATCGAAAACATGCATGAGAAACCCAGAAGATGGTACACCGTGTGATGGGGAAAGGTTTATACAACGCACCTCATTTCTCATCTCCTTGTGCTCGGGTTTGCCATTCCAGCCACTTTACTAGCAATCTCCCTACTTGGAGCATCAACACCTTTAACCTCCTGTTCTGTACAGGTTGCAATTTGTCCTGAGGATGAACGGGAAGACGGGGAACCAATGAGAGACTAGCTCTTGGTGTTGGGACAGGCACAGGTCACTCTATTTTCCCATCAGGAAGAAGAATTAACCACAGGCTCAGCCTTCCCCCCGGAACCAGAACAGGGCCTGAAGCCATCCTGCGCTTTTGCGGCCAGCTCCCAAAAAAGCGAGTAGTAAAATGGAGCTTCAGGGCACTGCAATTCACAAACCTGCAGAGTTATAAATGATAACTCTCGTCCACAAATATATTGAGGGAAGGCAAAGAAGAGGATTTGAAGTCAAGGCAGAATTGCAGGAAACAGATTTTAGGAGGTAGATTCAAATCGCCTTTAAAGCACAGGAAAAGCGGCAAAACGTTGACAATGATGCCCTTGGCCAAAAAGTGCGTATGCGTTTTTTCCTGAATATATTCAGGAAAAAACGCATACGCCCTTTTTGGCCAACCAAGCAACCTGGAAAGGCAAATCAGTGCTACAAAGAAGTCTTGCTTCCCATCGGTCAAAAGGGTCATGCTGAAAAAAGTTTCAAAACCAGAAATGCAGGACAGGCCATGGAGAAATGGGAGCCTTGCTACACTGATGGGCGGGATGTAAATTGCCAACAGCCACTCTGGAGAAGGGTACGGTGTGTCTTGAAACAGCTAAAAAACACAGCTTAGAGAGTATCGGGCACTTCCACGCATGGGGTTATAAAGTGGGAAAATTAAAAATCAGCAAGACCCAAGCACCCCATAGTTTAGGGCTGCTCTGTTGACAAGGACCTCCACTTCATTCCACCTTAAATATCCCAGGAAAGCGAAAAATGGATAAAAAAGTTGTAGTCCTTATGTAAAATGGAATATCACTCAGCCATGAAATCAATATCATAAGGCTAGTAGCAGCATGATGAGTGGATTTAGGTACGACGATTCTAAGTGAAATAAGTCAGACAGAAAAGGACACTTCTCATAAGGTGTCACTTATAGAGGGAATGTAAAAACCGTTACACTTGAACTGAATTACAAAACAGAACAGAGTGACACATGCAGAAAACACACTATGGCTGCTTAACGGGAAAGGGGAGGTGGGGAGATATATAAAACAAGAGTTTCAAATTAGATCAGATACCGTTCCATAAACCCAATATGTAACAGACAAGACCTACTCCTTGCTCAGAGAACTGGACTCAACACGCCCGATTCACCGCCCAAGAATATATCTGACTAGTAATAATCTTAAAACCTATGTATTGATATCTCTCTGTTAGTGTCAAGTGGGTGTAAAGCGGCATAAACACAGCCGTGAAAAGCAGCTAAAGCCCATTATAAAAATAAATTACTTTTAAATACCCATGAAACAAAGACAGTGAAAGAGAGAGAAAGTCTTACACAATTCGTTCAGGGGCTGTGATGCAACCTGGATTGACCATATCTAGACCCACAGCTGGATGAGACATAAGGGTGGACACTCTTGGGGCTGAGAGGTTTGGTGAAGTTGGGTGAGCAAACGCAGACCCTTTAAAGTAGTACTGCGTGCTACCCGTCGCATGGGTCCCAAATCTCCAGGTTCAAGGGCATCTTCCTACATCGAAAACAGGCATGAGAAACCCAGAAGATGGTACACCGTGTGATGGGGAAAGGTTTCTAAAACGCACCTCATTTCTCATCTCCTTGTGCTCGGGTTTGCCATTCCAGCCACTTTACTAGCAATCTCCCTACTTGGAGCATCAGCACCTTTAACCTCCTGTTCTGTACAGGTTGCAATTTGTCCTGAGGATGAACCGGAAGATGGGGAACCAATGAGAGACTAGCTCTTGGTGTTGGGACAGGCACAGGTCACTCTATTTTCCCATCAGGAAGAAGAATTAACCACAGGCTCAGCCTGCCCCCCGGAACCAGAACAGGGCCTGAAGCCATCCTGCGCTTTTGCGGCCAGCTCCCAAAAAAGCGAGTTGTAAAATGGAGCTTCAGGGCACTGCAATTCACAAACCTGCAGAGTTATAAGTGATAACTCTCGTCCACAAATATATTGAGTGAAGGCAAAGAAGAGGATTTGAAGTCAAGCAGAATTGCAGGAAACAGATTTTAGGAGGTAGATTCGAATCGCCTTTAAAGCACATGAAAAGCGCCAAAACGTTGACAATGATGCCCTTGGCCAAAAAGGGCGTATGCGTTTTTTCCTGAATATATTCAGGAAAAAACGCATACGCCGTTTTTGGCCAACCAAGCCACCTGGAAAGGCAAATCAGCGCTACAAAGAAGTCTCGCTTCCCATCGGTCAAAAGGGCCATGCTGAAAATGTTTCAAAACCAGAAATGCAGGACAGGCCATGGAGAAATGGGAGCCTTGCTACACTGATGGGCGGGATGTAAATTGCCAGCAGCCACTCTGGAGAAGGGTACGGTGTGTCCTGAAACAGCTAAAAAACACAGCTTAGAGAGCATAGGGCACTTCCACGCATGGGGGTATAAAGTGGGAAAATTAAAAATCAGCAAGACACAAGCACCCCATAGTTTAGGGCTGCTCTGTTGACAAGGACCTCCACTTCATTCCACCTTAAATATCCCAGGAAAGCGAAAAATGGATAAAAAAGTTGTAGTCCTTATGTACAATGGAATATCACTCAGCCATGAAATCAATATCATAAGGCTAGTAGCAGCATGATGAGTGGATTTAGGTACGACGATTCTAAGTGAAATAAGTCACACAGAAAAGGACACTTCTCATAAGGTGTCACTTATAGAGGGAATGTAAAAACCGTTACACTTGAACTGAATTACAAAACAGAACAGAGTCACACATGCAGAAAACACACTATGGCTGCTTAACTGGAAAGGTGAGGTTGGGTGATACATAAAACAAGAGTTTCAAATTAGCTCAGATACCGTTCCATAAACCCAATATGTAATAGACAAAACCTACTCCTTGCTCAGAGAACTGGACTCAACACGCCTGATTCACCGCACAAGAATATATCTGACTAGTAATAATCTTAAAACCTATGAATTGATATCTCTCTGTTAGTGTGTCAAGTGGGTGTAAAGCGGCATAAACACAGCCGGAAAAGCAGCTAAACCCCATTATAAAAATAAATTACTTTTAAAAACCCATGAAACAAAGACAGGGAAAGAGAGAGAAATTCTTACACAATTCGTTCAGGGGCTTTGATGCAACCTGGATTGACCATATCTATACCCACAGCTGGATGAGACATAAGGGTGGACACTCTTGGGGCTGAGAGGTTTGGTGAGGTTGGGTAGGCAAACACAGACCCTTTAAAGTAATACTGCGTGCTACCCATCGCATGGGTCCTAAATCTCCAGGTTCAAGGGCATCTTCCTACATCGAAAACAGGCATGAGAAACCCAGAAGATGGTACACCGTGTGATGGGGAAAGGTTTCTAAAACACACCTCATTTCTCATCTCCTTGTGCTCGGATTCGCCATTCCAGCCACTTTACTAGCAATCTCCCTACTTGGAGCATCAGCACCTTTAACCTCCTGTTCCGTACAGGTTGCAATTTGTCCTGAGGATGAATGGGAAGACGGGGAACCAATGAGAGACTAGCTCTTGGTGTTGGGACAGGCACAGGTCACTCTATTTTCCCATCAAGAAGAAGAATTAACCACAGGCTCAGCCTGCCCCCCGGAACCAGAACAGGGCCTGAAGCCATCCTGCGCTTTTGCGGCCAGCTCCCAAAAAAGCAAGTTGTAAAATGGAGCTTCAGGGCACAGCAATTCACAAACCTGCAGAGCTATAAATGATAACTCTCGTCCACAAATATATTGAGGGAAGGCAAAGAAGAGGATTTGAAATCAAGGCAGAATTGCAGGAAACAGATTTCAGGAGGTAGATTCGAATCGCCTTTAAAGCACATGAAAAGCGGCAAAACGTTGACAATGATGCCCTTGGCCAAAAAGGGCGTATGCGTTTTTTCCTGAATATATTCAGGAAAAAACGCATACGCCCTTTTTGGCCAACCAAGCAACCTGGAAAGGCAAATCAGCGCTACAAAGAAGTCTCGCTTCCCATCGGTCAAAAGGGCCATGCTGAAAAAAGTGTCAAAACCAGAAATGCAGGACAGGCCATGGAGAAATGGGAGCCTTGCTACACTCATGGGCGGGATGTAAATTGCCAACAGCCAGTCTGGAGAAGGGTACGGTGTGTCCTGAAACAGCTAAAAAACACAGCTTAGAGAGCATAGGGCACTTCCACGCATGGGGGTATAAAGTGGGAAAATTAAAAATCAGCAAGACACAAGCACCCCAAAGTTTAGGGCTGCTCTGTTGACAAGGACCTCCACTTCATTCCACCATAAATATCCCAAGAAAGCGAAAAATGGATAAAAAAGTTGTAGACCTTATGTACAATGGAATATCACTCAGCCATGAAATCAATATCATAAGGCTAGTAGCAGCATGATGAGTGGATTTAGGTACGACGATTCTAAGTGAAATAAGTCACACAGAAAATGACACTTCTCATAAGGTGTCACTTATAGAGGGAATGTAAAAACCGTTACACTTGAACTGAGTTACAAAACAGAACAGAGTCACACATGCAGAAAACACACTATGGCTGCTTAACGGGAAAGCGCGGTGGGGTGATACATAAAGCAAGAGTTTCAAATTAGCTCAGATACCGTTCCATAAACCCAATATGTAATAGACAAGACCTACTCCTTGCTCAGAGAACTGGACTCAACACGGCCGATTCAGCACACAAGAATATATCTGACTAGTAATAATCTTAAAACCTATGTATTGATATCTCTCTGTTAGTGTGTCAAGTGGGTGTAAAGCGGCATAAACACAGCCGTGAAAAGCAGCTAAACCCCATTATAAAAATAAATTACTTTTAAAAACCCATGAAACAAAGACAGGGAAAGAGAGAGAAATTCTTACACAATTCGTTCAGGGGCTTTGATGCAACCGGGATTGACCATATGTAGACCCACAGCTGGATGAGACATAAGGGTGGACACTCTTGGGGCTGAGAGGTTTGGTGAAGTTGGGTGAGCAAACGCAGACCCTTTAAAGTAGTACTGCGTGCTTCCCGTCGCATGGGTCCCAAATCTCCAGGTTCAAGGGCATCTTCCTACATCGAAAACATGCATGAGAAACCCAGAAGATGGTACACCGTGTGATGGGGAAAGGTTTCTAAAACGCACCTCATTTCTCATCTCCTTGTGCTCGGGTTCGCCATTCCAGCCACTTTATTAGCAATCTCCCTACGTGGAGCATCAGCACCTTTAACCTCCTGTTCCGTACAGGTTGCAATTTGTCCTGAGGATGAATGGGAAGACGGGGAACCAATGAGAGACTAGCTCTTGGTGTTGGGACAGGCACAGGTCACTCTATTTTCCCATCAGGAAGAAGAATTAACCACAGGCTCACCCTGCCCACTGGAACCAGAACAGGGCCTGAAGCCATCCTGCGCTTTTGCGGCCAGCTCCCAAAAAAGCGAGTTGTAAAATGGAGCTTCAGGGCACAGCAATTCACAAACCTGCAGAGTTATAAATGATAACTCTCGTCCACAAATATATTGAGGGAAAGCAAAGAAGAGGATTTGAAATCAAGGCAGAATTGCAGGAAACAGATTTCAGGAGGTAGATTCGAATCGCCTTTAAAGCACATGAAAAGGGGCAAAACGTTGACAATGATGCCCTTGGCCAAAAAGGGCGTATGCGTTTTTTCCTGAATATATTCAGGAAAAAACGCATACGCCCTTTTTGGCCAACCAAGCAACCTGGAAAGGCAAATCAGCGCTACAATGAAGTCTCGCTTCCCATCCATCAAAAAGGCCATGCTGAAAAAAGTGTCAAAACCAGAAATGCAGGACAGGCCATGGAGAAATGGGAGCCTTGCTACACTGATGGGCGGGATGTAAATTGCCAACAGCCACTCTGGAGAAGGGTACGGTGTGTCCTGAAACATCTAAAAAACACAGCTTAGAGAGCATAGGGCACTTCCACGCATGGGGGTATAAAGTGGGAAAATTAAAAATCAGCAAGACACAAGCACCCCAAAGTTTAGGGCTGCTCTGTTGACAAGGACCTCCACTTCATTCCACCATAAATATCCCAGGAAAGAGAAAAATGGATAAAAAAGTTGTGGTCCTTATGTACGATGGAATATCACTCATCCATGAAATCAATATCATAAGGCTAGTAGCAGCATGATGAGTGGATTTAGGTACGACGATTCTAAGTGAAATAAGTCACACAGAAAAGGACACTTCTCATAAGGTGTCACTTATAGAGGGAATGTAAAAACCGTTACACTTGAACTGAATTACAAAACAGAACAGAGTGACACATGCAGAAAACACACTATGGCTGCTTAACGGGAAAGGGGAGGTGGGGATATACATAAAACAAGAGTTTCAAATTAGATCAGATACAGTTCCATAAACCCAATATGTAACAGACAAGACCTACTCCTTGCTCAGAGAACTGGACTCAACACGCCCGATTCACCGCCCAAGAATATATCTGACTAGTAATAATCTTAAAACCTATGAATTGATATCTCTCTGTTAGTGTCAAGTGGGTGTAAAACGGCATAAACACAGCCGTGAAAAGCAGCTAAAGCCCATTATAAAAATAAATTACTTTTAAATACCCATGAAACAAAGACAGTGAAAGAGAGAGAAAGTCTTACACAATTCGTTCAGGGGCTGTGATGCAACCTGGATTGACCATATCTAGACCCACAGCTGGATGAGACATAAGGGTGGACACTCTTGGGGCTGAGAGGTTTGGTGAAGATGGGTGAGCAAACGCAGACCCTTTAAAGTAGTACTGCGTGCTACCCGTCGCATGGGTCCCAAATCTCCAGGTTCAAGGGCATCTTCCTACATCGAAAACAGGCATGAGAAACCCAGAAGATGGTACACCGTGTGATGGGGAAAGGTTTCTAAAACGCACCTCATTTCTCATCTCCTTGTGCTCGGGTTTGCCATTCCAGCCACTTTACTAGCAATCTCCCTACTTGGAGCATCAGCACCTTTAACCTCCTGTTCTGTACAGGTTGCAATTTGTCCTGAGGATGAACCGGAAGACGGGGAACCAATGAGAGACTAGCTCTTGGTGTTGGGACAGGCACAGGTCACTCTATTTTCCCATCAGGAAGAAGAATTAACCACAGGCTCAGCCTGCCCCCCGGAACCAGAACAGGGCCTGAAGCCATCCTGCGCTTTTGCGGCCAGCTCCCAAAAAAGCGAGTTGTAAAATGGAGCTTCAGGGCACTGCAATTCACAAACCTGCAGAGTTATAAGTGATAACTCTCGTCCACAAATATATTGAGTGAAGGCAAAGAAGAGGATTTGAAGTCAAGCAGAATTGCAGGAAACAGATTTTAGGAGGTAGATTCGAATCGCCTTTAAAGCACATGAAAAGCGGCAAAACGTTGACAATGATGCCCTTGGCCAAAAAGGGCGTATGCGTTTTTTCCTGAATATATTCAGGAAAAAACGCATACGCCGTTTTTGGCCAACCAAGCCACCTGGAAAGGCAAATCAGCGCTACAAAGAAGTCTCGCTTCCCATCGGTCAAAAGGGCCATGCTGAAAATGTTTCAAAACCAGAAATGCAGGACAGGCCATGGAGAAATGGGAGCCTTGCTACACTGATGGGCGGGATGTAAATTGCCAGCAGCCACTCTGGAGAAGGGTACGGTGTGTCCTGAAACAGCTAAAAAACACAGCTTAGAGAGCATAGGGCACTTCCACGCATGGGGGTATAAAGTGGGAAAATTAAAAATCAGCAAGACACAAGCACCCCATAGTTTAGGGCTGCTCTGTTGACAAGGACCTCCACTTCATTCCACCTTAAATATCCCAGGAAAGCGAAAAATGGATAAAAAAGTTGTAGTCCTTATGTACAATGGAATATCACTCAGCCATGAAATCAATATCATAAGGCTAGTAGCAGCATGATGAGTGGATTTAGGTACGACGATTCTAAGTGAAATAAGTCACACAGAAAAGGACACTTCTCATAAGGTGTCACTTATAGAGGGAATGTAAAAACCGTTACACTTGAACTGAATTACAAAACAGAACAGAGTCACACATGCAGAAAACACACTATGGCTGCTTAACTGGAAAGGTGAGGTTGGGTGATACATAAAACAAGAGTTTCAAATTAGCTCAGATACCGTTCCATAAACCCAATATGTAATAGACAAAACCTACTCCTTGCTCAGAGAACTGGACTCAACACGCCTGATTCACCGCACAAGAATATATCTGACTAGTAATAATCTTAAAACCTATGAATTGATATCTCTCTGTTAGTGTGTCAAGTGGGTGTAAAGCGGCATAAACACAGCCGGAAAAGCAGCTAAACCCCATTATAAAAATAAATTACTTTTAAAAACCCATGAAACAAAGACAGGGAAAGAGAGAGAAATTCTTACACAATTCGTTCAGGGGCTTTGATGCAACCTGGATTGACCATATCTATACCCACAGCTGGATGAGACATAAGGGTGGACACTCTTGGGGCTGAGAGGTTTGGTGAGGTTGGGTAGGCAAACACAGACCCTTTAAAGTAATACTGCGTGCTACCCATCGCATGGGTCCTAAATCTCCAGGTTCAAGGGCATCTTCCTACATCGAAAACAGGCATGAGAAACCCAGAAGATGGTACACCGTGTGATGGGGAAAGGTTTCTAAAACACACCTCATTTCTCATCTCCTTGTGCTCGGATTCGCCATTCCAGCCACTTTACTAGCAATCTCCCTACTTGGAGCATCAGCACCTTTAACCTCCTGTTCCGTACAGGTTGCAATTTGTCCTGAGGATGAATGGGAAGACGGGGAACCAATGAGAGACTAGCTCTTGGTGTTGGGACAGGCACAGGTCACTCTATTTTCCCATCAAGAAGAAGAATTAACCACAGGCTCAGCCTGCCCCCCGGAACCAGAACAGGGCCTGAAGCCATCCTGCGCTTTTGCGGCCAGCTCCCAAAAAAGCAAGTTGTAAAATGGAGCTTCAGGGCACAGCAATTCACAAACCTGCAGAGTTATAAATGATAACTCTCGTCCACAAATATATTGAGGGAAGGCAAAGAAGAGGATTTGAAATCAAGGCAGAATTGCAGGAAACAGATTTCAGGAGGTAGATTCGAATCGCCTTTAAAGCACATGAAAAGCGGCAAAACGTTGACAATGATGCCCTTGGCCAAAAAGGGCGTATGCGTTTTTTCCTGAATATATTCAGGAAAAAACGCATACGCCCTTTTTGGCCAACCAAGCAACCTGGAAAGGCAAATCAGCGCTACAAAGAAGTCTCGCTTCCCATCGGTCAAAAGGGCCATGCTGAAAAAAGTGTCAAAACCAGAAATGCAGGACAGGCCATGGAGAAATGGGAGCCTTGCTACACTCATGGGCGGGATGTAAATTGCCAACAGCCAGTCTGGAGAAGGGTACGGTGTGTCCTGAAACAGCTAAAAAACACAGCTTAGAGAGCATAGGGCACTTCCACGCATGGGGGTATAAAGTGGGAAAATTAAAAATCAGCAAGACACAAGCACCCCAAAGTTTAGGGCTGCTCTGTTGACAAGGACCTCCACTTCATTCCACCTTAAATATCCCAAGAAAGCGAAAAATGGATAAAAAAGTTGTAGACCTTATGTACAAAGGAATATCACTCAGCCATGAAATCAATATCATAAGGCTAGTAGCAGCATGATGAGTGGATTTAGGTACGACGATTCTAAGTGAAATAAGTCACACAGAAAAGGACACTTCTCATAAGGTGTCACTTATAGAGGGAATGTAAAAACCGTTACACTTGAACTGAGTTACAAAACAGAACAGAGTCACACATGCAGAAAACACACTATGGCTGCTTAACGGGAAAGCGCGGTGGGGTGATACATAAAGCAAGAGTTTCAAATTAGCTCAGATACCGTTCCATAAACCCAATATGTAATAGACAAGACCTACTCCTTGCTCAGAGAACTGGACTCAACACGGCCGATTCAGCACACAAGAATATATCTGACTAGTAATAATCTTAAAACCTATGTATTGATATCTCTCTGTTAGTGTGTCAAGTGGGTGTAAAGCGGCATAAACACAGCCGTGAAAAGCAGCTAAACCCCATTATAAAAATAAATTACTTTTAAAAACCCATGAAACAAAGACAGTGAAAGAGAGAGAAATTCTTACACAATTCGTTCAGGGGCTGTGATGCAACCTGGATTGACCATATCTAGACCCACAGGTGGATGAGACATAAGGGTGGACACTCTTGGGGCTGAGAGGTTTGGTGAGGTTGGGTGAGCAAACATAGACCCTTTAAAGTAATACTGCGTGGTACCCATCGCATGGGTCCCAAATCTCCAGGTTCAAGGGCATCTTCCTACATCGAAAACATGCATGAGAAACCCAGAAGATGGTACACCATGTGTTGGGGAAAGGTTTCTAAAACGCACCTCATTTCTCATCTCCTTGTGCTCGGGTTCGCCATTCCAGCCACTTTACTAGCAATCTCCCTACGTGGAGCATCAGCACCTTTAACCTCCTGTTCCGTACAGGTTGCAATTTTTCCTGAGGATGAATGGGAAGACGGGGAACCAATGAGAGACTAGCTCTTGGTGTTGGGACAGGCACAGGTCACTCTATTTTCCCATCAGGAAGAAGAATTAACTACAGGCTCACCCTGCCCACCGGAACCAGAACAGGGCCTGAAGCCATCCTGCGCTTTTGCGGCCAGCTCCCAAAAAAGCGAGTTGTAAAATGGAGCTTCAGGGCACTGCAATTCACAATCCTACAGAGTTATAAATGATAACTCTCGTCCACAAATATATTGAGGGAAGGCAAAGACGAGGAATTGAAATCAAGGCAGAATTGCAGGAAACAGATTTCAGGAGGTTGATTCGAATCGCCTTTAAAGCACATGAAAAGCGGCAAAACGTTGACAATGATGCCCTTGGCCAAAAAGGGCGTATGCGTTTTTTCCTGAATATATTCAGGAAAAAACGCATACGCCCTTTTTGGCCAACCAAGCAACCTGGAAAGGCAAATCAGCGCTACAAAGAAGTCTCGCTTCCCATCGGTCAAAAGGGCCATGTTGAAAAAAGTGTCAAAACCAGAAATGCAGGACAGGCCATGGAGAAATGGGAGGCTTGCTACACTGATGGGCGGGATGTAAATTGCGAACAGCCACTCTGGAGAAGTGTACGGTGTGTCCTGAAACATCTAAAAAACACAGCTTAGAGAGCATAGGGCACTTCCACGCATGGGGGTATAAAGTGGGAAAATTAAAAATCAGCAAGACACAAGCACCCCAAAGTTTAGGGATGCTCTGTTGACAAGGACCTCCACTTCATTCCACCTTAAATATCCCAGGAAAGCGAAAAATGGATAAAAAATTTGAAGTCCTTATGTACAATGGCATACCACTCAGCCATGAAATCAATGTCATAAGGCTAGTAGCAGCATGATGAGTGGATTTAGGTACGACGATTCTAAGTGAAATAAGTCACACAGAAAAGGACACTTCTCATAAGGTGTCACTTATAGAGGGAATGTAAAAACCGTTACACTTGAACTGAATTACAAAACAGAACAGAGTCACACATGCAGAAAACACACTATGGCTGCTTAACGGGAAAGCGAGGTGGGGTGATACATAAAGCAAGAGTTTCAAATTAGCTCAGATACCGTTCCATAAACCCAATATGTAATAGACAAGACCTACTCCTTGCTCAGAGAACTGGACTCAACACGCCCGATTCACCGCACAAGAATATATCTGACTAGTAATAATCTTAAAACCTATGTATTGATATCTCTCTGTTACTGTGTCAAGTGGGTGTAAAGCGGCATAAACACAGCCGTGAAAAGCAGCTAAACCCCATTATAAAAATAAATTTCTTTTAAAAACCCATGAAACAAAGACAGGGAAAGAGAGAGAAATTCTTACACAATTCGTTCAGGGGCTGTGATGCAACAAGGATTGACCATATCTAGACCCACAGCTGGATGAGACATAAGGGTGGATACTCTTGGGGAGGAGAGGTTTGGTGAGGTAGGGTGAGCAAACGCAGACCCTTTAAAGTAATACTGCGTGCTACCCATCGCATGGGTCCCAAATCTCCAGGTTCAAGGGCATCTTCCTACATCGAAAACATGCATGAGAAACCAAGAAGATGGTACACCGTGTGTTGGGGAAAGGTTTCTAAAATGCACCTCATTTCTCATCTCCTTGTGCTCGGGTTCGCCATTCCAGCCACTTTAGTAGCAATCTCCCTACTTGGAGCATCAGCATCTTTAACCTCCTGTTCCGTACAGGTTGCAATTTGTCCTGAGGATGAACGGGAAGACGGGGAACCAATGAGAGACTATCTCTTGGTGTTGGGACAGGCACAGGTCACTCTATTTTCCCATCAGGAAGAAGAATTAACCACAGGCTCAGCCTGCCCCCCGGAACCAGAACAGGGCCTGAAGCCATCCTGCGCTTTTGCGGCCACCTCCCAAAAAAGCGAGTTGTAAAATGGAGCTTTAGGGCACTGCAATTCACAACCCTACAGAGTTATAAATGATAACTCTCGTCCACAAATATATTGAGGGAAGGCAAAGACGAGGAATTGAAATCAAGGCAGAATTGCAGGAAACAGATTTCAGGAGGTAGATTCGAATCGCCTTTAAAGCACATGAAAAGCGCCAAAACGTTGACAATGATGCCCTTGGCCAAAAAGGGCGTATGCGTTTTTTCCTGAATATATTCAGGAAAAAACGCATACGCCCTTTTTGGCCAACCAAGCAACCTGGAAAGGCAAATCAGCGCTACAAAGAAGTCTCGCTTCCCATCGGTCAAAAGGGCCATGCTGAAAAAAGTGTCAAAACCAGAAATGCAGGACAGGCCATGGAGAAATGGGAGCCTTGCTACACTGATGGGCGGGATGTAAATTGCCAACAGCCACTCTTTAGAAGTGTACGGTGTGTCCTGAAACATCTAAAAAACACAGCTTAGAGAGCATAGGGCACTTCCACGCATGGGGGGATAAAGTGGGAAAATTAAAAATCAGCCAGACACAAGCAACCCAAAGTTAGGGATGCTCTGTTGACAAGGACCTCCACTTCATTCCACCTTAAATATCCCAGGAAAGCGAAAAATGGATAAAAAATTTGAAGTCCTTATGTACAATGGCATACCACTCAGCCATGAAATCAATGTCATAAGGCTAGTAGCAGCATGATGAGTGGATTTAGGTACGACGATTCTAAGTGAAATAAGTCACACAGAAAAGGACACTTCTCATAAGGTGTCACTTATAGAGGGAATGTAAAAACCGTTACACTTGACCTGAATTACAAAACAGAACAGAGTCACACATGCAGAAAACACACTATGGCTGCTTAACGGGAAAGCGAGGTGGGGTGATACATAAAGCAAGAGTTTCAAATTAGCTCAGATACAGTTCCATAAACCCAATATGTAATAGACAAGACCTACTCCTTGCTCAGAGAACTGGCCTCAACACGCCCGATTCACCGCACAAGAATATATCTGACTAGTAATAATCTTAAAACCTATGTATTGATATCTCTCTGTTAGTGTGTCAAGTGGGTGTAAAGCGGGATAAACACAGCCGTGAAAAGCAGCTAAACCCCATTATAAAAATAAATTTCTTTTAAAAACCCATGAAACAAAAACAGTGAAAGAGAGAGAAATTCTTACACAATTCGTTCAGGGGCTGTGATGCAACCTGGATTGACCATATCTAGACCCACAGCTGGATGAGACATAAGGGTGGATACTCTTGGGGCTGAGAGGTTTGGTGAGGTTGGGTGAGCAAACGCAGACCCTTTAAAGTAATACTGCGTGCTACCCATCGCATGGGTCCCAAATCTCCAGGTTCAAGGGCATCTTCGTACATCGAAAACATGCATGAGTAACCAAGAAGATGGTACACCGTGTGTTGGGGAAAGGTTTCTAAAATGCACCTCATTTCTCATCTCCTTGTGCTCGGGTTCGCCATTCCAGTCACTTTAGTAGCAATCTCCCTACTTGGAGGATCAGCATCTTTAACCTCCTGTTCCGTACAGGTTGCAATTTGTCCTGAGGATGAACGGGAAGACGGGGAACCAATGAGAGACTAGCTCTTGGTGTTGGGACAGGCACAGGTCACTCTATTTTCCCATCAGGAAGAAGAATTAACCACAGGCTCAGCCTGCCCCCCGGAACCAGAACAGGGCCTGAAGCCATCCTGCGCTTTTGGGGCCACCTCCCAAAAAAGCGAGTTGTAAAATGGAGCTTCAGGGCACTGCAATTCACAATCCTACAGAGTTATAAATGATAACTCTCGTCCACAAATATATTGAGGGAAGGCAAAGACGAGGAATTGAAATCAAGGCAGAATTGCAGGAAACAGATTTCAGGAGGTAGATTCGAATCGCCTTTAAAGCACATGAAAAGCGGCAAAACGTTGACAATGATGCCCTTGGCCAAAAAGGGCGTATGCGTTTTTTCCTGAATATATTCATGAAAAAACGCATACGCCCTTTTTGGCCAACCAAGCAACCTGGAAAGGCAAATCAGCGCTACAAAGAAGTCTCGCTTCCCATCGGTCAAAAGGGCCATGCTGAAAAAAGTGTCAAAACCAGAAATGCAGGACAGGCCATGGAGAAATGGGAGGCTTGCTACACTGATGGGCGGGATGTAAATTGCCAACAGCCACTCTGGAGAAGTGTACGGTGTGTCCTGAAACATCTAAAAAACACAGCTTAGAGAGCATAGGGCACTTCCACGCATGGGGGTATAAAGTGGGAAAATTAAAAATCAGCAAGACACAAGCACCCCAAAGTTTAGGGATGCTCTGTTGACAAGGACCTCCACTTCATTCCACCTTAAATATCCCAGGAAAGCGAAAAATGGATAAAAAATTTGAAGTCCTTATGTACAATGGCATACCACTCAGCCATGAAATCAATGTCATAAGGCTAGTAGCAGCATGATGAGTGGATTTAGGTACGACGATTCTAAGTGAAATAAGTCACACAGAAAAGGACACTTCTCATAAGGTGTCACTTATAGAGGGAATGTAAAAACCGTTACACTTGAACTGAATTACAAAACAGAACAGAGTCACACATGCAGAAAACACACTATGGCTGCTTAACGGGAAAGCGAGGTGGGGTGATACATAAAGCAAGACTTTCAAATTAGCTCAGATACCGTTCCATAAACCCAATATGTAATAGACAAAACCGACTCCTTGCTCAGAGAACTGGACACAACACGCCCGATTCAACGAACAAGAATATATCTGACTAGTAATAATCTTAAAACCTATGTATTGATATCTCTCTGTTACTGTGTCAAGTGGGTGTAAAGCGGCATAAACACAGCCGTGAAAAGCAGCTAAACCCCATTATAAAAATAAATTTCTTTTAAAAACCCATGAAACAAAGACAGGGAAAGAGAGAGAAATTCTTACACAATTCGTTCAGGGGCTGTGATGCAACAAGGATTGACCATATCTAGACCCACAGCTGGATGAGACATAAGGGTGGATACTCTTGGGGAGGAGAGGTTTGGTGAGGTAGGGTGAGCAAACGCAGACCCTTTAAAGTAATACTGCGTGCTACCCATCGCATGGGTCCCAAATCTCCAGGTTCAAGGGCATCTTCCTACATCGAAAACATGCATGAGAAACCAAGAAGATGGTACACCGTGTGTTGGGGAAAGGTTTCTAAAATGCACCTCATTTCTCATCTCCTTGTGCTCGGGTTCGCCATTCCAGCCACTTTAGTAGCAATCTCCCTACTTGGAGCATCAGCATCTTTAACCTCCTGTTCCGTACAGGTTGCAATTTGTCCTGAGGATGAACGGGAAGACGGGGAACCAATGAGAGACTATCTCTTGGTGTTGGGACAGGCACAGGTCACTCTATTTTCCCATCAGGAAGAAGAATTAACCACAGGCTCAGCCTGCCCCCCGGAACCAGAACAGGGCCTGAAGCCATCCTGCGCTTTTGCGGCCACCTCCCAAAAAAGCGAGTTGTAAAATGGAGCTTTAGGGCACTGCAATTCACAACCCTACAGAGTTATAAATGATAACTCTCGTCCACAAATATATTGAGGGAAGGCAAAGACGAGGAATTGAAATCAAGGCAGAATTGCAGGAAACAGATTTCAGGAGGTAGATTCGAATCGCCTTTAAAGCACATGAAAAGCGCCAAAACGTTGACAATGATGCCCTTGGCCAAAAAGGGCGTATGCGTTTTTTCCTGAATATATTCAGGAAAAAACGCATACGCCCTTTTTGGCCAACCAAGCAACCTGGAAAGGCAAATCAGCGCTACAAAGAAGTCTCGCTTCCCATCGGTCAAAAGGGCCATGCTGAAAAAAGTGTCAAAACCAGAAATGCAGGACAGGCCATGGAGAAATGGGAGCCTTGCTACACTGATGGGCGGGATGTAAATTGCCAACAGCCACTCTTTAGAAGTGTACGGTGTGTCCTGAAACATCTAAAAAACACAGCTTAGAGAGCATAGGGCACTTCCACGCATGGGGGGATAAAGTGGGAAAATTAAAAATCAGCCAGACACAAGCAACCCAAAGTTAGGGATGCTCTGTTGACAAGGACCTCCACTTCATTCCACCTTAAATATCCCAGGAAAGCGAAAAATGGATAAAAAATTTGAAGTCCTTATGTACAATGGCATACCACTCAGCCATGAAATCAATGTCATAAGGCTAGTAGCAGCATGATGAGTGGATTTAGGTACGACGATTCTAAGTGAAATAAGTCACACAGAAAAGGACACTTCTCATAAGGTGTCACTTATAGAGGGAATGTAAAAACCGTTACACTTGACCTGAATTACAAAACAGAACAGAGTCACACATGCAGAAAACACACTATGGCTGCTTAACGGGAAAGCGAGGTGGGGTGATACATAAAGCAAGAGTTTCAAATTAGCTCAGATACAGTTCCATAAACCCAATATGTAATAGACAAGACCTACTCCTTGCTCAGAGAACTGGCCTCAACACGCCCGATTCACCGCACAAGAATATATCTGACTAGTAATAATCTTAAAACCTATGTATTGATATCTCTCTGTTAGTGTGTCAAGTGGGTGTAAAGCGGCATAAACACAGCCGTGAAAAGCAGCTAAACCCCATTATAAAAATAAATTTCTTTTAAAAACCCATGAAACAAAAACAGTGAAAGAGAGAGAAATTCTTACACAATTCGTTCAGGGGCTGTGATGCAACCTGGATTGACCATATCTAGACCCACAGCTGGATGAGACATAAGGGTGGATACTCTTGGGGCTGAGAGGTTTGGTGAGGTTGGGTGAGCAAACGCAGACCCTTTAAAGTAATACTGCGTGCTACCCATCGCATGGGTCCCAAATCTCCAGGTTCAAGGGCATCTTCGTACATCGAAAACATGCATGAGTAACCAAGAAGATGGTACACCGTGTGTTGGGGAAAGGTTTCTAAAATGCACCTCATTTCTCATCTCCTTGTGCTCGGGTTCGCCATTCCAGTCACTTTAGTAGCAATCTCCCTACTTGGAGGATCAGCATCTTTAACCTCCTGTTCCGTACAGGTTGCAATTTGTCCTGAGGATGAACGGGAAGACGGGGAACCAATGAGAGACTAGCTCTTGGTGTTGGGACAGGCACAGGTCACTCTATTTTCCCATCAGGAAGAAGAATTAACCACAGGCTCAGCCTGCCCCCCGGAACCAGAACAGGGCCTGAAGCCATCCTGCGCTTTTGGGGCCACCTCCCAAAAAAGCGAGTTGTAAAATGGAGCTTCAGGGCACTGCAATTCACAATCCTACAGAGTTATAAATGATAACTCTCGTCCACAAATATATTGAGGGAAGGCAAAGACGAGGAATTGAAATCAAGGCAGAATTGCAGGAAACAGATTTCAGGAGGTAGATTCGAATCGCCTTTAAAGCACATGAAAAGCGGCAAAACGTTGACAATGATGCCCTTGGCCAAAAAGGGCGTATGCGTTTTTTCCTGAATATATTCATGAAAAAACGCATACGCCCTTTTTGGCCAACCAAGCAACCTGGAAAGGCAAATCAGCGCTACAAAGAAGTCTCGCTTCCCATCGGTCAAAAGGGCCATGCTGAAAAAAGTGTCAAAACCAGAAATGCAGGACAGGCCATGGAGAAATGGGAGGCTTGCTACACTGATGGGCGGGATGTAAATTGCCAACAGCCACTCTGGAGAAGTGTACGGTGTGTCCTGAAACATCTAAAAAACACAGCTTAGAGAGCATAGGGCACTTCCACGCATGGGGGTATAAAGTGGGAAAATTAAAAATCAGCAAGACACAAGCACCCCAAAGTTTAGGGATGCTCTGTTGACAAGGACCTCCACTTCATTCCACCTTAAATATCCCAGGAAAGCGAAAAATGGATAAAAAATTTGAAGTCCTTATGTACAATGGCATACCACTCAGCCATGAAATCAATGTCATAAGGCTAGTAGCAGCATGATGAGTGGATTTAGGTACGACGATTCTAAGTGAAATAAGTCACACAGAAAAGGACACTTCTCATAAGGTGTCACTTATAGAGGGAATGTAAAAACCGTTACACTTGAACTGAATTACAAAACAGAACAGAGTCACACATGCAGAAAACACACTATGGCTGCTTAACGGGAAAGCGAGGTGGGGTGATACATAAAGCAAGACTTTCAAATTAGCTCAGATACCGTTCCATAAACCCAATATGTAATAGACAAAACCGACTCCTTGCTCAGAGAACTGGACACAACACGCCCGATTCAACGAACAAGAATATATCTGACTAGTAATAATCTTAAAACCTATGTATTGATATCTCTCTGTTACTGTGTCAAGTGGGTGTAAAGCGGCATAAACACAGCCGTGAAAAGCAGCTAAACCCCATTATAAAAATAAATTTCTTTTAAAAACCCATGAAACAAAGACAGTGAAAGAGAGAGAAATTCTTACACAATTCGTTCAGGGGCTGTGATGCAACCTGGATTGACCATATCTAGACCCACAGCTGGATGAGACATAAGGGTGGATACTCTTGGGGCTGAGAGGTATGGTGAGGTTGGGTGAGCAAACGCAGACCCTTTTAAGTAATACTGCGTGCTACCCATCGCATGGGTCCCAAATCTCCAGGTTCAAGGGCATCTTCCTACATCGAAAACATGCATGAGAAACCAAGAAGATGGTACACCATGTGTTGGGGAAAGGTTTCTAAAATGCACCTCATTTCTCATCTCCTTGTGCTCGGGTTCGCCATTCCAGTCACTTTACTAGCAATCTCCCTACTTGGAGGATCAGCATCTTTAACCTCCTGTTCCGTACAGGTTGCAATTTGTCCTGAGGATGAACGGGAAGACGGGGAACCAATGAGAGACTAGCTCTTGGTGTTGGGACAGGCACAGGTCACTCTATTTTCCCATCAGGAAGAAGAATTAACCACAGGCTCACCCTGCCCCCGGAACCAGAACAGGGCCTGAAACCATCCTGCGCTTTTGCGGCCACCTCCCAAAAAAGCGAGTTGTAAAATGGAGCTTCAGGGCACTGCAATTCACAATCCTACAGAGTTATAAATGATAACTCTCGTCCACAAATATATTGAGGAAGGCAAAGACGAGGAATTGAAATCAAGGCATAATTGCAGGAAACAGATTTCAGGAGGTAGATTCGAATCGCCTTTAAAGCACATGAAAAGCGCCAAAACGTTGACAATGATGCCCTTGGCCAAAAAGGGCGTATGCGTTTTTTCCTGATTATATTCAGGAAAAAATGCATACGCCCTTTTTGGCCAACCAAGCAACCTGGAAAGGCAAATCAGCGCTACAAAGAAGTCTCGCTTCCCATCGGTCAAAAGGGCCATGCTGAAAAAAGTGTCAAAACCGGAAATGCAGAACAGGCCATGGAGAAATGGGAGACTTGCTACACTGATGGGCGGGATGTAAATTGCCAACAGCCACTCTGGAGAAGTGTACGGTGTGTCCTGAAACATCTAAAAAACACAGCTTAGAGAGCATAGGGCACTTCCACGCATGGGGGTATAAAGTGGGAAAATTAAAAATCAGCAAGACACAAGCACCCCAAAGTTTAGGGATGCTCTGTTGACAAGGACCTCCACTTCATTCCACCTTAAATATCCCAGGAAAGCGAAAAATGGATAAAAAATTTGAAGTCCTTATGTACAATGGCATACCACTCAGCCATGAAATCAATGTCATAAGGCTAGAAGCAGCATGATGAGTGGATTTAGGTACGACGATTCTAAGTGAAATAAGTCACACAGAAAAGGACACTTCTCATAAGGTGTCACTTATAGAGGGAATGTAAAAACCGTTACACTTGAACTGAATTACAAAACAGAACAGAGTCACACATGCAGAAAACACACTATGGCTGCTTAACGGGAAACGTGAGGTGGGGTGATACATAAAACAAGAGTTTCAAATTAGCTCAGATACCGTTCCATAAACCCAATATGTAATAGACAAAACCTACTCCTTGCTCAGAGAACTGGACTCAACACGCCTGATTCACCGCACAAGAATATATCTGACTAGTAATAATCTTAAAACCTATGAATTGATATCTCTCTGTTAGTGTGTCAAGTGGGTGTAAAGCGGCATAAACACAGCCGTGAAAAGCAGCTAAACCCCATTATAAAAATAAATTACTTTTAAAAACCCATGAAACAAAGACAGGGAAAGAGAGAGAAATTCTTACACAATTCGTTCAGGGGCTGTGATGCAACCTGGATTGACCATATCTAGACCCACAGCTGGATCAGACATAAGGGTGGACACTCTTGGGGCTGAGAGGTGTGGTGAAGTTGGGTGAGCAAACGCAGACCCTTTAAAGTAATACTGCTTGCTACCCATCGCATGGGTCCCAAATCTCCAGGTTCAAGGGCATCTTCCTACATCGAAAACAGGCATGAGAAACCCAGAAGATGGTACACCGTGTGATGGGGAAAGGTTTCTAAAACGCACCTCATTTCTCATCTCCTTGTGCTCGGGTTCGCCATTCCAGCCACTTTACTAGCAATCTCCCTACGTGGAGCATCAGCACCTTTAACCTCCTGTTCCGTACAGGTTGCAGTTTGTCCTGAGGATGAACGGGAAGACGGGGAACCAATGAGAGACTATCTCTTGGTGTTGGGACAGGCACAGGTCACTCTATTTTCCCATCAGGAAGAAGAATTAACCACAGGCTCAGCCTGCCCCCCGGAACCAGAACAGGGCCTGAAGCCATCCTGCGCTTTTGCGGCCACCTCCCAAAAAAGCGAGTTGTAAAATGGAGCTTTAGGGCACTGCAATTCACAACCCTACAGAGTTATAAATGATAACTCTCGTCCACAAATATATTGAGGGAAGGCAAAGACGAGGAATTGAAATCAAGGCAGAATTGCAGGAAACAGATTTCAGGAGGTAGATTCGAATCGCCTTTAAAGCACATGAAAAGCGCCAAAACGTTGACAATGATGCCCTTGGCCAAAAAGGGCGTATGCGTTTTTTCCTGAATATATTCAGGAAAAAACGCATACGCCCTTTTTGGCCAACCAAGCAACCTGGAAAGGCAAATCAGCGCTACAAAGAAGTCTCGCTTCCCATCGGTCAAAAGGGCCATGCTGAAAAAAGTGTCAAAACCAGAAATGCAGGACAGGCCATGGAGAAATGGGAGCCTTGCTACACTGATGGGCGGGATGTAAATTGCCAACAGCCACTCTTTAGAAGTGTACGGTGTGTCCTGAAACATCTAAAAAACACAGCTTAGAGAGCATAGGGCACTTCCACGCATGGGGGGATAAAGTGGGAAAATTAAAAATCAGCAAGACACAAGCAACCCAAAGTTAGGGATGCTCTGTTGACAAGGACCTCCACTTCATTCCACCTTAAATATCACAGGAAAGCGAAAAATGGATAAAAAATTTGAAGTCCTTATGTACAATGGCATACCACTCAGCCATGAAATCAATGTCATAAGGCTAGTAGCAGCATGATGAGTGGATTTAGGTACGACGATTCTAAGTGAAATAAGTCACACAGAAAAGGACACTTCTCATAAGGTGTCACTTATAGAGGGAATGTAAAAACCGTTACACTTGAACTGAATTACAAAACAGAACAGAGTCACACATGCAGAAAACACACTATGGCTGCTTAACGGGAAAGCGAGGTGGGGTGATACATAAAGCAAGAGTTTCAAATTAGCTCAGATACCGTTCCATAAACCCAATATGTAATAGACAAGACCTACTCCTTGCTCAGAGAACTGGCCTCAACACGCCCGATTCACCGCACAAGAATATATCTGACTAGTAATAATCTTAAAACCTATGTATTGATATCTCTCTGTTAGTGTGTCAAGTGGGTGTAAAGAGGCATAAACACAGCCGTGAAAAGCAGCTAAACCCCATTATAAAAATAAATTTCTTTTAAAAACCCATGAAACAAAGACAGTGAAAGAGAGAGAAATTCTTACACAATTCGTTCAGGGGCTGTGATGCAACCTGGATTGACCATATCTAGACCCACAGCTGGATGAGACATAAGGGTGGATTCTCTTGGGGCTGAGAGGTTTGGTGAGGTTGGGTGAGCAAACGCAGACCCTTTAAAGTAATACTGCGTGCTACCCATCGCATGGGTCCCAAATCTCCAGGTTCAAGGGCATCTTCGTACATCGAAAACATGCATGAGTAACCAAGAAGATGGTACACCGTGTGTTGGGGAAAGGTTTCTAAAATGCACCTCATTTCTCATCTCCTTGTGCTCGGGTTCGCCATTCCAGTCACTTTAGTAGCAATCTCCCTACTTGGAGGATCAGCATCTTTAACCTCCTGTTCCGTACAGGTTGCAATTTGTCCTGAGGATGAACGGGAAGACGGGGAACCAATGAGAGACTAGCTCTTGGTGTTGGGACAGGCACAGGTCACTCTATTTTCCCATCAGGAAGAAGAATTAACCACAGGCTCAGCCTGCCCCCCGGAACCAGAACAGAGCCTGATGCCATCCTGCGCTTTTGGGGCCACCTCCCAAAAAAGCGAGTTGTAAAATGGAGCTTCAGGGCACTGCAATTCACAATCCTACAGAGTTATAAATGATAACTCTCGTCCACAAATATATTGAGGGAAGGCAAAGACGAGGAATTGAAATCAAGGCAGAATTGCAGGAAACAGATTTCAGGAGGTAGATTCGAATCGCCTTTAAAGCACATGAAAAGCGGCAAAACGTTGACAATGATGCCCTTGGCCAAAAAGGGCGTATGCGTTTTTTCCTGAATATATTCAGGAAAAAACGCATACGCCCTTTTTGGCCAACCAAGCAACCTGGAAAGGCAAATCAGCGCTACAAAGAAGTCTCGCTTCCCATCGGTCAAAAGGGCCATGTTGAAAAAAGTGTCAAAACCAGAAATGCAGGACAGGCCATGGAGAAATGGGAGGCTTGCTACACTGATGGGCGGGATGTAAATTGCCAACAGCCACTCTGGAGAAGTGTACGGTGTGTCCTGAAACATCTAAAAAACACAGCTTAGAGAGCATAGGGCACTTCCACGCATGGGGGTATAAAGTGGGAAAATTAAAAATCAGCAAGACACAAGCACCCCAAAGTTTAGGGATGCTCTGTTGACAAGGACCTCCACTTCATTCCACCTTAAATATCCCAGGAAAGCGAAAAATGGATAAAAAATTTGAAGTCCTTATGTACAATGGCATACCACTCAGCCATGAAATCAATGTCATAAGGCTAGTAGCAGCATGATGAGTGGATTTAGGTACGACGATTCTAAGTGAAATAAGTCACACAGAAAAGGACACTTCTCATAAGGTGTCACTTATAGAGGGAATGTAAAAACCGTTACACTTGAACTGAATTACAAAACAGAACAGAGTCACACATGCAGAAAACACACTATGGCTGCTTAACGGGAAAGCGAGGTGGGGTGATACATAAAGCAAGAGTTTCAAATTAGCTCAGATACCGTTCCATAAACCCAATATGTAATAGACAAAACCGACTCCTTGCTCAGAGAACTGGACACAACACGCCCGATTCACCGCACAAGAATATATCTGACTAGTAATAATCTTAAAACCTATGAATTGATATCTCTCTGTTAGTGTGTCAAGTGGGTGTAAAGCGGCATAAACACAGCCGTGAAAAGCAGCTAAACCCCATTATAAAAATAAATTACTTTTAAAAACCCATGAAACAAAGACAGGGAAAGAGAGAGAAATTCTTACACAATTCGTTCAGGGGCTGTGATGCAACCTGGATTGACCATATCTAGACCCACAGCTGGATGAGACATAAGGGTGGACACTCTTGGGGCTGAGAGGTTTGGTGAAGTTGGGTGAGCAAACGCAGACCCTTTAAAGTAATACTGCTTGCTACCCATCGCATGGGTCCCAAATCTCCAGGTTCAAGGGCATCTTCCTACATCGAAAACAGGCATGAGAAACCCAGAAGATGGTACACCGTGTGATGGGGAAAGGTTTCTAAAACGCACCTCATTTCTCATCTCCTTGTGCTCGGGTTCGCCATTCCAGCCACTTTACTAGCAATCTCCCTACGTGGAGCATCAGCACCTTTAACCTCCTGTTCCGTACAGGTTGCAGTTTGTCCTGAGGATGAACGGGAAGACGGGGAACCAATGAGAGACTATCTCTTGGTGTTGGGACAGGCACAGGTCACTCTATTTTCCCATCAGGAAGAAGAATTAACCACAGGCTCAGCCTTCCCCCCGGAACCAGAACAGGGCCTGAAGCCATCCTGCGCTTTTGCGGCCACCTCCCAAAAAAGCGAGTTGTAAAATGGAGCTTTAGGGCACTGCAATTCACAACCCTACAGAGTTATAAATGATAACTCTCGTCCACAAATATATTGAGGGAAGGCAAAGACGAGGAATTGAAATCAAGGCAGAATTGCAGGAAACAGATTTCAGGAGGTAGATTCGAATCGCCTTTAAAGCACATGAAAAGCGCCAAAACGTTGACAATGATGCCCTTGGCCAAAAAGGGCGTATGCGTTTTTTCCTGAATATATTCAGGAAAAAACGCATACGCCCTTTTTGGCCAACCAAGCAACCTGGAAAGGCAAATCAGCGCTACAAAGAAGTCTCGCTTCCCATCGGTCAAAAGGGCCATGCTGAAAAAAGTGTCAAAACCAGAAATGCAGGACAGGCCATGGAGAAATGGGAGCCTTGCTACACTGATGGGCGGGATGTAAATTGCCAACAGCCACTCTTTAGAAGTTTACGGTGTGTCCTGAAACATCTAAAAAACACAGCTTAGAGAGCATAGGGCACTTCCACGCATGGGGGGATAAAGTGGGAAAATTAAAAATCAGCAAGACACAAGCAACCCAAAGTTAGGGATGCTCTGTTGACAAGGACCTCCACTTCATTCCACCTTAAATATCCCAGGAAAGCGAAAAATGGATAAAAAATTTGAAGTCCTTATGTACAATGGCATACCACTCAGCCATGAAATCAATGTCATAAGGCTAGTAGCAGCATGATGAGTGGATTTAGGTACGACGATTCTAAGTGAAATAAGTCACACAGAAAAGGACACTTCTCATAAGGTGTCACTTATAGAGGGAATGTAAAAACCTTTACACTTGAACTGAATTACAAAACAGAACAGAGTGACACATGCAGAAAACACACTATGGCTGCTTAACGGGAAAGGGGAGGTGGGGAGATACATAAAACAAGAGTTTCAAATTAGATCAGATACCGTTCCATAAACCCAATATGTAACAGACAAGACCTACTCCTTGCTCAGAGAACTGGACTCAACAGGCCCGATTCACCGCACAAGAATATATCTGAATAGTAATAAACTTAAAACCTATGTATTGATATCTCTCTATTAGTGTGTCAAGTGGGTGTAAAGCGGCATAAACACAGCCGTGAAAAGAAGCTAAACCCCATTATAAAAATAAATTACTTTTAAAAACCCATGAAACAAAGACAGGGAAAGAGAGAGAAATTCTTACACAATTCGTTCAGGGGCTTTGATGCAACCTGGATTGACCATATCTAGACCCACAGCTGGATGAGACATAAGGGTGGACACTCTTGGGGCTGAGAGGTTTGGTGAGGTTGGGTGAGCAAACACAGACCCTTTAAAGTAATACTGCGTGGTACCCATCGCATGGGTCCCAAATCTCCAGGTTCAAGGGCATCTTCCTACATCGAAAACATGCATGAGAAACCCAGAAGATGGTACACCGTGTGATGGGGAAAGGTTTATACAACGCACCTCATTTCTCATCTCCTTGTGCTTGGGTTTGCCATTCCAGCCACTTTACTAGCAATCTCCCTACTTGGAGCATCAACACCTTTAACCTCCTGTTCTGTACAGGTTGCAATTTGTCCTGAGGATGAACGGGAAGACGGGGAACCAATGAGAGACTAGCTCTTGGTGTTGGGACAGGCACAGGTCACTCTATTTTCCCATCAGGAAGAAGAATTAACCACAGGCTCAGCCTTCCCCCCGGAACCAGAACAGGGCCTGAAGCCATCCTGCGCTTTTGCGGCCAGCTCCCAAAAAAGCGAGTAGTAAAATGGAGCTTCAGGGCACTGCAATTCACAAACCTGCAGAGTTATAAATGATAACTCTCGTCCACAAATATATTGAGGGAAGGCAAAGAAGAGGATTTGAAGTCAAGGCAGAATTGCAGGAAACAGATTTTAGGAGGTAGATTCAAATCGCCTTTAAAGCACAGGAAAAGCGGCAAAACGTTGACAATGATGCCCTTGGCCAAAAAGGGCGTATGCGTTTTTTCCTGAATATATTCAGGAAAAAACGCATACGCCCTTTTTGGCCAACCAAGCAACCTGGAAAGGCAAATCAGTGCTACAAAGAAGTCTTGCTTCCCATCGGTCAAAAGGGTCATGCTGAAAAAAGTTTCAAAACCAGAAATGCAGGACAGGCCATGGAGAAATGGGAGCCTTGCTACACTGATGGGCGGGATGTAAATTGCCAACAGCCACTCTGGAGAAGGGTACGGTGTGTCTTGAAACAGCTAAAAAACACAGCTTAGAGAGTATCGGGCACTTCCACGCATGGGGTTATAAAGTGGGAAAATTAAAAATCAGCAAGACACAAGCACCCCATAGTTTAGGGCTGCTCTGTTGACAAGGACCTCCACTTCATTCCACCTTAAATATCCCAGGAAAGCGAAAAATGGATAAAAAAGTTGTAGTCCTTATGTAAAATGGAATATCACTCAGCCATGAAATCAATATCATAAGGCTAGTAGCAGCATGATGAGTGGATTTAGGTACGACGATTCTAAGTGAAATAAGTCAGACAGAAAAGGACACTTCTCATAAGGTGTCACTTATAGAGGGAATGTAAAAACCGTTACACTTGAACTGAATTACAAAACAGAACAGAGTGACACATGCAGAAAACACACTATGGCTGCTTAACGGGAAAGGGGAGGTGGGGAGATATATAAAACAAGAGTTTCAAATTAGATCAGATACCGTTCCATAAACCCAATATGTAACAGACAAGACCTACTCCTTGCTCAGAGAACTGGACTCAACAGGCCCGATTCACCGCACAAGAATATATCTGACTAGTAATAATCTTAAAACCTATGTATTGATATCTCTCTATTAGTGTGTCAAGTGGGTGTAAAGCGGCATAAACACAGCCGTGAAAAGCAGCTAAACCCCATTATAAAAATAAATTACTTTTAAAAACCCATGAAACAAAGACAGGGAAAGAGAGAGAAATTCTTACACAATTCGTTCAGGGGCTTTGATGCAACCTGGATTGACCATATCTAGACCCACAGCTGGATGAGACATAAGGGTGGACACTCTTGGGGCTGAGAGGTTTGGTGAGGTTGGGTGAGCAAACACAGACCCTTTAAAGTCATACTGCGTGGTACCCATCGCATGGGTCCCAAATCTCCAGGTTCAAGGGCATCTTCCTACATCGAAAACATGCATGAGAAACCCAGAAGATGGTACACCGTGTGATGGGGAAAGGTTTATACAACGCACCTCATTTCTCAACTCCTTGTGCTCGGGTTTGCCATTCCAGCCACTTTACTAGCAATCTCCCTACTTGGAGCATCAACACCTTTAACCTCCTGTTCCGTACAGGTTGCAATTTGTCCTGAGGATGAACGGGAAGACGGGGAACCAATGAGAGACTAGCTCTTGGTGTTGGGACAGGCACAGGTCACTGTATTTTCCCATCAGGAAGAAGAATTAACCACAGGCTCAGCCTTCCCCCCGGAACCAGAACAGGGCCTGAAGCCATCCTGCGCTTTTGCGGCCACCTCCGAAAAAAGCGAGTTGTAAAATGGAGCTTCAGGGCACTGCAATTCACAATCCTACAGAGTTATAAATGATAACTCTCGTCCACAAATATATTGAGGGAAGGCAAAGACGAGGAATTGAAATCAAGGCAGAATTGCAGGAAACAGATTTCAGGAGGTAGATTCGAATCGCCTTTAAAGCACATGAAAAGCGCCAAAACGTTGACAATGATGCCCTTGGCCAAAAAGGGCGTATGCGTTTTTTCCTGAATATATTCAGGAAAAAACGCATACGCCCTTTTTGGCCAACCAAGCAACCTGGAAAGGCAAATCAGTGCTACAAAGAAGTCTCGCTTCCCATCGGTCAAAAGGCCCATGCTGAAAAAAGTTTCAAAACCAGAAATGCAGGACAGGCCATGGAGAAATGGGAGCCTTGCTACACTGATGGGCGGGATGTAAATTGCCAACAGCCACTCTGGAGAAGGGTACGGTGTGTCCTGAAACAGCTAAAAAACACAGCTTAGAGAGCATAGGGCACTTCCACGCATGGGGGTATAAAGTGGGAAAATTAAAAATCAGCAAGACACAAGCACCCCATAGTTTAGGGCTGCTCTGTTGACAAGGACCTCCACTTCATTCCACCTTAAATATCCCAGGAAAGCGAAAAATGGATAAAAAAGTTGTAGTCCTTATGTAAAATGGAATATCACTCAGCCATGAAATCAATATCATAAGGCTAGTAGCAGCATGATGAGTGGATTTAGGTACGACGATTCTAAGTGAAATAAGTCACACAGAAAAGGACACTTCTCATAAGGTGTCACTTATAGAGGGAATGTAAAAACCGTTACACTTGAACTGAATTACAAAACAGAACAGAGTCTCACATGCAGAAAACACACTATGGCTGCTTAACTGGAAAGGTGAGGTGGGGTGATACATAAAACAAGAGTTTCAAATTAGCTCAGATACCGTTCCATAAACCCAATATGTAATAGACAAAACCTACTCCTTGCTCAGAGAACTGGACTCAACACGCCCGATTCACCGCACAAGAATATATCTGACTAGTAATAATCTTAAAACCTATGTATTGATATCTCTCTATTAGTGTGTCAAGTGGGTGTAAAGCGGCATAAACACAGCCGTGAAAAGCAGCTAAACCCCATTATAAAAATAAATTACTTTTAAAAACCCATGAAACAAAGACAGGGAAAGAGAGAGAAATTCTTACACAATTCGTTCAGGGGCTTTGATGCAACCGGGATTGACCATATGTAGACCCACAGCTGGATGAGACATAAGGGTGGACACTCTTGGGGCTGAGAGGTTTGGTGAAGTTGGGTGAGCAAACGCAGACCCTTTAAAGTAGTACTGCGTGCTTCCCGTCGCATGGGTCCCAAATCTCCAGGTTCAAGGGCATCTTCCTACATCGAAAACATGCATGAGAAACCCAGAAGATGGTACACCGTGTGATGGGGAAAGGTTTCTAAAACGCACCTCATTTCTCATCTCCTTGTGCTCGGGTTCGCCATTCCAGCCACTTTATTAGCAATCTCCCTACGTGGAGCATCAGCACCTTTAACCTCCTGTTCCGTACAGGTTGCAATTTGTCCTGAGAATGAATGGGAAGACGGGGAACCAATGAGAGACTAGCTCTTGGTGTTGGGACAGGCACAGGTCACTCTATTTTCCCATCAGGAAGAAGAATTAACCACAGGCTCACCCTGCCCACTGGAACCAGAACAGGGCCTGAAGCCATCCTGCGCTTTTGCGGCCAGCTCCCAAAAAAGCGAGTTGTAAAATGGAGCTTCAGGGCACAGCAATTCACAAACCTGCAGAGTTATAAATGATAACTCTCGTCCACAAATATATTGAGGGAAAGCAAAGAAGAGGATTTGAAATCAAGGCAGAATTGCAGGAAACAGATTTCAGGAGGTAGATTCGAATCGCCTTTAAAGCACATGAAAAGGGGCAAAACGTTGACAATGATGCCCTTGGCCAAAAAGGGCGTATGCGTTTTTTCCTGAATATATTCAGGAAAAAACGCATACGCCCTTTTTGGCCAACCAAGCAACCTGGAAAGGCAAATCAGCGCTACAATGAAGTCTCGCTTCCCATCCATCAAAAAGGCCATGCTGAAAAAAGTGTCAAAACCAGAAATGCAGGACAGGCCATGGAGAAATGGGAGCCTTGCTACACTGATGGGCGGGATGTAAATTGCCAACAGCCACTCTGGAGAAGGGTACGGTGTGTCCTGAAACATCTAAAAAACACAGCTTAGAGAGCATAGGGCACTTCCACGCATGGGGGTATAAAGTGGGAAAATTAAAAGTCAGCAAGACACAAGCACCCCAAAGTTTAGGGCTGCTCTGTTGACAAGGACCTCCACTTCATTCCACCTTAAATATCCCAGGAAAGAGAAAAATGGATAAAAAAGTTGTGGTCCTTATGTACGATGGAATATCACTCATCCATGAAATCAATATCATAAGGCTAGTAGCAGCATGATGAGTGGATTTAGGTACGACGATTCTAAGTGAAATAAGTCACACAGAAAAGGACACTTCTCATAAGGTGTCACTTATAGAGGGAATGTAAAAACCGTTACACTTGAACTGAATTACAAAACAGAACAGAGTGACACATGCAGAAAACACACTATGGCTGCTTAACGGGAAAGGGGAGGTGGGGATATACATAAAACAAGAGTTTCAAATTAGATCAGATACAGTTCCATAAACCCAATATGTAACAGACAAGACCTACTCCTTGCTCAGAGAACTGGACTCAACACGCCCGATTCACCGCCCAAGAATATATCTGACTAGTAATAATCTTAAAACCTATGAATTGATATCTCTCTGTTAATGTCAAGTGGGTGTAAAGCGGCATAAACACAGCCGTGAAAAGCAGCTAAAGCCCATTATAAAAATAAATTACTTTTAAATACCCATGAAACAAAGACAGTGAAAGAGAGAGAAAGTCTTACACAATTCGTTCAGGGGCTGTGATGCAACCTGGATTGACCATATCTAGACCCACAGCTGGATGAGACATAAGGGTGGACACTCTTGGGGCTGAGAGGTTTGGTGAAGTTGGGTGAGCAAACGCAGACCCTTTAAAGTAGTACTGCGTGCTACCCGTCGCATGGGTCCCAAATCTCCAGGTTCAAGGGCATCTTCCTACATCGAAAACAGGCATGAGAAACCCAGAAGATGGTACACCGTGTGATGGGGAAAGGTTTCTAAAACGCACCTCATTTCTCATCTCCTTGTGCTCGGGTTTGCCATTCCAGCCACTTTACTAGCAATCTCCCTACTTGGAGCATCAGCACCTTTAACCTCCTGTTCTGTACAGGTTGCAATTTGTCCTGAGGATGAACCGGAAGATGGGGAACCAATGAGAGACTAGCTCTTGGTGTTGGGACAGGCACAGGTCACTCTATTTTCCCATCAGGAAGAAGAATTAACCACAGGCTCAGCCTGCCCCCCGGAACCAGAACAGGGCCTGAAGCCATCCTGCGCTTTTGCGGCCAGCTCCCAAAAAAGCGAGTTGTAAAATGGAGCTTCAGGGCACTGCAATTCACAAACCTGCAGAGTTATAAGTGATAACTCTCGTCCACAAATATATTGAGTGAAGGCAAAGAAGAGGATTTGAAGTCAAGCAGAATTGCAGGAAACAGATTTTAGGAGGTAGATTCGAATCGCCTTTAAAGCACATGAAAAGCGGCAAAACGTTGACAATGATGCCCTTGGCCAAAAAGGGCGTATGCGTTTTTTCCTGAATATATTCAGGAAAAAACGCATACGCCGTTTTTGGCCAACCAAGCCACCTGGAAAGGCAAATCAGCGCTACAAAGAAGTCTCGCTTCCCATCGGTCAAAAGGGCCATGCTGAAAATGTTTCAAAACCAGAAATGCAGGACAGGCCATGGAGAAATGGGAGCCTTGCTACACTGATGGGCGGGATGTAAATTGCCAGCAGCCACTCTGGAGAAGGGTACGGTGTGTCCTGAAACAGCTAAAAAACACAGCTTAGAGAGCATAGGGCACTTCCACGCATGGGGGTATAAAGTGGGAAAATTAAAAATCAGCAAGACACAAGCACCCCATAGTTTAGGGCTGCTCTGTTGACAAGGACCTCCACTTCATTCCACCTTAAATATCCCAGGAAAGCGAAAAATGGATAAAAAAGTTGTAGTCCTTATGTACAATGGAATATCACTCAGCCATGAAATCAATATCATAAGGCTAGTAGCAGCATGATGAGTGGATTTAGGTACGACGATTCTAAGTGAAATAAGTCACACAGAAAAGGACACTTCTCATAAGGTGTCACTTATAGAGGGAATGTAAAAACCGTTACACTTGAACTGAATTACAAAACAGAACAGAGTCACACATGCAGAAAACACACTATGGCTGCTTAACTGGAAAGGTGAGGTTGGGTGATACATAAAACAAGAGTTTCAAATTAGCTCAGATACCGTTCCATAAACCCAATATGTAATAGACAAAACCTACTCCTTGCTCAGAGAACTGGACTCAACACGCCTGATTCACCGCACAAGAATATATCTGACTAGTAATAATCTTAAAACCTATGAATTGATATCTCTCTGTTAGTGTGTCAAGTGGGTGTAAAGCGGCATAAACACAGCCGGAAAAGCAGCTAAACCCCATTATAAAAATAAATTACTTTTAAAAACCCATGAAACAAAGACAGGGAAAGAGAGAGAAATTCTTACACAATTCGTTCAGGGGCTTTGATGCAACCTGGATTGACCATATCTATACCCACAGCTGGATGAGACATAAGGGTGGACACTCTTGGGGCTGAGAGGTTTGGTGAGGTTGGGTAGGCAAACACAGACCCTTTAAAGTAATACTGCGTGCTACCCATCGCATGGGTCCTAAATCTCCAGGTTCAAGGGCATCTTCCTACATCGAAAACAGGCATGAGAAACCCAGAAGATGGTACACCGTGTGATGGGGAAAGGTTTCTAAAACACACCTCATTTCTCATCTCCTTGTGCTCGGATTCGCCATTCCAGCCACTTTACTAGCAATCTCCCTACTTGGAGCATCAGCACCTTTAACCTCCTGTTCCGTACAGGTTGCAATTTGTCCTGAGGATGAATGGGAAGACGGGGAACCAATGAGAGACTAGCTCTTGGTGTTGGGACAGGCACAGGTCACTCTATTTTCCCATCAAGAAGAAGAATTAACCACAGGCTCAGCCTGCCCCCCGGAACCAGAACAGGGCCTGAAGCCATCCTGCGCTTTTGCGGCCAGCTCCCAAAAAAGCAAGTTGTAAAATGGAGCTTCAGGGCACAGCAATTCACAAACCTGCAGAGTTATAAATGATAACTCTCGTCCACAAATATATTGAGGGAAGGCAAAGAAGAGGATTTGAAATCAAGGCAGAATTGCAGGAAACAGATTTCAGGAGGTAGATTCGAATCGCCTTTAAAGCACATGAAAAGCGGCAAAACGTTGACAATGATGCCCTTGGCCAAAAAGGGCGTATGCGTTTTTTCCTGAATATATTCAGGAAAAAACGCATACGCCCTTTTTGGCCAACCAAGCAACCTGGAAAGGCAAATCAGCGCTACAAAGAAGTCTCGCTTCCCATCGGTCAAAAGGGCCATGCTGAAAAAAGTGTCAAAACCAGAAATGCAGGACAGGCCATGGAGAAATGGGAGCCTTGCTACACTCATGGGCGGGATGTAAATTGCCAACAGCCAGTCTGGAGAAGGGTACGGTGTGTCCTGAAACAGCTAAAAAACACAGCTTAGAGAGCATAGGGCACTTCCACGCATGGGGGTATAAAGTGGGAAAATTAAAAATCAGCAAGACACAAGCACCCCAAAGTTTAGGGCTGCTCTGTTGACAAGGACCTCCACTTCATTCCACCTTAAATATCCCAAGAAAGCGAAAAATGGATAAAAAAGTTGTAGACCTTATGTACAATGGAATATCACTCAGCCATGAAATCAATATCATAAGGCTAGTAGCAGCATGATGAGTGGATTTAGGTACGACGATTCTAAGTGAAATAAGTCACACAGAAAATGACACTTCTCATAAGGTGTCACTTATAGAGGGAATGTAAAAACCGTTACACTTGAACTGAGTTACAAAACAGAACAGAGTCACACATGCAGAAAACACACTATGGCTGCTTAACGGGAAAGCGCGGTGGGGTGATACATAAAGCAAGAGTTTCAAATTAGCTCAGATACCGTTCCATAAACCCAATATGTAATAGACAAGACCTACTCCTTGCTCAGAGAACTGGACTCAACACGGCCGATTCAGCACACAAGAATATATCTGACTAGTAATAATCTTAAAACCTATGTATTGATATCTCTCTGTTAGTGTGTCAAGTGGGTGTAAAGCGGCATAAACACAGCCGTGAAAAGCAGCTAAACCCCATTATAAAAATAAATTACTTTTAAAAACCCATGAAACAAAGACAGGGAAAGAGAGAGAAATTCTTACACAATTCGTTCAGGGGCTTTGATGCAACCGGGATTGACCATATGTAGACCCACAGCTGGATGAGACATAAGGGTGGACACTCTTGGGGCTGAGAGGTTTGGTGAAGTTGGGTGAGCAAACGCAGACCCTTTAAAGTAGTACTGCGTGCTTCCCGTCGCATGGGTCCCAAATCTCCAGGTTCAAGGGCATCTTCCTACATCGAAAACATGCATGAGAAACCCAGAAGATGGTACACCGTGTGATGGGGAAAGGTTTCTAAAACGCACCTCATTTCTCATCTCCTTGTGCTCGGGTTCGCCATTCCAGCCACTTTATTAGCAATCTCCCTACGTGGAGCATCAGCACCTTTAACCTCCTGTTCCGTACAGGTTGCAATTTGTCCTGAGGATGAATGGGAAGACGGGGAACCAATGAGAGACTAGCTCTTGGTGTTGGGACAGGCACAGGTCACTCTATTTTCCCATCAGGAAGAAGAATTAACCACAGGCTCACCCTGCCCACTGGAACCAGAACAGGGCCTGAAGCCATCCTGCGCTTTTGCGGCCAGCTCCCAAAAAAGCGAGTTGTAAAATGGAGCTTCAGGGCACAGCAATTCACAAACCTGCAGAGTTATAAATGATAACTCTCGTCCACAAATATATTGAGGGAAAGCAAAGAAGAGGATTTGAAATCAAGGCAGAATTGCAGGAAACAGATTTCAGGAGGTAGATTCGAATCGCCTTTAAAGCACATGAAAAGGGGCAAAACGTTGACAATGATGCCCTTGGCCAAAAAGGGCGTATGCGTTTTTTCCTGAATATATTCAGGAAAAAACGCATACGCCCTTTTTGGCCAACCAAGCAACCTGGAAAGGCAAATCAGCGCTACAAAGAAGTCTCGCTTCCCATCGGTCAAAAGGGCCATGTTGAAAAAAGTGTCAAAACCAGAAATGCAGGACAGGCCATGGAGAAATGGGAGGCTTGCTACACTGATGGGCGGGATGTAAATTGCGAACAGCCACTCTGGAGAAGTGTACGGTGTGTCCTGAAACATCTAAAAAACACAGCTTAGAGAGCATAGGGCACTTCCACGCATGGGGGTATAAAGTGGGAAAATTAAAAATCAGCAAGACACAAGCACCCCAAAGTTTAGGGATGCTCTGTTGACAAGGACCTCCACTTCATTCCACCTTAAATATCCCAGGAAAGCGAAAAATGGATAAAAAATTTGAAGTCCTTATGTACAATGGCATACCACTCAGCCATGAAATCAATGTCATAAGGCTAGTAGCAGCATGATGAGTGGATTTAGGTACGACGATTCTAAGTGAAATAAGTCACACAGAAAAGGACACTTCTCATAAGGTGTCACTTATAGAGGGAATGTAAAAACCGTTACACTTGAACTGAATTACAAAACAGAACAGAGTCACACATGCAGAAAACACACTATGGCTGCTTAACGGGAAAGCGAGGTGGGGTGATACATAAAGCAAGAGTTTCAAATTAGCTCAGATACCGTTCCATAAACCCAATATGTAATAGACAAAACCGACTCCTTGCTCAGAGAACTGGACACAACACGCCCGATTCACCGCACAAGAATATATCTGACTAGTAATAATCTTAAAACCTATGAATTGATATCTCTCTGTTAGTGTGTCAAGTGGGTGTAAAGCGGCATAAACACAGCCGTGAAAAGCAGCTAAACCCCATTATAAAAATAAATTACTTTTAAAAACCCATGAAACAAAGACAGGGAAAGAGAGAGAAATTCTTACACAATTCGTTCAGGGGCTGTGATGCAACCTGGATTGACCATATCTAGACCCACAGCTGGATGAGACATAAGGGTGGACACTCTTGGGGCTGAGAGGTTTGGTGAAGTTGGGTGAGCAAACGCAGACCCTTTAAAGTAATACTGCTTGCTACCCATCGCATGGGTCCCAAATCTCCAGGTTCAAGGGCATCTTCCTACATCGAAAACAGGCATGAGAAACCCAGAAGATGGTACACCGTGTGATGGGGAAAGGTTTCTAAAACGCACCTCATTTCTCATCTCCTTGTGCTCGGGTTCGCCATTCCAGCCACTTTACTAGCAATCTCCCTACGTGGAGCCTCAGCACCTTTAACCTCCTGTTCCGTACAGGTTGCAGTTTGTCCTGAGGATGAATGGGAAGACGGGGAACCAATGAGACACTAGCTCTTGGTGTTGGGACAGGCACAGGTCACTCTATTTTCCCATCAAGAAGAAGAATTAACCACAGGCTCAGCCTTCCCCCCGGAACCAGAACAGGGCCTGAAGCCATCCTGCGTTTTGCGGCCAGCTCCCAAAAAAGCGAGTAGTAAAATGGAGCTTCAGAGCACTGCAATTCACAAACCTGCAGAGTTATAAATGATAACTCTCGTCCACAATTATATTGAGGGAAGGCAAAGAAGAGGATTTGAAGTCAAGGCAGAATTGCAGGAAACAGATTTTAGGAGGTAGATTCAAATCGCCTTTAAAGCACAGGAAAAGCGGCAAAACGTTGACAATGATGCCCTTGGCCAAAAAGTGCGTATGCGTTTTTTCCTGAATATATTCAGGAAAAAACGCATACGCCCTTTTTGGCCAACCAAGCAACCTGGAAAGGCAAATCAGTGCTACAAAGAAGTCTTGCTTCCCATCGGTCAAAAGGGTCATGCTGAAAAAAGTTTCAAAACCAGAAATGCAGGACAGGCCATGGAGAAATGGGAGCCTTGCTACACTGATGGGCGGGATGTAAATTGCCAACAGCCACTCTGGAGAAGGGTACGGTGTGTCTTGAAACAGCTAAAAAACACAGCTTAGAGAGTATAGGGCACTTCCACGCATGGGGTTATAAAGTGGGAAAATTAAAAATCAGCAAGACACAAGCACCCCATAGTTTAGGGCTGCTCTGTTGACAAGGACCTCCACTTCATTCCACCTTAAATATCCCAGGAAAGCGAAAAATGGATAAAAAAGTTGTAGTCCTTATGTAAAATGGAATATCACTCAGCCATGAAATCAATATCATAAGGCTAGTAGCAGCATGATGAGTGGATTTAGGTACGACGATTCTAAGTGAAATAAGTCAGACAGAAAAGGACACTTCTCATAAGGTGTCACTTATAGAGGGAATGTAAAAACCGTTACACTTGAACTGAATTACAAAACAGAACAGAGTGACACATGCAGAAAACACACTATGGCTGCTTAACGGGAAAGGGGAGGTGGGGAGATATATAAAACAAGAGTTTCAAATTAGATCAGATACCGTTCCATAAACCCAATATGTAACAGACAAGACCTACTCCTTGCTCAGAGAACTGGACTCAACAGGCCCGATTCACCGCACAAGAATATATCAGACTAGTAATAATCTTAAAACCTATGTATTGATATCTCTCTATTAGTGTGTCAAGTGGGTGTAAAGCGGCATAAACACAGCCGTGAAAAGCAGCTAAACCCCATTATAAAAATAAATTACTTTTAAAAACCCATGAAACAAAGACAGGGAAAGAGAGAGAAATTCTTACACAATTCGTTCAGGGGCTTTGATGCAACCTGGATTGACCATATCTAGACCCACAGCTGGATGAGACATAAGGGTGGACACTCTTGGGGCTGAGAGGTTTGGTGAGGTTGGGTGAGCAAACACAGACCCTTTAAAGTAATACTGCGTGGTACCCATCGCATGGGTCCCAAATCTCCAGGTTCAAGGGCATCTTCCTACATCGAAAACATGCATGAGAAACCCAGAAGATGGTACACCGTGTGATGGGGAAAGGTTTATACAACGCACCTCATTTCTCATCTCCTTGTGCTCGGGTTTGCCATTCCAGCCACTTTACTAGCAATCTCCCTACTTGGAGCATCAACACCTTTAACCTCCTGTTCCGTACAGGTTGCAATTTGTCCTGAGGATGAACGGGAAGACGGGGAACCAATGAGAGACTAGCTCTTGGTGTTGGGACAGGCACAGGTCACTGTATTTTCCCATCAGGAAGAAGAATTAACCACAGGCTCAGCCTTCCCCCCGGAACCAGAACAGGGCCTGAAGCCATCCTGCGCTTTTGCGGCCACCTCCCAAAAAAGCGAGTTGTAAAATGGAGCTTCAGGGCACTGCAATTCACAATCCTACAGAGTTATAAATGATAACTCTCGTCCACAAATATATTGAGGGAAGGCAAAGACGAGGAATTGAAATCAAGGCAGAATTGCAGGAAACAGATTTCAGGAGGTAGATTCGAATCGCCTTTAAAGCACATGAAAAGCGCCAAAACGTTGACAATGATGCCCTTGGCCAAAAAGGGCGTATGCGTTTTTTCCTGAATATATTCAGGAAAAAACGCATACGCCCTTTTTGGCCAACCAAGCAACCTGGAAAGGCAAATCAGTGCTACAAAGAAGTCTCGCTTCCCATCGGTCAAAAGGCCCATGCTGAAAAAAGTTTCAAAACCAGAAATGCAGGACAGGCCATGGAGAAATGGGAGCCTTGCTACACTGATGGGCGGGATGTAAATTGCCAACAGCCACTCTGGAGAAGGGTACGGTGTGTCCTGAAACAGCTAAAAAACACAGCTTAGAGAGCATAGGGCACTTCCACGCATGGGGGTATAAAGTGGGAAAATTAAAAATCAGCAAGACACAAGCACCCCATAGTTTAGGGCTGCTCTGTTGACAAGGACCTCCACTTCATTCCACCTTAAATATCCCAGGAAAGCGAAAAATGGATAAAAAAGTTGTAGTCCTTATGTAAAATGGAATATCACTCAGCCATGAAATCAATATCATAAGGCTAGTAGCAGCATGATGAGTGGATTTAGGTACGACGATTCTAAGTGAAATAAGTCACACAGAAAAGGACACTTCTCATAAGGTGTCACTTATAGAGGGAATGTAAAAACCGTTACACTTGAACTGAATTACAAAACAGAACAGAGTCTCACATGCAGAAAACACACTATGGCTGCTTAACTGGAAAGGTGAGGTGGGGTGATACATAAAACAAGAGTTTCAAATTAGCTCAGATACCGTTCCATAAACCCAATATGTAATAGACAAAACCTACTCCTTGCTCAGAGAACTGGACTCAACACACCCGATTCACCGCACAAGAATATATCTGACTAGTAATAATCTTAAAACCTATGTATTGATATCTCTCTGTTAGTGTGTCAAGTGGGTGTAAAGCGGCATAAACACAGCCGTGAAAAGCAGCTAAACCCCATTATAAAAATAAATTACTTTTAAAAACCCATGAAACAAAGACAGGGAAAGAGAGAGAAATTCTTACACAATTCGTTCAGGGGCTTTGATGCAACCGGGATTGACCATATGTAGACCCACAGCTGGATGAGACATAAGGGTGGACACTCTTGGGGCTGAGAGGTTTGGTGAAGTTGGGTGAGCAAACGCAGACCCTTTAAAGTAGTACTGCGTGCTTCCCGTCGCATGGGTCCCAAATCTCCAGGTTCAAGGGCATCTTCCTACATCGAAAACATGCATGAGAAACCCAGAAGATGGTACACCGTGTGATGGGGAAAGGTTTCTAAAACGCACCTCATTTCTCATCTCCTTGTGCTCGGGTTCGCCATTCCAGCCACTTTATTAGCAATCTCCCTACGTGGAGCATCAGCACCTTTAACCTCCTGTTCCGTACAGGTTGCAATTTGTCCTGAGGATGAATGGGAAGACGGGGAACCAATGAGAGACTAGCTCTTGGTGTTGGGACAGGCACAGGTCACTCTATTTTCCCATCAGGAAGAAGAATTAACCACAGGCTCACCCTGCCCACTGGAACCAGAACAGGGCCTGAAGCCATCCTGCGCTTTTGCGGCCAGCTCCCAAAAAAGCGAGTTGTAAAATGGAGCTTCAGGGCACAGCAATTCACAAACCTGCAGAGTTATAAATGATAACTCTCGTCTACAAATATATTGAGTGAAGGCAAAGAAGAGGATTTGAAGTCAAGCAGAATTGCAGGAAACAGATTTTAGGAGGTAGATTCGAATCGCCTTTAAAGCACATGAAAAGCGGCAAAACGTTGACAATGATGCCCTTGGCCAAAAAGGGCGTATGCGCTTTTTCCTGAATATATTCAGGAAAAAACGCATACGCCCTTTTTGGCCAACCAAGCAACCTGGAAAGGCAAATCAGCGCTACAAAGAAGTCTCGCTTCCCATCGGTCAAAAGGGCCATGCTGAAAATGTTTCAAAACCAGAAATGCAGGACAGGCCATGGAGAAATGGGAGCCTTGCTACACTGATGGGCGGGATGTAAATTGCCAGCAGCCACTCTGGAGAAGGGTACGGTGTGTCCTGAAACAGCTAAAAAACACAGCTTAGAGAGCATAGGGCACTTCCACGCATGGGGGTATAAAGTGGGAAAATTAAAAATCAGCAAGACACAAGCACCCCATAGTTTAGGGCTGCTCTGTTGACAAGGACCTCCACTTCATTCCACCTTAAATATCCCAGGAAAGCGAAAAATGGATAAAAAAGTTGTAGTCCTTATGTACAATGGAATATCACTCAGCCATGAAATCAATATCATAAGGCTAGTAGCAGCATGATGAGTGGATTTAGGTACGACGATTCTAAGTGAAATAAGTCACACAGAAAAGGACACTTCTCATAAGGTGTCACTTATAGAGGGAATGTAAAAACCTTTACACTTGAACTGAATTACAAAACAGAACAGAGTCACACATGCAGAAAACACACTATGGCTGCTTAACTGGAAAGGTGAGGTGGGGTGATACATAAAACAAGAGTTTCAAATTAGCTCAGATACCGTTCCATAAACCCAATATGTAATAGACAAAACCTACTCCTTGCTCAGAGAACTGGACTCAACACGCCAGATTCACCGCACAAGAATATATCTGACTAGTAATAATCTTAAAACCTATGAATTGATATCTCTCTGTTAGTGTCAAGTGGGTGTAAAGCGGCATAAACACAGCCGTGAAAAGCAGCTAAAGCCCATTATAAAAATAAATTACTTTTAAATACCCATGAAACAAAGACAGTGAAAGAGAGAGAAAGTCTTACACAATTCGTTCAGGGGCTGTGATGCAACCTGGATTGACCATATCTAGACCCACAGCTGGATGAGACATAAGGGTGGACACTCTTGGGGCTGAGAGGTTTGGTGAAGTTGGGTGAGCAAACGCAGACCCTTTAAAGTAGTACTGCGTGCTACCCGTCGCATGGGTCCCAAATCTCCAGGTTCAAGGGCATCTTCCTACATCGAAAACAGGCATGAGAAACCCAGAAGATGGTACACCGTGTGATGGGGAAAGGTTTCTAAAACGCACCTCATTTCTCATCTCCTTGTGCTCGGGTTTGCCATTCCAGCCACTTTACTAGCAATCTCCCTACTTGGAGCATCAGCACCTTTAACCTCCTGTTCTGTACAGGTTGCAATTTGTCCTGAGGATGAACCGGAAGACGGGGAACCAATGAGAGAGTAGCTCTTGGTGTTGGGACAGGCACAGGTCACTCTATTTTCCCATCAGGAAGAAGAATTAACCACAGGCTCAGCCTGCCCCCCGGAACCAGAACAGGGCCTGAAGCCATCCTGCGCTTTTGCGGCCAGCTGCCAAAAAAGCGAGTTGTAAAATGGAGCTTCAGGGCACTGCAATTCACAAACCTGCAGAGTTATAAGTGATAACTCTCGTCCACAAATATATTGAGTGAAGGCAAAGAAGAGGATTTGAAGTCAAGCAGAATTGCAGGAAACAGATTTTAGGAGGTAGATTCGAATCGCCTTTGAAGCACATGAAAAGCGGCAAAACGTTGACAATGATGCCCTTGGCCAAAAAGGGCGTATGCGTTTTTTCCTGAATATATTCAGGAAAAAACGCATACGCCCTTTTTGGCCAACCAAGCAACCTAGAAAGGCAAATCAGCGCTACAAAGAAGTCTCGCTTCCCATCGGTCAAAAGGGCCATGCTGAAAAAAGTGTCAAAACCAGAAATGCAGGACAGGCCATGGAGAAATGGGAGGCTTGCTACACTGATGGGCGGGATGTAAATTGCCAGCAGCCACTCTGGAGAAGGGTACGGTGTGTCCTGAAACAGCTAAAAAACACAGCTTAGAGAGCATAGGGCACTTCCACGCATGGGGGTATAAAGTGGGAAAATTAAATATCAGCAAGACACAAGCACCCCATAGTTTAGGGCTGCTCTGTTGACAAGGACCTCCACTTCATTCCACCTTAAATATCCCAGGAAAGCGAAAAATGGATAAAAAAGTTGTAGTCCTTATGTACAATGGAATATCACTCAGCCATGAAATCAATATCATAAGGCTAGTAGCAGCATGATGAGTGGATTTAGGTACGACGATTCTAAGTGAAATAAGTCACACAGAAAAGGACACTTCTCATAAGGTGTCACTTATAGAGGGAATGTAAAAACCGTTACACTTGAACTGAATTACAAAACAGAACAGAGTCACACATGCAGAAAACACACTATGGCTGCTTAACTGGAAAGGTGAGGTTGGGTGATACATAAAACAAGAGTTTCAAATTAGCTCAGATACCGTTCCATAAACCCAATATGTAATAGACAAAACCTACTCCTTGCTCAGAGAACTGGACTCAACACGCCTGATTCACCGCACAAGAATATATCTGACTAGTAATAATCTTAAAACCTATGAATTGATATCTCTCTGTTAGTGTGTCAAGTGGGTGTAAAGCGGCATAAACACAGCCGTGAAAAGCAGCTAAACCCCATTATAAAAATAAATTACTTTTAAAAACCCATGAAACAAAGACAGTGAAAGAGAGAGAAATTCTTACACAATTCGTTCAGGGGCTGTGATGCAACCTGGATTGACCATATCTAGACCCACAGGTGGATGAGACATAAGGGTGGACACTCTTGGGGCTGAGAGGTTTGGTGAGGTTGGGTGAGCAAACATAGACCCTTTAAAGTAATACTGCGTGGTACCCATCGCATGGGTCCCAAATCTCCAGGTTCAAGGGCATCTTCCTACATCGAAAACATGCATGAGAAACCCAGAAGATGGTACACCATGTGTTGGGGAAAGGTTTCTAAAACGCACCTCATTTCTCATCTCCTTGTGCTCGGGTTCGCCATTCCAGCCACTTTACTAGCAATCTCCCCACGTGGAGCATCAGCACCTTTAACCTCCTGTTCCGTACAGGTTGCAATTTTTCCTGAGGATGAATGGGAAGACGGGGAACCAATGAGAGACTAGCTCTTGGTGTTGGGACAGGCACAGGTCACTCTATTTTCCCATCAGGAAGAAGAATTAACTACAGGCTCACCCTGCCCACCGGAACCAGAACAGGGTCTGAAGCCATCCTGCGCTTTTGCGGCCAGCTCCCAAAAAAGCGAGTTGTAAAATGGAGCTTCAGGGCACTGCAATACACAATCCTACAGAGTTATAAATGATAACTCTCGTCCACAAATATATTGAGGGAAGGCAAAGACGAGGAATTGAAATCAAGGCAGAATTGCAGGAAACAGATTTTAGGAGGTAGATTCGAATCGCCTTTAAAGCACATGAAAAGCGGCAAAACGTTGACAATGATGCCCTTGGCCAAAAAGGGCGTATGCGTTTTTTCCTGAATATATTCAGGAAAAAACGCATACGCCCTTTTTGGCCAACCAAGCAACCTGGAAAGGCAAATCAGCGCTACAAAGAAGTCTCGCTTCCCATCGGTCAAAAGGGCCATGTTGAAAAAAGTGTCAGAACCAGAAATGCAGGACAGGCCATGGAGAAATGGGAGGCTTGCTACACTGATGGGCGGGATGTAAATTGCCAACAGCCACTCTGGAGAAGTGTACGGTGTGTCCTGAAACATCTAAAAAACACAGCTTAGAGAGCATAGGGCACTTCCACGCATGGGGGTATAAAGTGGGAAAATTAAAAATCAGCAAGACACAAGCACCCCAAAGTTTAGGGATGCTCTGTTGACAAGGACCTCCACTTCATTCCACCTTAAATATCCCAGGAAAGCGAAAAATGGATAAAAAATTTGAAGTCCTTATGTACAATGGCATACCACTCAGCCATGAAATCAATGTCATAAGGGTAGTAGCAGCATGATGAGTGGATTTAGGTACGACGATTCTAAGTGAAATAAGTCACACAGAAAAGGACACTTCTCATAAGGTGTCACTTATAGAGGGAATGTAAAAACCGTTACACTTGAACTGAATTACAAAACAGAACAGAGTCACACATGCAGAAAACACACTATGGCTGCTTAACGGGAAAGCGAGGTGGGGTGATACATAAAGCAAGAGTTTCAAATTAGCTCAGATACCGTTCCATAAACCCAATATGTAATAGACAAAACCGACTCCTTGCTCAGAGAACTGGACACAACACGCCCGATTCACCCCACAAGAATATATCTGACTAGTAATAATCTTAAAACCTATGAATTGATATCTCTCTGTTAGTGTGTCAAGTGGGTGTAAAGCGGCATAAACACAGCCGTGAAAAGCAGCTAAACCCCATTATAAAAATAAATTACTTTTAAAAACCCATGAAACAAAGACAGGGAAAGAGAGAGAAATTCTTACACAATTCGTTCAGGGGCTGTGATGCAACCTGGATTGACCATATCTAGACCCACAGCTGGATGAGACATAAGGGTGGACACTCTTGGGGCTGAGAGGTTTGGTGAAGTTGGGTGAGCAAACGCAGACCCTTTAAAGTAATACTGCTTGCTACCCATCGCATGGGTCCCAAATCTCCAGGTTCAAGGGCATCTTCCTACATCGAAAACAGGCATGAGAAACCCAGAAGATGGTACACCGTGTGATGGGGAAAGGTTTCTAAAACGCACCTCATTTCTCATCTCCTTGTGCTCGGGTTCGCCATTCCAGCCACTTTACTAGCAATCTCCCTACTTGGAGCATCAGCACCTTTAACCTCCTGTTCCGTACAGGTTGCAATTTGTCCTGAGGATGAACGGGAAGACGGGGAACCAATGAGAGACAAGCTCTTGGTGTTGGGACAGGCACAGGTCACTCTATTTTCCCATCAGGAAGAAGAATTAACTACAGGCTCACCCTGCCCACCGGAACCAGAACAGGGCCTGAAGCCATCCTGCGTTTTGCGGCCAGCTCCCAAAAAAGCGAGTAGTAAAATGGAGCTTCAGGGCACTGCAATTCACAAACCTGCAGAGTTATAAATGATAACTCTCGTCCACAAATATATTGAGGGAAGGCAAAGAAGAGGATTTGAAGTCAAGGCAGAATTGCAGGAAACAGATTTTAGGAGGTAGATTCAAATCGCCTTTAAAGCACAGGAAAAGCGGCAAAACGTTGACAATGATGCCCTTGGCCAAAAAGTGCGTATGCGTTTTTTCCTGAATATATTCAGGAAAAAACGCATACGCCCTTTTTGGCCAACCAAGCAACCTGGAAAGGCAAATCAGTGCTACAAAGAAGTCTTGCTTCCCATCGGTCAAAAGGGTCATGCTGAAAAAAGTTTCAAAACCAGAAATGCAGGACAGGCCATGGAGAAATGGGAGCCTTGCTACACTGATGGGCGGGATGTAAATTGCCAACAGCCACTCTGGAGAAGGGTACGGTGTGTCTTGAAACAGCTAAAAAACACAGCTTAGAGAGTATAGGGCACTTCCACGCATGGGGTTATAAAGTGGGAAAATTAAAAATCAGCAAGACACAAGCACCCCATAGTTTAGGGCTGCTCTGTTGACAAGGACCTCCACTTCATTCCACCTTAAATATCCCAGGAAAGCGAAAAATGGATAAAAAAGTTGTAGTCCTTATGTAAAATGGAATATCACTCAGCCATGAAATCAATATCATAAGGCTAGTAGCAGCATGATGAGTGGATTTAGGTACGATGATTCTAAGTGAAATAAGTCAGACAGAAAAGGACACTTCTCATAAGGTGTCACTTATAGAGGGAATGTAAAAACCGTTACACTTGAACTGAATTACAAAACAGAACAGAGTGACACATGCAGAAAACACACTATGGCTGCTTAACGGGAAAGGGGAGGTGGGGAGATATATAAAACAAGAGTTTCAAATTAGATCAGATACCGTTCCATAAACCCAATATGTAACAGACAAGACCTACTCCTTGCTCAGAGAACTGGACTCAACAGGCCCGATTCACCGCACAAGAATATATCTGACTAGTAATAATCTTAAAACCTATGTATTGATATCTCTCTATTAGTGTGTCAAGTGGGTGTAAAGCGGCATAAACACAGCCGTGAAAAGCAGCTAAACCCCATTATAAAAATAAATTACTTTTAAAAACCCATGAAACAAAGACAGGGAAAGAGAGAGAAATTCTTACACAATTCGTTCAGGGGCTTTGATGCAACCTGGATTGACCATATCTAGACCCACAGCTGGATGAGACATAAGGGTGGACACTCTTGGGGCTGAGAGGTTTGGTGAGGTTGGGTGAGGAAACACAGACCCTTTAAAGTAATACTGCGTGGTACCCATCGCATGGGTCCCAAATCTCCAGGTTCAAGGGCATCTTCCTACATCGAAAACATGCATGAGAAACCCAGAAGATGGTACACCGTGTGATGGGGAAAGGTTTATACAACGCACCTCATTTCTCATCTCCTTGTGCTCGGGTTTGCCATTCCAGCCACTTTACTAGCAATCTCCCTACTTGGAGCATCAACACCTTTAACCTCCTGTTCCGTACAGGTTGCAATTTGTCCTGAGGATGAACGGGAAGACGGGGAACCAATGAGAGACTAGCTCTTGGTGTTGGGACAGGCACAGGTCACTGTATTTTCCCATCAGGAAGAAGAATTAACCACAGGCTCAGCCTTCCCCCCGGAACCAGAACAGGGCCTGAAGCCATCCTGCGCTTTTGCGGCCACCTCCCAAAAAAGCGAGTTGTAAAATGGAGCTTCAGGGCACTGCAATTCACAATCCTACAGAGTTATAAATGATAACTCTCGTCCACAAATATATTGAGGGAAGGCAAAGACGAGGAATTGAAATCAAGGCAGAATTGCAGGAAACAGATTTCAGGAGGTAGATTCGAATCGCATTTAAAGCACATGAAAAGCGCCAAAACGTTGACAATGATGCCCTTGGCCAAAAAGGGCGTATGCGTTTTTTCCTGAATATATTCAGGAAAAAACGCATACGCCCTTTTTGGCCAACCAAGCAACCTGGAAAGGCAAATCAGTGCTACAAAGAAGTCTCGCTTCCCATCGGTCAAAAGGCCCATGCTGAAAAAAGTTTCAAAACCAGAAATGCAGGACAGGCCATGGAGAAATGGGAGCCTTGCTACACTGATGGGCGGGATGTAAATTGCCAACAGCCACTCTGGAGAAGGGTACGGTGTGTCCTGAAACAGCTAAAAAACACAGCTTAGAGAGCATAGGGCACTTCCACGCATGGGGGTATAAAGTGGGAAAATTAAAAATCAGCAAGACACAAGCACCCCATAGTTTAGGGCTGCTCTGTTGACAAGGACCTCCACTTCATTCCACCTTAAATATCCCAGGAAAGCGAAAAATGGATAAAAAAGTTGTAGTCCTTATGTAAAATGGAATATCACTCAGCCATGAAATCAATATCATAAGGCTAGTAGCAGCATGATGAGTGGATTTAGGTACGACGATTCTAAGTGAAATAAATCACACAGAAAAGGACACTTCTCATAAGGTGTCACTTATAGAGGGAATGTAAAAACCGTTACACTTGAACTGAATTACAAAACAGAACAGAGTCTCACATGCAGAAAACACACTATGGCTGCTTAACTGGAAAGGTGAGGTGGGGTGATACATAAAACAAGAGTTTCAAATTAGCTCAGATACCGTTCCATAAACCCAATATGTAATAGACAAAACCTACTCCTTGCTCAGAGAACTGGACTCAACACGCCCGATTCACCGCACAAGAATATATCTGACTAGTAATAATCTTAAAACCTATGTATTGATATCTCTCTATTAGTCTGTCAAGTGGGTGTAAAGCGGCATAAACACAGCCGTGAAAAGCAGCTAAACCCCATTATAAAAATAAATTACTTTTAAAAACCCATGAAACAAAGACAGGGAAAGAGAGAGAAATTCTTACACAATTCGTTCAGGGGCTTTGATGTAACCGGGATTGACCATATGTAGACCCACAGCTGGATGAGACATAAGGGTGGACACTCTTGGGGCTGAGAGGTTTGGTGAAGTTGGGTGAGCAAACGCAGACCCTTTAAAGTAGTACTGCGTGCTTCCCGTCGCATGGGTCCCAAATCTCCAGGTTCAAGGGCATCTTCCTACATCGAAAACATGCATGAGAAACCCAGAAGATGGTACACCGTGTGATGGGGAAAGGTTTCTAAAACGCACCTCATTTCTCATCTCCTTGTGCTCGGGTTCGCCATTCCAGCCACTTTATTAGCAATCTCCCTACGTGGAGCATCAGCACCTTTAACCTCCTGTTCCGTACAGGTTGCAATTTGTCCTGAGGATGAATGGGAAGACGGGGAACCAATGAGAGACTAGCTCTTGGTGTTGGGACAGGCACAGGTCACTCTATTTTCCCATCAGGAAGAAGAATTAACCACAGGCTCACCCTGCCCACTGGAACCAGAACAGGGCCTGAAGCCATCCTGCGCTTTTGCGGCCAGCTCCCAAAAAAGCGAGTTGTAAAATGGAGCTTCAGGGCACAGCAATTCACAAACCTGCAGAGTTATAAATGATAACTCTCGTCCACAAATATATTGAGGGAAAGCAAAGAAGAGCATTTGAAATCAAGGCAGAATTGCAGGAAACAGATTTCAGGAGGTAGATTCGAATCGCCTTTAAAGCACATGAAAAGCGGCAAAACGTTGACAATGATGCCCTTGGCCAAAAAGGGCGTATGCGTTTTTTCCTGAATATATTCAGGAAAAAACGCATACGCCCTTTTTGGCCAACCAAGCAACCTGGAAAGGCAAATCAGTGCTACAATGAAGTCTCGCTTCCCATCCATCAAAAAGGCCATGCTGAAAAAAGTGTCAAAACCAGAAATGCAGGACAGGCCATGGAGAAATGGGAGCCTTGCTACACTGATGGGCGGGATGTAAATTGCCAACAGCCACTCTGGAGAAGGGTACGGTGTGTCCTGAAACATCTAAAAAACACAGCTTAGAGAGCATAGGGCACTTCCACGCATGGGGGTATAAAGTGGGAAAATTAAAAATCAGCAAGACACAAGCACCCCAAAGTTTAGGGCTGCTCTGTTGACAAGGACCTCCACTTCATTCCACCTTAAATATCCCAGGAAAGAGAAAAATGGATAAAAAAGTTGTGGTCCTTATGTACGATGGAATATCACTCATCCATGAAATCAATATCATAAGGCTAGTAGCAGCATGATGAGTGGATTTAGGTACGACGATTCTAAGTGAAATAAGTCACACAGAAAAGGACACTTCTCATAAGGTGTCACTTATAGAGGGAATGTAAAAACCTTTACACTTGAACTGAATTACAAAACAGAACAGAGTCACACATGCAGAAAACACACTATGGCTGCTTAACTGGAAAGGTGAGGTGGGGTGATACATAAAACAAGAGTTTCAAATTAGCTCAGATACCGTTCCATAAACCCAATATGTAATAGACAAAACCTACTCCTTGCTCAGAGAACTGGACTCAACACGCCAGATTCACCGCACAAGAATATATCTGACTAGTAATAATCTTAAAACCTATGAATTGATATCTCTCTGTTAGTGTCAAGTGGGTGTAAAGCGGCATAAACACAGCCGTGAAAAGCAGCTAAAGCCCATTATAAAAATAAATTACTTTTAAATACCCATGAAACAAAGACAGTGAAAGAGAGAGAAAGTCTTACACAATTCGTTCAGGGGCTGTGATGCAACCTGGATTGACCATATCTAGACCCACAGCTGGATGAGACATAAGGGTGGACACTCTTGGGGCTGAGAGGTTTGGTGAAGTTGGGTGAGCAAACGCAGACCCTTTAAAGTAGTACTGCGTGCTACCCGTCGCATGGGTCCCAAATCTCCAGGTTCAAGGGCATCTTCCTACATCGAAAACAGGCATGAGAAACCCAGAAGATGGTACACCGTGTGATGGGGAAAGGTTTCTAAAACGCACCTCATTTCTCATCTCCTTGTGCTCGGGTTTGCCATTCCAGCCACTTTACTAGCAATCTCCCTACTTGGAGCATCAGCACCTTTAACCTCCTGTTCTGTACAGGTTGCAATTTGTCGTGAGGATGAACCGGAAGACGGGGAACCAATGAGAGACTAGCTCTTGGTGTTGGGACAGGCACAGGTCACTCTATTTTCCCATCAGGAAGAAGAATTAACCACAGGCTCAGCCTGCCCCCCGGAACCAGAACAGGGCCTGAAGCCATCCTGCGCTTTTGCGGCCAGCTCCCAAAAAAGCGAGTTGTAAAATGGAGCTTCAGGGCACTGCAATTCACAAACCTGCAGAGTTATAAGTGATAACTCTCGTCCACAAATATATTGAGTGAAGGCAAAGAAGAGGATTTGAAGTCAAGCAGAATTGCAGGAAACAGATTTTAGGAGGTAGATTCGAATCGCCTTTAAAGCACATGAAAAGCGGCAAAACGTTGACAATGATGCCCTTGGCCAAAAAGGGCGTATGCGTTTTTTCCTGAATATATTCAGGAAAAAACGCATACGCCGTTTTTGGCCAACCAAGCAACCTGGAAAGGCAAATCAGCGCTACAAAGAAGTCTCGCTTCCCATCGGTCAAAAGGGCCATGCTGAAAATGTTTCAAAACCAGAAATGCAGGACAGGCCATGGAGAAATGGGAGCCTTGCTACACTGATGGGCGGGATGTAAATTGCCAGCAGCCACTCTGGAGAAGGGTACGGTGTGTCCTGAAACAGCTAAAAAACACAGCTTAGAGAGCATAGGGCACTTCCACGCATGGGGGTATAAAGTGGGAAAATTAAAAATCAGCAAGACACAAGCACCCCATAGTTTAGGGCTGCTCTGTTGACAAGGACCTCCACTTCATTCCACCTTAAATATCCCAGGAAAGCGAAAAATGGATAAAAAAGTTGTAGTCCTTATGTACAATGGAATATCACTCAGCCATGAAATCAATATCATAAGGCTAGTAGCAGCATGATGAGTGGATTTAGGTACGACGATTCTAAGTGAAATAAGTCACACAGAAAAGGACACTTCTCATAAGGTGTCACTTATAGAGGGAATGTAAAAACCGTTACACTTGAACTGAATTACAAAACAGAACAGAGTCACACATGCAGAAAACACACTATGGCTGCTTAACTGGAAAGGTGAGGTTGGGTGATACATAAAACAAGAGTTTCAAATTAGCTCAGATACCGTTCCATAAACCCAATATGTAATAGACAAAACCTACTCCTTGCTCAGAGAACTGGACTCAACACGCCTGATTCACCGCACAAGAATATATCTGACTAGTAATAATCTTAAAACCTATGAATTGATATCTCTCTATTAGTGTGTCAAGTGGGTGTAAAGCGGCATAAACACAGCCGGAAAAGCAGCTAAACCCCATTATAAAAATAAATTACTTTTAAAAACCCATGAAACAAAGACAGGGAAAGAGAGAGAAATTCTTACACAATTCGTTCAGGGGCTTTGATGCAACCTGGATTGACCATATCTATACCCACAGCTGGATGAGACATAAGGGTGGACACTCTTGGGGCTGAGAGGTTTGGTGAGGTTGGGTAGGCAAACACAGACCCTTTAAAGTAATACTGCGTGCTACCCATCGCATGGGTCCTAAATCTCCAGGTTCAAGGGCATCTTCCTACATCGAAAACAGGCATGAGAAACCCAGAAGATGGTACACCGTGTGATGGGGAAAGGTTTCTAAAACACACCTCATTTCTCATCTCCTTGTGCTCGGATTCGCCATTCCAGCCACTTTACTAGCAATCTCCCTACTTGGAGCATCAGCACCTTTAACCTCCTGTTCCGTACAGGTTGCAATTTGTCCTGAGGATGAATGGGAAGACGGGGAACCAATGAGAGACTAGCTCTTGGTGTTGGGACAGGCACAGGTCACTCTATTTTCCCATCAAGAAGAAGAATTAACCACAGGCTCAGCCTGCCCCCCGGAACCAGAACAGGGCCTGAAGCCATCCTGCGCTTTTGCGGCCAGCTCACAAAAAAGCAAGTTGTAAAATGGAGCTTCAGGGCACAGCAATTCACAAACCTGCAGAGTTATAAATGATAACTCTCGTCCACAAATATATTGAGGGAAGGCAAAGAAGAGGATTTGAAGTCAAGGCAGAATTGCAGGAAACAGATTTCAGGAGGTAGATTCGAATCGCCTTTAAAGCACATGAAAAGCGGCAAAACGTTGACAATGATGCCCTTGGCCAAAAAGGGCGTATGCGTTTTTTCCTGAATATATTCAGGAAAAAACGCATACGCCCTTTTTGGCCAACCAAGCAACCTGGAAAGGCAAATCAGCGCTACAAAGAAGTCTCGCTTCCCATCGGTCAAAAGGGCCATGCTGAAAAAAGTGTCAAAACCAGAAATGCAGGACAGGCCATGGAGAAATGGGAGCCTTGCTACACTCATGGGCGGGATGTAAATTGCCAACAGCCAGTCTGGAGAAGGGTACGGTGTGTCCTGAAACAGCTAAAAAACACAGCTTAGAGAGCATAGGGCACTTACACGCATGGGGGTATAAAGTGGGAAAATTAAAAATCAGCAAGACACAAGCACCCCAAAGTTTAGGGCTGCTCTGTTGACAAGGACCTCCACTTCATTCCACCTTAAATATCCCAGGAAAGAGAAAAATGGATAAAAAAGTTGTAGACCTTATGTACAATGGAATATCACTCAGCCATGAAATCAATATCATAAGGCTAGTAGCAGCATGATGAGTGGATTTAGGTACGACGATTCTAAGTGAAATAAGTCACACAGAAAAGGACACTTCTCATAAGGTGTCACTTATAGACGGAATGTAAAAACCGTTACACTTGAACTGAATTAAAAACAGAACAGAGTGACACATGCAGAAAACACACTATGGCTGCTTAACGGGAAAGGGGAGGTGGGGAGATACATAAAACAAGAGTTTCAAATTAGATCAGATACCGTTCCATAAACCCAATATGTAACAGACAAGACCTACTCCTTGCTCAGAGAACTGGACTCAACACGCCCGATTCACCGCCCAAGAATATATCTGACTAGTAATAATCTTAAAACCTATGTATTGATATCTCTCTATTAGTGTGTCAAGTGGGTGTAAAGCGGCATAAACACAGCCGTGAAAAGCAGCTAAACCCCATTATAAAAATAAATTACTTTTAAAAACCCATGAAACAAAGACAGGGAAAGAGAGAGAAATTCTTACACAATTCGTTCAGGGGCTGTGATGCAACCTGGATTGACCATATCTAGACCCACAGGTGGATGAGACATAAGGGTGGACACTCTTGGGGCTGAGAGGTTTGGTGAGGTTGGGTGAGCAAACATAGACCCTTTAAAGTAATACTGCGTGGTACCCATCGCATGGGTCCCAAATCTCCAGGTTCAAGGGCATCTTCCTACATCGAAAACATGCATGAGAAACCCAGAAGATGGTACACCATGTGTTGGGGAAAGGTTTCTAAAACGCACCTCATTTCTCATCTCCTTGTGCTCGGGTTCGCCATTCCAGCCACTTTACTAGCAATCTCCCTACGTGGAGCATCAGCACCTTTAACCTCCTGTTCCGTACAGGTTGCAATTTTTCCTGAGGATGAATGGGAAGACGGGGAACCAATGAGAGACTAGCTCTTGGTGTTGGGACAGGCACAGGTCACTCTATTTTCGCATCAGGAAGAAGAATTAACTACAGGCTCACCCTGCCCACCGGAACCAGAACAGGGCCTGAAGCCATCCTGCGCTTTTGCGGCCAGCTCCCAAAAAAGCGAGTTGTAAAATGGAGCTTCAGGGCACAGCAATTCACAAACCTGCAGAGTTATAAATGACAACTCTCGTCCACAAATATATTGAGGGAAGGCAAAGAAGAGGATTTGAAATCAAGGCACAATTGCAGGAAACAGATTTCAGGAGGTAGATTCGAATCGCCTTTAAAGCACATGAAAAGCAGCAAAACGTTGACAATGATGCCCTTGGCCAAAAAGGGCGTATGCGTTTTTTCCTGTATATATTCAGGAAAAAACGCATACGCCCTTTTTGGCCAACCAAGCAACCGGGAAAGGCAAATCAGCGCTACAAAGAAGTCTCGCTTCCCATCGGTCAAAAGGGCCATGCTGAAAAAAGTTTCAAAACCAGAAATGCAGGACAGGCCATGGAGAAATGGGAGCCTTGCTACACTGATGGGCGGGATGTAAATTGCCAACAGCCAGTCTGGAGAAGGGTACGGTGTGTCCTGAAACAGCTAAAAAACACAGCTTAGAGAGCATAGGGCACTTCCACGCATGGGGGTATAAAGTGGGAAAATTAAAAATCAGCAAGACACAAGCACCCCAAAGTTTAGGGCTGCTCTGTTGACAAGGACCTCCACTTCATTCCACCTTAAATATCCCAGGAAAGCGAAAAATGGATAAAAAAGTTGTAGACCTTATGTACAATGGAATATCACTCAGCCATGAAATCAATATCATAAGGCTAGTAGCAGCATGATGAGTGGATTTAGGTACGACGATTCTAAGTGAAATAAGTCACACAGAAAAGGACACTTCTCATAAGGTGTCACTTATAGAGGGAATGTAAAAACCATTACACTTGAACTGAGTTACAAAACAGAACAGAGTCACACATGCAGAAAACACACTATGGCTGCTTAACGGGAAAGCGCGGTGGGGTGATACATAAAGCAAGAGTTTCAAATTAGCTCAGATACCGTTCCATAAACCCAATATGTAATAGACAAGACCTACTCCTTGCTCAGAGAACTGGACTCAACACGGCCGATTCAGCACACAAGAATATATCTGACTAGTAATAATCTTAAAACCTATGTATTGATATCTCTCTGTTAGTGTGTCAAGTGGGTGTAAAGCGGCATAAACACAGCCGTGAAAAGCAGCTAAACCCCATTATAAAAATAAATTACTTTTAAAAACCCATGAAACAAAGACAGTGAAAGAGAGAGAAATTCTTACACAATTCGTTCAGGGGCTGTGATGCAACCTGGATTGACCATATCTAGACCCACAGGTGGATGAGACATAAGGGTGGACACTCTTGGGGCTGAGAGGTTTGGTGAGGTTGGGTGAGCAAACATAGATCCTTTAAAGTAATACTGCGTGGTACCCATCGCATGGGTCCCAAATCTCCAGGTTCAAGGGCATCTTCCTACATCGAAAACATGCATGAGAAACCCAGAAGATGGTACACCATGTGTTGGGGAAAGGTTTCTAAAACGCACCTCATTTCTCATCTCCTTGTGCTCGGGTTCGCCATTCCAGCCACTTTACTAGCAATCTCCCTACGTGGAGCATCAGCACCTTTAACCTCCTGTTCCGTACAGGTTGCAATTTTTCCTGAGGATGAATGGGAAGACGGGGAACCAATGAGAGACTAGCTCTTGGTGTTGGGACAGGCACAGGTCACTCTATTTTCCCATCAGGAAGAAGAATTAACTACAGGCTCACCCTGCCCACCGGAACCAGAACAGGGCCTGAAGCCATCCTGCGCTTTTGCGGCCAGCTCCCAAAAAAGCGAGTTGTAAAATGGAGCTTCAGGGCACAGCAATTCACAAACCTGCAGAGTTATAAATGACAACTCTCGTCCACAAATATATTGAGGGAAGGCAAAGAAGAGGATTTGAAATCAAGGCACAATTGCAGGAAACAGATTTCAGGAGGTAGATTCGAATCGCCTTTAAAGCACATGAAAAGCAGCAAAACGTTGACAATGATGCCCTTGGCCAAAAAGGGCGTATGCGTTTTTTCCTGAATATATTCAGGAAAAAACGCATACGCCCTTTTTGGCCAACCAAGCAACCGGGAAAGGCAAATCAGCGCTACAAAGAAGTCTCGCTTCCCATCGGTCAAAAGGGCCATGCTGAAAAAAGTTTCAAAACCAGAAATGCAGGACAGGCCATGGAGAAATGGGAGCCTTGCTACACTGATGGGCGGGATGTAAATTGCCAACAGCCAGTCTGGAGAAGGGTACGGTGTGTCCTGAAACAGCTAAAAAACACAGCTTAGAGAGCATAGGGCACTTCCACGCATGGGGGTATAAAGTGGGAAAATTAAAAATCAGCAAGACACAAGCACCCCAAAGTTTAGGGCTGCTCTGTTGACAAGGACCTCCACTTCATTCCACCTTAAATATCCCAGGAAAGCAAAAAATGGATAAAAAAGTTGTAGACCTTATGTACAATGGAATATCACTCAGCCATGAAATCAATATCATAAGGCTAGTAGCAGCATGATGAGTGGATTTAGGTACGACGATTCTAAGTGAAATAAGTCACACAGAAAAGGACACTTCTCATAAGGTGTCACTTATAGAGGGAATGTAAAAACCGTTACACTTGAACTGAGTTACAAAACAGAACAGAGTCACACATGCAGAAAACACACTATGGCTGCTTAACGGGAAAGCGCGGTGGGGTGATACATAAAGCAAGAGTTTCAAATTAGCTCAGATACCGTTCCATAAACCCAATATGTAATAGACAAGACCTACTCCTTGCTCAGAGAACTGGACTCAACACGGCCGATTCAGCACACAAGAATATATCCGACTAGTAATAATCTTAAAACCTATGTATTGATATCTCTCTGTTAGTGTGTCAAGTGGGTGTAAAGCGGCATAAACACAGCCGTGAAAAGCAGCTAAACCCCATTATAAAAATAAATTACTTTTAAAAACCCATGAAACAAAGACAGTGAAAGAGAGAGAAATTTTTACACAATTCGTTCAGGGGCTGTGATGCAACCTGGATTGACCATATCTAGACCCACAGGTGGATGAGACATAAGGGTGGACACTCTTGGGGCTGAGAGGTTTGGTGAGGTTGGGTGAGCAAACATAGACCCTTTAAAGTAATACTGCGTGGTACCCATCGCATGGGTCCCAAATCTCCAGGTTCAAGGGCATCTTCCTACATCGAAAACATGCATGAGAAACCCAGAAGATGGTACACCATGTGTTGGGGAAAGGTTTCTAAAACGCACCTCATTTCTCATCTCCTTGTGCTCGGGTTCGCCATTCCAGCCACTTTACTAGCAATCACCCTACGTGGAGCATCAGCACCTTTAACCTCCTGTTCCGTACAGGTTGCAATTTTTCCTGAGGATGAATGGGAAGACGGGGAACCAATGAGAGACTAGCTCTTGGTGTTGGGACAGGCACAGGTCACTCTATTTTCCCATCAGGAAGAAGAATTAACTACAGGCTCACCCTGCCCACCGGAACCAGAACAGGGCCTGAAGCCATCCTGCGCTTTTGCGGCCAGCTCCCAAAAAAGCGAGTTGTAAAATGGAGCTTCAGGGCACAGCAATTCACAAACCTGCAGAGTTATAAATGACAACTCTCGTCCACAAATATATTGAGGGAAGGCAAAGAAGAGGATTTGAAATCAAGGCACAATTGCAGGAAACAGATTTCAGGAGGTAGATTCGAATCGCCTTTAAAGCACATGAAAAGCAGCAAAACGTTGACAATGATGCCCTTGGCCAAAAAGGGCGTATGCGTTTTTTCCTGAATATATTCAGGAAAAAACGCATACGCACTTTTTGGCCAACCAAGCAACCGGGAAAGGCAAATCAGCGCTACAAAGAAGTCTCGCTTCCCATCGGTCAAAAGGGCCATGCTGAAAAAAGTTTCAAAACCAGAAATGCAGGACAGGCCATGGAGAAATGGAAGCCTTGCTACACTGATGGGCGGGATGTAAATTGCCAACAGCCAGTCTGGAGAAGGGTACGGTGTGTCCTGAAACAGCTAAAAAACACAGCTTAGAGAGCATAGGGCACTTCCACGCATGGGGGTATAAAGTGGGAAAATTAAAAATCAGCAAGACACAAGCACCCCAAAGTTTAGGGCTGCTCTGTTGACAAGGACCTCCACTTCATTCCACCTTAAATATCCCAGGAAAGCGAAAAATGGATAAAAAAGTTGTAGACCTTATGTACAATGGAATATCACTCAGCCATGAAATCAATATCATAAGGCTAGTAGCAGCATGATGAGTGGATTTAGGTACGACGATTCTAAGTGAAATAAGTCACACAGAAAAGGACACTTCTCATAAGGTGTCACTTATAGAGGGAATGTAAAAACCGTTACACTTGAACTGAGTTACAAAACAGAACAGAGTCACACATGCAGAAAACACACTATGGCTGCTTAACGGGAAAGCGCGGTGGGGTGATACATAAAGCAAGAGTTTCAAATTAGCTCAGATACCGTTCCATAAACCCAATATGTAATAGACAAGACCTACTCCTTGCTCAGAGAACTGGACTCAACACGGCCGATTCAGCACACAAGAATATATCCGAGTAGTAATAATCTTAAAACCTATGTATTGATATCTCTCTGTTAGTGTGTCAAGTGGGTGTAAAGCGGCATAAACACAGCCGTGAAAAGCAGCTAAACCCCATTATAAAAATAAATTACTTTTAAAAACCCATGAAACAAAGACAGTGAAAGAGAGAGAAATTCTTACACAATTCGTTCAGGGGCTGTGATGCAACCTGGATTGACCATATCTAGACCCACAGGTGGATGAGACATAAGGGTGGACACTCTTGGGGCTGAGAGGTTTGGTGAGGTTGGGTGAGCAAACATAGACCCTTTAAAGTAATACTGCGTGGTACCCATCGCATGGGTCCCAAATCTCCAGGTTCAAGGGCATCTTCCTACATCGAAAACATGCATGAGAAACCCAGAAGATGGTACACCATGTGTTGGGGAAAGGTTTCTAAAACGCACCTCATTTCTCATCTCCTTGTGCTCGGGTTCGCCATTCCAGCCACTTTACTAGCAATCTCCCTACGTGGAGCATCAGCACCTTTAACCTCCTGTTCCGTACAGGTTGCAATTTTTCCTGAGGATGAATGGGAAGACGGGGAACCAATGAGAGACTAGCTCTTGGTGTTGGGACAGGCACAGGTCACTCTATTTTCCCATCAGGAAGAAGAATTAACTACAGGCTCACCCTGCCCACCGGAACCAGAACAGGGCCTGAAGCCATCCTGCGCTTTTGCGGCCAGCTCCCAAAAAAGCGAGTTGTAAAATGGAGCTTCAGGGCACAGCAATTCACAAACCTGCAGAGTTATAAATGACAACTCTCGTCCACAAATATATTGAGGGAAGGCAAAGAAGAGGATTTGAAATCAAGGCACAATTGCAGGAAACAGATTTCAGGAGGTAGATTCGAATCGCCTTTAAAGCACATGAAAAGCAGCAAAACGTTGACAATGATGCCCTTGGCCAAAAAGGGCATATGCGTTTTTTCCTGAATATATTCAGGAAAAAACGCATACGCACTTTTTGGCCAACCAAGCAACCGGGAAAGGCAAATCAGCGCTACAAAGAAGTCTCGCTTCCCATCGGTCAAAAGGGCCATGCTGAAAAAAGTTTCAAAACCACAAATGCAGGACAGGCCATGGAGAAATGGAAGCCTTGCTACACTGATGGGCGGGATGTAAATTGCCAACAGCCAGTCTGGAGAAGGGTACGGTGTGTCCTGAAACAGCTAAAAAACACAGCTTAGAGAGCATAGGGCACTTCCACGCATGGGGGTATAAAGTGGGAAAATTAAAAATCAGCAAGACACAAGCACCCCAAAGTTTTGGGCTGCTCTGTTGACAAGGACCTCCACTTCATTCCACCTTAAATATCCCAGGAAAGCGAAAAATGGATAAAAAAGTTGTAGACCTTATGTACAATGGAATATCACTCAGCCATGAAATCAATATCATAAGGCTAGTAGCAGCATGATGAGTGGATTTAGGTACGACGATTCTAAGTGAAATAAGTCACACAGAAAAGGACACTTCTCATAAGGTGTCACTTATAGAGGGAATGTAAAAACCGTTACACTTGAACTGAGTTACAAAACAGAACAGAGTCACACATGCAGAAAACACACTATGGCTGCTTAACGGGAAAGCGCGGTGGGGTGATACATAAAGCAAGAGTTTCAAATTAGCTCAGATACCGTTCCATAAACCCAATATGTAATAGACAAGACCTACTCCTTGCTCAGAGAACTGGACTCAACACGGCCGATTCAGCACACAAGAATATATCTGACTAGTAATAATCTTAAAACCTATGTATTGATATCTCTCTGTTAGTGTGTCAAGTGGGTGTAAAGCGGCATAAACACAGCCGTGAAAGCAGCTAAACCCCATTATAAAAATAAATTACTTTTAAAAACCCATGAAACAAAGACAGTGAAAGAGAGAGAAATTCTTACACAATTCGTTCAGGGGCTGTGATGCAACCTGGATTGACCATATCTAGACCCACAGCTGGATGAGACATAAGGGTGGACACTCTTGGGGCTGAGAGGTTTGGTGAAGTTGGGTGAGCAAACGCAGACCCTTTAAAGTAATACTGCGTGCTACCCGTCCCATGGGTCCCAAATCTCCAGGTTCAAGGGCATCTTCCTACATCGAAAAAAGGCATGAGAAACCCAGAAGATGGTACACCATGTGTTGGGGAAAGGTTTCTAAAACGCACCTCATTTCTCATGTCCTTGTGTTCGGATTCACCATTCCAGCCGCTTTAATAGCAATCTCCCTACTTGGAGAATAATCACCTTTATCCACCTGTTCCATACAGGTGGAAATTTGTAATGAGGATGAATGGGAAGAGGGAGACCCAATGAGAGAATAGCTCTACGTTTTGGGACAGGCACAGGTCACTCTATTTTCCCATCAGGAAGAAGAATTAACCACAGGCTCAGCCTGCCCCCCGGAACCAGAAGAGGGCCTGAAGCCATCCTGTGCTTTTGCGGCCAGCTCCCAAAAAAGCGAGTTGTAAAATGGAGCTTCAGGGCACTGCAATTCACAAACCTGCAGAGTTATAAATGATAACTCTCGTCCACAAATATATTGAGGGAAGGCAAAGAAGAGGATTTGAAATCAAGGCAGAATTGCAGCAAACAGATTTCAGGAGGTAGATACGAATCGCCTTTAAAGCACATGAAAAGCGGCAAAATGTTGACAATGATGCTTTTGGCCAAAAAGTGCGTATGGGTTATTCCTGAATATATTCAGAAAAAAACGCATACGCACTTTTTGGCCAACCAAGCAACCTGGAAAGGCAAATCAGCACTACAAAGAAGTCTCACTTCCCATCGGTCAAAAGGGCCATGCTGAAAAAAGTGTCAAAACCCGAAATGCAGGACAGGCCATGGAGAAATGGGAGCCTTGCTACACTGATGGGCGGGATGTAAATTGCCAACTGCCACTCTGGAGAAGTGTACGGTGTGTCCTGAAACATCTAAAAACCACAGCTTAGAGAGCATAGGGCACTTCCACTCATGGGGGTATAAATTGGGAAAATGAAAAATCAGCAAAACACAAGCACCCCAAAGTTTAGGGCTGCTCTGTTGCCTAGGACCTCCACTTCATTCCACCTTAAATATCCCAGGAAAGAGAAAAATGGATAAAGAAGTTGGGGTCCTTATGTACAATGGAATATCACTCAGCCATGAAATCAATGTCATAAGGCTAGTAGAAGCATGATGAGTGGATTTAGGTACGACGATTCTAAGTGAAATAAGTCACACAGAAAAGGACACTTCTCATAAGGTATCATTTATAGAGGGAATGTAAAAACCGTTACACTTGAACTGAATTACAACACAGAACAGAGTCACACATGCAGAAAACACACTATGGTTACTTAACGGGAAAGGTGAGGTGGGGTGATGCATAAAAGAAGGATTTCAAATTAGCTCAGATACCGTTCCATAAACCCAATATATAATAGACAAGACCTACTCCTTGCTCAGTGAACTGAACTCAACACCCCCTATTCACCGCAAAAGAACATATCTGACTAGTAAAAATCTTAAAACCTATGTGTTGATATCTCTCTTGAAGTTTGTCAAGTGGGTGTAAAGCGGCATAAATACAGCAGTGAAAAGCAGCTAAACCCCATTATAAAAATAAATTACTTTTAAAACCCCATGAAACAAAGACAGTGAAAGAGAGAGAAATACTTACACACTTCATTCAGAGGTTGTGATGCAACCTGGATTGACCATATCTAGACCCACAGCTGGATGAGACATAAGGGTGGACTCTCTTGGGGCTGAGAGGTTTGGTGAGGTTGGGTGAGCAAATGCAGACCCTTTAAAGTAATACTGCGTGGAACCCGTCGCATGGGTCCCAAATCTCCAGGTTCAAGGGCATCTTCCTACATAGAAAACATGCATGAGAAACCCAGAAGATGGTACACCATGTAATCGGGAAAGGATTCTAAAACGCACCTCATTTCTCATCTCCTTGTGTTCGGATTCACCATTCCAGCCGCTTTAATAGCAATCTCCCTACTTGGAGAATAATCACCTTTATCCTCCTGTTCCGTACAGGTAGAAATTTGTAATGAGGATGAATGGGAAGAGGGAGACCCAATGAGAGAATAGCTCTACGTTTTGGGACAGGCACAGGTCACTCTATTTTCCCATCAGGAAGAAGAATTAACCACAGGCTCAGCCTGACCCCCGGAACCAGAACAGGGCCTGAAGCCATCCTGCGCTTTTGCGGCCAGCTCCCAAAAAAGCGAGTTGTAAAATGGAGCTTCAGGGCACAGCAATTCACAAACCTGCAGAGTTATAAATGATAACTCTCGTCCACAAATATATTGAGGGAAGGCAAAGAAGAGGATTTGAAATCAAGGCAGAATTGCAGGAAACAGATTTCAGGAGGTAGATTCGAATCGCCTTTAACGCACATGAAAAGCGGCAAAACGTTGACAATGATGCCCTTGGCCAAAAAGGGCGTATGCGTTTTTTCCTGAATATATTCAGGAAAAAACGCATACGCCCTTTTTGGCCAACCAAGCAACCTGGAAAGGCAAATCAGCGCTACAAAGAAGTCTCGCTTCCCATCGGTCAAAAGGGCCATGCTGAAAAAAGTTTCAAAACCAGAAATGCAGGACAGGCCATGGAGAAATGGGAGCCTTGCTACACTGATGGGCGGGATGTAAATTGCCAACAGCCAGTCTGGAGAAGGGTACGGTGTGTCCTGAAACAGCTAAAAAACACAGCTTAGAGAGCATAGGGCACTTCCACGCATGGGGGTATAAAGTGGGAAAATTAAAAATCAGCAAGACACAAGCACCCCAAAGTTTAGGGCTGCTCTGTTGACAAGGACCTCCACTTCATTCCACCCTAAATATCCCAGGAAAGCGAAAAATGGATAAAAAAGTTGTAGACCTTATGTACAATGGAATATCACTCAGCCATGAAATCAATATCATAAGGCTAGTAGCAGCATGATGAGTGGATTTAGGTACGACGATTCTAAGTGAAATAAGTCACACAGAAAAGGACACTTCTCATAAGGTGTCACTTATAGAGGGAATGTAAAAACCGTTACACTTGAACTGAATTACAAAACAGAACAGAGTCACACATGCAGAAAACACACTATGGCTGCTTAACGGGAAAGGTGAGGTGGGGTGATACATAAAACAAGAGTTTCAAATTAGATCAGATACCGTTCCATAAACCCAATATGTAATAGACAAGACCTACTCCTTGCTCAGAGAACTGGACTCAACACGCCTGATTCACCGCACAAGAATATATCTGACTAGTAATAATCTTAAAACCTATGTATTGATATCTCTCTGTTAGTGTGTCAAGTGGGTGTAAAGCGGCATAAACACAGCCGTGAAAAGCAGCTAAACCCCATTATAAAAATAAATTACTTTTAAAAACCCATGAAACAAAGACAGTGAAAGAGAGAGAAATTCTTACACAATTCGTTCAGGGGCTGTGATGCAACCTGGATTGACCATATCTAGACCCACAGCTGGATGAGACATGAGGGTGGACACTCTTGGGGCTGAGAGGTTTGGTGAAGTTGGGTGAGCAAACCCAGACCCTTTAAAGTAATACTGCGTGCTACCCGTCCCATGGGTCCCAAATCTCCAGGTTCAAGGGCATCTTCCTACATCGAAAACAGGCATGAGAAACCCAGAAGATGGTACACCATGTGATGGGGAAAGGTTTCTAAAACGCACCTCATTTCTCATCTCCTTGTGCTCGGGTTCGCCATTCCAGCCACTTTACTAGCAATCTCCCTACGTGGAGCATCAGCACCTTTAACCTCCTGTTCTGTACAGGTTGCAATTTGTCCTGAGGATGAATGGGAAGACGGGGAACCAATGAGAGACTAGCTCTTGGTGTTGGGACAGGCACAGGTCACTCTATTTTCCCATCAGGAAGAAGAATTAACCACAGGCTCAGCCTGCCCCCCGGAACCAGAACAGGGCCTGAAGCCATCCTGCGCTTTTGCGGCCAGCTCCCAAAAAAGCGAGTTGTAAAATGGAGCTTCAGGGCACTGCAATTCACAAACCTGCAGAGTTATAAATGATAACTCTCGTCCACAAATATATTGAGGGAAGGCAAAGAAGAGGATTTGAAGTCAAGGCAGAATTGCAGGAAACAGATTTTAGGAGGTAGATTCGAATCGCCTTTAAAGCACATGAAAAGCAGCAAAACGTTGACAATGATGCCCTTGGCCAAAAAGGGCGTATGCGTTTTTTCCTGAATATATTCAGGAAAAAACGCATACGCCCTTTTTGGCCAACCAAGCAACCGGGAAAGGCAAATCAGCGCTACAAAGAAGTCTCGCTTCCCATCCTTCAAAAAGGCCATGCTGAAAAAAGTGTCAAAACCAGAAATGCAGGACAGGCCATGGAGAAATGGGAGCCTTACTACACTGAAGGGCGGGATGTAAATTGCCAACAGCCACTCTGGAGAAGGGTACGGTGTGTCCTGAACCATCTAAAAAACACAACCTAGAGAGGATAGGGCACTTCCACGCATGGGGGTATAAAGTGGGAAAATTGAAAATCAGCAAGACACAAGCACCCCAAAGTTTAGGGCTGCTCTGTTGACAAGGACTTCCACTTCATTCCACCTTAAATATCCCAGGAAAGAGAAAAATGGATAAAAAAGTTGTGGTCCTTATGTACGATGGAATATCACTCGGCCATGAAATCAATGTCATAAGGCTAGTAGCAGCATGATGAGTGGATTTAGGTACGACGATTCTAAGTGAAATAAGTCACACAGAAAAGGACACTTCTCATAAGGTGTCACTTATAGAGGGAATGTAAAAACTGTTACACTTGAACTGAATTACAAAACAGAACAGAGTGACACATGCAGAAAACACACTATGGCTGCTTAACGGGAAAGGGGAGTTGGGGAGATACATAAAACAAGAGTTTCAAATTAGATCAGATACCGTTCCATAAACCCAATATGTAACAGACAAGACCTACTCCTTGCTCAGAGAACTGGACTCAACACGCCCGATTCACCGCACAAGAATATATCTGACTAGTAATAATCTTAAAACCTATGTATTGATATCTCTCTATTAGTGTGTCAAGTGGGTGTAAAGCGGCATAAACACAGCCGTGAAAAGCAGCTAAACCCCATTATAAAAATAAATTACTTTAAAAAACCCATGAAACAAAGACAGGGAAAGAGAGAGAAATTCTTACACAATTCGTTCAGGGGCTTTGATGCAACCTGCATTGACAATATCTAGACCCACAGCTGGATGAGACATAAGATTGGACACTCTTGGGGCTGAGAGGTTTGGTGAGGTTGGGTGAGCAAACACAGACCCTTTAAAGTAATACTGCGTGGTACCCATCGCAGGGGTCCCAAATCTCCAGGTTCAAGGGCATCTTCCTACATCGAAAACAGGCATGAGAAACCCAGAAGATGGTACACCGTGTGATGGGGAAAGGTTCCTAAAACGCACCTCATTTCTCATCTCCTTGTGTTCGGGTTTGCCATTCCAGCCACTTTACTAGCAATCTCCCTACGTGGAGCATCAGCACCTTTAACCTCCTGTTCCGTACAGGTTGCAATTTGTCCTGAGGATGAATGGGAAGACGGGGAACCAATGAGAGACTAGCTCTTGGTGTTGGGACAGGCACAGGTCACTCTATTTTCCCATCAAGAAGAAGAATTAACCACAGGCTCAGCCTGCCCCCCGGAACCAGAACAGGGCCTGAAGCCATCCTGCGCTTTTGCGGCCAGCTCCCAAAAAAGCGAGTTGTAAAATGGAGCTTCAGGGCACAGCAATTCACAAACCTGCAGAGTTATAAATGATAACTCTCGTCCACAAATATATTGAGGGAAGGCAAAGAAGAGGATTTGAAATCAAGGCAGAATTGCAGGAAACAGATTTCAGGAGGTAGATTCGAATCGCCTTTAAAGCACATGAAAAGCGGCAAAACTTTGACAATGATGCCCTTGGCCAAAAAGGGCGTATGCGTTTTTTCCTGAATATATTCAGGAAAAAACGCATACGCCCTTTTTGGCCAACCAAGCAACCTGGAAAGGCAAATCAGCGCTACAAAGAAGTCTCGCTTCCCATCAATCAAAAAGGCCATGCTGAAAAATGTGTCAAAACCAGAAATGCAGGACAGGCCATGGAGAAATGGGAGCCTTGCTACACTGATGGGCGGGATGTAAATTGCCAACAGCCAGTCTGGAGAAGGGTACGGTGTGTCCTGAAACAGCTAAAAAACACAGCTTAGAGAGCATAGGGCACTTCCACGCATGGGGGTATAAAGTGGGAAAATTAAAAATCAGCAAGACACAAGCACCCCAAAGTTTAGGGCTGCTCTGTTGACAAGGACCTCCACTTCATTCCACCTTAAATATCCCAGGAAAGCGAAAAATGGATAAAAAAGTTGTAGACCTTGTGTACAATGGAATATCACTCAGCCATGAAATCAATGTCATAAGGCTAGTAGCAGCATGATGAGTGGATTTAGGTACGACTATTCTAAGTGAAATAAGTCACACAGAAAAGGACACTTCTCATAAGGTGTCACTTATAGAGGGAATGTAAAAACCGTTACACTTGAACTGAATTACAAAACAGAACAGAGTCACACATGCAGAAAACACACTATGGCTGCTTAACGGGAAAGCGAGGTGGGGTGATACATAAAGCAAGAGTTTCAAATTAGCTCAGATACCGTTCCATAAACCCAATATGTAATAGACAAGACCTACTCCTTGCTCAGAGAACTGGACTCAACACGCCCGATTCAACGCACAAGAATATATCTGACTAGTAATAATCTTAAAACCTATGTATTGATATCTCTCTGTTAGTGTGTCAAGTGGGTGTAAAGCGGCATAAACACAGCCGTGAAAAGCAGCTAAATCCCATTATAAAAATAAATTTCTTTTAAAAACCCATGAAACAAAGACAGTGAAAGAGAGAGAAATTCTTACACAATTCGTTCAGGGGCTGTGATGCAACCTGGATTGACCATATCTAGACCCACAGCTGGATGAGACATAAGGGTGGACACTCTTGGGGCTGAGAGGTTTGGTGAAGTTGGGTGAGCAAACGCAGACCCTTTAAAGTAATACTGCGTGCTACCCGTCCCATGGGTCCCAAATCTCCAGGTTCAAGGGCATCTTCCTACATCGAAAACAGGCATGAGAAACCCAGAAGATGGTACACCATGTGTTGGGGAAAGGTTTCTAAAACGCACCTCATTTCTCATCTCCTTGTGCTCGGGTTTGCCATTCCAGCCACTTTACTAGCAATCTCCCTACGTGGAGCATCAGCACCTTTAACCTCCTGTTCCGTACAGGTTGCAATTTTTCCTGAGGATGAATGGGAAGACCGGGAACCAATGAGAGACTAGCTCTTGGTGTTGGGACAGGCACAGGTCACTCTATTTTCCCATCAGGAAGAAGAATTAACTACAGGCTCACCCTGCCCACCGGAACCAGAACAGGGCCTGAAGCCATCCTGCGCTTTTGCGGCCAGCTCCCAAAAAAGCGAGTTGTAAAATGGAGCTTCAGGGCACAGCAATTCACAAAACTGCAGAGCTATAAATGACAACTCTCGTCCACAAATATATTGAGGGAAGGCAAAGAAGAGGATTTGAAATCAAGGCACAATTGCAGGAAACAGATTTCAGGAGGTAGATTCGAATCGCCTTTAAAGCACATGAAGAGCAGCAAAACGTTGACAATGATGCCCTTGGCCAAAAAGGGCGTATGCGTTTTTTCCTGAATATATTCAGGAAAAAACGCATACGCACTTTTAGGCCAACCAAGCAACAGGGAAAGGCAAATCAGCGCTACAAAGAAGTCTCGCTTCCCATCGGTCAAAAGGGCCATGCTGAAAAAAGTTTCAAAACCAGAAATGCAGGACAGGCCATGGAGAAATGGGAGCCTTGCTACACTGATGGGCGGGATGTAAATTGCCAACAGCCAGTCTGGAGAAGGGTACGGTGTGTCCTGAAACAGCTAAAAAACACAGCTTAGAGAGCACAGGGCACTTCCACGCATGGGGGTATAAAGTGGGAAAATTAAAAATCAGCAAGACACAAGCACCCCAAAGTTTAGGGCTGCTCTGTTGACAAGGACCTCCACTTCATTCCACCCTAAATATCCCAGGAAAGCGAAAAATGGATAAAAAAGTTGTAGACCTTATGTACAATGGAATATCACTCAGCCATGAAATCAATATCATAAGGCTAGTAGCAGCATGATGAGTGGATTTAGGTACGACGATTCTAAGTGAAATAAGTCACACAGAAAAGGACACTTCTCATAAGGTGTCACTTATAGAGGGAATGTAAAAACCGTTACACTTGAACTGAGTTACAAAACAGAACAGAGTCACACATGCAGAAAACACACTATGGCTGCTTAACGGGAAAGGTGAGGTGGGGTGATACATAAAACAAGAGTTTCAAATTAGATCAGATACCGTTCCATAAACCCAATATGTAATAGACAAGACCTACTCCTTGCTCAGAGAACTGGACTCAACACGCCTGATTCACCGCACAAGAATATATCTGACTAGTAATAATCTTAAAACCTATGTATTGATATCTCTCTGTTAGTGTGTCAAGTGGGTGTAAAGCGGCATAAACACAGCCGTGAAAAGCAGCTAAACCCCATTATAAAAATAAATTACTTTTAAAAACCCATGAAACAAAGACAGTGAAAGAGAGAGAAATTCTTACACAATTCGTTCAGGGGCTGTGATGCAACCTGGATTGACCATATCTAGACCCACAGCTGGATGAGACATGAGGGTGGACACTCTTGGGGCTGAGAGGTTTGGTGAAGTTGGGTGAGCAAACCCAGACCCTTTAAAGTAATACTGCGTGCTACCCGTCCCATGGGTCCCAAATCTCCAGGTTCAAGGGCATCTTCCTACATCGAAAACAGGCATGAGAAACCCAGAAGATGGTACACCATGTGATGGGGAAAGGTTTCTAAAACGCACCTCATTTCTCATCTCCTTGTGCTCGGGTTCGCCATTCCAGCCACTTTACTAGCAATCTCCCTACGTGGAGCATCAGCACCTTTAACCTCCTGTTCTGTACAGGTTGCAATTTGTCCTGAGGATGAATGGGAAGACGGGGAACCAATGAGAGACTAGCTCTTGGTGTTGGGACAGGCACAGGTCACTCTATTTTCCCATCAGGAAGAAGAATTAACCACAGGCTCAGCCTGCCCCCCGGAACCAGAACAGGGCCTGAAGCCATCCTGCGCTTTTGCGGCCAGCTCCCAAAAAAGCGAGTTGTAAAATGGAGCTTCAGGGCACTGCAATTCACAAACCTGCAGAGTTATAAATGATAACTCTCGTCCACAAATATATTGAGGGAAGGCAAAGAAGAGGATTTGAAGTCAAGGCAGAATTGCAGGAAACAGATTTTAGGAGGTAGATTCGAATCGCCTTTAAAGCACATGAAAAGCAGCAAAACGTTGACAATGATGCCCTTGGCCAAAAAGGGCGTATGCGTTTTTTCCTGAATATATTCAGGAAAAAACGCATACGCCCTTTTTGGCCAACCAAGCAACCGGGAAAGGCAAATCAGCGCTACAAAGAAGTCTCGCTTCCCATCCTTCAAAAAGGCCATGCTGAAAAAAGTGTCAAAACCAGAAATGCAGGACAGGCCATGGAGAAATGGGAGCCTTGCTACACTGAAGGGCGGGATGTAAATTGCCAACAGCCACTCTGGAGAAGGGTACGGTGTGTCCTGAACCATCTAAAAAACACAACCTAGAGAGGATAGGGCACTTCCACGCATGGGGGTATAAAGTGGGAAAATTGAAAATCAGCAAGACACAAGCACCCCAAAGTTTAGGGCTGCTCTGTTGACAAGGACTTCCACTTCATTCCACCTTAAATATCCCAGGAAAGAGAAAAATGGATAAAAAAGTTGTGGTCCTTATGTACGATGGAATATCACTCGGCCATGAAATCAATGTCATAAGGCTAGTAGCAGCATGATGAGTGGATTTAGGTACGACGATTCTAAGTGAAATAAGTCACACAGAAAAGGACACTTCTCATAAGGTGTCACTTATAGAGGGAATGTAAAAACTGTTACACTTGAACTGAATTACAAAACAGAACAGAGTGACACATGCAGAAAACACACTATGGCTGCTTAACGGGAAAGGGGAGTTGGGGAGATACATAAAACAAGAGTTTCAAATTAGATCAGATACCGTTCCATAAACCCAATATGTAACAGACAAGACCTACTCCTTGCTCAGAGAACTGGACTCAACACGCCCGATTCACCGCACAAGAATATATCTGACTAGTAATAATCTTAAAACCTATGTATTGATATCTCTCTATTAGTGTGTCAAGTGGGTGTAAAGCGGCATAAACACAGCCGTGAAAAGCAGCTAAACCCCATTATAAAAATAAATTACTTTAAAAAACTCATGAAACAAAGACAGGGAAAGAGAGAGAAATTCTTACACAATTCGTTCAGGGGCTTTGATGCAACCTGCATTGACAATATCTAGACCCACAGCTGGATGAGACATAAGATTGGACACTCTTGGGGCTGAGAGGTTTGGTGAGGTTGGGTGAGCAAACACAGACCCTTTAAAGTAATACTGCGTGGTACCCATCGCATGGGTCCCAAATCTCCAGGTTCAAGGGCATCTTCCTACATCGAAAACAGGCATGAGAAACCCAGAAGATGGTACACCGTGTGATGGGGAAAGGTTCCTAAAACGCACCTCATTTCTCATCTCCTTGTGTTCGGGTTTGCCATTCCAGCCACTTTACTAGCAATCTCCCTACGTGGAGCATCAGCACCTTTAACCTCCTGTTCCGTACAGGTTGCAATTTGTCCTGAGGATGAATGGGAAGATGGGGAACCAATGAGAGACTAGCTCTTGGTGTTGGGACAGGCACAGGTCACTCTATTTTCCCATCAAGAAGAAGAATTAACCACAGGCTCAGCCTGCCCCCCGGAACCAGAACAGGGCCTGAAGCCATCCTGCGCTTTTGCGGCCAGCTCCCAAAAAAGCGAGTTGTAAAATGGAGCTTCAGGGCACAGCAATTCACAAACCTGCAGAGTTATAAATGATAACTCTCGTCCACAAATATATTGAGGGAAGGCAAAGAAGAGGATTTGAAATCAAGGCAGAATTGCAGGAAACAGATTTCAGGAGGTAGATTCGAATCGCCTTTAAAGCACATGAAAAGCGGCAAAACGTTGACAATGATGCCCTTGGCCAAAAAGGGCGTATGCGTTTTTTCCTGAATATATTCAGGAAAAAACGCATACGCCCTTTTTGGCCAACCAAGCAACCTGGAAAGGCAAATCAGCGCTACAAAGAAGTCTCGCTTCCCATCAATCAAAAAGGCCATGCTGAAAAATGTGTCAAAACCAGAAATGCAGGACAGGCCATGGAGAAATGGGAGCCTTGCTACACTGATGGGCGGGATGTAAATTGCCAACAGCCAGTCTGGAGAAGGGTACGGTGTGTCCTGAAACAGCTAAAAAACACAGCTTAGAGAGCATAGGGCACTTCCACGCATGGGGGTATAAAGTGGGAAAATTAAAAATCAGCAAGACACAAGCACCCCAAAGTTTAGGGCTGCTCTGTTGACAAGGACCTCCACTTCATTCCACCTTAAATATCCCAGGAAAGCGAAAAATGGATAAAAAAGTTGTAGACCTTGTGTACAATGGAATATCACTCAGCCATGAAATCAATGTCATAAGGCTAGTAGCAGCATGATGAGTGGATTTAGGTATAACGATTCTAAGTGAAATAAGTCACACAGAAAAGGACACTTCTCATAAGGTGTCACTTATAGAGGGAATGTAAAAACCGTTACACTTGAACTGAATTACAAAACAGAACAGAGTCACACATGCAGAAAACACACTATGGCTGCTTAACGGGAAAGCGATGTGGGGTGATACATAAAGCAAGAGTTTCAAATTAGCTCAGATACCGTTCCATAAACCCAATATGTAATAGACAAGACCTACTCCTTGCTCAGAGAACTGGACTCAACACGCCCGATTCAACGCACAAGAATATATCTGACTAGTAATAATCTTAAAACCTATGTATTGATATCTCTCTGTTAGTGTGTCAAGTGGGTGTAAAGCGGCATAAACACAGCCGTGAAAAGCAGCTAAATCCCATTATAAAAATAAATTTCTTTTAAAAACCCATGAAACAAAGACAGTGAAAGAGAGAGAATTTCTTACACAATTCTTTCAGGGGCTGTGATGCAACCTGGATTGACCATATCTAGACCCACAGCTGGATGAGACATAAGGGTGGACACTCTTGGGGCTGAGAGGTTTGGTGAAGTTGGGTGAGCAAACGCAGACCCTTTAAAGTAATACTGCGTGCTACCCGTCCCATGGGTCCCAAATCTCCAGGTTCAAGGGCATCTTCCTACATCGAAAACAGGCATGAGAAACCCAGAAGATGGTACACCATGTGTTGGGGAAAGGTTTCTAAAACGCACCTCATTTCTCATCTCCTTGTGCTCGGGTTCGCCATTCCAGCCACTTTACTAGCAATCTCCCTACGTGGAGCATCAGCACCTTTAACCTCCTGTTCCGTACTGGTTGCAATTTTTCCTGAGGATGAATGGGAAGACCGGGAACCAATGAGAGACTAGCTCTTGGTGTTGGGACAGGCACAGGTCACTCTATTTTCCCATCAGGAAGAAGAATTAACTACAGGCTCACCCTGCCCACCGGAACCAGAACAGGGCCTGAAGCCATCCTGCGCTTTTGCGGCCAGCTCCCAAAAAAGCGAGTTGTAAAATGGAGCTTCAGGGCACAGCAATTCACAAAACTGCAGAGTTATAAATGACAACTCTCGTCCACAAATATATTGAGGGAAGGCAAAGAAGAGGATTTGAAATCAAGGCACAATTGCAGGAAACAAATTTCAGGAGGTAGATTCGAATCGCCTTTAAAGCACATGAAGAGCAGCAAAACGTTGACAATGATGCCCTTGGCCAAAAAGGGCGTATGCGTTTTTTCCTGAATATATTCAGGAAAAAACGCATACGCACTTTTAGGCCAACCAAGCAACAGGGAAAGGCAAATCAGCGCTACAAAGAAGTCTCGCTTCCCATCGGTCAAAAGGGCCATGCTGAAAAAAGTTTCAAAACCAGAAATGCAGGACAGGCCATGGAGAAATGGGAGCCTTGCTACACTGATGGGCGGGATGTAAATTGCCAACAGCCAGTCTGGAGAAGGGTACGGTGTGTCCTGAAACAGCTAAAAAACACAGCTTAGAGAGCATAGGGCACTTCCACGCATGGGGGTATAAAGTGGGAAAATTAAAAATCAGCAAGACACAAGCACCCCAAAGTTTAGGGCTGCTCTGTTGACAAGGACCTCCACTTCATTCCACCCTAAATATCCCAGGAAAGCGAAAAATGGATAAAAAAGTTGTAGACCTTATGTACAATGGAATATCACTCAGCCATGAAATCAATATCATAAGGCTAGTAGCAGCATGATGAGTGGATTTAGGTACGACGATTCTAAGTGAAATAAGTCACACAGAAAAGGACACTTCTCATAAGGTGTCACTTATAGAGGGAATGTAAAAACCGTTACACTTGAACTGAGTTACAAAACAGAACAGAGTCACACATGCAGAAAACACACTATGGCTGCTTAACGGGAAAGGTGAGGTGGGGTGATACATAAAACAAGAGTTTCAAATTAGATCAGATACCGTTCCATAAACCCAATATATAATAGACAAGACCTACTCCTTGCTAAGTGAACTGAACTCAACACCCCCTATTCACCGCAAAAGAACATATCTGACTAGTAAAAATCTTAAAACCTATGTGTTGATATCTCTCTTGAAGTTTGTCAAGTGGGTGTAAAGCGGCATAAATACAGCAGTGAAAAGCAGCTAAACCCCATTATAAAAATAAATTACTTTTAAAACCGCATGAAACAAAGACAGTGAAAGAGAGAGAAATACTTACACACTTCATTCAGAGGTTGTGATGCAACCTGGATTGACCATATCTAGACTCACAGCTGGATGAGACATAAGGGTGGACACTCTTGGGGCTGAGAGGTTTGGTGAGGTTGGGTGAGCAAATGCAGACCCTTTAAAGTAATACTGCGTGGAACCCGTCGCATGGGTCCCAAATCTCCAGGTTCAAGGGCATCTTCCTACATAGAAAACATGCATGAGAAACCCAGAAGATGGTACACCATGTAATCGGGAAAGGATTCTAAAACGCACCTCATTTCTCATCTCCTTGTGTTCGGATTCACCATTCCAGCCGCTTTAATAGCAATCTCCCTACTTGGAGAATAATCACCTTTATCCACCTGTTCTGTACAGGTGGAAATTTGTAATGAGGATGAATGGGAAGAGGGAGACCCAATGAGAGAATAGCTCTACGTTTTGGGACAGGCACAGGTCACTCTATTTTCCCATCAGGAAGAAGAATTAACCACAGGCTCAGCCTGCCCCCCGGAACCAGAACAGGGCCTGAAGCCATCCTGTGCTTTTGCGGCCAGCTCCCAAAAAAGCGAGTTGTAAAATGGAGCTTCAGGGCACTGCAATTCACAAACCTGCAGAGTTATAAATGATAACTCTCGTCCACAAATATATTGAGGGAAGGCAAAGAAGAGGATTTGAAATCAAGGCAGAATTGCAGCAAACAGATTTCAGGAGGTAGATTCGAATCGCCTTTAAAGCACATGAAAAGCGGCACAATGTTGACAATGATGCTTTTGGCCAAAAAGTGCGTATGGGTTATTCCTGAATATATTCAGAAAAAAACGCATACGCCCTTTTTGGCCAACCAAGCAACCTGGAAAGGCAAATCAGCACTACAAAGAAGTCTCACTTCCCATCGGTCAAAAGGGCCATGCTGAAAAAAGTGTCAAAACCCGAAATGCAGGACAGGCCATGGAGAAATGGGAGCCTTGCTACACTGATGGGCGGGATGTAAATTGCCAACTGCCACTCTGGAGAAGTGTACGGTGTGTCCTGAAACATCTAAAAACCACAGCTTAGAGAGCATAGGGCACTTCCACTCATGGGGGTATAAATTGGGAAAATGAAAAATCAGCAAAACACAAGCACCCCAAAGTTTAGGGCTGCTCTGTTGCCTAGGACCTCCACTTCATTCCACCTTAAATATGCCAGGAAAGAGAAAAATGGATAAAGAAGTTGGGTTCCTTATGTACAATGGAATATCACTCAGCCATGAAATCAATGTCATAAGGCTAGTAGAAGCATGATGAGTGGATTTAGGTACGACGATTCTAAGTGAAATAAGTCACACAGAAAAGGACACTTCTCATAAGGTGTCACTTATAGAGGGAATGTAAAAACCGTTACACTTGAACTGAATTACAAAACAGAACAGAGTCACACATGCAGAAAACACACTATGGCTGCTTAACGGGAAAGCGAGGTGGGGTGATACATAAAGCAAGAGTTTCAAATCAGCTCAGATACCGTTCCATAAACCCAATATGTAATAGACAAGACCTACTCCTTGCTCAGAGAACTGGACTCAACACGCCCGATTCACCGCACAAGAATATATCTGACTAGTAATAATCTTAAAACCTATGTATTGATATCTCTCTGTTACTGTGTCAAGTGGGTGTAAAGCGGCATAAACACAGCCGTGAAAAGCAGCTAAACCCCATTATAAAAATAAATTTCTTTTAAAAACCCATGAAACAAAGACAGTGAAAGAGAGAGAAATTCTTACACAATTCGTTCAGGGGCTGTGATGCAACCTGGATTGACCATATCTAGACCCACAGCTGGATGAGACATAAGGGTGGATACTCTTGGGGCTGAGAGGTTTGGTGAGGTTGGGTGAGCAAACGCAGACCCTTTAAAGTAATACTGCGTGCTACCCATCGCATGGGTCCCAAATCTCCAGGTTGAAGGGCATCTTCCTATATCGAAAACATGCATGAGAAACGAAGAAGATGGTACACCGTGTGTTGGGGAAAGGTTTCTAAAACGCACCTCATTTCTCATCTCCTTGTGCTCGGCTTCGCCATTCCAGCCACTTTATTAGCAATCTCCCCACGTGGAGCATCAGCACCTTTAACCTCCTGTTCCGTACAGGTTGCAATTTGTCCTGAGGATGAATGGGAAGACGGGGAACCAATGAGAGACTAGCTCTTGGTGTTGGGACAGGCACAGGTCACTCTATTTTCCCATCAGGAAGAAGAATTAACCACAGGCTCAGCCTGCCCCCCGGAACCAGAACAGGGCCTGAAGCCATCCTGCGCTTTTGCGGCCAGCTCCCAAAAAAGCGAGTTGTAAAATGGAGCTTCAGGGCACAGCAATTCACAAACCTGCAGAGTTATAAATGATAACTCTCGTCCACAAATATATTGAGGGAAGGCAAAGAAGAGGATTTGAAATCAAGGCAGAATTGCAGGAAACAGATTTCAGGAGGTAGATTCGAATCGCCTTTAACGCACATGAAAAGCGGCAAAACGTTGACAATGATGCCCTTGGCCAAAAAGGGCGTATGCGCTTTTTCCTGAATATATTCAGGAAAAAACGCATACGCCCTTTTTGGCCAACCAAGCAACCTGGAAAGGCAAATCAGCGCTACAAAGAAGTCTCGCTTCCCATCGGTCAAAAGGGCCATGCTGAAAAAAGTTTCAAAACCAGAAATGCAGGACAGGCCATGGAGAAATGGGAGCCTTGCTACACTGATGGGCGGGATGTAAATTGCCAACAGCCAGTCTGGAGAAGGGTACGGTGTGTCCTGAAACAGCTAAAAAACACAGCTTAGAGAGCATAGGGCACTTCCACGCATGGGGGTATAAAGTGGGAAAATTAAAAATCAGCAAGACACAAGCACCCCAAAGTTTAGGGCTGCTCTGTTGACAAGGACCTCCACTTCATTCCACCCTAAATATCCCAGGAAAGCGAAAAATGGATAAAAAAGTTGTAGACCTTATGTACAATGGAATATCACTCAGCCATGTAATCAATATCATAAGGCTAGTAGCAGCATGATGAGTGGATTTAGGTACGACGATTCTAAGTGAAATAAGTCACACAGAAAAGGACACTTCTCATAAGGTGTCACTTATAGAGGGAATGTAAAAACCGTTACACTTGAACTGAATTACAATACAGAACAGAGTCACACATGCAGAAAACACACTATGGCTGCTTAACGGGAAAGGTGAGGTGGGGTGATACATAAAACAAGAGTTTCAAATTAGATCAGATACCGTTCCATAAACCCAATATGTAATAGACAAGACCTACTCCTTGCTCAGAGAACTGGACTCAACACGCCTGATTCACCGCACAAGAATATATCTGACTAGTAATAATCTTAAAACCTATGTATTGATATCTCTCTGTTAGTGTGTCAAGTGGGTGTAAAGCGGCATAAACACAGCCGTGAAAAGCAGCTAAACCCCATTATAAAAATAAATTACTTTTAAAAACCCATGAAACAAAGACAGTGAAAGAGAGAGAAATTCTTACACAATTCGTTCAGGGGCTGTGATGCAACCTGGATTGACCATATCTAGACCCACAGCTGGATGAGACATGAGGGTGGACACTCTTGGGGCTGAGAGGTTTGGTGAAGTTGGGTGAGCAAACCCAGACCCTTTAAAGTAATACTGCGTGCTACCCGTCCCATGGGTCCCAAATCTCCAGGTTCAAGGGCATCTTCCTACATCGAAAACAGGCATGAGAAACCCAGAAGATGGTACACCGTGTGATGGGGAAAGGTTTCTAAAACGCACCTCATTTCTCATCTACTTGTGCTCGGGTTCGCCATTCCAGCCACATTAGTAGCAATCTCCCTACTTGGAGCATCAGCATCTTTAACCTCCTGTTCCGTACAGGTTGCAATTTGTCCTGAGGATGAAAGGGAAGAAGGGGAACCAATGAGAGACTAGCTCTTGGTGTTGGGACAGGCACAGGTCACTCTATTTTCCCATCAGGAAGAAGAATTAACCACAGGCTCAGCCTGCCCCCCGGAACCAGAACAGGGCCTGAAGCCATCCTGCGCTTTTGCGGCCACCTCCCAAAAAAGCGAGTTGTAAAATGGAGCTTCAGGGCACTGCAATTCACAATCCTACAGAGTTATAAATGATAACTCTCGTCCACAAATATATTGAGGGAAGGCAAAGACGAGGAATTGAAATCAAGGCAGAATTGCAGGAAACAGATTCCAGGAGGTAGATTCGAATCGCCTTTAAAGCACATGAAAAGCGCCAAAACGTTGACAATGATGCCCTTGGCCAAAAAGGGCGTATGCGTTTTTTCCTGAATATATTCAGGAAAAAACGCATACGCCCTTTTTGGCCAACCAAGCAACCTGGAAAGGCAAATCAGCGCTACAAAGAAGTCTCGCTTCCCATCGGTCAAAAGGGCCATGCTGAAAAAAGTGTCAAAACCAGAAATGCAGGACAGGCCATGGAGAAATGGGAGCCTTGCTACACTGATGGGCGTGATGTAAATTGCCAAGAGCCACTCTGGAGAAGTGTACGGTGTGTCCTGAAACATCTAAAAAACACAGCTTAGAGAGCATAGGGCACTTCCACGCATGGGGGTATAAAGTGGGAAAATTAAAAATCAGCAAGACACAAGCACACCAAAGTTTAGGGATGCTCTGTTGACAAGGACCTCCACTTCATTCCACCTTAAATATCCCAGGAAAGCGAAAAATGGATAAAAAATTTGAGGTCCTTTTGTACAATGGCATACCACTCAGCCATGAAATCAATGTCATAAGGCTAGTAGCAGCATGATGAGTGGATTTAGGTACGACGATTCTAAGTGAAATAAGTCACACAGAAAAGGACACTTCTCATAAGGTGTCACTTATAGAGGGAATGTAAAAACCGTTACACTTGAACTGAATTACAAAACAGAACAGAGTCACACATGCAGAAAACACACTATGGCTGCTTAACGGGAAAGGGGAGTTGGGGAGATACATAAAACAAGAGTTTCAAATTAGATCAGATACCGTTCCATAAACCCAATATGTAACAGACAAGACCTACTCCTTGCTCAGAGAACTAGACTCAACACGCCCGATTCACCGCACAAGAATATATCTGACTAGTAATAATCTTAAAACCTATGTATTGATATCTCTCTATTAGTGTGTCAAGTGGGTGTAAAGCGGCATAAACACAGCCGTGAAAAGCAGCTAAACCCCATTATAAAAATAAATTACTTTTAAAAACCCATGAAACAAAGACAGGGAAAGAGAGAGAAATTCTTACACAATTCGTTCAGGGGCTTTGATGCAACCTGCATTGACCATATCTAGACCCACAGCTGGATGAGACATAAGATTGGACACTCTTGGGGCTGAGAGGTTTGGTGAGGTTGGGTGAGCAAACACAGACCCTTTAAAGTAATACTGCGTGGTACCCATCGCATGGGTCCCAAATCTCCAGGTTCAAGGGCATCTTCCTACATCGAAAACAGGCATGAGAAACCCAGAAGATGGTACACCGTGTGATGGGGAAAGGTTTCTAAAACGCACCTCATTTCTCATCTCCTTGTGCTCGGGTTCGCCATTCCAGCCACTTTACTAGCAATCTCCCTACGTGGAGCATCAGCACCTTTAACCTCCTGTTCCGTACAGGTTGCAATTTGTCCTGAGGATGAATGGGAAGACGGGGAACCAATGAGAGACTAGCTCTTGGTGTTGCGACAGGCACAGGTCACTCTATTTTCCCATCAAGAAGAAGAATTAACCACAGGCTCAGCCTGCCCCCCGGAACCAGAACAGGGCCTGAAGCCATCCTGCGCTTTTGCGGCCAGCTCAAAAAAAAGCGAGTTGTAAAATGGAGCTTCAGGGCACAGCAATTCACAAACCTGCAGAGTTAAAAATGATAACTCTCGTCCACAAATATATTGAGGGAAGGCAAAGAAGAGGATTTGAAATCAAGGCAGAATTGCAGGAAACAGATTTCAGGAGGTAGATTCGTATCGCCTTTAAAGCACATGAAAAGCGGCAAAACGTTGATAATGATGCCCTTGGCCAAAAAGGGCGTATGCGTTTTTTCCTGAATATATTCAGGAAAAAACGCATACGCCCTTTTTGGCCAACCAAGCAACCTGGAAAGGCAAATCAGCGCTACAAAGAAGTCTCGCTTCCCATCAATCAAAAAGGCCATGCTGAAAAATGTGTCAAAACCAGAAATGCAGGACAGGCCATGGAGAAATGGGAGCCTTGCTACACTGATGGGCGGGATGTAAATTGCCAACAGCCAGTCTGGAGAAGGGTACGGTGTGTCCTGAAACAGCTAAAAAACACAGCTTAGAGAGCATAGGGCACTTCCACGCATGGGGGTATAAAGTGGGAAAATTAAAAATCAGCAAGACACAAGCACCCCAAAGTTTAGGGCTGCTCTGTTGACAAGGACCTCCACTTCATTCCACCTTAAATATCCCAGGAAAGCGAAAAATGGATAAAAAAGTTGTAGACCTTGTGTACAATGGAATATCACTCAGCCATGAAATCAATGTCATAAGGCTAGTAGCAGCATGATGAGTGGATTTAGGTACGACGATTCTAAGTGAAATAAGTCACACAGAAAAGGACACTTCTCATAAGGTGTCACTTATAGAGGGAATGTAAAAACCGTTACACTTGAACTGAATTACAAAACAGAACAGAGTCACACATGCAGAAAACACACTATGGCTGCTTAACGGGAAAGGTGAGGTGGGGTGATACATCAAACAAGAGTTTCAAATTAGCTCAGATACCGTTCCATAAACCCAATATGTAATAGACAAGACCTACTCCTTGCTCAGAGAACTGGACTCAACACGCCCGATTCACCGCACAAGAATATATCTGACTAGTAATAATCTTAAAACCTATGTATTGATATCTCTCTGTTACTGTGTCAAGTGGGTGTAAAGCGGCATAAACACAGCCGTGAAAAGCAGCTAAACCCCATTATAAAAATAAATTTCTTTTAAAAACCCATGAAACAAAGACAGTGAAAGAGAGAGAAATTCTTACACAATTCGTTCAGGGGCTGTGATGCAACCTGGATTGACCATATCTAGACCCACAGCTGGATGAGACATAAGGGTGGATACTCTTGGGGCTGAGAGGTTTGGTGAGGTTGGGTGAGCAAACGCAGACCCTTTAAAGTAATACTGCGTGCTACCCATCGCATGGGTCCCAAATCTCCAGGTTCAAGGGCATCTTCCTACATCGAAAACATGCATGAGAAACCAAGAAGATGGTACACCGTGTGTTGGGGAAAGGTTTCTAAAATGCACCTCATTTCTCATCTCCTTGTGCTCGGGTTCGCCATTCCAGTCACTTTAGTAGCAATCTCCCTACTTGGAGGATCCGCATCTTTAACCTCCTGTTCCGTACAGGTTGCAATTTGTCCTGAGGATGAACGGGAAGACGGGGAACCAATGAGAGACTAGCTCTTGGTGTTGGGACAGGCACAGGTCACTCTATTTTCCCATCAGGAAGAAGAATTAACCACAGGCTCAGCCTGCCCCCCGGAACCAGAACAGGGCCTGAAGCCATCCTGCGCTTTTGGGGCCACCTCCCAAAAAAGCGAGTTGTAAAATGGAGCTTCAGGGCACTGCAATTCACAATCCTACAGAGTTATAAATGATAACTCTCGTCCACAAATATATTGAGGGAAGGCAAAGACGAGGAATTGAAATCAAGGCAGAATTGCAGGAAACAGATTTCAGGAGGTAGATTCGAATCGCCTTTAAAGCACATGAAAAGCGGCAAAACGTTGACAATGATGCCCTTGGCCAAAAAGGGCGTATGCGTTTTTTCCTGAATATATTCAGGAAAAAACGCATACGCCCTTTTTGGCCAACCAAGCAACCTAGAAAGGCAAATCAGCGCTACAAAGAAGTCTCGCTTCCCATCGGTCAAAAGGGCCATGCTGAAAAAAGTGTCAAAACCAGAAATGCAGGACAGGCCATGGAGAAATGGGAGGCTTGCTACACTGATGGGCGGGATGTAAATTGCCAACAGCCACTCTGGAGAAGTGTACGGTGTGTCCTGAAACATCTAAAAAACACAGCTTAGAGAGCATAGGGCACTTCCACGCATGGGGGTATAAAGTGGGAAAATTAAAAATCAGCAAGACACAAGCACCCCAAAGTTTAGGGATGCTCTGTTGACAAGGACCTCCACTTCATTCCACCTTAAATATCCCAGGAAAGCGAAAAATGGATAAAAAATTTGAGGTCCTTTTGTACAATGGCATACCACTCAGCCATGAAATCAATGTCATAAGGCTAGTAGCAGCATGATGAGTGGATTTAGGTACGACGATTCTAAGTGAAATAAGTCACACAGAAAAGGACACTTCTCATAAGGTGTCACTTATAGAGGGAATGTAAAAACCGTTACACTTGAACTGAATTACAAAACAGAACAGAGTCACACATGCAGAAAACACACTATGGCTGCTTAACGGGAAAGGGGAGTTGGGGAGATACATAAAACAAGAGTTTCAAATTAGATCAGATACCGTTCCATAAACCCAATATGTAACAGACAAGACCTACTCCTTGCTCAGAGAACTGGACTCAACACGCCCGATTCACCGCACAAGAATATATCTGACTAGTAATAATCTTAAAACCTATGTATTGATATCTCTCTATTAGTGTGGCAAGTGGGTGTAAAGCGGCATAAACACAGCCGTGAAAAGCAGCTAAACCCCATTATAAAAATAAATTACTTTTAAAAACCCATGAAACAAAGACAGGGAAAGAGAGAGAAATTCTTACACAATTCGTTCAGGGGCTTTGATGCAACCTGCATTGACCATATCTAGACCCACAGCTGGATGAGACATAAGATTGGACACTCTTGGGGCTGAGAGGTTTGGTGAGGTTGGGTGAGCAAACACAGACCCTTTAAAGTAATACTGCGTGGTACCCATCGCATGGGTCCCAAATCTCCAGGTTCAAGGGCATCTTCCTACATCGAAAACAGGCATGAGAAACCCAGAAGATGGTACACCGTGTGATGGGGAAAGGTTTCTAAAACGCACCTCATTTCTCATCTCCTTGTGCTCGGGTTCGCCATTCCAGCCACTTTACTAGCAATCTCCCTACGTGGAGCATCAGCACCTTTAACCTCCTGTTCCGTACAGGTTGCAATTTGTCCTGAGGATGAATGGGAAGACGGGGAACCAATGAGAGACTAGCTCTTGGTGTTGCGACAGGCACAGGTCACTCTATTTTCCCATCAAGAAGAAGAATTAACCACAGGCTCAGCCTGCCCCCCGGAACCAGAACAGGGCCTGAAGCCATCCTGCGCTTTTGCGGCCAGCTCAAAAAAAAGCGAGTTGTAAAATGGAGCTTCAGGGCACAGCAATTCACAAACCTGCAGAGTTAAAAATGATAACTCTCGTCCACAAATATATTGAGGGAAGGCAAAGAAGAGGATTTGAAATCAAGGCAGAATTGCAGGAAACAGATTTCAGGAGGTAGATTCGTATCGCCTTTAAAGCACATGAAAAGCGGCAAAACGTTGATAATGATGCCCTTGGCCAAAAAGGGCGTATGCGTTTTTTCCTGAATATATTCAGGAAAAAACGCATACGCCCTTTTTGGCCAACCAAGCAACCTGGAAAGGCAAATCAGCGCTACAAAGAAGTCTCGCTTCCCATCAATCAAAAAGGCCATGCTGAAAAATGTGTCAAAACCAGAAATGCAGGACAGGCCATGGAGAAATGGGAGCCTTGCTACACTGATGGGCGGGATGTAAATTGCCAACAGCCAGTCTGGAGAAGGGTACGGTGTGTCCTGAAACAGCTAAAAAACACAGCTTAGAGAGCATAGGGCACTTCCACGCATGGGGGTATAAAGTGGGAAAATTAAAAATCAGCAAGACACAAGCACCCCAAAGTTTAGGGCTGCTCTTTTGACAAGGACCTCCACTTCATTCCACCTTAAATATCCCAGGAAAGCGAAAAATGGATAAAAAAGTTGTAGACCTTGTGTACAATGGAATATCACTCAGCCATGAAATCAATGTCATAAGGCTAGTAGCAGCATGATGAGTGGATTTAGGTACGACGATTCTAAGTGAAATAAGTCACACAGAAAAGGACACTTCTCATAAGGTGTCACTTATAGAGGGAATGTAAAAACCGTTACACTTGAACTGAATTACAAAACAGAACAGAGTCACACATGCAGAAAACACACTATGGCTGCTTAACGGGAAAGGTGAGGTGGGGTGATACATCAAACAAGAGTTTCAAATTAGCTCAGATACCGTTCCATAAACCCAATATGTAATAGACAAGACCTACTCCTTGCTCAGAGAACTGGACTCAACACGCCCGATTCACCGCACAAGAATATATCTGACTAGTAATAATCTTAAAACCTATGTATTGATATCTCTCTGTTACTGTGTCAAGTGGGTGTAAAGCGGCATAAACACAGCCGTGAAAAGCAGCTAAACCCCATTATAAAAATAAATTTCTTTTAAAAACCCATGAAACAAAGACAGTGAAAGAGAGATAAATTCTTACACAATTCGTTCAGGGGCTGTGATGCAACCTGGATTGACCATATCTAGACCCACAGCTGGATGAGACATAAGGGTGGATACTCTTGGGGCTGAGAGGTTTGGTGAGGTTGGGTGAGCAAACGCAGACCCTTTAAAGTAATACTGCGTGCTACCCATCGCATGGGTCCCAAATCTCCAGGTTCAAGGGCATCTTCCTACATCGAAAACATGCATGAGAAACCAAGAAGATGGTACACCGTGTGTTGGGGAAAGGTTTCTAAAATGCACCTCATTTCTCATCTCCTTGTGCTCGGGTTCGCCATTCCAGTCACTTTAGTAGCAATCTCCCTACTTGGAGGATCCGCATCTTTAACCTCCTGTTCCGTACAGGTTGCAATTTGTCCTGAGGATGAACGGGAAGACGGGGAACCAATGAGAGACTAGCTCTTGGTGTTGGGACAGGCACAGGTCACTCTATTTTCCCATCAGGAAGAAGAATTAACCACAGGCTCAGCCTGCCCCCCGGAACCAGAACAGGGCCTGAAGCCATCCTGCGCTTTTGGGGCCACCTCCCAAAAAAGCGAGTTGTAAAATGGAGCTTCAGGGCACTGCAATTCACAATCCTACAGAGTTATAAATGATAACTCTCGTCCACAAATATATTGAGGGAAGGCAAAGACGAGGAATTGAAATCAAGGCAGAATTGCAGGAAACAGATTTCAGGAGGTAGATTCGAATCGCCTTTAAAGCACATGAAAAGCGGCAAAACGTTGACAATGATGCCCTTGGCCAAAAAGGGCGTATGCGTTTTTTCCTGAATATATTCAGGAAAAAACGCATACGCCCTTTTTGGCCAACCAAGCAACCTAGAAAGGCAAATCAGCGCTACAAAGAAGTCTCGCTTCCCATCGGTCAAAAGGGCCATGCTGAAAAAAGTGTCAAAACCAGAAATGCAGGACAGGCCATGGAGAAATGGGAGGCTTGCTACACTGATGGGCGGGATGTAAATTGCCAACAGCCACTCTGGAGAAGTGTACGGTGTGTCCTGAAACATCTAAAAAACACAGCTTAGAGAGCATAGGGCACTTCCACGCATGGGGGTATAAAGTGGGAAAATTAAAAATCAGCAAGACACAAGCACCCCAAAGTTTAGGGATGCTCTGTTGACAAGGACCTCCACTTCATTCCACCTTAAATATCCCAGGAAAGCGAAAAATGGATAAAAAATTTGAAGTCCTTATGTACAATGGCATACCACTCAGCCATGAAATAAATGTCATAAGGCTAGTAGCAGCATGATGAGTGGATTTAGGTACGACGATTCTAAGTGAAATAAGTCACACAGAAAAGGACACTTCTCATAAGGTGTCACTTATAGAGGGAATGTAAAAACCGTTACACTTGAACTGAATTACAAAACAGAACAGAGTCACACATGCAGAAAACACACTATGGCTGCTTAACGGGAAAGCGAGGTGGGGTGATACATAAAGCAAGAGTTTCAAATTAGCTCAGATACCGTTCCATAAACCCAATATGTAATAGACAAAACCGACTCCTTGCTCAGAGAACTGGACACAACACGCCCGATTCACCGAACAAGAATATATCTGACTAGTAATAATCTTAAAACCTATGTATTGATATCTCTCTGTTACTGTGTCAAGTGGGTGTAAAGCGGCATAAACACAGCCGTGAAAAGCAGCTAAACCCCATTATAAAAATAAATTTCTTTTAAAAACCCATGAAACAAAGACAGTGAAAGAGAGAGAAATTCTTACACAATTCGTTCAGGGGCTGTGATGCAACCTGGATTGACCATATCTCGACCCACAGCTGGATGAGACATAAGGTTGGATACTCTTGGGGCTGAGAGGTTTGCTGAGGTTGGGTGAGCAAACGCAGACCCTTTTAAGTAATACTGCGTGCTACCCATCGCATGGGTCCCAAATCTCCAGGTTCAAGGGCATCTTCCTACATCGAAAACATGCATGAGAAACCAAGAAGATGGTACACCATGTGTTGGGGAAAGGTTTCTAAAATGCACCTCATTTCTCATCTCCTTGTGCTCGGGTTCGCCATTCCAGTCACTTTACTAGCAATCTCCCTACTTGGAGGATCAGCATCTTTAACCTCCTGTTCCGTACAGGTTGCAATTTGTCCTGAGGATGAACGGGAAGATGGGGAACCAATGAGAGACTAGCTCTTGGTGTTGGGACAGGCACAGGTCACTCTATTTTCCCATCAGGAAGAAGAATTAACCACAGGCTCACCCTGCCCCCGGAACCAGAACAGGGCCTGAAACCATCCTGCGCTTTTGCGGCCACCTCCCAAAAAAGCGAGTTGTAAAATGGAGCTTCAGGGCACTGCAATTCACAATCCTACAGAGTTATAAATGATAACTCTCGTCCACAAATATATTGAGGAAGGCAAAGACGAGGAATTGAAATCAAGGCAGAATTGCAGGAAACAGATTTCAGGAGGTAGATTCGAATCGCCTTTAAAGCACATGAAAAGCGCCAAAACGTTGACAATGATGCCCTTGGCCAAAAAGGGCGTATGCGTTTTTTCCTGATTATATTCAGGAAAAAATGCATACGCCCTTTTTGGCCAACCAAGCAACCTGGAAAGGCAAATCAGCGCTACAAAGAAGTCTCGCTTCCCATCGGTCAAAAGGGCCATGCTGAAAAAAGTGTCAAAACCGGAAATGCAGAACAGGCCATGGAGAAATGGGAGACTTGCTACACTGATGGGCGGGATGTAAATTGCCAACAGCCACTCTGGAGAAGTGTACGGTGTGTCCTGAAACATCTAAAAAACACAGCTTAGAGAGCATAGGGCACTTCCACGCATGGGGGTATAAAGTGGGAAAATTAAAAATCAGCAAGACACAAGCACCCCAAAGTTTAGGGATGCTCTGTTGACAAGGACCTCCACTTCATTCCACCTTAAATATCCCAGGAAAGCGAAAAATGGATAAAAAATTTGAAGTCCTTATGTACAATGGCATACCACTCAGCCATGAAATCAATGTCATAAGGCTAGAAGCAGCATGATGAGTGGATTTAGGTACGACGATTCTAAGTGAAATAAGTCACACAGAAAAGGACACTTCTCATAAGGTGTCACTTATAGAGGGAATGTAAAAACCGTTACACTTGAACTGAATTACAAAACAGAACAGAGTCACACATGCAGAAAACACACTATGGCTGCTTAACGGGAAAGGTGAGGTGGGGTGATACATAAAACAAGAGTTTCAAATTAGCTCAGATACCGTTCCATAAACCCAATATGTAATAGACAAAACCTACTCCTTGCTCAGAGAACTGGACTCAACACGCCTGATTCACCGCACAAGAATATATCTGACTAGTAATAATCTTAAAACCTATGAATTGATATCTCTCTGTTAGTGTGTCAAGTGGGTGTAAAGCGGCATAAACACAGCCGTGAAAAGCAGCTAAACCCCATTATAAAAATAAATTACTTTTAAAAACCCATGAAACAAAGACAGGGAAAGAGAGAGAAATTCTTACACAATTCGTTCAGGGGCTGTGATGCAACCTGGATTGACCATATCTAGACACACAGCTGGATGAGACATAAGGGTGGACACTCTTGGGGCTGAGAGGTTTGGTGAAGTTGGGTGAGCAAACGCAGACCCTTTAAAGTAATACTGCTTGCTACCCATCGCATGGGTCCCAAATCTCCAGGTTCAAGGGCATCTTCCTACATCGAAAACAGGCATGAGAAACCCAGAAGATGGTACACCGTGTGATGGGGAAAGGTTTCTAAAACGCACGTCATTTCTCATCTCCTTGTGCTCGGGTTCGCCATTCCAGCCACTTTACTAGCAATCTCCCTACGTGGAGCATCAGCACCTTTAACCTCCTGTTCCGTACAGGTTGCAGTTTGTCCTGAGGATGAATGGGAAGACGGGGAACCAATGAGACACTAGCTCTTGGTGTTGGGACAGGCACAGGTCACTCTATTTTCCCATCAAGAAGAAGAATTAACCACAGGCTCAGCCTTCACCCCGGAACCAGAACAGGGCCTGAAGCCATCCTGCGTTTTGCGGCCAGCTCCCAAAAAAGCGAGTAGTAAAATGGAGCTTCAGGGCACTGCAATTCACAAACCTGCAGAGTTATAAATGATAACTCTCGTCCACAAATATATTGAGGGAAGGCAAAGAAGAGGATTTGAAGTCAAGGCAGAATTGCAGGAAACAGATTTTAGGAGGTAGATTCAAATCGCCTTTAAAGCACAGGAAAAGCGGCAAAACGTTGACAATGATGCCCTTGGCCAAAAAGGGCGTATGCGTTTTTTCCTGAATATATTCAGGAAAAAACGCATACGCCCTTTTTGGCCAACCAAGCAACCTGGAAAGGCAAATCAGTGCTACAAAGAAGTCTTGCTTCCCATCGGTCAAAAGGGTCATGCTGAAAAAAGTTTCAAAACCAGAAATGCAGGACAGGCCATGGAGAAATGGGAGCCTTGCTACACTGATGGGCGGGATGTAAATTGCCAACAGCCACTCTGGAGAAGGGTACGGTGTGTCTTGAAACAGCTAAAAAACACAGCTTAGAGAGTATAGGGCACTTCCACGCATGGGGTTATAAAGAGGGAAAATTAAAAATCAGCAAGACACAAGCACCCCATAGTTTAGGGCTGCTCTGTTGACAAGGACCTCCACTTCACTCCACCTTAAATATCCCAGGAAAGCGAAAAATGGATAAAAAAGTTGTAGTCCTTATGTAAAATGGAATATCACTCAGCCATGAAATCAATATCATAAGGCTAGTAGCAGCATGATGAGTGGATTTAGGTACGACGATTCTAAGTGAAATAAGTCACACAGAAAAGGACACTTCTCATAAGGTGTCACTTATAGAGGGAATGTAAAAACCGTTACACTTGAACTGAATTACAAAACAGAACAGAGTGACACATGCAGAAAACACACTATGGCTGCTTAACGGGAAAGGGGAGGTGGGGAGATACATAAAACAAGAGTTTCAAATTAGATCAGATACCGTTCCATAAACCCAATATGTAACAGACAACACCTACTCCTTGCTCAGAGAACTGGACTCAACAGGCCCGATTCACCGCACAAGAATATATCTGACTAGTAATAATCTTAAAACCTATGTATTGATATCTCTCTATTAGTGTGTCAAGTGGGTGTAAAGCGTCATAAACACAGCCGTGAAAAGCAGCTAAACCCCATTATAAAAATAAATTACTTTTAAAAACCCATGAAACAAAGACAGGGAAAGAGAGAGAAATTCTTACACAATTCGTTCAGGGGCTTTGATGCAACCTGGATTGACCATATCTAGACCCACAGCTGGATGAGACATAAGGGTGGACACTCTTGGGGCTGAGAGGTTTGGTGAGGTTTGGTGAGCAAACACAGACCCTTTAAAGTAATACTGCGTGGTACCCATCGCATGGGTCCCAAATCCCCAGGTTCAAGGGCATCTTCCTACATCGAAAACATGCATGAGAAACCCAGAAGATGGTACACCGTGTAATGGGGAAAGGTTTATACAACGCACCTCATTTCTCATCTCCTTGTGCTCGGGTTTGCCATTCCAGCCACTTTACTAGCAATCTCCCTACTTGGAGCATCAACACCTTTAACCTCCTGTTCCGTACAGGTTGCAATTTGTCCTGAGGATGAACGGGAAGACGGGGAACCAATGAGAGACTAGCTCTTGGTGTTGGGACAGGCACAGGTCACTCTATTTTCCCATCAGGAAGAAGAATTAACCACAGGGTCAGCCTGCCCCCCGGAACCAGAACAGGGCCTGAAGCCATCCTGCGCTTTTGCGGCCAGCTCCCAAAAAAGCGAGTAGTAAAATGGAGCTTCAGGGCACTGCAATTCACAAACCTGCAGAGTTATAAATGATAACTCTCGTCCACAAATATATTGAGGGAAGGCAAAGAAGAGGATTTGAAGTCAAGGCAGAATTGCAGGAAACAGATTTTAGGAGGTAGATTCGAATCGCCTTTAAAGCACAGGAAAAGCGGCAAAACGTTGACAATGATGCCCTTGGCCAAAAAGGGCGTATGCGTTTTTTCCTGAATATATTCAGGAAAAAACGCATACGCCCTTTTTGGCCAACCAAGCAACCTGGAAAGGCAAATCAGTGCTACAAAGAAGTCTTGCTTCCCATCGGTCAAAAGGGCCATGCTGAAAAAAGTTTCAAAACCAGAAATGCAGGACAGGCCATGGAGAAATGGGAGCCTTGCTACACTGTTGGGCGGGATGTAAATTGCCAACAGCCACTCTGGAGAAGGGTACGGTGTGTCCTGAAACAGCTAAAAAACACAGCTTAGAGAGCATAGGGCACTTCCACGCATGGGGGTATAAAGTGGGAAAATTAAAAATCAGCAAGACACAAGCACCCCAAAGTTTAGGGCTGCTCTGTTGACAAGGACCTCCACTTCATTCCACCTTAAATATCCCAGGAAAGAGAAAAATGGATAAAAAAGTTGTGGTCCTTATGTACGATGGAATATCACTCATCCATGAAATCAATATCATAAGGCTAGTAGCAGCATGATGAGTGGATTTAGGTACGACGATTCTAAGTGAAATAAGTCACACAGAAAAGGACACTTCTCATAAGGTGTCACTTATAGAGGGAATGTAAAAACCGTTACACTTGAACTGAATTACAAAACAGAACAGAGTGACACATGCAGAAAACACACTATGGCTGCTTAACGGGAAAGGGGAGGTGGGGAGATACATAAAACAAGAGTTTCAAATTAGATCAGATACAGTTCCATAAACCCAATATGTAACAGACAAGACCTACTCCTTGCTCAGAGAACTGGACTCAACACGCCCGATTCACCGCCCAAGAATATATCTGACTAGTAATAATCTTAAAACCTATGTATTGATATCTCTCTATTAGTGTGTCAAGTGGGTGTAAAGCGGCATAAACACAGCCGTGAAAAGCAGCTAAAGCCCATTATAAAAATAAATTACTTTTAAATACCCATGAAACAAAGACAGTGAAAGAGAGAGAAAGTCTTACACAATTCGTTCAGGGGCTGTGATGCAACCTGGATTGACCATATCTAGACCCACAGCTGGATGAGACATAAGGGTGGACACTCTTGGGGCTGAGAGGTTTGGTGAAGTTGGGTGAGCAAACGCAGACCCTTTAAAGTAGTACTGCGTGCTACCCGTCGCATGGGTCCCAAATCTCCAGGTTCAAGGGCATCTTCCTACATCGAAAACAGGCATGAGAAACCCAGAAGACGGTACACCGTGTGATGGGGAAAGGTTTCTAAAACGCACCTCATTTCTCATCTCCTTGTGCTCGGGTTTGCCATTCCAGCCACTTTACTAGCAATCTCCCTACTTGGAGCATCAGCACCTTTAACCTCCTGTTCTGTACAGGTTGCAATTTGTCCTGAGGATGAACCGGAAGACGGGGAACCAATGAGAGACTAGCTCTTGGTGTTGGGACAGGCACAGGTCACTCTATTTTCCCATCAGGAAGAAGAATTAACCACAGGCTCAGCCTGCCCCCCGGAACCAGAACAGGGCCTGAAGCCATCCTGCGCTTTTGTGGCCAGCTCCCAAAAAAGCGAGTTGTAAAATGGAGCTTCAGGGCACTGCAATTCACAAACCTGCAGAGTTATAAATGATAACTCTCGTCCACAAATATATTGAGTGAAGGCAAAGAAGAGGATTTGAAGTCAAGCAGAATTGCAGGAAACAGATTTTAGGAGGTAGATTCGAATCGCCTTTAAAGCACATGAAAAGCGGCAAAACGTTGACAATGATGCCCTTGGCCAAAAAGGGCGTATGCGTTTTTTCCTGAATATATTCAGGAAAAAACGCATACGCCCTTTTTGGCCAACCAAGCAACCTGGAAAGGCAAATCAGCGCTACAAAGAAGTCTCGCTTCCCATCGGTCAAAAGGGCCATGCTGAAAATGTTTCAAAACCAGAAATGCAGGACAGGCCATGGAGAAATGGGAGCCTTGCTACACTGATGGGCGGGATGTAAATTGCCAGCAGCCACTCTGGAGAAGGGTACGGTGTGTCCTGAAACAGCTAAAAAACACAGCTTAGAGAGCATAGGGCACTTCCACGCATGGGGGTATAAAGTGGGAAAATTAAAAATCAGCAAGACACAAGCACCCCATAGTTTAGGGCTGCTCTGTTGACAAGAACCTCCACTTCATTCCACCTTAAATATCCCAGGAAAGCGAAAAATGGATAAAAAAGTTGTAGTCCTTATGTACAATGGAATATCACTCAGCCATGAAATCAATATCATAAGGCTAGTAGCAGCATGATGAGTGGATTTAGGTACGACGATTCTAAGTGAAATAAGTCACACAGAAAAGGACACTTCTCATAAGGTGTCACTTATAGAGGGAATGTAAAAACCTTTACACTTGAACTGAATTACAAAACAGAACAGAGTCACACATGCAGAAAACACACTATGGCTGCTTAACTGGAAAGGTGAGGTGGGGTGATACATAAAACAAGAGTTTCAAATTAGCTCAGATACCGTTCCATAAACCCAATATGTAATAGACAAAACCTACTCCTTGCTCAGAGAACTGGACTCAACACGCCAGATTCACCGCACAAGAATATATCTGACTAGTAATAATCTTAAAACCTATGAATTGATATCTCTCTGTTAGTGTCAAGTGGGTGTAAAGCGGCATAAACACAGCCGTGAAAAGCAGCTAAAGCCCATTATAAAAATAAATTACTTTTAAATACCCATGAAACAAAGACAGTGAAAGAGAGAGAAAGTCTTACACAATTCGTTCAGGGGCTGTGATGCAACCTGGATTGACCATATCTAGACCCACAGCTGGATGAGACATAAGGGTGGACACTCTTGGGGCTGAGAGGTTTGGTGAAGTTGGGTGAGCAAACGCAGACCCTTTAAAGTAGTACTGCGTGCTACCCGTCGCATGGGTCCCAAATCTCCAGGTTCAAGGGCATCTTCCTACATCGAAAACAGGCATGAGAAACCCAGAAGATGGTACACCGTGTGATGGGGAAAGGTTTCTAAAACGCACCTCATTTCTCATCTCCTTGTGCTCGGGTTTGCCATTCCAGCCACTTTACTAGCAATCTCCCTACTTGGAGCATCAGCACCTTTAACCTCCTGTTCTGTACAGGTTGCAATTTGTCCTGAGGATGAACCGGAAGACGGGGAACCAATGAGAGACTAGCTCTTGGTGTTGGGACAGGCACAGGTCACTCTATTTTCCCATCAGGAAGAAGAATTAACCACAGGCTCAGCCTGCCCCCCGGAACCAGAACAGGGCCTGAAGCCATCCTGCGCTTTTGCGGCCAGCTCCCAAAAAAGCGAGTTGTAAAATGGAGCTTCAAGGCACTGCAATTCACAAACCTGCAGAGTTATAAATGATAACTCTCGTCCACAAATATATTGAGTGAAGGCAAAGAAGAGGATTTGAAGTCAAGCAGAATTGCAGGAAACAGATTTTAGGAGGTAGATTCGAATCGCCTTTAAAGCACATGAAAAGCGGCAAAACGTTGACAATGATGCCCTTGGCCAAAAAGGGCGTATGCGTTTTTTCCTGAATATATTCAGGAAAAAACGCATACGCCCTTTTTGGCCAACCAAGCAACCTGGAAAGGCAAATCAGCGCTACAAAGAAGTCTCGCTTCCCATCGGTCAAAAGGGCCATGCTGAAAATGTTTCAAAACCAGAAATGCAGGACAGGCCATGGAGAAATGGGAGCCTTGCTACACTGATGGGCGGGATGTAAATTGCCAGCAGCCACTCTGGAGAAGGGTACGGTGTGTCCTGAAACAGCTAAAAAACACAGCTTAGAGAGCATAGGGCACTTCCACGCATGGGGGTATAAAGTGGGAAAATTAAAAATCAGCAAGACACAAGCACCCCATAGTTTAGGGCTGCTCTGTTGACAAGGACCTCCACTTCATTCCACCTTAAATATCCCAGGAAAGCGAAAAATGGATAAAAAAGTTGTAGTTCTTATGTACAATGGAATATCACTCAGCCATGAAATCAATATCATAAGGCTAGTAGCAGCATGATGAGTGGATTTAGGTACGACGATTCTAAGTGAAATAAGTCACACAGAAAAGGACACTTCTCATAAGGTGTCACTTATAGAGGGAATGTAAAAACCGTTACACTTGAACTGAATTACAAAACAGAACAGAGTCACACATGCAGAAAACACACTATGGCTGCTTAACTGGAAAGGTGAGGTTGGGTGATACATAAAACAAGAGTTTCAAATTAGCTCATATACCGTTCCATAAACCCAATATGTAATAGACAAAACCTACTCCTTGCTCAGAGAACTGGACTCAACACGCCTGATTCACCGCACAAGAATATATCTGACTAGTAATAATCTTAAAACCTATGAATTGATATCTCTCTGTTAGTGTGTCAAGTGGGTGTAAAGCGGCATAAACACAGCCGGAAAAGCAGCTAAACCCCATTATAAAAATAAATTACTTTTAAAAACCCATGAAACAAAGACAGGGAAAGAGAGAGAAATTCTTACACAATTCGTTCAGGGGCTTTGATGCAACCTGGATTGACCATATCTATACCCACAGCTGGATGAGACATAAGGGTGGACACTCTTGGGGCTGAGAGGTTTGGTGAGGTTGGGTAGGCAAACACAGACCCTTTAAAGTAATACTGCGTGCTACCCATCGCATGGGTCCTAAATCTCCAGGTTCAAGGGCATCTTCCTACATCGAAAACAGGCATGAGAAACCCAGAAGATGGTACACCATGTGTTGGGGAAAGGTTTCTAAAACGCACCTCATTTCTCATCTCCTTGTGCTCGGGTTCGCCATTCCAGCCACTTTACTAGCAATCTCCCTACGTGGAGCATCAGCACCTTTAACCTCCTGTTCCGTACAGGTTGCAATTTTTCCTGAGGATGAATGGGAAGACGGGGAACCAATGAGAGACTAGCTCTTGGTGTTGGGACAGGCACAGGTCACTCTATTTTCCCATCAGGAAGAAGAATTAACTACAGGCTCACCCTGCCCACCGGAACCAGAACAGGGCCTGAAGCCATCCTGCGCTTTTGCGGCCAGCTCCCAAAAAAGCGAGTTGTAAAATGGAGCTTCAGGGCACAGCAATTCACAAACCTGCAGAGTTATAAATGACAACTCTCGTCCACAAATATATTGAGGGAAGGCAAAGAAGAGGATTTGAAATCAAGGCACAATTGCAGGAAACAGATTTCAGGAGGTAGATTCGAATCGCCTTTAAAGCACATGAAAAGCAGCAAAACGTTGACAATGATGCCCTTGGCCAAAAAGGGCGTATGCGTTTTTTCCTGAATATATTCAGGAAAAAACGCATACGCCCTTTTTGGCCAACCAAGCAACCGGGAAAGGCAAATCAGCGCTACAAAGAAGTCTCGCTTCCCATCGGTCAAAAGGGCCATGCTGAAAAAAGTTTCAAAACCAGAAATGCAGGACAGGCCATGGAGAAATGGGAGCCTTGCTACACTGATGGGCGGGATGTAAATTGCCAACAGCCAGTCTGGAGAAGGGTACGGTGTGTACTGAAACAGCTAAAAAACACAGCTTAGAGAGCATAGGGCACTTCCACGCATGGGGGTATAAAGTGGGAAAATTAAAAATCAGCAAGACACAAGCACCCCAAAGTTTAGGGCTGCTCTGTTGACAAGGACCTCCACTTCATTCCACCTTAAATATCCCAGGAAAGCGAAAAATGGATAAAAAAGTTGTAGACCTTATGTACAATGGAATATCACTCAGCAATGAAATCAATATCATAAGGCTAGTAGCAGCATGATGAGTGGATTTAGGTATGACGATTCTAAGTGAAATAAGTCACACAGAAAAGGACACTTCTCATAAGGTGTCACTTATAGAGGGAATGTAAAAACCGTTACACTTGAACTGAGTTACAAAACAGAACAGAGTCACACATGCAGAAAACACACTATGGCTGCTTAACGGGAAAGCACGGTGGGGTGATACATAAAGCAAGAGTTTCAAATTAGCTCAGATACCGTTCCATAAACCCAATATGTAATAGACAAGACCTACTCCTTGCTCAGAGAACTGGACTCAACACGGCCGATTCAGCACACAAGAATATATCTGACTAGTAATAATCTTAAAACCTATGTATTGATATCTCTCTGTTAGTGTGTCAAGTGGGTGTAAAGCGGCATAAACACAGCCGTGAAAAGCAGCTAAACCCCATTATAAAAATAAATTACTTTTAAAAACCCATGAAACAAAGACAGTGAAAGAGAGAGAAATTCTTACACAATTCGTTCAGTGGCTGTGATGCAACCTGGATTGACCATATCTAGACCCACAGCTGGATGAGACATAAGGGTGGACACTCTTGGGGCTGAGAGGTTTGGTGAAGTTGGGTGAGCAAACGCAGACCCTTTAAAGTAATACTGCGTGCTACCCGTCCCATGGGTCCCAAATCTCCAGGTTCAAGGGCATCTTCCTACATCGAAAACAGGCATGAGAAACCCAGAAGATGGTACACCATGTGTTGGGGAAAGGTTTCTAAAACGCACCTCATTTCTCATCTCCTTGTGCTCGGGTTCGCCATTCCAGCCACTTTACTAGCAATCTCCCTACGTGGAGCATCAGCACTTTTAACCTCCTGTTCCGTACAGGTTGCAATTTTTCCTGAGGATGAATGGGAAGACGGGGAACCAATGAGAGACTAGCTCTTGGTGTTGGGACAGGCACAGGTCACTCTATTTTCCCATCAGGAAGAAGAATTAACTACAGGCTCACCCTGCCCACCGGAACCAGAACAGGGCCTGAAGCCATCCTGCGCTTTTGCAGCCAGCTCCCAAAAAAGCGAGTTGTAAAATGAAGCTTCAGGGCACAGCAATTCACAAACCTGCAGAGTTATAAATGACAACTCTCGTCCACAAATATATTGAGGGAAGGCAAAGAAGAGGATTTGAAATCAAGGCACAATTGCAGGAAACAGATTTCAGGAGGTAGATTCGAATCGCCTTTAAAGCACATGAAAAGCAGCAAAACGTTGACAATGATGCCCTTGGCCAAAAAGGGCGTATGCGTTTTTTCCTGAATATATTCAGGAAAAAACGCATACGCCCTTTTTGGCCAACCAAGCAACCGGGAAAGGCAAATCAGCGCTACAAAGAAGTCTCGCTTCCCATCGGTCAAAAGGGCCATGCTGAAAAAAGTTTCAAAACCAGAAATGCAGGACAGGCCATGGAGAAATGGGAGCCTTGCTACACTGATGGGCGGGATGTAAATTGCCAACAGCCAGTCTGGAGAAGGGTACGGTGTGTCCTGAAAGAGCTAAAAAACACAGCTTAGAGAGCATAGGGCACTTCCACGCATGGGGGTATAAAGTGGGAAAATTAAAAATCAGCAAGACACAAGCACCCCAAAGTTTAGGGCTGCTCTGTTGACAAGGACCTCCACTTCATTCCACCTTAAATATCCCAGGAAAGCGAAAAATGGATAAAAAAGTTGTAGACCTTATGTACAATGGAATATCACTCAGCCATGAAATCAATATCATAAGGCTAGTAGCAGCATGATGAGTGGATTTAGGTACGACGATTCTAAGTGAAATAAGTCACACAGAAAAGGACACTTCTCATAAGGTGTCACTTATAGAGGGAATGTAAAAACCGTTACACTTGAACTGAATTACAAAACAGAACAGAGTCACACATGCAGAAAACACACTATGGCTGCTTAACGGGAAAGGTGAGGTGGGGTGATGCATAAAAGAAGGATTTCAAATTAGCTCAGATACCGTTCCATAAACCCAATATATAATAGACAAGACCTACTCCTTGCTCAGTGAACTGAACTCAACACCCCCTATTCACCGCAAAAGAACATATCTGACTAGTAAAAATCTTAAAACCTATGTGTTGATATCTCTCTTGAAGTTTGTCAAGTGGGTGTAAAGCGGCATAAATACAGCAGTGAAAAGCAGCTAAACCCCATTATAAAAATAAATTACTTTTAAAACCCCATGAAACAAAGACAGTGAAAGAGAGAGAAATACTTACACACTTCATTCAGAGGTTGTGATGCAACCTGGATTGACCATATCTAGACCCACAGCTGGATGAGACATGAGGGTGGACACTCTTGGGGCTGAGAGGTTTGGTGAAGTTGGGTGAGCAAACCCAGACCCTTTAAAGTAATACTGCGTGCTACCCGTCCCATGGGTCCCAAATCTCCAGGTTCAAGGGCATCTTCCTACATCGAAAACAGGCATGAGAAACCCAGAAGATGGTACACCATGTGATGGGGAAAGGTTTCTAAAACGCACCTCATTTCTCATCTCCTTGTGCTCGGGTTCGCCATTCCAGCCACTTTACTAGCAATCTCCCTACGTGGAGCATCAGCACCTTTAACCTCCTGTTCTGTACAGGTTGCAATTTGTCCTGAGGATGAATGGGAAGACGGGGAACCAATGAGAGACTAGCTCTTGGTGTTGGGACAGGCACAGGTCACTCTATTTTCCCATCAGGAAGAAGAATTAACCACAGGCTCAGCCTGCCCCCCGGAACCAGAACAGGGCCTGAAGCCATCCTGCGCTTTTGCGGCCAGCTCCCAAAAAAGCGAGTTGTAAAATGGAGCTTCAGGGCACTGCAATTCACAAACCTGTAGAGTTATAAATGATAACTCTCGTCCACAAATATATTGAGGGAAGGCAAAGAAGAGGATTTGAAGTCAAGGCAGAATTGCAGGAAACAGATTTTAGGAGGTAGATTCGAATCGCCTTTAAAGCACATGAAAAGCGGCAAAACGTTGACAATGATGCCCTTGGCCAAAAAGGGCGTATGCGTTTTTTCCTGAATATATTCAGGAAAAAACGCATACGCCCTTTTTGGCCAACCAAGCAACCGGGAAAGGCAAATCAGCGCTACAAAGAAGTCTCGCTTCCCATCCTTCAAAAAGGCCATGCTGAAAAAAGTGTCAAAACCAGAAATGCAGGACAGGCCATGGAGAAATGGGAGCCTTGCTACACTGAAGGGCGGGATGTAAATTGCCAACAGCCACTCTGGAGAAGGGTACGGTGTGTCCTGAACCATCTAAAAAACACAACCTAGAGAGGATAGGGCACTTCCACGCATGGGGGTATAAAGTGGGAAAATTGAAAATCAGCAAGACACAAGCACCCCAAAGTTTAGGGCTGCTCTGTTGACAAGGACTTCCACTTCATTCCACCTTAAATATCCCAGGAAAGAGAAAAATGGATAAAAAATTTGTGGTCCTTATGTACGATGGAATATCACTCGGCCATGAAATCAATGTCATAAGGCTAGTAGCAGCATGATGAGTGGATTTAGGTACGACAATTCTAAGTGAAATAAGTCACACAGAAAAGGACACTTCTCATAAGGTGTCACTTATAGAGGGAATGTAAAAACCGTTACACTTGAACTGAATTACAAAACAGAACAGAGTGACACATGCAGAAAACACACTATGGCTGCTTAACGGGAAAGGGGAGTTGGGGAGATACATAAAACAAGAGTTTCAAATTAGATCAGATACCGTTCCATAAACCCAATATGTAACAGACAAGACCTACTCCTTGCTCAGAGAACTGGACTCAACACGGCCGATTCAGCACACAAGAATATATCTGACTAGTAATAATCTTAAAACCTATGTATTGATATCTCTCTGTTAGTGTGTCAAGTGGGTGTAAAGCGGCATAAACACAGCCGTGAAAAGCAGCTAAACCCCATTATAAAAATAAATTACTTTTAAAAACCCATGAAACAAAGACAGTGAAAGAGAGAGAAATTCTTACACAATTCGTTCAGAGGCTGTGATGCAACCTGGATTGACCATATCTAGACCCACAGCTGGATGAGACATAAGGGTGGACACTCTTGGGGCTGAGAGATTTGGTGAAGTTGGGTGAGCAAACGCAGACCCTTTAAAGTAATACTGCGTGCTACCCGTCCCATGGGTCCCAAATCTCCAGGTTCAAGGGCATCTTCCTACATCGAAAACAGGCATGAGAAACCCAGAAGATGGTACACCATGTGTTGGGGAAAGGTTTCTAAAACGCACCTCATTTCTCATCTCCTTGTGCTCGGGTTCGCCATTCCAGCCACTTTACTAGCAATCTCCCTACGTGGAGCATCAGCACCTTTAACCTCCTGTTCCGTACAGGTTGCAATTTTTCCTGAGGATGAATGGGAAGACGGGGAACCAATGAGAGACTAGCTCTTGGTGTTGGGACAGGCACAGGTCACTCTATTTTCCCATCAGGAAGAAGAATTAACTACAGGCTCACCCTGCCCACCGGAACCAGAACAGGGCCTGAAGCCATCCTGCGCTTTTGCGGCCAGCTCCCAAAAAAGCGAGTTGTAAAATGGAGCTTCAGGGCACAGCAATTCACAAACCTGCAGAGTTATAAATGACAACTCTCGTCCACAAATATATTGAGGGAAGGCAAAGAAGAGGATTTGAAATCAAGGCACAATTGCAGGAAACTTATTTCAGGAGGTAGATTCGAATCGCCTTTAAAGCACATGAAAAGCAGCAAAACTTTGACAATGATGCCCTTGGCCAAAAAGGGCGTATGCGTTTTTTCCTGAATATATTCAGGAAAAAACGCATACGCCCTTTTTGGCCAACCAAGCAACCGGGAAAGGCAAATCAGCGCTACAAAGAAGTCTCGCTTCCCATCGGTCAAAAGGGCCATGCTGAAAAAAGTTTCAAAACCAGAAATGCAGGACAGGCCATGGAGAAATGGGAGCCTTGCTACACTGATGGGCGTGATGTAAATTGCCAACAGCCAGTCTGGAGAAGGGTACGGTGTGTCCTGAAACAGCTAAAAAACACAGCTTAGAGAGCATAGGGCACTTCCACGCATGGGGGTATAAAGAGGGAAAATTAAAAATCAGCAAGACACAAGCACCCCAAAGTTTAGGGCTGCTCTGTTGACAAGGACCTCCACTTCATTCCACCTTAAATATCCCAGGAAAGCGAAAAATGGATAAAAAATTTGTAGACCTTATGTACAATGGAATATCACTCAGCCATGAAATCAATATCATAAGGCAAGTAGCAGCATGATGAGTGGATTTAGGTACGACGATTCTAAGTGAAATAAGTCACACAGAAAAGGACACTTCTCATAAGGTGTCACTTATAGAGGGAATGTAAAAACCGTTACACTTGAACTGAATTACAAAACAGAACAGAGTCACACATGCAGAAAACACACTATGGTTGCTTAACGGGAAAGGTGAGGTGGGGTGATGCATAAAAGAAGGATTTCAAATTAGCTCAGATAACGTTCCATAAACCCAATATATAATAGACAAGACCTACTCCTTGCTAAGTGAACTGAACTCAACACCCCCTATTCACCGCAAAAGAACATATCTGACTAGTAAAAATCTTAAAACCTATGTGTTGATATCTCTCTTGAAGTTTGTCAAGTGGGTGTAAAGCGGCATAAATACAGCAGTGAAAAGCAGCTAAACCCCATTATAAAAATAAATTACTTTTAAAACCGCATGAAACAAAGACAGTGAAAGAGAGAGAAATACTTACACACTTCATTCAGAGGTTGTGATGCAACCTGGATTGACCATATCTAGACTCACAGCTGGATGAGACATAAGGGTGGACACTCTTGGGGCTGAGAGGTTTGGTGAGGTTGGGTGAGCAAATGCAGACCCTTTAAAGTAATACTGCGTGGAACCCGTCGCATGGGTCCCAAATCTCCAGGTTCAAGGGCATCTTCCTACATAGAAAACATGCATGAGAAACCCAGAAGATGGTACACAATATAATCGGGAAAGGATTCTAAAACGCACCTCATTTCTCATCTCCTTGTGTTCGGATTCACCATTCCAGCCGCTTTAATAGCAATCTCCCTACTTGGAGAATAATCACCTTTATCCACCTGTTCTGTACAGGTGGAAATTTGTAATGAGGATGAATGGGAAGAGGGAGACCCAATGAGAGAATAGCTCTACGTTTTGGGACAGGCACAGGTCACTCTATTTTCCCATCAGGAAGAAGAATTAACCACAGGCTCAGCCTGCCCCCCGGAACCAGAACAGGGCCTGAAGCCATCCTGTGCTTTTGCGGCCAGCTCCCAAAAAAGCGAGTTGTAAAATGGAGCTTCAGGGCACTGCAATTCACAAACCTGCAGAGTTATAAATGATAACTCTCGTCCACAAATATATTGAGGGAAGGCAAAGAAGAGGATTTGAAATCAAGGCAGAATTGCAGCAAACAGATTTCAGGAGGTAGATTCGAATCGCCTTTAAAGCACATGAAAAGCGGCAAAATGTTGACAATGATGCTTTTGGCCAAAAAGTGCGTATGGGTTATTCCTGAATATATTCAGAAAAAAACGCATACGCCCTTTTTGGCCAACCAAGCAACCTGGAAAGGCAAATCAGCACTACAAAGAAGTCTCACTTCCCATCGGTCAAAAGGGCCATGCTGAAAAAAGTGTCAAAACCCGAAATGCAGGACAGGCCATGGAGAAATGGGAGCCTTGCTACACTGATGGGCGGGATGTAAATTGCCAACTGCCACTCTGGAGAAGTGTACGGTGTGTCCTGAAACATCTAAAAACCACAGCTTAGAGAGCATAGGGCACTTCCACTCATGGGGGTATAAATTGGGAAAATGAAAAATCAGCAAAACACAAGCACCCCAAAGTTTAGGGCTGCTCTGTTGCCTAGGACCTCCACTTCATTCCACCTTAAATATGCCAGGAAAGAGAAAAATGGATAAAGAATTTGGGGTCCTTATGTACAATGGAATATCACTCAGCCATGAAATCAATGTCATAAGGCTAGTAGAAGCATGATGAGTGGATTTAGGTACGACGATTCTAAGTGAAATAAGTCACACAGAAAAGGACACTTCTCATAAGGTATCATTTATAGAGGGAATGTAAAAACCGTTACACTTGAACTGAATTACAACACAGAACAGAGTCACACATGCAGAAAACTCACTATGGTTGCTTAACGGGAAAGGTGAGGTGGGGTGATGCATAAAAGAAGGATTTCAAATTAGCTCAGATAACGTTCCATAAACCCAATATATAATAGACAAGACCTCCTCCTTGCTCAGTGAACTGAACTCAACACCCCCTATTCACCGCAAAAGAACATATCTGACTAGTAAAAATCTTAAAACCTATGTGTTGATATCTCTCTTGAAGTTTGTCAAGTGGGTGTAAAGCGGCATAAATACAGCAGTGAAAAGCAGCTAAACCCCATTATAAAAATAAATTACTTTTAAAACCCCATGAAACAAAGACAGTGAAAGAGAGAGAAATACTTACACACTTCATTCAGAGGTTGTGATGCAACCTGGATTGACCATATCTAGACCCACAGCTGGATGAGACATAAAGGTGGACACTCTTGGGGCTGAGAGGTTTGGTGAGGTTGGGTGAGCAAATGCAGACCCTTTAAAGTAATACTGCGTGGAACCCGTCGCATGGGTCCCAAATCTCCAGGTTCAAGGGCATCTTCCTACATAGAAAACATGCATGAGAAACCCAGAAGATGGTACACCATGTAATCGGGAAAGGATTCTAAAACGCACCTCATTTCTCATCTCCTTGTGTTCGGATTCACCATTCCAGCCGCTTTAATAGCAATCTCCCTACTTGGAGAATAATCACCTTTATCCTCCTGTTCCGTACAGGTGGAAATTTGTAATGAGGATGAATGGGAAGAGGGAGACCCAATGAGAGAATAGCTCTACGTTTTGGGACAGGCACAGGTCACTCTATTTTCCCATCAGGAAGAAGAATTAACCACAGGCTCAGCCTGCCACCCGGAACCAGAACAGGGCCTGAAGCCATCCTGCGCTTTTGCGGCCAGCTCCCAAAAAAGCGAGTTGTAAAATGGAGCTTCAGGGCACTGCAATTCACAAACCTGCAGAGTTATAAATGATAACTCTCGTCCACAAATATATTGAGGGAAGGCAAAGAAGAGGATTTGAAGTCAAGGCAGAATTGCAGGAAACAGATTTCAGGAGGTAGATTCGAATCGCCTTTAAAGCACATGAAAAGCGGCAAAACGTTGACAATGATGCCCTTGGCCAAAAAGGGCGTATGCGTTTTTTCCTGAATATATTCAGGAAAAAACGCATACGCCCTTTTTGGCCAACCAAGCAACCGGTAAAGGCAAATCAGCGCTACAAAGAAGTCTCGCTTCCCATCCTTCAAAAAGGCCATGCTGAAAAAAGTGTCAAAACCAGAAATGCAGGACAGGCCATGGAGAAATGGGAGCCTTTCTACACTGAAGGGCGGGATGTAAATTGCCAACAGCCACTCTGGAGAAGGGTACGGTGTGTCCTGAACCATCTAAAAAACACAACCTAGAGAGGATAGGGCACTTCCACGCATGTGGGTATAAAGTGGGAAAATTGAAAATCAGCAAGACACAAGCACCCCAAAGTTTAGGGCTGCTCTGTTGACAAGGACTTCCACTTCATTCCACCTTAAATATCCCAGGAAAGAGAAAAATGGATAAAAAAGTTGTGGTCCTTATGTACGATGGAATATCACTCGGCCATGAAATCAATGTCATAAGGCTAGTAGCAGCATGATGAGTGGATTTAGGTACGACGATTCTAAGTGAAATAAGTCACACAGAAAAGGACACTTCTCATAAGGTGTCACTTATAGAGGGAATGTAAAAACCGTTACACTTGAACTGAATTACAAAACAGAACAGAGTGACACATGCAGAAAACACACTATGGCTGCTTAACGGGAAAGGGGAGTTGGGGAGATACATAAAACAAGAGTTTCAAATTAGATCAGATACCGTTCCATAAACCCAATATGTAACAGACAAGACCTACTCCTTGCTCAGAGAACTGGACTCAACACGCCCGATTCACCGCACAAGAATATATCTGACTAGTAATAATCTTAAAACCTATGTATTGATATCTCTCTATTAGTGTGTCAAGTGGGTGTAAAGCGGCATAAACACAGCCGTGAAAAGCAGCTAAACCCCATTATAAAAATAAATTACTTTAAAAAACCCATGAAACAAAGATAGGGAAAGAGAGAGAAATTCTTACACAATTCGTTCAGGGGCTTTGATGCAACATGCATTGACAATATCTAGACCCACAGCTGGATGAGACATAAGATTGGACACTCTTGGGGCTGAAAGGTTTGGTGAGGTTGGGTGAGCAAACACAGACCCTTTAAAGTAATACTGCGTGGTACCCATCGCATGGGTCCCAAATCTCCAGGTTCAAGGGCATCTTCCTACATCGAAAACAGGCATGAGAAACCCAGAAGATGGTACACCGTGTGATGGGGAAAGGTTTCTAAAACGCACCTCATTTCTCATCTCCTTGTGCTCGGGTTTGCCATTCCAGCCACTTTACTAGCAATCTCCCTACGTGGAGCATCAGCACCTTTAACCTCCTGTTCCGTACAGGTTGCAATTTGTCCTGAGGATGAATGGGAAGACGGGGAACCAATGAGAGACTAGCTCTTGGTGTTGGGACAGGCACAGGTCACTCTATTTTCCCATCAAGAAGAAGAATTAACCACAGGCTCAGCCTGCCCCCCGGAACCAGAACAGGGCCTGAAGCCATCCTGCGCTTTTGCGGCCAGCTCAAAAAAAAGCGAGTTGTAAAATGGAGCTTCAGGGCACAGCAATTCACAAACCTGCAGAGTTAAAAATGATAACTCTCGTCCACAAATATATTGAGGGAAGGCAAAGAAGAGGATTTGAAATCAAGGCAGAATTGCAGGAAACAGATTTCAGGAGGTAGATTCGAATCGCCTTTAAAGCACATGAAAAGCGGCAAAACGTTGACAATGATGCCCTTGGCCAAAAAGGGCGTATGCGTTTTTTCCTGAATATATTCAGGAAAAAACGCATACGCCCTTTTTGGCCAACCAAGCAACCTGGAAAGGCAAATCAGCGCTACAAAGAAGTCTCGCTTCCCATCAATCAAAAAGGCCATGCTGAAAAATGTGTCAAAACCAGAAATGCAGGACAGGCCATGGAGAAATGGGAGCCTTGCTACACTGATGGGCGGGATGTAAATTGCCAACAGCCAGTCTGGAGAAGGGTACGGTGTGTCCTGAAACAGCTAAAAAACACAGCTTAGAGAGCATAGGGCACTTCCACGCATGGGGGTATAAAGAGGGAAAATTAAAAATCAGCAAGACACAAGCACCCCAAAGTTTAGGGCTGCTCTGTTGACAAGGACCTCCACTTCATTCCACCTTAAATATCCCAGGAAAGCGAAAAATGGATAAAAAAGTTGTAGACCTTGTGTACAATGGAATATCACTCAGCCATGAAATCAATGTCATAAGGCTAGTAGCAGCATGATGAGCGGATTTAGGTACGACGATTCTAAGTGAAATAAGTGACACAGAAAAGGACACTTCTCATAAGGTGTCACTTATAGAGGGAATGTAAAAACCGTTACACTTGAACTGAATTACAAAACAGAACAGAGTCACACATGCAGAAAACACACTATGGCTGCTTAACGGGAAAGCGAGGTGGGGTGATACATAAAGCAAGAGTTTCAAATTAGCTCAGATACCGTTCCATAAACCCAAAATGTAATAGACAAGACCTACTCCTTGCTCAGAGAACTGGACTCAACACGCCCGATTCAACGCACAAGAATATATCTGACCAATAATAATCTTAAAACCTATGTATTGATATCTCTCTGTTACTGTGTCAAGTGGGTGTAAAGCGGCATAAACACAGCCGTGAAAAGCAGCTAAACCCCATTATAAAAATAAATTTCTTTTAAAAACCCATGAAACAAAGACAGTGAAAGAGAGAGAAATTCTTACACAATTCGTTCAGGGGCTGTGATGCAACCTGGATTGACCATATCTAGACCCACAGCTGGATGAGACATAAGGGTGGATACTCTTGGGGCTGAGAGGTTTGGTGAGGTTGGGTGAGCAAACGCAGACCCTTTAAAGTAATACTGCGTGCTACCCATCGCATGGGTCCCAAATCTCCAGGTTCAAGGGCATCTTCCTACATCGAAAACATGCATGAGATACCAAGAAGATGGTACACCGTGTGTTGGGGAAAGGTTTCTAAAATGCACCTCATTTCTCATCTCCTTGTGCTCGGGTTCGCCATTCCAGCCACTTTAGTAGCAATCTCCCTACTTGGAGCATCAGCATCTTTAACCTCCTGTACCGTACAGGTTGCAATTTGTCCTGAGGATGAACGGGAAGACGGGGAACCAATGAGAGACTAGCTCTTGGTGTTGGGACAGGCACAGGTCACTCTATTTTCCCATCAGGAAGAAGAATTAACCACAGGCTCAGCCTGCCCCCCGGAACCAGAACAGGGCCTGAAGCCATCCTGCGCTTTTGCGGCCACCTCCCAAAAAAGCGAGTTGTAAAATGGAGCTTCAGGGCACTGCAATTCACAATCCTACAGAGTTATAAATGATAACTCTCGTCCACAAATATATTGAGGGAAGGCAAAGACGAGGAATTGAAATCAAGGCAGAATTGCAGGAAACAGATTTCAGGAGGTAGATTCGAATCGCATTTAAAGCACATGAAAAGCGCCAAAACGTTGACAATGATGCCCTTGGCCAAAAAGGGCGTATGCGTTTTTTCCTGAATATATTCAGGAAAAAACGCATACGCCCTTTTTGGCCAACCAAGCAACCTGGAAAGGCAAATCAGCGCTACAAAGAAGTCTCGCTTCCCATCGGTCAAAAGGGCCATGCTGAAAAAAGTGTCAAAACCAGAAATGCAGGACAGGCCATGGAGAAATGGGAGCCTTGCTACACTGATGGGAGGGATGTAAATTGCCAACAGCCACTCTGAAGAAGTGTACGGTGTGTCCTGAAACATCTAAAAAACACAGCTTAGAGAGCATAGGGCACTTCCACGCATGGGTGTATAAAGTGGGAAAATTAAAAATCAGCAAGACACAAGCACCCCAAAGTTTAGGGATGCTCTGTTGACAAGGACCTCCACTTCATTCCACCTTAAATATCCCAGGAAAGCGAAAAAGGGATAAAAAATTTGAGGTCCTTATGTACAATGGCATACCACTCAGCCATGAAATCAATGTCATAAGGCTAGTAGCAGCATGATGAGTGGATTTAGGTACGACGATTCTAAGTGAAATAAGTCACACAGAAAAGGACACTTCTCATAAGGTGTCACTTATAGAGGGAATGTAAAAACCGTTACACTTGAACTGAATTACAAAACAGAACAGAGTCACAGATGCAGAAAACACACTATGGCTGCTTAACGGGAAAGCGAGGTGGGGTGATACATAAAGCAAGAGTTTCAAATTAGCTCAGATACCGTTCCATAAACCCAATATGTAATAGACAAGACCTACTCCTTGCTCAGAGAACTGGACTCAACACGCCCGATTCACCGCACAAGAATATATCTGACTAGTAATAATCTTAAAACCTATGTATTGATATCTCTCTGTTACTGTGTCAAGTGGGTGTAAAGCAGCATAAACACAGCCGTGAAAAGCAGCTAAACCCCATTATAAAAATAAATTTCTTTTAAAAACCCATGAAACAAAGACAGTGAAAGAGAGAGAAATTCTTACACAATTCGTTCAGGGGCTGTGATGCAACCTGGATTGACCATATCTAGACCCACAGCTGGATGAGACATGAGGGTGGACACTCTTGGGGCTGAGAGGTTTGGTGAAGTTGGGTGAGCACACCCAGACCCTTTAAAGTAATACTGCGTGCTACCCGTCCCATGGGTCCCAAATCTCCAGGTTCAAGGGCATCTTCCTACATCGAAAACAGGCATGAGAAACCCAGAAGATGGTACACCATGTGATGGGGAAAGGTTTCTAAAACGCACCTCATTTCTCATCTCCTTGTGCTCGGGTTCGCCATTCCAGCCACTTTACTAGCAATCTCCCTACGTGGAGCATCAGCACCTTTAACCTCCTTTTCCGTACAGGTTGCCATTTGTCCTGAGGATGAATGGGAAGACGGGGAACCAATGAGAGACTAGCTCTTGGTGTTGGGATAGGCACAGGTCACTCTATTTTCCCATCAGGAAGAAGAATTAAAAACAGGCTCACCCTGCCCACCGGAACCAGAACAGGGCCTGAAGCAATCCTGCGCTTTTGCGGCCAGCTCCCAAAAAAGCGAGTTGTAAAATGGAGCTTCAGGGCACAGCAATTCACAAACCTGCAGAGTTATAAATGATAACTCTCGTCCACAAATATATTGAGGGAAGGCAAAGAAGAGGATTTGAAATCAAGGCAGAATTGCAGGAAACAGATTTCAGGAGGTAGATTCGAATCGCCTTTAACGCACATGAAAAGCGGCAAAACGTTGACAATGATGCCCTTGGCCAAAAAGGGCGTATGCGTTTTTTCCTGAATATATTCAGGAAAAAACGCATACGCCCTTTTTGGCCAACCAAGCAACCTGGAAAGGCAAATCAGCGCTACAAAGAAGTCTCGCTTCCCATCGGTCAAAAGGGCCATGCTGAAAAAAGTTTCAAAACCAGAAATGCAGGACAGGCCATGGAGAAATGGGAGCCTTGCTACACTGATGGGCGGGATGTAAATTGCCAACAGCCAGTCTGGAGAAGGGTACGGTGTGTCCTGAAACAGCTAAAAAACACAGCTTAGAGAGCATAGGGCACTTCCACGCATGGGGGTATAAAGTGGGAAAATTAAAAATCAGCAAGACACAAGCACCCCAAAGTTTAGGGCTGCTCTGTTGACAAGGACCTCCACTTCATTCCACCCTAAATATCCCAGGAAAGCGAAAAATGGATAAAAATTTGTAGACCTTATGTACAATGGAATATCACTCAGCCATGAAATCAATATCATAAGGCTAGTAGCAGCATGATGAGTGGATTTAGGTACGACGATTCTAAGTGAAATAAGTCACACAGAAAAGGACACTTCTCATAAGGTGTCACTTATAGAGGGAATGTAAAAACCGTTACACTTGAACTGAGTTACAAAACAGAACAGAGTCACACATGCAGAAAACACACTATGGCTGCTTAACGGGAAAGCGAGGTGGGGTGATACATAAAGCAAGAGTTTCAAATTAGTTCAGATACCGTTCCATAAACCCAATATGTAATAGACAAGACCTACTCCTTGCTCAGAGAACTGGACTCAACACGCCTGATTCACCGCACAAGAATATATCTGACTAGTAATAATCTTAAAACCTATGTATTGATATCTCTCTGTTAGTGTGTCAAGTGGGTGTAAAGCGGCATAAACACAGCCGTGAAAAGCAGCTAAACCCCATTATAAAAATAAATTACTTTTAAAAACCCATGAAACAATGACAGTGAAAGAGAGAGAAATTCTTACACAATTCGTTCAGGGGCTGTGATGCAACCTGGATTGACCATATCTAGACCCACAGCTGGATGAGACATGAGGGTGGACACTCTTGGGGCTGAGAGGTTTGGTGAAGTTGGGTGAGCAAACCCAGACCCTTTAAAGTAATACTGCGTGCTACCCGTCCCATGGGTCCCAAATCTCCAGGTTCAAGGGCATCTTCCTACATCGAAAACAGGCATGAGAAACCCAGAAGATGGTACACCATGTGATGGGGAAAGGTTTCTAAAACGCACCTCATTTCTCATCTCCTTGTGCTCGGGTTCGCCATTCCAGCCACTTTACTAGCAATCTCCCTACGTGGAGCATCAGCACCTTTAACCTCCTGTTCCGTACAGGTTGCAATTTGTCCTGAGGATGAATGGGAAGACGGGGAACCAATGAGAGACTAGCTCTTGGTGTTGGGACAGGCACAGGTCACTCTATTTTCGCATCAAGAAGAAGAATTAACCACAGGCTCAGCCTGCCCCCCGGAACCAGAACAGGGCCTGAAGCCATCCTGCGCTTTTGCGGCCAGCTCCCAAAAAAGCGAGTTGTAAAATGGAGCTTCAGGGCACAGCAATACACAAACCTGCAGAGTTATAAATGATAACTCTCGTCCACAAATATATTGAGGGAAGGCAAAGAAGAGGATTTGAAATCAAGGCAGAATTGCAGGAAACAGATTTCAGGAGGTAGATTCGAATCGCCTTTAACGCACATGAAAAGCTGCAAAACGTTGACAATGATGCCCTTGGCCAAAAAGGGCGTATGCGTTTTTTCCTGAATATATTCAGGAAAAAACGCATACGCCCTTTTTGGCCAACCAAGCAACCTGGAAAGGCAAATCAGCGCTACAAAGAAGTCTCGCTTCCCATCGGTCAAAAGGGCCATGCTGAAAAAAGTTTCAAAACCAGAAATGCAGGACAGGCCATGGAGAAATGGGAGCCTTGCTACACTGATGGGCGGGATGTAAATTGCCAACAGCCAGTCTGGAGAAGGGTACGGTGTGTCCTGAAACAGCTAAAAAACACAGCTTAGAGAGCATAGGGCACTTCCACGCATGGGGGTATAAAGTGGGAAAATTAAAAATCAGCAAGACACAAGCACCCCAAAGTTTACGGCTGCTCTGTTGACAAGGACCTCCACTTCATTCCACCCTAAATATCCCAGGAAAGCGAAACATGGATAAAAAAGTTGTAGACCTTATGTACAATGGAATATCACTCAGCCATGAAATCAATATCATAAGGCTAGTAGCAGCATGATGAGTGGATTTAGGTACGACGATTCTAAGTGAAATAAGTCACACAGAAAAGGACACTTCTCATAAGGTGTCACTTATAGAGGGAATGTAAAAACCGTTACACTTGAACTGAGTTACAAAACAGAACAGAGTCACACATGCAGAAAACACACTATGGCTGCTTAACGGGAAAGCGAGGTGGGGTGATACATAAAGCAAGAGTTTCAAATTAGCTCAGATACCGTACCATAAACCCAATATGTAATAGACAAGACCTACTCCTTGCTCAGAGAACTGGACTCAACACGCCTGATTCACCGCACAAGAATATATCTGACTAGTAATAATCTTAAAACCTATGTATTGATATCTCTCTGTTAGTGTGTCAAGTGGGTGTAAAGCGGCATAAACACAGCCGTGAAAAGCAGCTAAACCCCATTATAAAAATAAATTACTTTTAAAAACCCATGAAACAAAGACAGTGAAAGAGAGAGAAATTCTTACACAATTCGTTCAGGGGCTGTGATGCAACCTGGATTGACCATATCTAGACCCACAGCTGGATGAGACATGAGGGTGGACACTCTTGGGGCTGAGAGGTTTGGTGAAGTTGGGTGAGCAAACCCAGACCCTTTAAAGTAATACTGCGTGCTACCCGTCCCATGGGTCCCAAATCTCCAGGTTCAAGGGCATCTTCCTACATCGAAAACAGGCATGAGAAACCCAGAAGATGGTACACCATGTGATGGGGAAAGGTTTCTAAAACGCACCTCATTTCTCATCTCCTTGTGCTCGGGTTCGCCATTCCAGCCACTTTAGTAGCAATCTCACTACTTGGAGCATCAGCATCTTTAACCTCCTGTTCCGTACAGGTTGCAATTTGTCCTGAGGATGAAAGGGAAGAAGGGGAACCAATGAGAGACTAGCTCTTGGTGTTGGGACAGGCACAGGTCACTCTATTTTCCCATCAGGAAGAAGAATTAACCACAGGCTCAGCCTGCCCCCCGGAACCAGAACAGGGCCTGAAGCCATCCTGCGCTTTTGCGGCCACCTCCCAAAAAAGCGAGTTGTAAAATGGAGCTTCAGGGCACTGCAATTCACAATCCTACAGAGTTATAAATGATAACTCTCGTCCACAAATATATTGAGGGAAGGCAAAGACGAGGAATTGAAATCAAGGCAGAACTGCAGGAAACAGATTCCAGGAGGTAGATTCGAATCGCCTTTAAAGCACATGAAAAGCGCCAAAACGTTGACAATGATGCCCTTGGCCAAAAAGGGCGTATGCGTTTTTTCCTGAATATATTCAGGAAAAAACGCATACGCCCTTTTTGGCCAACCAAGCAACCTGGAAAGGCAAATCAGCGCTACAAAGAAGTCTCGCTTCCCATCGGTCAAAAGGGCCATGCTGAAAAAAGTGTCAAAACCAGAAATGCAGGACAGGCCATGGAGAAATGGGAGCCTTGCTACACTTATGGGCGGGATGTAAATTGCCAAGAGCCACTCTGGAGAAGTGTACGGTGTGTCCTGAAACATCTAAAAAACACAGCTTAGAGAGCATAGGGCACTTCCACGCATGGGGGTATAAAGTGGGAAAATTAAAAATCAGCAAGACACAAGCACACCAAAGTTTAGGGATGCTCTGTTGACAAGGACCTCCACTTCATTCCACCTTAAATATCCCAGGAAAGCGAAAAATGGATAAAAAATTTGAGGTCCTTTTGTACAATGGCATACCACTCAGCCATGAAATCAATGTCATAAGGCTAGTAGCAGCATGATGAGTGGATTTAGGTACGACGATTCTAAGTGAAATAAGTCACACAGAAAAGGACACTTCTCATAAGGTGTCACTTATAGAGGGAATGTAAAAACCGTTACACTTGAACTGAATTACAAAACAGAACAGAGTCACACATGCAGAAAACACACTATGGCTGCTTAACGGGAAAGCGAGGTGGGGTGATACATAAAGCAAGAGTTTCAAATCAGCTCAGATACCGTTCCATAAACCCAATATGTAATAGACAAGACCTACTCCTTGCTCAGAGAACTGGACTCAACACGCCCGATTCACCGCACAAGAATATATCTGACTAGTAATAATCTTAAAACCTATGTATTGATATCTCTCTGTTACTGTGTCAAGTGGGTGTAAAGCGGCATAAACACAGCCGTGAAAAGCAGCTAAACCCCATTATAAAAATAAATTTCTTTTAAAAACCCATGAAACAAAGACAGTGAAAGAGAGAGAAATTCTTACACAATTCGTTCAGGGGCTGTGATGCAACCTGGATTGACCATATCTAGACCCACAGCTGGATGAGACATAAGGGTGGATACTCTTGGGGCTGAGAGGTTTGGTGAGGTTGGGTGAGCAAACGCAGACCCTTTAAAGTAATACTGCGTGCTACCCATCGCATGGGTCCCAAATCTCCAGGTTCAAGGGCATCTTCCTATATCGAAAACATGCATGAGAAACGAAGAAGATGGTACACCGTGTGTTGGGGAAAGGTTTCTAAAACGCACCTCATTTCTCATCTCCTTGTGCTCGGCTTCGCCATTCCAGCCACTTTATTAGCAATCTCCCCACGTGGAGCATCAGCACCTTTAACCTCCTGTTCCGTACAGGTTGCAATTTGTCCTGAGGATGAATGGGAAGACGGGGAACCAATGAGAGACTAGCTCTTGGTGTTGGGACAGGCACAGGTCACTCTATTTTCCCATCAGGAAGAAGAATTAACCACAGGCTCAGCCTGCCCCCCGGAACCAGAACAGGGCCTGAAGCCATCCTGCGCTTTTGCGGCCAGCTCCCAAAACAGCGAGTTGTAAAATGGAGCTTCAGGGCACAGCAATTCACAAACCTGCAGAGTTATAAATGATAACTCTCGTCCACAAATATATTGAGGGAAGGCAAAGAAGAGGATTTGAAATCAAGGCAGAATTGCAGGAAACAGATTTCAGGAGGTAGATTCGAATCGCCTTTAACGCACATGAAAAGCGGCAAAACGTTGACAATGATGCCCTTGGCCAAAAAGGGCGTATGCGTTTTTTCCTGAATATATTCAGGAAAAAACGCATACGCCCTTTTTGGCCAACCAAGCAACCTGGAAAGGCAAATCAGCGCTACAAAGAAGTCTCGCTTCCCATCGGTCAAAAGGGCCATGCTGAAAAAAGTTTCAAAACCAGAAATGCAGGACAGGCCATGGAGAAATGGGAGCCTTGCTACACTGATGGGCGGGATGTAAATTGCCAACAGCCAGTCTGGAGAAGGGTACGGTGTGTCCTGAAACAGCTAAAAAACACAGCTTAGAGAGCATAGGGCACTTCCACGCATGGGGGTATAAAGTGGGAAAATTAAAAATCAGCAAGACACAAGCACCCCAAAGTTTAGGGCTGCTCTGTTGACAAGGACCTCCACTTCATTCCACCCTAAATATCCCAGGAAAGCGAAAAATGGATAAAAAAGTTGTAGACCTTATGTACAATGGAATATCACTCAGCCATGTAATCAATATCATAAGGCTAGTAGCAGCATGATGAGTGGATTTAGGTACGACGATTCTAAGTGAAATAAGTCACACAGAAAAGGACACTTCTCATAAGGTGTCACTTATAGAGGGAATGTAAAAACCGTTACACTTGAACTGAATTACAATACAGAACAGAGTCACACATGCAGAAAACACACTATGGCTGCTTAACGGGAAAGGTGAGGTGGGGTGATACATAAAACAAGAGTTTCAAATTAGATCAGATACCGTTCCATAAACCCAATATGTAATAGACAAGACCTACTCCTTGCTCAGAGAACTGGACTCAACACGCCTGATTCACCGCACAAGAATATATCTGACTAGTAATAATCTTAAAACCTATGTATTGATATCTCTCTGTTAGTGTGTCAAGTGGGTGTAAAGCGGCATAAACACAGCCGTGAAAAGCAGCTAAACCCCATTATAAAAATAAATTACTTTTAAAAACCCATGAAACAAAGACAGTGAAAGAGAGAGAAATTCTTACACAATTCGTTCAGGGGCTGTGATGCAACCTGGATTGACCATATCTAGACCCACAGCTGGATGAGACATGAGGGTGGACACTCTTGGGGCTGAGAGGTTTGGTGAAGTTGGGTGAGCAAACCCAGACCCTTTAAAGTAATACTGCGTGCTACCCGTCCCATGGGTCCCAAATCTCCAGGTTCAAGGGCATCTTCCTACATCGAAAACAGGCATGAGAAACCCAGAAGATGGTACACCGTGTGATGGGGAAAGGTTTCTAAAACGCACCTCATTTCTCATCTCCTTGTGCTCGGGTTCGCCATTCCAGCCACATTAGTAGCAATCTCCCTACTTGGAGCATCAGCATCTTTAACCTCCTGTTCCGTACAGGTTGCAATTTGTCCTGAGGATGAAAGGGAAGAAGGGGAACCAATGAGAGACTAGCTCTTGGTGTTGGGACAGGCACAGGTCACTCTATTTTCCCATCAAGAAGAAGAATTAACCACAGGCTCAGCCTGCCCCCCGGAACCAGAACAGGGCCTGAAGCCATCCTGCGCTTTTGCGGCCACCTCCCAAAAAAGCGAGTTGTAAAATGGAGCTTCAGGGCACTGCAATTCACAATCCTACAGAGTTATAAATGATAACTCTCGTCCACAAATATATTGAGGGAAGGCAAAGACGAGGAATTGAAATCAAGGCAGAATTGCAGGAAACAGATTCCAGGAGGTAGATTCGAATCGCCTTTAAAGCACATGAAAAGCGCCAAAACGTTGACAATGATGCCCTTGGCCAAAAAGGGCGTATGCGTTTTTTCCTGAATATATTCAGGAAAAAACGCATACGCCCTTTTTGGCCAACCAAGCAACCTGGAAAGGCAAATCAGCGCTACAAAGAAGTCTCGCTTCCCATCGGTCAAAAGGGCCATGCTGAAAAAAGTGTCAAAACCAGAAATGCAGGACAGGCCATGGAGAAATGGGAGCCTTGCTACACTGATGGGCGGGATGTAAATTGCCAAGAGCCACTCTGGAGAAGTGTACGGTGTGTCCTGAAACATCTAAAAAACACAGCTTAGAGAGCATAGGGCACTTCCACGCATGGGGGTATAAAGTGGGAAAATTAAAAATCAGCAAGACACAAGCACACCAAAGTTTAGGGATGCTCTGTTGACAAGGACCTCCACTTCATTCCACCTTAAATATCCCAGGAAAGCGAAAAATGGATAAAAAATTTGAGGTCCTTTTGTACAATGGCATACCACTCAGCCATGAAATCAATGTCATAAGGCTAGTAGCAGCATGATGAGTGGATTTAGGTACGACGATTCTAAGTGAAATAAGTCACACAGAAAAGGACACTTCTCATAAGGTGTCACTTATAGAGGGAATGTAAAAACCGTTACACTTGAACTGAATTACAAAACAGAACAGAGTCACACATGCAGAAAACACACTATGGCTGCTTAACGGGAAAGGGGAGTTGGGGAGATACATAAAACAAGAGTTTCAAATTAGATCAGATACCGTTCCATAAACCCAATATGTAACAGACAAGACCTACTCCTTGCTCAGAGAACTGGACTCAACACGCCCGATTCACCGCACAAGAATATATCTGACTAGTAATAATCTTAAAACCTATGTATTGATATCTCTCTATTAGTGTGTCAAGTGGGTGTAAAGCGGCATAAACACAGCCGTGAAAAGCAGCTAAACCCCATTATAAAAATAAATTACTTTTAAAAACCCATGAAACAAAGACAGGGAAAAAGAGAGAAATTCTTACACAATTCGTTCAGGGGCTTTGATGCAACCTGCATTGACCATATCTAGACCCACAGCTGGATGAGACATAAGATTGGACACTCTTGGGGCTGAGAGGTTTGGTGAGGTTGGGTGAGCAAACACAGACCCTTTAAAGTAATACTGCGTGGTACCCATCGCATGGGTCCCAAATCTCCAGGTTCAAGGGCATCTTCCTACATCGAAAACAGGCATGAGAAACCCAGAAGATGGTACACCGTGTGATGGGGAAAGGTTTCTAAAACGCACCTCATTTCTCATCTCCTTGTGCTCGGGTTCGCCATTCCAGCCACTTTACTAGCAATCTCCCTACGTGGAGCATCAGCACCTTTAACCTCCTGTTCCGTACAGGTTGCAATTTGTCCTGAGGATGAATGGGAAGACGGGGAACCAATGAGAGACTAGCTCTTGGTGTTGCGACAGGCACAGGTCACTCTATTTTCCCATCAAGAAGAAGAATTAACCACAGGCTCAGCCTGCCCCCCGGAACCAGAACAGGGCCTGAAGCCATCCTGCGCTTTTGCGGCCAGCTCAAAAAAAAGCGAGTTGTAAAATGGAGCTTCAGGGCACAGCAATTCACAAACCTGCAGAGTTAAAAATGATAACTCTCGTCCACAAATATATTGAGGGAAGGCAAAGAAGAGGATTTGAAATCAAGGCAGAATTGCAGGAAACAGATTTCAGGAGGTAGATTCGTATCGCCTTTAAAGCACATGAAAAGCGGCAAAACGTTGATAATGATGCCCTTGGCCAAAAAGGGCGTATGCGTTTTTTCCTGAATATATTCAGGAAAAAACGCATACGCCCTTTTTGGCCAACCAAGCAACCTGGAAAGGCAAATCAGCGCTACAAAGAAGTCTCGCTTCCCATCGGTCAAAAGGGCCATGCTGAAAAAAGTGTCAAAACCAGAAATGCAGGACAGGCCATGGAGAAATGGGAGGCTTGCTACACTGATGGGCGGGATGTAAATTGCCAACAGCCACTCTGGAGAAGTGTACGGTGTGTCCTGAAACATCTAAAAAACACAGCTTAGAGAGCATAGGGCACTTCCACGCATGGGGGTATAAAGTGGGAAAATTAAAAATCAGCAAGACACAAGCACCCCAAAGTTTAGGGATGCTCTGTTGACAAGGACCTCCACTTCATTCCACCTTAAATATCCCAGGAAAGCGAAAAATGGATAAAAAATTTGAAGTCCTTATGTACAATGGCATACCACTCAGCCATGAAATAAATGTCATAAGGCTAGTAGCAGCATGATGAGTGGATTTAGGTACGACGATTCTAAGTGAAATAAGTCACACAGAAAAGGACACTTCTCATAAGGTGTCACTTATAGAGGGAATGTAAAAACCGTTACACTTGAACTGAATTACAAAACAGAACAGAGTCACACATGCAGAAAACACACTATGGCTGCTTAACGGGAAAGCGAGGTGGGGTGATACATAAAGCAAGAGTTTCAAATTAGCTCAGATACCGTTCCATAAACCCAATATGTAATAGACAAAACCGACTCCTTGCTCAGAGAACTGGACACAACACGCCCGATTCACCGAACAAGAATATATCTGACTAGTAATAATCTTAAAACCTATGTATTGATATCTCTCTGTTACTGTGTCAAGTGGGTGTAAAGCGGCATAAACACAGCCGTGAAAAGCAGCTAAACCCCATTATAAAAATAAATTTCTTTTAAAAACCCATGAAACAAAGACAGTGAAAGAGAGAGAAATTCTTACACAATTCGTTCAGGGGCTGTGATGCAACCTGGATTGACCATATCTCGACCCACAGCTGGATGAGACATAAGGTTGGATACTCTTGGGGCTGAGAGGTTTGCTGAGGTTGGGTGAGCAAACGCAGACCCTTTTAAGTAATACTGCGTGCTACCCATCGCATGGGTCCCAAATCTCCAGGTTCAAGGGCATCTTCCTACATCGAAAACATGCATGAGAAACCAAGAAGATGGTACACCATGTGTTGGGGAAAGGTTTCTAAAATGCACCTCATTTCTCATCTCCTTGTGCTCGGGTTCGCCATTCCAGTCACTTTACTAGCAATCTCCCTACTTGGAGGATCAGCATCTTTAACCTCCTGTTCCGTACAGGTTGCAATTTGTCCTGAGGATGAACGGGAAGATGGGGAACCAATGAGAGACTAGCTCTTGGTGTTGGGACAGGCACAGGTCACTCTATTTTCCCATCAGGAAGAAGAATTAACCACAGGCTCACCCTGCCCCCGGAACCAGAACAGGGCCTGAAACCATCCTGCGCTTTTGCGGCCACCTCCCAAAAAAGCGAGTTGTAAAATGGAGCTTCAGGGCACTGCAATTCACAATCCTACAGAGTTATAAATGATAACTCTCGTCCACAAATATATTGAGGAAGGCAAAGACGAGGAATTGAAATCAAGGCAGAATTGCAGGAAACAGATTTCAGGAGGTAGATTCGAATCGCCTTTAAAGCACATGAAAAGCGCCAAAACGTTGACAATGATGCCCTTGGCCAAAAAGGGCGTATGCGTTTTTTCCTGATTATATTCAGGAAAAAATGCATACGCCCTTTTTGGCCAACCAAGCAACCTGGAAAGGCAAATCAGCGCTACAAAGAAGTCTCGCTTCCCATCGGTCAAAAGGGCCATGCTGAAAAAAGTGTCAAAACCGGAAATGCAGAACAGGCCATGGAGAAATGGGAGACTTGCTACACTGATGGGCGGGATGTAAATTGCCAACAGCCACTCTGGAGAAGTGTACGGTGTGTCCTGAAACATCTAAAAAACACAGCTTAGAGAGCATAGGGCACTTCCACGCATGGGGGTATAAAGTGGGAAAATTAAAAATCAGCAAGACACAAGCACCCCAAAGTTTAGGGATGCTCTGTTGACAAGGACCTCCACTTCATTCCACCTTAAATATCCCAGGAAAGCGAAAAATGGATAAAAAATTTGAAGTCCTTATGTACAATGGCATACCACTCAGCCATGAAATCAATGTCATAAGGCTAGAAGCAGCATGATGAGTGGATTTAGGTACGACGATTCTAAGTGAAATAAGTCACACAGAAAAGGACACTTCTCATAAGGTGTCACTTATAGAGGGAATGTAAAAACCGTTACACTTGAACTGAATTACAAAACAGAACAGAGTCACACATGCAGAAAACACACTATGGCTGCTTAACGGGAAAGGTGAGGTGGGGTGATACATAAAACAAGAGTTTCAAATTAGCTCAGATACCGTTCCATAAACCCAATATGTAATAGACAAAACCTACTCCTTGCTCAGAGAACTGGACTCAACACGCCTGATTCACCGCACAAGAATATATCTGACTAGTAATAATCTTAAAACCTATGAATTGATATCTCTCTGTTAGTGTGTCAAGTGGGTGTAAAGCGGCATAAACACAGCCGTGAAAAGCAGCTAAACCCCATTATAAAAATAAATTACTTTTAAAAACCCATGAAACAAAGACAGGGAAAGAGAGAGAAATTCTTACACAATTCGTTCAGGGGCTGTGATGCAACCTGGATTGACCATATCTAGACCCACAGCTGGATGAGACATAAGGGTGGACACTCTTGGGGCTGAGAGGTTTGGTGAAGTTGGGTGAGCAAACGCAGACCCTTTAAAGTAATACTGCTTGCTACCCATCGCATGGGTCCCAAATCTCCAGGTTCAAGGGCATCTTCCTACATCGAAAACAGGCATGAGAAACCCAGAAGATGGTACACCGTGTGATGGGGAAAGGTTTCTAAAACGCACCTCATTTCTCATCTCCTTGTGCTCGGGTTCGCCATTCCAGCCACTTTACTAGCAATCTCCCTACGTGGAGCATCAGCACCTTTAACCTCCTGTTCCGTACAGGTTGCAGTTTGTCCTGAGGATGAATGGGAAGACGGGGAACCAATGAGACACTAGCTCTTGGTGTTGGGACAGGCACAGGTCACTCTATTTTCCCATCAAGAAGAAGAATTAACCACAGGCTCAGCCTTCACCCCGGAACCAGAACAGGGCCTGAAGCCATCCTGCGTTTTGCGGCCAGCTCCCAAAAAAGCGAGTAGTAAAATGGAGCTTCAGGGCACTGCAATTCACAAACCTGCAGAGTTATAAATGATAACTCTCGTCCACAAATATATTGAGGGAAGGCAAAGAAGAGGATTTGAAGTCAAGGCAGAATTGCAGGAAACAGATTTTAGGAGGTAGATTCAAATCGCCTTTAAAGCACAGGAAAAGCGGCAAAACGTTGACAATGATGCCCTTGGCCAAAAAGGGCGTATGCGTTTTTTCCTGAATATATTCAGGAAAAAACGCATACGCCCTTTTTGGCCAACCAAGCAACCTGGAAAGGCAAATCAGTGCTACAAAGAAGTCTTGCTTCCCATCGGTCAAAAGGGTCATGCTGAAAAAAGTTTCAAAACCAGAAATGCAGGACAGGCCATGGAGAAATGGGAGCCTTGCTACACTGATGGGCGGGATGTAAATTGCCAACAGCCACTCTGGAGAAGGGTACGGTGTGTCTTGAAACAGCTAAAAAACACAGCTTAGAGAGTATAGGGCACTTCCACGCATGGGGTTATAAAGAGGGAAAATTAAAAATCAGCAAGACACAAGCACCCCATAGTTTAGGGCTGCTCTGTTGACAAGGACCTCCACTTCACTCCACCTTAAATATCCCAGGAAAGCGAAAAATGGATAAAAAAGTTGTGGTCCTTATGTACGATGGAATATCACTCATCCATGAAATCAATATCATAAGGCTAGTAGCAGCATGATGAGTGGATTTAGGTACGACGATTCTAAGTGAAATAAGTCACACAGAAAAGGACACTTCTCATAAGGTGTCACTTATAGAGGGAATGTAAAAACCGTTACACTTGAACTGAATTACAAAACAGAACAGAGTGACACATGCAGAAAACACACTATGGCTGCTTAACGGGAAAGGGGAGGTGGGGAGATACATAAAACAAGAGTTTCAAATTAGATCAGATACAGTTCCATAAACCCAATATGTAACAGACAAGACCTACTCCTTGCTCAGAGAACTGGACTCAACACGCCCGATTCACCGCCCAAGAATATATCTGACTAGTAATAATCTTAAAACCTATGTATTGATATCTCTCTATTAGTGTGTCAAGTGGGTGTAAAGCGGCATAAACACAGCCGTGAAAAGCAGCTAAAGCCCATTATAAAAATAAATTACTTTTAAATACCCATGAAACAAAGACAGTGAAAGAGAGAGAAAGTCTTACACAATTCGTTCAGGGGCTGTGATGCAACCTGGATTGACCATATCTAGACCCACAGCTGGATGAGACATAAGGGTGGACACTCTTGGGGCTGAGAGGTTTGGTGAAGTTGGGTGAGCAAACGCAGACCCTTTAAAGTAGTACTGCGTGCTACCCGTCGCATGGGTCCCAAATCTCCAGGTTCAAGGGCATCTTCCTACATCGAAAACAGGCATGAGAAACCCAGAAGACGGTACACCGTGTGATGGGGAAAGGTTTCTAAAACGCACCTCATTTCTCATCTCCTTGTGCTCGGGTTTGCCATTCCAGCCACTTTACTAGCAATCTCCCTACTTGGAGCATCAGCACCTTTAACCTCCTGTTCTGTACAGGTTGCAATTTGTCCTGAGGATGAACCGGAAGACGGGGAACCAATGAGAGACTAGCTCTTGGTGTTGGGACAGGCACAGGTCACTCTATTTTCCCATCAGGAAGAAGAATTAACCACAGGCTCAGCCTGCCCCCCGGAACCAGAACAGGGCCTGAAGCCATCCTGCGCTTTTGTGGCCAGCTCCCAAAAAAGCGAGTTGTAAAATGGAGCTTCAGGGCACTGCAATTCACAAACCTGCAGAGTTATAAATGATAACTCTCGTCCACAAATATATTGAGTGAAGGCAAAGAAGAGGATTTGAAGTCAAGCAGAATTGCAGGAAACAGATTTTAGGAGGTAGATTCGAATCGCCTTTAAAGCACATGAAAAGCGGCAAAACGTTGACAATGATGCCCTTGGCCAAAAAGGGCGTATGCGTTTTTTCCTGAATATATTCAGGAAAAAACGCATACGCCCTTTTTGGCCAACCAAGCAACCTGGAAAGGCAAATCAGCGCTACAAAGAAGTCTCGCTTCCCATCGGTCAAAAGGGCCATGCTGAAAATGTTTCAAAACCAGAAATGCAGGACAGGCCATGGAGAAATGGGAGCCTTGCTACACTGATGGGCGGGATGTAAATTGCCAGCAGCCACTCTGGAGAAGGGTACGGTGTGTCCTGAAACAGCTAAAAAACACAGCTTAGAGAGCATAGGGCACTTCCACGCATGGGGGTATAAAGTGGGAAAATTAAAAATCAGCAAGACACAAGCACCCCATAGTTTAGGGCTGCTCTGTTGACAAGGACCTCCACTTCATTCCACCTTAAATATCCCAGGAAAGCGAAAAATGGATAAAAAAGTTGTAGTCCTTATGTACAATGGAATATCACTCAGCCATGAAATCAATATCATAAGGCTAGTAGCAGCATGATGAGTGGATTTAGGTACGACGATTCTAAGTGAAATAAGTCACACAGAAAAGGACACTTCTCATAAGGTGTCACTTATAGAGGGAATGTAAAAACCTTTACACTTGAACTGAATTACAAAACAGAACAGAGTCACACATGCAGAAAACACACTATGGCTGCTTAACTGGAAAGGTGAGGTGGGGTGATACATAAAACAAGAGTTTCAAATTAGCTCAGATACCGTTCCATAAACCCAATATGTAATAGACAAAACCTACTCCTTGCTCAGAGAACTGGACTCAACACGCCAGATTCACCGCACAAGAATATATCTGACTAGTAATAATCTTAAAACCTATGAATTGATATCTCTCTGTTAGTGTCAAGTGGGTGTAAAGCGGCATAAACACAGCCGTGAAAAGCAGCTAAAGCCCATTATAAAAATAAATTACTTTTAAATACCCATGAAACAAAGACAGTGAAAGAGAGAGAAAGTCTTACACAATTCGTTCAGGGGCTGTGATGCAACCTGGATTGACCATATCTAGACCCACAGCTGGATGAGACATAAGGGTGGACACTCTTGGGGCTGAGAGGTTTGGTGAAGTTGGGTGAGCAAACGCAGACCCTTTAAAGTAGTACTGCGTGCTACCCGTCGCATGGGTCCCAAATCTCCAGGTTCAAGGGCATCTTCCTACATCGAAAACAGGCATGAGAAACCCAGAAGATGGTACACCGTGTGATGGGGAAAGGTTTCTAAAACGCACCTCATTTCTCATCTCCTTGTGCTCGGGTTTGCCATTCCAGCCACTTTACTAGCAATCTCCCTACTTGGAGCATCAGCACCTTTAACCTCCTGTTCTGTACAGGTTGCAATTTGTCCTGAGGATGAACCGGAAGACGGGGAACCAATGAGAGACTAGCTCTTGGTGTTGGGACAGGCACAGGTCACTCTATTTTCCCATCAGGAAGAAGAATTAACCACAGGCTCAGCCTGCCCCCCGGAACCAGAACAGGGCCTGAAGCCATCCTGCGCTTTTGCGGCCAGCTCCCAAAAAAGCGAGTTGTAAAATGGAGCTTCAAGGCACTGCAATTCACAAACCTGCAGAGTTATAAATGATAACTCTCGTCCACAAATATATTGAGTGAAGGCAAAGAAGAGGATTTGAAGTCAAGCAGAATTGCAGGAAACAGATTTTAGGAGGTAGATTCGAATCGCCTTTAAAGCACATGAAAAGCGGCAAAACGTTGACAATGATGCCCTTGGCCAAAAAGGGCGTATGCGTTTTTTCCTGAATATATTCAGGAAAAAACGCATACGCCCTTTTTGGCCAACCAAGCAACCTGGAAAGGCAAATCAGCGCTACAAAGAAGTCTCGCTTCCCATCGGTCAAAAGGGCCATGCTGAAAATGTTTCAAAACCAGAAATGCAGGACAGGCCATGGAGAAATGGGAGCCTTGCTACACTGATGGGCGGGATGTAAATTGCCAGCAGCCACTCTGGAGAAGGGTACGGTGTGTCCTGAAACAGCTAAAAAACACAGCTTAGAGAGCATAGGGCACTTCCACGCATGGGGGTATAAAGTGGGAAAATTAAAAATCAGCAAGACACAAGCACCCCATAGTTTAGGGCTGCTCTGTTGACAAGGACCTCCACTTCATTCCACCTTAAATATCCCAGGAAAGCGAAAAATGGATAAAAAAGTTGTAGTCCTTATGTACAATGGAATATCACTCAGCCATGAAATCAATATCATAAGGCTAGTAGCAGCATGATGAGTGGATTTAGGTACGACGATTCTAAGTGAAATAAGTCACACAGAAAAGGACACTTCTCATAAGGTGTCACTTATAGAGGGAATGTAAAAACCGTTACACTTGAACTGAATTACAAAACAGAACAGAGTCACACATGCAGAAAACACACTATGGCTGCTTAACTGGAAAGGTGAGGTGGGGTGATACATAAAACAAGAGTTTCAAATTAGCTCAGATACCGTTCCATAAACCCAATATGTAATAGACAAAACCTACTCCTTGCTCAGAGAACTGGACTCAACACGCCTGATTCACCGCACAAGAATATATCTGACTAGTAATAATCTTAAAACCTATGAATTGATATCTCTCTGTTAGTGTGTCAAGTGGGTGTAAAGCGGCATAAACACAGCCGGAAAAGCAGCTAAACCCCATTATAAAAATAAATTACTTTTAAAAACCCATGAAACAAAGACAGGGAAAGAGAGAGAAATTCTTACACAATTCGTTCAGGGGCTTTGATGCAACCTGGATTGACCATATCTATACCCACAGCTGGATGAGACATAAGGGTGGACACTCTTGGGGCTGAGAGGTTTGGTGAGGTTGGGTAGGCAAACACAGACCCTTTAAAGTAATACTGCGTGCTACCCATCGCATGGGTCCTAAATCTCCAGGTTCAAGGGCATCTTCCTACATCGAAAACAGGCATGAGAAACCCAGAAGATGGTACACCGTGTGATGGGGAAAGGTTTCTAAAACGCACCTCATTTCTCATCTCCTTGTGCTCGGATTCGCCATTCCAGCCACTTTACTAGCAATCTCCCTACTTGGAGCATCAGCACCTTTAACCTCCTGTTCCGTACAGGTTGCAATTTGTCCTGAGGATGAATGGGAAGACGGGGAACCAATGAGAGACTAGCTCTTGGTGTTGGGACAGGCACAGGTCACTCTATTTTCCCATCAAGAAGAAGAATTAACCATAGGCTCACCCTGCCCCCCGGAACCAGAACAGGGCCTGAAGCCATCCTGCGCTTTTGCGGCCAGCTCCCAAAAAAGCAAGTTGTAAAATGGAGCTTCAGGGCACAGCAATTCACAAACCTGCAGAGTTATAAATGATAACTCTCGTCCACAAATATATTGAGGGAAGGCAAAGAAGAGGATTTGAAGTCAAGGCAGAATTGCAGGAAACAGATTTCAGGAGGTAGATTCGAATCGCCTTTAAAGCACATGAAAAGCGGCAAAACGTTGACAATGATGCCCTTGGCCAAAAAGGGCGTATGCGTTTTTTCCTGAATATATTCAGGAAAAAACGCATACGCCCTTTTTGGCCAACCAAGCAACCTGGAAAGGCAAATCAGCGCTACAAAGAAGTCTCGCTTCCCATCGGTCAAAAGGACCATGCTGAAAAAAGTGTCAAAACCAGAAATGCAGGACAGGCCATGGAGAAATGGGAGCCTTGCTACACTCATGGGCGGGATGTAAATTGCCAACAGCCAGTCTGGAGAAGGGTACGGTGTGTCCTGAAACAGCTAAAAAACACAGCTTAGAGAGCATAGGGCACTTCCACGCATGGGGGTATAAAGTGGGAAAATTAAAAATCAGCAAGACACAAGCACCCCAAAGTTTAGGGCTGCTCTGTTGACAAGGACCTCCACTTCATTCCACCTTAAATATCCCAGGAAAGAGAAAAATGGATAAAAAAGTTGTAGACCTTATGTACAATGGAATATCACTCAGCCATGAAATCAATATCATAAGGCTACTAGCAGCATGATGAGTGGATTTAGGTACGACGATTCTAAGTGAAATAAGTCACACAGAAAAGGACACTTCTCATAAGGTGTCACTTATAGACGGAATGTAAAAACCGTTACACTTGAACTGAATTACAAAACAGAACAGAGTGACACATGCAGAAAACACACTATGGCTGCTTAACGGGAAAGGGGAGGTGGGGAGATACATAAAACAAGAGTTTCAAATTAGATCAGATACCGTTCCATAAACCCAATATGTAACAGACAAGACCTACTCCTTGCTCAGAGAACTGGACTCAACACGCCCGATTCACCGCCCAAGAATATATCTGACTAGTAATAATCTTAAAACCTATGTATTGATATCTCTCTATTAGTGTGTCAAGTGGGTGTAAAGCGGCATAAACACAGCCGTGAAAAGCAGCTAAACCCCATTATAAAAATAAATTACTTTTAAAAACCCATGAAACAAAGACAGGGAAAGAGAGAGAAATTCTTACACAATTCGTTCAGGGGCTGTGATGCAACCTGGATTGACCATATCTAGACCCACAGGTGGATGAGACATAAGGGTGGACACTCTTGGGGCTGAGAGGTTTGGTGAGGTTGGGTGAGCAAACATAGACCCTTTAAAGTAATACTGCGTGGTACCCATCGCATGGGTCCCAAATCTCCAGGTTCAAGGGCATCTTCCTACATCGAAAACATGCATGAGAAACCCAGAAGATGGTACACCATGTGTTGGGGAAAGGTTTCTAAAACGCACCTCATTTCTCATCTCCTTGTGCTCGGGTTCGCCATTCCAGCCACTTTACTAGCAATCTCCCTACGTGGAGCATCAGCACCTTTAACCTCCTGTTCCGTACAGGTTGCAATTTTTCCTGAGGATGAATGGGAAGACGGGGAACCAATGAGAGACTAGCTCTTGGTGTTGGGACAGGCACAGGTCACTCTATTTTCCCATCAGGAAGAAGAATTAACTACAGGCTCACCCTGCCCACCGGAACCAGAACAGGGCCTGAAGCCATCCTGCGCTTTTGCGGCCAGCTCCCAAAAAAGCGAGTTGTAAAATGGAGCTTCAGGGCACAGCAATTCACAAACCTGCAGAGTTATAAATGACAACTCTCGTCCAAAAATATATTGAGGGAAGGCAAAGAAGAGGATTTGAAATCAAGGCACAATTGCAGGAAACAGATTTCAGGAGGTAGATTCGAATCGCCTTTAAAGCACATGAAAAGCAGCAAAACGTTGACAATGATGCCCTTGGCCAAAAAGGGCGTATGCGTTTTTTCCTGAATATATTCAGGAAAAAACGCATACGCCCTTTTTGGCCAACCAAGCAACCGGGAAAGGCAAATCAGCGCTACAAAGAAGTCTCGCTTCCCATCGGTCAAAAGGGCCATGCTGAAAAAAGTTTCAAAACCAGAAATGCAGGACAGGCCATGGAGAAATGGGAGCCTTGCTACACTGATGGGCGGGATGTAAATTGCCAACAGCCAGTCTGGAGAAGGGTACGGTGTGTCCTGAAACAGCTAAAAAACACAGCTTAGAGAGCATAGGGCACTTCCACGCATGGGGGTATAAAGTGGGAAAATTAAAAATCAGCAAGACACAAGCACCCCAAAGTTTAGGGCTGCTCTGTTGACAAGGACCTCCACTTCATTCCACCTTAAATATCCCAGGAAAGCGAAAAATGGATAAAAAAGTTGTAGACCTTATGTACAATGGAATATCACTCAGCCATGAAATCAATATCATAAGGCTAGTAGCAGCATGATGAGTGGATTTAGGTATGACGATTCTAAGTGAAATAAGTCACACAGAAAAGGACACTTCTCATAAGGTGTCACTTATAGAGGGAATGTAAAAACCGTTACACTTGAACTGAGTTACAAAACAGAACAGAGTCACACATGCAGAAAACACACTATGGCTGCTTAACGGGAAAGCACGGTGCGGTGATACATAAAGCAAGAGTTTCAAATTAGCTCAGATACCGTTCCATAAACCCAATATGTAATAGACAAGACCTACTCCTTGCTCAGAGAACTGGACTCAACACGGCCGATTCAGCACACAAGAATATATCTGACTAGTAATAATCTTAAAACCTATGTATTGATATCTCTCTGTTAGTGTGTCAAGTGGGTGTAAAGCGGCATAAACACAGCCGTGAAAAGCAGCTAAACCCCATTATAAAAATAAATTACTTTTAAAAACCCATGAAACAAAGACAGTGAAAGAGAGAGAAATTCTTACACAATTCGTTCAGTGGCTGTGATGCAACCTGGATTGACCATATCTAGACCCACAGCTGGATGAGACATAAGGGTGGACACTCTTGGGGCTGAGAGGTTTGGTGAAGTTGGGTGAGCAAACGCAGACCCTTTAAAGTAATACTGCGTGCTACCCGTCCCATGGGTCCCAAATCTCCAGGTTCAAGGGCATCTTCCTACATCGAAAACAGGCATGAGAAACCCAGAAGATGGTACACCATGTGTTGGGGAAAGGTTTCTAAAACGCACCTCATTTCTCATCTCCTTGTGCTCGGGTTCGCCATTCCAGCCACTTTACTAGCAATCTCCCTACGTGGAGCATCAGCACCTTTAACCTCCTGTTCCGTACAGGTTGCAATTTTTCCTGAGGATGAATGGGAAGACGGGGAACCAATGAGAGACTAGCTCTTGGTGTTGGGACAGGCACAGGTCACTCTATTTTCCCATCAGGAAGAAGAATTAACTACAGGCTCACCCTGCCCACCGGAACCAGAACAGGGCCTGAAGCCATCCAGCGCTTTTGCAGCCAGCTCCCAAAAAAGCGAGTTGTAAAATGAAGCTTCAGGGCACAGCAATTCACAAACCTGCAGAGTTATAAATGACAACTCTCGTCCACAAATATATTGAGGGAAGGCAAAGAAGAGGATTTGAAATCAAGGCACAATTGCAGGAAACAGATTTCAGGAGGTAGATTCGAATCGCCTTTAAAGCACATGAAAAGCAGCAAAACGTTGACAATGATGCCCTTGGCCAAAAAGGGCGTATGCGTTTTTTCCTGAATATATTCAGGAAAAAACGCATACGCCCTTTTTGGCCAACCAAGCAACCGGGAAAGGCAAATCAGCGCTACAAAGAAGTCTCGCTTCCCATCGGTCAAAAGGGCCATGCTGAAAAAAGTTTCAAAACCAGAAATGCAGGACAGGCCATGGAGAAATGGGAGCCTTGCTACACTGATGGGCGGGATGTAAATTGCCAACAGCCAGTCTGGAGAAGGGTACGGTGTGTCCTGAAAGAGCTAAAAAACACAGCTTAGAGAGCATAGGGCACTTCCACGCATGGGGGTATAAAGTGGGAAAATTAAAAATCAGCAAGACACAAGCACCCCAAAGTTTAGGGCTGCTCTGTTGACAAGGACCTCCACTTCATTCCACCTTAAATATCCCAGGAAAGCGAAAAATGGATAAAAAAGTTGTAGACCTTATGTACAATGGAATATCACTCAGCCATGAAATCAATATCATAAGGCTAGTAGCAGCATGATGAGTGGATTTAGGTACGACGATTCTAAGTGAAATAAGTCACACAGAAAAGGACACTTCTCATAAGGTGTCACTTATAGAGGGAATGTAAAAACCGTTACACTTGAACTGAATTACAAAACAGAACAGAGTCACACATGCAGAAAACACACTATGGCTGCTTAACGGGAAAGGTGAGGTGGGGTGATGCATAAAAGAAGGATTTCAAATTAGCTCAGATACCGTTCCATAAACCCAATATATAATAGACAAGACCTACTCCTTGCTCAGTGAACTGAACTCAACACCCCCTATTCACCGCAAAAGAACATATCTGACTAGTAAAAATCTTAAAACCTATGTGTTGATATCTCTCTTGAAGTTTGTCAAGTGGGTGTAAAGCGGCATAAATACAGCAGTGAAAAGCAGCTAAACCCCATTATAAAAATAAATTACTTTTAAAACCCCATGAAACAAAGACAGTGAAAGAGAGAGAAATACTTACACACTTCATTCAGAGGTTGTGATGCAACCTGGATTGACCATATCTAGACCCACAGCTGGATGAGACATGAGGGTGGACACTCTTGGGGCTGAGAGGTTTGGTGAAGTTGGGTGAGCAAACCCAGACCCTTTAAAGTAATACTGCGTGCTACCCGTCCCATGGGTCCCAAATCTCCAGGTTCAAGGGCATCTTCCTACATCGAAAACAGGCATGAGAAACCCAGAAGATGGTACACCATGTGATGGGGAAAGGTTTCTAAAACGCACCTCATTTCTCATCTCCTTGTGCTCGGGTTCGCCATTCCAGCCACTTTACTAGCAATCTCCCTACGTGGAGCATCAGCACCTTTAACCTCCTGTTCTGTACAGGTTGCAATTTGTCCTGAGGATGAATGGGAAGACGGGGAACCAATGAGAGACTAGCTCTTGGTGTTGGGACAGGCACAGGTCACTCTATTTTCCCATCAGGAAGAAGAATTAACCACAGGCTCAGCCTGCCCCCCGGAACCAGAACAGGGCCTGAAGCCATCCTGCGCTTTTGCGGCCAGCTCCCAAAAAAGCGAGTTGTAAAATGGAGCTTCAGGGCACTGCAATTCACAAACCTGTAGAGTTATAAATGATAACTCTCGTCCACAAATATATTGAGGGAAGGCAAAGAAGAGGATTTGAAGTCAAGGCAGAATTGCAGGAAACAGATTTTAGGAGGTAGATTCGAATCGCCTTTAAAGCACATGAAAAGCGGCAAAACGTTGACAATGATGCCCTTGGCCAAAAAGGGCGTATGCGTTTTTTCCTGAATATATTCAGGAAAAAACGCATACGCCCTTTTTGGCCAACCAAGCAACCGGAAAAGGCAAATCAGCGCTACAAAGAAGTCTCGCTTCCCATCCTTCAAAAAGGCCATGCTGAAAAAAGTGTCAAAACCAGAAATGCAGGACAGGCCATGGAGAAATGGGAGCCTTGCTACACTGAAGGGCGGGATGTAAATTGCCAACAGCCACTCTGGAGAAGGGTACGGTGTGTCCTGAACCATCTAAAAAACACAACCTAGAGAGGATAGGGCACTTCCACGCATGGGGGTATAAAGTGGGAAAATTGAAAATCAGCAAGACACAAGCACCCCAAAGTTTAGGGCTGCTCTGTTGACAAGGACTTCCACTTCATTCCACCTTAAATATCCCAGGAAAGAGAAAAATGGATAAAAAAGTTGTGGTCCTTATGTACGATGGAATATCACTCGGCCATGAAATCAATGTCATAAGGCTAGTAGCAGCATGATGAGTGGATTTAGGTACGACAATTCTAAGTGAAATAAGTCACACAGAAAAGGACACTTCTCATAAGGTGTCACTTATAGAGGGAATGTAAAAACCGTTACACTTGAACTGAATTACAAAACAGAACAGAGTGACACATGCAGAAAACACACTATGGCTGCTTAACGGGAAAGGGGAGTTGGGGAGATACATAAAACAAGAGTTTCAAATTAGATCAGATACCGTTCCATAAACCCAATATGTAACAAACAAGACCTACTCCTTGCTCAGAGAACTGGACTCAACACGGCCGATTCAGCACACAAGAATATATCTGACTAGTAATAATCTTAAAACCTATGTATTGATATCTCTCTGTTAGTGTGTCAAGTGGGTGTAAAGCGGCATAAACACAGCCGTGAAAAGCAGCTAAACCCCATTATAAAAATAAATTACTTTTAAAAACCCATGAAACAAAGACAGTGAAAGAGAGAGAAATTCTTACACAATTCGTTCAGAGGCTGTGATGCAACCTGGATTGACCATATCTAGACCCACAGCTGGATGAGACATAAGGGTGGACACTCTTGGGGCTGAGAGATTTGGTGAAGTTGGGTGAGCAAACGCAGACCCTTTAAAGTAATACTGCGTGCTACCCGTCCCATGGGTCCCAAATCTCCAGGTTCAAGGGCATCTTCCTACATCGAAAACAGGCATGAGAAACCCAGAAGATGGTACACCATGTGTTGGGGAAAGGTTTCTAAAACGCACCTCATTTCTCATCTCCTTGTGCTCGGGTTCGCCATTCCAGCCACTTTACTAGCAATCTCCCTACGTGGAGCATCAGCACCTTTAACCTCCTGTTCCGTACAGGTTGCAATTTTTCCTGAGGATGAATGGGAAGACGGGGAACCAATGAGAGACTAGCTCTTGGTGTTGGGACAGGCACAGGTCACTCTATTTTCCCATCAGGAAGAAGAATTAACTACAGGCTCACCCTGCCCCCCGGAACCAGAACAGGGCCTGAAGCCATCCTGCGCTTTTGCGGCCAGCTCAAAAAAAAGCGAGTTGTAAAATGGAGCTTCAGGGCACAGCAATTCACAAACCTGCAGAGTTAAAAATGATAACTCTCGTCCACAAATATATTGAGGGAAGGCAAAGAAGAGGATTTGAAATCAAGGCAGAATTGCAGGAAACAGATTTCAGGAGGTAGATTCGTATCGCCTTTAAAGCACATGAAAAGCGGCAAAACGTTGATAATGATGCCCTTGGCCAAAAAGGGCGTATGCGTTTTTTCCTGAATATATTCAGGAAAAAACGCATACGCCCTTTTTGGCCAACCAAGCAACCTGGAAAGGCAAATCAGCGCTACAAAGAAGTCTCGCTTCCCATCAATCAAAAAGGCCATGCTGAAAAATGTGTCAAAACCAGAAATGCAGGACAGGCCATGGAGAAATGGGAGCCTTGCTACACTGATGGGCGGGATGTAAATTGCCAACAGCCAGTCTGGAGAAGGGTACGGTGTGTCCTGAAACAGCTAAAAAACACAGCTTAGAGAGCATAGGGCACTTCCACGCATGGGGGTATAAAGTGGGAAAATTAAAAATCAGCAAGACACAAGCACCCCAAAGTTTAGGGCTGCTCTGTTGACAAGGACCTCCACTTCATTCCACCTTAAATATCCCAGGAAAGCGAAAAATGGATAAAAAAGTTGTAGACCTTGTGTACAATGGAATATCACTCAGCCATGAAATCAATGTCATAAGGCTAGTAGCAGCATGATGAGTGGATTTAGGTACGACGATTCTAAGTGAAATAAGTCACACAGAAAAGGACACTTCTCATAAGGTGTCACTTATAGAGGGAATGTAAAAACCGTTACACTTGAACTGAATTACAAAACAGAACAGAGTCACACATGCAGAAAACACACTATGGCTGCTTAACGGGAAAGGTGAGGTGGGGTGATACATCAAACAAGAGTTTCAAATTAGCTCAGATACCGTTCCATAAACCCAATATGTAATAGACAAGACCTACTCCTTGCTCAGAGAACTGGACTCAACACGCCCGATTCACCGCACAAGAATATATCTGACTAGTAATAATCTTAAAACCTATGTATTGATATCTCTCTGTTACTGTGTCAAGTGGGTGTAAAGCGGCATAAACACAGCCGTGAAAAGCAGCTAAACCCCATTATAAAAATAAATTTCTTTTAAAAACCCATGAAACAAAGACAGTGAAAGAGAGAGAAATTCTTACACAATTCGTTCAGGGGCTGTGATGCAACCTGGATTGACCATATCTAGACCCACAGCTGGATGAGACATAAGGGTGGATACTCTTGGGGCTGAGAGGTTTGGTGAGGTTGGGTGAGCAAACGCAGACCCTTTAAAGTAATACTGCGTGCTACCCATCGCATGGGTCCCAAATCTCCAGGTTCAAGGGCATCTTCCTACATCGAAAACATGCATGAGAAACCAAGAAGATGGTACACCGTGTGTTGGGGAAAGGTTTCTAAAATGCACCTCATTTCTCATCTCCTTGTGCTCGGGTTCGCCATTCCAGTCACTTTAGTAGCAATCTCCCTACTTGGAGGATCCGCATCTTTAACCTCCTGTTCCGTACAGGTTGCAATTTGTCCTGAGGATGAACGGGAAGACGGGGAACCAATGAGAGACTAGCTCTTGGTGTTGGGACAGGCACAGGTCACTCTATTTTCCCATCAGGAAGAAGAATTAACCACAGGCTCAGCCTGCCCCCCGGAACCAGAACAGGGCCTGAAGCCATCCTGCGCTTTTGGGGCCACCTCCCAAAAAAGCGAGTTGTAAAATGGAGCTTCAGGGCACTGCAATTCACAATCCTACAGAGTTATAAATGATAACTCTCGTCCACAAATATATTGAGGGAAGGCAAAGACGAGGAATTGAAATCAAGGCAGAATTGCAGGAAACAGATTTCAGGAGGTAGATTCGAATCGCCTTTAAAGCACATGAAAAGCGGCAAAACGTTGACAATGATGCCCTTGGCCAAAAAGGGCGTATGCGTTTTTTCCTGAATATATTCAGGAAAAAACGCATACGCCCTTTTTGGCCAACCAAGCAACCTAGAAAGGCAAATCAGCGCTACAAAGAAGTCTCGCTTCCCATCGGTCAAAAGGGCCATGCTGAAAAAAGTGTCAAAACCAGAAATGCAGGACAGGCCATGGAGAAATGGGAGGCTTGCTACACTGATGGGCGGGATGTAAATTGCCAACAGCCACTCTGGAGAAGTGTACGGTGTGTCCTGAAACATCTAAAAAACACAGCTTAGAGAGCATAGGGCACTTCCACGCATGGGGGTATAAAGTGGGAAAATTAAAAATCAGCAAGACACAAGCACCCCAAAGTTTAGGGATGCTCTGTTGACAAGGACCTCCACTTCATTCCACCTTAAATATCCCAGGAAAGCGAAAAATGGATAAAAAATTTGAAGTCCTTATGTACAATGGCATACCACTCAGCCATGAAATAAATGTCATAAGGCTAGTAGCAGCATGATGAGTGGATTTAGGTACGACGATTCTAAGTGAAATAAGTCACACAGAAAAGGACACTTCTCATAAGGTGTCACTTATAGAGGGAATGTAAAAACCGTTACACTTGAACTGAATTACAAAACAGAACAGAGTCACACATGCAGAAAACACACTATGGCTGCTTAACGGGAAAGCGAGGTGGGGTGATACATAAAGCAAGAGTTTCAAATTAGCTCAGATACCGTTCCATAAACCCAATATGTAATAGACAAAACCGACTCCTTGCTCAGAGAACTGGACACAACACGCCCGATTCACCGAACAAGAATATATCTGACTAGTAATAATCTTAAAACCTATGTATTGATATCTCTCTGTTACTGTGTCAAGTGGGTGTAAAGCGGCATAAACACAGCCGTGAAAAGCAGCTAAACCCCATTATAAAAATAAATTTCTTTTAAAAACCCATGAAACAAAGACAGTGAAAGAGAGAGAAATTCTTACACAATTCGTTCAGGGGCTGTGATGCAACCTGGATTGACCATATCTCGACCCACAGCTGGATGAGACATAAGGTTGGATACTCTTGGGGCTGAGAGGTTTGCTGAGGTTGGGTGAGCAAACGCAGACCCTTTTAAGTAATACTGCGTGCTACCCATCGCATGGGTCCCAAATCTCCAGGTTCAAGGGCATCTTCCTACATCGAAAACATGCATGAGAAACCAAGAAGATGGTACACCATGTGTTGGGGAAAGGTTTCTAAAATGCACCTCATTTCTCATCTCCTTGTGCTCGGGTTCGCCATTCCAGTCACTTTACTAGCAATCTCCCTACTTGGAGGATCAGCATCTTTAACCTCCTGTTCCATACAGGTTGCAATTTGTCCTGAGGATGAACGGGAAGATGGGGAACCAATGAGAGACTAGCTCTTGGTGTTGGGACAGGCACAGGTCACTCTATTTTCCCATCAGGAAGAAGAATTAACCACAGGCTCACCCTGCCCCCGGAACCAGAACAGGGCCTGAAACCATCCTGCGCTTTTGCGGCCACCTCCCAAAAAAGCGAGTTGTAAAATGGAGCTTCAGGGCACTGCAATTCACAATCCTACAGAGTTATAAATGATAACTCTCGTCCACAAATATATTGAGGAAGGCAAAGACGAGGAATTGAAATCAAGGCAGAATTGCAGGAAACAGATTTCAGGAGGTAGATTCGAATCGCCTTTAAAGCACATGAAAAGCGCCAAAACGTTGACAATGATGCCCTTGGCCAAAAAGGGCGTATGCGTTTTTTCCTGATTATATTCAGGAAAAAATGCATACGCCCTTTTTGGCCAACCAAGCAACCTGGAAAGGCAAATCAGCGCTACAAAGAAGTCTCGCTTCCCATCGGTCAAAAGGGCCATGCTGAAAAAAGTGTCAAAACCGGAAATGCAGAACAGGCCATGGAGAAATGGGAGACTTGCTACACTGATGGGCGGGATGTAAATTGCCAACAGCCACTCTGGAGAAGTGTACGGTGTGTCCTGAAACATCTAAAAAACACAGCTTAGAGAGCATAGGGCACTTCCACGCATGGGGGTATAAAGTGGGAAAATTAAAAATCAGCAAGACACAAGCACCCCAAAGTTTAGGGATGCTCTGTTGACAAGGACCTCCACTTCATTCCACCTTAAATATCCCAGGAAAGCGAAAAATGGATAAAAAATTTGAAGTCCTTATGTACAATGGCATACCACTCAGCCATGAAATCAATGTCATAAGGCTAGAAGCAGCATGATGAGTGGATTTAGGTACGACGATTCTAAGTGAAATAAGTCACACAGAAAAGGACACTTCTCATAAGGTGTCACTTATAGAGGGAATGTAAAAACCGTTACACTTGAACTGAATTACAAAACAGAACAGAGTCACACATGCAGAAAACACACTATGGCTGCTTAACGGGAAAGGTGAGGTGGGGTGATACATAAAACAAGAGTTTCAAATTAGCTCAGATACCGTTCCATAAACCCAATATGTAATAGACAAAACCTACTCCTTGCTCAGAGAACTGGACTCAACACGCCTGATTCACCGCACAAGAATATATCTGACTAGTAATAATCTTAAAACCTATGAATTGATATCTCTCTGTTAGTGTGTCAAGTGGGTGTAAAGCGGCATAAACACAGCCGTGAAAAGCAGCTAAACCCCATTATAAAAATAAATTACTTTTAAAAACCCATGAAACAAAGACAGGGAAAGAGAGAGAAATTCTTACACAATTCGTTCAGGGGCTGTGATGCAACCTGGATTGACCATATCTAGACCCACAGCTGGATGAGACATAAGGGTGGACACTCTTGGGGCTGAGAGGTTTGGTGAAGTTGGGTGAGCAAACGCAGACCCTTTAAAGTAATACTGCTTGCTACCCATCGCATGGGTCCCAAATCTCCAGGTTCAAGGGCATCTTCCTACATCGAAAACAGGCATGAGAAACCCAGAAGATGGTACACCGTGTGATGGGGAAAGGTTTCTAAAACGCACCTCATTTCTCATCTCCTTGTGCTCGGGTTCGCCATTCCAGCCACTTTACTAGCAATCTCCCTACGTGGAGCATCAGCACCTTTAACCTCCTGTTCCGTACAGGTTGCAGTTTGTCCTGAGGATGAATGGGAAGACGGGGAACCAATGAGACACTAGCTCTTGGTGTTGGGACAGGCACAGGTCACTCTATTTTCCCATCAAGAAGAAGAATTAACCACAGGCTCAGCCTTCACCCCGGAACCAGAACAGGGCCTGAAGCCATCCTGCGTTTTGCGGCCAGCTCCCAAAAAAGCGAGTAGTAAAATGGAGCTTCAGGGCACTGCAATTCACAAACCTGCAGAGTTATAAATGATAACTCTCGTCCACAAATATATTGAGGGAAGGCAAAGAAGAGGATTTGAAGTCAAGGCAGAATTGCAGGAAACAGATTTTAGGAGGTAGATTCAAATCGCCTTTAAAGCACAGGAAAAGCGGCAAAACGTTGACAATGATGCCCTTGGCCAAAAAGGGCGTATGCGTTTTTTCCTGAATATATTCAGGAAAAAACGCATACGCCCTTTTTGGCCAACCAAGCAACCTGGAAAGGCAAATCAGTGCTACAAAGAAGTCTTGCTTCCCATCGGTCAAAAGGGTCATGCTGAAAAAAGTTTCAAAACCAGAAATGCAGGACAGGCCATGGAGAAATGGGAGCCTTGCTACACTGATGGGCGGGATGTAAATTGCCAACAGCCACTCTGGAGAAGGGTACGGTGTGTCTTGAAACAGCTAAAAAACACAGCTTAGAGAGTATAGGGCACTTCCACGCATGGGGTTATAAAGAGGGAAAATTAAAAATCAGCAAGACACAAGCACCCCATAGTTTAGGGCTGCTCTGTTGACAAGGACCTCCACTTCACTCCACCTTAAATATCCCAGGAAAGCGAAAAATGGATAAAAAAGTTGTAGTCCTTATGTAAAATGGAATATCACTCAGCCATGAAATCAATATCATAAGGCTAGTAGCAGCATGATGAGTGGATTTAGGTACGACGATTCTAAGTGAAATAAGTCACACAGAAAAGGACACTTCTCATAAGGTGTCACTTATAGAGGGAATGTAAAAACCGTTACACTTGAACTGAATTACAAAACAGAACAGAGTGACACATGCAGAAAACACACTATGGCTGCTTAACGGGAAAGGGGAGGTGGGGAGATACATAAAACAAGAGTTTCAAATTAGATCAGATACCGTTCCATAAACCCAATATGTAACAGACAACACCTACTCCTTGCTCAGAGAACTGGACTCAACAGGCCCGATTCACCGCACAAGAATATATCTGACTAGTAATAATCTTAAAACCTATGTATTGATATCTCTCTATTAGTGTGTCAAGTGGGTGTAAAGCGGCATAAACACAGCCGTGAAAAGCAGCTAAACCCCATTATAAAAATAAATTACTTTTAAAAACCCATGAAACAAAGACAGGGAAAGAGAGAGAAATTCTTACACAATTCGTTCAGGGGCTTTGATGCAACCTGGATTGACCATATCTAGACCCACAGCTGGATGAGACATAAGGGTGGACACTCTTGGGGCTGAGAGGTTTGGTGAGGTTTGGTGAGCAAACACAGACCCTTTAAAGTAATACTGCGTGGTACCCATCGCATGGGTCCCAAATCCCCAGGTTCAAGGGCATCTTCCTACATCGAAAACATGCATGAGAAACCCAGAAGATGGTACACCGTGTAATGGGGAAAGGTTTATACAACGCACCTCATTTCTCATCTCCTTGTGCTCGGGTTTGCCATTCCAGCCACTTTACTAGCAATCTCCCTACTTGGAGCATCAACACCTTTAACCTCCTGTTCCGTACAGGTTGCAATTTGTCCTGAGGATGAACGGGAAGACGGGGAACCAATGAGAGACTAGCTCTTGGTGTTGGGACAGGCACAGGTCACTCTATTTTCCCATCAGGAAGAAGAATTAACCACAGGGTCAGCCTGCCCCCCGGAACCAGAACAGGGCCTGAAGCCATCCTGCGCTTTTGCGGCCAGCTCCCAAAAAAGCGAGTAGTAAAATGGAGCTTCAGGGCACTGCAATTCACAAACCTGCAGAGTTATAAATGATAACTCTCGTCCACAAATATATTGAGGGAAGGCAAAGAAGAGGATTTGAAGTCAAGGCAGAATTGCAGGAAACAGATTTTAGGAGGTAGATTCGAATCGCCTTTAAAGCACAGGAAAAGCGGCAAAACGTTGACAATGATGCCCTTGGCCAAAAAGGGCGTATGCGTTTTTTCCTGAATATATTCAGGAAAAAACGCATACGCCCTTTTTGGCCAACCAAGCAACCTGGAAAGGCAAATCAGTGCTACAAAGAAGTCTTGCTTCCCATCGGTCAAAAGGGCCATGCTGAAAAAAGTTTCAAAACCAGAAATGCAGGACAGGCCATGGAGAAATGGGAGCCTTGCTACACTGATGGGCGGGATGTAAATTGCCAACAGCCACTCTGGAGAAGGGTACGGTGTGTCCTGAAACAGCTAAAAAACACAGCTTAGAGAGCATAGGGCACTTCCACGCATGGGGGTATAAAGTGGGAAAATTAAAAATCAGCAAGACACAAGCACCCCAAAGTTTAGGGCTGCTCTGTTGACAAGGACCTCCACTTCATTCCACCTTAAATATCCCAGGAAAGAGAAAAATGGATAAAAAAGTTGTGGTCCTTATGTACGATGGAATATCACTCATCCATGAAATCAATATCATAAGGCTAGTAGCAGCATGATGAGTGGATTTAGGTACGACGATTCTAAGTGAAATAAGTCACACAGAAAAGGACACTTCTCATAAGGTGTCACTTATAGAGGGAATGTAAAAACCGTTACACTTGAACTGAATTACAAAACAGAACAGAGTGACACATGCAGAAAACACACTATGGCTGCTTAACGGGAAAGGGGAGGTGGGGAGATACATAAAACAAGAGTTTCAAATTAGCTCAGATACCGTTCCATAAACCCAATATGTAATAGACAAAACCTACTCCTTGCTCAGAGAACTGGACTCAACACGCCAGATTCACCGCACAAGAATATATCTGACTAGTAATAATCTTAAAACCTATGAATTGATATCTCTCTGTTAGTGTCAAGTGGGTGTAAAGCGGCATAAACACAGCCGTGAAAAGCAGCTAAAGCCCATTATAAAAATAAATTACTTTTAAAAACCCATGAAACAAAGACAGGGAAAGAGAGAGAAATTCTTACACAATTCGTTCAGGGGCTTTGATGCAACCTGGATTGACCATATCTAGACCCACAGCTGGATGAGACATAAGGGTGGACACTCTTGGGGCTGAGAGGTTTGGTGAGGTTTGGTGAGCAAACACAGACCCTTTAAAGTAATACTGCGTGGTACCCATCGCATGGGTCCCAAATCCCCAGGTTCAAGGGCATCTTCCTACATCGAAAACATGCATGAGAAACCCAGAAGATGGTACACCGTGTAATGGGGAAAGGTTTATACAACGCACCTCATTTCTCATCTCCTTGTGCTCGGGTTTGCCATTCCAGCCACTTTACTAGCAATCTCCCTACTTGGAGCATCAACACCTTTAACCTCCTGTTCCGTACAGGTTGCAATTTGTCCTGAGGATGAACGGGAAGACGGGGAACCAATGAGAGACTAGCTCTTGGTGTTGGGACAGGCACAGGTCACTCTATTTTCCCATCAGGAAGAAGAATTAACCACAGGGTCAGCCTGCCCCCCGGAACCAGAACAGGGCCTGAAGCCATCCTGCGCTTTTGCGGCCAGCTCCCAAAAAAGCGAGTAGTAAAATGGAGCTTCAGGGCACTGCAATTCACAAACCTGCAGAGTTATAAATGATAACTCTCGTCCACAAATATATTGAGGGAAGGCAAAGAAGAGGATTTGAAGTCAAGGCAGAATTGCAGGAAACAGATTTTAGGAGGTAGATTCGAATCGCCTTTAAAGCACAGGAAAAGCGGCAAAACGTTGACAATGATGCCCTTGGCCAAAAAGGGCGTATGCGTTTTTTCCTGAATATATTCAGGAAAAAACGCATACGCCCTTTTTGGCCAACCAAGCAACCTGGAAAGGCAAATCAGTGCTACAAAGAAGTCTTGCTTCCCATCGGTCAAAAGGGCCATGCTGAAAAAAGTTTCAAAACCAGAAATGCAGGACAGGCCATGGAGAAATGGGAGCCTTGCTACACTGATGGGCGGGATGTAAATTGCCAACAGCCACTCTGGAGAAGGGTACGGTGTGTCCTGAAACAGCTAAAAAACACAGCTTAGAGAGCATAGGGCACTTCCACGCATGGGGGTATAAAGTGGGAAAATTAAAAATCAGCAAGACACAAGCACCCCAAAGTTTAGGGCTGCTCTGTTGACAAGGACCTCCACTTCATTCCACCTTAAATATCCCAGGAAAGAGAAAAATGGATAAAAAAGTTGTGGTCCTTATGTACGATGGAATATCACTCATCCATGAAATCAATATCATAAGGCTAGTAGCAGCATGATGAGTGGATTTAGGTACGACGATTCTAAGTGAAATAAGTCACACAGAAAAGGACACTTCTCATAAGGTGTCACTTATAGAGGGAATGTAAAAACCGTTACACTTGAACTGAATTACAAAACAGAACAGAGTGACACATGCAGAAAACACACTATGGCTGCTTAACGGGAAAGGGGAGGTGGGGAGATACATAAAACAAGAGTTTCAAATTAGCTCAGATACCGTTCCATAAACCCAATATGTAATAGACAAAACCTACTCCTTGCTCAGAGAACTGGACTCAACACGCCAGATTCACCGCACAAGAATATATCTGACTAGTAATAATCTTAAAACCTATGAATTGATATCTCTCTGTTAGTGTCAAGTGGGTGTAAAGCGGCATAAACACAGCCGTGAAAAGCAGCTAAAGCCCATTATAAAAATAAATTACTTTTAAATACCCATGAAACAAAGACAGTGAAAGAGAGAGAAAGTCTTACACAATTCGTTCAGGGGCTGTGATGCAACCTGGATTGACCATATCTAGACCCACAGCTGGATGAGACATAAGGGTGGACACTCTTGGGGCTGAGAGGTTTGGTGAAGTTGGGTGAGCAAACGCAGACCCTTTAAAGTAGTACTGCGTGCTACCCGTCGCATGGGTCCCAAATCTCCAGGTTCAAGGGCATCTTCCTACATCGAAAACAGGCATGAGAAACCCAGAAGATGGTACACCGTGTGATGGGGAAAGGTTTCTAAAACGCACCTCATTTCTCATCTCCTTGTGCTCGGGTTTGCCATTCCAGCCACTTTACTAGCAATCTCCCTACTTGGAGCATCAGCACCTTTAACCTCCTGTTCTGTACAGGTTGCAATTTGTCCTGAGGATGAACCGGAAGACGGGGAACCAATGAGAGACTAGCTCTTGGTGTTGGGACAGGCACAGGTCACTCTATTTTCCCATCAGGAAGAAGAATTAACCACAGGCTCAGCCTGCCCCCCGGAACCAGAACAGGGCCTGAAGCCATCCTGCGCTTTTGCGGCCAGCTCCCAAAAAAGCGAGTTGTAAAATGGAGCTTCAAGGCACTGCAATTCACAAACCTGCAGAGTTATAAATGATAACTCTCGTCCACAAATATATTGAGTGAAGGCAAAGAAGAGGATTTGAAGTCAAGCAGAATTGCAGGAAACAGATTTTAGGAGGTAGATTCGAATCGCCTTTAAAGCACATGAAAAGCGGCAAAACGTTGACAATGATGCCCTTGGCCAAAAAGGGCGTATGCGTTTTTTCCTGAATATATTCAGGAAAAAACGCATACGCCCTTTTTGGCCAACCAAGCAACCTGGAAAGGCAAATCAGCGCTACAAAGAAGTCTCGCTTCCCATCGGTCAAAAGGGCCATGCTGAAAATGTTTCAAAACCAGAAATGCAGGACAGGCCATGGAGAAATGGGAGCCTTGCTACACTGATGGGCGGGATGTAAATTGCCAGCAGCCACTCTGGAGAAGGGTACGGTGTGTCCTGAAACAGCTAAAAAACACAGCTTAGAGAGCATAGGGCACTTCCACGCATGGGGGTATAAAGTGGGAAAATTAAAAATCAGCAAGACACAAGCACCCCATAGTTTAGGGCTGCTCTGTTGACAAGGACCTCCACTTCATTCCACCTTAAATATCCCAGGAAAGCGAAAAATGGATAAAAAAGTTGTAGTCCTTATGTACAATGGAATATCACTCAGCCATGAAATCAATATCATAAGGCTAGTAGCAGCATGATGAGTGGATTTAGGTACGACGATTCTAAGTGAAATAAGTCACACAGAAAAGGACACTTCTCATAAGGTGTCACTTATAGAGGGAATGTAAAAACCGTTACACTTGAACTGAATTACAAAACAGAACAGAGTCACACATGCAGAAAACACACTATGGCTGCTTAACTGGAAAGGTGAGGTTGGGTGATACATAAAACAAGAGTTTCAAATTAGCTCAGATACCGTTCCATAAACCCAATATGTAATAGACAAAACCTACTCCTTGCTCAGAGAACTGGACTCAACACGCCTGATTCACCGCACAAGAATATATCTGACTAGTAATAATCTCAAAACCTATGAATTGATATCTCTCTGTTAGTGTGTCAAGTGGGTGTAAAGCGGCATAAACACAGCCGGAAAAGCAGCTAAACCCCATTATAAAAATAAATTACTTTTAAAAACCCATGAAACAAAGACAGGGAAAGAGAGAGAAATTCTTACACAATTCGTTCAGGGGCTTTGATGCAACCTGGATTGACCATATCTATACCCACAGCTGGATGAGACATAAGGGTGGACACTCTTGGGGCTGAGAGGTTTGGTGAGGTTGGGTAGGCAAACACAGACCCTTTAAAGTAATACTGCGTGCTACCCATCGCATGGGTCCTAAATCTCCATGTTCAAGGGCATCTTCCTACATCGAAAACAGGCATGAGAAACCCAGAAGATGGTACACCGTGTGATGGGGAAAGGTTTCTAAAACGCACCTCATTTCTCATCTCCTTGTGCTCGGATTCGCCATTCCAGCCACTTTACTAGCAATCTCCCTACTTGGAGCATCAGCACCTTTAACCTCCTGTTCCGTACAGGTTGCAATTTGTCCTGAGGATGAATGGGAAGACGGGGAACCAATGAGAGACTAGCTCTTGGTGTTGGGACAGGCACAGGTCACTCTATTTTCCCATCAAGAAGAAGAATTAACCATAGGCTCACCCTGCCCCCCGGAACCAGAACAGGGCCTGAAGCCATCCTGCGCTTTTGCGGCCAGCTCCCAAAAAAGCAAGTTGTAAAATGGAGCTTCAGGGCACAGCAATTCACAAACCTGCAGAGTTATAAATGATAACTCTCGTCCACAAATATATTGAGGGAAGGCAAAGAAGAGGATTTGAAGTCAAGGCAGAATTGCAGGAAACAGATTTCAGGAGGTAGATTCGAATCGCCTTTAAAGCACATGAAAAGCGGCAAAACGTTGACAATGATGCCCTTGGCCAAAAAGGGCGTATGCGTTTTTTCCTGAATATATTCAGGAAAAAACGCATACGCCCTTTTTGGCCAACCAAGCAACCTGGAAAGGCAAATCAGCGCTACAAAGAAGTCTCGCTTCCCATCGGTCAAAAGGACCATGCTGAAAAAAGTGTCAAAACCAGAAATGCAGGACAGGCCATGGAGAAATGGGAGCCTTGCTACACTCATGGGCGGGATGTAAATTGCCAACAGCCAGTCTGGAGAAGGGTACGGTGTGTCCTGAAACAGCTAAAAAACACAGCTTAGAGAGCATAGGGCACTTACACGCATGGGGGTATAAAGTGGGAAAATTAAAAATCAGCAAGACACAAGCACCCCAAAGTTTAGGGCTGCTCTGTTGACAAGGACCTCCACTTCATTCCACCTTAAATATCCCAGGAAAGAGAAAAATGGATAAAAAAGTTGTAGACCTTATGTACAATGGAATATCACTCAGCCATGAAATCAATATCATAAGGCTACTAGCAGCATGATGAGTGGATTTAGGTACGACGATTCTAAGTGAAATAAGTCACACAGAAAAGGACACTTCTCATAAGGTGTCACTTATAGACGGAATGTAAAAACCGTTACACTTGAACTGAATTACAAAACAGAACAGAGTGACACATGCAGAAAACACACTATGGCTGCTTAACGGGAAAGGGGAGGTGGGGAGATACATAAAACAAGAGTTTCAAATTAGATCAGATACCGTTCCATAAACCCAATATGTAACAGACAAGACCTACTCCTTGCTCAGAGAACTGGACTCAACACGCCCGATTCACCGCCCAAGAATATATCTGACTAGTAATAATCTTAAAACCTATGTATTGATATCTCTCTATTAGTGTGTCAAGTGGGTGTAAAGCGGCATAAACACAGCCGTGAAAAGCAGCTAAACCCCATTATAAAAATAAATTACTTTTAAAAACCCATGAAACAAAGACAGGGAAAGAGAGAGAAATTCTTACACAATTCGTTCAGGGGCTGTGATGCAACCTGGATTGACCATATCTAGACCCACAGGTGGATGAGACATAAGGGTGGACACTCTTGGGGCTGAGAGGTTTGGTGAGGTTGGGTGAGCAAACATAGACCCTTTAAAGTAATACTGCGTGGTACCCATCGCATGGGTCCCAAATCTCCAGGTTCAAGGGCATCTTCCTACATCGAAAACATGCATGAGAAACCCAGAAGATGGTACACCATGTGTTGGGGAAAGGTTTCTAAAACGCACCTCATTTCTCATCTCCTTGTGCTCGGGTTCGCCATTCCAGCCACTTTACTAGCAATCTCCCTACGTGGAGCATCAGCACCTTTAACCTCCTGTTCCGTACAGGTTGCAATTTTTCCTGAGGATGAATGGGAAGACGGGGAACCAATGAGAGACTAGCTCTTGGTGTTGGGACAGGCACAGGTCACTCTATTTTCCCATCAGGAAGAAGAATTAACTACAGGCTCACCCTGCCCACCGGAACCAGAACAGGGCCTGAAGCCATCCTGCGCTTTTGCGGCCAGCTCCCAAAAAAGCGAGTTGTAAAATGGAGCTTCAGGGCACAGCAATTCACAAACCTGCAGAGTTATAAATGACAACTCTCGTCCACAAATATATTGAGGGAAGGCAAAGAAGAGGATTTGAAATCAAGGCACAATTGCAGGAAACAGATTTCAGGAGGTAGATTCGAATCGCCTTTAAAGCACATGAAAAGCAGCAAAACGTTGACAATGATGCCCTTGGCCAAAAAGGGCGTATGCGTTTTTTCCTGAATATATTCAGGAAAAAACGCATACGCCCTTTTTGGCCAACCAAGCAACCGGGAAAGGCAAATCAGCGCTACAAAGAAGTCTCGCTTCCCATCGGTCAAAAGGGCCATGCTGAAAAAAGTTTCAAAACCAGAAATGCAGGACAGGCCATGGAGAAATGGGAGCCTTGCTACACTGATGGGCGGGATGTAAATTGCCAACAGCCAGTCTGGAGAAGGGTACGGTGTGTACTGAAACAGCTAAAAAACACAGCTTAGAGAGCATAGGGCACTTCCACGCATGGGGGTATAAAGTGGGAAAATTAAAAATCAGCAAGACACAAGCACCCCAAAGTTTAGGGCTGCTCTGTTGACAAGGACCTCCACTTCATTCCACCTTAAATATCCCAGGAAAGCGAAAAATGGATAAAAAAGTTGTAGACCTTATGTACAATGGAATATCACTCAGCAATGAAATCAATATCATAAGGCTAGTAGCAGCATGATGAGTGGATTTAGGTATGACGATTCTAAGTGAAATAAGTCACACAGAAAAGGACACTTCTCATAAGGTGTCACTTATAGAGGGAATGTAAAAACCGTTACACTTGAACTGAGTTACAAAACAGAACAGAGTCACACATGCAGAAAACACACTATGGCTGCTTAACGGGAAAGCACGGTGGGGTGATACATAAAGCAAGAGTTTCAAATTAGCTCAGATACCGTTCCATAAACCCAATATGTAATAGACAAGACCTACTCCTTGCTCAGAGAACTGGACTCAACACGGCCGATTCAGCACACAAGAATATATCTGACTAGTAATAATCTTAAAACCTATGTATTGATATCTCTCTGTTAGTGTGTCAAGTGGGTGTAAAGCGGCATAAACACAGCCGTGAAAAGCAGCTAAACCCCATTATAAAAATAAATTACTTTTAAAAACCCATGAAACAAAGACAGTGAAAGAGAGAGAAATTCTTACACAATTCGTTCAGTGGCTGTGATGCAACCTGGATTGACCATATCTAGACCCACAGCTGGATGAGACATAAGGGTGGACACTCTTGGGGCTGAGAGGTTTGGTGAAGTTGGGTGAGCAAACGCAGACCCTTTAAAGTAATACTGCGTGCTACCCGTCCCATGGGTCCCAAATCTCCAGGTTCAAGGGCATCTTCCTACATCGAAAACAGGCATGAGAAACCCAGAAGATGGTACACCATGTGTTGGGGAAAGGTTTCTAAAACGCACCTCATTTCTCATCTCCTTGTGCTCGGGTTCGCCATTCCAGCCACTTTACTAGCAATCTCCCTACGTGGAGCATCAGCACCTTTAACCTCCTGTTCCGTACAGGTTGCAATTTTTCCTGAGGATGAATGGGAAGACGGGGAACCAATGAGAGACTAGCTCTTGGTGTTGGGACAGGCACAGGTCACTCTATTTTCCCATCAGGAAGAAGAATTAACTACAGGCTCACCCTGCCCACCGGAACCAGAACAGGGCCTGAAGCCATCCTGCGCTTTTGCAGCCAGCTCCCAAAAAAGCGAGTTGTAAAATGAAGCTTCAGGGCACAGCAATTCACAAACCTGCAGATTTATAAATGACAACTCTCGTCCACAAATATATTGAGGGAAGGCAAAGAAGAGGATTTGAAATCAAGGCACAATTGCAGGAAACAGATTTCAGGAGGTAGATTCGAATCGCCTTTAAAGCACATGAAAAGCAGCAAAACGTTGACAATGATGCCCTTGGCCAAAAAGGGCGTATGCGTTTTTTCCTGAATATATTCAGGAAAAAACGCATACGCCCTTTTTGGCCAACCAAGCAACCGGGAAAGGCAAATCAGCGCTACAAAGAAGTCTCGCTTCCCATCGGTCAAAAGGGCCATGCTGAAAAAAGTTTCAAAACCAGAAATGCAGGACAGGCCATGGAGAAATGGGAGCCTTGCTACACTGATGGGCGGGATGTAAATTGCCAACAGCCAGTCTGGAGAAGGGTACGGTGTGTCCTGAAAGAGCTAAAAAACACAGCTTAGAGAGCATAGGGCACTTCCACGCATGGGGGTATAAAGTGGGAAAATTAAAAATCAGCAAGACACAAGCACCCCAAAGTTTAGGGCTGCTCTGTTGACAAGGACCTCCACTTCATTCCACCTTAAATATCCCAGGAAAGCGAAAAATGGATAAAAAAGTTGTAGACCTTATGTACAATGGAATATCACTCAGCCATGAAATCAATATCATAAGGCTAGTAGCAGCATGATGAGTGGATTTAGGTACGACGATTCTAAGTGAAATAAGTCACACAGAAAAGGACACTTCTCATAAGGTGTCACTTATAGAGGGAATGTAAAAACCGTTACACTTGAACTGAATTACAAAACAGAACAGAGTCACACATGCAGAAAACACACTATGGCTGCTTAACGGGAAAGGTGAGGTGGGGTGATGCATAAAAGAAGGATTTCAAATTAGCTCAGATACCGTTCCATAAACCCAATATATAATAGACAAGACCTACTCCTTGCTCAGTGAACTGAACTCAACACCCCCTATTCACCGCAAAAGAACATATCTGACTAGTAAAAATCTTAAAACCTATGTGTTGATATCTCTCTTGAAGTTTGTCAAGTGGGTGTAAAGCGGCATAAATACAGCAGTGAAAAGCAGCTAAACCCCATTATAAAAATAAATTACTTTTAAAACCCCATGAAACAAAGACAGTGAAAGAGAGAGAAATACTTACACACTTCATTCAGAGGTTGTGATGCAACCTGGATTGACCATATCTAGACCCACAGCTGGATGAGACATGAGGGTGGACACTCTTGGGGCTGAGAGGTTTGGTGAAGTTGGGTGAGCAAACCCAGACCCTTTAAAGTAATACTGCGTGCTACCCGTCCCATGGGTCCCAAATCTCCAGGTTCAAGGGCATCTTCCTACATCGAAAACAGGCATGAGAAACCCAGAAGATGGTACACCATGTGATGGGGAAAGGTTTCTAAAACGCACCTCATTTCTCATCTCCTTGTGCTCGGGTTCGCCATTCCAGCCACTTTACTAGCAATCTCCCTACGTGGAGCATCAGCACCTTTAACCTCCTGTTCTGTACAGGTTGCAATTTGTCCTGAGGATGAATGGGAAGACGGGGAACCAATGAGAGACTAGCTCTTGGTGTTGGGACAGGCACAGGTCACTCTATTTTCCCATCAGGAAGAAGAATTAACCACAGGCTCAGCCTGCCCCCCGGAACCAGAACAGGGCCTGAAGCCATCCTGCGCTTTTGCGGCCAGCTCCCAAAAAAGCGAGTTGTAAAATGGAGCTTCAGGGCACTGCAATTCACAAACCTGTAGAGTTATAAATGATAACTCTCGTCCACAAATATATTGAGGGAAGGCAAAGAAGAGGATTTGAAGTCAAGGCAGAATTGCAGGAAACAGATTTTAGGAGGTAGATTCGAATCGCCTTTAAAGCACATGAAAAGCGGCAAAACGTTGACAATGATGCCCTTGGCCAAAAAGGGCGTATGCGTTTTTTCCTGAATATATTCAGGAAAAAACACATACGCCCTTTTTGGCCAACCAAGCAACCGGGAAAGGCAAATCAGCGCTACAAAGAAGCCTCGCTTCCCATCCTTCAAAAAGGCCATGCTGAAAAAAGTGTCAAAACCAGAAATGCAGGACAGGCCATGGAGAAATGGGAGCCTTGCTACACTGAAGGGCGGGATGTAAATTGCCAACAGCCACTCTGGAGAAGGGTACGGTGTGTCCTGAACCATCTAAAAAACACAACCTAGAGAAGATAGGGCACTTCCACGCATGGGGGTATAAAGTGGGAAAATTGAAAATCAGCAAGACACAAGCACCCCAAAGTTTAGGGCTGCTCTGTTGACAAGGACTTCCACTTCATTCCACCTTAAATATCCCAGGAAAGAGAAAAATGGATAAAAAATTTGTGGTCCTTATGTACGATGGAATATCACTCGGCCATGAAATCAATGTCATAAGGCTAGTAGCAGCATGATGAGTGGATTTAGGTACGACAATTCTAAGTGAAATAAGTCACACAGAAAAGGACACTTCTCATAAGGTGTCACTTATAGAGGGAATGTAAAAACCGTTACACTTGAACTGAATTACAAAACAGAACAGAGTGACACATGCAGAAAACACACTATGGCTGCTTAACGGGAAAGGGGAGTTGGGGAGATACATAAAACAAGAGTTTCAAATTAGATCAGATACCGTTCCATAAACCCAATATGTAACAGACAAGACCTACTCCTTGCTCAGAGAACTGGACTCAACACGGCCGATTCAGCACACAAGAATATATCTGACTAGTAATAATCTTAAAACCTATGTATTGATATCTCTCTGTTAGTGTGTCAAGTGGGTGTAAAGCGGCATAAACACAGCCGTGAAAAGCAGCTAAACCCCATTATAAAAATAAATTACTTTTAAAAACCCATGAAACAAAGACAGTGAAAGAGAGAGAAATTCTTACACAATTCGTTCAGAGGCTGTGATGCAACCTGGATTGACCATATCTAGACCCACAGCTGGATGAGACATAAGGGTGGACACTCTTGGGGCTGAGAGATTTGGTGAAGTTGGGTGAGCAAACGCAGACCCTTTAAAGTAATACTGCGTGCTACCCGTCCCATGGGTCCCAAATCTCCAGGTTCAAGGGCATCTTCCTACATCGAAAACAGGCATGAGAAACCCAGAAGATGGTACACCATGTGTTGGGGAAAGGTTTCTAAAACGCACCTCATTTCTCATCTCCTTGTGCTCGGGTTCGCCATTCCAGCCACTTTACTAGCAATCTCCCTACGTGGAGCATCAGCACCTTTAACCTCCTGTTCCGTACAGGTTGCAATTTTTCCTGAGGATGAATGGGAAGACGGGGAACCAATGAGAGACTAGCTCTTGGTGTTGGGACAGGCACAGGTCACTCTATTTTCCCATCAGGAAGAAGAATTAACTACAGGCTCACCCTGCCCACCGGAACCAGAACAGGGCCTGAAGCCATCCTGCGCTTTTGCGGCCAGCTCCCAAAAAAGCGAGTTGTAAAATGGAGCTTCAGGGCACAGCAATTCACAAACCTGCAGAGTTATAAATGACAACTCTCGTCCACAAATATATTGAGGGAAGGCAAAGAAGAGGATTTGAAATCAAGGCACAATTGCAGGAAACTTATTTCAGGAGGTAGATTCGAATCGCCTTTAAAGCACATGAAAAGCAGCAAAACTTTGACAATGATGCCCTTGGCCAAAAAGGGCGTATGCGTTTTTTCCTGAATATATTCAGGAAAAAACGCATACGCCCTTTTTGGCCAACCAAGCAACCGGGAAAGGCAAATCAGCGCTACAAAGAAGTCTCGCTTCCCATCGGTCAAAAGGGCCATGCTGAAAAAAGTTTCAAAACCAGAAATGCAGGACAGGCCATGGAGAAATGGGAGCCTTGCTACACTGATGGGCGTGATGTAAATTGCCAACAGCCAGTCTGGAGAAGGGTACGGTGTGTCCTGAAACAGCTAAAAAACACAGCTTAGAGAGCATAGGGCACTTCCACGCATGGGGGTATAAAGAGGGAAAATTAAAAATCAGCAAGACACAAGCACCCCAAAGTTTAGGGCTGCTCTGTTGACAAGGACCTCCACTTCATTCCACCTTAAATATCCCAGGAAAGCGAAAAATGGATAAAAAATTTGTAGACCTTATGTACAATGGAATATCACTCAGCCATGAAATCAATATCATAAGGCAAGTAGCAGCATGATGAGTGGATTTAGGTACGACGATTCTAAGTGAAATAAGTCACACAGAAAAGGACACTTCTCATAAGGTGTCACTTATAGAGGGAATGTAAAAACCGTTACACTTGAACTGAATTACAAAACAGAACAGAGTCACACATGCAGAAAACACACTATGGTTGCTTAACGGGAAAGGTGAGGTGGGGTGATGCATAAAAGAAGGATTTCAAATTAGCTCAGATAACGTTCCATAAACCCAATATATAATAGACAAGACCTACTCCTTGCTAAGTGAACTGAACTCAACACCCCCTATTCACCGCAAAAGAACATATCTGACTAGTAAAAATCTTAAAACCTATGTGTTGATATCTCTCTTGAAGTTTGTCAAGTGGGTGTAAAGCGGCATAAATACAGCAGTGAAAAGCAGCTAAACCCCATTATAAAAATAAATTACTTTTAAAACCGCATGAAACAAAGACAGTGAAAGAGAGAGAAATACTTACACACTTCATTCAGAGGTTGTGATGCAACCTGGATTGACCATATCTAGACTCACAGCTGGATGAGACATAAGGGTGGACACTCTTGGGGCTGAGAGGTTTGGTGAGGTTGGGTGAGCAAATGCAGACCCTTTAAAGTAATACTGCGTGGAACCCGTCGCATGGGTCCCAAATCTCCAGGTTCAAGGGCATCTTCCTACATAGAAAACATGCATGAGAAACCCAGAAGATGGTACACAATATAATCGGGAAAGGATTCTAAAACGCACCTCATTTCTCATCTCCTTGTGTTCGGATTCACCATTCCAGCCGCTTTAATAGCAATCTCCCTACTTGGAGAATAATCACCTTTATCCACCTGTTCTGTACAGGTGGAAATTTGTAATGAGGATGAATGGGAAGAGGGAGACCCAATGAGAGAATAGCTCTACGTTTTGGGACAGGCACAGGTCACTCTATTTTCCCATCAGGAAGAAGAATTAACCACAGGCTCAGCCTGCCCCCCGGAACCAGAACAGGGCCTGAAGCCATCCTGTGCTTTTGCGGCCAGCTCCCAAAAAAGCGAGTTGTAAAATGGAGCTTCAGGGCACTGCAATTCACAAACCTGCAGAGTTATAAATGATAACTCTCGTCCACAAATATATTGAGGGAAGGCAAAGAAGAGGATTTGAAATCAAGGCAGAATTGCAGCAAACAGATTTCAGGAGGTAGATTCGAATCGCCTTTAAAGCACATGAAAAGCGGCAAAATGTTGACAATGATGCTTTTGGCCAAAAAGTGCGTATGGGTTATTCCTGAATATATTCAGAAAAAAACGCATACGCCCTTTTTGGCCAACCAAGCAACCTGGAAAGGCAAATCAGCACTACAAAGAAGTCTCACTTCCCATCGGTCAAAAGGGCCATGCTGAAAAAAGTGTCAAAACCCGAAATGCAGGACAGGCCATGGAGAAATGGGAGCCTTGCTACACTGATGGGCGGGATGTAAATTGCCAACTGCCACTCTGGAGAAGTGTACGGTGTGTCCTGAAACATCTAAAAACCACAGCTTAGAGAGCATAGGGCACTTCCACTCATGGGGGTATAAATTGGGAAAATGAAAAATCAGCAAAACACAAGCACCCCAAAGTTTAGGGCTGCTCTGTTGCCTAGGACCTCCACTTCATTCCACCTTAAATATGCCAGGAAAGAGAAAAATGGATAAAGAATTTGGGGTCCTTATGTACAATGGAATATCACTCAGCCATGAAATCAATGTCATAAGGCTAGTAGAAGCATGATGAGTGGATTTAGGTACGACGATTCTAAGTGAAATAAGTCACACAGAAAAGGACACTTCTCATAAGGTATCATTTATAGAGGGAATGTAAAAACCGTTACACTTGAACTGAATTACAACACAGAACAGAGTCACACATGCAGAAAACTCACTATGGTTGCTTAACGGGAAAGGTGAGGTGGGGTGATGCATAAAAGAAGGATTTCAAATTAGCTCAGATAACGTTCCATAAACCCAATATATAATAGACAAGACCTCCTCCTTGCTCAGTGAACTGAACTCAACACCCCCTATTCACCGCAAAAGAACATATCTGACTAGTAAAAATCTTAAAACCTATGTGTTGATATCTCTCTTGAAGTTTGTCAAGTGGGTGTAAAGCGGCATAAATACAGCAGTGAAAAGCAGCTAAACCCCATTATAAAAATAAATTACTTTTAAAACCCCATGAAACAAAGACAGTGAAAGAGAGAGAAATACTTACACACTTCATTCAGAGGTTGTGATGCAACCTGGATTGACCATATCTAGACCCACAGCTGGATGAGACATAAAGGTGGACACTCTTGGGGCTGAGAGGTTTGGTGAGGTTGGGTGAGCAAATGCAGACCCTTTAAAGTAATACTGCGTGGAACCCGTCGCATGGGTCCCAAATCTCCAGGTTCAAGGGCATCTTCCTACATAGAAAACATGCATGAGAAACCCAGAAGATGGTACACCATGTAATCGGGAAAGGATTCTAAAACGCACCTCATTTCTCATCTCCTTGTGTTCGGATTCACCATTCCAGCCGCTTTAATAGCAATCTCCCTACTTGGAGAATAATCACCTTTATCCTCCTGTTCCGTACAGGTGGAAATTTGTAATGAGGATGAATGGGAAGAGGGAGACCCAATGAGAGAATAGCTCTACGTTTTGGGACAGGCACAGGTCACTCTATTTTCCCATCAGGAAGAAGAATTAACCACAGGCTCAGCCTGACCCCCGGAACCAGAACAGGGCCTGAAGCCATCCTGCGCTTTTGCGGCCAGCTCCCAAAAAAGCGAGTTGTAAAATGGAGCTTCAGGGCACAGCAATTCACAAACCTGCAGAGTTATAAATGATAACTCTCGTCCACAAATATATTGAGGGAAGGCAAAGAAGAGGATTTGAAATCAAGGCAGAATTGCAGGAAACAGATTTCAGGAGGTAGATTCGAATCGCCTTTAACGCACATGAAAAGCGGCAAAACGTTGACAATGATGCCCTTGGCCAAAAAGGGCGTATGCGTTTTTTCCTGAATATATTCAGGAAAAAATGCATACGCCCTTTTTGGCCAACCAAGCAACCTGGAAAGGCAAATCAGCGCTACAAAGAAGTCTCGCTTCCCATCGGTCAAAAGGGCCATGCTGAAAAAAGTTTCAAAACCAGAAATGCAGGACAGGCCATGGAGAAATGGGAGCCTTGCTACACTGATGGGCGGGATGTAAATTGCCAACAGACAGTCTGGAGAAGGGTACGGTGTGTCCTGAAACAGCTAAAAAACACAGCTTAGAGAGCATAGGGCACTTCCACGCATGGGGGTATAAAGTGGGAAAATTAAAAATCAGCAAGACACAAGCACCCCAAAGTTTAGGGCTGCTCTGTTGACAAGGACCTCCACTTCATTCCACCCTAAATATCCCAGGAAAGCGAAAAATGGATAAAAAAGTTGTAGACCTTATGTACAATGGAATATCACTCAGCCATGAAATCAATATCATAAGGCTAGTAGCAGCATGATGAGTGGATTTAGGTACGACGATTCTAACTGAAATAAGTCACACAGAAAAGGACACTTCTCATAAGGTGTCACTTATAGAGGGAATGTAAAAACCGTTACACTTGAACTGAATTACAAAACAGAACAGAGTCACACATGCAGAAAACACACTATGGCTGCTTAACGGGAAAGGTGAGGTGGGGTGATACATAAAACAAGAGTTTCAAATTAGATCAGATACCGTTCCATAAACCCAATATGTAATAGACAAGACCTACTCCTTGCTCAGAGAACTGGACACAAGACGCCTGATTCACCGCACAAGAATATATCTGACTAGTAATAATCTTAAAACCTATGTATTGATATCTCTCTGTTAGTGTGTCAAGTGGGTGTAAAGCGGCATAAACACAGCCGTGAAAAGCAGCTAAACCCCATTATAAAAATAAATTACTTTTAAAAACCCATGAAACAAAGACAGTGAAAGAGAGAAATTCTTACACAATTCGTTCAGGGGCTGTGATGCAACCTGGATTGACCATATCTAGACCCACAGCTGGATGAGACATGAGGGTGGACACTCTTGGGGCTGAGAGGTTTGGTGAAGTTGGGTGAGCAAACCCAGACCCTTTAAAGTAATACTGCGTGCTACCCGTCCCATGGGTCCCAAATCTCCAGGTTCAAGGGCATCTTCCTACATCGAAAACAGGCATGAGAAACCCAGAAGATGGTACACCATGTGATGGGGAAAGGTTTCTAAAACGCACCTCATTTCTCATCTCCTTGTGCTCGGGTTCGCCATTCCAGCCACTTTACTAGCAATCTCCCTACGTGGAGCATCAGCACCTTTAACCTCCTGTTCCGTACAGGTTGCAATTTGTCCTGAGGATGAATGGGAAGACGGGGAACCAATGAGAGACTAGCTCTTGGTGTTGGGACAGGCACAGGTCACTCTATTTTCCCATCAGGAAGAAGAATTAACCACAGGCTCAGCCTGCCACCCGGAACCAGAACAGGGCCTGAAGCCATCCTGCGCTTTTGCGGCCAGCTCCCAAAAAAGCGAGTTGTAAAATGGAGCTTCAGGGCACTGCAATTCACAAACCTGCAGAGTTATAAATGATAACTCTCGTCCACAAATATATTGAGGGAAGGCAAAGAAGAGGATTTGAAGTCAAGGCAGAATTGCAGGAAACAGATTTCAGGAGGTAGATTCGAATCGCCTTTAAAGCACATGAAAAGCGGCAAAACGTTGACAATGATGCCCTTGGCCAAAAAGGGCGTATGCGTTTTTTCCTGAATATATTCAGGAAAAAACGCATACGCCCTTTTTGGCCAACCAAGCAACCGGTAAATGCAAATCAGCGCTACAAAGAAGTCTCGCTTCCCATCCTTCAAAAAGGCCATGCTGAAAAAAGTGTCAAAACCAGAAATGCAGGACAGGCCATGGAGAAATGGGAGCCTTTCTACACTGAAGGGCGGGATGTAAATTGCCAACAGCCACTCTGGAGAAGGGTACGGTGTGTCCTGAACCATCTAAAAAACACAACCTAGAGAGGATAGGGCACTTCCACGCATGGGGGTATAAAGTGGGAAAATTGAAAATCAGCAAGACACAAGCACCCCAAAGTTTAGGGCTGCTCTGTTGACAAGGACTTCCACTTCATTCCACCTTAAATATCCCAGGAAAGAGAAAAATGGATAAAAAAGTTGTGGTCCTTATGTACGATGGAATATCACTCGGCCATGAAATCAATGTCATAAGGCTAGTAGCAGCATGATGAGTGGATTTAGGTACGACGATTCTAAGTGAAATAAGTCACACAGAAAAGGACACTTCTCATAAGGTGTCACTTATAGAGGGAATGTAAAAACCGTTACACTTGAACTGAATTACAAAACAGAACAGAGTGACACATGCAGAAAACACACTATGGCTGCTTAACGGGAAAGGGGAGTTGGGGAGATACATAAAACAAGAGTTTCAAATTAGATCAGATACCGTTCCATAAACCCAATATGTAACAGACAAGACCTACTCCTTGCTCAGAGAACTGGACTCAACACGCCCGATTCACCGCACAAGAATATATCTGACTAGTAATAATCTTAAAACCTATGTATTGATATCTCTCTATTAGTGTGTCAAGTGGGTGTAAAGCGGCATAAACACAGCCGTGAAAAGCAGCTAAACCCCATTATAAAAATAAATTACTTTAAAAAACCCATGAAACAAAGATAGGGAAAGAGAGAGAAATTCTTACACAATTCGTTCAGGGGCTTTGATGCAACATGCATTGACAATATCTAGACCCACAGCTGGATGAGACATAAGATTGGACACTCTTGGGGCTGAAAGGTTTGGTGAGGTTGGGTGAGCAAACACAGACCCTTTAAAGTAATACTGCGTGGTACCCATCGCATGGGTCCCAAATCTCCAGGTTCAAGGGCATCTTCCTACATCGAAAACAGGCATGAGAAACCCAGAAGATGGTACACCGTGTGATGGGGAAAGGTTTCTAAAACGCACCTCATTTCTCATCTCCTTGTGCTCGGGTTTGCCATTCCAGCCACTTTACTAGCAATCTCCCTACGTGGAGCATCAGCACCTTTAACCTCCTGTTCCGTACAGGTTGCAATTTGTCCTGAGGATGAATGGGAAGACGGGGAACCAATGAGAGACTAGCTCTTGGTGTTGGGACAGGCACAGGTCACTCTATTTTCCCATCAAGAAGAAGAATTAACCACAGGCTCAGCCTGCCCCCCGGAACCAGAACAGGGCCTGAAGCCATCCTGCGCTTTTGCGGCCAGCTCAAAAAAAAGCGAGTTGTAAAATGGAGCTTCAGGGCACAGCAATTCACAAACCTGCAGAGTTAAAAATGATAACTCTCGTCCACAAATATATTGAGGGAAGGCAAAGAAGAGGATTTGAAATCAAGGCAGAATTGCAGGAAACAGATTTCAGGAGGTAGATTCGAATCGCCTTTAAAGCACATGAAAAGCGGCAAAACGTTGACAATGATGCCCTTGGCCAAAAAGGGCGTATGCGTTTTTTCCTGAATATATTCAGGAAAAAACGCATACGCCCTTTTTGGCCAACCAAGCAACCTGGAAAGGCAAATCAGCGCTACAAAGAAGTCTCGCTTCCCATCAATCAAAAAGGCCATGCTGAAAAATGTGTCAAAACCAGAAATGCAGGACAGGCCATGGAGAAATGGGAGCCTTGCTACACTGATGGGCGGGATGTAAATTGCCAACAGCCAGTCTGGAGAAGGGTACGGTGTGTCCTGAAACAGCTAAAAAACACAGCTTAGAGAGCATAGGGCACTTCCACGCATGGGGGTATAAAGAGGGAAAATTAAAAATCAGCAAGACACAAGCACCCCAAAGTTTAGGGCTGCTCTGTTGACAAGGACCTCCACTTCATTCCACCTTAAATATCCCAGGAAAGCGAAAAATGGATAAAAAAGTTGTAGACCTTGTGTACAATGGAATATCACTCAGCCATGAAATCAATGTCATAAGGCTAGTAGCAGCATGATGAGCGGATTTAGGTACGACGATTCTAAGTGAAATAAGTGACACAGAAAAGGACACTTCTCATAAGGTGTCACTTATAGAGGGAATGTAAAAACCGTTACACTTGAACTGAATTACAAAACAGAACAGAGTCACACATGCAGAAAACACACTATGGCTGCTTAACGGGAAAGCGAGGTGGGGTGATACATAAAGCAAGAGTTTCAAATTAGCTCAGATACCGTTCCATAAACCCAATATGTAATAGACAAGACCTACTCCTTGCTCAGAGAACTGGACTCAACACGCCCGATTCACCGCACAAGAATATATCTGACTAGTAATAATCTTAAAACCTATGTATTGATATCTCTCTGTTACTGTGTCAAGTGGGTGTAAAGCGGCATAAACACAGCCGTGAAAAGCAGCTAAACCCCATTATAAAAATAAATTTCTTTTAAAAACCCATGAAACAAAGACAGTGAAAGAGAGAGAAATTCTTACACAATTCGTTCAGGGGCTGTGATGCAACCTGGATTGACCATATCTAGACCCACAGCTGGATGAGACATGAGGGTGGACACTCTTGGGGCTGAGAGGTTTGGTGAAGTTGGGTGAGCACACCCAGACCCTTTAAAGTAATACTGCGTGCTACCCGTCCCATGGGTCCCAAATCTCCAGGTTCAAGGGCATCTTCCTACATCGAAAACAGGCATGAGAAACCCAGAAGATGGTGCACCATGTGATGGGGAAAGGTTTCTAAAACGCACCTCATTTCTCATCTCCTTGTGCTCGGGTTCGCCATTCCAGCCACTTTACTAGCAATCTCCCTACGTGGAGCATCAGCACCTTTAACCTCCTTTTCCGTACAGGTTGCCATTTGTCCTGAGGATGAATGGGAAGACGGGGAACCAATGAGAGACTAGCTCTTGGTGTTGGGATAGGCACAGGTCACTCTATTTTCCCATCAGGAAGAAGAATTAAAAACAGGCTCACCCTGCCCACCGGAACCAGAACAGGGCCTGAAGCAATCCTGCGCTTTTGCGGCCAGCTCCCAAAAAAGCGAGTTGTAAAATGGAGCTTCAGGGCACAGCAATTCACAAACCTGCAGAGTTATAAATGATAACTCTCGTCCACAAATATATTGAGGGAAGGCAAAGAAGAGGATTTGAAATCAAGGCAGAATTGCAGGAAACAGATTTCAGGAGGTAGATTCGAATCGCCTTTAACGCACATGAAAAGCGGCAAAACGTTGACAATGATGCCCTTGGCCAAAAAGGGCGTATGCGTTTTTTCCTGAATATATTCAGGAAAAAACGCATACGCCCTTTTTGGCCAACCAAGCAACCTGGAAAGGCAAATCAGCGCTACAAAGAAGTCTCGCTTCCCATCGGTCAAAAGGGCCATGCTGAAAAAAGTTTCAAAACCAGAAATGCAGGACAGGCCATGGAGAAATGGGAGCCTTGCTACACTGATGGGCGGGATGTAAATTGCCAACAGCCAGTCTGGAGAAGGGTACGGTGTGTCCTGAAACAGCTAAAAAACACAGCTTAGAGAGCATAGGGCACTTCCACGCATGGGGGTATAAAGTGGGAAAATTAAAAATCAGCAAGACACAAGCACCCCAAAGTTTAGGGCTGCTCTGTTGACAAGGACCTCCACTTCATTCCACCCTAAATATCCCAGGAAAGCGAAAAATGGATAAAAATTTGTAGACCTTATGTACAATGGAATATCACTCAGCCATGAAATCAATATCATAAGGCTAGTAGCAGCATGATGAGTGGATTTAGGTACGACGATTCTAAGTGAAATAAGTCACACAGAAAAGGACACTTCTCATAAGGTGTCACTTATAGAGGGAATGTAAAAACCGTTACACTTGAACTGAGTTACAAAACAGAACAGAGTCACACATGCAGAAAACACACTATGGCTGCTTAACGGGAAAGCGAGGTGGGGTGATACATAAAGCAAGAGTTTCAAATTAGTTCAGATACCGTTCCATAAACCCAATATGTAATAGACAAGACCTACTCCTTGCTCAGAGAACTGGACTCAACACGCCTGATTCACCGCACAAGAATATATCTGACTAGTAATAATCTTAAAACCTATGTATTGATATCTCTCTGTTAGTGTGTCAAGTGGGTGTAAAGCGGCATAAACACAGCCGTGAAAAGCAGCTAAACCCCATTATAAAAATAAATTACTTTTAAAAACCCATGAAACAATGACAGTGAAAGAGAGAGAAATTCTTACACAATTCGTTCAGGGGCTGTGATGCAACCTGGATTGACCATATCTAGACCCACAGCTGGATGAGACATGAGGTTGGACACTCTTGGGGCTGAGAGGTTTGGTGAAGTTGGGTGAGCAAACCCAGACCCTTTAAAGTAATACTGCGTGCTACCCGTCCCATGGGTCCCAAATCTCCAGGTTCAAGGGCATCTTCCTACATCGAAAACAGGCATGAGAAACCCAGAAGATGGTACACCATGTGATGGGGAAAGGTTTCTAAAACGCACCTCATTTCTCATCTCCTTGTGCTCGGGTTCGCCATTCCAGCCACTTTACTAGCAATCTCCCTACGTGGAGCATCAGCACCTTTAACCTCCTGTTCCGTACAGGTTGCAATTTGTCCTGAGGATGAATGGGAAGACGGGGAACCAATGAGAGACTAGCTCTTGGTGTTGGGACAGGCACAGGTCACTCTATTTTCGCATCAAGAAGAAGAATTAACCACAGGCTCAGCCTGCCCCCCGGAACCAGAACAGGGCCTGAAGCCATCCTGCGCTTTTGCGGCCAGCTCCCAAAAAAGCGAGTTGTAAAATGGAGCTTCAGGGCACAGCAATACACAAACCTGCAGAGTTATAAATGATAACTCTCGTCCACAAATATATTGAGGGAAGGCAAAGAAGAGGATTTGAAATCAAGGCAGAATTGCAGGAAACAGATTTCAGGAGGTAGATTCGAATCGCCTTTAACGCACATGAAAAGCTGCAAAACGTTGACAATGATGCCCTTGGCCAAAAAGGGCGTATGCGTTTTTTCCTGAATATATTCAGGAAAAAACGCATACGCCCTTTTTGGCCAACCAAGCAACCTGGAAAGGCAAATCAGCGCTACAAAGAAGTCTCGCTTCCCATCGGTCAAAAGGGCCATGCTGAAAAAAGTTTCAAAACCAGAAATGCAGGACAGGCCATGGAGAAATGGGAGCCTTGCTACACTGATGGGCGGGATGTAAATTGCCAACAGCCAGTCTGGAGAAGGGTACGGTGTGTCCTGAAACAGCTAAAAAACACAGCTTAGAGAGCATAGGGCACTTCCACGCATGGGGGTATAAAGTGGGAAAATTAAAAATCAGCAAGACACAAGCACCCCAAAGTTTACGGCTGCTCTGTTGACAAGGACCTCCACTTCATTCCACCCTAAATATCCCAGGAAAGCGAAACATGGATAAAAAAGTTGTAGACCTTATGTACAATGGAATATCACTCAGCCATGAAATCAATATCATAAGGCTAGTAGCAGCATGATGAGTGGATTTAGGTACGACGATTCTAAGTGAAATAAGTCACACAGAAAAGGACACTTCTCATAAGGTGTCACTTATAGAGGGAATGTAAAAACCGTTACACTTGAACTGAGTTACAAAACAGAACAGAGTCACACATGCAGAAAACACACTATGGCTGCTTAACGGGAAAGCGAGGTGGGGTGATACATAAAGCAAGAGTTTCAAATTAGCTCAGATACCGTTCCATAAACCCAATATGTAATAGACAAGACCTACTCCTTGCTCAGAGAACTGGACTCAACACGCCTGATTCACCGCACAAGAATATATCTGACTAGTAATAATCTTAAAACCTATGTATTGATATCTCTCTGTTAGTGTGTCAAGTGGGTGTAAAGCGGCATAAACACAGCCGTGAAAAGCAGCTAAACCCCATTATAAAAATAAATTACTTTTAAAAACCCATGAAACAAAGACAGTGAAAGAGAGAGAAATTCTTACACAATTCGTTCAGGGGCTGTGATGCAACCTGGATTGACCATATCTAGACCCACAGCTGGATGAGACATGAGGGTGGACACTCTTGGGGCTGAGAGGTTTGGTGAAGTTGGGTGAGCAAACCCAGACCCTTTAAAGTAATACTGCGTGCTACCCGTCCCATGGGTCCCAAATCTCCAGGTTCAAGGGCATCTTCCTACATCGAAAACAGGCATGAGAAACCCAGAAGATGGTACACCGTGTGATGGGGAAAGGTTTCTAAAACGCACCTCATTTCTCATCTACTTGTGCTCGGGTTCGCCATTCCAGCCACATTAGTAGCAATCTCCCTACTTGGAGCATCAGCATCTTTAACCTCCTGTTCCGTACAGGTTGCAATTTGTCCTGAGGATGAAAGGGAAGAAGGGGAACCAATGAGAGACTAGCTCTTGGTGTTGGGACAGGCACAGGTCACTCTATTTTCCCATCAGGAAGAAGAATTAACCACAGGCTCAGCCTGCCCCCCGGAACCAGAACAGGGCCTGAAGCCATCCTGCGCTTTTGCGGCCACCTCCCAAAAAAGCGAGTTGTAAAATGGAGCTTCAGGGCACTGCAATTCACAATCCTACAGAGTTATAAATGATAACTCTCGTCCACAAATATATTGAGGGAAGGCAAAGACGAGGAATTGAAATCAATGCAGAATTGCAGGAAACAGATTCCAGGAGGTAGATTCGAATCGCCTTTAAAGCACATGAAAAGCGCCAAAACGTTGACAATGATGCCCTTGGCCAAAAAGGGCGTATGCGTTTTTTCCTGAATATATTCAGGAAAAAACGCATACGCCCTTTTTGGCCAACCAAGCAACCTGGAAAGGCAAATCAGCGCTACAAAGAAGTCTCGCTTCCCATCGGTCAAAAGGGCCATGCTGAAAAAAGTGTCAAAACCAGAAATGCAGGACAGGCCATGGAGAAATGGGAGCCTTGCTACACTTATGGGCGGGATGTAAATTGCCAAGAGCCACTCTGGAGAAGTGTACGGTGTGTCCTGAAACATCTAAAAAACACAGCTTAGAGAGCATAGGGCACTTCCACGCATGGGGGTATAAAGTGGGAAAATTAAAAATCAGCAAGACACAAGCACACCAAAGTTTAGGGATGCTCTGTTGACAAGGACCTCCACTTCATTCCACCTTAAATATCCCAGGAAAGCGAAAAATGGATAAAAAATTTGAGGTCCTTTTGTACAATGGCATACCACTCAGCCATGAAATCAATGTCATAAGGCTAGTAGCAGCATGATGAGTGGATTTAGGTACGACGATTCTAAGTGAAATAAGTCACACAGAAAAGGACACTTCTCATAAGGTGTCACTTATAGAGGGAATGTAAAAACCGTTACACTTGAACTGAATTACAAAACAGAACAGAGTCACACATGCAGAAAACACACTATGGCTGCTTAACGGGAAAGCGAGGTGGGGTGATACATAAAGCAAGAGTTTCAAATCAGCTCAGATACCGTTCCATAAACCCAATATGTAATAGACAAGACCTACTCCTTGCTCAGAGAACTGGACTCAACACGCCCGATTCACCGCACAAGAATATATCTGACTAGTAATAATCTTAAAACCTATGTATTGATATCTCTCTGTTACTGTGTCAAGTGGGTGTAAAGCGGCATAAACACAGCCGTGAAAAGCAGCTAAACCCCATTATAAAAATAAATTTCTTTTAAAAACCCATGAAACAAAGACAGTGAAAGAGAGAGAAATTCTTACACAATTCGTTCAGGGGCTGTGATGCAACCTGGATTGACCATATCTAGACCCACAGCTGGATGAGACATAAGGGTGGATACTCTTGGGGCTGAGAGGTTTGGTGAGGTTGGGTGAGCAAACGCAGACCCTTTAAAGTAATACTGCGTGCTACCCATCGCATGGGTCCCAAATCTCCAGGTTCAAGGGCATCTTCCTATATCGAAAACATGCATGAGAAACGAAGAAGATGGTACACCGTGTGTTGGGGAAAGGTTTCTAAAACGCACCTCATTTCTCATCTCCTTGTGCTCGGCTTCGCCATTCCAGCCACTTTATTAGCAATCTCCCCACGTGGAGCATCAGCACCTTTAACCTCCTGTTCCGTACAGGTTGCAATTTGTCCTGAGGATGAATGGGAAGACGGGGAACCAATGAGAGACTAGCTCTTGGTGTTGGGACAGGCACAGGTCACTCTATTTTCCCATCAGGAAGAAGAATTAACCACAGGCTCAGCCTGCCCCCCGGAACCAGAACAGGGCCTGAAGCCATCCTGCGCTTTTGCGGCCAGCTCCCAAAAAAGCGAGTTGTAAAATGGAGCTTCAGGGCACAGCAATTCACAAACCTGCAGAGTTATAAATGATAACTCTCGTCCACAAATATATTGAGGGAAGGCAAAGAAGAGGATTTGAAATCAAGGCAGAATTGCAGGAAACAGATTTCAGGAGGTAGATTCGAATCGCCTTTAACGCACATGAAAAGCGGCAAAACGTTGACAATGATGCCCTTGGCCAAAAAGGGCGTATGCGTTTTTTCCTGAATATATTCAGGAAAAAACGCATACGCCCTTTTTGGCCAACCAAGCAACCTGGAAAGGCAAATCAGCGCTACAAAGAAGTCTCGCTTCCCATCGGTCAAAAGGGCCATGCTGAAAAAAGTTTCAAAACCAGAAATGCAGGACAGGCCATGGAGAAATGGGAGCCTTGCTACACTGATGGGCGGGATGTAAATTGCCAACAGCCAGTCTGGAGAAGGGTACGGTGTGTCCTGAAACAGCTAAAAAACACAGCTTAGAGAGCATAGGGCACTTCCACGCATGGGGGTATAAAGTGGGAAAATTAAAAATCAGCAAGACACAAGCACCCCAAAGTTTAGGGCTGCTCTGTTGACAAGGACCTCCACTTCATTCCACCCTAAATATCCCAGGAAAGCGAAAAATGGATAAAAAAGTTGTAGACCTTATGTACAATGGAATATCACTCAGCCATGTAATCAATATCATAAGGCTAGTAGCAGCATGATGAGTGGATTTAGGTACGACGATTCTAAGTGAAATAAGTCACACAGAAAAGGACACTTCTCATAAGGTGTCACTTATAGAGGGAATGTAAAAACCGTTACACTTGAACTGAATTACAATACAGAACAGAGTCACACATGCAGAAAACACACTATGGCTGCTTAACGGGAAAGGTGAGGTGGGGTGATACATAAAACAAGAGTTTCAAATTAGATCAGATACCGTTCCATAAACCCAATATGTAATAGACAAGACCTACTCCTTGCTCAGAGAACTGGACTCAACACGCCTGATTCACCGCACAAGAATATATCTGACTAGTAATAATCTTAAAACCTATGTATTGATATCTCTCTGTTAGTGTGTCAAGTGGGTGTAAAGCGGCATAAACACAGCCGTGAAAAGCAGCTAAACCCCATTATAAAAATAAATTACTTTTAAAAACCCATGAAACAAAGACAGTGAAAGAGAGAGAAATTCTTACACAATTCGTTCAGGGGCTGTGATGCAACCTGGATTGACCATATCTAGACCCACAGCTGGATGAGACATGAGGGTGGACACTCTTGGGGCTGAGAGGTTTGGTGAAGTTGGGTGAGCAAACCCAGACCCTTTAAAGTAATACTGCGTGCTACCCGTCCCATGGGTCCCAAATCTCCAGGTTCAAGGGCATCTTCCTACATCGAAAACAGGCATGAGAAACCCAGAAGATGGTACACCGTGTGATGGGGAAAGGTTTCTAAAACGCACCTCATTTCTCATCTACTTGTGCTCGGGTTCGCCATTCCAGCCACATTAGTAGCAATCTCCCTACTTGGAGCATCAGCATCTTTAACCTCCTGTTCCGTACAGGTTGCAATTTGTCCTGAGGATGAAAGGGAAGAAGGGGAACCAATGAGAGACTAGCTCTTGGTGTTGGGACAGGCACAGGTCACTCTATTTTCCCATCAGGAAGAAGAATTAACCACAGGCTCAGCCTGCCCCCCGGAACCAGAACAGGGCCTGAAGCCATCCTGCGCTTTTGCGGCCACCTCCCAAAAAAGCGAGTTGTAAAATGGAGCTTCAGGGCACTGCAATTCACAATCCTACAGAGTTATAAATGATAACTCTCGTCCACAAATATATTGAGGGAAGGCAAAGACGAGGAATTGAAATCAAGGCAGAATTGCAGGAAACAGATTCCAGGAGGTAGATTCGAATCGCCTTTAAAGCACATGAAAAGCGCCAAAACGTTGACAATGATGCCCTTGGCCAAAAAGGGCGTATGCGTTTTTTCCTGAATATATTCAGGAAAAAACGCATACGCCCTTTTTGGCCAACCAAGCAACCTGGAAAGGCAAATCAGCGCTACAAAGAAGTCTCGCTTCCCATCGGTCAAAAGGGCCATGCTGAAAAAAGTGTCAAAACCAGAAATGCAGGACAGGCCATGGAGAAATGGGAGCCTTGCTACACTGATGGGCGGGATGTAAATTGCCAAGAGCCACTCTGGAGAAGTGTACGGTGTGTCCTGAAACATCTAAAAAACACAGCTTAGAGAGCATAGGGCACTTCCACGCATGGGGGTATAAAGTGGGAAAATTAAAAATCAACAAGACACAAGCACACCAAAGTTTAGGGATGCTCTGTTGACAAGGACCTCCACTTCATTCCACCTTAAATATCCCAGGAAAGCGAAAAATGGATAAAAAATTTGAGGTCCTTTTGTACAATGGCATACCACTCAGCCATGAAATCAATGTCATAAGGCTAGTAGCAGCATGATGAGTGGATTTAGGTACGACGATTCTAAGTGAAATAAGTCACACAGAAAAGGACACTTCTCATAAGGTGTCACTTATAGAGGGAATGTAAAAACCGTTACACTTGAACTGAATTACAAAACAGAACAGAGTCACACATGCAGAAAACACACTATGGCTGCTTAACGGGAAAGGGGAGTTGGGGAGATACATAAAACAAGAGTTTCAAATTAGATCAGATACCGTTCCATAAACCCAATATGTAACAGACAAGACCTACTCCTTGCTCAGAGAACTGGACTCAACACGCCCGATTCACCGCACAAGAATATATCTGACTAGTAATAATCTTAAAACCTATGTATTGATATCTCTCTATTAGTGTGTCAAGTGGGTGTAAAGCGGCATAAACACAGCCGTGAAAAGCAGCTAAACCCCATTATAAAAATAAATTACTTTTAAAAACCCATGAAACAAAGACAGGGAAAGAGAGAGAAATTCTTACACAATTCGTTCAGGGGCTTTGATGCAACCTGCATTGACCATATCTAGACCCACAGCTGGATGAGACATAAGATTGGACACTCTTGGGGCTGAGAGGTTTGGTGAGGTTGGGTGAGCAAACACAGACCCTTTAAAGTAATACTGCGTGGTACCCATCGCATGGGTCCCAAATCTCCAGGTTCAAGGGCATCTTCCTACATCGAAAACAGGCATGAGAAACCCAGAAGATGGTACACCGTGTGATGGGGAAAGGTTTCTAAAACGCACCTCATTTCTCATCTCCTTGTGCTCGGGTTCGCCATTCCAGCCACTTTACTAGCAATCTCCCTACGTGGAGCATCAGCACCTTTAACCTCCTGTTCCGTACAGGTTGCAATTTGTCCTGAGGATGAATGGGAAGACGGGGAACCAATGAGAGACTAGCTCTTGGTGTTGCGACAGGCACAGGTCACTCTATTTTCCCATCAAGAAGAAGAATTAACCACAGGCTCAGCCTGCCCCCCGGAACCAGAACAGGGCCTGAAGCCATCCTGCGCTTTTGCGGCCAGCTCAAAAAAAAGCGAGTTGTAAAATGGAGCTTCAGGGCACAGCAATTCACAAACCTGCAGAGTTAAAAATGATAACTCTCGTCCACAAATATATTGAGGGAAGGCAAAGAAGAGGATTTGAAATCAAGGCAGAATTGCAGGAAACAGATTTCAGGAGGTAGATTCGTATCGCCTTTAAAGCACATGAAAAGCGGCAAAACGTTGATAATGATGCCCTTGGCCAAAAAGGGCGTATGCGTTTTTTCCTGAATATATTCAGGAAAAAACGCATACGCCCTTTTTGGCCAACCAAGCAACCTGGAAAGGCAAATCAGCGCTACAAAGAAGTCTCGCTTCCCATCGGTCAAAAGGGCCATGCTGAAAAAAGTGTCAAAACCAGAAATGCAGGACAGGCCATGGAGAAATGGGAGGCTTGCTACACTGATGGGCGGGATGTAAATTGCCAACAGCCACTCTGGAGAAGTGTACGGTGTGTCCTGAAACATCTAAAAAACACAGCTTAGAGAGCATAGGGCACTTCCACGCATGGGGGTATAAAGTGGGAAAATTAAAAATCAGCAAGACACAAGCACCCCAAAGTTTAGGGATGCTCTGTTGACAAGGACCTCCACTTCATTCCACCTTAAATATCCCAGGAAAGCGAAAAATGGATAAAAAATTTGAAGTCCTTATGTACAATGGCATACCACTCAGCCATGAAATAAATGTCATAAGGCTAGTAGCAGCATGATGAGTGGATTTAGGTACGACGATTCTAAGTGAAATAAGTCACACAGAAAAGGACACTTCTCATAAGGTGTCACTTATAGAGGGAATGTAAAAACCGTTACACTTGAACTGAATTACAAAACAGAACAGAGTCACACATGCAGAAAACACACTATGGCTGCTTAACGGGAAAGCGAGGTGGGGTGATACATAAAGCAAGAGTTTCAAATTAGCTCAGATACCGTTCCATAAACCCAATATGTAATAGACAAAACCGACTCCTTGCTCAGAGAACTGGACACAACACGCCCGATTCACCGAACAAGAATATATCTGACTAGTAATAATCTTAAAACCTATGTATTGATATCTCTCTGTTACTGTGTCAAGTGGGTGTAAAGCGGCATAAACACAGCCGTGAAAAGCAGCTAAACCCCATTATAAAAATAAATTTCTTTTAAAAACCCATGAAACAAAGACAGTGAAAGAGAGAGAAATTCTTACACAATTCGTTCAGGGGCTGTGATGCAACCTGGATTGACCATATCTCGACCCACAGCTGGATGAGACATAAGGTTGGATACTCTTGGGGCTGAGAGGTTTGCTGAGGTTGGGTGAGCAAACGCAGACCCTTTTAAGTAATACTGCGTGCTACCCATCGCATGGGTCCCAAATCTCCAGGTTCAAGGGCATCTTCCTACATCGAAAACATGCATGAGAAACCAAGAAGATGGTACACCATGTGTTGGGGAAAGGTTTCTAAAATGCACCTCATTTCTCATCTCCTTGTGCTCGGGTTCGCCATTCCAGTCACTTTACTAGCAATCTCCCTACTTGGAGGATCAGCATCTTTAACCTCCTGTTCCGTACAGGTTGCAATTTGTCCTGAGGATGAACGGGAAGATGGGGAACCAATGAGAGACTAGCTCTTGGTGTTGGGACAGGCACAGGTCACTCTATTTTCCCATCAGGAAGAAGAATTAACCACAGGCTCACCCTGCCCCCGGAACCAGAACAGGGCCTGAAACCATCCTGCGCTTTTGCGGCCACCTCCCAAAAAAGCGAGTTGTAAAATGGAGCTTCAGGGCACTGCAATTCACAATCCTACAGAGTTATAAATGATAACTCTCGTCCACAAATATATTGAGGAAGGCAAAGACGAGGAATTGAAATCAAGGCAGAATTGCAGGAAACAGATTTCAGGAGGTAGATTCGAATCGCCTTTAAAGCACATGAAAAGCGCCAAAACGTTGACAATGATGCCCTTGGCCAAAAAGGGCGTATGCGTTTTTTCCTGATTATATTCAGGAAAAAATGCATACGCCCTTTTTGGCCAACCAAGCAACCTGGAAAGGCAAATCAGCGCTACAAAGAAGTCTCGCTTCCCATCGGTCAAAAGGGCCTTGCTGAAAAAAGTGTCAAAACCGGAAATGCAGAACAGGCCATGGAGAAATGGGAGACTTGCTACACTGATGGGCGGGATGTAAATTGCCAACAGCCACTCTGGAGAAGTGTACGGTGTGTCCTGAAACATCTAAAAAACACAGCTTAGAGAGCATAGGGCACTTCCACGCATGGGGGTATAAAGTGGGAAAATTAAAAATCAGCAAGACACAAGCACCCCAAAGTTTAGGGATGCTCTGTTGACAAGGACCTCCACTTCATTCCACCTTAAATATCCCAGGAAAGCGAAAAATGGATAAAAAATTTGAAGTCCTTATGTACAATGGCATACCACTCAGCCATGAAATCAATGTCATAAGGCTAGAAGCAGCATGATGAGTGGATTTAGGTACGACGATTCTAAGTGAAATAAGTCACACAGAAAAGGACACTTCTCATAAGGTGTCACTTATAGAGGGAATGTAAAAACCGTTACACATGAACTGAATTACAAAACAGAACAGAGTCACACATGCAGAAAACACACTATGGCTGCTTAACGGGAAAGGTGAGGTGGGGTGATACATAAAACAAGAGTTTCAAATTAGCTCAGATACCGTTCCATAAACCCAATATGTAATAGACAAAACCTACTCCTTGCTCAGAGAACTGGACTCAACACGCCTGATTCACCGCACAAGAATATATCTGACTAGTAATAATCTTAAAACCTATGAATTGATATCTCTCTGTTAGTGTGTCAAGTGGGTGTAAAGCGGCATAAACACAGCCGTGAAAAGCAGCTAAACCCCATTATAAAAATAAATTACTTTTAAAAACCCATGAAACAAAGACAGGGAAAGAGAGAGAAATTCTTACACAATTCGTTCAGGGGCTGTGATGCAACCTGGATTGACCATATCTAGACCCACAGCTGGATGAGACATAAGGGTGGACACTCTTGGGGCTGAGAGGTTTGGTGAAGTTGGGTGAGCAAACGCAGACCCTTTAAAGTAATACTGCTTGCTACCCATCGCATGGGTCCCAAATCTCCAGGTTCAAGGGCATCTTCCTACATCGAAAACAGGCATGAGAAACCCAGAAGATGGTACACCGTGTGATGGGGAAAGGTTTCTAAAACGCACCTCATTTCTCATCTCCTTGTGCTCGGGTTCGCCATTCCAGCCACTTTACTAGCAATCTCCCTACGTGGAGCATCAGCACCTTTAACCTCCTGTTCCGTACAGGTTGCAGTTTGTCCTGAGGATGAATGGGAAGACGGGGAACCAATGAGACACTAGCTCTTGGTGTTGGGACAGGCACAGGTCACTCTATTTTCCCATCAAGAAGAAGAATTAACCACAGGCTCAGCCTTCACCCCGGAACCAGAACAGGGCCTGAAGCCATCCTGCGTTTTGCGGCCAGCTCCCAAAAAAGCGAGTAGTAAAATGGAGCTTCAGGGCACTGCAATTCACAAACCTGCAGAGTTATAAATGATAACTCTCGTCCACAAATATATTGAGGGAAGGCAAAGAAGAGGATTTGAAGTCAAGGCAGAATTGCAGGAAACAGATTTTAGGAGGTAGATTCAAATCGCCTTTAAAGCACAGGAAAAGCGGCAAAACGTTGACAATGATGCCCTTGGCCAAAAAGGGCGTATGCGTTTTTTCCTGAATATATTCAGGAAAAAACGCATACGCCCTTTTTGGCCAACCAAGCAACCTGGAAAGGCAAATCAGTGCTACAAAGAAGTCTTGCTTCCCATCGGTCAAAAGGGTCATGCTGAAAAAAGTTTCAAAACCAGAAAGGCAGGACAGGCCATGGAGAAATGGGAGCCTTGCTACACTGATGGGCGGGATGTAAATTGCCAACAGCCACTCTGGAGAAGGGTACGGTGTGTCTTGAAACAGCTAAAAAACACAGCTTAGAGAGTATAGGGCACTTCCACGCATGGGGTTATAAAGAGGGAAAATTAAAAATCAGCAAGACACAAGCACCCCATAGTTTAGGGCTGCTCTGTTGACAAGGACCTCCACTTCACTCCACCTTAAATATCCCAGGAAAGCGAAAAATGGATAAAAAAGTTGTGGTCCTTATGTACGATGGAATATCACTCATCCATGAAATCAATATCATAAGGCTAGTAGCAGCATGATGAGTGGATTTAGGTACGACGATTCTAAGTGAAATAAGTCACACAGAAAAGGACACTTCTCATAAGGTGTCACTTATAGAGGGAATGTAAAAACCGTTACACTTGAACTGAATTACAAAACAGAACAGAGTGACACATGCAGAAAACACACTATGGCTGCTTAACGGGAAAGGGGAGGTGGGGAGATACATAAAACAAGAGTTTCAAATTAGATCAGATACAGTTCCATAAACCCAATATGTAACAGACAAGACCTACTCCTTGCTCAGAGAACTGGACTCAACACGCCCGATTCACCGCCCAAGAATATATCTGACTAGTAATAATCTTAAAACCTATGTATTGATATCTCTCTGTTAGTGTGTCAAGTGGGTGTAAAGCGGCATAAACACAGCCGTGAAAAGCAGCTAAACCCCATTATAAAAATAAATTACTTTTAAAAACCCATGAAACAAAGACAGTGAAAGAGAGAGAAATTCTTACACAATTCGTTCAGGGGCTGTGATGCAACCTGGATTGACCATATCTAGACCCACAGCTGGATGAGACATGAGGGTGGACACTCTTGGGGCTGAGAGGTTTGGTGAAGTTGGGTGAGCAAACCCAGACCCTTTAAAGTAATACTGCGTGCTACCCGTCCCATGGGTCCCAAATCTCCAGGTTCAAGGGCATCTTCCTACATCGAAAACAGGCATGAGAAACCCAGAAGATGGTACACCGTGTGATGGGGAAAGGTTTCTAAAACGCACCTCATTTCTCATCTACTTGTGCTCGGGTTCGCCATTCCAGCCACATTAGTAGCAATCTCCCTACTTGGAGCATCAGCATCTTTAACCTCCTGTTCCGTACAGGTTGCAATTTGTCCTGAGGATGAAAGGGAAGAAGGGGAACCAATGAGAGACTAGCTCTTGGTGTTGGGACAGGCACAGGTCACTCTATTTTCCCATCAGGAAGAAGAATTAACCACAGGCTCAGCCTGCCCCCCGGAACCAGAACAGGGCCTGAAGCCATCCTGCGCTTTTGCGGCCACCTCCCAAAAAAGCGAGTTGTAAAATGGAGCTTCAGGGCACTGCAATTCACAATCCTACAGAGTTATAAATGATAACTCTCGTCCACAAATATATTGAGGGAAGGCAAAGACGAGGAATTGAAATCAAGGCAGAATTGCAGGAAACAGATTCCAGGAGGTAGATTCGAATCGCCTTTAAAGCACATGAAAAGCGCCAAAACGTTGACAATGATGCCCTTGGCCAAAAAGGGCGTATGCGTTTTTTCCTGAATATATTCAGGAAAAAACGCATACGCCCTTTTTGGCCAACCAAGCAACCTGGAAAGGCAAATCAGCGCTACAAAGAAGTCTCGCTTCCCATCGGTCAAAAGGGCCATGCTGAAAAAAGTGTCAAAACCAGAAATGCAGGACAGGCCATGGAGAAATGGGAGCCTTGCTACACTGATGGGCGGGATGTAAATTGCCAAGAGCCACTCTGGAGAAGTGTACGGTGTGTCCTGAAACATCTAAAAAACACAGCTTAGAGAGCATAGGGCACTTCCACGCATGGGGGTATAAAGTGGGAAAATTAAAAATCAACAAGACACAAGCACACCAAAGTTTAGGGATGCTCTGTTGACAAGGACCTCCACTTCATTCCACCTTAAATATCCCAGGAAAGCGAAAAATGGATAAAAAATTTGAGGTCCTTTTGTACAATGGCATACCACTCAGCCATGAAATCAATGTCATAAGGCTAGTAGCAGCATGATGAGTGGATTTAGGTACGACGATTCTAAGTGAAATAAGTCACACAGAAAAGGACACTTCTCATAAGGTGTCACTTATAGAGGGAATGTAAAAACCGTTACACTTGAACTGAATTACAAAACAGAACAGAGTCACACATGCAGAAAACACACTATGGCTGCTTAACGGGAAAGGGGAGTTGGGGAGATACATAAAACAAGAGTTTCAAATTAGATCAGATACCGTTCCATAAACCCAATATGTAACAGACAAGACCTACTCCTTGCTCAGAGAACTGGACTCAACACGCCCGATTCACCGCACAAGAATATATCTGACTAGTAATAATCTTAAAACCTATGTTTTGATATCTCTCTATTAGTGTGTCAAGTGGGTGTAAAGCGGCATAAACACAGCCGTGAAAAGCAGCTAAACCCCATTATAAAAATAAATTACTTTTAAAAACCCATGAAACAAAGACAGGGAAAGAGAGAGAAATTCTTACACAATTCGTTCAGGGGCTTTGATGCAACCTGCATTGACCATATCTAGACCCACAGCTGGATGAGACATAAGATTGGACACTCTTGGGGCTGAGAGGTTTGGTGAGGTTGGGTGAGCAAACACAGACCCTTTAAAGTAATACTGCGTGGTACCCATCGCATGGGTCCCAAATCTCCAGGTTCAAGGGCATCTTCCTACATCGAAAACAGGCATGAGAAACCCAGAAGATGGTACACCGTGTGATGGGGAAAGGTTTCTAAAACGCACCTCATTTCTCATCTCCTTGTGCTCGGGTTCGCCATTCCAGCCACTTTACTAGCAATCTCCCTACGTGGAGCATCAGCACCTTTAACCTCCTGTTCCGTACAGGTTGCAATTTGTCCTGAGGATGAATGGGAAGACGGGGAACCAATGAGAGACTAGCTCTTGGTGTTGCGACAGGCACAGGTCACTCTATTTTCCCATCAAGAAGAAGAATTAACCACAGGCTCAGCCTGCCCCCCGGAACCAGAACAGGGCCTGAAGCCATCCTGCGCTTTTGCGGCCAGCTCAAAAAAAAGCGAGTTGTAAAATGGAGCTTCAGGGCACAGCAATTCACAAACCTGCAGAGTTAAAAATGATAACTCTCGTCCACAAATATATTGAGGGAAGGCAAAGAAGAGGATTTGAAATCAAGGCAGAATTGCAGGAAACAGATTTCAGGAGGTAGATTCGTATCGCCTTTAAAGCACATGAAAAGCGGCAAAACGTTGATAATGATGCCCTTGGCCAAAAAGGGCGTATGCGTTTTTTCCTGAATATATTCAGGAAAAAACGCATACGCCCTTTTTGGCCAACCAAGCAACCTGGAAAGGCAAATCAGCGCTACAAAGAAGTCTCGCTTCCCATCGGTCAAAAGGGCCATGCTGAAAAAAGTGTCAAAACCAGAAATGCAGGACAGGCCATGGAGAAATGGGAGGCTTGCTACACTGATGGGCGGGATGTAAATTGCCAACAGCCACTCTGGAGAAGTGTACGGTGTGTCCTGAAACATCTAAAAAACACAGCTTAGAGAGCATAGGGCACTTCCACGCATGGGGGTATAAAGTGGGAAAATTAAAAATCAGCAAGACACAAGCACCCCAAAGTTTAGGGATGCTCTGTTGACAAGGACCTCCACTTCATTCCACCTTAAATATCCCAGGAAAGCGAAAAATGGATAAAAAATTTGAAGTCCTTATGTACAATGGCATACCACTCAGCCATGAAATAAATGTCATAAGGCTAGTAGCAGCATGATGAGTGGATTTAGGTACGACGATTCTAAGTGAAATAAGTCACACAGAAAAGGACACTTCTCATAAGGTGTCACTTATAGAGGGAATGTAAAAACCGTTACACTTGAACTGAATTACAAAACAGAACAGAGTCACACATGCAGAAAACACACTATGGCTGCTTAACGGGAAAGCGAGGTGGGGTGATACATAAAGCAAGAGTTTCAAATTAGCTCAGATACCGTTCCATAAACCCAATATGTAATAGACAAAACCGACTCCTTGCTCAGAGAACTGGACACAACACGCCCGATTCACCGAACAAGAATATATCTGACTAGTAATAATCTTAAAACCTATGTATTGATATCTCTCTGTTACTGTGTCAAGTGGGTGTAAAGCGGCATAAACACAGCCGTGAAAAGCAGCTAAACCCCATTATAAAAATAAATTTCTTTTAAAAACCCATGAAACAAAGACAGTGAAAGAGAGAGAAATTCTTACACAATTCGTTCAGGGGCTGTGATGCAACCTGGATTGACCATATCTCGACCCACAGCTGGATGAGACATAAGGTTGGATACTCTTGGGGCTGAGAGGTTTGCTGAGGTTGGGTGAGCAAACGCAGACCCTTTTAAGTAATACTGCGTGCTACCCATCGCATGGGTCCCAAATCTCCAGGTTCAAGGGCATCTTCCTACATCGAAAACATGCATGAGAAACCAAGAAGATGGTACACCATGTGTTGGGGAAAGGTTTCTAAAATGCACCTCATTTCTCATCTCCTTGTGCTCGGGTTCGCCATTCCAGTCACTTTACTAGCAATCTCCCTACTTGGAGGATCAGCATCTTTAACCTCCTGTTCCGTACAGGTTGCAATTTGTCCTGAGGATGAACGGGAAGATGGGGAACCAATGAGAGACTAGCTCTTGGTGTTGGGACAGGCACAGGTCACTCTATTTTCCCATCAGGAAGAAGAATTAACCACAGGCTCACCCTGCCCCCGGAACCAGAACAGGGCCTGAAACCATCCTGCGCTTTTGCGGCCACCTCCCAAAAAAGCGAGTTGTAAAATGGAGCTTCAGGGCACTGCAATTCACAATCCTACAGAGTTATAAATGATAACTCTCGTCCACAAATATATTGAGGAAGGCAAAGACGAGGAATTGAAATCAAGGCAGAATTGCAGGAAACAGATTTCAGGAGGTAGATTCGAATCGCCTTTAAAGCACATGAAAAGCGCCAAAACGTTGACAATGATGCCCTTGGCCAAAAAGGGCGTATGCGTTTTTTCCTGATTATATTCAGGAAAAAATGCATACGCCCTTTTTGGCCAACCAAGCAACCTGGAAAGGCAAATCAGCGCTACAAAGAAGTCTCGCTTCCCATCGGTCAAAAGGGCCTTGCTGAAAAAAGTGTCAAAACCGGAAATGCAGAACAGGCCATGGAGAAATGGGAGACTTGCTACACTGATGGGCGGGATGTAAATTGCCAACAGCCACTCTGGAGAAGTGTACGGTGTGTCCTGAAACATCTAAAAAACACAGCTTAGAGAGCATAGGGCACTTCCACGCATGGGGGTATAAAGTGGGAAAATTAAAAATCAGCAAGACACAAGCACCCCAAAGTTTAGGGATGCTCTGTTGACAAGGACCTCCACTTCATTCCACCTTAAATATCCCAGGAAAGCGAAAAATGGATAAAAAATTTGAAGTCCTTATGTACAATGGCATACCACTCAGCCATGAAATCAATGTCATAAGGCTAGAAGCAGCATGATGAGTGGATTTAGGTACGACGATTCTAAGTGAAATAAGTCACACAGAAAAGGACACTTCTCATAAGGTGTCACTTATAGAGGGAATGTAAAAACCGTTACACATGAACTGAATTACAAAACAGAACAGAGTCACACATGCAGAAAACACACTATGGCTGCTTAACGGGAAAGGTGAGGTGGGGTGATACATAAAACAAGAGTTTCAAATTAGCTCAGATACCGTTCCATAAACCCAATATGTAATAGACAAAACCTACTCCTTGCTCAGAGAACTGGACTCAACACGCCTGATTCACCGCACAAGAATATATCTGACTAGTAATAATCTTAAAACCTATGAATTGATATCTCTCTGTTAGTGTGTCAAGTGGGTGTAAAGCGGCATAAACACAGCCGTGAAAAGCAGCTAAACCCCATTATAAAAATAAATTACTTTTAAAAACCCATGAAACAAAGACAGGGAAAGAGAGAGAAATTCTTACACAATTCGTTCAGGGGCTGTGATGCAACCTGGATTGACCATATCTAGACCCACAGCTGGATGAGACATAAGGGTGGACACTCTTGGGGCTGAGAGGTTTGGTGAAGTTGGGTGAGCAAACGCAGACCCTTTAAAGTAATACTGCTTGCTACCCATCGCATGGGTCCCAAATCTCCAGGTTCAAGGGCATCTTCCTACATCGAAAACAGGCATGAGAAACCCAGAAGATGGTACACCGTGTGATGGGGAAAGGTTTCTAAAACGCACCTCATTTCTCATCTCCTTGTGCTCGGGTTCGCCATTCCAGCCACTTTACTAGCAATCTCCCTACGTGGAGCATCAGCACCTTTAACCTCCTGTTCCGTACAGGTTGCAGTTTGTCCTGAGGATGAATGGGAAGACGGGGAACCAATGAGACACTAGCTCTTGGTGTTGGGACAGGCACAGGTCACTCTATTTTCCCATCAAGAAGAAGAATTAACCACAGGCTCAGCCTTCACCCCGGAACCAGAACAGGGCCTGAAGCCATCCTGCGTTTTGCGGCCAGCTCCCAAAAAAGCGAGTAGTAAAATGGAGCTTCAGGGCACTGCAATTCACAAACCTGCAGAGTTATAAATGATAACTCTCGTCCACAAATATATTGAGGGAAGGCAAAGAAGAGGATTTGAAGTCAAGGCAGAATTGCAGGAAACAGATTTTAGGAGGTAGATTCAAATCGCCTTTAAAGCACAGGAAAAGCGGCAAAACGTTGACAATGATGCCCTTGGCCAAAAAGGGCGTATGCGTTTTTTCCTGAATATATTCAGGAAAAAACGCATACGCCCTTTTTGGCCAACCAAGCAACCTGGAAAGGCAAATCAGTGCTACAAAGAAGTCTTGCTTCCCATCGGTCAAAAGGGTCATGCTGAAAAAAGTTTCAAAACCAGAAAGGCAGGACAGGCCATGGAGAAATGGGAGCCTTGCTACACTGATGGGCGGGATGTAAATTGCCAACAGCCACTCTGGAGAAGGGTACGGTGTGTCTTGAAACAGCTAAAAAACACAGCTTAGAGAGTATAGGGCACTTCCACGCATGGGGTTATAAAGAGGGAAAATTAAAAATCAGCAAGACACAAGCACCCCATAGTTTAGGGCTGCTCTGTTGACAAGGACCTCCACTTCACTCCACCTTAAATATCCCAGGAAAGCGAAAAATGGATAAAAAAGTTGTGGTCCTTATGTACGATGGAATATCACTCATCCATGAAATCAATATCATAAGGCTAGTAGCAGCATGATGAGTGGATTTAGGTACGACGATTCTAAGTGAAATAAGTCACACAGAAAAGGACACTTCTCATAAGGTGTCACTTATAGAGGGAATGTAAAAACCGTTACACTTGAACTGAATTACAAAACAGAACAGAGTGACACATGCAGAAAACACACTATGGCTGCTTAACGGGAAAGGGGAGGTGGGGAGATACATAAAACAAGAGTTTCAAATTAGATCAGATACAGTTCCATAAACCCAATATGTAACAGACAAGACCTACTCCTTGCTCAGAGAACTGGACTCAACACGCCCGATTCACCGCCCAAGAATATATCTGACTAGTAATAATCTTAAAACCTATGTATTGATATCTCTCTATTAGTGTGTCAAGTGGGTGTAAAGCGGCATAAACACAGCCGTGAAAAGCAGCTAAAGCCCATTATAAAAATAAATTACTTTTAAATACCCATGAAACAAAGACAGTGAAAGAGAGAGAAAGTCTTACACAATTCGTTCAGGGGCTGTGATGCAACCTGGATTGACCATATCTAGACCCACAGCTGGATGAGACATAAGGGTGGACACTCTTGGGGCTGAGAGGTTTGGTGAAGTTGGGTGAGCAAACGCAGACCCTTTAAAGTAGTACTGCGTGCTACCCGTCGCATGGGTCCCAAATCTCCAGGTTCAAGGGCATCTTCCTACATCGAAAACAGGCATGAGAAACCCAGAAGACGGTACACCGTGTGATGGGGAAAGGTTTCTAAAACGCACCTCATTTCTCATCTCCTTGTGCTCGGGTTTGCCATTCCAGCCACTTTACTAGCAATCTCCCTACTTGGAGCATCAGCACCTTTAACCTCCTGTTCTGTACAGGTTGCAATTTGTCCTGAGGATGAACCGGAAGACGGGGAACCAATGAGAGACTAGCTCTTGGTGTTGGGACAGGCACAGGTCACTCTATTTTCCCATCAGGAAGAAGAATTAACCACAGGCTCAGCCTGCCCCCCGGAACCAGAACAGGGCCTGAAGCCATCCTGCGCTTTTGTGGCCAGCTCCCAAAAAAGCGAGTTGTAAAATGGAGCTTCAGGGCACTGCAATTCACAAACCTGCAGAGTTATAAATGATAACTCTCGTCCACAAATATATTGAGTGAAGGCAAAGAAGAGGATTTGAAGTCAAGCAGAATTGCAGGAAACAGATTTTAGGAGGTAGATTCGAATCGCCTTTAAAGCACATGAAAAGCGGCAAAACGTTGACAATGATGCCCTTGGCCAAAAAGGGCGTATGCGTTTTTTCCTGAATATATTCAGGAAAAAACGCATACGCCCTTTTTGGCCAACCAAGCAACCTGGAAAGGCAAATCAGCGCTACAAAGAAGTCTCGCTTCCCATCGGTCAAAAGGGCCATGCTGAAAATGTTTCAAAACCAGAAATGCAGGACAGGCCATGGAGAAATGGGAGCCTTGCTACACTGATGGGCGGGATGTAAATTGCCAGCAGCCACTCTGGAGAAGGGTACGGTGTGTCCTGAAACAGCTAAAAAACACAGCTTAGAGAGCATAGGGCACTTCCACGCATGGGGGTATAAAGTGGGAAAATTAAAAATCAGCAAGACACAAGCACCCCATAGTTTAGGGCTGCTCTGTTGACAAGGACCTCCACTTCATTCCACCTTAAATATCCCAGGAAAGCGAAAAATGGATAAAAAAGTTGTAGTCCTTATGTACAATGGAATATCACTCAGCCATGAAATCAATATCATAAGGCTAGTAGCAGCATGATGAGTGGATTTAGGTACGACGATTCTAAGTGAAATAAGTCACACAGAAAAGGACACTTCTCATAAGGTGTCACTTATAGAGGGAATGTAAAAACCTTTACACTTGAACTGAATTACAAAACAGAACAGAGTCACACATGCAGAAAACACACTATGGCTGCTTAACTGGAAAGGTGAGGTGGGGTGATACATAAAACAAGAGTTTCAAATTAGCTCAGATACCGTTCCATAAACCCAATATGTAATAGACAAAACCTACTCCTTGCTCAGAGAACTGGACTCAACACGCCAGATTCACCGCACAAGAATATATCTGACTAGTAATAATCTTAAAACCTATGAATTGATATCTCTCTGTTAGTGTCAAGTGGGTGTAAAGCGGCATAAACACAGCCGTGAAAAGCAGCTAAAGCCCATTATAAAAATAAATTACTTTTAAATACCCATGAAACAAAGACAGTGAAAGAGAGAGAAAGTCTTACACAATTCGTTCAGGGGCTGTGATGCAACCTGGATTGACCATATCTAGACCCACAGCTGGATGAGACATAAGGGTGGACACTCTTGGGGCTGAGAGGTTTGGTGAAGTTGGGTGAGCAAACGCAGACCCTTTAAAGTAGTACTGCGTGCTACCCGTCGCATGGGTCCCAAATCTCCAGGTTCAAGGGCATCTTCCTACATCGAAAACATGCATGAGAAACCCAGAAGATGGTACACCGTGTGATGGGGAAAGGTTTCTAAAACGCACCTCATTTCTCATCTCCTTGTGCTCGGGTTTGCCATTCCAGCCACTTTACTAGCAATCTCCCTACTTGGAGCATCAGCACCTTTAACCTCCTGTTCTGTACAGGTTGCAATTTGTCCTGAGGATGAACCGGAAGACGGGGAACCAATGAGAGACTAGCTCTTGGTGTTGGGACAGGCACAGGTCACTCTATTTTCCCATCAGGAAGAAGAATTAACCACAGGCTCAGCCTGCCCCCCGGAACCAGAACAGGGCCTGAAGCCATCCTGCGCTTTTGCGGCCAGCTCCCAAAAAAGCGAGTTGTAAAATGGAGCTTCAAGGCACTGCAATTCACAAACCTGCAGAGTTATAAATGATAACTCTCGTCCACAAATATATTGAGTGAAGGCAAAGAAGAGGATTTGAAGTCAAGCAGAATTGCAGGAAACAGATTTTAGGAGGTAGATTCGAATCGCCTTTAAAGCACATGAAAAGCGGCAAAACGTTGACAATGATGCCCTTGGCCAAAAAGGGCGTATGCGTTTTTTCCTGAATATATTCAGGAAAAAACGCATACGCCCTTTTTGGCCAACCAAGCAACCTGGAAAGGCAAATCAGCGCTACAAAGAAGTCTCGCTTCCCATCGGTCAAAAGGGCCATGCTGAAAATGTTTCAAAACCAGAAATGCAGGACAGGCCATGGAGAAATGGGAGCCTTGCTACACTGATGGGCGGGATGTAAATTGCCAGCAGCCACTCTGGAGAAGGGTACGGTGTGTCCTGAAACAGCTAAAAAACACAGCTTAGAGAGCATAGGGCACTTCCACGCATGGGGGTATAAAGTGGGAAAATTAAAAATCAGCAAGACACAAGCACCCCATAGTTTAGGGCTGCTCTGTTGACAAGGACCTCCACTTCATTCCACCTTAAATATCCCAGGAAAGCGAAAAATGGATAAAAAAGTTGTAGTCCTTATGTACAATGGAATATCACTCAGCCATGAAATCAATATCATAAGGCTAGTAGCAGCATGATGAGTGGATTTAGGTACGACGATTCTAAGTGAAATAAGTCACACAGAAAAGGACACTTCTCATAAGGTGTCACTTATAGAGGGAATGTAAAAACCGTTACACTTGAACTGAATTACAAAACAGAACAGAGTCACACATGCAGAAAACACACTATGGCTGCTTAACTGGAAAGGTGAGGTTGGGTGATACATAAAACAAGAGTTTCAAATTAGCTCAGATACCGTTCCATAAACCCAATATGTAATAGACAAAACCTACTCCTTGCTCAGAGAACTGGACTCAACACGCCTGATTCACCGCACAAGAATATATCTGACTAGTAATAATCTTAAAACCTATGAATTGATATCTCTCTGTTAGTGTGTCAAGTGGGTGTAAAGCGGCATAAACACAGCCGGAAAAGCAGCTAAACCCCATTATAAAAATAAATTACTTTTAAAAACCCATGAAACAAAGACAGGGAAAGAGAGAGAAATTCTTACACAATTCGTTCAGGGGCTTTGATGCAACCTGGATTGACCATATCTATACCCACAGCTGGATGAGACATAAGGGTGGACACTCTTGGGGCTGAGAGGTTTGGTGAGGTTGGGTAGGCAAACACAGACCCTTTAAAGTAATACTGCGTGCTACCCATCGCATGGGTCCTAAATCTCCAGGTTCAAGGGCATCTTCCTACATCGAAAACAGGCATGAGAAACCCAGAAGATGGTACACCGTGTGATGGGGAAAGGTTTCTAAAACGCACCTCATTTCTCATCTCCTTGTGCTCGGATTCGCCATTCCAGCCACTTTACTAGCAATCTCCCTACTTGGAGCATCAGCACCTTTAACCTCCTGTTCCGTACAGATTGCAATTTGTCCTGAGGATGAATGGGAAGACGGGGAACCAATGAGAGACTAGCTCTTGGTGTTGGGACAGGCACAGGTCACTCTATTTTCCCATCAAGAAGAAGAATTAACCATAGGCTCACCCTGCCCCCCGGAACCAGAACAGGGCCTGAAGCCATCCTGCGCTTTTGCGGCCAGCTCCCAAAAAAGCAAGTTGTAAAATGGAGCTTCAGGGCACAGCAATTCACAAACCTGCAGAGTTATAAATGATAACTCTCGTCCACAAATATATTGAGGGAAGGCAAAGAAGAGGATTTGAAGTCAAGGCAGAATTGCAGGAAACAGATTTCAGGAGGTAGATTCGAATCGCCTTTAAAGCACATGAAAAGCGGCAAAACGTTGACAATGATGCCCTTGGCCAAAAAGGGCGTATGCGTTTTTTCCTGAATATATTCAGGAAAAAACGCATACGCCCTTTTTGGCCAACCAAGCAACCTGGAAAGGCAAATCAGCGCTACAAAGAAGTCTCGCTTCCCATCGGTCAAAAGGACCATGCTGAAAAAAGTGTCAAAACCAGAAATGCAGGACAGGCCATGGAGAAATGGGAGCCTTGCTACACTCATGGGCGGGATGTAAATTGCCAACAGCCAGTCTGGAGAAGGGTACGGTGTGTCCTGAAACAGCTAAAAAACACAGCTTAGAGAGCATAGGGCACTTCCACGCATGGGGGTATAAAGTGGGAAAATTAAAAATCAGCAAGACACAAGCACCCCAAAGTTTAGGGCTGCTCTGTTGACAAGGACCTCCACTTCATTCCACCTTAAATATCCCAGGAAAGAGAAAAATGGATAAAAAAGTTGTAGACCTTATGTACAATGGAATATCACTCAGCCATGAAATCAATATCATAAGGCTACTAGCAGCATGATGAGTGGATTTAGGTACGACGATTCTAAGTGAAATAAGTCACACAGAAAAGGACACTTCTCATAAGGTGTCACTTATAGACGGAATGTAAAAACCGTTACACTTGAACTGAATTACAAAACAGAACAGAGTGACACATGCAGAAAACACACTATGGCTGCTTAACGGGAAAGGGGAGGTGGGGAGATACATAAAACAAGAGTTTCAAATTAGATCAGATACCGTTCCATAAACCCAATATGTAACAGACAAGACCTACTCCTTGCTCAGAGAACTGGACTCAACACGCCCGATTCACCGCCCAAGAATATATCTGACTAGTAATAATCTTAAAACCTATGTATTGATATCTCTCTATTAGTGTGTCAAGTGGGTGTAAAGCGGCATAAACACAGCCGTGAAAAGCAGCTAAACCCCATTATAAAAATAAATTACTTTTAAAAACCCATGAAACAAAGACAGGGAAAGAGAGAGAAATTCTTACACAATTCGTTCAGGGGCTGTGATGCAACCTGGATTGACCATATCTAGACCCACAGGTGGATGAGACATAAGGGTGGACACTCTTGGGGCTGAGAGGTTTGGTGAGGTTGGGTGAGCAAACATAGACCCTTTAAAGTAATACTGCGTGGTACCCATCGCATGGGTCCCAAATCTCCAGGTTCAAGGGCATCTTCCTACATCGAAAACATGCATGAGAAACCCAGAAGATGGTACACCATGTGTTGGGGAAAGGTTTCTAAAACGCACCTCATTTCTCATCTCCTTGTGCTCGGGTTCGCCATTCCAGCCACTTTACTAGCAATCTCCCTACGTGGAGCATCAGCACCTTTAACCTCCTGTTCCGTACAGGTTGCAATTTTTCCTGAGGATGAATGGGAAGACGGGGAACCAATGAGAGACTAGCTCTTGGTGTTGGGACAGGCACAGGTCACTCTATTTTCCCATCAGGAAGAAGAATTAACTACAGGCTCACCCTGCCCACCGGAACCAGAACAGGGCCTGAAGCCATCCTGCGCTTTTGCGGCCAGCTCCCAAAAAAGCGAGTTGTAAAATGGAGCTTCAGGGCACAGCAATTCACAAACCTGCAGAGTTATAAATGACAACTCTCGTCCACAAATATATTGAGGGAAGGCAAAGAAGAGGATTTGAAATCAAGGCACAATTGCAGGAAACAGATTTCAGGAGGTAGATTCGAATCGCCTTTAAAGCACATGAAAAGCAGCAAAACGTTGACAATGATGCCCTTGGCCAAAAAGGGCGTATGCGTTTTTTCCTGAATATATTCAGGAAAAAACGCATACGCCCTTTTTGGCCAACCAAGCAACCGGGAAAGGCAAATCAGCGCTACAAAGAAGTCTCGCTTCCCATCGGTCAAAAGGGCCATGCTGAAAAAAGTTTCAAAACCAGAAATGCAGGACAGGCCATGGAGAAATGGGAGCCTTGCTACACTGATGGGCGGGATGTAAATTGCCAACAGCCAGTCTGGAGAAGGGTACGGTGTGTCCTGAAACAGCTAAAAAACACAGCTTAGAGAGCATAGGGCACTTCCACGCATGGGGGTATAAAGTGGGAAAATTAAAAATCAGCAAGACACAAGCACCCCAAAGTTTAGGGCTGCTCTGTTGACAAGGACCTCCACTTCATTCCACCTTAAATATCCCAGGAAAGCGAAAAATGGATAAAAAAGTTGTAGACCTTATGTACAATGGAATATCACTCAGCCATGAAATCAATATCATAAGGCTAGTAGCAGCATGATGAGTGGATTTAGGTATGACGATTCTAAGTGAAATAAGTCACACAGAAAAGGACACTTCTCATAAGGTGTCACTTATAGAGGGAATGTAAAAACCGTTACACTTGAACTGAGTTACAAAACAGAACAGAGTCACACATGCAGAAAACACACTATGGCTGCTTAACGGGAAAGCACGGTGCGGTGATACATAAAGCAAGAGTTTCAAATTAGCTCAGATACCGTTCCATAAACCCAATATGTAATAGACAAGACCTACTCCTTGCTCAGAGAACTGGACTCAACACGGCCGATTCAGCACACAAGAATATATCTGACTAGTAATAATCTTAAAACCTATGTATTGATATCTCTCTGTTAGTGTGTCAAGTGGGTGTAAAGCGGCATAAACACAGCCGTGAAAAGCAGCTAAACCCCATTATAAAAATAAATTACTTTTAAAAACCCATGAAACAAAGACAGTGAAAGAGAGAGAAATTCTTACACAATTCGTTCAGTGGCTGTGATGCAACCTGGATTGACCATATCTAGACCCACAGCTGGATGAGACATAAGGGTGGACACTCTTGGGGCTGAGAGGTTTGGTGAAGTTGGGTGAGCAAACGCAGACCCTTTAAAGTAATACTGCGTGCTACCCGTCCCATGGGTCCCAAATCTCCAGGTTCAAGGGCATCTTCCTACATCGAAAACAGGCATGAGAAACCCAGAAGATGGTACACCATGTGTTGGGGAAAGGTTTCTAAAACGCACCTCATTTCTCATCTCCTTGTGCTCGGGTTCGCCATTCCAGCCACTTTACTAGCAATCTCCCTACGTGGAGCATCAGCACCTTTAACCTCCTGTTCCGTACAGGTTGCAATTTTTCCTGAGGATGAATGGGAAGACGGGGAACCAATGAGAGACTAGCTCTTGGTGTTGGGACAGGCACAGGTCACTCTATTTTCCCATCAGGAAGAAGAATTAACTACAGGCTCACCCTGCCCACCGGAACCAGAACAGGGCCTGAAGCCATCCAGCGCTTTTGCAGCCAGCTCCCAAAAAAGCGAGTTGTAAAATGAAGCTTCAGGGCACAGCAATTCACAAACCTGCAGAGTTATAAATGACAACTCTCGTCCACAAATATATTGAGGGAAGGCAAAGAAGAGGATTTGAAATCAAGGCACAATTGCAGGAAACAGATTTCAGGAGGTAGATTCGAATCGCCTTTAAAGCACATGAAAAGCAGCAAAACGTTGACAATGATGCCCTTGGCCAAAAAGGGCGTATGCGTTTTTTCCTGAATATATTCAGGAAAAAACGCATACGCCCTTTTTGGCCAACCAAGCAACCGGGAAAGGCAAATCAGCGCTACAAAGAAGTCTCGCTTCCCATCGGTCAAAAGGGCCATGCTGAAAAAAGTTTCAAAACCAGAAATGCAGGACAGGCCATGGAGAAATGGGAGCCTTGCTACACTGATGGGCGGGATGTAAATTGCCAACAGCCAGTCTGGAGAAGGGTACGGTGTGTCCTGAAAGAGCTAAAAAACACAGCTTAGAGAGCATAGGGCACTTCCACGCATGGGGGTATAAAGTGGGAAAATTAAAAATCAGCAAGACACAAGCACCCCAAAGTTTAGGGCTGCTCTGTTGACAAGGACCTCCACTTCATTCCACCTTAAATATCCCAGGAAAGCGAAAAATGGATAAAAAAGTTGTAGACCTTATGTACAATGGAATATCACTCAGCCATGAAATTAATATCATAAGGCTAGTAGCAGCATGATGAGTGGATTTAGGTACGACGATTCTAAGTGAAATAAGTCACACAGAAAAGGACACTTCTCATAAGGTGTCACTTATAGAGGGAATGTAAAAACCGTTACACTTGAACTGAATTACAAAACAGAACAGAGTCACACATGCAGAAAACACACTATGGCTGCTTAACGGGAAAGGTGAGGTGGGGTGATGCATAAAAGAAGGATTTCAAATTAGCTCAGATACCGTTCCATAAACCCAATATATAATAGACAAGACCTACTCCTTGCTCAGTGAACTGAACTCAACACCCCCTATTCACCGCAAAAGAACATATCTGACTAGTAAAAATCTTAAAACCTATGTATTGATATCTCTCTGTTAGTTTGTCAAGTGGGTGTAAAGCGGCATAAATACAGCAGTGAAAAGCAGCTAAACCCCATTATAAAAATAAATTACTTTTAAAAACCCATGAAACAAAGACAGTGAAAGAGAGAGAAATTCTTACACAATTCGTTCAGAGGCTGTGATGCAACCTGGATTGACCATATCTAGACCCACAGCTGGATGAGACATAAGGGTGGACACTCTTGGGGCTGAGAGATTTGGTGAAGTTGGGTGAGCAAACGCAGACCCTTTAAAGTAATACTGCGTGCTACCCGTCCCATGGGTCCCAAATCTCCAGGTTCAAGGGCATCTTCCTACATCGAAAACAGGCATGAGAAACCCAGAAGATGGTACACCATGTGTTGGGGAAAGGTTTCTAAAACGCACCTCATTTCTCATCTCCTTGTGCTCGGGTTCGCCATTCCAGCCACTTTACTAGCAATCTCCCTACGTGGAGCATCAGCACCTTTAACCTCCTGTTCCGTACAGGTTGCAATTTTTCCTGAGGATGAATGGGAAGACGGGGAACCAATGAGAGACTAGCTCTTGGTGTTGGGACAGGCACAGGTCACTCTATTTTCCCATCAGGAAGAAGAATTAACTACAGGCTCACCCTGCCCACCGGAACCAGAACAGGGCCTGAAGCCATCCTGCGCTTTTGCGGCCAGCTCCCAAAAAAGCGAGTTGTAAAATGGAGCTTCAGGGCACAGCAATTCACAAACCTGCAGAGTTATAAATGACAACTCTCGTCCACAAATATATTGAGGGAAGGCAAAGAAGAGGATTTGAAATCAAGGCACAATTGCAGGAAACTTATTTCAGGAGGTAGATTCGAATCGCCTTTAAAGCACATGAAAAGCAGCAAAACTTTGACAATGATGCCCTTGGCCAAAAAGGGCGTATGCGTTTTTTCCTGAATATATTCAGGAAAAAACGCATACGCCCTTTTTGGCCAACCAAGCAACCGGGAAAGGCAAATCAGCGCTACAAAGAAGTCTCGCTTCCCATCGGTCAAAAGGGCCATGCTGAAGAAAGTTTCAAAACCAGAAATGCAGGACAGGCCATGGAGAAATGGGAGCCTTGCTACACTGATGGGCGGGATGTAAATTGCCAACAGCCAGTCTGGAGAAGGGTACGGTGTGTCCTGAAACAGCTAAAAAACACAGCTTAGAGAGCATAGGGCACTTCCACGCATGGGGGTATAAAGAGGGAAAATTAAAAATCAGCAAGACACAAGCACCCCAAAGTTTAGGGCTGCTCTGTTGACAAGGACCTCCACTTCATTCCACCTTAAATATCCCAGGAAAGCGAAAAATGGATAAAAAATTTGTTGACCTTATGTACAATGGAATATCACTCAGCCATGAAATCAATATCATAAGGCAAGTAGCAGCATGATGAGTGGATTTAGGTACGACGATTCTAAGTGAAATAAGTCACACAGAAAAGGACACTTCTCATAAGGTGTCACTTATAGAGGGAATGTAAAAACCGTTACACTTGAACTGAATTACAAAACAGAACAGAGTCACACATGCAGAAAACACACTATGGTTGCTTAACGGGAAAGGTGAGGTGGGGTGATGCATAAAAGAAGGATTTCAAATTAGCTCAGATAACGTTCCATAAACCCAATATATAATAGACAAGACCTACTCCTTGCTAAGTGAACTGAACTCAACACCCCCTATTCACCGCAAAAGAACATATCTGACTAGTAAAAATCTTAAAACCTATGTGTTGATATCTCTCTTGAAGTTTGTCAAGTGGGTGTAAAGCGGCATAAATACAGCAGTGAAAAGCAGCTAAACCCCTTTATAAAAATAAATTACTTTTAAAACCGCATGAAACCAAGACAGTGAAAGAGAGAGAAATACTTACACACTTCATTCAGAGGTTGTGATGCAACCTGGATTGACCATATCTAGACCCACAGCTGGATGAGACATAAAGGTGGACACTCTTGGGGCTGAGAGGTTTGGTGAGGTTGGGTGAGCAAATGCAGACCCTTTAAAGTAATACTGCGTGGAACCCGTCGCATGGGTCCCAAATCTCCAGGTTCAAGGGCATCTTCCTACATCGAAAACATGCATGAGAAACGAAGAAGATGGTACACCGTGTGTTGGGGAAAGGTTTCTAAAACGCACCTCATTTCTCATCTCCTTGTGCTCGGGTTCGCCATTCCAGCCACTTTAGTAGCAATCTCCCTACTTGGAGCATCAGCATCTTTAACCTCCTGTTCCGTACAGGTTGCAATTTGTCCTGAGGATGAAAGGGAAGAAGGGGAACCAATGAGAGCCTAGCTCTTGGTGTTGGGACAGGCACAGTTCACTCTATTTTCCCATCAGGAAGAAGAATTAACCACAGGCTCAGCCTGCCCCCCGGAACCAGAACAGGGCCTGAAGCCATCCTGCGCTTTTGCGGCCACCTCCCAAAAAAGCGAGTTGTAAAATGGAGCTTCAGGGCACTGCAATTCACAATCCTACAGAGTTATAAATGATAACTCTCGTCCACAAATATATTGAGGGAAGGCAAAGACGAGGAATTGAAATCAAGGCAGAATTGCAGGAAACAGATTTCAGGAGGTACATTCGAATCGCCTTTAAAGCACATGAAAAGCGCCAAAACGTTGACAACGATGCCCTTGGCCAAAAAGGGCGTATGCGTTTTTTCCTGAATATATTCAGGAAAAAACGCATACGCCCTTTTTGGCCAACCAAGCAACCTGGAAAGGCAAATCACCGCTACAAAGAAGTCTCGCTTCCCATCGGTCAAAAGGGCCATGCTGAAAAAAGTGTCAAAACCAGAAATGCAGGACAGGCCATGGAGAAATGGGAGCCTTGCTACACTGATGGGCGGGATGTAAATTGCCAACAGCCACTCTGGAGAAGTGTACGGTGTGTCCTGAAACATCTAAAAAACACAGCTTAGAGAGCATAGGGCACTTCCACGCATGGGGGTATAAAGTGGGAAAATTAAAAATCAGCAAGACACAAGCACCCCAAAGTTTAGGGATGCTCTGTTGACAAGGACCTCCACTTCATTCCACCTTAAATATCCCAGGAAAGCGAAAAATGGATAAAAAATGTGAAGTCCTTATGTACAATGGCATACCACTCAGCCATGAAATCAATGTCATAAGGCTAGTAGCAGCATGATGAGTGGATTTAGGTACGACGATTCTAAGTGAAATAAGTCACACAGAAAAGGACACTTCTCATAAGGTGTCACTTATAGAGGGAATGTAAAAACCGTTACACTTGAACTGAATTACAAAACAGAACAGAGTCACACATGCAGAAAACACACTATGGCTGCTTAACGGGAAAGCGAGGTGGGGTGATACATAAAGCAAGAGTTTCAAATTAGCTCAGATACCGTTCCATAAACCCAATATGTAATAGACAAGACCTACTCCTTGCTCAGAGAACTGGACTCAACACGCCCGATTCACCGCACAAGAATATATCTGACTAGTAATAATCATAAAACCTATGTATTGATATCTCTCTGTTAGTGTGTCAAGTGGGTGTAAAGCGGCATAAACACAGCCGTGAAAAGCAGCTAAACCCCATTATAAAAATAAATTTCTTTAAAAAACCCATGAAACAAAGACAGTGAAAGAGAGAGAAATTCTTACACAATTCGTTCAGGGGCTGTGATGCAACCTGGGTTGACCATATCTAGACCCACAGCTGGATGAGACATAAGGGTGGATACTCTTGGGGAGGAGAGGTTTGGTGAGGTTGGGTGAGCAAACGCAGACCCTTTAAAGTAATACTGCGTGCTACCCATCGCATGGGTCCCAAATCTCCAGGTTCAAGGGCATCTTCCTACATCGAAAACATGCATGAGAAACCAAGAAGATGGTACACCGTGTGTTGGGGAAAGGTTTCTAAAATGCACCTCATTTCTCATCTCCTTGTACTCGGGTTCGCCATTCCAGCCACTTTAGTAGCAATCTCCCAACTTGGAGCATCAGCATCTTTAACCTCCTGTTCCGTACAGGTTGCAATTTGTCCTGAGGATGAACGGGAAGACGGGGAACCAATGAGAGACTAGCTCTTGGTGTTGGGACAGGCACAGGTCACTCTATTTTCCCATCAGGAAGAAGAATTAACCACAGTCTCAGCCTGCCCCCCGGGACCAGAACAGGGCCTGAAGCCATCCTGCGCTTTTGCGGCCACCTCCCAAAAAAGCGAGTTGTAAAATGGAGCTTCAGGGCACTGCAATTCACAATCCTACAGAGTTATAAATGATAACTCTCGTCCACAAATATATTGAGGGAAGGCAAAGACGAGGAATTGAAATCAAGGCAGAATTGCAGGAAACAGATTTCAGGAGGTAGATTCGAATCGCCTTTAAAGCACATGAAAAGCGCCAAAACGTTGACAATGATGCCCTTGGCCAAAAAGGGCGTATGCGTTTTTTCCTGAATATATTCAGGAAAAAACGCATACGCCCTTTTTGGCCAACCAAGCAACCTGGAAAGGCAAATCAGCGCTACAAAGAAGTCTCGCTTCCCATCGGTCAAAAGGGCCATGCTGAAAAAAGTGTCAAAACCAGAAATGCAGGACAGGCCATGGAGAAATGGGAGCCTTGCTACACTGATGGGCGGGATGTAAATTGCCAACAGCCACTCTTTAGAAGTGTACGGTGTGTCCTGAAACATCTAAAAAACACAGCTTAGAGAGCATAGGGCACTTCCACGCATGGGGGGATAAAGTGGGAAAATTAAAAATCAGCAAGACACAAGCACCCCAAAGTTAGGGATGCTCTGTTGACAAGGACCTCCACTTCATTCCACCTTAAATATCCCAGGAAAGCGAAAAATGGATAAAAAATTTGAAGTCCTTATGTACAATGGCATACCACTCAGCCATGAAATCAATGTCATAAGGCTAGTAGCAGCATGATGAGTGGATTTAGGTACGACGATTCTAAGTGAAATAAGTCACACAGAAAAGGACACATCTCATAAGGTGTCACTTATAGAGGGAATGTAAAAACCGTTACAATTGAACTGAATTACAAAACAGAACAGAGTCACACATGCAGAAAACACACTATGGCTGCTTAACGGGAAAGCGAGGTGGGGTGATACATAAAGCAAGAGTTTCAAATTAGCTCAGATACCGTTCCATAAACCCAATATGTAATAGACAAGACCTACTCCTTGCTCAGAGAACTGGCCTCAACACGCCCGATTCACCGCACAAGAATATATCTGACTAGTAATAATCATAAAACCTATGTATTGATATCTCTCTGTTAGTGTGTCAAGTGGGTGTAAAGCGGCATAAACACAGCCGTGAAAAGCAGCTAAACCCCATTATAAAAATAAATTTCTTTAAAAAACCCATGAAACAAAGACAGTGAAAGAGAGAGAAATTCTTACACAATTCGTTCAGGGGCTGTGATGCAACCTGGGTTGACCATATCTAGACCCACAGCTGGATGAGACATAAGGGTGGATACTCTTGGGGAGGAGAGGTTTGGTGAGGTTGGGTGAGCAAACGCAGACCCTTTAAAGTAATACTGCGTGCTACCCATCGCATGGGTCCCAAATCTCCAGGTTCAAGGGCATCTTCCTACATCGAAAACATGCATGAGAAACCAAGAAGATGGTACACCGTGTGTTGGGGAAAGGTTTCTAAAATGCACCTCATTTCTCATCTCCTTGTACTCGGGTTCGCCATTCCAGCCACTTTAGTAGCAATCTCCCAACTTGGAGCATCAGCATCTTTAACCTCCTGTTCCGTACAGGTTGCAATTTGTCCTGAGGATGAACGGGAAGACGGGGAACCAATGAGAGACTAGCTCTTGGTGTTGGGACAGGCACAGGTCACTCTATTTTCCCATCAGGAAGAAGAATTAACCACAGTCTCAGCCTGCCCCCCGGGACCAGAACAGGGCCTGAAGCCATCCTGCGCTTTTGCGGCCACCTCCCAAAAAAGCGAGTTGTAAAATGGAGCTTCAGGGCACTGCAATTCACAATCCTACAGAGTTATAAATGATAACTCTCGTCCACAAATATATTGAGGGAAGGCAAAGACGAGGAATTGAAATCAAGGCAGAATTGCAGGAAACAGATTTCAGGAGGTAGATTCGAATCGCCTTTAAAGCACATGAAAAGCGCCAAAACGTTGACAATGATGCCCTTGGCCAAAAAGGGCGTATGCGTTTTTTCCTGAATATATTCAGGAAAAAACGCATACGCCCTTTTTGGCCAACCAAGCAACCTGGAAAGGCAAATCAGCGCTACAAAGAAGTCTCGCTTCCCATCGGTCAAAAGGGCCATGCTGAAAAAAGTGTCAAAACCAGAAATGCAGGACAGGCCATGGAGAAATGGGAGCCTTGCTACACTGATGGGCGGGATGTAAATTGCCAACAGCCACTCTTTAGAAGTGTACGGTGTGTCCTGAAACATCTAAAAAACACAGCTTAGAGAGCATAGGGCACTTCCACGCATGGGGGGATAAAGTGGGAAAATTAAAAATCAGCAAGACACAAGCACCCCAAAGTTAGGGATGCTCTGTTGACAAGGACCTCCACTTCATTCCACCTTAAATATCCCAGGAAAGCGAAAAATGGATAAAAAATTTGAAGTCCTTATGTACAATGGCATACCACTCAGCCATGAAATCAATGTCATAAGGCTAGTAGCAGCATGATGAGTGGATTTAGGTACGACGATTCTAAGTGAAATAAGTCACACAGAAAAGGACACATCTCATAAGGTGTCACTTATAGAGGGAATGTAAAAACCGTTACACTTGAACTGAATTACAAAACAGAACAGAGTCACACATGCAGAAAACACACTATGGCTGCTTAACGGGAAAGCGAGGTGGGGTGATACATAAAGCAAGAGTTTCAAATTAGCTCAGATACCGTTCCATAAACCCAATATGTAATAGACAAGACCTACTCCTTGCTCAGAGAACTGGCCTCAACACGCCCGATTCACCGCACAAGAATATATCTGACTAGTAATAATCTTAAAACCTATTTATTGATATCTCTCTGTTAGTGTGTCAAGTGGGTGTAAAGCGGCATAAACACAGCCGTGAAAAGCAGCTAAACCCCATTATAAAAATAAATTTCTTTTAAAAACCCATGAAACAAAGACAGTGAAAGAGAGAGAAGTTCTTACACAATTCGTTCAGGGGCTGTGATGCAACCTGGATTGACCATATCTAGACCCACAGCTGGATGAGACATAAGGGTGGATACTCTTGGGGCTGAGAGGTATGGTGAGGTTGGGTGAGCAAACGCAGACCCTTTAAAGTAATACTGCGTGCTACCCATCGCATGGGTCCCAAATCTCCAGGTTCAAGGGCATCTTCGTACATCGAAAACATGCATGAGAAACCAAGAAGATGGTACACCATGTGTTGGGGAAAGGTTTCTAAAATGCACCTCATTTCTCATCTCCTTGTGCTCGGGTTCGCCATTCCAGTCACTTTAGTAGCAATCTCCCTACGTGGAGCATCAGCATCTTTAACCTCCTGTTCCGTACAGGTTGCAATTTGTCCTGAGGATGAACGGGAAGACGGGGAACCAATGAGAGACTAGCTCTTGGTGTTGGGACAGGCACAGGTCACTCTATTTTCCCATCAGGAAGAAGAATTAACCACAGGCTCAGCCTTCCCCCCGGAACCAGAACAGGGCCTGAAGCCATCCTGCGCTTTTGCGGCCAGCTCCCAAAAAAGCGAGTAGTAAAATGGAGCTTCAGGGCACTGCAATTCACAAACCTGCAGAGTTATAAATGATAACTCTCGTCCACAAATATATTGAGGGAAGGCAAAGAAGAGGATTTGAAGTCAAGGCAGAATTGCAGGAAACAGATTTTAGGAGGTAGAGTCGAATCGCCTTTAAAGCACAGGAAAAGCGGCAAAACGTTGACAATGATGCCCTTGGCCAAAAAGGGCGTATGCGTTTTTTCCTGAATATATTCAGGAAAAAACGCATACGCCCTTTTTGGCCAACCAAGCAACCTGGAAAGGCAAATCAGTGCTACAAAGAAGTCTTGCTTCCCATCGGTCAAAAGGGCCATGCTGAAAAAAGTTTCAAAACCAGAAATGCAGGACAGGCCATGGAGAAATGGGAGCCTTGCTACACTGATGTGCGGGATGTAAATTGCAAACAGCCACTCTGGAGAAGGGTACGGTGTGTCCTGAAACAGCTAAAAAACACAGCTTAGAGAGCATAGGGCACTTCCACGCATGGGGGTAAAAAGTGGGAAAATTAAAAATCAGCAAGACACAAGCACCCCATAGTTTAGGGCTGCTCTGTTGACAAGGACCTCCACTTCATTCCACCTTAAATATCCCAGGAAAGAGAAAAATGGATAAAAAAGTTGTAGTCCTTATGTAAAATGGAATATCACTCAGCCATGAAATCAATATCATAAGGCTAGTAGCAGCATGATTAGTGGATTTAGTTACGACGATTCTAAGTGAAATAAGTCACACAGAAAAGGACACTTCTCATAAGGTGTCACTTATAGAGGGAATGTAAAAACCGTTACACTTGAACTGAATTACAAAACAGAACAGAGTGACACATGCAGAAAACACACTATGGCTGCTTAACGGGAAAGGGGAGGTGGGGAGATACATAAAACAAGAGTTTCAAATTAGATCAGATACCGTTCCATAAACCCAATATGTAACAGACAAGACCTACTCCTTGCTCAGAGAACTGGACTCAACACGCCCGATTCACCGCCCAAGAATATATCTGACTAGTAATAATCTTAAAACCTATGTATTGATATCTCTCTATTAGTGTGTCAAGTGGGTGTAAAGCGGCATAAACACAGCCGTGAAAAGCAGCTAAACCCCATTATAAAAATAAATTACTTTTAAAAACCCATGAAACAAAGACAGGGAAAGAGATAGAAATTCTTACACAATTCGTTCAGGGGCTTTGATGCAACCTGGATTGACCATATCTAGACCCACAGCTGGATGAGACATAAGGGTGGACACTCTTGGGGCTGAGAGGTTTAGTGAGGTTGGGTGAGCAAACACAGACCCTTTAAAGTAATACTGCGTGGTACCCATCGCATGGGTCCCAAATCTCCAGGTTCAAGGGCATCTTCCTACATCGAAAACATGCATGAGAAACCCAGAAGATGGTACACCGTGTGATGGGGAAAGGTTTATACAACGCACCTCATTTCTCATCTCCTTGTGCTCGGGTTTGCCATTCCAGCCACTTTACTAGCAATCTCCCTACTTGGAGCATCAACACCTTTAACCTCCTGTTCCGTACAGGTTGCAATTTGTCCTGAGGATGAACGGGAAGACGGGGAACCAATGAGAGACTAGCTCTTGGTGTTGGGACAGGCACAGGTCACTGTATATTCCCATCAGGAAGAAGAATTAACCACAGGCTCAGCCTTCCCCCCGGAACCAGAACAGGGCCTGAAGCCATCCTGCGCTTTTGCGGCCACCTCCCAAAAAAGCGAGTTGTAAAATGGAGCTTCAGGGCACTGCAATTCACAATCCTACAGAGTTATAAATGATAACTCTCGTCCACAAATATATTGAGGGAAGGCAAAGACGAGGAATTGAAATCAAGGCAGAATTGCAGGAAACAGATTTCAGGAGGTAGATTCGAATTGCCTTTAAAGCACATGAAAAGCGCCAAAACGTTGACAATCATGCCCTTGGCCAAAAAGGGCGTATGCGTTTTTTCCTGAATATATTCAGGAAAAAACGCATACGCCCTTTTTGGCCAACCAAGCAACCTGGAAGGCAAATCAGTGCTACAAAGAAGTCTCGCTTCCCATCGGTCAAAAGGCCCATGCTGAAAAAAGTTTCAAAACCAGAAATGCAGGACAGGCCATGGAGAAATGGGAGCCTTGCTACACTGATGGGCGGGATGTAAATTGCCAACAGCCACTCTGGAGAAGGGTACGGTGTGTCCTGAAACAGCTAAAAAACACAGCTTAGAGGGCATAGGGCACTTCCACGCATGGGGGTATAAAGTGGGAAAATTAAAAATCAGCAAGACACAAGCACCCCATAGTTTAGGGCTGCTCTGTTGACAAGGACCTCCACTTCATTCCACCTTAAATATCCCAGGAAAGCGAAAAATGGATAAAAAAGTTGTAGTCCTTATGTAAAATGGAATATCACTCAGCCATGAAATCAATATCATAAGGCTAGTAGCAGTATGATGAGTGGATTTAGGTACGACGATTCTAAGTGAAATAAGTCACACAGAAAAGGACACTTCTCATAAGGTGTCACTTATAGAGGGAATGTAAAAACCGTTACACTTGAACTGAATTACAAAACAGAACAGAGTCACACATGCAGAAAACACACTATGGCTGCTTAACGGGAAAGGTGAGGTGGGGTGATACATAAAAAAAGAGTTTCAAATTAGCTCAGATACCGTTGCATAAACCCAATATGTAATAGACAAAACCTACTCCTTGCTCAGAGAACTGGACTCAACACGCCTGATTCACCACACAAGAATATATCTGACTAGTAATAATCTTAAAACCTATGAATTGATATCTCTCTGTTAGTGTGTCAAGTGGGTGTAAAGGGGCAAAAACACAGCCGTGAAAAGCAGCTAAACCCCATTATAAAAATAAATTACTTTTAAAAACCCATGAAACAAAGACAGGGAAAGAGAGAGAAATTCTTACACAATTCGTTCAGGGGCTGTGATGCAACCTGGATTGACCATATCTAGACCCACAGCTGGATGAGACATAAGGGTGGACACTCTTGGGGCTGAGAGGTTTGGTGAAGTTGGGTGAGCAAACGCAGACCCTTTAAAGTAATACTGCTTGCTACCCATCGCATGGGTCCCAAATCTCCAGGTTCAAGGGCATCTTCCTACATCGAAAACAGGCATGAGAAACCCAGAAGATGGTACACCGTGTGATGGGGAAAGGTTTCTAAAACGCACCTCATTTCTCATCTCCTTGTGCTCGGGTTCGCCATTCCAGCCACTTTACTAGCAATCTCCCTACGTGGAGCATCAGCACCTTTAACCTCCTGTTCCGTACAGGTTGCAGTTTGTCCTGAGGATGAATGGGAAGACGGGGAACCAATGAGACACTAGCTCTTGGTGTTGGGACAGGCACAGGTCACTCTATTTTCCCATCAAGAAGAAGAATTAACCACAGGCTCAGCCTTCCCCCCGGAACCAGAACAGGGCCTGAAGCCATCCTGCGCTTTTGCGGCCAGCTCCCAAAAAAGCGAGTAGTAAAATGGAGCTTCAGGGCACTGCAATTCACAAACCTGCAGAGTTATAAATGATAACTCTCGTCCACAAATATATTGAGGGAAGGCAAAGAAGAGGATTTGAAGTCAAGGCAGAATTGCAGGAAACAGATTTTAGGAGGTAGATTCAAATCGCCTTTAAAGCACAGGAAAAGCGGCAAAACGTTGACAATGATGCCCTTGGCCAAAAAGGGCGTATGCGTTTTTTCCTGAATATATTCAGGAAAAAACGCATACGCCCTTTTTGGCCAACCAAGCAACCTGGAAAGGCAAATCAGTGCTACAAAGAAGTCTTGCTTCCCATCGGTCAAAAGGGTCATGCTGAAAAAAGTTTCAAAACCAGAAATGCAGGACAGGCCATGGAGAAATGGGAGCCTTGCTACACTGATGGGCGGGATGTAAATTGCCAACAGCCACTCTGGAGAAGGGTACGGTGTGTCCTGAAACAGCTAAAAAACACAGCTTAGAGAGCATAGGGCACTTCCACGCATCGGGGTAAAAAGTGGGAAAATTAAAAATCAGCAAGACACAAGCACCCCATAGTTTAGGGCTGCTCTGTTGACAAGGACCTCCACTTCATTCCACCTTAAATATCCCAGGAAAGAGAAAAATGGATAAAAAAGTTGTAGTCCTTATGTAAATTGGAATATCACTCAGCCATGAAATCAATATCATAAGGCTAGTAGCAGCATGATGAGTGGATTTAGTTACGACGATTCTAAGTGAAATAAGTCACACAGTAAAGGACACTTCTCATAAGGTGTCACTTATAGAGGGAATGTAAAAACCGTTACACTTGAACTGAATTACAAAACAGAACAGAGTGACACATGCAGAAAACACACTATGGCTGCTTAACGGGAAAGGGGAGGTGGGGAGATACATAAAACAAGAGTTTCAAATTAGATCAGATACCGTTCCATAAACCCAATATGTAACAGACAAGACCTACTCCTTGCTCAGAGAACTGGACTCAACACGCCCGATTCACCGCCCAAGAATATATCTGACTAGTAATAATCTTAAAACCTATGTATTGATATCTCTCTATTAGTGTGTCAAGTGGGTGTAAAGCGGCATAAACACAGCCGTGAAAAGCAGCTAAACCCCATTATAAAAATAAATTACTTTTAAAAACCCATGAAACAAAGACAGGGAAAGAGAGAGAAATTCTTACACAATTCGTTCAGGGGCTTTGATGCAACCTGGATTGACCATATGTACACCCACAGCTGGATGAGACATAAGGGTGGACACTCTTGGGGCTGAGAGGTTTGGTGAAGTTGGGTGAGCAAACGCAGACCCTTTAAAGTAGTACTGCGTGCTTCCCGTCGCATGGGTCCCAAATCTCCAGGTTCAAGGGCATCTTCCTACATCGAAAACATGCATGAGAAACCCAGAAGATGGTACACCGTGTGATGGGGAAAGGTTTCTAAAACGCACCTCATTTCTCATCTCCTTGTGCTCGGGTTCGCCATTCCAGCCACTTTATTAGCAATCTCCCTACGTGGAGGATCAGCACCTTTAACCTCCTGTTCCGTACAGGTTGCAATTTGTCCTGAGGATGAATGGGAAGACGGGGAACCAATGAGAGACTAGCTCTTGGTGTTGGGACAGGCACAGGTCACTCTATTTTCCCATCAGGAAGAAGAATTAACCACAGGCTCACCCTGCCCACTGGAACCAGAACAGGGCCTGAAGCCATCCTGCGCTTTTGCGGCCAGCTCCCAAAAAAGCGAGTTGTAAAATGGAGCTTCAGGGCACAGCAATTCACAAACCTGCAGAGTTATAAATGATAACTCTCGTCCACAAATATATTGAGGGAAAGCAAAGAAGAGGATTTGAAATCAAGGCAGAATTGCAGGAAACAGATTTCAGGAGGTAGATTCGAATCGCCTTTAAAGCACATGAAAAGCGGCAAAACGTTGACAATGATGCCCTTGGCCAAAAAGGGCGTATGCGTTTTTTCCTGAATATATTCAGGAAAAAACGCATACGCACTTTTTGGCCAACCAAGCAACCTGGAAAGGCAAATCAGCGCTACAATGAAGTCTCGCTTCCCATCCATCAAAAAGGCCATGCTGCAAAAAGTGTCAAAACCAGAAATGCAGGACAGGCCATGGAGAAATGGGAGCCTTGCTACACTGATGGGCGGGATGTAAATTGCCAACAGCCACTCTGGAGAAGGGTACGGTGTGTCCTGAAACAGCTAAAAATCACAGCTTAGAGAGCATAGGGCACTTCCACGCATGGGGGTATAAAGTGGGAAAATTAAAAATCAGCAAGACACAAGCACCCCAAAGTTTAGGGCTGCTCTGTTGACAAGGACCTCCACTTCATTCCACCTTAAATATCCCAGGAAAGAGAAAAATGGATAAAAAAGTTGTGGTCCTTATGTACGATGGAATATCACTCATCCATGAAATCAATATCATAAGGCTAGTAGCAGCATGATGAGTGGATTTAGGTACGACGATTCTAAGTGAAATAAGTCACACAGAAAAGGACACTTCTCATAAGGTGTCACTTATAGAGGGAATGTAAAAACCGTTACACTTGAACTGAATTACAAAACAGAACAGAGTGACACATGCAGAAAACACACTATGGCTGCTTAACGGGAAAGGGGAGGTGGGGAGATACATAAAACAAGAGTTTCAAATTAGATCAGATACAGTTCCATAAACCCAATATGTAACAGACAAGACCTACTCCTTGCTCAGAGAACTGGAATCAACACGCCCAATTCACCGCCCAAGAATATATCTGACTAGTAATAATCTTAAAACCTATGTATTGATATCTCTCTATTAGTGTGTCAAGTGGGTGTAAAGCGGCATAAACACAGCTGTGAAAAGCAGCTAAACCCCATTATAAAAATAAATTACTTTTAAAAACCCATGAAACAAAGACAGGAAAAGAGATAGAAATTCTTACACAATTCGTTCAGGAGCTTTGATGCAACCTGGATTGACCATATCTAGACCCACAGCTGGATGAGACATAAGGGTGGACACTCTTGGGGCTGAGAGGTTTGGTGAAGTTGGGTGAGCAAACGCAGACCCTTTAAAGTAGTACGGCGTGCTACCCGTCGCATGGGTCCCAAATCTCCAGGTTCAAGGGCATCTTCCTACATCGAAAACAGGCATGAGAAACCCAGAAGATGGTACACCGTGTGATGGGGAAAGGTTTCTAAAACGCACCTCATTTCTCATCTCCTTGTGCTCGGGTTTGCCATTCCAGCCACTTTACTAGCAATCTCCCTACTTGGAGCATCAGCACCTTTAACCTCCTGTTCTGTATAGGTTGCAATTTGTCCTGAGGATGAACCGGAAGACGGGGAACCAAAGAGAGACTAGCTCTTGGTGTTGGGACAGGCACAGGTCACTCTATTTTCCCATCAGGAAGAAGAATTAACCACAGGCTCAGCCTGCCCCCCGGAACCAGAACAGGGCCTGAAGCCATCCTGCGCTTTTGCGGCCAGCTCCCAAAAAAGCGAGTTGTAAAATGGAGCTTCAGGGCACTGCAATTCACAAACCTGCAGAGTTATAAATGATAACTCTCGTCCACAAATATATTGAGTGAAGGCAAAGAAGAGGATTTGAAGTCAAGCAGAATTGCAGGAAACAGATTTTAGGAGGTAGATTCGAATCGCCTTTAAAGCACATGAAAAGTGGCAAAACGTTGACAATGATGCCCTTGGCCAAAAAGGGCGTATGCGTTTTTTCCTGAATATATTCAGGAAAAAACGCATACGCCCTTTTTGGCCAACCAAGCAACCTGGAAAGGCAAATCAGCGCTACAAAGAAGTCTCGCTTCCCATCGGTCAAAAGGGCCATGCTGAAAATGTTTCAAAACCAGAAATGCAGGACAGGCCATGGAGAAATGGGAGCCTTGCTACACTGATGGGCGGGATGTAAATTGCCAGCAGCCACTCTGGAGAAGGGTACGGTGTGTCCTGAAACAGCTAAAAAACACAGATTAGAGAGCATAGGGCACTTCCACGCATGGGGGTATAAAGTGGGAAAATTAAAAATCAGCAAGACACAAGCACCCCATAGTTTAGGGCTGCTCTGTTGACAAGGACCTCCACTTCATTCCACCTTAAATATCCCAGGAAAGCGAAAAATGGATTAAAAAGTTGTAGTCCTTATGTACAATGGAATATCACTCAGCCATGAAATCAATATCATAAGGCTAGTAGCAGCATGATGAGTGGATTTAGGTACGACGATTCTAAGTGAAATAAGTCACACAGAAAAGGACACTTCTCATAAGGTGTCACTTATAGAGGGAATGTAAAAACCTTTACACTTGAACTGAATTACAAAACAGAACAGAGTCACACATGCAGAAAACACACTATGGCTGCTTAACTGGAAAGGTGAGGTGGGGTGATACATAAAACAAGAGTTTCAAATTAGCTCAGATACCGTTCCATAAACCCAATATGTAATAGACAAAACCTACTCCTTGCTCAGAGAACTGGACTCAACACGCCGGATTCACCGGAGAAGAATATATCTGACTAGTAATAATCTTAAAACCTATGAATTGATATCTCTCTGTTAGTGTGTCAAGTGGGTGTAAAGCGGCATAAACACAGCCGTGAAAAGCAGCTAAAGCCCATTATAAAAATAAATTACTTTTAAATACCCATGAAACAAAGACAGTGAAAGAGAGAGAAAGTCTTACACAATTCGTTCAGGGGCTGTGATGCAACCTGGATTGACCATATCTAGACCCACAGCTGGATGAGACATAAGGGTGGACACTCTTGGGGCTGAGAGGTTTGGTGAAGTTGGGTGAGCAAACGCAGACCCTTTAAAGTAGTACTGCGTGCTACCCGTCGCATGGGTCCCAAATCTCCAGGTTCAAGGGCATCTTCCTACATCGAAAACAGGCATGAGAAACCCAGAAGATGGTACACCGTGTGATGGGGAAAGGTTTCTAAAACGCACCTCATTTCTCATCTCCTTGTGCTCGGGTTTGCCATTCCAGCCACTTTACTAGCAATCTCCCTACTTGGAGCATCAGCACCTTTAACCTCCTGTTCTGTACAGGTTGCAATTTGTCCTGAGGATGAACCGGAAGACGGGGAACCAATGAGAGACTAGCTCTTGGTGTTGGGACAGGCACAGGTCACTCTATTTTCCCATCAGGATGAAGAATTAACCACAGGCTCAGCCTGCCCCCCGGAACCAGAACAGGGCCTGAAGCCATCCTGCGCTTTTGCGGCCAGCTCCCAAAAAAGCGAGTTGTAAAATGGAGCTTCAGGGCACTGCAATTCACAAACCTGCAGAGTTATAAATGATAACTCTCGTCCACAAATATATTGAGTGAAGGCAAAGAAGAGGATTTGAAGTCAAGCAGAATTGCAGGAAACAGATTTTAGGAGGTAGATTCGAATCGCCTTTAAAGCACATGAAAAGCGGCAAAACGTTGACAATGATGCCCTTGGCCAAAAAGGGCGTATGCGTTTTTTCCTGAATATATTCAGGAAAAAACGCATACGCCCTTTTTGGCCAACCAAGCAACCTGGAAAGGCCAATCAGCGCTACAAAGAAGTCTCGCTTCCCATCGGTCAAAAGGGCCATGCTGAAAATGTTTCAAAACCAGAAATGCAGGACAGGCCATGGAGAAATGGGAGCCTTGCTACACTGATGGGCGGGATGTAAATTGCCAGCAGCCACTCTGGAGAAGGGTACGGTGTGTCCTGAAACAGCTAAAAAACACAGCTTAGAGAGCATAGGGCACTTCCACGCATGGGGGTATAAAGTGGGAAAATTAAAAATCAGCAAGACACAAGCACCCCATAGTTTAGGGCTGCTCTGTTGATAAGGACCTCCACTTCATTCCACCTTAAATATCCCAGGAAAGCGAAAAATGGATAAAAAAGTTGTAGTCCTTATGTACAATGGAATATCACTCAGCCATGAAATCAATATCATAAGGCTAGTAGCAGCATGATGAGTGGATTTAGGTACGACGATTCTAAGTGAAATAAGTCACACAGAAAAGGACACTTCTCATAAGGTGTCACTTATAGAGGGAATGTAAAAACCTTTACACTTGAACTGAATTACAAAACAGAACAGAGTCACACATGCAGAAAACACACTATGGCTGCTTAACTGGAAAGGTGAGGTGGGGTGATACATAAAACAAGAGTTTCAAATTAGCTCAGATACCGTTCCATAAACCCAATATGTAATAGACAAAACCTACTCCTTGCTCAGAGAACTGGACTCAACACGCCGGATTCACCGGACAAGAATATATCTGACTAGTAATAATCTTAAAACCTATGAATTGATATCTCTCTGTTAGTGTGTCAAGTGGGTGTAAAGCGGCATAAACACAGCCGTGAAAAGCAGCTAAAGCCCATTATAAAAATAAATTACTTTTAAATACCCATGAAACAAAGACAGTGAAAGAGAGAGAAAGTCTTACACAATTCGTTCAGGGGCTGTGATGCAACCTGGATTGACCATATCTAGACCCACAGCTGGATGAGACATAAGGGTGGACACTCTTGGGGCTGAGAGGTTTGGTGAAGTTGGGTGAGCAAACGCAGACCCTTTAAAGTAGTACTGCGTGCTACCCGTCGCATGGGTCCCAAATCTCCAGGTTCAAGGGCATCTTCCTACATCGAAAACAGGCATGAGAAACCCAGAAGATGGTACACCGTGTGATGGGGAAAGGTTTCTAAAACGCACCTCATTTCTCATCTCCTTGTGCTCGGATTCGCCATTCCAGCCAGTTTACTAGCAATCTCCCTATGTGGAGCATCAGCACCTTTAACCTCCTGTTCCGTACAGGTTGCAATTTGTCCTGAGGATGAATGGGAAGACGGGGAACCAATGAGAGACTAGCTCTTGGTGTTGGGACAGGCACAGGTCACTCTATTTTCCCATCAAGAAGAAGAATTAACCACAGGCTCAGCCTGCCCCCCGGAACCAGAACAGGGCCTGAAGCCATCCTGCGCTTTTGCGGCCAGCTCCCAAAAAAGCAAGTTGTAAAATGGAGCTTCAGGGCACAGCAATTCACAAACCTGCAGAGTTATAAATGATAACTCTCGTCCACAAATATATTGAGGGAAGGCAAAGAAGAGGATTTAAAGTCAAGGCAGAATTGCAGGAAACAGATTTTAGGAGGTAGATTCGAATCGCCTTTAAAGCACAGGAAAAGCGGCAAAACGTTGACAATGATGCCCTTGGCCAAAAAGGGCGTATGCGTTTTTTCCTGAATATATTCAGGAAAAAACGCATACGCACTTTTTGGCCAACCAAGCAACCTGGAAAGGCAAATCAGTGCTACAAAGAAGTCTTGCTTCCCATCGGTCAAAAGGGCCATGCTGAAAAAAGTTTCAAAACCAGAAATGCAGGACAGGCCATGGAGAAATGGGAGCCTTGCTACACTGATGGGCGGGATGTAAATTGCCAACAGCCACTCTGGAGAAGGGTACGGTGTGTCCTGAAACAGCTAAAAAACACAGCTTAGAGAGCTTAGGGCACTTCCACGCATGGGGGTATAAAGTGGGAAAATTAAAAATCAGCAAGACACAAGCACCCCATAGTTTAGGGCTGCTCTGTTGACAAGGACCTCCACTTCATTCCACCTTAAATATCCCAGGAAAGCGAAAAATGGATAAAAAAGTTGTAGTCCTTATGTAAAATGGAATATCACTCAGCCATGAAATCAATATCATAAGGCTAGTAGCAGCATGATGAGTGGATTTAGGTACGACGATTCTAAGTGAAATAAGTCACACAGAAAAGGACACTTCTCATAAGGTGTCACTTATAGAGGGAATGTAAAAACCGTTACACTTGAACTGAATTACAAAACAGAACAGAGTGACACATGCAGAAAACACACTATGGCTGCTTAACGGGAAAGGGGAGGTGGGGAGATACATAAAACAAGTGTTTCAAATTAGATCAGATACCGTTCCATAAACCCAATATGTAACAGACAAGACCTACTCCTTGCTCAGAGAACTGGACTCAACACGCCCGATTCACCGCACAAGAATATATCTGACTAGTAATAATCTTAAAACCTATGTATTGATATCTCTCTGTTAGTGTGTCAAGTGGGTGTAAAGCGGCATAAACACAGCCGTGAAAAGCAGCTAAACCCCATTATAAAAATAAATTACTTTTAAAAACCCATGAAACAAAGACAGGGAAAGAGAGAGAAATTCTTACACAATTCGTTCAGGGGCTTTGATTCAACCTGGATTGACCATATCTAGACCCACAGCTGGATGAGACATAAGGGTGGACACTCTTGGGGCTGAGAGGTTTGGTGAGGTTGGGTGAGCAAACACAGACCCTTTAAAGTAATACTGCGTGGTACCCATCGCATGGGTCCCAAATCTCCAGGTTCAAGGGCATCTTCCTAAATCGAAAACATGCATGAGAAACCCAGAAGATGGTACACCGTGTGATGGGGAAAGGTTTCTAAAACGCACTTCATTTCTCATCTCCTTGTGCTCGGGTTTGCCATTCCAGCCACTTTACTAGCAATCTCCCTACTTGGAGCATCAGCACCTTTAACCTCCTGTTCCGTACAGGTTGCAATTAGTCCTGAGGATGAACGGGAAGAAGGGGAACCAATGAGAGACTAGCTCTTGGTGTTGGGACAGGCACAGGTCACTCTATTTTCCCATCAGGAAGAAGAATTAACCACAGGCTCAGCCTTCCCCCCGGAACCAGAACAGGGCCTGAAGCCATCCTGCGCTTTTGCGGCCAGCTCCCAAAAAAGCGACTTGTAAAATGGAGCTTCAGGGCACTGCAATTCACAAACCTGCAGAGTTATAAATGATAACTCTCGTCCACAAATATATTGAGGGAAGGCAAAGAAGAGGATTTGAAGTCAAGGCAGAATTGCAGGAAACAGATTTTAGGAGGTAGATTTGAATCGCCTTTAAAGCACAGGAAAAGCGGCAAAACGTTGACAATGATGCCCTTGGCCAAAAAGGGCGTATGCGTTTTTTCCTGAATATATTCAGGAAAAAACGCATACGCCCTTTTTGGCCAACCAAGCAACCTGGAAAGGCAAATCAGTGCTACAAAGAAGTCTTGCTTCCCATCGGTCAAAAGGGCCATGCTGAAAAAAGTTTCAAAACCAGAAATGCAGGACAGGCCATGGAGAAATGGGAGCCTTGCTACACTGATGGGCGGGATGTAAATTGCCAACAGCCACTCTGGAGAACGGTACGGTGTGTCCTGAAACAGCTAAAAAACACAGCTTAGAGAGCATAGGGCACTTCCACGCATGGGGGTATAAAGTGGGGAAATTAAAAATCAGCAAGACACAAGCACCCCATAGTTTAGGGCTGCTCTGTTGACAAGGACCTCCACTTCATTCCACCTTAAATATCCCAGGAAAGCGAAAAATGGATAAAAAAGTTGTAGTCCTTATGTAAAATGGAATATCACTCAGCCATGAAATCAATATCATAAGGCTAGTAGCAGCATGATGAGTGGATTTAGGTACGACGATTCTAAGTGAAATAAGTCACACAGAAAAGGACACTTCTCATAAGGTGTCACTTATAGAGGGAATGTAAAAACCGTTACACTTGAACTGAATTACAAAACAGAACAGAGTGACACATGCAGAAAACACACTATGGCTGCTTAACGGGAAAGGGGAGGTGGGGAGATACATAAAACAAGAGTTTCAAATTAGATCAGATACCGTTCCATAAACCCAATATGTAACAGACAAGACCTACTCCTTGCTCAGAGAACTGGACTCAACACGCCCGATTCACCGCACAAGAATATATCTGACTAGTAATAATCTTAAAACCTATGTAGTGATATCTCTCTATTAGTGTGTCAAGTGGGTGTAAAGCGGCATAAACACAGCCGTGAAAAGCAGCTAAACCCCATTATAAAAATAAATTACTTTTAAAAACCCATGAAACAAAGACAGGGAAAGAGAGAAGAATTCTTACACAATTCATTCAAGGGCTTTGATTCAACCTGGATTGACCATATCTAGACCCACAGGTGGATGAGACATAAGGGTGGACACTCTTGGGGCTGAGAGGTTTGGTGAGGTTGGGTGAGCAAACACAGACCCTTTAAAGTAATACTGCGTGGTACCCATCGCATGGGTCCCAAATCTCCAGGTTCAAGGGCATCTTCCTAAATCGAAAACATGCATGAGAAACCCAGAAGATGGTACACCGTGTGATGGGGAAAGGTTTCTAAAACGCACCTCATTTCTCATCTCCTTGTGCTCGGGTTTGCCATTCCAGCCACTTTACTAGCAATCTCCCTACTTGGAGCATCAGCACCTTTAACCTCCTGTTCCGTACAGGTTGCAATTTGTCCTGAGGATGAACGGGAAGAAGGGGAACCAATGAGAGACTAGCTCTTGGTGTTGGGACAGGCACAGGTCACTCTATTTTCCCATCAGGAAGAAGAATTAACCACAGGCTCAGCCTGCCCCCCGGAACCAGAACAGGGCCTGAAGCCCTCCTCCGCTTTTGCGGCCAGCTCCCAAAAAAGCGAGTTGTAAAATGGAGCTTCAGGGCACTGCAATTCACAAACCTGCAGAGTTATAAATGATAACTCTCGTCCACAAATATATTGAGTGAAGGCAAAGAAGAGGATTTGAAGTCAAGGCAGAATTGCAGGAAACAGATTTTAGGAGGTAGATTCGAATCGCCTTTAAAGCACATGAAAAGCGGCAAAACGTTGACAATGATGCCCTTGGCCAAAAAGGGCGTATGCGTTTTTTCCTGAATATATTCAGGAAAAAACGCATACGCCCTTTTTGGCCAACCAAGCAACCTGGAAAGGCCAATCAGCGCTACAAAGAAGTCTCGCTTCCCATCGGTCAAAAGGGCCATGCTGAAAATGTTTCAAAACCAGAAATGCAGGACAGGCCATGGAGAAATGGGAGCCTTGCTACACTGATGGGCGGGATGTAAATTGCCAGCAGCCACTCTGGAGAAGGGTACGGTGTGTCCTGAAACAGCTAAAAAACACAGCTTAGAGAGCATAGGGCACTTCCACGCATGGGGGTATAAAGTGGGAAAATTAAAAATCAGCAAGACACAAGCACCCCAAAGTTTAGGGATGCTCTGTTGACAAGGACCTCCACTTCATTCCACCTTAAATATCCCAGGAAAGCGAAAAATGGATAAAAAATGTGAAGTCCTTATGTACAATGGCATACCACTCAGCCATGAAATCAATGTCATAAGGCTAGTAGCAGCATGATGAGTGGATTTAGGTACGACGATTCTAAGTGAAATAAGTCACACAGAAAAGGACACTTCTCATAAGGTGTCACTTATAGAGGGAATGTAAAAACCGTTACACTTGAACTGAATTACAAAACAGAACAGAGTCACACATGCAGAAAACACACTATGGCTGCTTAACGGGAAAGCGAGGTGGGGTGATACATAAAGCAAGAGTTTCAAATTAGCTCAGATACCGTTCCATAAACCCAATATGTAATAGACAAGACCTACTCCTTGCTCAGAGAACTGGACTCAACACGCCCGATTCACCGCACAAGAATATATCTGACTAGTAATAATCATAAAACCTATGTATTGATATCTCTCTGTTAGTGTGTCAAGTGGGTGTAAAGCGGCATAAACACAGCCGTGAAAAGCAGCTAAACCCCATTATAAAAATAAATTTCTTTAAAAAACCCATGAAACAAAGACAGTGAAAGAGAGAGAAATTCTTACACAATTCGTTCAGGGGCTGTGATGCAACCTGGGTTGACCATATCTAGACCCACAGCTGGATGAGACATAAGGGTGGATACTCTTGGGGAGGAGAGGTTTGGTGAGGTTGGGTGAGCAAACGCAGACCCTTTAAAGTAATACTGCGTGCTACCCATCGCATGGGTCCCAAATCTCCAGGTTCAAGGGCATCTTCCTACATCGAAAACATGCATGAGAAACCAAGAAGATGGTACACCGTGTGTTGGGGAAAGGTTTCTAAAATGCACCTCATTTCTCATCTCCTTGTACTCGGGTTCGCCATTCCAGCCACTTTAGTAGCAATCTCCCAACTTGGAGCATCAGCATCTTTAACCTCCTGTTCCGTACAGGTTGCAATTTGTCCTGAGGATGAACGGGAAGACGGGGAACCAATGAGAGACTAGCTCTTGGTGTTGGGACAGGCACAGGTCACTCTATTTTCCCATCAGGAAGAAGAATTAACCACAGGCTCAGCCTGCCCCCCGGAACCAGAACAGGGCCTGAAGCCATCCTGCGCTTTTGCGGCCAGCTCCCAAAAAAGCGAGTTGTAAAATGGAGCTTCAGGGCACTGCAATTCACAAACCTGCAGAGTTATAAATGATAACTCTCGTCCACAAATATATTGAGTGAAGGCAAAGAAGAGGATTTGAAGTCAAGCAGAATTGCAGGAAACAGATTTTAGGAGGTAGATTCGAATCGCCTTTAAAGCACATGAAAAGCGGCAAAACGTTGACAATGATGCCCTTGGCCAAAAAGGGCGTATGCGTTTTTTCCTGAATATATTCAGGAAAAAACGCATACGCCCTTTTTGGCCAACCAAGCAACCTGGAAAGGCCAATCAGCGCTACAAAGAAGTCTCGCTTCCCATCGTTCAAAAGGGCCATGCTGAAAATGTTTCAAAACCAGAAATGCAGGACAGGCCATGGAGAAATGGGAGCCTTGCTACACTGATGGGCGGGATGTAAATTGCCAGCAGCCACTCTGGAGAAGGGTACGGTGTGTCCTGAAACAGCTAAAAAACACAGCTTAGAGAGCATAGGGCACTTCCACGCATGGGGGTATAAAGTGGGAAAATTAAAAATCAGCAAGACACAAGCACCCCATAGTTTAGGGCTGCTCTGTTGATAAGGACCTCCACTTCATTCCACCTTAAATATCCCAGGAGAGCGAAAAATGGATAAAAAAGTTGTAGTCCTTATGTACAATGGAATATCACTCAGCCATGAAATCAATATCATAAGGCTAGTAGCAGCATGATGAGTGGATTTAGGTACGACGATTCTAAGTGAAATAAGTCACACAGAAAAGGACACTTCTCATAAGGTGTCACTTATAGAGGGAATGTAAAAACCTTTACACTTGAACTGAATTACAAAACAGAACAGAGTCACACATGCAGAAAACACACTATGGCTGCTTAACTGGAAAGGTGAGGTGGGGTGATACATAAAACAAGAGTTTCAAATTAGCTCAGATACCGTTCCATAAACCCAATATGTAATAGACAAAACCTACTCCTTGCTCAGAGAACTGGACTCAACACGCCGGATTCACCGGACAAGAATATATCTGACTAGTAATAATCTTAAAACCTATGAATTGATATCTCTCTGTTAGTGTGTCAAGTGGGTGTAAAGCGGCATAAACACAGCCGTGAAAAGCAGCTAAAGCCCATTATAAAAATAAATTACTTTTAAATACCCATGAAACAAAGACAGTGAAAGAGAGAGAAAGTCTTACACAATTCGTTCAGGGGCTGTGATGCAACCTGGATTGACCATATCTAGACCCACAGCTGGATGAGACATAAGGGTGGACACTCTTGGGGCTGAGAGGTTTGGTGAAGTTGGGTGAGCAAACGCAGACCCTTTAAAGTAGTACTGCGTGCTACCCGTCGCATGGGTCCCAAATCTCCAAGTTCAAGGGCATCTTCCTACATCGAAAACAGGCATGAGAAACCCAGAAGATGGTACACCGTGTGATGGGGAAAGGTTTCTAAAACGCACCTCATTTCTCATCTCCTTGTGCTCGGATTCGCCATTCCAGCCAGTTTACTAGCAATCTCCCTATGTGGAGCATCAGCACCTTTAACCTCCTGTTCCGTACAGGTTGCAATTTGTCCTGAGGATGAATGGGAAGACGGGGAACCAATGAGAGACTAGCTCTTGGTGTTGGGACAGGCACAGGTCACTCTATTTTCCCATCAAGAAGAAGAATTAACCACAGGCTCAGCCTGCCCCCCGGAACCAGAACAGGGCCTGAAGCCATCCTGCGCTTTTGCGGCCAGCTCCCAAAAAAGCAAGTTGTAAAATGGAGCTTCAGGGCACAGCAATTCACAAACCTGCAGAGTTATAAATGATAACTCTCGTCCACAAATATATTGAGGGAAGGCAAAGAAGAGGATTTAAAGTCAAGGCAGAATTGCAGGAAACAGATTTTAGGAGGTAGATTCGAATCGCCTTTAAAGCACAGGAAAAGCGGCAAAACGTTGACAATGATGCCCTTGGCCAAAAAGGGCGTATGCGTTTTTTCCTGAATATATTCAGGAAAAAACGCATACGCACTTTTTGGCCAACCAAGCAACCTGGAAAGGCAAATCAGTGCTACAAAGAAGTCTTGCTTCCCATCGGTCAAAAGGGCCATGCTGAAAAAAGTTTCAAAACCAGAAATGCAGGACAGGCCATGGAGAAATGGGAGCCTTGCTACACTGATGGGCGGGATGTAAATTGCCAACAGCCACTCTGGAGAAGGGTACGGTGTGTCCTGAAACAGCTAAAAAACACAGCTTAGAGAGCTTAGGGCACTTCCACGCATGGGGGTATAAAGTGGGAAAATTAAAAATCAGCAAGACACAAGCACCCCATAGTTTAGGGCTGCTCTGTTGACAAGGACCTCCACTTCATTCCACCTTAAATATCCCAGGAAAGCGAAAAATGGATAAAAAAGTTGTAGTCCTTATGTAAAATGGAATATCACTCAGCCATGAAATCAATATCATAAGGCTAGTAGCAGCATGATGAGTGGATTTAGGTACGACGATTCTAAGTGAAATAAGTCACACAGAAAAGGACACTTCTCATAAGGTGTCACTTATAGAGGGAATGTAAAAACCGTTACACTTGAACTGAATTACAAAACAGAACAGAGTGACACATGCAGAAAACACACTATGGCTGCTTAACGGGAAAGGGGAGGTGGGGAGATACATAAAACAAGTGTTTCAAATTAGATCAGATACCGTTCCATAAACCCAATATGTAACAGACAAGACCTACTCCTTGCTCAGAGAACTGGACTCAACACGCCCGATTCACCGCACAAGAATATATCTGACTAGTAATAATCTTAAAACCTATGTATTGATATCTCTCTGTTAGTGTGTCAAGTGGGTGTAAAGCGGCATAAACACAGCCGTGAAAAGCAGCTAAACCCCATTATAAAAATAAATTACTTTTAAAAACCCATGAAACAAAGACAGGGAAAGAGAGAGAAATTCTTACACAATTCGTTCAGGGGCTTTGATTCAACCTGGATTGACCATATCTAGACCCACAGGTGGATGAGACATAAGGGTGGACACTCTTGGGGCTGAGAGGTTTGGTGAGGTTGGGTGAGCAAACACAGACCCTTTAAAGTAATACTGCGTGGTACCCATCGCATGGGTCCCAAATCTCCAGGTTCAAGGGCATCTTCCTAAATCGAAAACATGCATGAGAAACCCAGAAGATGGTACACCGTGTGATGGGGAAAGGTTTCTAAAACGCACTTCATTTCTCATCTCCTTGTGCTCGGGTTTGCCATTCCAGCCACTTTACTAGCAATCTCCCTACTTGGAGCATCAGCACCTTTAACCTCCTGTTCCGTACAGGTTGCAATTAGTCCTGAGGATGAACGGGAAGAAGGGGAACCAATGAGAGACTAGCTCTTGGTGTTGGGACAGGCACAGGTCACTCTATTTTCCCATCAGGAAGAAGAATTAACCACAGGCTCAGCCTTCCCCCCGGAACCAGAACAGGGCCTGAAGCCATCCTGCGCTTTTGCGGCCAGCTCCCAAAAAAGCGACTTGTAAAATGGAGCTTCAGGGCACTGCAATTCACAAACCTGCAGAGTTATAAATGATAACTCTCGTCCACAAATATATTGAGGGAAGGCAAAGAAGAGGATTTGAAGTCAAGGCAGAATTGCAGGAAACAGATTTTACGAGGTAGATTTGAATCGCCTTTAAAGCACAGGAAAAGCGGCAAAACGTTGACAATGATGCCCTTGGCCAAAAAGGGCGTATGCGTTTTTTCCTGAATATATTCAGGAAAAAACGCATACGCCCTTTTTGGCCAACCAAGCAACCTGGAAAGGCAAATCAGTGCTACAAAGAAGTCTTGCTTCCCATCGGTCAAAAGGGCCATGCTGAAAAAAGTTTCAAAACCAGAAATGCAGGACAGGCCATGGAGAAATGGGAGCCTTGCTACACTGATGGGCGGGATGTAAATTGCCAACAGCCACTCTGGAGAACGGTACGGTGTGTCCTGAAACAGCTAAAAAACACAGCTTAGAGAGCATAGGGCACTTCCACGCATGGGGGTATAAAGTGGGGAAATTAAAAATCAGCAAGACACAAGCACCCCATAGTTTAGGGCTGCTCTGTTGACAAGGACCTCCACTTCATTCCACCTTAAATATCCCAGGAAAGCGAAAAATGGATAAAAAAGTTGTAGTCCTTATGTAAAATGGAATATCACTCAGCCATGAAATCAATATCATAAGGCTAGTAGCAGCATGATGAGTGGATTTAGGTACGACGATTCTAAGTGAAATAAGTCACACAGAAAAGGACACTTCTCATAAGGTGTCACTTATAGAGGGAATGTAAAAACCGTTACACTTGAACTGAATTACAAAACAGAACAGAGTGACACATGCAGAAAACACACTATGGCTGCTTAACGGGAAAGGGGAGGTGGGGAGATACATAAAACAAGAGTTTCAAATTAGATCAGATACCGTTCCATAAACCCAATATGTAACAGACAAGACCTACTCCTTGCTCAGAGAACTGGACTCAACACGCCCGATTCACCGCACAAGAATATATCTGACTAGTAATAATCTTAAAACCTATGTAGTGATATCTCTCTATTAGTGTGTCAAGTGGGTGTAAAGCGGCATAAACACAGCCGTGAAAAGCAGCTAAACCCCATTATAAAAATAAATTACTTTTAAAAACCCATGAAACAAAGACAGGGAAAGAGAGAAGAATTCTTACACAATTCATTCAAGGGCTTTGATTCAACCTGGATTGACCATATCTAGACCCACAGGTGGATGAGACATAAGGGTGGACACTCTTGGGGCTGAGAGGTTTGGTGAGGTTGGGTGAGCAAACACAGACCCTTTAAAGTAATACTGCGTGGTACCCATCGCATGGGTCCCAAATCTCCAGGTTCAAGGGCATCTTCCTAAATCGAAAACATGCATGAGAAACCCAGAAGATGGTACACCGTGTGATGGGGAAAGGTTTCTAAAACGCACCTCATTTCTCATCTCCTTGTGCTCGGGTTTGCCATTCCAGCCACTTTACTAGCAATCTCCCTACTTGGAGCATCAGCACCTTTAACCTCCTGTTCCGTACAGGTTGCAATTTGTCCTGAGGATGAACGGGAAGAAGGGGAACCAATGAGAGACTAGCTCTTGGTGTTGGGACAGGCACAGGTCACTCTATTTTCCCATCAGGAAGAAGAATTAACCACAGGCTCAGCCTGCCCCCCGGAACCAGAACAGGGCCTGAAGCCCTCCTCCGCTTTTGCGGCCAGCTCCCAAAAAAGCGAGTTGTAAAATGGAGCTTCAGGGCACTGCAATTCACAAACCTGCAGAGTTATAAATGATAACTCTCGTCCACAAATATATTGAGTGAAGGCAAAGAAGAGGATTTGAAGTCAAGGCAGAATTGCAGGAAACAGATTTTAGGAGGTAGATTCGAATCGCCTTTAAAGCACATGAAAAGCGGCAAAACGTTGACAATGATGCCCTTGGCCAAAAAGGGCGTATGCGTTTTTTCCTGAATATATTCAGGAAAAAACGCATACGCCCTTTTTGGCCAACCAAGCAACCTGGAAAGGCCAATCAGCGCTACAAAGAAGTCTCGCTTCCCATCGGTCAAAAGGGCCATGCTGAAAATGTTTCAAAACCAGAAATGCAGGACAGGCCATGGAGAAATGGGAGCCTTGCTACACTGATGGGCGGGATGTAAATTGCCAGCAGCCACTCTGGAGAAGGGTACGGTGTGTCCTGAAACAGCTAAAAAACACAGCTTAGAGAGCATAGGGCACTTCCACGCATGGGGGTATAAAGTGGGAAAATTAAAAATCAGCAAGACACAAGCACCCCAAAGTTTAGGGATGCTCTGTTGACAAGGACCTCCACTTCATTCCACCTTAAATATCCCAGGAAAGCGAAAAATGGATAAAAAATGTGAAGTCCTTATGTACAATGGCATACCACTCAGCCATGAAATCAATGTCATAAGGCTAGTAGCAGCATGATGAGTGGATTTAGGTACGACGATTCTAAGTGAAATAAGTCACACAGAAAAGGACACTTCTCATAAGGTGTCACTTATAGAGGGAATGTAAAAACCGTTACACTTGAACTGAATTACAAAACAGAACAGAGTCACACATGCAGAAAACACACTATGGCTGCTTAACGGGAAAGCGAGGTGGGGTGATACATAAAGCAAGAGTTTCAAATTAGCTCAGATACCGTTCCATAAACCCAATATGTAATAGACAAGACCTACTCCTTGCTCAGAGAACTGGACTCAACACGCCCGATTCACCGCACAAGAATATATCTGACTAGTAATAATCATAAAACCTATGTATTGATATCTCTCTGTTAGTGTGTCAAGTGGGTGTAAAGCGGCATAAACACAGCCGTGAAAAGCAGCTAAACCCCATTATAAAAATAAATTTCTTTAAAAAACCCATGAAACAAAGACAGTGAAAGAGAGAGAAATTCTTACACAATTCGTTCAGGGGCTGTGATGCAACCTGGGTTGACCATATCTAGACCCACAGCTGGATGAGACATAAGGGTGGATACTCTTGGGGAGGAGAGGTTTGGTGAGGTTGGGTGAGCAAACGCAGACCCTTTAAAGTAATACTGCGTGCTACCCATCGCATGGGTCCCAAATCTCCAGGTTCAAGGGCATCTTCCTACATCGAAAACATGCATGAGAAACCAAGAAGATGGTACACCGTGTGTTGGGGAAAGGTTTCTAAAATGCACCTCATTTCTCATCTCCTTGTACTCGGGTTCGCCATTCCAGCCACTTTAGTAGCAATCTCCCAACTTGGAGCATCAGCATCTTTAACCTCCTGTTCCGTACAGGTTGCAATTTGTCCTGAGGATGAACGGGAAGACGGGGAACCAATGAGAGACTAGCTCTTGGTGTTGGGACAGGCACAGGTCACTCTATTTTCCCATCAGGAAGAAGAATTAACCACAGGCTCAGCCTGCCCCCCGGGACCAGAACAGGGCCTGAAGCCATCCTGCGCTTTTGCGGCCACCTCCCAAAAAAGCGAGTTGTAAAATGGAGCTTCAGGGCACTGCAATTCACAATCCTACAGAGTTATAAATGATAACTCTCGTCCACAAATATATTGAGGGAAGGCAAAGACGAGGAATTGAAATCAAGGCAGAATTGCAGGAAACAGATTTCAGGAGGTAGATTCGAATCGCCTTTAAAGCACATGAAAAGCGCCAAAACGTTGACAATGATGCCCTTGGCCAAAAAGGGCGTATGCGTTTTTTCCTAAATATATTCAGGAAAAAACGCATACGCCCTTTTTGGCCAACCAAGCAACCTGGAAAGGCAAATCAGCGCTACAAAGAAGTCTCGCTTCCCATCGGTCAAAAGGGCCATGCTGAAAAAAGTGTCAAAACCAGAAATGCAGGACAGGCCATGGAGAAATGGGAGCCTTGCTACACTGATGGGCGGGATGTAAATTGCCAACAGCCACTCTTTAGAAGTGTACGGTGTGTCCTGAAACATCTAAAAAACACAGCTTAGAGAGCATAGGGCACTTCCACGCATGGGGGGATAAAGTGGGAAAATTAAAAATCAGCAAGACACAAGCACCCCAAAGTTAGGGATGCTCTGTTGACAAGGACCTCCACTTCATTCCACCTTAAATATCCCAGGAAAGCGAAAAATGGATAAAAAATTTGAAGTCCTTATGTACAATGGCATACCACTCAGCCATGAAATCAATGTCATAAGGCTAGTAGCAGCATGATGAGTGGATTTAGGTACGACGATTCTAAGTGAAATAAGTCACACAGAAAAGGACACTTCTCATAAGGTGTCACTTATAGAGGGAATGTAAAAACCGTTACACTTGAACTGAATTACAAAACAGAACAGAGTCACACATGCAGAAAACACACTATGGCTGCTTAACGGGAAAGCGAGGTGGGGTGATACATAAAGCAAGAGTTTCAAATTAGCTCAGATACCGTTCCATAAACCCAATATGTAATAGACAAGACCTACTCCTTGCTCAGAGAACTGGCCTCAACACGCCCGATTCACCGCACAAGAATATATCTGACTAGTAATAATCTTAAAACCTATTTATTGATATCTCTCTGTTAGTGTGTCAAGTGGGTGTAAAGCGGCATAAACACAGCCGTGAAAAGCAGCTAAACCCCATTATAAAAATAAATTTCTTTTAAAAACCCATGAAACAAAGACAGTGAAAGAGAGAGAAATTCTTACACAATTCGTTCAGGGGCTGTGATGCAACCTGGATTGACCATATCTAGACCCACAGCTGGATGAGACATAAGGGTGGATACTCTTGGGGCTGAGAGGTTTGGTGAGGTTGGGTGAGCAAACGCAGACCCTTTAAAATAATACTGCGTGCTACCCATCGCATGGGTCCCAAATCTCCAGGTTCAAGGGCATCTTCGTACATCGAAAACATGCATGAGAAACCAAGAAGATGGTACACCGTGTGTTGGGGAAAGGTTTCTAAAATGCACCTCATTTCTCATCTCCTTGTGCTCGGGTTCGCCATTCCAGTCACTTTAGTAGCAATCTCCCTACTTGGAGCATCAGCATCTTTAACCTCCTGTTCCGTACAGGTTGCAATTTGTCCTGAGGATGAACGGGAAGACGGGGAACCAATGAGAGACTAGCTCTTGGTGTTGGGACAGGCACAGGTCACTCTATTTTCCCATCAGGAAGAAGAATTAACCACAGGCTCAGCCTTCCCCCCGGAACCAGAACAGGGCCTGAAGCCATCCTGCGCTTTTGCGGCCAGCTCCCAAAAAAGCGAGTAGTAAAATGGAGCTTCAGGGCACTGCAATTCACAAACCTGCAGAGTTATAAATGATAACTCTCGTCCACAAATATATTGAGGGAAGGCAAAGAAGAGGATTTGAAGTCAAGGCAGAATTGCAGGAAACAGATTTTAGGAGGTAGAGTCGAATCGCCTTTAAAGCACAGGAAAAGCGGCAAAACGTTGACAATGATGCCCTTGGCCAAAAAGGGCGTATGCGTTTTTTCCTGAATATATTCAGGAAAAAACGCATACGCCCTTTTTGGCCAACCAAGCAACCTGGAAAGGCAAATCAGTGCTACAAAGAAGTCTTGCTTCCCATCGGTCAAAAGGGCCATGCTGAAAAAAGTTTCAAAACCAGAAATGCAGGACAGGCCATGGAGAAATGGGAGCCTTGCTACACTGATGGGCGGGATGTAAATTGCCAACAGCCACTCTGGAGAAGGGTACGGTGTGTCCTGAAACAGCTAAAAAACACAGCTTAGAGAGCTTAGGGCACTTCCACGCATGGGGGTATAAAGTGGGAAAATTAAAAATCAGCAAGACACAAGCACCCCATAGTTTAGGGCTGCTCTGTTGACAAGGACCTCCACTTCATTCCACCTTAAATATCCCAGGAAAGCGAAAAATGGATAAAAAAGTTGTAGTCCTTATGTAAAATGGAATATCACTCAGCCATGAAATCAATATCATAAGGCTAGTAGCAGCATGATGAGTGGATTTAGGTACGACGATTCTAAGTGAAATAAGTCACACAGAAAAGGACACTTCTCATAAGGTGTCACTTATAGAGGGAATGTAAAAACCGTTACACTTGAACTGAATTACAAAACAGAACAGAGTGACACATGCAGAAAACACACTATGGCTGCTTAACGGGAAAGGGGAGGTGGGGAGATACATAAAACAAGAGTTTCAAATTAGATCAGATACCGTTCCATAAACCCAATATGTAACAGACAAGACCTACTCCTTGCTCAGAGAACTGGACTCAACACGCCCGATTCACCGCACAAGAATATATCTGACTAGTAATAATCTTAAAACCTATGTATTGATATCTCTCTGTTAGTGTGTCAAGTGGGTGTAAAGCGGCATAAACACAGCCGTGAAAAGCAGCTAAACCCCATTATAAAAATAAATTACTTTTAAAAACCCATGAAACAAAGACAGGGAAAGAGAGAGAAATTCTTACACAATTCGTTCAGGGGCTTTGATTCAACCTGGATTGACCATATCTAGACCCACAGGTGGATGAGACATAAGGGTGGACACTCTTGGGGCTGAGAGGTTTGGTGAGGTTGGGTGAGCAAACACAGACCCTTTAAAGTAATACTGCGTGGTACCCATCGCATGGGTCCCAAATCTCCAGGTTCAAGGGCATCTTCCTAAATCGAAAACATGCATGAGAAACCCAGAAGATGGTACACCGTGTGATGGGGAAAGGTTTCTAAAACGCACTTCATTTCTCATCTCCTTGTGCTCGGGTTTGCCATTCCAGCCACTTTACTAGCAATCTCCCTACTTGGAGCATCAGCACCTTTAACCTCCTGTTCCGTACAGGTTGCAATTAGTCCTGAGGATGAACGGGAAGAAGGGGAACCAATGAGAGACTAGCTCTTGGTGTTGGGACAGGCACAGGTCACTCTATTTTCCCATCAGGAAGAAGAATTAACCACAGGCTCAGCCTTCCCCCGGGAACCAGAACAGGGCCTGAAGCCATCCTGCGCTTTTGCGGCCAGCTCCCAAAAAAGCGACTTGTAAAATGGAGCTTCAGGGCACTGCAATTCACAAACCTGCAGAGTTATAAATGATAACTCTCGTCCACAAATATATTGAGGGAAGGCAAAGAAGAGGATTTGAAGTCAAGGCAGAATTGCAGGAAACAGATTTTAGGAGGTAGATTTGAATCGCCTTTAAAGCACAGGAAAAGCGGCAAAACGTTGACAATGATGCCCTTGGCCAAAAAGGGCGTATGCGTTTTTTCCTGAATATATTCAGGAAAAAACGCATACGCCCTTTTTGGCCAACCAAGCAACCTGGAAAGGCAAATCAGTGCTACAAAGAAGTCTTGCTTCCCATCGGTCAAAAGGGCCATGCTGAAAAAAGTTTCAAAACCAGAAATGCAGGACAGGCCATGGAGAAATGGGAGCCTTGCTACACTGATGGGCGGGATGTAAATTGCCAACAGCCACTCTGGAGAACGGTACGGTGTGTCCTGAAACAGCTAAAAAACACAGCTTAGAGAGCATAGGGCACTTCCACGCATGGGGGTATAAAGTGGGGAAATTAAAAATCAGCAAGACACAAGCACCCCATAGTTTAGGGCTGCTCTGTTGACAAGGACCTCCACTTCATTCCACCTTAAATATCCCAGGAAAGCGAAAAATGGATAAAAAAGTTGTAGTCCTTATGTAAAATGGAATATCACTCAGCCATGAAATCAATATCATAAGGCTAGTAGCAGCATGATGAGTGGATTTAGGTACGACGATTCTAAGTGAAATAAGTCACAGAGAAAAGGACACTTCTCATAATGTGTCACTTATAGAGGGAATGTAAAAACCGTTACACTTGAACTGAATTACAAAACAGAACAGAGTGACACATGCAGAAAACACACTATGGCTGCTTAACGGGAAAGGGGAGGTGGGGAGATACATAAAACAAGAGTTTCAAATTAGATCAGATACCGTTCCATAAACCCAATATGTAACAGACAAGACCTACTCCTTGCTCAGAGAACTGGACTCAACACGCCCGATTCACCGCACAAGAATATATCTGACTAGTAATAATCTTAAAACCTATGTATTGATATCTCTCTGTTAGTGTGTCAAGTGGGTGTAAAGCGGCATAAACACAGCCGTGAAAAGCAGCTAAACCCCATTATAAAAATAAATTACTTTTAAAAACCCATGAAACAAAGACAGGGAAAGAGAGAGAAATTCTTACACAATTCGTTCAGGGGCTTTGATTCAACCTGGATTGACCATATCTAGACCCACAGGTGGATGAGACATAAGGGTGGACACTCTTGGGGCTGAGAGGTTTGGTGAGGTTGGGTGAGCAAACACAGACCCTTTAAAGTAATACTGCGTGGTACCCATCGCATGGGTCCCAAATCTCCAGGTTCAAGGGCATCTTCCTAAATCGAAAACATGCATGAGAAACCCAGAAGATGGTACACCGTGTGATGGGGAAAGGTTTCTAAAACGCACCTCATTTCTCATCTCCTTGTACTCGGGTTCGCCATTCCAGCCACTTTAGTAGCAATCTCCCAACTTGGAGCATCAGCATCTTTAACCTCCTGTTCCGTACAGGTTGCAATTTGTCCTGAGGATGAACGGGAAGACGGGGAACCAATGAGAGACTAGCTCTTGGTGTTGGGACAGGCACAGGTCACTCTATTTTCCCATCAGGAAGAAGAATTAACCACAGGCTCAGCCTGCCCCCCGGGACCAGAACAGGGCCTGAAGCCATCCTGCGCTTTTGCGGCCACCTCCCAAAAAAGCGAGTTGTAAAATGGAGCTTCAGGGCACTGCAATTCACAATCCTACAGAGTTATAAATGATAACTCTCGTCCACAAATATATTGAGGGAAGGCAAAGACGAGGAATTGAAATCAAGGCAGAATTGCAGGAAACAGATTTCAGGAGGTAGATTCGAATCGCCTTTAAAGCACATGAAAAGCGCCAAAACGTTGACAATGATGCCCTTGGCCAAAAAGGGCGTATGCGTTTTTTCCTGAATATATTCAGGAAAAAACGCATACGCCCTTTTTGGCCAACCAAGCAACCTGGAAAGGCAAATCAGCGCTACAAAGAAGTCTCGCTTCCCATCGGTCAAAAGGGCCATGCTGAAAAAAGTGTCAAAACCAGAAATGCAGGACAGGCCATGGAGAAATGGGAGCCTTGCTACACTGATGGGCGGGATGTAAATTGCCAACAGCCACTCTTTAGAAGTGTACGGTGTGTCCTGAAACATCTAAAAAACACAGCTTAGAGAGCATAGGGCACTTCCACGCATGGGGGGATAAAGTGGGAAAATTAAAAATCAGCAAGACACAAGCACCCCAAAGTTAGGGATGCTCTGTTGACAAGGACCTCCACTTCATTCCACCTTAAATATCCCAGGAAAGCGAAAAATGGATAAAAAATGTGAAGTCCTTATGTACAATGGCATACCACTCAGCCATGAAATCAATGTCATAAGGCTAGTAGCAGCATGATGAGTGGATTTAGGTACGACGATTCTAAGTGAAATAAGTCACACAGAAAAGGACACTTCTCATAAGGTGTCACTTATAGAGGGAATGTAAAAACCGTTACACTTGAACTGAATTACAAAACAGAACAGAGTCACACATGCAGAAAACACACTATGGCTGCTTAACGGGAAAGCGAGGTGGGGTGATACATAAAGCAAGAGTTTCAAATTAGCTCAGATACCGTTCCATAAACCCAATATGTAATAGACAAGACCTACTCCTTGCTCAGAGAACTGGCCTCAACACGCCCGATTCACCGCACAAGAATATATCTGACTAGTAATAATCTTAAAACCTATTTATTGATATCTCTCTGTTAGTGTGTCAAGTGGGTGTAAAGCGGCATAAACACAGCCGTGAAAAGCAGCTAAACCCCATTATAAAAATAAATTTCTTTTAAAAACCCATGAAACAAAGACAGTGAAAGAGAGAGAAATTCTTACACAATTCGTTCAGGGGCTGTGATGCAACCTGGATTGACCATATCTAGACCCACAGCTGGATGAGACATAAGGGTGGATACTCTTGGGGCTGAGAGGTTTGGTGAGGTTGGGTGAGCAAACGCAGACCCTTTAAAGTAATACTGCGTGCTACCCATCGCATGGGTCCCAAATCTCCAGGTTCAAGGGCATCTTCGTACATCGAAAACATGCATGAGAAACCAAGAAGATGGTACACCGTGTGTTGGGGAAAGGTTTCTAAAATGCACCTCATTTCTCATCTCCTTGTGCTCGGGTTCGCCATTCCAGTCACTTTAGTAGCAATCTCCCTACTTGGAGCATCAGCATCTTTAACCTCCTGTTCCGTACAGGTTGCAATTTGTCCTGAGGATGAACGGGAAGACGGGGAACCAATGAGAGACTAGCTCTTGGTGTTGGGACAGGCACAGGTCACTCTATTTTCCCATCAGGAAGAAGAATTAACCACAGGCTCAGCCTTCCCCCCGGAACCAGAACAGGGCCTGAAGCCATCCTGCGCTTTTGCGGCCACCTCCCAAAAAAGCGAGTTGTAAAATGGAGCTTCAGGGCACTGCAATTCACAATCCTACAGAGTTATAAATGATAACTCTCGTCCACAAATATATTGAGGGAAGGCAAAGACGAGGAATTGAAATCAAGGCAGAATTGCAGGAAACAGATTTCAGGAGGTAGATTCGAATCGCCTTTAAAGCACATGAAAAGCGCCAAAACGTTGACAATCATGCCCTTGGCCAAAAAGGGCGTATGCGTTTTTTCCTGAATATATTCAGGAAAAAACGCATACGCCCTTTTTGGCCAACCAAGCAACCTGGAAGGCAAATCAGTGCTACAAAGAAGTCTCGCTTCCCATCGGTCAAAAGGCCCATGCTGAAAAAAGTTTCAAAACCAGAAATGCAGGACAGGCCATGGAGAAATGGGAGCCTTGCTACACTGATGGGCGGGATGTAAATTGCCAACAGCCACTCTGGAGAAGGGTACGGTGTGTCCTGAAACAGCTAAAAAACACAGCTTAGAGAGCATAGGGCACTTCCACGCATGGGGGTATAAAGTGGGAAAATTAAAAATCAGCAAGACACAAGCACCCCATAGTTTAGGGCTGCTCTGTTGACAAGGACCTCCACTTCATTCCACCTTAAATATCCCAGGAAAGCGAAAAATGGATAAAAAAGTTGTAGTCCTTATGTAAAATGGAATATCACTCAGCCATGAAATCAATATCATAAGGCTAGTAGCAGTATGATGAGTGGATTTAGGTACGACGATTCTAAGTGAAATAAGTCACACAGAAAAGGACACTTCTCATAAGGTGTCACTTATAGAGGGAATGTAAAAACCGTTACACTTGAACTGAATTACAAAACAGAACAGAGTCACACATGCAGAAAACACACTATGGCTGCTTAACGGGAAAGGTGAGGTGGGGTGATACATAAAACAAGAGTTTCAAATTAGCTCAGATACCGTTGCATAAACCCAATATGTAATAGACAAAACCTACTCCTTGCTCAGAGAACTGGACTCAACACGCCTGATTCACCGCACAAGAATATATCTGACTAGTAATAATCTTAAAACCTATGAATTGATATCTCTCTGTTAGTGTGTCAAGTGGGTGTAAAGGGGCAAAAACACAGCCGTGAAAAGCAGCTAAACCCCATTATAAAAATAAATTACTTTTAAAAACCCATGAAACAAAGACAGGGAAAGAGAGAGAAATTCTTACACAATTCGTTCAGGGGCTGTGATGCAACCTGGATTGACCATATCTAGACCCACAGCTGGATGAGACATAAGGGTGGACACTCTTGGGGCTGAGAGGTTTGGTGAAGTTGGGTGAGCAAACGCAGACCCTTTAAAGTAATACTGCTTGCTACCCATCGCATGGGTCCCAAATCTCCTGGTTCAAGGGCATCTTCCTACATCGAAAACAGGCATGAGAAACCCAGAAGATGGTACACCGTGTGATGGGGAAAGGTTTCTAAAACGCACCTCATTTCTCATCTCCTTGTGCTCGGGTTCGCCATTCCAGCCACTTTACTAGCAATCTCCCTACGTGGAGCATCAGCACCTTTAACCTCCTGTTCCGTACAGGTTGCAGTTTGTCCTGAGGATGAATGGGAAGACGGGGAACCAATGAGACACTAGCTCTTGGTGTTGGGACAGGCACAGGTCACTCTATTTTCCCATCAAGAGGAAGAATTAACCACAGGCTCAGCCTTCCCCCCGGAACCAGAACAGGGCCTGAAGCCATCCTGCGCTTTTGCGGCCAGCTCCCAAAAAAGCGAGTAGTAAAATGGAGCTTCAGGGCACTGCAATTCACAAACCTGCAGAGTTATAAATGATAACTCTCGTCCACAAATATATTGAGGGAAGGCAAAGAAGAGGATTTGAAGTCAAGGCAGAATTGCAGGAAACAGATTTTAGGAGGTAGATTCAAATCGCCTTTAAAGCACAGGAAAAGCGGCAAAACGTTGACAATGATGCCCTTGGCCAAAAAGGGCGTATGCGTTTTTTCCTGAATATATTCAGGAAAAAACGCATACGCCCTTTTTGGCCAACCAAGCAACCTGGAAAGGCAAATCAGTGCTACAAAGAAGTCTTGCTTCCCATCGGTCAAAAGGGTCATGCTGAAAAAAGTTTCAAAACCAGAAATGCAGGACAGGCCATGGAGAAATGGGAGCCTTGCTACACTGATGGGCGGGATGTAAATTGCCAACAGCCACTCTGGAGAAGGGTACGGTGTGTCTTGAAACAGCTAAAAAACACAGCTTAGAGAGTATAGGGCACTTCCACGCATGGGGTTATAAAGTGGGATAATTAAAAATCAGCAAGACACAAGCACCCCATAGTTTAGGGCTGCTCTGTTGACAAGGACCTCCACTTCATTCCACCTTAAATATCCCAGGAAAGCGAAAAATGGATAAAAAAGTTGTAGTCCTTATGTAAAATGGAATATCACTCAGCCATGAAATCAATATCATAAGGCTAGTAGCAGCATGATGAGTGGATTTAGGTACGACGATTCTAAGTGAAATAAGTCACACAGAAAAGGACACTTCTCATAAGGTGTCACTTATAGAGGGAATGTAAAAACCTTTACACTTGAACTGAATTACAAAACAGAACAGAGTGACACATGCAGAAAACACACTATGGCTGCTTAACGGGAAAGGGGAGGTGGGGAGATACATAAAACAAGAGTTTCAAATTAGATCAGATACCGTTCCATAAACCCAATATGTAACAGACAAGACCTACTCCTTGCTCAGAGAACTGGACTCAACAGGCCCGATTCACCGCACAAGAATATATCTGAATAGTAATAAACTTAAAACCTATGTATTGATATCTCTCTATTAGTGTGTCAAGTGGGTGTAAAGCGGCATAAACACAGCCGTGAAAAGAAGCTAAACCCCATTATAAAAATAAATTACTTTTAAAAACCCATGAAACAAAGACAGGGAAAGAGAGAGAAATTCTTACACAATTCGTTCAGGGGCTTTGATGCAACCTGGATTGACCATATCTAGACCCACAGCTGGATGAGACATAAGGGTGGACACTCTTGGGGCTGAGAGGTTTGGTGAGGTTGGGTGAGCAAACACAGACCCTTTAAAGTAATACTGCGTGGTACCCATCGCATGGGTCCCAAATCTCCAGGTTCAAGGGCATCTTCCTACATCGAAAACATGCATGAGAAACCCAGAAGATGGTACACCGTGTGATGGGGAAAGGTTTATACAACGCACCTCATTTCTCATCTCCTTGTGCTCGGGTTTGCCATTCCAGCCACTTTACTAGCAATCTCCCTACTTGGAGCATCAACACCTTTAACCTCCTGTTCCGTACAGGTTGCAATTTGTCCTGAGGATGAACGGGAAGACGGGGAACCAATGAGAGACTAGCTCTTGGTGTTGGGACAGGCACAGGTCACTCTATTTTCCCATCAGGAAGAAGAATTAACCACAGGCTCAGCCTTCCCCCCGGAACCAGAACAGGGCCTGAAGCCATCCTGCGCTTTTGCGGCCAGCTCCCAAAAAAGCGAGTAGTAAAATGGAGCTTCAGGGCACTGCAATTCACAAACCTGCAGAGTTATAAATGATAACTCTCGTCCACAAATATATTGAGGGAAGGCAAAGAAGAGGATTTGAAGTCAAGGCAGAATTGCAGGAAACAGATTTTAGGAGGTAGATTCGAATCGCCTTTAAAGCACAGGAAAAGCGGCAAAACGTTGACAATGATGCCCTTGGACAAAAAGGGCGTATGCGTTTTTTCCTGAATATATTCAGGAAAAAACGCATACGCCCTTTTTGGCCAACCAAGCAACCTGGAAAGGCAAATCAGTGCTACAAAGAAGTCTTGCTTCCCGTCGGTCAAAAGGGCCATGCTGAAAAAAGTTTCAAAACCAGAAATGCAGGACAGGCCATGGAGAAATGGGAGCCTTGCTACACTGATGTGCGGGATGTAAATTGCAAACAGCCACTCTGGAGAAGGGTACGGTGTGTCCTGAAACAGCTAAAAAACACAGCTTAGAGAGCATAGGGCACTTCCACGCATGGGGGTAAAAAGTGGGAAAATTAAAAATCTTTAAGACACAAGCACCCCATAGTTTAGGGCTGCTCTGTTGACAAGGACCTCCACTTCATTCCACCTTAAATATCCCAGGAAAGAGAAAAATGGATAAAAAAGTTGTAGTCCTTATGTAAAATGGAATATCACTCAGCCATGAAATCAATATCATAAGGCTAGTAGCAGCATGATGAGTGGATTTAGTTACGACGATTCTAAGTGAAATAAGTCACACAGAAAAGGACACTTCTCATAAGGTGTCACTTATAGAGGGAATGTAAAAACCGTTACACTTGAACTGAATTACAAAACAGAATAGAGTGACACATGCAGAAAACACACTATGGCTGCTTAACGGGAAAGGGGAGGTGGGGAGATACATAAAACAAGAGTTTCAAATTAGATCAGATACCGTTCCATAAACCCAATATGTAACAGACAAGACCTACTCCTTGCTCAGAGAACTGGACTCAACACGCCCGATTCACCGCCCAAGAATATATCTGACTAGTAATAATCTTAAAACCTATGTATTGATATCTCTCTATTAGTGTGTTAAGTGGGTGTAAAGCGGCATAAACACAGCCGTGAAAAGCAGCTAAACCCCATTATAAAAATAAATTACTTTTAAAAACCCATGAAACAAAGACAGGGAAAGAGAGAGAAATTCTTACACAATTCGTTCAGGGGCTTTGATGCAACCTGGATTGACCATATGTAGACCCACAGCTGGATGAGACATAAGGGTGGACACTCTTGGGGCTGAGAGGTTTGGTGAAGTTGGGTGAGCAAACGCAGACCCTTTAAAGTAGTACTGCGTGCTTCCCGTCGCATGGGTCCCAAATCTCCAGGTTCAAGGGCATCTTCCTACATCGAAAACATGCATGAGAAACCCAGAAGATGGTACACCGTGTGATGGGGAAAGGTTTCTAAAACGCACCTCATTTCTCATCTCCTTGTGCTCGGGTTCGCCATTCCAGCCACTTTATTAGCAATCTCCCTACGTGGAGGATCAGCACCTTTAACCTCCTGTTCCGTACAGGTTGCAATTTGTCCTGAGGATGAATGGGAAGACGGGGAACCAATGAGAGACTAGCTCTTGGTGTTGGGACAGGCACAGGTCACTCTATTTTCCCATCAGGAAGAAGAATTAACCACAGGCTCACCCTGCCCACTGGAACCAGAACAGGGCCTGAAGCCATCCTGCGCTTTTGCGGCCAGCTCCCAAAAAAGCGAGTTGTAAAATGGAGCTTCAGGGCACAGCAATTCACAAACCTGCAGAGTTATAAATGATAACTCTCGTCCACAAATATATTGAGGGAAAGCAAAGAAGAGGATTTGAAATCAAGGCAGAATTGCAGGAAACAGATTTCAGGAGGTAGATTCGAATCGCCTTTAAAGCACATGAAAAGCGGCAAAACGTTGACAATGATGCCCTTGGCCAAAAAGGGCGTATGCGTTTTTTCCTGAATATATTCAGGAAAAAACGCATACGCCCTTTTTGGCCAACCAAGCAACCTGGAAAGGCAAATCAGCGCTACAATGAAGTCTCGCTTCCCATCCATCAAAAAGGCCATGCTGCAAAAAGTGTCAAAACCAGAAATGCAGGACAGGCCATGGAGAAATGGGAGCCTTGCTACACTGATGGGCGGGATGTAAATTGCCAACAGCCACTCTGGAGAAGGGTACGGTGTGTCCTGAAACAGCTAAAAATCACAGCTTAGAGAGCATAGGGCACTTCCACGCATGGGGGTATAAAGTGGGAAAATTAAAAATCAGCAAGACACAAGCACCCCAAAGTTTAGGGCTGCTCTGTTGACAAGGACCTCCACTTCATTCCACCTTAAATATCCCAGGAAAGAGAAAAATGGATAAAAAAGTTGTGGTCCTTATGTACGATGGAATATCACTCATCCATGAAATCAATATCATAAGGCTAGTAGCAGCATGATGAGTGGATTTAGGTACGACGATTCTAAGTGAAATAAGTCACACAGAAAAGGACACTTCTCATAAGGTGTCACTTATAGAGGGAATGTAAAAACCGTTACACTTGAACTGAATTACAAAACAGAACAGAGTGACACATGCAGAAAACACACTATGGCTGCTTAACGGGAAAGGGGAGGTGGGGAGATACATAAAACAAGAGTTTCAAATTAGATCAGATACAGTTCCATAAACCCAATATGTAACAGACAAGACCTACTCCTTGCTCAGAGAACTGGAATCAACACGCCCGATTCACCGCACAAGAATATATCTGACTAGTAATAATCTTTAAACCTATGTATTGATATCTCTCTATTAGTGTGTCAAGTGGGTGTAAAGCGGCATAAACACAGCCGTGAAAAGCAGCTAAACCCCATTATAAAAATAAATTACTTTTAAAAACCCATGAAACAAAGACAGGAAAAGAGATAGAAATTCTTACACAATTCGTTCAGGGGCTTTGATGCAACCTGGATTGACCATATCTAGACCCACAGCTGGATGAGACATAAGGGTGGACACTCTTGGGGCTGAGAGGTTTGGTGAAGTTGGGTGAGCAAACGCAGACCCTTTAAAGTAGTACTGCGTGCTACCCGTCGCATGGGTCCCAAATCTCCAGGTTCAAGGGCATCTTCCTACATCGAAAACAGGCATGAGAAACCCAGAAGATGGTATACCGTGTGATGGGGAAAGGTTTCTAAAACGCACCTCATTTCTCATCTCCTTGTGCTCGGGTTTGCCATTCCAGCCACTTTACTAGCAATCTCCCTACTTGGAGCCTCAGCACCTTTAACCTCCTGTTCTGTACAGGTTGCAATTTGTCCTGAGGATGAACCGGAAGACGGGGAACCAATGAGAGACTAGCTCTTGGTGTTGGGACAGGCACAGGTCACTCTATTTTCCCATCAGGAAGAAGAATTAACCACAGGCTCACCCTGCCCACTGGAACCAGAACAGGGCCTGAAGCCATCCTGCGCTTTTGCGGCCAGCTCCCAAAAAAGCGAGTTGTAAAATGGAGCTTCAGGGCACAGCAATTCACAAACCTGCAGAGTTATAAATGATAACTCTCGTCCACAAATATATTGAGGGAAAGCAAAGAAGAGGATTTGAAATCAAGGCAGAATTGCAGGAAACAGATTTCAGGAGGTAGATTCGAATCGCCTTTAAAGCACATGAAAAGCGGCAAAACGTTGACAATGATGCCCTTGGCCAAAAAGGGCGTATGCGTTTTTTCCTGAATATATTCAGGAAAAAACGCATACGCCCTTTTTGGCCAACCAAGCAACCTGGAAAGGCAAATCAGCGCTACAATGAAGTCTCGCTTCCCATCCATCAAAAAGGCCATGCTGCAAAAAGTGTCAAAACCAGAAATGCAGGACAGGCCATGGAGAAATGGGAGCCTTGCTACACTGATGGGCGGGATGTAAATTGCCAACAGCCACTCTGGAGAAGGGTACGGTGTGTCCTGAAACAGCTAAAAATCACAGCTTAGAGAGCATAGGGCACTTCCACGCATGGGGGTATAAAGTGGGAAAATTAAAAATCAGCAAGACACAAGCACCCCAAAGTTTAGGGCTGCTCTGTTGACAAGGACCTCCACTTCATTCCACCTTAAATATCCCAGGAAAGAGAAAAATGGATAAAAAAGTTGTGGTCCTTATGTACGATGGAATATCACTCATCCATGAAATCAATATCATAAGGCTAGTAGCAGCATGATGAGTGGATTTAGGTACGACGATTCTAAGTGAAATAAGTCACACAGAAAAGGACACTTCTCATAAGGTGTCACTTATAGAGGGAATGTAAAAACCGTTACACTTGAACTGAATTACAAAACAGAACAGAGTGACACATGCAGAAAACACACTATGGCTGCTTAACGGGAAAGGGGAGGTGGGGAGATACATAAAACAAGAGTTTCAAATTAGATCAGATACAGTTCCATAAACCCAATATGTAACAGACAAGACCTACTCCTTGCTCAGAGAACTGGAATCAACACGCCCGATTCACCGCACAAGAATATATCTGACTAGTAATAATCTTTAAACCTATGTATTGATATCTCTCTATTAGTGTGTCAAGTGGGTGTAAAGCGGCATAAACACAGCCGTGAAAAGCAGCTAAACCCCATTATAAAAATAAATTACTTTTAAAAACCCATGAAACAAAGACAGGAAAAGAGATAGAAATTCTTACACAATTCGTTCAGGGGCTTTGATGCAACCTGGATTGACCATATCTAGACCCACAGCTGGATGAGACATAAGGGTGGACACTCTTGGGGCTGAGAGGTTTGGTGAAGTTGGGTGAGCAAACGCAGACCCTTTAAAGTAGTACTGCGTGCTACCCGTCGCATGGGTCCCAAATCTCCAGGTTCAAGGGCATCTTCCTACATCGAAAACAGGCATGAGAAACCCAGAAGATGGTATACCGTGTGATGGGGAAAGGTTTCTAAAACGCACCTCATTTCTCATCTCCTTGTGCTCGGGTTTGCCTTTCCAGCCACTTTACTAGCAATCTCCCTACTTGGAGCATCAGCACCTTTAACCTCCTGTTCTGTACAGGTTGCAATTTGTCCTGAGGATGAACCGGAAGACGGGGAACCAATGAGAGACTAGCTCTTGGTGTTGGGACAGGCACAGGTCACTCTATTTTCCCATCAGGAAGAAGAATTAACCACAGGCTCAGCCTGCCCCCCGGAACCAGAACAGGGCCTGAAGCCATCCTGCGCTTTTGCGGCCAGCTCCCAAAAAAGCGAGTTGTAAAATGGAGCTTCAGGGCACTGCAATTCACAAACCTGCAGAGTTATAAATGATAACTCTCGTCCACAAATATATTGAGTGAAGGCAAAGAAGAGGATTTGAAGTCAAGCAGAATTGCAGGAAACAGATTTTAGGAGGTAGATTCGAATCGCCTTTAAAGCACATGAAAAGTGGCAAAACGTTGACAATGATGCCCTTGGCCAAAAAGGGCGTATGTGTTTTTTCCTGAATATATTCAGGAAAAAACGCATACGCCCTTTTTGGCCAACCAAGCAACCTGGAAAGGCAAATCAGCGCTACAAAGAAGTCTCGCTTCCCATCGGTCAAAAGGGCCATGCTGAAAATGTTTCAAAACCAGAAATGCAGGACAGGCCATGGAGAAATGGGAGCCTTGCTACACTGATGGGCGGGATGTAAATTGCCAGCAGCCACTCTGGAGAAGGGTACGGTGTGTCCTGAAACAGCTAAAAAACACAGATTAGAGAGCATAGGGCACTTCCACGCATGGGGGTATAAAGTGGGAAAATTAAAAATCAGCAAGACACAAGCACCCCATAGTTTAGGGCTGCTCTGTTGACAAGGACCTCCACTTCATTCCACCTTAAATATCCCAGGAAAGCGAAAAATGGATAAAAAAGTTGTAGTCCTTATGTACAATGGAATATCACTCAGCCATGAAATCAATATCATAAGGCTAGTAGCAGCATGATGAGTGGATTTAGGTACGACGATTCTAAGTGAAATAAGTCACACAGAAAAGGACACTTCTCATAAGGTGTCACTTATAGAGGGAATGTAAAAACCTTTACACTTGAACTGAATTACAAAACAGAACAGAGTCACACATGCAGAAAACACACTATGGCTGCTTAACTGGAAAGGTGAGGTGGGGTGATACATAAAACAAGAGTTTCAAATTAGCTCAGATACCGTTCCATAAACCCAATATGTAATAGACAAAACCTACTCCTTGCTCAGAGAACTGGACTCAACACGCCGGATTCACCGCACAGGAATATATCTGACTAGTAATAATCTTAAAACCTATGAATTGATATCTCTCTGTTAGTGTGTCAAGTGGGTGTAAAGCGGCATAAACACAGCCGTGAAAAGCAGCTAAAGCCCATTATAAAAATAAATTACTTTTAAATACCCATGAAACAAAGACAGTGAAAGAGAGAGAAAGTCTTACACAATTCGTTCAGGGGCTGTGATGCAACCTGGGTTGACCATATCTAGACCCACAGCTGGATGAGACATAAGGGTGGATACTCTTGGGGAGGAGAGGTTTGGTGAGGTTGGGTGAGCAAACGCAGACCCTTTAAAGTAATACTGCGTGCTACCCATCGCATGGGTCCCAAATCTCCAGGTTCAAGGGCATCTTCCTACATCGAAAACATGCATGAGAAACCAAGAAGATGGTACACCGTGTGTTGGGGAAAGGTTTCTAAAATGCACCTCATTTCTCATCTCCTTGTACTCGGGTTCGCCATTCCAGCCACTTTAGTAGCAATCTCCCAACTTGGAGCATTAGCATCTTTAACCTCCTGTTCCGTACAGGTTGCAATTTGTCCTGAGGATGAACGGGAAGACGGGGAACCAATGAGAGACTAGCTCTTGGTGTTGGGACAGGCACAGGTCACTCTATTTTCCCATCAGGAAGAAGAATTAACCACAGGCTCAGCCTTCCCCCCGGAACCAGAACAGGGCCTGAAGCCATCCTGCGCTTTTGCGGCCACCTCCCAAAAAAGCGAGTTGTAAAATGGAGCTTCAGGGCACTGCAATTCACAATCCTACAGAGTTATAAATGATAACTCTCATCCACAAATATATTGAGGGAAGGCAAAGACGAGGAATTGAAATCAAGGCAGAATTGCAGGAAACAGATTTCAGGAGGTAGATTCGAATCGCCTTTAAAGCACATGAAAAGCGCCAAAACGTTGACAATCATGCCCTTGGCCAAAAAGGGCGTATGCGTTTTTTCCTGAATATATTCAGGAAAAAACGCATACGCCCTTTTTGGCCAACCAAGCAACCTGGAAGGCAAATCAGTGCTACAAAGAAGTCTCGCTTCCCATCGGTCAAAAGGCCCATGCTGAAAAAAGTTTCAAAACCAGAAATGCAGGACAGGCCATGGAGAAATGGGAGCCTTGCTACACTGATGGGCGGGATGTAAATTGCCAACAGCCACTCTGGAGAAGGGTACGGTGTGTCCTGAAACAGCTAAAAAACACAGCTTAGAGAGCATAGGGCACTTCCACGCATGGGGGTATAAAGTGGGAAAATTAAAAATCAGCAAGACACAAGCACCCCATAGTTTAGGGCTGCTCTGTTGACAAGGACCTCCACTTCATTCCACCTTAAATATCCCAGGAAAGCGAAAAATGGATAAAAAAGTTGTAGTCCTTATGTAAAATGGAATATCACTCAGCCATGAAATCAATATCATAAGGCTAGTAGCAGTATGATGAGTGGATTTAGGTACGACGATTCTAAGTGAAATAAGTCACACAGAAAAGGACACTTCTCATAAGGTGTCACTTATAGAGGGAATGTAAAAACCGTTACACTTGAACTGAATTACAAAACAGAACAGAGTCACACATGCAGAAAACACACTATGGCTGCTTAACGGGAAAGGTGAGGTGGGGTGATACATAAAACAAGAGTTTCAAATTAGCTCAGATACCGTTGCATAAACCCAATATGTAATAGACAAAACCTACTCCTTGCTCAGAGAACTGGACTCAACACGCCTGATTCACCGCACAAGAATATATCTGACTAGTAATAATCTTAAAACCTATGAATTGATATCTCTCTGTTAGTGTGTCAAGTGGGTGTAAAGGGGCAAAAACACAGCCGTGAAAAGCAGCTAAACCCCATTATAAAAATAAATTACTTTTAAAAACCCATGAAACAAAGACAGGGAAAGAGAGAGAAATTCTTACACAATTCGTTCAGGGGCTGTGATGCAACCTGGATTGACCATATCTAGACCCACAGCTGGATGAGACATAAGGGTGGACACTCTTGGGGCTGAGAGGTTTGGTGAAGTTGGGTGAGCAAACGCAGACCCTTTAAAGTAATACTGCTTGCTACCCATCGCATGGGTCCCAAATCTCCAGGTTCAAGGGCATCTTCCTACATCGAAAACAGGCATGAGAAACCCAGAAGATGGTACACCGTGTGATGGGGAAAGGTTTCTAAAACGCACCTCATTTCTCATCTCCTTGTGCTCGGGTTCGCCATTCCAGCCACTTTACTAGCAATCTCCCTACGTGGAGCATCAGCACCTTTAACCTCCTGTTCCGTACAGGTTGCAGTTTGTCCTGAGGATGAATGGGAAGACGGGGAACCAATGAGACACTAGCTCTTGGTGTTGGGACAGGCACAGGTCACTCTATTTTCCCATCAAGAGGAAGAATTAACCACAGGCTCAGCCTTCCCCCCGGAACCAGAACAGGGCCTGAAGCCATCCTGCGCTTTTGCGGCCAGCTCCCAAAAAAGCGAGTAGTAAAATGGAGCTTCAGGGCACTGCAATTCACAAACCTGCAGAGTTATAAATGATAACTCTCGTCCACAAATATATTGAGGGAAGGCAAAGAAGAGGATTTGAAGTCAAGGCAGAATTGCAGGAAACAGATTTTAGGAGGTAGATTCGAATCGCCTTTAAAGCACAGGAAAAGCGGCAAAACGTTGACAATGATGCCCTTGGCCAAAAAGGGCGTATGCGTTTTTTCCTGAATATATTCAGGAAAAAACGCATACGCCCTTTTTGGCCAACCAAGCAACTTGGAAAGGCAAATCAGTGCTACAAAGAAGTCTTGCTTCCCGTCGGTCAAAAGGGCCATGCTGAAAAAAGTTTCAAAACCAGAAATGCAGGACAGGCCATGGAGAAATGGGAGCCTTGCTACACTGATGTGCGGGATGTAAATTGCAAACAGCCACTCTGGAGAAGGGTACGGTGTGTCCTGAAACAGCTAAAAAACACAGCTTAGAGAGCATAGGGCACTTCCACGCATGGGGGTAAAAAGTGGGAAAATTAAAAATCTTTAAGACACAAGCACCCCATAGTTTAGGGCTGCTCTGTTGACAAGGACCTCCACTTCATTCCACCTTAAATATCCCAGGAAAGAGAAAAATGGATAAAAAAGTTGTAGTCCTTATGTAAAATGGAATATCACTCAGCCATGAAATCAATATCATAAGGCTAGTAGCAGCATGATGAGTGGATTTAGTTACGACGATTCTAAGTGAAATAAGTCACACAGAAAAGGACACTTCTCATAAGGTGTCACTTATAGAGGGAATGTAAAAACCTTTACACTTGAACTGAATTACAAAACAGAACAGAGTGACACATGCAGAAAACACACTATGGCTGCTTAACGGGAAAGGGGAGGTGGGGAGATACATAAAACAAGAGTTTCAAATTAGATCAGATACCGTTCCATAAACCCAATATGTAACAGACAAGACCTACTCCTTGCTCAGAGAACTGGAATCAACACGCCCGATTCACCGCACAAGAATATATCTGACTAGTAATAATCTTTAAACCTATGTATTGATATCTCTCTATTAGTGTGTCAAGTGGGTGTAAAGCGGCATAAACACAGCCGTGAAAAGCAGCTAAACCCCATTATAAAAATAAATTACTTTTAAAAACCCATGAAACAAAGACAGGAAAAGAGATAGAAATTCTTACACAATTCGTTCAGGGGCTTTGATGCAACCTGGATTGACCATATCTAGACCCACAGCTGGATGAGACATAAGGGTGGACACTCTTGGGGCTGAGAGGTTTGGTGAAGTTGGGTGAGCAAACGCAGACCCTTTAAAGTAGTACTGCGTGCTACCCGTCGCATGGGTCCCAAATCTCCAGGTTCAAGGGCATCTTCCTACATCGAAAACAGGCATGAGAAACCCAGAAGATGGTATACCGTGTGATGGGGAAAGGTTTCTAAAACGCACCTCATTTCTCATCTCCTTGTGCTCGGGTTTGCCATTCCAGCCACTTTACTAGCAATCTCCCTACTTGGAGCATCAGCACCTTTAACCTCCTGTTCTGTACAGGTTGCAATTTGTCCTGAGGATGAACCGGAAGACGGGGAACCAATGAGAGACTAGCTCTTGGTGTTGGGACAGGCACAGGTCACTCTATTTTCCCATCAGGAAGAAGAATTAACCACAGGCTCAGCCTGCCCCCCGGAACCAGAACAGGGCCTGAAGCCATCCTGCGCTTTTGCGGCCAGCTCCCAAAAAAGCGAGTTGTAAAATGGAGCTTCAGGGCACTGCAATTCACAAACCTGCAGAGTTATAAATGATAACTCTCGTCCACAAATATATTGAGTGAAGGCAAAGAAGAGGATTTGAAGTCAAGCAGAATTGCAGGAAACAGATTTTAGGAGGTAGATTCGAATCGCCTTTAAAGCACATGAAAAGTGGCAAAACGTTGACAATGATGCCCTTGGCCAAAAAGGGCGTATGTGTTTTTTCCTGAATATATTCAGGAAAAAACGCATACGCCCTTTTTGGCCAACCAAGCAACCTGGAAAGGCAAATCAGCGCTACAAAGAAGTCTCGCTTCCCATCGGTCAAAAGGGCCATGCTGAAAATGTTTCAAAACCAGAAATGCAGGACAGGCCATGGAGAAATGGGAGCCTTGCTACACTGATGGGCGGGATGTAAATTGCCAGCAGCCACTCTGGAGAAGGGTACGGTGTGTCCTGAAACAGCTAAAAAACACAGATTAGAGAGCATAGGGCACTTCCACGCATGGGGGTATAAAGTGGGAAAATTAAAAATCAGCAAGACACAAGCACCCCATAGTTTAGGGCTGCTCTGTTGACAAGGACCTCCACTTCATTCCACCTTAAATATCCCAGGAAAGCGAAAAATGGATAAAAAAGTTGTAGTCCTTATGTACAATGGAATATCACTCAGCCATGAAATCAATATCATAAGGCTAGTAGCAGCATGATGAGTGGATTTAGGTACGACGATTCTAAGTGAAATAAGTCACACAGAAAAGGACACTTCTCATAAGGTGTCACTTATAGAGGGAATGTAAAAACCTTTACACTTGAACTGAATTACAAAACAGAACAGAGTCACACATGCAGAAAACACACTATGGCTGCTTAACTGGAAAGGTGAGGTGGGGTGATACATAAAACAAGAGTTTCAAATTAGCTCAGATACCGTTCCATAAACCCAATATGTAATAGACAAAACCTACTCCTTGCTCAGAGAACTGGACTCAACACGCCGGATTCACCGCACAGGAATATATCTGACTAGTAATAATCTTAAAACCTATGAATTGATATCTCTCTGTTAGTGTGTCAAGTGGGTGTAAAGCGGCATAAACACAGCCGTGAAAAGCAGCTAAAGCCCATTATAAAAATAAATTACTTTTAAATACCCATGAAACAAAGACAGTGAAAGAGAGAGAAAGTCTTACACAATTCGTTCAGGGGCTGTGATGCAACCTGGGTTGACCATATCTAGACCCACAGCTGGATGAGACATAAGGGTGGATACTCTTGGGGAGGAGAGGTTTGGTGAGGTTGGGTGAGCAAACGCAGACCCTTTAAAGTAATACTGCGTGCTACCCATCGCATGGGTCCCAAATCTCCAGGTTCAAGGGCATCTTCCTACATCGAAAACATGCATGAGAAACCAAGAAGATGGTACACCGTGTGTTGGGGAAAGGTTTCTAAAATGCACCTCATTTCTCATCTCCTTGTACTCGGGTTCGCCATTCCAGCCACTTTAGTAGCAATCTCCCAACTTGGAGCATTAGCATCTTTAACCTCCTGTTCCGTACAGGTTGCAATTTGTCCTGAGGATGAACGGGAAGACGGGGAACCAATGAGAGACTAGCTCTTGGTGTTGGGACAGGCACAGGTCACTCTATTTTCCCATCAGGAAGAAGAATTAACCACAGGCTCAGCCTTCCCCCCGGAACCAGAACAGGGCCTGAAGCCATCCTGCGCTTTTGCGGCCACCTCCCAAAAAAGCGAGTTGTAAAATGGAGCTTCAGGGCACTGCAATTCACAATCCTACAGAGTTATAAATGATAACTCTCATCCACAAATATATTGAGGGAAGGCAAAGACGAGGAATTGAAATCAAGGCAGAATTGCAGGAAACAGATTTCAGGAGGTAGATTCGAATCGCCTTTAAAGCACATGAAAAGCGCCAAAACGTTGACAATCATGCCCTTGGCCAAAAAGGGCGTATGCGTTTTTTCCTGAATATATTCAGGAAAAAACGCATACGCCCTTTTTGGCCAACCAAGCAACCTGGAAGGCAAATCAGTGCTACAAAGAAGTCTCGCTTCCCATCGGTCAAAAGGCCCATGCTGAAAAAAGTTTCAAAACCAGAAATGCAGGACAGGCCATGGAGAAATGGGAGCCTTGCTACACTGATGGGCGGGATGTAAATTGCCAACAGCCACTCTGGAGAAGGGTACGGTGTGTCCTGAAACAGCTAAAAAACACAGCTTAGAGAGCATAGGGCACTTCCACGCATGGGGGTATAAAGTGGGAAAATTAAAAATCAGCAAGACACAAGCACCCCATAGTTTAGGGCTGCTCTGTTGACAAGGACCTCCACTTCATTCCACCTTAAATATCCCAGGAAAGCGAAAAATGGATAAAAAAGTTGTAGTCCTTATGTAAAATGGAATATCACTCAGCCATGAAATCAATATCATAAGGCTAGTAGCAGTATGATGAGTGGATTTAGGTACGACGATTCTAAGTGAAATAAGTCACACAGAAAAGGACACTTCTCATAAGGTGTCACTTATAGAGGGAATGTAAAAACCGTTACACTTGAACTGAATTACAAAACAGAACAGAGTCACACATGCAGAAAACACACTATGGCTGCTTAACGGGAAAGGTGAGGTGGGGTGATACATAAAACAAGAGTTTCAAATTAGCTCAGATACCGTTGCATAAACCCAATATGTAATAGACAAAACCTACTCCTTGCTCAGAGAACTGGACTCAACACGCCTGATTCACCGCACAAGAATATATCTGACTAGTAATAATCTTAAAACCTATGAATTGATATCTCTCTGTTAGTGTGTCAAGTGGGTGTAAAGGGGCAAAAACACAGCCGTGAAAAGCAGCTAAACCCCATTATAAAAATAAATTACTTTTAAAAACCCATGAAACAAAGACAGGGAAAGAGAGAGAAATTCTTACACAATTCGTTCAGGGGCTGTGATGCAACCTGGATTGACCATATCTAGACCCACAGCTGGATGAGACATAAGGGTGGACACTCTTGGGGCTGAGAGGTTTGGTGAAGTTGGGTGAGCAAACGCAGACCCTTTAAAGTAATACTGCTTGCTACCCATCGCATGGGTCCCAAATCTCCAGGTTCAAGGGCATCTTCCTACATCGAAAACAGGCATGAGAAACCCAGAAGATGGTACACCGTGTGATGGGGAAAGGTTTCTAAAACGCACCTCATTTCTCATCTCCTTGTGCTCGGGTTCGCCATTCCAGCCACTTTACTAGCAATCTCCCTACGTGGAGCATCAGCACCTTTAACCTCCTGTTCCGTACAGGTTGCAGTTTGTCCTGAGGATGAATGGGAAGACGGGGAACCAATGAGACACTAGCTCTTGGTGTTGGGACAGGCACAGGTCACTCTATTTCCCCATCAAGAGGAAGAATTAACCACAGGCTCAGCCTTCCCCCCGGAACCAGAACAGGGCCTGAAGCCATCCTGCGCTTTTGCGGCCAGCTCCCAAAAAAGCGAGTAGTAAAATGGAGCTTCAGGGCACTGCAATTCACAAACCTGCAGAGTTATAAATGATAACTCTCGTCCACAAATATATTGAGGGAAGGCAAAGAAGAGGATTTGAAGTCAAGGCAGAATTGCAGGAAACAGATTTTAGGAGGTAGATTCGAATCGCCTTTAAAGCACAGGAAAAGCGGCAAAACGTTGACAATGATGCCCTTGGCCAAAAAGGGCGTATGCGTTTTTTCCTGAATATATTCAGGAAAAAACGCATACGCCCTTTTTGGCCAACCAAGCAACTTGGAAAGGCAAATCAGTGCTACAAAGAAGTCTTGCTTCCCGTCGGTCAAAAGGGCCATGCTGAAAAAAGTTTCAAAACCAGAAATGCAGGACAGGCCATGGAGAAATGGGAGCCTTGCTACACTGATGTGCGGGATGTAAATTGCAAACAGCCACTCTGGAGAAGGGTACGGTGTGTCCTGAAACAGCTAAAAAACACAGCTTAGAGAGCATAGGGCACTTCCACGCATGGGGGTAAAAAGTGGGAAAATTAAAAATCTTTAAGACACAAGCACCCCATAGTTTAGGGCTGCTCTGTTGACAAGGACCTCCACTTCATTCCACCTTAAATATCCCAGGAAAGAGAAAAATGGATAAAAAAGTTGTAGTCCTTATGTAAAATGGAATATCACTCAGCCATGAAATCAATATCATAAGGCTAGTAGCAGCATGATGAGTGGATTTAGTTACGACGATTCTAAGTGAAATAAGTCACACAGAAAAGGACACTTCTCATAAGGTGTCACTTATAGAGGGAATGTAAAAACCTTTACACTTGAACTGAATTACAAAACAGAACAGAGTGACACATGCAGAAAACACACTATGGCTGCTTAACGGGAAAGGGGAGGTGGGGAGATACATAAAACAAGAGTTTCAAATTAGATCAGATACCGTTCCATAAACCCAATATGTAACAGACAAGACCTACTCCTTGCTCAGAGAACTGGACTCAACACGCCCGATTCACCGCCCAAGAATATATCTGACTAGTAATAATCTTAAAACCTATGTATTGATATCTCTCTATTAGTGTGTCAAGTGGGTGTAAAGCGGCATAAACACAGCCGTGAAAAGCAGCTAAACCCCATTATAAAAATAAATTACTTTTAAAAACCCATGAAACAAAGACAGGGAAAGAGAGAGAAATTCTTACACAATTCGTTCAGGGGCTTTGATGCAACCTGGATTGACCATATGTAGACCCACAGCTGGATGAGACATAAGGGTGGACACTCTTGGGGCTGAGAGGTTTGGTGAAGTTGGGTGAGCAAACGCAGACCCTTTAAAGTAGTACTGCGTGCTTCCCGTCGCATGGGTCCCAAATCTCCAGGTTCAAGGGCATCTTCCTACATCGAAAACATGCATGAGAAACCCAGAAGATGGTACACCGTGTGATGGGGAAAGGTTTCTAAAACGCACCTCATTTCTCATCTCCTTGTGCTCGGGTTCGCCATTCCAGCCACTTTATTAGCAATCTCCCTACGTGGAGGATCAGCACCTTTAACCTCCTGTTCCGTACAGGTTGCAATTTGTCCTGAGGATGAATGGGAAGACGGGGAACCAATGAGAGACTAGCTCTTGGTGTTGGGACAGGCACAGGTCACTCTATTTTCCCATCAGGAAGAAGAATTAACCACAGGCTCACCCTGCCCACTGGAACCAGAACAGGGCCTGAAGCCATCCTGCGCTTTTGCGGCCAGCTCCCAAAAAAGCGAGTTGTAAAATGGAGCTTCAGGGCACAGCAATTCACAAACCTGCAGAGTTATAAATGATAACTCTCGTCCACAAATATATTGAGGGAAAGCAAAGAAGAGGATTTGAAATCAAGGCAGAATTGCAGGAAACAGATTTCAGGAGGTAGATTCGAATCGCCTTTAAAGCACATGAAAAGCGGCAAAACGTTGACAATGATGCCCTTGGCCAAAAAGGGCGTATGCGTTTTTTCCTGAATATATTCAGGAAAAAACGCATACGCCCTTTTTGGCCAACCAAGCAACCTGGAAAGGCAAATCAGCGCTACAATGAAGTCTCGCTTCCCATCCATCAAAAAGGCCATGCTGCAAAAAGTGTCAAAACCAGAAATGCAGGACAGGCCATGGAGAAATGGGAGCCTTGCTACACTGATGGGCGGGATGTAAATTGCCAACAGCCACTCTGGAGAAGGGTACGGTGTGTCCTGAAACAGCTAAAAATCACAGCTTAGAGAGCATAGGGCACTTCCACGCATGGGGGTATAAAGTGGGAAAATTAAAAATCAGCAAGACACAAGCACCCCAAAGTTTAGGGCTGCTCTGTTGACAAGGACCTCCACTTCATTCCACCTTAAATATCCCAGGAAAGCGAAAAATGGATAAAAAAGTTGTAGTCCTTATGTACAATGGAATATCACTCAGCCATGAAATCAATATCATAAGGCTAGTAGCAGCATGATGAGTGGATTTAGGTACGACGATTCTAAGTGAAATAAGTCACACAGAAAAGGACACTTCTCATAAGGTGTCACTTATAGAGGGAATGTAAAAACCTTTACACTTGAACTGAATTACAAAACAGAACAGAGTCACACATGCAGAAAACACACTATGGCTGCTTAACTGGAAAGGTGAGGTGGGGTGATACATAAAACAAGAGTTTCAAATTAGCTCAGATACCGTTCCATAAACCCAATATGTAATAGACAAAACCTACTCCTTGCTCAGAGAACTGGACTCAACACGCCGGATTCACCGCACAAGAATATATCTGACTAGTAATAATCTTAAAACCTATGAATTGATATCTCTCTGTTAGTGTGTCAAGTGGGTGTAAAGCGGCATAAACACAGCCGTGAAAAGCAGCTAAAGCCCATTATAAAAATAAATTACTTTTAAATACCCATGAAACAAAGACAGTGAAAGAGAGAGAAAGTCTTACACAATTCGTTCAGGGGCTGTGATGCAACCTGGATTGACCATATCTAGACCCACAGCTGGATGAGACATAAGGGTGGACACTCTTGGGGCTGAGAGGTTTGGTGAAGTTGGGTGAGCAAACGCAGACCCTTTAAAGTAGTACTGCGTGCTACCCGTCGCATGGGTCCCAAATCTCCAGGTTCAAGGGCATCTTCCTACATCGAAAACAGGCATGAGAAACCCAGAAGATGGTACACCGTGTGATGGGGAAAGGTTTCTAAAACGCACCTCATTTCTCATCTCCTTGTGCTCGGGTTTGCCATTCCAGCCACTTTACTAGCAATCTCCCTACTTGGAGCATCAGCACCTTTAACCTCCTGTTCTGTACAGGTTGCAATTTGTCCTGAGGATGAACCGGAAGACGGGGAACCAATGAGAGACTAGCTCTTGGTGTTGGGACAGGCACAGGTCACTCTATTTTCCCATCAGGATGAAGAATTAACCACAGGCTCAGCCTGCCCCCCGGAACCAGAACAGGGCCTGAAGCCATCCTGCGCTTTTGCGGCCAGCTCCCAAAAAAGCGAGTTGTAAAATGGAGCTTCAGGGCACTGCAATTCACAAACCTGCAGAGTTATAAATGATAACTCTCGTCCACAAATATATTGAGTGAAGGCAAAGAAGAGGATTTGAAGTCAAGCAGAATTGCAGGAAACAGATTTTAGGAGGTAGATTCGAATCGCCTTTAAAGCACATGAAAAGCGGCAAAACGTTGACAATGATGCCCTTGACCAAAAAGGGCGTATGCGTTTTTTCCTGAATATATTCAGGAAAAAACGCATACGCCCTTTTTGGCCAACCAAGCAACCTGGAAAGGCCAATCAGCGCTACAAAGAAGTCTCGCTTCCCATCGGTCAAAAGGGCCATGCTGAAAATGTTTCAAAACCAGAAATGCAGGACAGGCCATGGAGAAATGGGAGCCTTGCTACACTGATGGGCGGGATGTAAATTGCCAGCAGCCACTCTGGAGAAGGGTACGGTGTGTCCTGAAACAGCTAAAAAACACAGCTTAGAGAGCATAGGGCACTTCCACGCATGGGGGTATAAAGTGGGAAAATTAAAAATCAGCAAGACACAAGCACCCCATAGTTTAGGGCTGCTCTGTTGACAAGGACCTCCACTTCATTCCACCTTAAATATCCCAGGAAAGCGAAAAATGGATAAAAAAGTTGTAGTCCTTATGTAAAATGGAATATCACTCAGCCATGAAATCAATATCATAAGGCTAGTAGCAGCATGATGAGTGGATTTAGGTACGACGATTCTAAGTGAAATAAGTCACACAGAAAAGGACACTTCTCATAAGGTGTCACTTATAGAGGGAATGTAAAAACCGTTACACTTGAACTGAATTACAAAACAGAACAGAGTCACACATGCAGAAAACACACTATGGCTGCTTAACTGGAAAGGTGAGGTTGGGTGATACATAAAACAAGAGTTTCAAATTAGCTCAGATACCGTTCCATAAACCCAATATGTAATAGACAAAACCTACTCCTTGCTCAGAGAACTGGACTCAACACGCTTGATTCACCGCACAAGAATATATCTGACTAGTAATAATCTTAAAACCTATGAATTGATATCTCTCTGTTAGTGTGTCAAGTGGGTATAAAGCGGCATAAACACAGCCGTGAAAAGCAGCTAAACCCCATTATAAAAATAAATTACTTTTAAAAACCCATGAAACAAAGACAGGGAAAGAGAGAGAAATTCTTACACAATTCGTTCAGGGGCTTTGATGCAACCTGGATTGACCATATCTATACCCACAGCTGGATGAGACATAAGGGTGGACACTCTTGGGGCTGAGAGGTTTGGTGAGGTTGGGTAGGCAAACACAGACCCTTTAAAGTAATACTGCGTGCTACCCATCGCATGGGTCCTAAATCTCCAGGTTCAAGGGCATCTTCCTACATCGAAAACAGGCATGAGAAACCCAGAAGATGGTACACCGTGTGATGGGGAAAGGTTTCTAAAACGCACCTCATTTCTCATCTCCTTGTGCTCGGATTCGCCATTCCAGCCAGTTTACTAGCAATCTCCCTACGTGGAGCATCAGCACCTTTAACCTCCTGTTCCGTACAGGTTGCAATTTGTCCTGAGGATGAATGGGAAGACGGGGAACCAATGAGAGACTAGCTCTTGGTGTTGGGACAGGCACAGGTCACTGTATTTTCCCATCAAGAAGAAGAATTAACCACAGGCTCAGCCTGCCCCCCGGAACCAGAACAGGGCCTGAAGCCATCCTGCGCTTTTGCGGCCAGCTCCCAAAAAAGCAAGTTGTAAAATGGAGCTTCAGGGCACAGCAATTCACAAACCTGCAGAGTTATAAATGATAACTCTCGTCCACAAATATATTGAGGGAAGGCAAAGAAGAGGATTTAAAGTCAAGGCAGAATTGCAGGAAACAGATTTTAGGAGGTAGATTCGAATCGCCTTTAAAGCACAGGAAAAGCGGCAAAACGTTGACAATGATGCCCTTGGCCAAAAAGGGCGTATGCGTTTTTTCCTGAATATATTCAGGAAAAAACGCATACGCACTTTTTGGCCAACCAAGCAACCTGGAAAGGCAAATCAGTGCTACAAAGAAGTCTTGCTTCCCATCGGTCAAAAGGGCCATGCTGAAAAAAGTTTCAAAACCAGAAATGCAGGACAGGCCATGGAGAAATGGGAGCCTTGCTACACTGATGGGCGGGATGTAAATTGCCAACAGCCACTCTGGAGAAGGGTACGGTGTGTCCTGAAACAGCTAAAAAACACAGCTTAGAGAGCTTAGGGCACTTCCACGCATGGGGGTATAAAGTGGGAAAATTAAAAATCAGCAAGACACAAGCACCCCATAGTTTAGGGCTGCTCTGTTGACAAGGACCTCCACTTCATTCCACCTTAAATATCCCAGGAAAGCGAAAAATGGATAAAAAAGTTGTAGTCCTTATGTAAAATGGAATATCACTCAGCCATGAAATCAATATCATAAGGCTAGTAGCAGCATGATGAGTGGATTTAGGTACGACGATTCTAAGTGAAATAAGTCACACAGAAAAGGACACTTCTCATAAGGTGTCACTTATAGAGGGAATGTAAAAACCGTTACACTTGAACTGAATTACAAAACAGAACAGAGTGACACATGCAGAAAACACACTATGGCTGCTTAACGGGAAAGGGGAGGTGGGGAGATACATAAAACAAGAGTTTCAAATTAGATCAGATACCGTTCCATAAACCCAATATGTAACAGACAAGACCTACTCCTTGCTCAGAGAACTGGACTCAACACGCCCGATTCACCGCACAAGAATATATCTGACTAGTAATAATCTTAAAACCTATGTATTGATATCTCTCTGTTAGTGTGTCAAGTGGGTGTAAAGCGGCATAAACACAGCCGTGAAAAGCAGCTAAACCCCATTATAAAAATAAATTACTTTTAAAAACCCATGAAACAAAGACAGGGAAAGAGAGAGAAATTCTTACACAATTCGTTCAGGGGCTTTGATTCAACCTGGATTGACCATATCTAGACCCACAGGTGGATGAGACATAAGGGTGGACACTCTTGGGGCTGAGAGGTTTGGTGAGGTTGGGTGAGCAAACACAGACCATTTAAAGTAATACTGCGTGGTACCCATCGCATGGGTCCCAAATCTCCAGGTTCAAGGGCATCTTCCTAAATCGAAAACATGCATGAGAAACCCAGAAGATGGTACACCGTGTGATGGGGAAAGGTTTCTAAAACGCACTTCATTTCTCATCTCCTTGTGCTCGGGTTTGCCATTCCAGCCACTTTACTAGCAATCTCCCTACTTGGAGCATCAGCACCTTTAACCTCCTGTTCCGTACAGGTTGCAATTAGTCCTGAGGATGAACGGGAAGAAGGGGAACCAATGAGAGACTAGCTCTTGGTGTTGGGACAGGCACAGGTCACTCTATTTTCCCATCAGGAAGAAGAATTAACCACAGGCTCAGCCTTCCCCCCGGAACCAGAACAGGGCCTGAAGCCATCCTGCGCTTTTGCGGCCAGCTCCCAAAAAAGCGAGTAGTAAAATGGAGCTTCAGGGCACTGCAATTCACAAACCTGCAGAGTTATAAATGATAACTCTCGTCCACAAATATATTGAGGGAAGGCAAAGAAGAGGATTTGAAGTCAAGGCAGAATTGCAGGAAACAGATTTTAGGAGGTAGATTCGAATCGCCTTTAAAGCACAGGAAAAGCGGCAAAACGTTGACAATGATGCCCTTGGCCAAAAAGGGCGTATGCGTTTTTTCCTGAATATATTCAGGAAAAAACGCATACGCCCTTTTTGGCCAACCAAGCAACCTGGAAAGGCAAATCAGTGCTACAAAGAAGTCTTGCTTCCCGTCGGTCAAAAGGGCCATGCTGAAAAAAGTTTCAAAACCAGAAATGCAGGACAGGCCATGGAGAAATGGGAGCCTTGCTACACTGATGTGCGGGATGTAAATTGCAAACAGCCACTCTGGAGAAGGGTACGGTGTGTCCTGAAACAGCTAAAAAACACAGCTTAGAGAGCATAGGTCACTTCCACGCATGGGGGTAAAAAGTGGGAAAATTAAAAATCAGCAAGACACAAGCACCCCATAGTTTAGGGCTGCTCTGTTGACAAGGACCTCCACTTCATTCCACCTTAAATATCCCAGGAAAGAGAAAAATGGATAAAAAAGTTGTAGTCCTTATGTAAAATGGAATATCACTCAGCCATGAAATCAATATCATAAGGCTAGTAGCAGCATGATGAGTGGATTTAGTTACGACGATTCTAAGTGAAATAAGTCACACAGAAAAGGACACTTCTCATAAGGTGTCACTTATAGAGGGAATGTAAAAACCGTTACACTTGAACTGAATTACAAAACAGAACAGAGTGACACATGCAGAAAACACACTATGGCTGCTTAACGGGAAAGGGGAGGTGGGGAGATACATAAAACAAGAGTTTCAAATTAGATCAGATACCGTTCCATAAACCCAATATGTAACAGACAAGACCTACTCCTTGCTCAGAGAACTGGACTCAACACGCCCGATTCACCGCCCAAGAATATATCTGACTAGTAATAATCTTAAAACCTATGTATTGATATCTCTCTATTAGTGTGTCAAGTGGGTGTAAAGCGGCATAAACACAGCCGTGAAAAGCAGCTAAACCCCATTATAAAAATAAATTACTTTTAAAAACCCATGAAACAAAGACAGGGAAAGAGAGAGAAATTCTTACACAATTCGTTCAGGGGCTTTGATGCAACCTGGATTGACCATATGTAGACCCACAGCTGGATGAGACATAAGGGTGGACACTCTTGGGGCTGAGAGGTTTGGTGAAGTTGGGTGAGCAAACGCAGACCCTTTAAAGTAGTACTGCGTGCTTCCCGTCGCATGGGTCCCAAATCTCCAGGTTCAAGGGCATCTTCCTACATCGAAAACATGCATGAGAAACCCAGAAGATGGTACACCGTGTGATGGGGAAAGGTTTCTAAAACGCACCTCATTTCTCATCTCCTTGTGCTCGGGTTCGCCATTCCAGCCACTTTATTAGCAATCTCCCTACGTGGAGGATCAGCACCTTTAACCTCCTGTTCCGTACAGGTTGCAATTTGTCCTGAGGATGAATGGGAAGACGGGGAACCAATGAGAGACTAGCTCTTGGTGTTGGGACAGGCACAGGTCACTCTATTTTCCCATCAGGAAGAAGAATTAACCACAGGCTCACCCTGCCCACTGGAACCAGAACAGGGCCTGAAGCCATCCTGCGCTTTTGCGGCCAGCTCCCAAAAAAGCGAGTTGTAAAATGGAGCTTCAGGGCACAGCAATTCACAAACCTGCAGAGTTATAAATGATAACTCTCGTCCACAAATATATTGAGGGAAAGCAAAGAAGAGGATTTGAAATCAAGGCAGAATTGCAGGAAACAGATTTCAGGAGGTAGATTCGAATCGCCTTTAAAGCACATGAAAAGCGGCAAAACGTTGACAATGATGCCCTTGGCCAAAAAGGGCGTATGCGTTTTTTCCTGAATATATTCAGGAAAAAACGCATACGCCCTTTTTGGCCAACCAAGCAACCTGGAAAGGCAAATCAGCGCTACAATGAAGTCTCGCTTCCCATCCATCAAAAAGGCCATGCTGCAAAAAGTGTCAAAACCAGAAATGCAGGACAGGCCATGGAGAAATGGGAGCCTTGCTACACTGATGGGCGGGATGTAAATTGCCAACAGCCACTCTGGAGAAGGGTACGGTGTGTCCTGAAACAGCTAACAATCACAGCTTAGAGAGCATAGGGCACTTCCACGCATGGGGGTATAAAGTGGGAAAATTAAAAATCAGCAAGACACAAGCACCCCATAGTTTAGGGCTGCTCTGTTGACAAGGACCTCCACTTCATTCCACCTTAAATATCCCAGGAAAGCGAAAAATGGATAAAAAAGTTGTAGTCCTTATGTAAAATGGAATATCACTCAGCCATGAAATCAATATCATAAGGCTAGTAGCAGCATGATGAGTGGATTTAGGTACGACGATTCTAAGTGAAATAAGTCACACAGAAAAGGACACTTCTCATAAGGTGTCACTTATAGAGGGAATGTAAAAACCGTTACACTTGAACTGAATTACAAAACAGAACAGAGTCACACATGCAGAAAACACACTATGGCTGCTTAACTGGAAAGGTGAGGTTGGGTGATACATAAAACAAGAGTTTCAAATTAGCTCAGATACCGTTCCATAAACCCAATATGTAATAGACAAAACCTACTCCTTGCTCAGAGAACTGGACTCAACACGCTTGATTCACCGCACAAGAATATATCTGACTAGTAATAATCTTAAAACCTATGAATTGATATCTCTCTGTTAGTGTGTCAAGTGGGTATAAAGCGGCATAAACACAGCCGTGAAAAGCAGCTAAACCCCATTATAAAAATAAATTACTTTTAAAAACCCATGAAACAAAGACAGGGAAAGAGAGAGAAATTCTTACACAATTCGTTCAGGGGCTTTGATGCAACCTGGATTGACCATATCTATACCCACAGCTGGATGAGACATAAGGGTGGACACTCTTGGGGCTGAGAGGTTTGGTGAGGTTGGGTAGGCAAACACAGACCCTTTAAAGTAATACTGCGTGCTACCCATCGCATGGGTCCTAAATCTCCAGGTTCAAGGGCATCTTCCTACATCGAAAACAGGCATGAGAAACCCAGAAGATGGTACACCGTGTGATGGGGAAAGGTTTCTAAAACGCACCTCATTTCTCATCTCCTTGTGCTCGGATTCGCCATTCCAGCCAGTTTACTAGCAATCTCCCTACGTGGAGCATCAGCACCTTTAACCTCCTGTTCCGTACAGGTTGCAATTTGTCCTGAGGATGAATGGGAAGACGGGGAACCAATGAGAGACTAGCTCTTGGTGTTGGGACAGGCACAGGTCACTCTATTTTCCCATCAAGAAGAAGAATTAACCACAGGCTCAGCCTGCCCCCCGGAACCAGAACAGGGCCTGAAGCCATCCTGCGCTTTTGCGGCCAGCTCCCAAAAAAGCAAGTTGTAAAATGGAGCTTCAGGGCACAGCAATTCACAAACCTGCAGAGTTATAAATGATAACTCTCGTCCACAAATATATTGAGGGAAGGCAAAGAAGAGGATTTAAAGTCAAGGCAGAATTGCAGGAAACAGATTTTAGGAGGTAGATTCGAATCGCCTTTAAAGCACAGGAAAAGCGGCAAAACGTTGACAATGATGCCCTTGGCCAAAAAGGGCGTATGCGTTTTTTCCTGAATATATTCAGGAAAAAACGCATACGCACTTTTTGGCCAACCAAGCAACCTGGAAAGGCAAATCAGTGCTACAAAGAAGTCTTGCTTCCCATCGGTCAAAAGGGCCATGCTGAAAAAAGTTTCAAAACCAGAAATGCAGGACAGGCCATGGAGAAATGGGAGCCTTGCTACACTGATGGGCGGGATGTAAACTGCCAACAGCCACTCTGGAGAAGGGTACGGTGTGTCCTGAAACAGCTAAAAAACACAGCTTAGAGAGCTTAGGGCACTTCCACGCATGGGGGTATAAAGTGGGAAAATTAAAAATCAGCAAGACACAAGCACCCCATAGTTTAGGGCTGCTCTGTTGACAAGGACCTCCACTTCATTCCACCTTAAATATCCCAGGAAAGCGAAAAATGGATAAAAAAGTTGTAGTCCTTATGTAAAATGGAATATCACTCAGCCATGAAATCAATATCATAAGGCTAGTAGCAGCATGATGAGTGGATTTAGGTACGACGATTCTAAGTGAAATAAGTCACACAGAAAAGGACACTTCTCATAAGGTGTCACTTATAGAGGGAATGTAAAAACCGTTACACTTGAACTGAATTACAAAACAGAACAGAGTGACACATGCAGAAAACACACTATGGCTGCTTAACGGGAAAGGGGAGGTGGGGAGATACATAAAACAAGAGTTTCAAATTAGATCAGATACCGTTCCATAAACCCAATATGTAACAGACAAGACCTACTCCTTGCTCAGAGAACTGGACTCAACACGCCCGATTCACCGCACAAGAATATATCTGACTAGTAATAATCTTAAAACCTATGTATTGATATCTCTCTGTTAGTGTGTCAAGTGGGTGTAAAGCGGCATAAACACAGCCGTGAAAAGCAGCTAAACCCCATTATAAAAATAAATTACTTTTAAAAACCCATGAAACAAAGACAGGGAAAGAGAGAGAAATTCTTACACAATTCGTTCAGGGGCTTTGATTCAACCTGGATTGACCATATCTAGACCCACAGGTGGATGAGACATAAGGGTGGACACTCTTGGGGCTGAGAGGTTTGGTGAGGTTGGGTGAGCAAACACAGACCATTTAAAGTAATACTGCGTGGTACCCATCGCATGGGTCCCAAATCTCCAGGTTCAAGGGCATCTTCCTAAATCGAAAACATGCATGAGAAACCCAGAAGATGGTACACCGTGTGATGGGGAAAGGTTTCTAAAACGCACTTCATTTCTCATCTCCTTGTGCTCGGGTTTGCCATTCCAGCCACTTTACTAGCAATCTCCCTACTTGGAGCATCAGCACCTTTAACCTCCTGTTCCGTACAGGTTGCAATTAGTCCTGAGGATGAACGGGAAGAAGGGGAACCAATGAGAGACTAGCTCTTGGTGTTGGGACAGGCACAGGTCACTCTATTTTCCCATCAGGAAGAAGAATTAACCACAGGCTCAGCCTTCCCCCCGGAACCAGAACAGGGCCTGAAGCCATCCTGCGCTTTTGCGGCCAGCTCCCAAAAAAGCGAGTAGTAAAATGGAGCTTCAGGGCACTGCAATTCACAAACCTGCAGAGTTATAAATGATAACTCTCGTCCACAAATATATTGAGGGAAGGCAAAGAAGAGGATTTGAAGTCAAGGCAGAATTGCAGGAAACAGATTTTAGGAGGTAGATTCGAATCGCCTTTAAAGCACAGGAAAAGCGGCAAAACGTTGACAATGATGCCCTTGGCCAAAAAGGGCGTATGCGTTTTTTCCTGAATATATTCAGGAAAAAACGCATACGCCCTTTTTGGCCAACCAAGCAACCTGGAAAGGCAAATCAGTGCTACAAAGAAGTCTTGCTTCCCGTCGGTCAAAAGGGCCATGCTGAAAAAAGTTTCAAAACCAGAAATGCAGGACAGGCCATGGAGAAATGGGAGCCTTGCTACACTGATGTGCGGGATGTAAATTGCAAACAGCCACTCTGGAGAAGGGTACGGTGTGTCCTGAAACAGCTAAAAAACACAGCTTAGAGAGCATAGGTCACTTCCACGCATGGGGGTAAAAAGTGGGAAAATTAAAAATCAGCAAGACACAAGCACCCCATAGTTTAGGGCTGCTCTGTTGACAAGGACCTCCACTTCATTCCACCTTAAATATCCCAGGAAAGAGAAAAATGGATAAAAAAGTTGTAGTCCTTATGTAAAATGGAATATCACTCAGCCATGAAATCAATATCATAAGGCTAGTAGCAGCATGATGAGTGGATTTAGTTACGACGATTCTAAGTGAAATAAGTCACACAGAAAAGGACACTTCTCATAAGGTGTCACTTATAGAGGGAATGTAAAAACCGTTACACTTGAACTGAATTACAAAACAGAACAGAGTGACACATGCAGAAAACACACTATGGCTGCTTAACGGGAAAGGGGAGGTGGGGAGATACATAAAACAAGAGTTTCAAATTAGATCAGATACCGTTCCATAAACCCAATATGTAACAGACAAGACCTACTCCTTGCTCAGAGAACTGGACTCAACACGCCCGATTCACCGCCCAAGAATATATCTGACTAGTAATAATCTTAAAACCTATGTATTGATATCTCTCTATTAGTGTGTCAAGTGGGTGTAAAGCGGCATAAACACAGCCGTGAAAAGCAGCTAAACCCCATTATAAAAATAAATTACTTTTAAAAACCCATGAAACAAAGACAGGGAAAGAGAGAGAAATTCTTACACAATTCGTTCAGGGGCTTTGATGCAACCTGGATTGACCATATGTAGACCCACAGCTGGATGAGACATAAGGGTGGACACTCTTGGGGCTGAGAGGTTTGGTGAAGTTGGGTGAGCAAACGCAGACCCTTTAAAGTAGTACTGCGTGCTTCCCGTCGCATGGGTCCCAAATCTCCAGGTTCAAGGGCATCTTCCTACATCGAAAACATGCATGAGAAACCCAGAAGATGGTACACCGTGTGATGGGGAAAGGTTTCTAAAACGCACCTCATTTCTCATCTCCTTGTGCTCGGGTTCGCCATTCCAGCCACTTTATTAGCAATCTCCCTACGTGGAGGATCAGCACCTTTAACCTCCTGTTCCGTACAGGTTGCAATTTGTCCTGAGGATGAATGGGAAGACGGGGAACCAATGAGAGACTAGCTCTTGGTGTTGGGACAGGCACAGGTCACTCTATTTTCCCATCAGGAAGAAGAATTAACCACAGGCTCACCCTGCCCACTGGAACCAGAACAGGGCCTGAAGCCATCCTGCGCTTTTGCGGCCAGCTCCCAAAAAAGCGAGTTGTAAAATGGAGCTTCAGGGCACAGCAATTCACAAACCTGCAGAGTTATAAATGATAACTCTCGTCCACAAATATATTGAGGGAAAGCAAAGAAGAGGATTTGAAATCAAGGCAGAATTGCAGGAAACAGATTTCAGGAGGTAGATTCGAATCGCCTTTAAAGCACATGAAAAGCGGCAAAACGTTGACAATGATGCCCTTGGCCAAAAAGGGCGTATGCGTTTTTTCCTGAATATATTCAGGAAAAAACGCATACGCCCTTTTTGGCCAACCAAGCAACCTGGAAAGGCAAATCAGCGCTACAATGAAGTCTCGCTTCCCATCCATCAAAAAGGCCATGCTGCAAAAAGTGTCAAAACCAGAAATGCAGGACAGGCCATGGAGAAATGGGAGCCTTGCTACACTGATGGGCGGGATGTAAATTGCCAACAGCCACTCTGGAGAAGGGTACGGTGTGTCCTGAAACAGCTAACAATCACAGCTTAGAGAGCATAGGGCACTTCCACGCATGGGGGTATAAAGTGGGAAAATTAAAAATCAGCAAGACACAAGCACCCCAAAGTTTAGGGCTGCTCTGTTGACAAGGACCTCCACTTCATTCCACCTTAAATATCCCAGGAAAGAGAAAAATGGATAAAAAAGTTGTGGTCCTTATGTACGATGGAATATCACTCATCCATGAAATCAATATCATAAGGCTAGTAGCAGCATGATGAGTGGATTTAGGTACGACGATTCTAAGTGAAATAAGTCACACAGAAAAGGACACTTCTCATAAGGTGTCACTTATAGAGGGAATGTAAAAACCGTTACACTTGAACTGAATTACAAAACAGAACAGAGTGACACATGCAGAAAACACACTATGGCTGCTTAACGGGAAAGGGGAGGTGGGGAGATACATAAAACAAGAGTTTCAAATTAGATCAGATACAGTTCCATAAACCCAATATGTAACAGACAAGACCTACTCCTTGCTCAGAGAACTGGAATCAACACGCCCGATTCACCGCCCAAGAATATATCTGACTAGTAATAATCTTAAAACCTATGTATTGATATCTCTCTATTAGTGTGTCAAGTGGGTGTAAAGCGGCATAAACACAGCCGTGAAAAGCAGCTAAACCCCATTATAAAAATAAATTACTTTTAAAAACCCATGAAACAAAGACAGGAAAAGAGATAGAAATTCTTACACAATTCGTTCAGGGGCTTTGATGCAACCTGGATTGACCATATCTAGACCCACAGCTGGATGAGACATAAGGGTGGACACTCTTGGGGCTGAGAGGTTTGGTGAAGTTGGGTGAGCAAACGCAGACCCTTTAAAGTAGTACTGCGTGCTACCCGTCGCATGGGTCCCAAATCTCCAGGTTCAAGGGCATCTTCCTACATCGAAAACAGGCATGAGAAACCCAGAAGATGGTACACCGTGTGATGGGGAAAGGTTTCTAAAACGCACCTCATTTCTCATCTCCTTGTGCTCGGGTTTGCCATTCCAGCCACTTTACTAGCAATCTCCCTACTTGGAGCATCAGCACCTTTAACCTCCTGTTCTGTACAGGTTGCAATTTGTCCTGAGGATGAACCGGAAGACGGGGAACCAATGAGAGACTAGCTCTTGGTGTTGGGACAGGCACAGGTCACTCTATTTTCCCATCAGGAAGAAGAATTAACCACAGGCTCAGCCTGCCCCCCGGAACCAGAACAGGGCCTGAAGCCATCCTGCGCTTTTGCGGCCAGCTCCCAAAAAAGCGAGTTGTAAAATGGAGCTTCAGGGCACTGCAATTCACAAACCTGCAGAGTTATAAATGATAACTCTCGTCCACAAATATATTGAGTGAAGGCAAAGAAGAGGATTTGAAGTCAAGCAGAATTGCAGGAAACAGATTTTAGGAGGTAGATTCGAATCGCCTTTAAAGCACATGAAAAGTGGCAAAACGTTGACAATGATGCCCTTGGCCAAAAAGGGCGTATGCGTTTTTTCCTGAATATATTCAGGAAAAAACGCATACGCCCTTTTTGGCCAACCAAGCAACCTGGAAAGGCAAATCAGCGCTACAAAGAAGTCTCGCTTCCCATCGGTCAAAAGGGCCATGCTGAAAATGTTTCAAAACCAGAAATGCAGGACAGGCCATGGAGAAATGGGAGCCTTGCTACACTGATGGGCGGGATGTAAATTGCCAGCAGCCACTCTGGAGAAGGGTACGGTGTGTCCTGAAACAGCTAAAAAACACAGATTAGAGAGCATAGGGCACTTCCACGCATGGGGGTATAAAGTGGGAAAATTAAAAATCAGCAAGACACAAGCACCCCATAGTTTAGGGCTGCTCTGTTGACAAGGACCTCCACTTCATTCCACCTTAAATATCCCAGGAAAGCGAAAAATGGATAAAAAAGTTGTAGTCCTTATGTACAATGGAATATCACTCAGCCATGAAATCAATATCATAAGGCTAGTAGCAGCATGATGAGTGGATTTAGGTACGACGATTCTAAGTGAAATAAGTCACACAGAAAAGGACACTTCTCATAAGGTGTCACTTATAGAGGGAATGTAAAAACCTTTACACTTGAACTGAATTACAAAACAGAACAGAGTCACACATGCAGAAAACACACTATGGCTGCTTAACTGGAAAGGTGAGGTGGGGTGATACATAAAACAAGAGTTTCAAATTAGCTCAGATACCGTTCCATAAACCCAATATGTAATAGACAAAACCTACTCCTTGCTCAGAGAACTGGACTCAACACGCCGGATTCACCGCACAAGAATATATCTGACTAGTAATAATCTTAAAACCTATGAATTGATATCTCTCTGTTAGTGTGTCAAGTGGGTGTAAAGCGGCATAAACACAGCCGTGAAAAGCAGCTAAAGCCCATTATAAAAATAAATTACTTTTAAATACCCATGAAACAAAGACAGTGAAAGAGAGAGAAAGTCTTACACAATTCGTTCAGGGGCTGTGATGCAACCTGGATTGACCATATCTAGACCCACAGCTGGATGAGACATAAGGGTGGACACTCTTGGGGCTGAGAGGTTTGGTGAAGTTGGGTGAGCAAACGCAGACCCTTTAAAGTAGTACTGCGTGCTACCCGTCGCATGGGTCCCAAATCTCCAGGTTCAAGGGCATCTTCCTACATCGAAAACAGGCATGAGAAACCCAGAAGATGGTACACCGTGTGATGGGGAAAGGTTTCTAAAACGCACCTCATTTCTCATCTCCTTGTGCTCGGGTTTGCCATTCCAGCCACTTTACTAGCAATCTCCCTACTTGGAGCATCAGCACCTTTAACCTCCTGTTCTGTACAGGTTGCAATTTGTCCTGAGGATGAACCGGAAGACGGGGAACCAATGAGAGACTAGCTCTTGGTGTTGGGACAGGCACAGGTCACTCTATTTTCCCATCAGGATGAAGAATTAACCACAGGCTCAGCCTGCCCCCCGGAACCAGAACAGGGCCTGAAGCCATCCTGCGCTTTTGCGGCCAGCTCCCAAAAAAGCGAGTTGTAAAATGGAGCTTCAGGGCACTGCAATTCACAAACCTGCAGAGTTATAAATGATAACTCTCGTCCACAAATATATTGAGTGAAGGCAAAGAAGAGGATTTGAAGTCAAGCAGAATTGCAGGAAACAGATTTTAGGAGGTAGATTCGAATCGCCTTTAAAGCACATGAAAAGCGGCAAAACGTTGACAATGATGCCCTTGACCAAAAAGGGCGTATGCGATTTTTCCTGAATATATTCAGGAAAAAACGCATACGCCCTTTTTGGCCAACCAAGCAACCTGGAAAGGCCAATCAGCGCTACAAAGAAGTCTCGCTTCCCATCGGTCAAAAGGGCCATGCTGAAAATGTTTCAAAACCAGAAATGCAGGACAGGCCATGGAGAAATGGGAGCCTTGCTACACTGATGGGCGGGATGTAAATTGCCAGCAGCCACTCTGGAGAAGGGTACGGTGTGTCCTGAAACAGCTAAAAAACACAGCTTAGAGAGCATAGGGCACTTCCACGCATGGGGGTATAAAGTGGGAAAATTAAAAATCAGCAAGACACAAGCACCCCATAGTTTAGGGCTGCTCTGTTGACAAGGACCTCCACTTCATTCCACCTTAAATATCCCAGGAAAGCGAAAAATGGATAAAAAAGTTGTAGTCCTTATGTAAAATGGAATATCACTCAGCCATGAAATCAATATCATAAGGCTAGTAGCAGCATGATGAGTGGATTTAGGTACGACGATTCTAAGTGAAATAAGTCACACAGAAAAGGACACTTCTCATAAGGTGTCACTTATAGAGGGAATGTAAAAACCGTTACACTTGAACTGAATTACAAAACAGAACAGAGTCACACATGCAGAAAACACACTATGGCTGCTTAACTGGAAAGGTGAGGTTGGGTGATACATAAAACAAGAGTTTCAAATTAGCTCAGATACCGTTCCATAAACCCAATATGTAATAGACAAAACCTACTCCTTGCTCAGAGAACTGGACTCAACACGCTTGATTCACCGCACAAGAATATATCTGACTAGTAATAATCTTAAAACCTATGAATTGATATCTCTCTGTTAGTGTGTCAAGTGGGTATAAAGCGGCATAAACACAGCCGTGAAAAGCAGCTAAACCCCATTATAAAAATAAATTACTTTTAAAAACCCATGAAACAAAGACAGGGAAAGAGAGAGAAATTCTTACACAATTCGTTCAGGGGCTTTGATGCAACCTGGATTGACCATATCTATACCCACAGCTGGATGAGACATAAGGGTGGACACTCTTGGGGCTGAGAGGTTTGGTGAGGTTGGGTAGGCAAACACAGACCCTTTAAAGTAATACTGCGTGCTACCCATCGCATGGGTCCTAAATCTCCAGGTTCAAGGGCATCTTCCTACATCGAAAACAGGCATGAGAAACCCAGAAGATGGTACACCGTGTGATGGGGAAAGGTTTCTAAAACGCACCTCATTTCTCATCTCCTTGTGCTCGGATTCGCCATTCCAGCCAGTTTACTAGCAATCTCCCTACGTGGAGCATCAGCACCTTTAACCTCCTGTTCCGTACAGGTTGCAATTTGTCCTGAGGATGAATGGGAAGACGGGGAACCAATGAGAGACTAGCTCTTGGTGTTGGGACAGGCACAGGTCACTCTATTTTCCCATCAAGAAGAAGAATTAACCACAGGCTCAGCCTGCCCCCCGGAACCAGAACAGGGCCTGAAGCCATCCTGCGCTTTTGCGGCCAGCTCCCAAAAAAGCAAGTTGTAAAATGGAGCTTCAGGGCACAGCAATTCACAAACCTGCAGAGTTATAAATGATAACTCTCGTCCACAAATATATTGAGGGAAGGCAAAGAAGAGGATTTAAAGTCAAGGCAGAATTGCAGGAAACAGATTTTAGGAGGTAGATTCGAATCGCCTTTAAAGCACAGGAAAAGCGGCAAAACGTTGACAATGATGCCCTTGGCCAAAAAGGGCGTATGCGTTTTTTCCTGAATATATTCAGGAAAAAACGCATACGCACTTTTTGGCCAACCAAGCAACCTGGAAAGGCAAATCAGTGCTACAAAGAAGTCTTGCTTCCCATCGGTCAAAAGGGCCATGCTGAAAAAAGTTTCAAAACCAGAAATGCAGGACAGGCCATGGAGAAATGGGAGCCTTGCTACACTGATGGGCGGGATGTAAATTGCCAACAGCCACTCTGGAGAAGGGTACGGTGTGTCCTGAAACAGCTAAAAAACACAGCTTAGAGAGCTTAGGGCACTTCCAGGCATGGGGGTATAAAGTGGGAAAATTAAAAATCAGCAAGACACAAGCACCCCATAGTTTAGGGCTGCTCTGTTGACAAGGACCTCCACTTCATTCCACCTTAAATATCCCAGGAAAGCGAAAAATGGATAAAAAAGTTGTAGTCCTTATGTAAAATGGAATATCACTCAGCCATGAAATCAATATCATAAGGCTAGTAGCAGCATGATGAGTGGATTTAGGTACGACGATTCTAAGTGAAATAAGTCACACAGAAAAGGACACTTCTCATAAGGTGTCACTTATAGAGGGAATGTAAAAACCGTTACACTTGAACTGAATTACAAAACAGAACAGAGTGACACATGCAGAAAACACACTATGGCTGCTTAACGGGAAAGGGGAGGTGGGGAGATACATAAAACAAGAGTTTCAAATTAGATCAGATACCGTTCCATAAACCCAATATGTAACAGACAAGACCTACTCCTTGCTCAGAGAACTGGACTCAACACGCCCGATTCACCGCACAAGAATATATCTGACTAGTAATAATCTTAAAACCTATGTATTGATATCTCTCTGTTAGTGTGTCAAGTGGGTGTAAAGCGGCATAAACACAGCCGTGAAAAGCAGCTAAACCCCATTATAAAAATAAATTACTTTTAAAAACCCATGAAACAAAGACAGGGAAAGAGAGAGAAATTCTTACACAATTCGTTCAGGGGCTTTGATTCAACCTGGATTGACCATATCTAGACCCACAGGTGGATGAGACATAAGGGTGGACACTCTTGGGGCTGAGAGGTTTGGTGAGGTTGGGTGAGCAAACACAGACCCTTTAAAGTAATACTGCGTGGTACCCATCGCATGGGTCCCAAATCTCCAGGTTCAAGGGCATCTTCCTAAATCGAAAACATGCATGAGAAACCCAGAAGATGGTACACCGTGTGATGGGGAAAGGTTTCTAAAACGCACTTCATTTCTCATCTCCTTGTGCTCGGGTTTGCCATTCCAGCCACTTTACTAGCAATCTCCCTACTTGGAGCATCAGCACCTTTAACCTCCTGTTCCGTACAGGTTGCAATTAGTCCTGAGGATGAACGGGAAGAAGGGGAACCAATGAGAGACTAGCTCTTGGTGTTGGGACAGGCACAGGTCACTCTATTTTCCCATCAGGAAGAAGAATTAACCACAGGCTCAGCCTTCCCCCCGGAACCAGAACAGGGCCTGAAGCCATCCTGCGCTTTTGCGGCCAGCTCCCAAAAAAGCGAGTAGTAAAATGGAGCTTCAGGGCACTGCAATTCACAAACCTGCAGAGTTATAAATGATAACTCTCGTCCACAAATATATTGAGGGAAGGCAAAGAAGAGGATTTGAAGTCAAGGCAGAATTGCAGGAAACAGATTTTAGGAGGTAGATTCGAATCGCCTTTAAAGCACAGGAAAAGCGGCAAAACGTTGACAATGATGCCCTTGGCCAAAAAGGGCGTATGCGTTTTTTCCTGAATATATTCAGGAAAAAACGCATACGCCCTTTTTGGCCAACCAAGCAACCTGGAAAGGCAAATCAGTGCTACAAAGAAGTCTTGCTTCCCATCGGTCAAAAGGGCCATGCTGAAAAAAGTTTCAAAACCAGAAATGCAGGACAGGCCATGGAGAAATGGGAGCCTTGCTACACTGATGGGCGGGATGTAAATTGCCAACAGCCACTCTGGAGAAGGGTACGGTGTGTCCTGAAACAGCTAAAAAACACAGCTTAGAGAGCATAGGGCACTTCCACGCATGGGGGTATAAAGTGGGAAAATTAAAAATCAGCAAGACACAAGCACCCCATAGTTTAGGGCTGCTCTGTTGACAAGGACCTCCACTTCATTCCACCTTAAATATCCCAGGAAAGCGAAAAATGGATAAAAAAGTTGTAGTCCTTATGTAAAATGGAATATCACTCAGCCATGAAATCAATATCATAAGGCTAGTAGCAGCATGATGAGTGGATTTAGGTACGACGATTCTAAGTGAAATAAGTCACACAGAAAAGGACACTTCTCATAAGGTGTCACTTATAGAGGGAATGTAAAAACCGTTACACTTGAACTGAATTACAAAACAGAACAGAGTGACACATGCAGAAAACACACTATGGCTGCTTAACGGGAAAGGGGAGGTGGGGAGATACATAAAACAGGAGTTTCAAATTAGATCAGATACCGTTCCATAAACCCAATATGTAACAGACAAGACCTACTCCTTGCTCAGAGAACTGGACTCAACACGCCCGATTCACCGCACAAGAATATATCTGACTAGTAATAATCTTAAAACCTATGTATTGATATCTCTCTATTAGTGTGTCAAGTGGGTGTAAAGCGGCATAAACACAGCCGTGAAAAGCAGCTAAACCCCATTATAAAAATAAATTACTTTTAAAAACCCATGAAACAAAGACAGGGAAAGAGAGAGAAATTCTTACACAATTCATTCAAGGGCTTTGATTCAACCTGGATTGACCATATCTAGACCCACAGGTGGATGAGACATAAGGGTGGACACTCTTGGGGCTGAGAGGTTTGGTGAGGTTGGGTGAGCAAACACAGACCCTTTAAAGTAATACTGCGTGGTACCCATCGCATGGGTCCCAAATCTCCAGGTTCAAGGGCATCTTCCTAAATCGAAAACATGCATGAGAAACCCAGAAGATGGTACACCGTGTGATGGGGAAAGGTTTCTAAAACGCACCTCATTTCTCGTCTCCTTGTGCTCGGGTTTGCCATTCCAGCCACTTTACTAGCAATCTCCCTACTTGGAGCATCAGCACCTTTAACCTCCTGTTCCGTACAGGTTGCAATTTGTCCTGAGGATGAACGGGAAGAAGGGGAACCAATGAGAGACTAGCTCTTGGTGTTGGGACAGGCACAGGTCACTCTATTTTCCCATCAGGAAGAAGAATTAACCACAGGCTCAGCCTGCCACCCGGAACCAGAACAGGGCCTGAAGCCCTCCTCCGCTTTTGCGGCCAGCTCCCAAAAAAGCGAGTTGTAAAATGGAGCTTCAGGGCACTGCAATTCACAAACCTGCAGAGTTATAAATGATAACTCTCGTCCACAAATATATTGAGTGAAGGCAAAGAAGAGGATTTGAAGTCAAGGCAGAATTGCAGGAAACAGATTTTAGGAGGTAGATTCGAATCGCCTTTAAAGCACATGAAAAGCGGCAAAACGTTGACAATGATGCCCTTGGCCAAAAAGGGCGTATGCGTTTTTTCCTGAATATATTCAGGAAAAAACGCATACGCCCTTTTTGGCCAACCAAGCAACCTGGAAAGGCAAATCAGCGCTACAAAGAAGTCTCGCTTCCCATCGGTCAAAAGGGCCATGCTGAAAATGTTTCAAAACCAGAAATGCAGGACAGGCCATGGAGAAATGGGAGCCTTGCTACACTGATGGGCGGGATGTAAATTGCCAGCAGCCACTCTGGAGAAGGGTACGGTGTGTCCTGAAACAGCTAAAAAACACAGCTTAGAGAGCATAGGGCACTTCCACGCATGGGGGTATAAAGTGGGAAAATTAAAAATCAGCAAGACACAAGCACCCCATAGTTTAGGGCTGCTCTGTTGACAAGGACCTCCACTTCATTCCACCTTAAATATCCCAGGAAAGCGAAAAATGGATAAAAAAGTTGTAGTCCTTATGTAAAATGGAATATCACTCAGCCATGAAATCAATATCATAAGGCTAGTAGCAGCATGATGAGTGGATTTAGGTACGACGATTCTAAGTGAAATAAGTCACACAGAAAAGGACACTTCTCATAAGGTGTCACTTATAGAGGGAATGTAAAAACCGTTACACTTGAACTGAATTATAAAACAGAACAGAGTGACACATGCAGAAAACACACTATGGCTGCTTAACGGGAAAGGGGAGGTGGGGAGATACATAAAACAAGAGTTTCAAATTAGATCAGATACCGTTCCATAAACCCAATATGTAACAGACAAGACCTACTCCTTGCTCAGAGAACTGGACTCAACACGCCCGATTCACCGCACAAGAATATATCTGACTAGTAATAATCTTAAAACCTATGTATTGATATCTCTCTATTAGTGTGTCAAGTGGGTGTAAAACGGCATAAACACAGCCGTGAAAAGCAGCTAAACCCCATTATAAAAATAAATTACTTTTAAAAACCCATGAAACAAAGACAGGGAAAGAGAGAGAAATTCTTACACAATTCATTCAAGGGCTTTGATTCAACCTGGATTGACCATATCTAGACCCACAGGTGGATGAGACATAAGGGTGGACACTCTTGGGGCTGAGAGGTTTGGTGAGGTTGGGTGAGCAAACACAGACCCTTTAAAGTAATACTGCGTGGTACCCATCGCATGGGTCCCAAATCTCCAGGTTCAAGGGCATCTTCCTACATCGAAAACATGCATGAGAAACCCAGAAGATGGTACACCGCGTGATGGGGAAAGGTTTCTAAAACGCACCTCATTTCTCATCTTCTTGTGCTCGGGTTTGCCATTCCAGCCACTTTACTAGCAATCTCCCTACTTGGAGCATCAGCACCTTTAACCTCCTGTTCCGTACAGGTTGCAATTTGTCCTGAGGATGAACGGGAAGAAGGGGAACCAATGAGAGACTAGCTCTTGGTGTTGGGACAGGCACAGGTCAGTCTATTTTCCCATCAGGAAGAAGAATTAACCACAGGCTCAGCCTGCCCCCCGGAACCAGAACAGGGCCTGAAGCCCTCCTCCGCTTTTGCGGCCAGCTCCCAAAAAAGCGAGTTGTAAAATGGAGCTTCAGGGCACTGCAATTCACAAACCTGCAGAGTTATAAATGATAACTCTCGTCCACAAATATATTGAGTGAAGGCAAAGAAGAGGATTTGAAGTCAAGGCAGAATTGCAGGAAACAGATTTTAGGAGGTAGATTCGAATCGCCTTTAAAGCACATGAAAAGCGGCAAAACGTTGACAATGATGCCCTTGGCCAAAAAGGGCGTATGCGTTTTTTCCTGAATATATTCAGGAAAAAACGCATACGCCCTTTTTGGCCAACCAAGCAACCTGGAAAGGCCAATCAGCGCTACAAAGAAGTCTCGCTTCCCATCGGTCAAAAGGGCCATGCTGAAAATGTTTCAAAACCAGAAATGCAGGACAGGCCATGGAGAAATGGGAGCCTTGCTACACTGATGGGCGGGATGTAAATTGCCAGCAGCCACTCTGGAGAAGGGTACGGTGTGTCCTGAAACAGCTAAAAAACACAGCTTAGAGAGCATAGGGCACTTCCACGCATGGGGGTATAAAGTGGGAAAATTAAAAATCAGCAAGACACAAGCACCCCATAGTTTAGGGCTGCTCTGTTGACAAGGACCTCCACTTCATTCCACCTTAAATATCCCAGGAAAGCGAAAAATGGATAAAAAAGTTGTAGTCCTTATGTAAAATGGAATATCACTCAGCCATGAAATCAATATCATAAGGCTAGTAGCAGCATGATGAGTGGATTTAGGTACGACGATTCTAAGTGAAATAAGTCACACAGAAAAGGACACTTCTCATAAGGTGTCACTTATAGAGGGAATGTAAAAACCGTTACACTTGAACTGAATTACAAAACAGAACAGAGTCACACATGCAGAAAACACACTATGGCTGCTTAACTGGAAAGGTGAGGTTGGGTGATACATAAAACAAGAGTTTCAAATTAGCTCAGATACCGTTCCATAAACCCAATATGTAATAGACAAAACCTACTCCTTGCTCAGAGAACTTGACTCAACACGCTTGATTCACCGCACAAGAATATATCTGACTAGTAATAATCTTAAAACCTATGAATTGATATCTCTCTGTTAGTGTGTCAAGTGGGTGTAAAGCGGCATAAACACAGCCGTGAAAAGCAGCTAAACCCCATTATAAAAATAAATTACTTTTAAAAACCCATGAAACAAAGACAGGGAAAGAGAGAGAAATTCTTACACAATTCGTTCAGGGGCTTTGATGCAACCTGGATTGACCATATCTATACCCCCAGCTGGATGAGACATAAGGGTGGACACTCTTGGGGCTGAGAGGTTTGGTGAGGTTGGGTAGGCAAACACAGACCCTTTAAAGTAATACTGCGTGCTACCCATCGCATGGGTCCTAAATCTCCAGGTTCAAGGGCATCTTCCTACATCGAAAACAGGCATGAGAAACCCAGAAGATGGTACACCGTGTGATGGGGAAAGGTTTCTAAAACGCACCTCATTTCTCATCTCCTTGTGCTCGGATTCGCCATTCCAGCCAGTTTACTAGCAATCTCCCTACGTGGAGCATCAGCACCTTTAACCTCCTGTTCCGTACAGGTTGCAATTTGTCCTGAGGATGAATGGGAAGACGGGGAACCAATGAGAGACTAGCTCTTGGTGTTGGGACAGGCACAGGTCACTCTATTTTCCCATCAAGAAGAAGAATTAACCACAGGCTCAGCCTGCCCCCCGGAACCAGAACAGGGCCTGAAGCCATCCTGCGCTTTTGCGGCCAGCTCCCAAAAAAGCAAGTTGTAAAATGGAGCTTCAGGGCACAGCATTTCACAAACCTGCAGAGTTATAAATGATAACTCTCGTCCACAAATATATTGAGGGAAGGCAAAGAAGAGGATTTAAAGTCAAGGCAGAATTGCAGGAAACAGATTTTAGGAGGTAGATTCGAATCGCCTTTAAAGCACAGGAAAAGCGGCAAAACGTTGACAATGATGCCCTTGGCCAAAAAGGGCGTATGCGTTTTTTCCTGAATATATTCAGGAAAAAACGCATACGCACTTTTTGGCCAACCAAGCAACCTGGAAAGGCAAATCAGTGCTACAAAGAAGTCTTGCTTCCCATCGGTCAAAAGGGCCATGCTGAAAAAAGTTTCAAAACCAGAAATGCAGGACAGGCCATGGAGAAATGGGAGCCTTGCTACACTGATGGGCGGGATGTAAATTGCCAACAGCCACTCTGGAGAAGGGTACGGTGTGTCCTGAAACAGCTAAAAAACACAGCTTAGAGAGCTTAGGGCACTTCCACGCATGGGGGTATAAAGTGGGAAAATTAAAAATCAGCAAGACACAAGCACCCCATAGTTTAGGGCTGCTCTGTTGACAAGGACCTCCACTTCATTCCACCTTAAATATCCCAGGAAAGCGAAAAATGGATAAAAAAGTTGTAGTCCTTATGTAAAATGGAATATCACTCAGCCATGAAATCAATATCATAAGGCTAGTAGCAGCATGATGAGTGGATTTAGGTACGACGATTCTAAGTGAAATAAGTCACACAGAAAAGGACACTTCTCATAAGGTGTCACTTATAGAGGGAATGTAAAAACCGTTACACTTGAACTGAATTACAAAACAGAACAGAGTGACACATGCAGAAAACACACTATGGCTGCTTAACGGGAAAGGGGAGGTGGGGAGATACATAAAACAAGAGTTTCAAATTAGATCAGATACCGTTCCATAAACCCAATATGTAACAGACAAGACCTACTCCTTGCTCAGAGAACTGGACTCAACACGCCCGATTCACCGCACAAGAATATATCTGACTAGTAATAATCTTAAAACCTATGTATTGATATCTCTCTGTTAGTGTGTCAAGTGGGTGTAAAGCGGCATAAACACAGCCGTGAAAAGCAGCTAAACCCCATTATAAAAATAAATTACTTTTAAAAACCCATGAAACAAAGACAGGGAAAGAGAGAGAAATTCTTACACAATTCGTTCAGGGGCTTTGATTCAACCTGGATTGACCATATCTAGACCCACAGGTGGATGAGACATAAGGGTGGACACTCTTGGGGCTGAGAGGTTTGGTGAGGTTGGATGAGCAAACACAGACCCTTTAAAGTAATACTGCGTGGTACCCATTGCATGGGGCCCAAATCTCCAGGTTCAAGGGCATCTTCCTAAATCGAAAACATGCATGAGAAACCCAGAAGATGGTACACCGTGTGATGGGGAAAGGTTTCTAAAACGCACTTCATTTCTCATCTCCTTGTGCTCGGGTTTGCCATTCCAGCCACTTTACTAGCAATCTCCCTACTTGGAGCATCAGCACCTTTAACCTCCTGTTCCGTACAGGTTGCAATTAGTCCTGAGGATGAACGGGAAGAAGGGGAACCAATGAGAGACTAGCTCTTGGTGTTGGGACAGGCACAGGTCACTCTATTTTCCCATCAGGAAGAAGAATTAACCACAGGCTCAGCCTTCCCCCCGGAACCAGAACAGGGCCTGAAGCCATCCTGCGCTTTTGCGGCCAGCTCCCAAAAAAGCGACTTGTAAAATGGAGCTTCAGGGCACTGCAATTCACAAACCTGCAGAGTTATAAATGATAACTCTCGTCCACAAATATATTGAGGGAAGGCAAAGAAGAGGATTTGAAGTCAAGGCAGAATTGCAGGAAACAGATTTTAGGAGGTAGATTTGAATCGCCTTTAAAGCACAGGAAAAGCGGCAAAACGTTGACAATGATGCCCTTGGCCAAAAAGGGCGTATGCGTTTTTTCCTGAATATATTCAGGAAAAAACGCATACGCCCTTTTTGGCCAACCAAGCAACCTGGAAAGGCAAATCAGTGCTACAAAGAAGTCTTGCTTCCCATCGGTCAAAAGGGCCATGCTGAAAAAAGTTTCAAAACCAGAAATGCAGGACAGGCCATGGAGAAATGGGAGCCTTGCTACACTGATGGGCGGGATGTAAATTGCCAACAGCCACTCTGGAGAACGGTACGGTGTGTCCTGAAACAGCTAAAAAACACAGCTTAGAGAGCATAGGGCACTTCCACGCATGGGGGTATAAAGTGGGGAAATTAAAAATCAGCAAGACACAAGCACCCCATAGTTTAGGGCTGCTCTGTTGACAAGGACCTCCACTTCATTCCACCTTAAATATCCCAGGAAAGCGAAAAATGGATAAAAAAGTTGTAGTCCTTATGTAAAATGGAATATCACTCAGCCATGAAATCAATATCATAAGGCTAGTAGCAGCATGATGAGTGGATTTAGGTACGACGATTCTAAGTGAAATAAGTCACACAGAAAAGGACACTTCTCATAAGGTGTCACTTATAGAGGGAATGTAAAAACCGTTACACTTGAACTGAATTACAAAACAGAACAGAGTGACACATGCAGAAAACACACTATGGCTGCTTAACGGGAAAGGGGAGGTGGGGAGATACATAAAACAAGAGTTTCAAATTAGATCAGATACCGTTCCATAAACCCAATATGTAACAGACAAGACCTACTCCTTGCTCAGAGAACTGGACTCAACACGCCCGATTCACCGCACAAGAATATATCTGACTAGTAATAATCTTAAAACCTATGTATTGATATCTCTCTATTAGTGTGTCAAGTGGGTGTAAAGCGGCATAAACACAGCCGTGAAAAGCAGCTAAACCCCATTATAAAAATAAATTACTTTTAAAAACCCATGAAACAAAGACAGGGAAAGAGAGAAAAATTCTTACACAATTCATTCAAGGGCTTTGATTCAACCTGGATTGACCATATCTAGACCCACAGGTGGATGAGACATAAGGGTGGACACTCTTGGGGCTGAGAGGTTTGGTGAGGTTGGGTGAGCAAACACAGACCCTTTAAAGTAATACTGCGTGGTACCCATCGCATGGGTCCCAAATCTCCAGGTTCAAGGGCATCTTCCTAAATCGAAAACATGCATGAGAAACCCAGAAGATGGTACACCGTGTGATGGGGAAAGGTTTCTAAAACGCACCTCATTTCTCATCTCCTTGTGCTCGGGTTTGCCATTCCAGCCACTTTACTAGCAATCTCCCTACTTGGAGCATCAGCACCTTTAACCTCCTGTTCCGTACAGGTTGCAATTTGTCCTGAGGATGAACGGGAAGAAGGGGAACCAATGAGAGACTAGCTCTTGGTGTTGGGACAGGCACAGGTCACTCTATTTTCCCATCAGGAAGAAGAATTAATCACAGGCTCAGCCTGCCCCCCGGAACCAGAACAGGGCCTGAAGCCCTCCTCCGCTTTTGCGGCCAGCTCCCAAAAAAGCGAGTTTTAAAATGGAGCTTCAGGGCACTGCAATTCACAAACCTGCAGAGTTATAAATGATAACTCTCGTCCACAAATATATTGAGTGAAGGCAAAGAAGAGGATTTGAAGTCAAGGCAGAATTGCAGGAAACAGATTTTAGGAGGTAGATTCGAATCGCCTTTAAAGCACATGAAAAGCGGCAAAACGTTGACAATGATGCCCTTGGCCAAAAAGGGCGTATGCGTTTTTTCCTGAATATATTCAGGAAAAAACGCATACGCCCTTTTTGGCCAACCAAGCAACCTGGAAAGGCCAATCAGCGCTACAAAGAAGTCTCGCTTCCCATCGGTCAAAAGGGCCATGCTGAAAATGTTTCAAAACCAGAAATGCAGGACAGGCCATGGAGAAATGGGAGCCTTGCTACACTGATGGGCGGGATGTAAATTGCCAGCAGCCACTCTGGAGAAGGGTACGGTGTGTCCTGAAACAGCTAAAAAACACAGCTTAGAGAGCATAGGGCACTTCCACGCATGGGGGTATAAAGTGGGAAAATTAAAAATCAGCAAGACACAAGCACCCCATAGTTTAGGGCTGCTCTGTTGACAAGGACCTCCACTTCATTCCACCTTAAATATCCCAGGAAAGCGAAAAATGGATAAAAAAGTTGTAGTCCTTATGTAAAATGGAATATCACTCAGCCATGAAATCAATATCATAAGGCTAGTAGCAGCATGATGAGTGGATTTAGGTACGACGATTCTAAGTGAAATAAGTCACACAGAAAAGGACACTTCTCATAAGGTGTCACTTATAGAGGGAATGTAAAAACCGTTACACTTGAACTGAATTACAAAACAGAACAGAGTCACACATGCAGAAAACACACTATGGCTGCTTAACTGGAAAGGTGAGGTTGGGTGATACATAAAACAAGAGTTTCAAATTAGCTCAGATACCGTTCCATAAACCCAATATGTAATAGACAAAACCTACTCCTTGCTCAGAGAACTGGACTCAACACGCTTGATTCACCGCACAAGAATATATCTGACTAGTAATAATCTTAAAACCTATGAATTGATATCTCTCTGTTAGTGTGTCAAGTGGGTGTAAAGCGGCATAAACACAGCCGTGAAAAGCAGCTAAACCCCATTATAAAAATAAATTACTTTTAAAAACCCATGAAACAAAGACAGGGAAAGAGAGAGAAATTCTTACACAATTCGTTCAGGGGCTTTGATGCAACCTGGATTGACCATATCTATACCCACAGCTGGATGAGACATAAGGGTGGACACTCTTGGGGCTGAGAGGTTTGGTGAGGTTGGGTAGGCAAACACAGACCCTTTAAAGTAATACTGCGTGCTACCCATCGCATGGGTCCTAAATCTCCAGGTTCAAGGGCATCTTCCTACATCGAAAACAGGCATGAGAAACCCAGAAGATGGTACACCGTGTGATGGGGAAAGGTTTCTAAAACGCACCTCATTTCTCATCTCCTTGTGCTCGGATTCGCCATTCCAGCCAGTTTACTAGCAATCTCCCTACGTGGAGCATCAGCACCTTTAACCTCCTGTTCCGTACAGGTTGCAATTTGTCCTGAGGATGAATGGGAAGACGGGGAACCAATGAGAGACTAGCTCTTGGTGTTGGGACAGGCACAGGTCACTCTATTTTCCCATCAAGAAGAAGAATTAACCACAGGCTCAGCCTGCCCCCCGGAACCAGAACAGGGCCTGAAGCCATCCTGCGCTTTTGCGGCCAGCTCCCAAAAAAGCAAGTTGTAAAATGGAGCTTCAGGGCACAGCAATTCACAAACCTGCAGAGTTATAAATGATAACTCTCGTCCACAAATATATTGAGGGAAGGCAAAGAAGAGGATTTAAAGTCAAGGCAGAATTTCAGGAAACAGATTTTAGGAGGTAGATTCGAATCGCCTTTAAAGCACAGGAAAAGCGGCAAAACGTTGACAATGATGCCCTTGGCCAAAAAGGGCGTATGCGTTTTTTCCTGAATATATTCAGGAAAAAACGCATACGCACTTTTTGGCCAACCAAGCAACCTGGAAAGGCAAATCAGTGCTACAAAGAAGTCTTGCTTCCCATCGGTCAAAAGGGCCATGCTGAAAAAAGTTTCAAAACCAGAAATGCAGGACAGGCCATGGAGAAATGGGAGCCTTGCTACACTGATGGGCGGGATGTAAATTGCCAACAGCCACTCTGGAGAAGGGTACGGTGTGTCCTGAAACAGCTAAAAAACACAGCTTAGAGAGCTTAGGGCACTTCCACGCATGGGGGTATAAAGTGGGAAAATTAAAAATCAGCAAGACACAAGCACCCCATAGTTTAGGGCTGCTCTGTTGACAAGGACCTCCACTTCATTCCACCTTAAATATCCCAGGAAAGCGAAAAATGGATAAAAAAGTTGTAGTCCTTATGTAAAATGGAATATCACTCAGCCATGAAATCAATATCATAAGGCTAGTAGCAGCATGATGAGTGGATTTAGGTACGACGATTCTAAGTGAAATAAGTCACACAGAAAAGGACACTTCTCATAAGGTGTCACTTATAGAGGGAATGTAAAAACCGTTACACTTGAACTGAATTACAAAACAGAACAGAGTGACACATGCAGAAAACACACTATGGCTGCTTAACGGGAAAGGGGAGGTGGGGAGATACATAAAACAAGAGTTTCAAATTAGATCAGATACCGTTCCATAAACCCAATATGTAACAGACAAGACCTACTCCTTGCTCAGAGAACTGGACTCAACACGCCCGATTCACCGCACAAGAATATATCTGACTAGTAATAATCTTAAAACCTATGTATTGATATCTCTCTGTTAGTGTGTCAAGTGGGTGTAAAGCGGCATAAACACAGCCGTGAAAAGCAGCTAAACCCCATTATAAAAATAAATTACTTTTAAAAACCCATGAAACAAAGACAGGGAAAGAGAGAGAAATTCTTACACAATTCGTTCAGGGGCTTTGATTCAACCTGGATTGACCATATCTAGACCCACAGGTGGATGAGACATAAGGGTGGACACTCTTGGGGCTGAGAGGTTTGGTGAGGTTGGATGAGCAAACACAGACCCTTTAAAGTAATACTGCGTGGTACCCATTGCATGGGGCCCAAATCTCCAGGTTCAAGGGCATCTTCCTAAATCGAAAACATGCATGAGAAACCCAGAAGATGGTACACCGCGTGATGGGGAAAGGTTTCTAAAACGCACCTCATTTCTCATCTCCTTGTGCTCGGGTTTGCCATTCCAGCCACTTTACTAGCAATCTCCCTACTTGGAGCATCAGCACCTTTAACCTCCTGTTCCATACAGGTTGCAATTTGTCCTGAGGATGAACGGGAAGAAGGGGAACCAATGAGAGACTAGCTCTTGGTGTTGGGACAGGCACAGGTCACTCTATTTTCCCATCAGGAAGAAGAATTAACCACAGGCTCAGCCTGCCCCCCGGAACCAGAACAGGGCCTGAAGCCCTCCTCCGCTTTTGCGGCCAGCTCCCAAAAAAGCGAGTTGTAAAATGGAGCTTCAGGGCACTGCAATTCACAAACCTGCAGAGTTATAAATGATAACTCTCGTCCACAAATATATTGAGTGAAGGCAAAGAAGAGGATTTGAAGTCAAGGCAGAATTGCAGGAAACAGATTTTAGGAGGTAGATTCGAATCGCCTTTAAAGCACATGAAAAGCGGCAAAACGTTGACAATGATGCCCTTGGCCAAAAAGGGCGTATGCGTTTTTTCCTGAATATATTCAGGAAAAAACGCATACGCCCTTTTTGGCCAACCAAGCAACCTGGAAAGGCCAATCAGAGCTACAAAGAAGTCTCGCTTCCCATCGGTCAAAAGGGCCATGCTGAAAATGTTTCAAAACCAGAAATGCAGGACAGGCCATGGAGAAATGGGAGCCTTGCTACACTGATGGGCGGGATGTAAATTGCCAGCAGCCACTCTGGAGAAGGGTACGGTGTGTCCTGAAACAGCTAAAAAACACAGCTTAGAGAGCATAGGGCACTTCCACGCATGGGGGTATAAAGTGGGAAAATTAAAAATCAGCAAGACACAAGCACCCCATAGTTTAGGGCTGCTCTGTTGACAAGGACCTCCACTTCATTCCACCTTAAATATCCCAGGAAAGCGAAAAATGGATAAAAAAGTTGTAGTCCTTATGTAAAATGGAATATCACTCAGCCATGAAATCAATATCATAAGGCTAGTAGCAGCATGATGAGTGGATTTAGGTACGACGATTCTAAGTGAAATAAGTCACACAGAAAAGGACACTTCTCATAAGGTGTCACTTATAGAGGGAATGTAAAAACCGTTACACTTGAAATGAATTACAAAACAGAACAGAGTCACACATGCAGAAAACACACTATGGCTGCTTAACTGGAAAGGTGAGGTTGGGTGATACATAAAACAAGAGTTTCAAATTAGCTCAGATACCGTTCCATAAACCCAATATGTAATAGACAAAACCTACTCCTTGCTCAGAGAACTGGACTCAACACGCTTGATTCACCGCACAAGAATATATCTGACTAGTAATAATCTTAAAACCTATGAATTGATATCTCTCTGTTAGTGTGTCAAGTGGGTGTAAAGCGGCATAAACACAGCCGTGAAAAGCAGCTAAACCCCATTATAAAAATAAATTACTTTTAAAAACCCATGAAACAAAGACAGGGAAAGAGAGAGAAATTCTTACACAATTCGTTCAGGGGCTTTGATGCAACCTGGATTGACCATATCTATACCCCCAGCTGGATGAGACATAAGGGTGGACACTCTTGGGGCTGAGAGGTTTGGTGAGGTTGGGTAGGCAAACACAGACCCTTTAAAGTAATACTGCGTGCTACCCATCGCATGGGTCCTAAATCTCCAGGTTCAAGGGCATCTTCCTACATCGAAAACAGGCATGAGAAACCCAGAAGATGGTACACCGTGTGATGGGGAAAGGTTTCTAAAACGCACGTCATTTCTCATCTCCTTGTGCTCGGATTCGCCATTCCAGCCAGTTTACTAGCAATCTCCCTACGTGGAGCATCAGCACCTTTAACCTCCTGTTCCGTACAGGTTGCAATTTGTCCTGAGGATGAATGGGAAGACGGGGAACCAATGAGAGACTAGCTCTTGGTGTTGGGACAGGCACAGGTCACTCTATTTTCCCATCAAGAAGAAGAATTAACCACAGGCTCAGCCTGCCCCCCGGAACCAGAACAGGGCCTGAAGCCATCCTGCGCTTTTGCGGCCAGCTCCCAAAAAAGCAAGTTGTAAAATGGAGCTTCAGGGCACAGCATTTCACAAACCTGCAGAGTTATAAATGATAACTCTCGTCCACAAATATATTGAGGGAAGGCAAAGAAGAGGATTTAAAGTCAAGGCAGAATTGCAGGAAACAGATTTTAGGAGGTAGATTCGAATCGCCTTTAAAGCACAGGAAAAGCGGCAAAACGTTGACAATGATGCCCTTGGCCAAAAAGGGCGTATGCGTTTTTTCCTGAATATATTCAGGAAAAAACGCATACGCACTTTTTGGCCAACCAAGCAACCTGGAAAGGCAAATCAGTGCTACAAAGAAGTCTTGCTTCCCATCGGTCAAAAGGGCCATGCTGAAAAAAGTTTCAAAACCAGAAATGCAGGACAGGCCATGGAGAAATGGGAGCCTTGCTACACTGATGGGCGGGATGTAAATTGCCAACAGCCACTCTGGAGAAGGGTACGGTGTGTCCTGAAACAGCTAAAAAACACAGCTTAGAGAGCTTAGGGCACTTCCACGCATGGGGGTATAAAGTGGGAAAATTAAAAATCAGCAAGACACAAGCACCCCATAGTTTAGGGCTGCTCTGTTGACAAGGACCTCCACTTCATTCCACCTTAAATATCCCAGGAAAGCGAAAAATGGATAAAAAAGTTGTAGTCCTTATGTAAAATGGAATATCACTCAGCCATGAAATCAATATCATAAGGCTAGTAGCAGCATGATGAGTGGATTTAGGTACGACGATTCTAAGTGAAATAAGTCACACAGAAAAGGACACTTCTCATAAGGTGTCACTTATAGAGGGAATGTAAAAACCGTTACACTTGAACTGAATTACAAAACAGAACAGAGTGACACATGCAGAAAACACACTATGGCTGCTTAACGGGAAAGGGGAGGTGGGGAGATACATAAAACAAGAGTTTCAAATTAGATCAGACACCGTTCCATAAACCCAATATGTAACAGACAAGACCTACTCCTTGCTCAGAGAACTGGACACAACACGCCCGATTCACCGCACAAGAATATATCTGACTAGTAATAATCTTAAAACCTATGTATTGATATCTCTCTGTTAGTGTGTCAAGTGGGTGTAAAGCGGCATAAACACAGCCGGGAAAAGCAGCTAAACCCCATTATAAAAATAAATTACTTTTAAAAACCCATGAAACAAAGACAGGGAAAGAGAGAGAAATTCTTACACAATTCGTTCAGGGGCTTTGATTCAACCTGGATTGACCATATCTAGACCCACAGGTGGATGAGACATAAGGGTGGACACTCTTGGGGCTGAGAGGTTTGGTGAGGTTGGATGAGCAAACACAGACCCTTTAAAGTAATACTGCGTGGTACCCATTGCATGGGGCCCAAATCTCCAGGTTCAAGGGCATCTTCCTAAATCGAAAACATGCATGAGAAACCCAGAAGATGGTACACCGTGTGATGGGGAAAGGTTTCTAAAACGCACTTCATTTCTCATCTCCTTGTGCTCGGGTTTGCCATTCCAGCCACTTTACTAGCAATCTCCCTACTTGGAGCATCAGCACCTTTAACCTCCTGTTCCGTACAGGTTGCAATTAGTCCTGAGGATGAACGGGAAGAAGGGGAACCAATGAGAGACTAGCTCTTGGTGTTGGGACAGGCACAGGTCACTCTATTTTCCCATCAGGAAGAAGAATTAACCACAGGCTCAGCCTTCCCCCCGGAACCAGAACAGGGCCTGAAGCCATCCTGCGCTTTTGCGGCCAGCTCCCAAAAAAGCGACTTGTAAAATGGAGCTTCAGGGCACTGCAATTCACAAACCTGCAGAGTTATAAATGATAACTCTCGTCCACAAATATATTGAGGGAAGGCAAAGAAGAGGATTTGAAGTCAAGGCAGAATTGCAGGAAACAGATTTTAGGAGGTAGATTTGAATCGCCTTTAAAGCACAGGAAAAGCGGCAAAACGTTGACAATGATGCCCTTGGCCAAAAAGGGCGTATGCGTTTTTTCCTGAATATATTCAGGAAAAAACGCATACGCCCTTTTTGGCCAACCAAGCAACCTGGAAAGGCAAATCAGTGCTACAAAGAAGTCTTGCTTCCCATCGGTCAAAAGGGCCATGCTGAAAAAAGTTTCAAAACCAGAAATGCAGGACAGGCCATGGAGAAATGGGAGCCTTGCTACACTGATGGGCGGGATGTAAATTGCCAACAGCCACTCTGGAGAACGGTACGGTGTGTCCTGAAACAGCTAAAAAACACAGCTTAGAGAGCATAGGGCACTTCCACGCATGGGGGTATAAAGTGGGGAAATTAAAAATCAGCAAGACACAAGCACCCCATAGTTTAGGGCTGCTCTGTTGACAAGGACCTCCACTTCATTCCACCTTAAATATCCCAGGAAAGCGAAAAATGGATAAAAAAGTTGTAGTCCTTATGTAAAATGGAATATCACTCAGCCATGAAATCAATATCATAAGGCTAGTAGCAGCATGATGAGTGGATTTAGGTACGACGATTCTAAGTGAAATAAGTCACACAGAAAAGGACACTTCTCATAAGGTGTCACTTATAGAGGGAATGTAAAAACCGTTACACTTGAACTGAATTACAAAACAGAACAGAGTGACACATGCAGAAAACACACTATGGCTGCTTAACGGGAAAGGGGAGGTGGGGAGATACATAAAACAAGAGTTTCAAATTAGATCAGATACCGTTCCATAAACCCAATATGTAACAGACAAGACCTACTCCTTGCTCAGAGAACTGGACTCAACACGCCCGATTCACCGCACAAGAATATATCTGACTAGTAATAATCTTAAAACCTATGTATTGATATCTCTCTATTAGTGTGTCAAGTGGGTGTAAAGCGGCATAAACACAGCCGTGAAAAGCAGCTAAACCCCATTATAAAAATAAATTACTTTTAAAAACCCATGAAACAAAGACAGGGAAAGAGAGAAAAATTCTTACACAATTCATTCAAGGGCTTTGATTCAACCTGGATTGACCATATCTAGACCCACAGGTGGATGAGACATAAGGGTGGACACTCTTGGGGCTGAGAGGTTTGGTGAGGTTGGGTGAGCAAACACAGACCCTTTAAAGTAATACTGCGTGCTACCCATCGCATGGGTCCCAAATCCCCAGGTTCAAGGGCATCTTCCTAAATCGAAAACATGCATGAGAAACCCAGAAGATGGTACACCGTGTGATGGGGAAAGGTTTCTAAAACGCACCTCATTTCTCATCTCCTTGTGCTCGGGTTTGCCATTCCAGCCACTTTACTAGCAATCTCCCTACTTGGAGCATCAGCACCTTTAACCTCCTGTTCCGTACAGGTTGCAATTTGTCCTGAGGATGAACGGGAAGAAGGGGAACCAATGAGAGACTAGCTCTTGGTGTTGGGACAGGCACAGGTCACTCTATTTTCCCATCAGGAAGAAGAATTAACCACAGGCTCAGCCTGCCCCCCGGAACCAGAACAGGGCCTGAAGCCCTCCTCCGCTTTTGCGGCCAGCTCCCAAAAAAGCGAGTTTTAAAATGGAGCTTCAGGGCACTGCAATTCACAAACCTGCAGAGTTATAAATGATAACTCTCGTCCACAAATATATTGAGTGAAGGCAAAGAAGAGGATTTGAAGTCAAGGCAGAATTGCAGGAAACAGATTTTAGGAGGTAGATTCGAATCGCCTTTAAAGCACATGAAAAGCGGCAAAACGTTGACAATGATGCCCTTGGCCAAAAAGGGCGTATGCGTTTTTTCCTGAATATATTCAGGAAAAAACGCATACGCCCTTTTTGGCCAACCAAGCAACCTGGAAAGGCCAATCAGCGCTACAAAGAAGTCTCGCTTCCCATCGGTCAAAAGGGCCATGCTGAAAATGTTTCAAAACCAGAAATGCAGGACAGGCCATGGAGAAATGGGAGCCTTGCTACACTGATGGGCGGGATGTAAATTGCCAGCAGCCACTCTGGAGAAGGGTACGGTGTGTCCTGAAACAGCTAAAAAACACAGCTTAGAGAGCATAGGGCACTTCCACGCATGGGGGTATAAAGTGGGAAAATTAAAAATCAGCAAGACACAAGCACCCCATAGTTTAGGGCTGCTCTGTTGACAAGGACCTCCACTTCATTCCACCTTAAATATCCCAGGAAAGCGAAAAATGGATAAAAAAGTTGTAGTCCTTATGTAAAATGGAATATCACTCAGCCATGAAATCAATATCATAAGGCTAGTAGCAGCATGATGAGTGGATTTAGGTACGACGATTCTAAGTGAAATAAGTCACACAGAAAAGGACACTTCTCATAAGGTGTCACTTATAGAGGGAATGTAAAAACCGTTACACTTGAACTGAATTACAAAACAGAACAGAGTCACACATGCAGAAAACACACTATGGCTGCTTAACTGGAAAGGTGAGGTTGGGTGATACATAAAACAAGAGTTTCAAATTAGCTCAGATACCGTTCCATAAACCCAATATGTAATAGACAAAACCTACTCCTTGCTCAGAGAACTGGACTCAACACGCTTGATTCACCGCACAAGAATATATCTGACTAGTAATAATCTTAAAACCTATGAATTGATATCTCTCTGTTAGTGTGTCAAGTGGGTGTAAAGCGGCATAAACACAGCCGTGAAAAGCAGCTAAACCCCATTATAAAAATAAATTACTTTTAAAAACCCATGAAACAAAGACAGGGAAAGAGAGAGAAATTCTTACACAATTCGTTCAGGGGCTTTGATGCAACCTGGATTGACCATATCTATACCCCCAGCTGGATGAGACATAAGGGTGGACACTCTTGGGGCTGAGAGGTTTGGTGAGGTTGGGTAGGCAAACACAGACCCTTTAAAGTAATACTGCGTGCTACCCATCGCATGGGTCCTAAATCTCCAGGTTCAAGGGCATCTTCCTACATCGAAAACAGGCATGAGAAACCCAGAAGATGGTACACCGTGTGATGGGGAAATGTTTCTAAAACGCACGTCATTTCTCATCTCCTTGTGCTCGGATTCGCCATTCCAGCCAGTTTACTAGCAATCTCCCTACGTGGAGCATCAGCACCTTTAACCTCCTGTTCCGTACAGGTTGCAATTTGTCCTGAGGATGAATGGGAAGACGGGGAACCAATGAGAGACTAGCTCTTGGTGTTGGGACAGGCACAGGTCACTCTATTTTCCCATCAAGAAGAAGAATTAACCACAGGCTCAGCCTGCCCCCCGGAACCAGAACAGGGCCTGAAGCCATCCTGCGCTTTTGCGGCCAGCTCCCAAAAAAGCAAGTTGTAAAATGGAGCTTCAGGGCACAGCATTTCACAAACCTGCAGAGTTATAAATGATAACTCTCGTCCACAAATATATTGAGGGAAGGCAAAGAAGAGGATTTAAAGTCAAGGCAGAATTGCAGGAAACAGATTTTAGGAGGTAGATTCGAATCGCCTTTAAAGCACAGGAAAAGCGGCAAAACGTTGACAATGATGCCCTTGGCCAAAAAGGGCGTATGCGTTTTTTCCTGAATATATTCAGGAAAAAACGCATACGCACTTTTTGGCCAACCAAGCAACCTGGAAAGGCAAATCAGTGCTACAAAGAAGTCTTGCTTCCCATCGGTCAAAAGGGCCATGCTGAAAAAAGTTTCAAAACCAGAAATGCAGGACAGGCCATGGAGAAATGGGAGCCTTGCTACACTGATGGGCGGGATGTAAATTGCCAACAGCCACTCTGGAGAAGGGTACGGTGTGTCCTGAAACAGCTATAAAACACAGCTTAGAGAGCTTAGGGCACTTCCACGCATGGGGGTATAAAGTGGGAAAATTAAAAATCAGCAAGACACAAGCACCCCATAGTTTAGGGCTGCTCTGTTGACAAGGACCTCCACTTCATTCCACCTTAAATATCCCAGGAAAGCGAAAAATGGATAAAAAAGTTGTAGTCCTTATGTAAAATGGAATATCACTCAGCCATGAAATCAATATCATAAGGCTAGTAGCAGCATGATGAGTGGATTTAGGTACGACGATTCTAAGTGAAATAAGTCACACAGAAAAGGACACTTCTCATAAGGTGTCACTTATAGAGGGAATGTAAAAACCGTTACACTTGAACTGAATTACAAAACAGAACAGAGTGACACATGCAGAAAACACACTATGGCTGCTTAACGGGAAAGGGGAGGTGGGGAGATACATAAAACAAGAGTTTCAAATTAGATCAGATACCGTTCCATAAACCCAATATGTAACAGACAAGACCTACTCCTTGCTCAGAGAACTGGACTCAACACGCCCGATTCACCGCACAAGAATATATCTGACTAGTAATAATCTTAAAACCTATGTATTGATATCTCTCTGTTAGTGTGTCAAGTGGGTGTAAAGCGGCATAAACACAGCCGTGAAAAGCAGCTAAACCCCATTATAAAAATAAATTACTTTTAAAAACCCATGAAACAAAGACAGGGAAAGAGAGAGAAATTCTTACACAATTCGTTCAGGGGCTTTGATTCAACCTGGATTGACCATATCTAGACCCACAGGTGGATGAGACATAAGGGTGGACACTCTTGGGGCTGAGAGGTTTGGTGAGGTTGGATGAGCAAACACAGACCCTTTAAAGTAATACTGCGTGGTACCCATTGCATGGGGCCCAAATCTCCAGGTTCAAGGGCATCTTCCTAAATCGAAAACATGCATGAGAAACCCAGAAGATGGTACACCGTGTGATGGGGAAAGGTTTCTAAAACGCACTTCATTTCTCATCTCCTTGTGCTCGGGTTTGCCATTCCAGCCACTTTACTAGCAATCTCCCTACTTGGAGCATCAGCACCTTTAACCTCCTGTTCCGTACAGGTTGCAATTAGTCCTGAGGATGAACGGGAAGAAGGGGAACCAATGAGAGACTAGCTCTTGGTGTTGGGACAGGCACAGGTCACTCTATTTTCCCATCAGGAAGAAGAATTAACCACAGGCTCAGCCTTCCCCCCGGAACCAGAACAGGGCCTGAAGCCATCCTGCGCTTTTGCGGCCAGCTCCCAAAAAAGCGACTTGTAAAATGGAGCTTCAGGGCACTGCAATTCACAAACCTGCAGAGTTATAAATGATAACTCTCGTCCACAAATATATTGAGGGAAGGCAAAGAAGAGGATTTGAAGTCAAGGCAGAATTGCAGGAAACAGATTTTAGGAGGTAGATTTGAATCGCCTTTAAAGCACAGGAAAAGCGGCAAAACGTTGACAATGATGCCCTTGGCCAAAAAGGGCGTATGCGTTTTTTCCTGAATATATTCAGGAAAAAACGCATACGCCCTTTTTGGCCAACCAAGCAACCTGGAAAGGCAAATCAGTGCTACAAAGAAGTCTTGCTTCCCATCGGTCAAAAGGGCCATGCTGAAAAAAGTTTCAAAACCAGAAATGCAGGACAGGCCATGGAGAAATGGGAGCCTTGCTACACTGATGGGCGGGATGTAAATTGCCAACAGCCACTCTGGAGAACGGTACGGTGTGTCCTGAAACAGCTAAAAAACACAGCTTAGAGAGCATAGGGCACTTCCACGCATGGGGGTATAAAGTGGGGAAATTAAAAATCAGCAAGACACAAGCACCCCATAGTTTAGGGCTGCTCTGTTGACAAGGACCTCCACTTCATTCCACCTTAAATATCCCAGGAAAGCGAAAAATGGATAAAAAAGTTGTAGTCCTTATGTAAAATGGAATATCACTCAGCCATGAAATCAATATCATAAGGCTAGTAGCAGCATGATGAGTGGATTTAGGTACGACGATTCTAAGTGAAATAAGTCACACAGAAAAGGACACTTCTCATAAGGTGTCACTTATAGAGGGAATGTAAAAACCGTTACACTTGAACTGAATTACAAAACAGAACAGAGTGACACATGCAGAAAACACACTATGGCTGCTTAACGGGAAAGGGGAGGTGGGGAGATACATAAAACAAGAGTTTCAAATTAGATCAGATACCGTTCCATAAACCCAATATGTAACAGACAAGACCTACTCCTTGCTCAGAGAACTGGACTCAACACGCCCGATTCACCGCACAAGAATATATCTGACTAGTAATAATCTTAAAACCTATGTATTGATATCTCTCTATTAGTGTGTCAAGTGGGTGTAAAGCGGCATAAACACAGCCGTGAAAAGCAGCTAAACCCCATTATAAAAATAAATTACTTTTAAAAACCCATGAAACAAAGACAGGGAAAGAGAGAAAAATTCTTACACAATTCATTCAAGGGCTTTGATTCAACCTGGATTGACCATATCTAGACCCACAGGTGGATGAGACATAAGGGTGGACACTCTTGGGGCTGAGAGGTTTGGTGAGGTTGGGTGAGCAAACACAGACCCTTTAAAGTAATACTGCGTGGTACCCATCGCATGGGTCCCAAATCTCCAGGTTCAAGGGCATCTTCCTAAATCGAAAACATGCATGAGAAACCCAGAAGATGGTACACCGTGTGATGGGGAAAGGTTTTTAAAACGCACCTCATTTCTCATCTCCTTGTGCTCGGGTTTGCCATTCCAGCCACTTTACTAGCAATCTCCCTACTTGGAGCATCAGCACCTTTAACCTCCTGTTCCGTACAGGTTGCAATTTGTCCTGAGGATGAACGGGAAGAAGGGGAACCAATGAGAGACTAGCTCTTGGTGTTGGGACAGGCACAGGTCACTCTATTTTCCCATCAGGAAGAAGAATTAACCACAGGCTCAGCCTGCCCCCCGGAACCAGAACAGGGCCTGAAGCCCTCCTCCGCTTTTGCGGCCAGCTCCCAAAAAAGCGAGTTGTAAAATGGAGCTTCAGGGCACTGCAATTCACAAACCTGCAGAGTTATAAATGATAACTCTCGTCCACAAATATATTGAGTGAAGGCAAAGAAGAGGATTTGAAGTCAAGGCAGAATTGCAGGAAACAGATTTTAGGAGGTAGATTCGAATCGCCTTTAAAGCACATGAAAAGCGGCAAAACGTTGACAATGATGCCCTTGGCCAAAAAGGGCGTATGCGTTTTTTCCTGAATATATTCAGGAAAAAACGCATACGCCCTTTTTGGCCAACCAAGCAACCTGGAAAGGCCAATCAGCGCTACAAAGAAGTCTCGCTTCCCATCGGTCAAAAGGGCCATGCTGAAAATGTTTCAAAACCAGAAATGCAGGACAGGCCATGGAGAAATGGGAGCCTTGCTACACTGATGGGCGGGATGTAAATTGCCAGCAGCCACTCTGGAGAAGGGTACGGTGTGTCCTGAAACAGCTAAAAAACACAGCTTAGAGAGCATAGGGCACTTCCACGCATGGGGGTATAAAGTGGGAAAATTAAAAATCAGCAAGACACAAGCACCCCATAGTTTAGGGCTGCTCTGTTGACAAGGACCTCCACTTCATTCCACCTTAAATATCCCAGGAAAGCGAAAAATGGATAAAAAAGTTGTAGTCCTTATGTAAAATGGAATATCACTCAGCCATGAAATCAATATCATAAGGCTAGTAGCAGCATGATGAGTGGATTTAGGTACGACAATTCTAAGTGAAATAAGTCACACAGAAAAGGACACTTCTCATAAGGTGTCACTTATAGAGGGAATGTAAAAACCGTTACACTTGAACTGAATTACAAAACAGAACAGAGTCACACATGCAGAAAACACACTATGGCTGCTTAACTGGAAAGGTGAGGTTGGGTGATACATAAAACAAGAGTTTCAAATTAGCTCAGATACCGTTCCATAAACCCAATATGTAATAGACAAAACCTACTCCTTGCTCAGAGAACTGAACTCAACACGCTTGATTCACCGCACAAGAATATATCTGACTAGTAATAATCTTAAAACCTATGAATTGATATCTCTCTGTTAGTGTGTCAAGTGGGTGTAAAGCGGCATAAACACAGCCGTGAAAAGCAGCTAAACCCCATTATAAAAATAAATTACTTTTAAAAACCCATGAAACAAAGACAGGGAAAGAGAGAGAAATTCTTACACAATTCGTTCAGGGGCTTTGATGCAACCTGGATTGACCATATCTATACCCACAGCTGGATGAGACATAAGGGTGGACACTCTTGGGGCTGAGAGGTTTGGTGAGGTTGGGTAGGCAAACACAGACCCTTTAAAGTAATACTGCGTGCTACCCATCGCATGGGTCCTAAATCTCCAGGTTCAAGGGCATCTTCCTACATCGAAAACAGGCATGAGAAACCCAGAAGATGGTACACCGTGTGATGGGGAAAGGTTTCTAAAACGCACCTCATTTCTCATCTCCTTGTGCTCGGATTCGCCATTCCAGCCAGTTTACTAGCAATCTCCCTACGTGGAGCATCAGCACCTTTAACCTCCTGTTCCGTACAGGTTGCAATTTGTCCTGAGGATGAATGGGAAGACGGGGAACCAATGAGAGACTAGCTCTTGGTGTTGGGACAGGCACAGGTCACTCTATTTTCCCATCAAGAAGAAGAATTAACCACAGGCTCAGCCTGCCCCCCGGAACCAGAACAGGGCCTGAAGCCATCCTGCGCTTTTGCGGCCAGCTCCCAAAAAAGCGAGTAGTAAAATGGATCTTCAGGGCACTGCAATTCACAAACCTGCAGAGTTATAAATGATAACTCTCGTCCACAAATATATTGAGGGAAGGCAAAGAAGAGGATTTGAAGTCAAGGCAGAATTGCAGGAAACAGATTTTAGGAGGTAGAGTCGAATCGCCTTTAAAGCACAGGAAAAGCGGCAAAACGTTGACAATGATGCCCTTGGCCAAAAAGGGCGTATGCGTTTTTTCCTGAATATATTCAGGAAAAAACGCATACGCCCTTTTTGGCCAACCAAGCAACCTGGAAAGGCAAATCAGTGCTACAAAGAAGTCTTGCTTCCCATCGGTCAAAAGGGCCATGCTGAAAAAAGTTTCAAAACCAGAAATGCAGGACAGGCCATGGAGAAATGGGAGCCTTGCTACACTGATGGGCGGGATGTAAATTGCAAACAGCCACTCTGGAGAAGGGTACGGTGTGTCCTGAAACAGCTAAAAAACACAGCTTAGAGAGCATAGGGCACTTCCACGCATGGGGGTAAAAAGTGGGAAAATTAAAAATCAGCAAGACACAAGCACCCCATAGTTTAGGGCTGCTCTGTTGACAAGGACCTCCACTTCATTCCACCTTAAATATCCCAGGAAAGAGAAAAATGGATAAAAAAGTTGTAGTCCTTATGTAAAATGGAATATCACTCAGCCATGAAATCAATATCATAAGGCTAGTAGCAGCATGATGAGTGGATTTAGGTACGACGATTCTAAGTGAAATAAGGCACACAGAAAAGGACACTTCTCATAAGGTGTCACTTATAGAGGGAATGTAAAAACCGTTACACTTGAACTGAATTACAAAACAGAACAGAGTGACACATGCAGAAAACACACTATGGCTGCTTAACGGGAAAGGGGAGGTGGGGAGATACATAAAACAAGAGTTTCAAATTAGATCAGATACCGTTCCATAAACCCAATATGTAACAGACAAGACCTACTCCTTGCTCAGAGAACTGGACTCAACACGCCCGATTCACCGCCCAAGAATATATCTGACTAGTAATAATCTTAAAACCTATGTATTGATATCTCTCTATTAGTGTGTCAAGTGGGTGTAAAGCGGCATAAACACAGCCGTGAAAAGCAGCTAAACCCCATTATAAAAATAAATTACTTTTAAAAACCCATGAAACAAAGACAGGGAAAGAGATAGAAATTCTTGCACAATTCGTTCAGGGGCTTTGATGCAACCTGGATTGACCATATCTAGACCCACAGCTGGATGAGACATAAGGGTGGACACTCTTGGGGCTGAGAGGTTTGGTGAGGTTGGGTGAGCAAACACAGACCCTTTAAAGTAATACTGCGTGGTACCCATCGCATGGGTCCCAAATCTCCAGGTTCAAGGGCATCTTCCTACATCGAAAACATGCATGAGAAACCCAGAAGATGGTCCACCGTGTGATGGGGAAAGGTTTCTAAAACGCACCTCATTTCTCATCTCCTTGTGCTCGGGTTCGCCATTCCAGCCACTTTATTAGCAATCTCCCTAAGTGGAGGATCAGCACCTTTAACCTCCTGTTCCGTACAGGTTGCAATTTGTCCTGAGGATGAATGGGAAGACGGGGAACCAATGAGAGACTAGCTCTTGGTGTTGGGACAGGCACAGGTCACTCTATTTTCCCATCAGGAAGAAGAATTAACCACAGGCTCACCCTGCCCACTGGAACCAGAACAGGGCCTGAAGCCATCCTGCGCTTTTGTGGCCAGCTCCCAAAAAAGCGAGTTGTAAAATGGAGCTTCAGGGCACAGCAATTCACAAACCTGCAGAGTTATAAATGATAACTCTCGTCCACAAATATATTGAGGGAAAGCAAAGAAGAGGATTTGAAATCAAGGCAGAATTGCAGGAAACAGATTTCAGGAGGTAGATTCGAATCGCCTTTAAAGCACATGAAAAGCGGCAAAACGTTGACAATGATGCCCTTGGCCAAAAAGGGCGTATGCGTTTTTTCCTGAATATATTCAGGAAAAAACGCATACGCCCTTTTTGGCCAACCAAGCAACCTGGAAAGGCAAATCAGCGCTACAATGAAGTCTCGCTTCCCATCCATCAAAAAGGCCATGCTGCAAAAAGTGTCAAAACCAGAAATGCAGGACAGGCCATGGAGAAATGGGAGCCTTGCTACACTGATGGGCGGGATGTAAATTGCCAACAGCCACTCTGGAGAAGGGTACGGTGTGTCCTGAAACAGCTAAAAATCACAGCTTAGAGAGCATAGGGCACTTCCACGCATGGGGGTATAAAGTGGGAAAATTAAAAATCAGCAAGACACAAGCACCCCAAAGTTTAGGGCTGCTCTGTTGACAAGGACCTCCACTTCATTCCACCTTAAATATCCCAGGAAAGAGAAAAATGGATAAAAAAGTTGTGGTCCTTATGTACGATGGAATATCACTCATCCATGAAATCAATATCATAAGGCTAGTAGCAGCATGATGAGTGGATTTAGGTACGACGATTCTAAGTGAAATAAGTCACACAGAAAAGGACACTTCTCATAAGGTGTCACTTATAGAGGGAATGTAAAAACCGTTACACTTGAACTGAATTACAAAACAGAACAGAGTGACACATGCAGAAAACACACTATGGCTGCTTAACGGGAAAGGGGAGGTGGGGAGATACATAAAACAAGAGTTTCAAATTAGATCAGATACAGTTCCATAAACCCAATATGTAACAGACAAGACCTACTCCTTGCTCAGAGAACTGGAATCAACACGCCCGATTCACCGCCCAAGAATATATCTGACTAGTAATAATCTTAAAACCTATGTATTGATATCTCTCTATTAGTGTGTCAAGTGGGTGTAAAGCGGCATAAACACAGCCGTGAAAAGCAGCTAAACCCCATTATAAAAATAAATTACTTTTAAAAACCCATGAAACAAAGACAGGAAAAGAGATAGAAATTCTTACACAATTCGTTCAGGGGCTTTGATGCAACCTGGATTGACCATATCTAGACCCACAGCTGGATGAGACATAAGGGTGGACACTCTTGGGGCTGAGAGGTTTGGTGAAGTTGGGTGAGCAAACGCAGACCCTTTAAAGTAGTACTGCGTGCTACCCGTCGCATGGGTCCCAAATCTCCAGGTTCAAGGGCATCTTCCTACATCGAAAACAGGCATGAGAAACCCAGAAGATGGTACACCGTGTGATGGGGAAAGGTTTCTAAAACGCACCTCATTTCTCATCTCCTTGTGCTCGGGTTTGCCATTCCAGCCACTTTACTAGCAATCTCCCTACTTGGAGCATCAGCACCTTTAACCTCCTGTTCTGTACAGGTTGCAATTTGTCCTGAGGATGAACCGGAAGACGGGGAACCAATGAGAGACTAGCTCTTGGTGTTGGGACAGGCACAGGTCACTCTATTTTCCCATCAGGAAGAAGAATTAACCACAGGCTCAGCCTGCCCCCCGGAACCAGAACAGGGCCTGAAGCCATCCTGCGCTTTTGCGGCCAGCTCCCAAAAAAGCGAGTTGTAAAATGGAGCTTCAGGGCACTGCAATTCACAAACCTGCAGAGTTATAAATGATAACTCTCGTCCACAAATATATTGAGTGAAGGCAAAGAAGAGGATTTGAAGTCAAGCAGAATTGCAGGAAACAGATTTTAGGAGGTAGATTCGAATCGCCTTTAAAGCACATGAAAAGTGGCAAAACATTGACAATGATGCCCTTGGCCAAAAAGGGCGTATGCGTTTTTTCCTGAATATATTCAGGAAAAAACGCATACGCCCTTTTTGGCCAACCAAGCAACCTGGAAAGGCAAATCAGCGCTACAAAGAAGTCTCGCTTCCCATCGGTCAAAAGGGCCATGCTGAAAATGTTTCAAAACCAGAAATGCAGGACAGGCCATGGAGAAATGGGTGCCTTGCTACACTGATGGGCGGGATGTAAATTGCCAGCAGCCACTCTGGAGAAGGGTACGGTGTGTCCTGAAACAGCTAAAAAACACAGATTAGAGAGCATAGGGCACTTCCACGCATGGGGGTATAAAGTGGGAAAATTAAAAATCAGCAAGACACAAGCACCCCATAGTTTAGGGCTGCTCTGTTGACAAGGACCTCCACTTCGTTCCACCTTAAATATCCCAGGAAAGCGAAAAATGGATAAAAAAGTTGTAGTCCTTATGTACAATGGAATATCACTCAGCCATGAAATCAATATCATAAGGCTAGTAGCAGCATGATGAGTGGATTTAGGTACGACGATTCTAAGTGAAATAAGTCACACAGAAAAGGACACTTCTCATAAGGTGTCACTTATAGAGGGAATGTAAAAACCGTTACACTTGAACTGAATTACAAAACAGAACAGAGTCACACATGCAGAAAACACACTATGGCTGCTTAACTGGAAAGGTGAGGTGGGGTGATACATAAAACAAGAGTTTCAAATTAGCTCAGATACCGTTCCATAAACCCAATATGTAATAGACAAAACCTACTCCTTGCTCAGAGAACTGGACTCAACACGCCGGATTCACCGCACAAGAATATATCTGACTAGTAATAATCTTAAAACCTATGAATTGATATCTCTCTGTTAGTGTGTCAAGTGGGTGTAAAGCGGCATAAACACAGCCGTGAAAAGCAGCTAAAGCCCATTATAAAAATAAATTACTTTTAAATACCCATGAAACAAAGACAGTGAAAGAGAGAGAAAGTCTTACACAATTCGTTCAGGGGCTGTGATGAAACCTGGATTGACCATATCTAGACACACAGCTGGATGAGACATAAGGGTGGACACTCTTGGGGCTGAGAGGTTTGGTGAAGTTGGGTGAGCAAACGCAGACCCTTTAAAGTAGTACTGCGTGCTACCCGTCGCATGGGTCCCAAATCTCCAGGTTCAAGGGCATCTTCCTACATCGAAAACAGGCATGAGAAACCCAGAAGATGGTACACCGTGTGATGGGGAAAGGTTTCTAAAACGCACCTCATTTCTCATCTCCTTGTGCTCGGGTTTGCCATTCCAGCCACTTTACTAGCAATCTCCCTACTTGGAGCATCAGCACCTTTAACCTCCTGTTCTGTACAGGTTGCAATTTGTCCTGAGGATGAACCGGAAGACGGGGAACCAATGAGAGACTAGCTCTTGGTGTTGGGACAGGCACAGGTCACTCTATTTTCCCATCAGGATGAAGAATTAACCACAGGCTCAGCCTGCCCCCCGGAACCAGAACAGGGCCTGAAGCCATCCTGCGCTTTTGCGGCCAGCTCCCAAAAAAGCGAGTTGTAAAATGGAGCTTCAGGGCACTGCAATTCACAAACCTGCAGAGTTATAAATGATAACTCTCGTCCACAAATATATTGAGTGAAGGCAAAGAAGAGGATTTGAAGTCAAGCAGAATTGCAGGAAACAGATTTTAGGAGGTAGATTCGAATCGCCTTTAAAGCACATGAAAAGCGGCAAAACGTTGACAATGATGCCCTTGACCAAAAAGGGCGTATGCGTTTTTTCCTGAATATATTCAGGAAAAAACGCATACGCCCTTTTTGGCCAACCAAGCAACCTGGAAAGGCCAATCAGCGCTACAAAGAAGTCTCGCTTCCCATCGGTCAAAAGGGCCATGCTGAAAATGTTTCAAAACCAGAAATGCAGGACAGGCCATGGAGAAATGGGAGCCTTGCTACACTGATGGGCGGGATGTAAATTGCCAGCAGCCACTCTGGAGAAGGGTACGGTGTGTCCTGAAACAGCTAAAAAACACAGCTTAGAGAGCATAGGGCACTTCCACGCATGGGGGTATAAAGTGGGAAAATTAAAAATCAGCAAGACACAAGCACCCCATAGTTTAGGGCTGCTCTGTTGACAAGGACCTCCACTTCATTCCACCTTAAATATCCCAGGAAAGCGAAAAATGGATAAAAAAGTTGTAGTCCTTATGTAAAATGGAATATCACTCAGCCATGAAATCAATATCATAAGGCTAGTAGCAGCATGATGAGTGGATTTAGGTACGACGATTCTAAGTGAAATAAGTCACACAGAAAAGGACACTTCTCATAAGGTGTCACTTATAGAGGGAATGTAAAAACCGTTACACTTGAACTGAATTACAAAACAGAACAGAGTCACACATGCAGAAAACACACTATGGCTGCTTAACTGGAAAGGTGAGGTTGGGTGATACATAAAACAAGAGTTTCAAATTAGCTCAGATACCGTTCCATAAACCCAATATGTAATAGACAAAACCTACTCCTTGCTCAGAGAACTGGACTCAACACGCTTGATTCACCGCACAAGAATATATCTGACTAGTAATAATCTTAAAACCTATGAATTGATATCTCTCTGTTAGTGTGTCAAGTGGGTATAAAGCGGCATAAACACAGCCGTGAAAAGCAGCTAAACCCCATTATAAAAATAAATTACTTTTAAAAACCCATGAAACAAAGACAGGGAAAGAGAGAGAAATTCTTACACAATTCGTTCAGGGGCTTTGATGCAACCTGGATTGACCATATCTATACCCACAGCTGGATGAGACATAAGGGTGGACACTCTTGGGGCTGAGAGGTTTGGTGAGGTTGGGTAGGCAAACACAGACCCTTTAAAGTAATACTGCGTGCTACCCATCGCATGGGTCCTAAATCTCCAGGTTCAAGGGCATCTTCCTACATCGAAAACAGGCATGAGAAACCCAGAAGATGGTACACCGTGTGATGGGGAAAGGTTTCTAAAACGCACCTCATTTCTCATCTCCTTGTGCTCGGATTCGCCATTCCAGCCAGTTTACTAGCAATCTCCCTACGTGGAGCATCAGCACCTTTAACCTCCTGTTCCGTACAGGTTGCAATTTGTCCTGAGGATGAATGGGAAGACGGGGAACCAATGAGAGACTAGCTCTTGGTGTTGGGACAGGCACAGGTCACTCTATTTTCCCATCAAGAAGAAGAATTAACCACAGGCTCAGCCTGCCCCCCGGAACCAGAACAGGGCCTGAAGCCATCCTGCGCTTTTGCGGCCAGCTCCCAAAAAAGCAAGTTGTAAAATGGAGCTTCAGGGCACAGCAATTCACAAACCTGCAGAGTTATAAATGATAACTCTCGTCCACAAATATATTGAGGGAAGGCAAAGAAGAGGATTTAAAGTCAAGGCAGAATTGCAGGAAACAGATTTTAGGAGGTAGATTCGAATCGCCTTTAAAGCACAGGAAAAGCGGCAAAACGTTGACAATGATGCCCTTGGCCAAAAAGGGCGTATGCGTTTTTTCCTGAATATATTCAGGAAAAAACGCATACGCACTTTTTGGCCAACCAAGCAACCTGGAAAGGCAAATCAGTGCTACAAAGAAGTCTTGCTTCCCATCGGTCAAAAGGGCCATGCTGAAAAAAGTTTCAAAACCAGAAATGCAGGACAGGCCATGGAGAAATGGGAGCCTTGCTACACTGATGGGCGGGATGTAAATTGCCAACAGCCACTCTGGAGAAGGGTACGGTGTGTCCTGAAACAGCTAAAAAACACAGCTTAGAGAGCTTAGGGCACTTCCACGCATGGGGGTATAAAGTGGGAAAATTAAAAATCAGCAAGACACAAGCACCCCTTAGTTTAGGGCTGCTCTGTTGACAAGGACCTCCACTTCATTCCACCTTAAATATCCCAGGAAAGCGAAAAATGGATAAAAAAGTTGTAGTCCTTATGTAAAATGGAATATCACTCAGCCATGAAATCAATATCATAAGGCTAGTAGCAGCATGATGAGTGGATTTAGGTACGACGATTCTAAGTGAAATAAGTCACACAGAAAAGGACACTTCTCATAAGGTGTCACTTATAGAGGGAATGTAAAAACCGTTACACTTGAACTGAATTACAAAACAGAACAGAGTGACACATGCAGAAAACACACTATGGCTGCTTAACGGGAAAGGGGAGGTGGGGAGATACATAAAACAAGAGTTTCAAATTAGATCAGATACCGTTCCATAAACCCAATATGTAACAGACAAGACCTACTCCTTGCTCAGAGAACTGGACTCAACACGCCCGATTCACCGCACAAGAATATATCTGACTAGTAATAATCTTAAAACCTATGTATTGATATCTCTCTGTTAGTGTGTCAAGTGGGTGTAAAGCGGCATAAACACAGCCGTGAAAAGCAGCTAAACCCCATTATAAAAATAAATTACTTTTAAAAACCCATGAAACAAAGACAGGGAAAGAGAGAGAAATTCTTACACAATTCGTTCAGGGGCTTTGATTCAACCTGGATTGACCATATCTAGACCCACAGGTGGATGAGACATAAGGGTGGACACTCTTGGGGCTGAGAGGTTTGGTGAGGTTGGGTGAGCAAACACAGACCCTTTAAAGTAATACTGCGTGGTACCCATCGCATGGGTCCCAAATCTCCAGGTTCAAGGGCATCTTCCTAAATCGAAAACATGCATGAGAAACCCAGAAGATGGTACACCGTGTGATGGGGAAAGGTTTCTAAAACGCACTTCATTTCTCATCTCCTTGTGCTCGGGTTTGCCATTCCAGACACTTTACTAGCAATCTCCCTACTTGGAGCATCAGCACCTTTAACCTCCTGTTCCGTACAGGTTGCAATTAGTCCTGAGGATGAACGGGAAGAAGGGGAACCAATGAGAGACTAGCTCTTGGTGTTGGGACAGGCACAGGTCACTCTATTTTCCCATCAGGAAGAAGAATTAACCACAGGCTCAGCCTTCCCCCCGGAACCAGAACAGGGCCTGAAGCCATCCTGCGCTTTTGCGGCCAGCTCCCAAAAAAGCGAGTAGTAAAATGGAGCTTCAGGGCACTGCAATTCACAAACCTGCAGAGTTATAAATGATAACTCTCGTCCACAAATATATTGAGGGAAGGCAAAGAAGAGGATTTGAAGTCAAGGCAGAATTGCAGGAAACAGATTTTAGGAGGTAGATTCGAATCGCCTTTAAAGCACAGGAAAAGCGGCAAAACGTTGACAATGATGCCCTTGGCCAAAAAGGGCGTATGCGTTTTTTCCTGAATATATTCAGGAAAAAACGCATACGCCCTTTTTGGCCAACCAAGCAACCTGGAAAGGCAAATCAGTGCTACAAAGAAGTCTTGCTTCCCGTCGGTCAAAAGGGCCATGCTGAAAAAAGTTTCAAAACCAGAAATGCAGGACAGGCCATGGAGAAATGGGAGCCTTGCTACACTGATGTGCGGGATGTAAATTGCAAACAGCCACTCTGGAGAAGGGTACGGTGTGTCCTGAAACAGCTAAAAAACACAGCTTAGAGAGCATAGGGCACTTCCACGCATGGGGGTAAAAAGTGGGAAAATTAAAAATCAGCAAGACACAAGCACCCCATAGTTTAGGGCTGCTCTGTTGACAAGGACCTCCACTTCATTCCACCTTAAATATCCCAGGAAAGAGAAAAATGGATAAAAAAGTTGTAGTCCTTATGTAAAATGGAATATCACTCAGCCATGAAATCAATATCATAAGGCTAGTAGCAGCATGATGAGTGGATTTAGTTACGACGATTCTAAGTGAAATAAGTCACACAGAAAAGGACACTTCTCATAAGGTGTCACTTATAGAGGGAATGTAAAAACCGTTACACTTGAACTGAATTACAAAACAGAACAGAGTGACACATGCAGAAAACACACTATGGCTGCTTAACGGGAAAGAGGAGGTGGGGAGATACATAAAACAAGAGTTTCAAATTAGATCAGATACCGTTCCATAAACCCAATATGTAACAGACAAGACCTACTCCTTGCTCAGAGAACTGGACTCAACACGCCCGATTCACCGCCCAAGAATATATCTGACTAGTAATAATCTTAAAACCTATGTATTGATATCTCTCTATTAGTGTGTCAAGTGGGTGTAAAGCGGCATAAACACAGCCGTGAAAAGCAGCTAAACCCCATTATAAAAATAAATTACTTTTAAAAACCCATGAAACAAAGACAGGGAAAGAGAGAGAAATTCTTACACAATTCGTTCAGGGGCTTTGATGCAACCTGGATTGACCATATGTAGACCCACAGCTGGATGAGACATAAGGGTGGACACTCTTGGGGCTGAGAGGTTTGGTGAAGTTGGGTGAGCAAACGCAGACCCTTTAAAGTAGTACTGCGTGCTTCCCGTCGCATGGGTCCCAAATCTCCAGGTTCAAGGGCATCTTCCTACATCGAAAACATGCATGAGAAACCCAGAAGATGGTACACCGTGTGATGGGGAAAGGTTTCTAAAACGCACCTCATTTCTCATCTCCTTGTGCTCGGGTTTGCCAATCCAGCCACTTTACTAGCAATCTCCCTACTTGGAGCATCAGCACCTTTAACCTCCTGTTCCGTACAGGTTGCAATTTGTCCTGAGGATGAACGGGAAGAAGGGGAACCAATGAGAGACTAGCTCTTGGTGTTGGGACAGGCACAGGTCACTCTATTTTCCCATCAGGAAGAAGAATTAACCACAGGCTCAGCCTGCCCCCCGGAACCAGAACAGGGCCTGAAGCCCTCCTCCGCTTTTGCGGCCAGCTCCCAAAAAAGCGAGTTGTAAAATGGAGCTTCAGGGCACTGCAATTCACAAACCTGCAGAGTTATAAATGATAACTCTCGTCCACAAATATATTGAGTGAAGGCAAAGAAGAGGATTTGAAGTCAAGGCAGAATTGCAGGAAACAGATTTTAGGAGGTAGATTCGAATCGCCTTTAAAGCACATGAAAAGCGGCAAAACGTTGACAATGATGCCCTTGGCCAAAAAGGGCGTATGCGTTTTTTCCTGAATATATTCAGGAAAAAACGCATACGCCCTTTTTGGCCAACCAAGCAACCTGGAAAGGCCAATCAGCGCTACAAAGAAGTCTCGCTTCCCATCGGTCAAAAGGGCCATGCTGAAAATGTTTCAAAACCAGAAATGCAGGACAGGCCATGGAGAAATGGGAGCCTTGCTACACTGATGGGCGGGATGTAAATTGCCAGCAGCCACTCTGGAGAAGGGTACGGTGTGTCCTGAAACAGCTAAAAAACACAGCTTAGAGAGCATAGGGCACTTCCACGCATGGGGGTATAAAGTGGGAAAATTAAAAATCAGCAAGACACAAGCACCCCAAAGTTTAGGGATGCTCTGTTGACAAGGACCTCCACTTCATTCCACCTTAAATATCCCAGGAAAGCGAAAAATGGATAAAAAATGTGAAGTCCTTATGTACAATGGCATACCACTCAGCCATGAAATCAATGTCATAAGGCTAGTAGCAGCATGATGAGTGGATTTAGGTACGACGATTCTAAGTGAAATAAGTCACACAGAAAAGGACACTTCTCATAAGGTGTCACTTATAGAGGGAATGTAAAAACCGTTACACTTGAACTGAATTACAAAACAGAACAGAGTCACACATGCAGAAAACACACTATGGCTGCTTAACGGGAAAGCGAGGTGGGGTGATACATAAAGCAAGAGTTTCAAATTAGCTCAGATACCGTTCCATAAACCCAATATGTAACAGACAAGACCTACTCCTTGCTCAGAGAACTGGACTCAACACGCCCGATTCACCGCACAAGAATATATCTGACTAGTAATAATCATAAAACCTATGTATTGATATCTCTCTGTTAGTGTGTCAAGTGGGTGTAAAGCGGCATAAACACAGCCGTGAAAAGCAGCTAAACCCCATTATAAAAATAAATTTCTTTAAAAAACCCATGAAACAAAGACAGTGAAAGAGAGAGAAATTCTTACACAATTCGTTCAGGGGCTGTGATGCAACCTGGGTTGACCATATCTAGACCCACAGCTGGATGAGACATAAGGGTGGATACTCTTGGGGAGGAGAGGTTTGGTGAGGTTGGGTGAGCAAACGCAGACCCTTTAAAGTAATACTGCGTGCTACCCATCGCATGGGTCCCAAATCTCCAGGTTCAAGGGCATCTTCCTACATCGAAAACATGCATGAGAAACCAAGAAGATGGTACACCGTGTGTTGGGGAAAGGTTTCTAAAATGCACCTCATTTCTCATCTCCTTGTACTCGGGTTCGCCATTCCAGCCACTTTAGTAGCAATCTCCCAACTTGGAGCATCAGCATCTTTAACCTCCTGTTCCGTACAGGTTGCAATTTGTCCTGAGGATGAACGGGAAGACGGGGAACCAATGAGAGACTAGCTCTTGGTGTTGGGACAGGCACAGGTCACTCTATTTTCCCATCAGGAAGAAGAATTAACCACAGGCTCAGCCTGCCCCCCGGGACCAGAACAGGGCCTGAAGCCATCCTGCGCTTTTGCGGCCACCTCCCAAAAAAGCGAGTTGTAAAATGGAGCTTCAGGGCACTGCAATTCACAATCCTACAGAGTTATAAATGATAACTCTCGTCCACAAATATATTGAGGGAAGGCAAAGACGAGGAATTGAAATCAAGGCAGAATTGCAGGAAACAGATTTCAGGAGGTAGATTCGAATCGCCTTTAAAGCACATGAAAAGCGCCAAAACGTTGACAATGATGCCCTTGGCCAAAAAGGGCGTATGCGTTTTTTCCTGAATATATTCAGGAAAAAACGCATACGCCCTTTTTGGCCAACCAAGCAACCTGGAAAGGCAAATCAGCGCTACAAAGAAGTCTCGCTTCCCATCGGTCAAAAGGGCCATGCTGAAAAAAGTGTCAAAACCAGAAATGCAGGACAGGCCATGGAGAAATGGGAGCCTTGCTACACTGATGGGCGGGATGTAAATTGCCAACAGCCACTCTTTAGAAGTGTACGGTGTGTCCTGAAACATCTAAAAAACACAGCTTAGAGAGCATAGGGCACTTCCACGCATGGGGGGATAAAGTGGGAAAATTAAAAATCAGCAAGACACAAGCACCCCAAAGATAGTGATGCTCTGTTGACAAGGACCTCCACTTCATTCCACCTTAAATATCCCAGGAAAGCGAAAAATGGATAAAAAATTTGAAGTCCTTATGTACAATGGCATACCACTCAGCCATGAAATCAATGTCATAAGGCTAGTAGCAGCATGATGAGTGGATTTAGGTACGACGATTCTAAGTGAAATAAGTCACACAGAAAAGGACACTTCTCATAAGGTGTCACTTATAGAGGGAATGTAAAAACCGTTACACTTGAACTGAATTACAAAACAGAACAGAGTCACACATGCAGAAAACACACTATGGCTGCTTAACGGGAAAGCGAGGTGGGGTGATACATAAAGCAAGAGTTTCAAATTAGCTCAGATACCGTTCCATAAACCCAATATGTAATAGACAAGACCTACTCCTTGCTCAGAGAACTGGCCTCAACACGCCCGATTCACCGCACAAGAATATATCTGACTAGTAATAATCTTAAAACCTATTTATTGATATCTCTCTGTTAGTGTGTCAAGTGGGTGTAAAGCGGCATAAACACAGCCGTGAAAAGCAGCTAAACCCCATTATAAAAATAAATTTCTTTTAAAAACCCATGAAACAAAGACAGTGAAAGAGAGAGAAATTCTTACACAATTCGTTCAGGGGCTGTGATGCAACCTGGATTGACCATATCTAGACCCACAGCTGGATGAGACATAAGGGTGGATACTCTTGGGGCTGAGAGGTTTGGTGAGGTTGGGTGAGCAAACGCAGACCCTTTAAAGTAATACTGCGTGCTACCCATCGCATGGGTCCCAAATCTCCAGGTTCAAGGGCATCTTCCTACATCGAAAACAGGCATGAGAAACCCAGAAGATGGTACACCGTGTGATGGGGAAAGGTTTCTAAAACGCACCTCATTTCTCATCTCCTTGTGCTCGGGTTCGCCATTCCAGCCACTTTACTAGCAATCTCCCTACGTGGAGCATCAGCACCTTTAACCTCCTGTTCCGTACAGGTTGCAGTTTGTCCTGAGGATGAATGGGAAGACGGGGAACCAATGAGACACTAGCTCTTGGTGTTGGGACAGGCACAGGTCACTCTATTTTCCCATCAAGAGGAAGAATTAACCACAGGCTCAGCCTACCCCCCGGAACCAGAACAGGGCCTGAAGCCATCCTGCGCTTTTGCGGCCAGCTCCCAAAAAAGCGAGTAGTAAAATGGAGCTTCAGGGCACTGCAATTCACAAACCTGCAGAGTTATAAATGATAACTCTCGTCCACAAATATATTGAGGGAAGGCAAAGAAGAGGATTTGAAGTCAAGGCAGAATTGCAGGAAACAGATTTTAGGAGGTAGATTCAAATCGCCTTTAAAGCACAGGAAAAGCGGCAAAACGTTGACAATGATGCCCTTGGCCAAAAAGGGCGTATGCGTTTTTTCCTGAATATATTCAGGAAAAAACGCATACGCCCTTTTTGGCCAACCAAGCAACCTGGAAAGGCAAATCAGTGCTACAAAGAAGTCTTGCTTCCCATCGGTCAAAAGGGTCATGCTGAAAAAAGTTTCAAAACCAGAAATGCAGGACAGGCCATGGAGAAATGGGAGCCTTGCTACACTGATGGGCGGGATGTAAATTGCCAACAGCCACTCTGGAGAACGGTACGGTGTGTCTTGAAACAGCTAAAAAACACAGCTTAGAGAGTATAGGGCACTTCCACGCATGGGGTTATAAAGTGGGATAATTAAAAATCAGCAAGACACAAGCACCCCATAGTTTAGGGCTGCTCTGTTGACAAGGACCTCCACTTCATTCCACCTTAAATATCCCAGGAAAGCGAAAAATGGATAAAAAAGTTGTAGTCCTTATGTAAAATGGAATATCACTCAGCCATGAAATCAATATCATAAGGCTAGTAGCAGCATGATGAGTGGATTTAGGTACGACGATTCTAAGTGAAATAAGTCACACAGAAAAGGACACTTCTCATAAGGTGTCACTTATAGAGGGAATGTAAAAACCGTTACACTTGAACTGAATTACAAAACAGAACAGAGTCACACATGCAGAAAACACACTATGGCTGCTTAACGGGAAAGGGGAGGTGGGGAGATACATAAAACAAGAGTTTCAAATTAGATCAGATACCGTTCCATAAACCCAATATGTAACAGACAAGACCTACTCCTTGCTCAGAGAACTGGACTCAACAGGCCCGATTCACCGCACAAGAATATATCTGAATAGTAATAAACTTAAAACCTATGTATTGATATCTCTCTGTTAGTGTGTCAAGTGGGTGTAAAGCGGCATAAACACAGCCGTGAAAAGAAGCTAAACCCCATTATAAAAATAAATTACTTTTAAAAACCCATGAAACAAAGACAGGGAAAGAGAGAGAAATTCTTACACAATTCGTTCAGGGGCTTTGATGCCACCTGGATTGACCATATCTAGACCCACAGCTGGATGAGACATAAGGGTGGACACTCTTGGGGCTGAGAGGTTTGGTGAGGTTGGGTGAGCAAACACAGACCCTTTAAAGTAATACTGCGTGGTACCCATCGCATGGGTCCCAAATCTCCAGGTTCAAGGGCATCTTCCTACATCGAAAACATGCATGAGAAACCCAGAAGATGGTACACCGTGTGATGGGGAAAGGTTTATACAACGCACCTCATTTCTCATCTCCTTGTGCTCGGGTTTGCCATTCCAGCCACTTTACTAGCAATCTCCCTACTTGGAGCATCAACACCTTTAACCTCCTGTTCCGTACAGGTTGCAATTTGTCCTGAGGATGAACGGGAAGACGGGGAACCAATGAGAGACTAGCTCTTGGTGTTGGGACAGGCACAGGTCACTCTATTTTCCCATCAGGAAGAAGAATTAACCACAGGCTCAGCCTTCCCCCCGGAACCAGAACAGGGCCTGAAGCCATCCTGCGCTTTTGCGGCCAGCTCCCAAAAAAGCGAGTAGTAAAATGGAGCTTCAGGGCACTGCAATTCACAAACCTGCAGAGTTATAAATGATAACTCTCGTCCACAAATATATTGAGGGAAGGCAAAGAAGAGGATTTGAAGTCAAGGCAGAATTGCAGGAAACAGATTTTAGGAGGTAGATTCGAATCGCCTTTAAAGCACAGGAAAAGCGGCAAAACGTTGACAATGATGCCCTTGGCCAAAAAGGGCGTATGCGTTTTTTCCTGAATATATTCAGGAAAAAACGCATACGCCCTTTTTGGCCAACCAAGCAACCTGGAAAGGCAAATCAGTGCTACAAAGAAGTCTTGCTTCCCGTCGGTCAAAAGGGCCATGCTGAAAAAAGTTTCAAAACCAGAAATGCAGGACAGGCCATGGAGAAATGGGAGCCTTGCTACACTGATGTGCGGGATGTAAATTGCAAACAGCCACTCTGGAGAAGGGTACGGTGTGTCCTGAAACAGCTAAAAAACACAGCTTAGAGAGCATAGGTCACTTCCACGCATGGGGGTAAAAAGTGGGAAAATTAAAAATCAGCAAGACACAAGCACCCCATAGTTTAGGGCTGCTCTGTTGACAAGGACCTCCACTTCATTCCACCTTAAATATCCCAGGAAAGAGAAAAATGGATAAAAAAGTTGTAGTCCTTATGTAAAATGGAATATCACTCAGCCATGAAATCAATATCATAAGGCTAGTAGCAGCATGATGAGTGGATTTAGTTACGACGATTCTAAGTGAAATAAGTCACACAGAAAAGGACACTTCTCATAAGGTGTCACTTATAGAGGGAATGTAAAAACCGTTACACTTGAACTGAATTACAAAACAGAACAGAGTGACACATGCAGAAAACACACTATGGCTGCTTAACGGGAAAGGGGAGGTGGGGAGATACATAAAACAAGAGTTTCAAATTAGATCAGATACCGTTCCATAAACCCAATATGTAACAGACAAGACCTACTCCTTGCTCAGAGAACTGGACTCAACACGCCCGATTCACCGCCCAAGAATATATCTGACTAGTAATAATCTTAAAACCTATGTATTGATATCTCTCTATTAGTGTGTCAAGTGGGTGTAAAGCGGCATAAACACAGCCGTGAAAAGCAGCTAAACCCCATTATAAAAATAAATTACTTTTAAAAACCCATGAAACAAAGACAGCGAAAGAGAGAGAAATTCTTACACAATTCGTTCAGGGGCTTTGATGCAACCTGGATTGACCATATGTAGACCCACAGCTGGATGAGACATAAGGGTGGACACTCTTGGGGCTGAGAGGTTTGGTGAAGTTGGGTGAGCAAACGCAGACCCTTTAAAGTAGTACTGCGTGCTTCCCGTCGCATGGGTCCCAAATCTCCAGGTTCAAGGGCATCTTCCTACATCGAAAACATGCATGAGAAACCCAGAAGATGGTACACCGTGTGATGGGGAAAGGTTTCTAAAACGCACCTCATTTCTCATCTCCTTGTGCTCGGGTTCGCCATTCCAGCCACTTTATTAGCAATCTCCCTACGTGGAGGATCAGCACCTTTAACCTCCTGTTCCGTACAGGTTGCAATTTGTCCTGAGGATGAATGGGAAGACGGGGAACCAATGAGAGACTAGCTCTTGGTGTTGGGACAGGCACAGGTCACTCTATTTTCCCATCAGGAAGAAGAATTAACCACAGGCTCACCCTGCCCACTGGAACCAGAACAGGGCCTGAAGCCATCCTGCGCTTTTGCGGCCAGCTCCCAAAAAAGCGAGTTGTAAAATGGAGCTTCAGGGCACAGCAATTCACAAACCTGCAGAGTTATAAATGATAACTCTCGTCCACAAATATATTGAGGGAAAGCAAAGAAGAGGATTTGAAATCAAGGCAGAATTGCAGGAAACAGATTTCAGGAGGTAGATTCGAATCGCCTTTAAAGCACATGAAAAGCGGCAAAACGTTGACAATGATGCCCTTGGCCAAAAAGGGCGTATGCGTTTTTTCCTGAATATATTCAGGAAAAAACGCATACGCCCTTTTTGGCCAACCAAGCAACCTGGAAAGGCCAATCAGCGCTACAATGAAGTCTCGCTTCCCATCCATCAAAAAGGCCATGCTGCAAAAAGTGTCAAAACCAGAAATGCAGGACAGGCCATGGAGAAATGGGAGCCTTGCTACACTGATGGGCGGGATGTAAATTGCCAACAGCCACTCTGGAGAAGGGTACGGTGTGTCCTGAAACAGCTAAAAATCACAGCTTAGAGAGCATAGGGCACTTCCACGCATGGGGGTATAAAGTGGGAAAATTAAAAATCAGCAAGACACAAGCACCCCAAAGTTTAGGGCTGCTCTGTTGACAAGGACCTCCACTTCATTCCACCTTAAATATCCCAGGAAAGAGAAAAATGGATAAAAAAGTTGTGGTCCTTATGTACGATGGAATATCACTCATCCATGAAATCAATATCATAAGGCTAGTAGCAGCATGATGAGTGGATTTAGGTACGACGATTCTAAGTGAAATAAGTCACACAGAAAAGGACACTTCTCATAAGGTGTCACTTATAGAGGGAATGTAAAAACCGTTACACTTGAACTGAATTACAAAACAGAACAGAGTGACACATGCAGAAAACACACTATGGCTGCTTAACGGGAAAGGGGAGGTGGGGAGATACATAAAACAAGAGTTTCAAATTAGATCAGATACAGTTCCATAAACCCAATATGTAACAGACAAGACCTACTCCTTGCTCAGAGAACTGGAATCAACATGCCCGATTCACCGCCCAAGAATATATCTGACTAGTAATAATCTTAAAACCTATGTATTGATATCTCTCTATTAGTGTGTCAAGTGGCTGTAAAGCGGCATAAACACAGCCGTGAAAAGCAGCTAAACCCCATTATAAAAATAAATTACTTTTAAAAACCCATGAAACAAAGACAGGAAAAGAGATAGAAATTCTTACACAATTCGTTCAGGGGCTTTGATGCAACCTGGATTGACCATATCTAGACCCACAGCTGGATGAGACATAAGGGTGGACACTCTTGGGGCTGAGAGGTTTGGTGAAGTTGGGTGAGCAAACGCAGACCCTTTAAAGTAGTACTGCGTGCTACCCGTCGCATGGGTCCCAAATCTCCAGGTTCAAGGGCATCTTCCTACATCGAAAACAGGCATGAGAAACCCAGAAGATGGTACACCGTGTGATGGGGAAAGGTTTCTAAAACGCACCTCATTTCTCATCTCCTTGTGCTCGGGTTTGCCATTCCAGCCACTTTACTAGCAATCTCCCTACTTGGAGCATCAGCACCTTTAACCTCCTGTTCTGTACAGGTTGCAATTTGTCCTGAGGATGAACCGGAAGACGGGGAACCAATGAGAGACTAGCTCTTGGTGTTGGGACAGGCACAGGTCACTCTATTTTCCCATCAGGAAGAAGAATTAACCACAGGCTCAGCCTGCCCCCCGGAACCAGAACAGGGCCTGAAGCCATCCTGCGCTTTTGCGGCCAGCTCCCAAAAAAGCGAGTTGTAAAATGGAGCTTCAGGGCACTGCAATTCACAAACCTGCAGAGTTATAAATGATAACTCTCGTCCACAAATATATTGAGTGAAGGCAAAGAAGAGGATTTGAAGTCAAGCAGAATTGCAGGAAACAGATTTTAGGAGGTAGATTCGAATCGCCTTTAAAGCACATGAAAAGTGGCAAAACGTTGACAATGATGCCCTTGGCCAAAAAGGGCGTATGCGTTTTTTCCTGAATATATTCAGGAAAAAACGCATACGCCCTTTTTGGCCAACCAAGCAACCTGGAAAGGCAAATCAGCGCTACAAAGAAGTCTCGCTTCCCATCGGTCAAAAGGGCCATGCTGAAAATGTTTCAAAACCAGAAATGCAGGACAGGCCATGGAGAAATGGGAGCCTTGCTACACTGATGGGCGGGATGTAAATTGCCAGCAGCCACTCTGGAGAAGGGTACGGTGTGTCCTGAAACAGCTAAAAAACACAGATTAGAGAGCATAGGGCACTTCCACGCATGGGGGTATAAAGTGGGAAAATTAAAAATCAGCAAGACACAAGCACCCCATAGTTTAGGGCTGCTCTGTTGACAAGGACCTCCACTTCATTCCACCTTAAATATCCCAGGAAAGCGAAAAATGGATAAAAAAGTTGTAGTCCTTATGTACAATGGAATATCACTCAGCCATGAAATCAATATCATAAGGCTAGTAGCAGCATGATGAGTGGATTTAGGTACGACGATTCTAAGTGAAATAAGTCACACAGAAAAGGACACTTCTCATAAGGTGTCACTTATAGAGGGAATGTAAAAACCTTTACACTTGAACTGAATTACAAAACAGAACAGAGTCACACATGCAGAAAACACACTATGGCTGCTTAACTGGAAAGGTGAGGTGGGGTGATACATAAAACAAGAGTTTCAAATTAGCTCAGATACCGTTCCATAAACCCAATATGTAATAGACAAAACCTACTCCTTGCTCAGAGAACTGGACTCAACACGCCGGATTCACCGCACAAGAATATATCTGACTAGTAATAATCTTAAAACCTATGAATTGATATCTCTCTGTTAGTGTGTCAAGTGGGTGTAAAGCGGCATAAACACAGCCGTGAAAAGCAGCTAAAGCCCATTATAAAAATAAATTACTTTTAAATACCCATGAAACAAAGACAGTGAAAGAGAGAGAAAGTCTTACACAATTCGTTCAGGGGCTGTGATGAAACCTGGATTGACCATATCTAGACCCACAGCTGGATGAGACATAAGGGTGGACACTCTTGGGGCTGAGAGGTTTGGTGAAGTTGGGTGAGCAAACGCAGACCCTTTAAAGTAGTACTGCGTGCTACCCGTCGCATGGGTCCCAAATCTCCAGGTTCAAGGGCATCTTCCTACATCGAAAACAGGCATGAGAAACCCAGAAGATGGTACACCGTGTGATGGGGAAAGGTTTCTAAAACGCACCTCATTTCTCATCTCCTTGTGCTCGGGTTTGCCATTCCAGCCACTTTACTAGCAATCTCCCTACTTGGAGCATCAGCACCTTTAACCTCCTGTTCTGTACAGGTTGCAATTTGTCCTGAGGATGAACCGGAAGACGGGGAACCAATGAGAGACTAGCTCTTGGTGTTGGGACAGGCACAGGTCACTCTATTTTCCCATCAGGATGAAGAATTAACCACAGGCTCAGCCTGCCCCCCGGAACCAGAACAGGGCCTGAAGCCATCCTGCGCTTTTGCGGCCAGCTCCCAAAAAAGCGAGTTGTAAAATGGAGCTTCAGGGCACTGCAATTCACAAACCTGCAGAGTTATAAATGATAACTCTCGTCCACAAATATATTGAGTGAAGGCAAAGAAGAGGATTTGAAGTCAAGCAGAATTGCAGGAAACAGATTTTAGGAGGTAGATTCGAATCGCCTTTAAAGCACATGAAAAGCGGCAAAACGTTGACAATGATGCCCTTGACCAAAAAGGGCGTATGCGTTTTTTCCTGAATATATTCAGGAAAAAACGCATACGCCCTTTTTGGCCAACCAAGCAACCTGGAAAGGCCAATCAGCGCTACAAAGAAGTCTCGCTTCCCATCGGTCAAAAGGGCCATGCTGAAAATGTTTCAAAACCAGAAATGCAGGACAGGCCATGGAGAAATGGGAGCCTTGCTACACTGATGGGCGGGATGTAAATTGCCAGCAGCCACTCTGGAGAAGGGTACGGTGTGTCCTGAAACAGCTAAAAAACACAGCTTAGAGAGCATAGGGCACTTCCACGCATGGGGGTATAAAGTGGGAAAATTAAAAATCAGCAAGACACAAGCACCCCATAGTTTAGGGCTGCTCTGTTGACAAGGACCTCCACTTCATTCCACCTTAAATATCCCAGGAAAGCGAAAAATGGATAAAAAAGTTGTAGTCCTTATGTAAAATGGAATATCACTCAGCCATGAAATCAATATCATAAGGCTAGTAGCAGCATGATGAGTGGATTTAGGTACGACGATTCTAAGTGAAATAAGTCACACAGAAAAGGACACTTCTCATAAGGTGTCACTTATAGAGGGAATGTAAAAACCGTTACACTTGAACTGAATTACAAAACAGAACAGAGTCACACATGCAGAAAACACACTATGGCTGCTTAACTGGAAAGGTGAGGTTGGGTGATACATAAAACAAGAGTTTCAAATTAGCTCAGATACCGTTCCATAAACCCAATATGTAATAGACAAAACCTACTCCTTGCTCAGAGAACTGGACTCAACACGCTTGATTCACCGCACAAGAATATATCTGACTAGTAATAATCTTAAAACCTATGAATTGATATCTCTCTGTTAGTGTGTCAAGTGGGTATAAAGCGGCATAAACACAGCCGTGAAAAGCAGCTAAACCCCATTATAAAAATAAATTACTTTTAAAAACCCATGAAACAAAGACAGGGAAAGAGAGAGAAATTCTTACACAATTCGTTCAGGGGCTTTGATGCAACCTGGATTGACCATATCTATACCCACAGCTGGATGAGACATAAGGGTGGACACTCTTGGGGCTGAGAGGTTTGGTGAGGTTGGGTAGGCAAACACAGACCCTTTAAAGTAATACTGCATGCTACCCATCGCATGGGTCCTAAATCTCCAGGTTCAAGGGCATCTTCCTACATCGAAAACAGGCATGAGAAACCCAGAAGATGGTACACCGTGTGATGGGGAAAGGTTTCTAAAACGCACCTCATTTCTCATCTCCTTGTGCTCGGATTCGCCATTCCAGCCAGTTTACTAGCAATCTCCCTACGTGGAGCATCAGCACCTTTAACCTCCTGTTCCGTACAGGTTGCAATTTGTCCTGAGGATGAATGGGAAGACGGGGAACCAATGAGAGACTAGCTCTTGGTGTTGGGACAGGCACAGGTCACTCTATTTTCCCATCAAGAAGAAGAATTAACCACAGGCTCAGCCTGCCCCCCGGAACCAGAACAGGGCCTGAAGCCATCCTGCGCTTTTGCGGCCAGCTCCCAAAAAAGCAAGTTGTAAAATGGAGCTTCAGGGCACAGCAATTCACAAACCTGCAGAGTTATAAATGATAACTCTCGTCCACAAATATATTGAGGGAAGGCAAAGAAGAGGATTTAAAGTCAAGGCAGAATTGCAGGAAACAGATTTTAGGAGGTAGATTCGAATCGCCTTTAAAGCACAGGAAAAGCGGCAAAACGTTGACAATGATGCCCTTGGCCAAAAAGGGCGTATGCGTTTTTTCCTGAATATATTCAGGAAAAAACGCATACGCACTTTTTGGCCAACCAAGCAACCTGGAAAGGCAAATCAGTGCTACAAAGAAGTCTTGCTTCCCATCGGTCAAAAGGGCCATGCTGAAAAAAGTTTCAAAACCAGAAATGCAGGACAGGCCATGGAGAAATGGGAGCCTTGCTACACTGATGGGCGGGATGTAAATTGCCAACAGCCACTCTGGAGAAGGGTACGGTGTGTCCTGAAACAGCTAAAAAACACAGCTTAGAGAGCTTAGGGCACTTCCACGCATGGGGGTATAAAGTGGGAAAATTAAAAATCAGCAAGACACAAGCACCCCATAGTTTAGGGCTGCTCTGTTGACAAGGACCTCCACTTCATTCCACCTTAAATATCCCAGGAAAGCGAAAAATGGATAAAAAAGTTGTAGTCCTTATGTAAAATGGAATATCACTCAGCCATGAAATCAATATCATAAGGCTAGTAGCAGCATGATGAGTGGATTTAGGTACGACGATTCTAAGTGAAATAAGTCACACAGAAAAGGACACTTCTCATAAGGTGTCACTTATAGAGGGAATGTAAAAACCGTTACACTTGAACTGAATTACAAAACAGAACAGAGTGACACATGCAGAAAACACACTATGGCTGCTTAACGGGAAAGGGGAGGTGGGGAGATACATAAAACAAGAGTTTCAAATTAGATCAGATACCGTTCCATAAACCCAATATGTAACAGACAAGACCTACTCCTTGCTCAGAGAACTGGACTCAACACGCCCGATTCACCGCACAAGAATATATCTGACTAGTAATAATCTTAAAACCTATGTATTGATATCTCTCTGTTAGTGTGTCAAGTGGGTGTAAAGCGGCATAAACACAGCCGTGAAAAGCAGCTAAACCCCATTATAAAAATAAATTACTTTTAAAAACCCATGAAACAAAGACAGGGAAAGAGAGAGAAATTCTTACACAATTCGTTCAGGGGCTTTGATTCAACCTGGATTGACCATATCTAGACCCACAGGTGGATGAGACATAAGGGTGGACACTCTTGGGGCTGAGAGGTTTGGTGAGGTTGGGTGAGCAAACACAGACCCTTTAAAGTAATACTGCGTGGTACCCATCGCATGGGTCCCAAATCTCCAGGTTCAAGGGCATCTTCCTAAATCGAAAACATGCATGAGAAACCCAGAAGATGGTACACCGTGTGATGGGGAAAGGTTTCTAAAACGCACTTCATTTCTCATCTCCTTGTGCTCGGGTTTGCCATTCCAGCCACTTTACTAGCAATCTCCCTACTTGGAGCATCAGCACCTTTAACCTCCTGTTCCGTACAGGTTGCAATTAGTCCTGAGGATGAACGGGAAGAAGGGGAACCAATGAGAGACTAGCTCTTGGTGTTGGGACAGGCACAGGTCACTCTATTTTCCCATCAGGAAGAAGAATTAACCACAGGCTCAGCCTTCCCCCCGGAACCAGAACAGGGCCTGAAGCCATCCTGCGCTTTTGCGGCCAGCTCCCAAAAAAGCGAGTAGTAAAATGGAGCTTCAGGGCACTGCAATTCACAAACCTGCAGAGTTATAAATGATAACTCTCGTCCACAAATATATTGAGGGAAGGCAAAGAAGAGGATTTGAAGTCAAGGCAGAATTGCAGGAAACAGATTTTAGGAGGTAGATTCGAATCGCCTTTAAAGCACAGGAAAAGCGGCAAAACGTTGACAATGATGCCCTTGGCCAAAAAGGGCGTATGCGTTTTTTCCTGAATATATTCAGGAAAAAACGCATACGCCCTTTTTGGCCAACCAAGCAACCTGGAAAGGCAAATCAGTGCTACAAAGAAGTCTTGCTTCCCGTCGGTCAAAAGGGCCATGCTGAAAAAAGTTTCAAAACCAGAAATGCAGGACAGGCCATGGAGAAATGGGAGCCTTGCTACACTGATGTGCGGGATGTAAATTGCAAACAGCCACTCTGGAGAAGGGTACGGTGTGTCCTGAAACAGCTAAAAAACACAGCTTAGAGAGCATAGGGCACTTCCACGCATGGGGGTAAAAAGTGGGAAAATTAAAAATCAGCAAGACACAAGCACCCCATAGTTTAGGGCTGCTCTGTTGACAAGGACCTCCACTTCATTCCACCTTAAATATCCCAGGAAAGAGAAAAATGGATAAAAAAGTTGTAGTCCTTATGTAAAATGGAATATCACTCAGCCATGAAATCAATATCATAAGGCTAGTAGCAGCATGATGAGTGGATTTAGTTACGACGATTCTAAGTGAAATAAGTCACACAGAAAAGGACACTTCTCATAAGGTGTCACTTATAGAGGGAATGTAAAAACCGTTACACTTGAACTGAATTACAAAACAGAACAGAGTGACACATGCAGAAAACACACTATGGCTGCTTAACGGGAAAGGGGAGGTGGGGAGATACATAAAACAAGAGTTTCAAATTAGATCAGATACCGTTCCATAAACCCAATATGTAACAGACAAGACCTACTCCTTGCTCAGAGAACTGGACTCAACACGCCCGATTCACCGCCCAAGAATATATCTGACTAGTAATAATCTTAAAACCTATGTATTGATATCTCTCTATTAGTGTGTCAAGTGGGTGTAAAGCGGCATAAACACAGCCGTGAAAAGCAGCTAAACCCCATTATAAAAATAAATTACTTTTAAAAACCCATGAAACAAAGACAGGGAAAGAGAGAGAAATTCTTACACAATTCGTTCAGGGGCTTTGATGCAACCTGGATTGACCATATGTAGACCCACAGCTGGATGAGACATAAGGGTGGACACTCTTGGGGCTGAGAGGTTTGGTGAAGTTGGGTGAGCAAACGCAGACCCTTTAAAGTAGTACTGCGTGCTTCCCGTCGCATGGGTCCCAAATCTCCAGGTTCAAGGGCATCTTCCTACATCGAAAACATGCATGAGAAACCCAGAAGATGGTACACCGTGTGATGGGGAAAGGTTTCTAAAACGCACCTCATTTCTCATCTCCTTGTGCTCGGGTTCGCCATTCCAGCCACTTTATTAGCAATCTCCCTACGTGGAGGATCAGCACCTTTAACCTCCCGTTCCGTACAGGTTGCAATTTGTCCTGAGGATGAATGGGAAGACGGGGAACCAATGAGAGACTAGCTCTTGGTGTTGGGACAGGCACAGGTCACTCTATTTTCCCATCAGGAAGAAGAATTAACCACAGGCTCACCCTGCCCACTGGAACCAGAACAGGGCCTGAAGCCATCCTGCGCTTTTGCGGCCAGCTCCCAAAAAAGCGAGTTGTAAAATGGAGCTTCAGGGCACAGCAATTCACAAACCTGCAGAGTTATAAATGATAACTCTCGTCCACAAATATATTGAGGGAAAGCAAAGAAGAGGATTTGAAATCAAGGCAGAATTGCAGGAAACAGATTTCAGGAGGTAGATTCGAATCGCCTTTAAAGCACATGAAAAGCGGCAAAACGTTGACAATGATGCCCTTGGCCAAAAAGGGCGTATGCGTTTTTTCCTGAATATATTCAGGAAAAAACGCATACGCCCTTTTTGGCCAACCAAGCAACCTGGAAAGGCAAATCAGCGCTACAATGAAGTCTCGCTTCCCATCCATCAAAAAGGCCATGCTGCAAAAAGTGTCAAAACCAGAAATGCAGGACAGGCCATGGAGAAATGGGAGCCTTGCTACACTGATGGGCGGGATGTAAATTGCCAACAGCCACTCTGGAGAAGGGTACGGTGTGTCCTGAAACAGCTAAAAATCACAGCTTAGAGAGCATAGGGCACTTCCACGCATGGGGGTATAAAGTGGGAAAATTAAAAATCAGCAAGACACAAGCACCCCAAAGTTTAGGGCTGCTCTGTTGACAAGGACCTCCACTTCATTCCACCTTAAATATCCCAGGAAAGAGAAAAATGGATAAAAAAGTTGTGGTCCTTATGTACGATGGAATATCACTCATCCATGAAATCAATATCATAAGGCTAGTAGCAGCATGATGAGTGGATTTAGGTACGACGATTCTAAGTGAAATAAGTCACACAGAAAAGGACACTTCTCATAAGGTGTCACTTATAGAGGGAATGTAAAAACCTTTACACTTGAACTGAATTACAAAACAGAACAGAGTCACACATGCAGAAAACACACTATGGCTGCTTAACTGGAAAGGTGAGGTGGGGTGATACATAAAACAAGAGTTTCAAATTAGCTCAGATACCGTTCCATAAACCCAATATGTAATAGACAAAACCTACTCCTTGCTCAGAGAACTGGACTCAACACGCCGGATTCACCGCACAAGAATATATCTGACTAGTAATAATCTTAAAACCTATGAATTGATATCTCTCTGTTAGTGTGTCAAGTGGGTGTAAAGCGGCATAAACACAGCCGTGAAAAGCAGCTAAAGCCCATTATAAAAATAAATTACTTTTAAATACCCATGAAACAAAGACAGTGAAAGAGAGAGAAAGTCTTACACAATTCGTTCAGGGGCTGTGATGCAACCTGGATTGACCATATCTAGACCCACAGCTGGATGAGACATAAGGGTGGACACTCTTGGGGCTGAGAGGTTTGGTGAAGTTGGGTGAGCAAACGCAGACCCTTTAAAGTAGTACTGCGTGCTACCCGTCGCATGGGTCCCAAATCTCCAGGTTCAAGGGCATCTTCCTACATCGAAAACAGGCATGAGAAACCCAGAAGATGGTACACCGTGTGATGGGGAAAGGTTTCTAAAACGCACCTCATTTCTCATCTCCTTGTGCTCGGGTTTGCCATTCCAGCCACTTTACTAGCAATCTCCCTACTTGGAGCATCAGCACCTTTAACCTCCTGTTCTGTACAGGTTGCAATTTGTCCTGAGGATGAACCGGAAGACGGGGAACCAATGAGAGACTAGCTCTTGGTGTTGGGACAGGCACAGGTCACTCTATTTTCCCATCAGGATGAAGAATTAACCACAGGCTCAGCCTGCCCCCCGGAACCAGAACAGGGCCTGAAGCCATCCTGCGCTTTTGCGGCCAGCTCCCAAAAAAGCGAGTTGTAAAATGGAGCTTCAGGGCACTGCAATTCACAAACCTGCAGAGTTATAAATGATAACTCTCGTCCACAAATATATTGAGTGAAGGCAAAGAAGAGGATTTGAAGTCAAGCAGAATTGCAGGAAACAGATTTTAGGAGGTAGATTCGAATCGCCTTTAAAGCACATGAAAAGCGGCAAAACGTTGACAATGATGCCCTTGACCAAAAAGGGCGTATGCGTTTTTTCCTGAATATATTCAGGAAAAAACGCATACGCCCTTTTTGGCCAACCAAGCAACCTGGAAAGGCCAATCAGCGCTACAAAGAAGTCTCGCTTCCCATCGGTCAAAAGGGCCATGCTGAAAATGTTTCAAAACCAGAAATGCAGGACAGGCCATGGAGAAATGGGAGCCTTGCTACACTGATGGGCGGGATGTAAATTGCCAGCAGCCACTCTGGAGAAGGGTACGGTGTGTCCTGAAACAGCTAAAAAACACAGCTTAGAGAGCATAGGGCACTTCCACGCATGGGGGTATAAAGTGGGAAAATTAAAAATCAGCAAGACACAAGCACCCCATAGTTTAGGGCTGCTCTGTTGACAAGGACCTCCACTTCATTCCACCTTAAATATCCCAGGAAAGCGAAAAATGGATAAAAAAGTTGTAGTCCTTATGTAAAATGGAATATCACTCAGCCATGAAATCAATATCATAAGGCTAGTAGCAGCATGATGAGTGGATTTAGGTACGACGATTCTAAGTGAAATAAGTCACACAGAAAAGGACACTTCTCATAAGGTGTCACTTATAGAGGGAATGTAAAAACCGTTACACTTGAACTGAATTACAAAACAGAACAGAGTCACACATGCAGAAAACACACTATGGCTGCTTAACTGGAAAGGTGAGGTTGGGTGATACATAAAACAAGAGTTTCAAATTAGCTCAGATACCGTTCCATAAACCCAATATGTAATAGACAAAACCTACTCCTTGCTCAGAGAACTGGACTCAACACGCTTGATTCACCGCACAAGAATATATCTGACTAGTAATAATCTTAAAACCTATGAATTGATATCTCTCTGTTAGTGTGTCAAGTGGGTATAAAGCGGCATAAACACAGCCGTGAAAAGCAGCTAAACCCCATTATAAAAATAAATTACTTTTAAAAACCCATGAAACAAAGACAGGGAAAGAGAGAGAAATTCTAACACAATTCGTTCAGGGGCTTTGATGCAACCTGGATTGACCATATCTATACCCACAGCTGGATGAGACATAAGGGTGGACACTCTTGGGGCTGAGAGGTTTGGTGAGGTTGGGTAGGCAAACACAGACCCTTTAAAGTAATACTGCGTGCTACCCATCGCATGGGTCCTAAATCTCCAGGTTCAAGGGCATCTTCCTACATCGAAAACAGGCATGAGAAACCCAGAAGATGGTACACCGTGTGATGGGGAAAGGTTTCTAAAACGCACCTCATTTCTCATCTCCTTGTGCTCGGATTCGCCATTCCAGCCAGTTTACTAGCAATCTCCCTACGTGGAGCATCAGCACCTTTAACCTCCTGTTCCGTACAGGTTGCAATTTGTCCTGAGGATGAATGGGAAGACGGGGAACCAATGAGAGACTAGCTCTTGGTGTTGGGACAGGCACAGGTCACTCTATTTTCCCATCAAGAAGAAGAATTAACCACAGGCTCAGCCTGCCCCCCGGAACCAGAACAGGGCCTGAAGCCATCCTGCGCTTTTGCGGCCAGCTCCCAAAAAAGCAAGTTGTAAAATGGAGCTTCAGGGCACAGCAATTCACAAACCTGCAGAGTTATAAATGATAACTCTCGTCCACAAATATATTGAGGGAAGGCAAAGAAGAGGATTTAAAGTCAAGGCAGAATTGCAGGAAACAGATTTTAGGAGGTAGATTCGAATCGCCTTTAAAGCACAGGAAAAGCGGCAAAACGTTGACAATGATGCCCTTGGCCAAAAAGGGCGTATGCGTTTTTTCCTGAATATATTCAGGAAAAAACGCATACGCACTTTTTGGCCAACCAAGCAACCTGGAAAGGCAAATCAGTGCTACAAAGAAGTCTTGCTTCCCATCGGTCAAAAGGGCCATGCTGAAAAAAGTTTCAAAACCAGAAATGCAGGACAGGCCATGGAGAAATGGGAGCCTTGCTACACTGATGGGCGGGATGTAAATTGCCAACAGCCACTCTGGAGAAGGGTACGGTGTGTCCTGAAACAGCTAAAAAACACAGCTTAGAGAGCTTAGGGCACTTCCACGCATGGGGGTATAAAGTGGGAAAATTAAAAATCAGCAAGACACAAGCACCCCATAGTTTAGGGCTGCTCTGTTGACAAGGACCTCCACTTCATTCCACCTTAAATATCCCAGGAAAGCGAAAAATGGATAAAAAAGTTGTAGTCCTTATGTAAAATGGAATATCACTCAGCCATGAAATCAATATCATAAGGCTAGTAGCAGCATGATGAGTGGATTTAGGTACGACGATTCTAAGTGAAATAAGTCACACAGAAAAGGACACTTCTCATAAGGTGTCACTTATAGAGGGAATGTAAAAACCGTTACACTTGAACTGAATTACAAAACAGAACAGAGTGACACATGCAGAAAACACACTATGGCTGCTTAACGGGAAAGGGGAGGTGGGGAGATACATAAAACAAGAGTTTCAAATTAGATCAGATACCGTTCCATAAACCCAATATGTAACAGACAAGACCTACTCCTTGCTCAGAGAACTGGACTCAACACGCCCGATTCACCGCACAAGAATATATCTGACTAGTAATAATCTTAAAACCTATGTATTGATATCTCTCTGTTAGTGTGTCAAGTGGGTGTAAAGCGGCATAAACACAGCCGTGAAAAGCAGCTAAACCCCATTATAAAAATAAATTACTTTTAAAAACCCATGAAACAAAGACAGGGAAAGAGAGAGAAATTCTTACACAATTCGTTCAGGGGCTTTGATTCAACCTGGATTGACCATATCTAGACCCACAGGTGGATGAGACATAAGGGTGGACACTCTTGGGGCTGAGAGGTTTGGTGAGGTTGGGTGAGCAAACACAGACCCTTTAAAGTAATACTGCGTGGTACCCATCGCATGGGTCCCAAATCTCCAGGTTCAAGGGCATCTTCCTAAATCGAAAACATGCATGAGAAACCCAGAAGATGGTACACCGTGTGATGGGGAAAGGTTTCTAAAACGCACTTCATTTCTCATCTCCTTGTGCTCGGGTTTGCCATTCCAGCCACTTTACTAGCAATCTCCCTACTTGGAGCATCAGCACCTTTAACCTCCTGTTCCGTACAGGTTGCAATTAGTCCTGAGGATGAACGGGAAGAAGGGGAACCAATGAGAGACTAGCTCTTGGTGTTGGGACAGGCACAGGTCACTCTATTTTCCCATCAGGAAGAAGAATTAACCACAGGCTCAGCCTTCCCCCCGGAACCAGAACAGGGCCTGAAGCCATCCTGCGCTTTTGCGGCCAGCTCCCAAAAAAGCGAGTAGTAAAATGGAGCTTCAGGGCACTGCAATTCACAAACCTGCAGAGTTATAAATGATAACTCTCGTCCACAAATATATTGAGGGAAGGCAAAGAAGAGGATTTGAAGTCAAGGCAGAATTGCAGGAAACAGATTTTAGGAGGTAGATTCGAATCGCCTTTAAAGCACAGGAAAAGCGGCAAAACGTTGACAATGATGCCCTTGGCCAAAAAGGGCGTATGCGTTTTTTCCTGAATATATTCAGGAAAAAACGCATACGCCCTTTTTGGCCAACCAAGCAACCTGGAAAGGCAAATCAGTGCTACAAAGAAGTCTTGCTTCCCATCGGTCAAAAGGGCCATGCTGAAAAAAGTTTCAAAACCAGAAATGCAGGACAGGCCATGGAGAAATGGGAGCCTTGCTACACTGATGGGCGGGATGTAAATTGCCAACAGCCACTCTGGAGAAGGGTACGGTGTGTCCTGAAACAGCTAAAAAACACAGCTTAGAGAGCATAGGGCACTTCCACGCATGGGGGTATAAAGTGGGAAAATTAAAAATCAGCAAGACACAAGCACCCCATAGTTTAGGGCTGCTCTGTTGACAAGGACCTCCACTTCATTCCACCTTAAATATCCCAGGAAAGCGAAAAATGGATAAAAAAGTTGTAGTCCTTATGTAAAATGGAATATCACTCAGCCATGAAATCAATATCATAAGGCTAGTAGCAGCATGATGAGTGGATTTAGGTATGACGATTCTAAGTGAAATAAGTCACACAGAAAAGGACACTTCTCATAAGGTGTCACTTATAGAGGGAATGTAAAAACCGTTACACTTGAACTGAATTACAAAACAGAACAGAGTCACACATGCAGAAAACACACTATGGCTGCTTAACGGGAAAGGGGAGGTGGGGAGATACATAAAACAGGAGTTTCAAATTAGATCAGATACCGTTCCATAAACCCAATATGTAACAGACAAGACCTACTCCTTGCTCAGAGAACTGGACTCAACACGCCCGATTCACCGCACAAGAATATATCTGACTAGTAATAATCTTAAAACCTATGTATTGATATCTCTCTATTAGTGTGTCAAGTGGGTGTAAAGCGGCATAAACACAGCCGTGAAAAGCAGCTAAACCCCATTATAAAAATAAATTACTTTTAAAAACCCATGAAACAAAGACAGGGAAAGAGAGAGAAATTCTTACACAATTCATTCAAGGGCTTTGATTCAACCTGGATTGACCATATCTAGACCCACAGGTGGATGAGACATAAGGGTGGACACTCTTGGGGCTGAGAGGTTTGGTGAGGTTGGGTGAGCAAACACAGACCCTTTAAAGTAATACTGCGTGGTACCCATCGCATGGGTCCCAAATCTCCAGGTTCAAGGGCATCTTCCTAAATCGAAAACATGCATGAGAAACCCAGAAGATGGTACACCGTGTGATGAGGAAAGGTTTCTAAAACGCACCTCATTTCTCATCTCCTTGTGCTCGGGTTTGCCATTCCAGCCACTTTACTAGCAATCTCCCTACTTGGAGCATCAGCACCTTTAACCTCCTGTTCCGTACAGGTTGCAATTTGTCCTGAGGATGAACGGGAAGAAGGGGAACCAATGAGAGACTAGCTCTTGGTGTTGGGACAGGCACAGGTCACTCTATTTTCCCATCAGGAAGAAGAATTAACCACAGGCTCAGCCTGCCCCCCGGAACCAGAACAGGGCCTGAAGCCCTCCTCCGCTTTTGCGGCCAGCTCCCAAAAAAGCGAGTTGTAAAATGGAGCTTCAGGGCACTGCAATTCACAAACCTGCAGAGTTATAAATGATAACTCTCGTCCACAAATATATTGAGTGAAGGCAAAGAAGAGGATTTGAAGTCAAGGCAGAATTGCAGGAAACAGATTTTAGGAGGTAGATTCGAATCGCCTTTAAAGCACATGAAAAGCGGCAAAACGTTGACAATGATGCCCTTGGCCAAAAAGGGCGTATGCGTTTTTTCCTGAATATATTCAGGAAAAAACGCATACGCCCTTTTTGGCCAACCAAGCAACCTGGAAAGGCAAATCAGCGCTACAAAGAAGTCTCGCTTCCCATCGGTCAAAAGGGCCATGCTGAAAATGTTTCAAAACCAGAAATGCAGGACAGGCCATGGAGAAATGGGAGCCTTGCTACACTGATGGGCGGGATGTAAATTGCCAGCAGCCACTCTGGAGAACGGTACGGTGTGTCCTGAAACAGCTAAAAAACACAGCTTAGAGAGCATAGGGCACTTCCACGCATGGGGGTATAAAGTGGGAAAATTAAAAATCAGCAAGACACAAGCACCCCATAGTTTAGGGCTGCTCTGTTGACAAGGACCTCCACTTCATTCCACCTTAAATATCCCAGGAAAGCGAAAAATGGATAAAAAAGTTGTAGTCCTTATGTAAAATGGAATATCACTCAGCCATGAAATCAATATCATAAGGCTAGTAGCAGCATGATGAGTGGATTTAGGTACGACGATTCTAAGTGAAATAAGTCACACAGAAAAGGACACTTCTCATAGGGTGTCACTTATAGAGGGAATGTAAAAACCGTTACACTTGAACTGAATTATAAAACAGAACAGAGTGACACATGCAGAAAACACACTATGGCTGCTTAACGGGAAAGGGGAGGTGGGGAGATACATAAAACAAGAGTTTCAAATTAGATCAGATACCGTTCCATAAACCCAATATGTAACAGACAAGACCTACTCCTTGCTCAGAGAACTGGACTCAACACGCCCGATTCACCGCACAAGAATATATCTGACTAGTAATAATCTTAAAACCTATGTATTGATATCTCTCTATTAGTGTGTCAAGTGGGTGTAAAACGGCATAAACACAGCCGTGAAAAGCAGCTAAACCCCATTATAAAAATAAATTACTTTTAAAAACCCATGAAACAAAGACAGGGAAAGAGAGAGAAATTCTTACACAATTCATTCAAGGGCTTTGATTCAACCTGGATTGACCATATCTAGACCCACAGGTGGATGAGACATAAGGGTGGACACTCTTGGGGCTGAGAGGTTTGGTGAGGTTGGGTGAGCAAACACAGACCCTTTAAAGTAATACTGCGTGGTACCCATCGCATGGGTCCCAAATCTCCAGGTTCAAGGGCATCTTCCTAAATCGAAAACATGCATGAGAAACCCAGAAGATGGTACACCGCGTGATGGGGAAAGGTTTCTAAAACGCACCTCATTTCTCATCTCCTTGTGCTCGGGTTTGCCATTCCAGCCACTTTACTAGCAATCTCCCTACTTGGAGCATCAGCACCTTTAACCTCCTGTTCCGTACAGGTTGCAATTTGTCCTGAGGATGAACGGGAAGAAGGGGAACCAATGAGAGACTAGCTCTTGGTGTTGGGACAGGCACAGGTCACTCTATTTTCCCATCAGGAAGAAGAATTAACCACAGGCTCAGCCTGCCCCCCGGAACCAGAACAGGGCCTGAAGCCCTCCTCCGCTTTTGCGGCCAGCTCCCAAAAAAGCGAGTTGTAAAATGGAGCTTCAGGGCACTGCAATTCACAAACCTGCAGAGTTATAAATGATAACTCTCGTCCACAAATATATTGAGTGAAGGCAAAGAAGAGGATTTGAAGTCAAGGCAGAATTGCAGGAAACAGATTTTAGGAGGTAGATTCGAATCGCCTTTAAAGCACATGAAAAGCGGCAAAACGTTGACAATGATGCCCTTGGCCAAAAAGGGCGTATGCGTTTTTTCCTGAATATATTCAGGAAAAAACGCATACGCCCTTTTTGGCCAACCAAGCAACCTGGAAAGGCCAATCAGCGCTACAAAGAAGTCTCGCTTCCCATCGGTCAAAAGGGCCATGCTGAAAATGTTTCAAAACCAGAAATGCAGGACAGGCCATGGAGAAATGGGAGCCTTGCTACACTGATGGGCGGGATGTAAATTGCCAGCAGCCACTCTGGAGAAGGGTACGGTGTGTCCTGAAACAGCTAAAAAACACAGCTTAGAGAGCATAGGGCACTTCCACGCATGGGGGTATAAAGTGGGAAAATTAAAAATCAGCAAGACACAAGCACCCCATAGTTTAGGGCTGCTCTGTTGACAAGGACCTCCACTTCATTCCACCTTAAATATCCCAGGAAAGCGAAAAATGGATAAAAAAGTTGTAGTCCTTATGTAAAATGGAATATCACTCAGCCATGAAATCAATATCATAAGGCTAGTAGCAGCATGATGAGTGGATTTAGGTACGACGATTCTAAGTGAAATAAGTCACACAGAAAAGGACACTTCTCATAAGGTGTCACTTATAGAGGGAATGTAAAAACCGTTACACTTGAACTGAATTACAAAACAGAACAGAGTCACACATGCAGAAAACACACTATGGCTGCTTAACTGGAAAGGTGAGGTTGGGTGATACATAAAACAAGAGTTTCAAATTAGCTCAGATACCGTTCCATAAACCCAATATGTAATAGACAAAACCTACTCCTTGCTCAGAGAACTGGACTCAACACGCTTGATTCACCGCACAAGAATATATCTGACTAGTAATAATCTTAAAACCTATGAATTGATATCTCTCTGTTAGTGTGTCAAGTGGGTGTAAAGCGGCATAAACACAGCCGTGAAAAGCAGCTAAACCCCATTATAAAAATAAATTACTTTTAAAAACCCATGAAACAAAGACAGGGAAAGAGAGAGAAATTCTTACACAATTCGTTCAGGGGCTTTGATGCAACCTGGATTGACCATATCTATACCCCCAGCTGGATGAGACATAAGGGTGGACACTCTTGGGGCTGAGAGGTTTGGTGAGGTTGGGTAGGCAAACACAGACCCTTTAAAGTAATACTGCGTGCTACCCATCGCATGGGTCCTAAATCTCCAGGTTCAAGGGCATCTTCCTACATCGAAAACAGGCATGAGAAACCCAGAAGATGGTACACCGTGTGATGGGGAAAGGTTTCTAAAACGCACCTCATTTCTCATCTCCTTGTGCTCGGATTCGCCATTCCAGCCAGTTTACTAGCAATCTCCCTACGTGGAGCATCAGCACCTTTAACCTCCTGTTCCGTACAGGTTGCAATTTGTCCTGAGGATGAATGGGAAGACGGGGAACCAATGAGAGACTAGCTCTTGGTGTTGGGACAGGCACAGGTCACTCTATTTTCCCATCAAGAAGAAGAATTAACCACAGGCTCAGCCTGCCCCCCGGAACCAGAACAGGGCCTGAAGCCATCCTGCGCTTTTGCGGCCAGCTCCCAAAAAAGCAAGTTGTAAAATGGAGCTTCAGGGCACAGCATTTCACAAACCTGCAGAGTTATAAATGATAACTCTCGTCCACAAATATATTGAGGGAAGGCAAAGAAGAGGATTTAAAGTCAAGGCAGAATTGCAGGAAACAGATTTTAGGAGGTAGATTCGAATCGCCTTTAAAGCACAGGAAAAGCGGCAAAACGTTGACAATGATGCCCTTGGCCAAAAAGGGCGTATGCGTTTTTTCCTGAATATATTCAGGAAAAAACGCATACGCACTTTTTGGCCAACCAAGCAACCTGGAAAGGCAAATCAGTGCTACAAAGAAGTCTTGCTTCCCATCGGTCAAAAGGGCCATGCTGAAAAAAGTTTCAAAACCAGAAATGCAGGACAGGCCATGGAGAAATGGGAGCCTTGCTACACTGATGGGCGGGATGTAAATTGCCAACAGCCACTCTGGAGAAGGGTACGGTGTGTCCTGAAACAGCTAAAAAACACAGCTTAGAGAGCTTAGGGCACTTCCACGCATGGGGGTATAAAGTGGGAAAATTAAAAATCAGCAAGACACAAGCACCCCATAGTTTAGGGCTGCTCTGTTGACAAGGACCTCCACTTCATTCCACCTTAAATATCCCAGGAAAGCGAAAAATGGATAAAAAAGTTGTAGTCCTTATGTAAAATGGAATATCACTCAGCCATGAAATCAATATCATAAGGCTAGTAGCAGCATGATGAGTGGATTTAGGTACGACGATTCTAAGTGAAATAAGTCACACAGAAAAGGACACTTCTCATAAGGTGTCACTTATAGAGGGAATGTAAAAACCGTTACACTTGAACTGAATTACAAAACAGAACAGAGTGACACATGCAGAAAACACACTATGGCTGCTTAACGGGAAAGGGGAGGTGGGGAGATACATAAAACAAGAGTTTCAAATTAGATCAGATACCGTTCCATAAACCCAATATGTAACAGACAAGACCTACTCCTTGCTCAGAGAACTGGACTCAACACGCCCGATTCACCGCACAAGAATATATCTGACTAGTAATAATCTTAAAACCTATGTATTGATATCTCTCTGTTAGTGTGTCAAGTGGGTGTAAAGCGGCATAAACACAGCCGTGAAAAGCAGCTAAACCCCATTATAAAAATAAATTACTTTTAAAAACCCATGAAACAAAGACAGGGAAAGAGAGAGAAATTCTTACACAATTCGTTCAGGGGCTTTGATTCAACCTGGATTGACCATATCTAGACCCACAGGTGGATGAGACATAAGGGTGGACACTCTTGGGGCTGAGAGGTTTGGTGAGGTTGGATGAGCAAACACAGACCCTTTAAAGTAATACTGCGTGGTACCCATTGCATGGGGCCCAAATCTCCAGGTTCAAGGGCATCTTCCTAAATCGAAAACATGCATGAGAAACCCAGAAGATGGTACACCGTGTGATGGGGAAAGGTTTCTAAAACGCACTTCATTTCTCATCTCCTTGTGCTCGGGTTTGCCATTCCAGCCACTTTACTAGCAATCTCCCTACTTGGAGCATCAGCACCTTTAACCTCCTGTTCCGTACAGGTTGCAATTAGTCCTGAGGATGAACGGGAAGAAGGGGAACCAATGAGAGACTAGCTCTTGGTGTTGGGACAGGCACAGGTCACTCTATTTTCCCATCAGGAAGAAGAATTAACCACAGGCTCAGCCTTCCCCCCGGAACCAGAACAGGGCCTGAAGCCATCCTGCGCTTTTGCGGCCAGCTCCCAAAAAAGCGACTTGTAAAATGGAGCTTCAGGGCACTGCAATTCACAAACCTGCAGAGTTATAAATGATAACTCTCGTCCACAAATATATTGAGGGAAGGCAAAGAAGAGGATTTGAAGTCAAGGCAGAATTGCAGGAAACAGATTTTAGGAGGTAGATTTGAATCGCCTTTAAAGCACAGGAAAAGCGGCAAAACGTTGACAATGATGCCCTTGGCCAAAAAGGGCGTATGCGTTTTTTCCTGAATATATTCAGGAAAAAACGCATACGCCCTTTTTGGCCAACCAAGCAACCTGGAAAGGCAAATCAGTGCTACAAAGAAGTCTTGCTTCCCATCGGTCAAAAGGGCCATGCTGAAAAAAGTTTCAAAACCAGAAATGCAGGACAGGCCATGGAGAAATGGGAGCCTTGCTACACTGATGGGCGGGATGTAAATTGCCAACAGCCACTCTGGAGAACGGTACGGTGTGTCCTGAAACAGCTAAAAAACACAGCTTAGAGAGCATAGGGCACTTCCACGCATGGGGGTATAAAGTGGGGAAATTAAAAATCAGCAAGACACAAGCACCCCATAGTTTAGGGCTGCTCTGTTGACAAGGACCTCCACTTCATTCCACCTTAAATATCCCAGGAAAGCGAAAAATGGATAAAAAAGTTGTAGTCCTTATGTAAAATGGAATATCACTCAGCCATGAAATCAATATCATAAGGCTAGTAGCAGCATGATGAGTGGATTTAGGTACGACGATTCTAAGTGAAATAAGTCACACAGAAAAGGACACTTCTCATAAGGTGTCACTTATAGAGGGAATGTAAAAACCGTTACACTTGAACTGAATTACAAAACAGAACAGAGTGACACATGCAGAAAACACACTATGGCTGCTTAACGGGAAAGGGGAGGTGGGGAGATACATAAAACAAGAGTTTCAAATTAGATCAGATACCGTTCCATAAACCCAATATGTAACAGACAAGACCTACTCCTTGCTCAGAGAACTGGACTCAACACGCCCGATTCACCGCACAAGAATATATCTGACTAGTAATAATCTTAAAACCTATGTATTGATATCTCTCTATTAGTGTGTCAAGTGGGTGTAAAGCGGCATAAACACAGCCGTGAAAAGCAGCTAAACCCCATTATAAAAATAAATTACTTTTAAAAACCCATGAAACAAAGACAGGGAAAGAGAGAGAAATTCTTACACAATTCATTCAAGGGCTTTGATTCAACCTGGATTGACCATATCTAGACCCACAGGTGGATGAGACATAAGGGTGGACACTCTTGGGGCTGAGAGGTTTGGTGAGGTTGGGTGAGCAAACACAGACCCTTTAAAGTAATACTGCGTGGTACCCATCGCATGGGTCCCAAATCTCCAGGTTCAAGGGCATCTTCCTAAATCGAAAACATGCATGAGAAACCCAGAAGATGGTACACCGTGTGATGGGGAAAGGTTTCTAAAACGCACCTCATTTCTCATCTCCTTGTGCTCGGGTTTGCCATTCCAGCCACTTTACTAGCAATCTCCCTACTTGGAGCATCAGCACCTTTAACCTCCTGTTCCGTACAGGTTGCAATTTGTCCTGAGGATGAACGGGAAGAAGGGGAACCAATGAGAGACTAGCTCTTGGTGTTGGGACAGGCACAGGTCACTCTATTTTCCCATCAGGAAGAAGAATTAACCACAGGCTCAGCCTGCCCCCCGGAACCAGAACAGGGCCTGAAGCCCTCCTCCGCTTTTGCGGCCAGCTCCCAAAAAAGCGAGTTGTAAAATGGAGCTTCAGGGCACTGCAATTCACAAACCTGCAGAGTTATAAATGATAACTCTCGTCCACAAATATATTGAGTGAAGGCAAAGAAGAGGATTTGAAGTCAAGGCAGAATTGCAGGAAACAGATTTTAGGAGGTAGATTCGAATCGCCTTTAAAGCACATGAAAAGCGGCAAAACGTTGACAATGATGCCCTTGGCCAAAAAGGGCGTATGCGTTTTTTCCTGAAAATATTCAGGAAAAAACGCATACGCCCTTTTTGGCCAACCAAGCAACCTGGAAAGGCCAATCAGCGCTACAAAGAAGTCTCGCTTCCCATCGGTCAAAAGGGCCATGCTGAAAATGTTTCAAAACCAGAAATGCAGGACAGGCCATGGAGAAATGGGAGCCTTGCTACACTGATGGGCGGGATGTAAATTGCCAGCAGCCACTCTGGAGAAGGGTACGGTGTGTCCTGAAACAGCTAAAAAACACAGCTTAGAGAGCATAGGGCACTTCCACGCATGGGGGTATAAAGTGGGAAAATTAAAAATCAGCAAGACACAAGCACCCCATAGTTTAGGGCTGCTCTGTTGACAAGGACCTCCACTTCATTCCACCTTAAATATCCCAGGAAAGCGAAAAATGGATAAAAAAGTTGTAGTCCTTATGTAAAATGGAATATCACTCAGCCATGAAATCAATATCATAAGGCTAGTAGCAGCATGATGAGTGGATTTAGGTATGACGATTCTAAGTGAAATAAGTCACACAGAAAAGGACACTTCTCATAAGGTGTCACTTATAGAGGGAATGTAAAAACCGTTACACTTGAACTGAATTACAAAACAGAACAGAGTCACACATGCAGAAAACACACTATGGCTGCTTAACGGGAAAGGGGAGGTGGGGAGATACATAAAACAGGAGTTTCAAATTAGATCAGATACCGTTCCATAAACCCAATATGTAACAGACAAGACCTACTCCTTGCTCAGAGAACTGGACTCAACACGCCCGATTCACCGCACAAGAATATATCTGACTAGTAATAATCTTAAAACCTATGTATTGATATCTCTCTATTAGTGTGTCAAGTGGGTGTAAAGCGGCATAAACACAGCCGTGAAAAGCAGCTAAACCCCATTATAAAAATAAATTACTTTTAAAAACCCATGAAACAAAGACAGGGAAAGAGAGAGAAATTCTTACACAATTCATTCAAGGGCTTTGATTCAACCTGGATTGACCATATCTAGACCCACAGGTGGATGAGACATAAGGGTGGACACTCTTGGGGCTGAGAGGTTTGGTGAGGTTGGGTGAGCAAACACAGACCCTTTAAAGTAATACTGCGTGGTACCCATCGCATGGGTCCCAAATCTCCAGGTTCAAGGGCATCTTCCTAAATCGAAAACATGCATGAGAAACCCAGAAGATGGTACACCGTGTGATGAGGAAAGGTTTCTAAAACGCACCTCATTTCTCATCTCCTTGTGCTCGGGTTTGCCATTCCAGCCACTTTACTAGCAATCTCCCTACTTGGAGCATCAGCACCTTTAACCTCCTGTTCCGTACAGGTTGCAATTTGTCCTGAGGATGAACGGGAAGAAGGGGAACCAATGAGAGACTAGCTCTTGGTGTTGGGACAGGCACAGGTCACTCTATTTTCCCATCAGGAAGAAGAATTAACCACAGGCTCAGCCTGCCCCCCGGAACCAGAACAGGGCCTGAAGCCCTCCTCCGCTTTTGCGGCCAGCTCCCAAAAAAGCGAGTTGTAAAATGGAGCTTCAGGGCACTGCAATTCACAAACCTGCAGAGTTATAAATGATAACTCTCGTCCACAAATATATTGAGTGAAGGCAATGAAGAGGATTTGAAGTCAAGGCAGAATTGCAGGAAACAGATTTTAGGAGGTAGATTCGAATCGCCTTTAAAGCACATGAAAAGCGGCAAAACGTTGACAATGATGCCCTTGGCCAAAAAGGGCGTATGCGTTTTTTCCTGAATATATTCAGGAATAAACGCATACGCCCTTTTTGGCCAACCAAGCAACCTGGAAAGGCAAATCAGCGCTACAAAGAAGTCTCGCTTCCCATCGGTCAAAAGGGCCATGCTGAAAATGTTTCAAAACCAGAAATGCAGGACAGGCCATGGAGAAATGGGAGCCTTGCTACACTGATGGGCGGGATGTAAATTGCCAGCAGCCACTCTGGAGAAGGGTACGGTGTGTCCTGAAACAGCTAAAAAACACAGCTTAGAGAGCATAGGGCACTTCCACGCATGGGGGTATAAAGTGGGAAAATTAAAAATCAGCAAGACACAAGCACCCCATAGTTTAGGGCTGCTCTGTTGACAAGGACCTCCACTTCATTCCACCTTAAATATCCCAGGAAAGCGAAAAATGGATAAAAAAGTTGTAGTCCTTATGTAAAATGGAATATCACTCAGCCATGAAATCAATATCATAAGGCTAGTAGCAGCATGATGAGTGGATTTAGGTACGACGATTCTAAGTGAAATAAGTCACACAGAAAAGGACACTTCTCATAAGGTGTCACTTATAGAGGGAATGTAAAAACCGTTACACTTGAACTGAATTATAAAACAGAACAGAGTGACACATGCAGAAAACACACTATGGCTGCTTAACGGGAAAGGGGAGGTGGGGAGATACATAAAACAAGAGTTTCAAATTAGATCAGATACCGTTCCATAAACCCAATATGTAACAGACAAGACCTACTCCTTGCTCAGAGAACTGGACTCAACACGCCCGATTCACCGCACAAGAATATATCTGACTAGTAATAATCTTAAAACCTATGTATTGATATCTCTCTATTAGTGTGTCAAGTGGGTGTAAAACGGCATAAACACAGCCGTGAAAAGCAGCTAAACCCCATTATAAAAATAAATTACTTTTAAAAACCCATGAAACAAAGACAGGGAAAGAGAGAGAAATTCTTACACAATTCATTCAAGGGCTTTGATTCAACCTGGATTGACCATATCTAGACCCACAGGTGGATGAGACATAAGGGTGGACACTCTTGGGGCTGAGAGGTTTGGTGAGGTTGGGTGAGCAAACACAGACCCTTTAAAGTAATACTGCGTGGTACCCATCGCATGGGTCCCAAATCTCCAGGTTCAAGGGCATCTTCCTAAATCGAAAACATGCATGAGAAACCCAGAAGATGGTACACCGCGTGATGGGGAAAGGTTTCTAAAACGCACCTCATTTCTCATCTCCTTGTGCTCGGGTTTGCCATTCCAGCCACTTTACTAGCAATCTCCCTACTTGGAGCATCAGCACCTTTAACCTCCTGTTCCGTACAGGTTGCAATTTGTCCTGAGGATGAACGGGAAGAAGGGGAACCAATGAGAGACTAGCTCTTGGTGTTGGGACAGGCACAGGTCACTCTATTTTCCCATCAGGAAGAAGAATTAACCACAGGCTCAGCCTGCCCCCCGGAACCAGAACAGGGCCTGAAGCCCTCCTCCGCTTTTGCGGCCAGCTCCCAGAAAAGCGAGTTGTAAAATGGAGCTTCAGGGCACTGCAATTCACAAACCTGCAGAGTTATAAATGATAACTCTCGTCCACAAATATATTGAGTGAAGGCAAAGAAGAGGATTTGAAGTCAAGGCAGAATTGCAGGAAACAGATTTTAGGAGGTAGATTCGAATCGCCTTTAAAGCACATGAAAAGCGGCAAAACGTTGACAATGATGCCCTTGGCCAAAAAGGGCGTATGCGTTTTTTCCTGAATATATTCAGGAAAAAACGCATACGCCCTTTTTGGCCAACCAAGCAACCTGGAAAGGCCAATCAGCGCTACAAAGAAGTCTCGCTTCCCATCGGTCAAAAGGGCCATGCTGAAAATGTTTCAAAACCAGAAATGCAGGACAGGCCATGGAGAAATGGGAGCCTTGCTACACTGATGGGCGGGATGTAAATTGCCAGCAGCCACTCTGGAGAAGGGTACGGTGTGTCCTGAAACAGCTAAAAAACACAGCTTAGAGAGCATAGGGCACTTCCACGCATGGGGGTATAAAGTGGGAAAATTAAAAATCAGCAAGACACAAGCACCCCATAGTTTAGGGCTGCTCTGTTGACAAGGACCTCCACTTCATTCCACCTTAAATATCCCAGGAAAGCGAAAAATGGATAAAAAAGTTGTAGTCCTTATGTAAAATGGAATATCACTCAGCCATGAAATCAATATCATAAGGCTAGTAGCAGCATGATGAGTGGATTTAGGTACGACGATTCTAAGTGAAATAAGTCACACAGAAAAGGACACTTCTCATAAGGTGTCACTTATAGAGGGAATGTAAAAACCGTTACACTTGAACTGAATTACAAAACAGAACAGAGTCACACATGCAGAAAACACACTATGGCTGCTTAACTGGAAAGGTGAGGTTGGGTGATACATAAAACAAGAGTTTCAAATTAGCTCAGATACCGTTCCATAAACCCAATATGTAATAGACAAAACCTACTCCTTGCTCAGAGAACTGGACTCAACACGCCCGATTCACCGCACAAGAATATATCTGACTAGTAATAATCTTAAAACCTATGAATTGATATCTCTCTGTTACTGTGTCAAGTGGGTGTAAAGCGGCATAAACACAGCCGTGAAAAGCAGCTAAACCCCATTATAAAAATAAATTACTTTTAAAAACCCATGAAACAAAGACAGGGAAAGAGAGAGAAATTCTTACACAATTCGTTCAGGGGCTTTGATGCAACCTGGATTGACCATATCTATACCCCCAGCTGGATGAGACATAAGGGTGGACACTCTTGGGGCTGAGAGGTTTGGTGAGGTTGGGTAGGCAAACACAGACCCTTTAAAGTAATACTGCGTGCTACCCATCGCATGGGTCCTAAATCTCCAGGTTCAAGGGCATCTTCCTACATCGAAAACAGGCATGAGAAACCCAGAAGATGGTACACCGTGTGATGGGGAAAGGTTTCTAAAACGCACCTCATTTCTCATCTCCTTGTGCTCGGATTCGCCATTCCAGCCAGTTTACTAGCAATCTCCCTACGTGGAGCATCAGCACCTTTAACCTCCTGTTCCGTACAGGTTGCAATTTGTCCTGAGGATGAATGGGAAGACGGGGAACCAATGAGAGACTAGCTCTTGGTGTTGGGACAGGCACAGGTCACTCTATTTTCCCATCAAGAAGAAGAATTAACCACAGGCTCAGCCTGCCCCCCGGAACCAGAACAGGGCCTGAAGCCATCCTGCGCTTTTGCGGCCAGCTCCCAAAAAAGCAAGTTGTAAAATGGAGCTTCAGGGCACAGCATTTCACAAACCTGCAGAGTTATAAATGATAACTCTCGTCCACAAATATATTGAGGGAAGGCAAAGAAGAGGATTTAAAGTCAAGGCAGAATTGCAGGAAACAGATTTTAGGAGGTAGATTCGAATCGCCTTTAAAGCACAGGAAAAGCGGCAAAACGTTGACAATGATGCCCTTGGCCAAAAAGGGCGTATGCGTTTTTTCCTGAATATATTCAGGAAAAAACGCATACGCCCTTTTTGGCCAACCAAGCAACCTGGAAAGGCAAATCAGTGCTACAAAGAAGTCTTGCTTCCCATCGGTCAAAAGGGCCATGCTGAAAAAAGTTTCAAAACCAGAAATGCAGGACAGGCCATGGAGAAATGGGAGCCTTGCTACACTGATGGGCGGGATGTAAATTGCCAACAGCCACTCTGGAGAAGGGTACGGTGTGTCCTGAAACAGCTAAAAAACACAGCTTAGAGAGCTTAGGGCACTTCCACGCATGGGGGTATAAAGTGGGAAAATTAAAAATCAGCAAGACACAAGCACCCCATAGTTTAGGGCTGCTCTGTTGACAAGGACCTCCACTTCATTCCACCTTAAATATCCCAGGAAAGCGAAAAATGGATAAAAAAGTTGTAGTCCTTATGTAAAATGGAATATCACTCAGCCATGAAATCAATATCATAAGGCTAGTAGCAGCATGATGAGTGGATTTAGGTACGACGATTCTAAGTGAAATAAGTCACACAGAAAAGGACACTTCTCATAAGGTGTCACTTATAGAGGGAATGTAAAAACCGTTACACTTGAACTGAATTACAAAACAGAACAGAGTGACACATGCAGAAAACACACTATGGCTGCTTAACGGGAAAGGGGAGGTGGGGAGATACATAAAACAAGAGTTTCAAATTAGATCAGATACCGTTCCATAAACCCAATATGTAACAGACAAGACCTACTCCTTGCTCAGAGAACTGGACTCAACACGCCCGATTCACCGCACAAGAATATATCTGACTAGTAATAATCTTAAAACCTATGTATTGATATCTCTCTGTTAGTGTGTCAAGTGGGTGTAAAGCGGCATAAACACAGCCGTGAAAAGCAGCTAAACCCCATTATAAAAATAAATTACTTTTAAAAACCCATGAAACAAAGACAGGGAAAGAGAGAGAAATTCTTACACAATTCGTTCAGGGGCTTTGATTCAACCTGGATTGACCATATCTAGACCCACAGGTGGATGAGACATAAGGGTGGACACTCTTGGGGCTGAGAGGTTTGGTGAGGTTGGATGAGCAAACACAGACCCTTTAAAGTAATACTGCGTGGTACCCATTGCATGGGGCCCAAATCTCCAGGTTCAAGGGCATCTTCCTAAATCGAAAACATGCATGAGAAACCCAGAAGATGGTACACCGCGTGATGGGGAAAGGTTTCTAAAACGCACCTCATTTCTCATCTCCTTGTGCTCGGGTTTGCCATTCCAGCCACTTTACTAGCAATCTCCCTACTTGGAGCATCAGCACCTTTAACCTCCTGTTCCGTACAGGTTGCAATTTGTCCTGAGGATGAACGGGAAGAAGGGGAACCAATGAGAGACTAGCTCTTGGTGTTGGGACAGGCACAGGTCACTCTATTTTCCCATCAGGAAGAAGAATTAACCACAGGCTCAGCCTGCCCCCCGGAACCAGAACAGGGCCTGAAGCCCTCCTCCGCTTTTGCGGCCAGCTCCCAAAAAAGCGAGTTGTAAAATGGAGCTTCAGGGCACTGCAATTCACAAACCTGCAGAGTTATAAATGATAACTCTCGTCCACAAATATATTGAGTGAAGGCAAAGAAGAGGATTTGAAGTCAAGGCAGAATTGCAGGAAACAGATTTTAGGAGGTAGATTCGAATCGCCTTTAAAGCACATGAAAAGCGGCAAAACGTTGACAATGATGCCCTTGGCCAAAAAGGGCGTATGCGTTTTTTCCTGAATATATTCAGGAAAAAACGCATACGCCCTTTTTGGCCAACCAAGCAACCTGGAAAGGCCAATCAGCGCTACAAAGAAGTCTCGCTTCCCATCGGTCAAAAGGGCCATGCTGAAAATGTTTCAAAACCAGAAATGCAGGACAGGCCATGGAGAAATGGGAGCCTTGCTACACTGATGGGCGGGATGTAAATTGCCAGCAGCCACTCTGGAGAAGGGTACGGTGTGTCCTGAAACAGCTAAAAAACACAGCTTAGAGAGCATAGGGCACTTCCACGCATGGGGGTATAAAGTGGGAAAATTAAAAATCAGCAAGACACAAGCACCCCATAGTTTAGGGCTGCTCTGTTGACAAGGACCTCCACTTCATTCCACCTTAAATATCCCAGGAAAGCGAAAAATGGATAAAAAAGTTGTAATCCTTATGTAAAATGGAATATCACTCAGCCATGAAATCAATATCATAAGGCTAGTAGCAGCATGATGAGTGGATTTAGGTACGACGATTCTAAGTGAAATAAGTCACACAGAAAAGGACACTTCTCATAAGGTGTCACTTATAGAGGGAATGTAAAAACCGTTACACTTGAACTGAATTACAAAACAGAACAGAGTCACACATGCAGAAAACACACTATGGCTGCTTAACTGGAAAGGTGAGGTTGGGTGATACATAAAACAAGAGTTTCAAATTAGCTCAGATACCGTTCCATAAACCCAATATGTAATAGACAAAACCTACTCCTTGCTCAGAGAACTGGACTCAACACGCTTGATTCACCGCACAAGAATATATCTGACTAGTAATAATCTTAAAACCTATGAATTGATATCTCTCTGTTAGTGTGTCAAGTGGGTGTAAAGCGGCATAAACACAGCCGTGAAAAGCAGCTAAACCCCATTATAAAAATAAATTACTTTTAAAAACCCATGAAACAAAGACAGGGAAAGAGAGAGAAATTCTTACACAATTCGTTCAGGGGCTTTGATGCAACCTGGATTGACCATATCTATACCCACAGCTGGATGAGACATAAGGGTGGACACTCTTGGGGCTGAGAGGTTTGGTGAGGTTGGGTAGGCAAACACAGACCCTTTAAAGTAATACTGCGTGCTACCCATCGCATGGGTCCTAAATCTCCAGGTTCAAGGGCATCTTCCTACATCGAAAACAGGCATGAGAAACCCAGAAGATGGTACACCGTGTGATGGGGAAAGGTTTCTAAAACGCACCTCATTTCTCATCTCCTTGTGCTCGGATTCGCCATTCCAGCCAGTTTACTAGCAATCTCCCTACGTGGAGCATCAGCACCTTTAACCTCCTGTTCCGTACAGGTTGCAATTTGTCCTGAGGATGAATGGGAAGACGGGGAACCAATGAGAGACTAGCTCTTGGTGTTGGGACAGGCACAGGTCACTCTATTTTCCCATCAAGAAGAAGAATTAACCACAGGCTCAGCCTGCCCCCCGGAACCAGAACAGGGCCTGAAGCCATCCTGCGCTTTTGCGGCCAGCTCCCAAAAAAGCAAGTTGTAAAATGGAGCTTCAGGGCACAGCATTTCACAAACCTGCAGAGTTATAAATGATAACTCTCGTCCACAAATATATTGAGGGAAGGCAAAGAAGAGGATTTAAAGTCAAGGCAGAATTGCAGGAAACAGATTTTAGGAGGTAGATTCGAATCGCCTTTAAAGCACAGGAAAAGCGGCAAAACGTTGACAATGATGCCCTTGGCCAAAAAGGGCGTATGCGTTTTTTCCTGAATATATTCAGGAAAAAACGCATACGCCCTTTTTGGCCAACCAAGCAACCTGGAAAGGCAAATCAGTGCTACAAAGAAGTCTTGCTTCCCATCGGTCAAAAGGGCCATGCTGAAAAAAGTTTCAAAACCAGAAATGCAGGACAGGCCATGGAGAAATGGGAGCCTTGCTACACTGATGGGCGGGATGTAAATTGCCAACAGCCACTCTGGAGAAGGGTACGGTGTGTCCTGAAACAGCTAAAAAACACAGCTTAGAGAGCTTAGGGCACTTCCACGCATGGGGGTATAAAGTGGGAAAATTAAAAATCAGCAAGACACAAGCACCCCATAGTTTAGGGCTGCTCTGTTGACAAGGACCTCCACTTCATTCCACCTTAAATATCCCAGGAAAGCGAAAAATGGATAAAAAAGTTGTAGTCCTTATGTAAAATGGAATATCACTCAGCCATGAAATCAATATCATAAGGCTAGTAGCAGCATGATGAGTGGATTTAGGTACGACGATTCTAAGTGAAATAAGTCACACAGAAAAGGACACTTCTCATAAGGTGTCACTTATAGAGGGAATGTAAAAACCGTTACACTTGAACTGAATTACAAAACAGAACAGAGTGACACATGCAGAAAACACACTATGGCTGCTTAACGGGAAAGGGGAGGTGGGGAGATACATAAAACAAGAGTTTCAAATTAGATCAGATACCGTTCCATAAACCCAATATGTAACAGACAAGACCTACTCCTTGCTCAGAGAACTGGACTCAACACGCCCGATTCACCGCACAAGAATATATCTGACTAGTAATAATCTTAAAACCTATGTATTGATATCTCTCTGTTAGTGTGTCAAGTGGGTGTAAAGCGGCATAAACACAGCCGTGAAAAGCAGCTAAACCCCATTATAAAAATAAATTACTTTTAAAAACCCATGAAACAAAGACAGGGAAAGAGAGAGAAATTCTTACACAATTCGTTCAGGGGCTTTGATTCAACCTGGATTGACCATATCTAGACCCACAGGTGGATGAGACATAAGGGTGGACACTCTTGGGGCTGAGAGGTTTGGTGAGGTTGGATGAGCAAACACAGACCCTTTAAAGTAATACTGCGTGGTACCCATTGCATGGGGCCCAAATCTCCAGGTTCAAGGGCATCTTCCTAAATCGAAAACATGCATGAGAAACCCAGAAGATGGTACACCGCGTGATGGGGAAAGGTTTCTAAAACGCACCTCATTTCTCATCTCCTTGTGCTCGGGTTTGCCATTCCAGCCACTTTACTAGCAATCTCCCTACTTGGAGCATCAGCACCTTTAACCTCCTGTTCCGTACAGGTTGCAATTTGTCCTGAGGATGAACGGGAAGAAGGGGAACCAATGAGAGACTAGCTCTTGGTGTTGGGACAGGCACAGGTCACTCTATTTTCCCATCAGGAAGAAGAATTAACCACAGGCTCAGCCTGCCCCCCGGAACCAGAACAGGGCCTGAAGCCCTCCTCCGCTTTTGCGGCCAGCTCCCAAAAAAGCGAGTTGTAAAATGGAGCTTCAGGGCACTGCAATTCACAAACCTGCAGAGTTATAAATGATAACTCTCGTCCACAAATATATTGAGTGAAGGCAAAGAAGAGGATTTGAAGTCAAGGCAGAATTGCAGGAAACAGATTTTAGGAGGTAGATTCGAATCGCCTTTAAAGCACATGAAAAGCGGCAAAACGTTGACAATGATGCCCTTGGCCAAAAAGGGCGTATGCGTTTTTTCCTGAATATATTCAGGAAAAAACGCATACGCCCTTTTTGGCCAACCAAGCAACCTGGAAAGGCCAATCAGCGCTACAAAGAAGTCTCGCTTCCCATCGGTCAAAAGGGCCATGCTGAAAATGTTTCAAAACCAGAAATGCAGGACAGGCCATGGAGAAATGGGAGCCTTGCTACACTGATGGGCGGGATGTAAATTGCCAGCAGCCACTCTGGAGAAGGGTACGGTGTGTCCTGAAACAGCTAAAAAACACAGCTTAGAGAGCATAGGGCACTTCCACGCATGGGGGTATAAAGTGGGAAAATTAAAAATCAGCAAGACACAAGCACCCCATAGTTTAGGGCTGCTCTGTTGACAAGGACCTCCACTTCATTCCACCTTAAATATCCCAGGAAAGTGAAAAATGGATAAAAAAGTTGTAGTCCTTATGTAAAATGGAATATCACTCAGCCATGAAATCAATATCATAAGGCTAGTAGCAGCATGATGAGTGGATTTAGGTACGACGATTCTAAGTGAAATAAGTCACACAGAAAAGGACACTTCTCATAAGGTGTCACTTATAGAGGGAATGTAAAAACCGTTACACTTGAACTGAATTACAAAACAGAACAGAGTCACACATGCAGAAAACACACTATGGCTGCTTAACTGGAAAGGTGAGGTTGGGTGATACATAAAACAAGAGTTTCAAATTAGCTCAGATACCGTTCCATAAACCCAATATGTAATAGACAAAACCTACTCCTTGCTCAGAGAACTGGACTCAACACGCTTGATTCACCGCACAAGAATATATCTGACTAGTAATAATCTTAAAACCTATGAATTGATATCTCTCTGTTAGTGTGTCAAGTGGGTGTAAAGCGGCATAAACACAGCCGTGAAAAGCAGCTAAACCCCATTATAAAAATAAATTACTTTTAAAAACCCATGAAACAAAGACAGGGAAAGAGAGAGAAATTCTTACACAATTCGTTCAGGGGCTTTGATGCAACCTGGATTGACCATATCTATACCCCCAGCTGGATGAGACATAAGGGTGGACACTCTTGGGGCTGAGAGGTTTGGTGAGGTTGGGTAGGCAAACACAGACCCTTTAAAGTAATACTGCGTGCTACCCATCGCATGGGTCCTAAATCTCCAGGTTCAAGGGCATCTTCCTACATCGAAAACAGGCATGAGAAACCCAGAAGATGGTACACCGTGTGATGGGGAAAGGTTTCTAAAACGCACCTCATTTCTCATCTCCTTGTGCTCGGATTCGCCATTCCAGCCAGTTTACTAGCAATCTCCCTACGTGGAGCATCAGCACCTTTAACCTCCTGTTCCGTACAGGTTGCAATTTGTCCTGAGGATGAATGGGAAGACGGGGAACCAATGAGAGACTAGCTCTTGGTGTTGGGACAGGCACAGGTCACTCTATTTTCCCATCAAGAAGAAGAATTAACCACAGGCTCAGCCTGCCCCCCGGAACCAGAACAGGGCCTGAAGCCATCCTGCGCTTTTGCGGCCAGCTCCCAAAAAAGCAAGTTGTAAAATGGAGCTTCAGGGCACAGCATTTCACAAACCTGCAGAGTTATAAATGATAACTCTCGTCCACAAATATATTGAGGGAAGGCAAAGAAGAGGATTTAAAGTCAAGGCAGAATTGCAGGAAACAGATTTTAGGAGGTAGATTCGAATCGCCTTTAAAGCACAGGAAAAGCGGCAAAACGTTGACAATGATGCCCTTGGCCAAAAAGGGCGTATGCGTTTTTTCCTGAATATATTCAGGAAAAAACGCATACGCACTTTTTGGCCAACCAAGCAACCTGGAAAGGCAAATCAGTGCTACAAAGAAGTCTTGCTTCCCATCGGTCAAAAGGGCCATGCTGAAAAAAGTTTCAAAACCAGAAATGCAGGACAGGCCATGGAGAAATGGGAGCCTTGCTACACTGATGGGCGGGATGTAAATTGCCAACAGCCACTCTGGAGAAGGGTACGGTGTGTCCTGAAACAGCTAAAAAACACAGCTTAGAGAGCTTAGGGCACTTCCACGCATGGGGGTATAAAGTGGGAAAATTAAAAATCAGCAAGACACAAGCACCCCATAGTTTAGGGCTGCTCTGTTGACAAGGACCTCCACTTCATTCCACCTTAAATATCCCAGGAAAGCGAAAAATGGATAAAAAAGTTGTAGTCCTTATGTAAAATGGAATATCACTCAGCCATGAAATCAATATCATAAGGCTAGTAGCAGCATGATGAGTGGATTTAGGTACGACGATTCTAAGTGAAATAAGTCACACAGAAAAGGACACTTCTCATAAGGTGTCACTTATAGAGGGAATGTAAAAACCGTTACACTTGAACTGAATTACAAAACAGAACAGAGTGACACATGCAGAAAACACACTATGGCTGCTTAACGGGAAAGGGGAGGTGGGGAGATACATAAAACAAGAGTTTCAAATTAGATCAGATACCGTTCCATAAACCCAATATGTAATAGACAAGACCTACTCCTTGCTCAGAGAACTGGACTCAACACGCCCGATTCACCGCACAAGAATATATCTGACTAGTAATAATCTTAAAACCTATGTATTGATATCTCTCTGTTAGTGTGTCAAGTGGGTGTAAAGCGGCATAAACACAGCCGTGAAAAGCAGCTAAACCCCATTATAAAAATAAATTACTTTTAAAAACCCATGAAACAAAGACAGGGAAAGAGAGAGAAATTCTTACACAATTCGTTCAGGGGCTTTGATTCAACCTGGATTGACCATATCTAGACCCACAGGTGGATGAGACATAAGGGTGGACACTCTTGGGGCTGAGAGGTTTGGTGAGGTTGGATGAGCAAACACAGACCCTTTAAAGTAATACTGCGTGGTACCCATTGCATGGGGCCCAAATCTCCAGGTTCAAGGGCATCTTCCTAAATCGAAAACATGCATGAGAAACCCAGAAGATGGTACACCGTGTGATGGGGAAAGGTTTCTAAAACGCACTTCATTTCTCATCTCCTTGTGCTCGGGTTTGCCATTCCAGCCACTTTACTAGCAATCTCCCTACTTGGAGCATCAGCACCTTTAACCTCCTGTTCCGTACAGGTTGCAATTAGTCCTGAGGATGAACGGGAAGAAGGGGAACCAATGAGAGACTAGCTCTTGGTGTTGGGACAGGCACAGGTCACTCTATTTTCCCATCAGGAAGAAGAATTAACCACAGGCTCAGCCTTCCCCCCGGAATCAGAACAGGGCCTGAAGCCATCCTGCGCTTTTGCGGCCAGCTCCCAAAAAAGCGACTTGTAAAATGGAGCTTCAGGGCACTGCAATTCACAAACCTGCAGAGTTATAAATGATAACTCTCGTCCACAAATATATTGAGGGAAGGCAAAGAAGAGGATTTGAAGTCAAGGCAGAATTGCAGGAAACAGATTTTAGGAGGTAGATTTGAATCGCCTTTAAAGCACAGGAAAAGCGGCAAAACGTTGACAATGATGCCCTTGGCCAAAAAGGGCGTATGCGTTTTTTCCTGAATATATTCAGGAAAAAACGCATACGCCCTTTTTGGCCAACCAAGCAACCTGGAAAGGCAAATCAGTGCTACAAAGAAGTCTTGCTTCCCATCGGTCAAAAGGGCCATGCTGAAAAAAGTTTCAAAACCAGAAATGCAGGACAGGCCATGGAGAAATGGGAGCCTTGCTACACTGATGGGCGGGATGTAAATTGCCAACAGCCACTCTGGAGAACGGTACGGTGTGTCCTGAAACAGCTAAAAAACACAGCTTAGAGAGCATAGGGCACTTCCACGCATGGGGGTATAAAGTGGGGAAATTAAAAATCAGCAAGACACAAGCACCCCATAGTTTAGGGCTGCTCTGTTGACAAGGACCTCCACTTCATTCCACCTTAAATATCCCAGGAAAGCGAAAAATGGATAAAAAAGTTGTAGTCCTTATGTAAAATGGAATATCACTCAGCCATGAAATCAATATCATAAGGCTAGTAGCAGCATGATGAGTGGATTTAGGTACGACGATTCTAAGTGAAATAAGTCACACAGAAAAGGACACTTCTCATAAGGTGTCACTTATAGAGGGAATGTAAAAACCGTTACACTTGAACTGAATTACAAAACAGAACAGAGTGACACATGCAGAAAACACACTATGGCTGCTTAACGGGAAAGGGGAGGTGGGGAGATACATAAAACAAGAGTTTCAAATTAGATCAGATACCGTTCCATAAACCCAATATGTAACAGACAAGACCTACTCCTTGCTCAGAGAACTGGACTCAACACGCCCGATTCACCGCACAAGAATATATCTGACTAGTAATAATCTTATAACCTATGTATTGATATCTCTCTATTAGTGTGTCAAGTGGGTGTAAAGCGGCATAAACACAGCCGTGAAAAGCAGCTAAACCCCATTATAAAAATAAATTACTTTTAAAAACCCATGAAACAAAGACAGGGAAAGAGAGAAAAATTCTTACACAATTCATTCAAGGGCTTTGATTCAACCTGGATTGACCATATCTAGACCCACAGGTGGATGAGACATAAGGGTGGACACTCTTGGGGCTGAGAGGTTTGGTGAGGTTGGGTGAGCAAACACAGACCCTTTAAAGTAATACTGCGTGGTACCCATCGCATGGGTCCCAAATCTCCAGGTTCAAGGGCATCTTCCTAAATCGAAAACATGCATGAGAAACCCAGAAGATGGTACACTGTGTGATGGGGAAAGGTTTCTAAAACGCACCTCATTTCTCATCTCCTTGTGCTCGGGTTTGCCATTCCAGCCACTTTACTAGCAATCTCCCTACTTGGAGCATCAGCACCTTTAACCTCCTGTTCCGTACAGGTTGCAATTTGTCCTGAGGATGAACGGGAAGAAGGGGAACCAATGAGAGACTAGCTCTTGGTGTTGGGACAGGCACAGGTCACTCTATTTTCCCATCAGGAAGAAGAATTAACCACAGGCTCAGCCTGCCCCCCGGAACCAGAACAGGGCCTGAAGCCCTCCTCCGCTTTTGCCGCCAGCTCCCAAAAAAGCGAGTTGTAAAATGGAGCTTCAGGGCACTGCAATTCACAAACCTGCAGAGTTATAAATGATAACTCTCGTCCACAAATATATTGAGTGAAGGCAAAGAAGAGGATTTGAAGTCAAGGCAGAATTGCAGGAAACAGATTTTAGGAGGTAGATTCGAATCGCCTTTAAAGCACATGAAAAGCGGCAAAACGTTGACAATGATGCCCTTGGCCAAAAAGGGCGTATGCGTTTTTTCCTGAATATATTCAGGAAAAAACGCATACGCCCTTTTTGGCCAACCAAGCAACCTGGAAAGGCCAATCAGCGCTACAAAGAAGTCTCGCTTCCCATCGGTCAAAAGGGCCATGCTGAAAATGTTTCAAAACCAGAAATGCAGGACAGGCCATGGAGAAATGGGAGCCTTGCTACACTGATGGGCGGGATGTAAATTGCCAGCAGCCACTCTGGAGAAGGGTACGGTGTGTCCTGAAACAGCTAAAAAACACAGCTTAGAGAGCATAGGGCACTTCCACGCATGGGGGTATAAAGTGGGAAAATTAAAAATCAGCAAGACACAAGCACCCCATAGTTTAGGGCTGCTCTGTTGACAAGGACCTCCACTTCATTCCACCTTAAATATCCCAGGAAAGCGAAAAATGGATAAAAAAGTTGTAGTCCTTATGTAAAATGGAATATCACTCAGCCATGAAATCAATATCATAAGGCTAGTAGCAGCATGATGAGTGGATTTAGGTACGACGATTCTAAGTGAAATAAGTCACACAGAAAAGGACACTTCTCATAAGGTGTCACTTATAGAGGGAATGTAAAAACCGTTACACTTGAACTGAATTACAAAACAGAACAGAGTCACACATGCAGAAAACACACTATGGCTGCTTAACTGGAAAGGTGAGGTTGGGTGATACATAAAACAAGAGTTTCAAATTAGCTCAGATACCGTTCCATAAACCCAATATGTAATAGACAAAACCTACTCCTTGCTCAGAGAACTGGACTCAACACGCTTGATTCACCGCACAAGAATATATCTGACTAGTAATAATCTTAAAACCTATGAATTGATATCTCTCTGTTAGTGTGTCAAGTGGGTGTAAAGCGGCATAAACACAGCCGTGAAAAGCAGCTAAACCCCATTATAAAAATAAATTACTTTTAAAAACCCATGAAACAAAGACAGGGAAAGAGAGAGAAATTCTTACACAATTCGTTCAGGGGCTTTGATGCAACCTGGATTGACCATATCTATACCCACAGCTGGATGAGACATAAGGGTGGACACTCTTGGGGCTGAGAGGTTTGGTGAGGTTGGGTAGGCAAACACAGACCCTTTAAAGTAATACTGCGTGCTACCCATCGCATGGGTCCTAAATCTCCAGGTTCAAGGGCATCTTCCTACATCGAAAACAGGCATGAGAAACCCAGAAGATGGTACACCGTGTGATGGGGAAAGGTTTCTAAAACGCACCTCATTTCTCATCTCCTTGAGCTCGGATTCGCCATTCCAGCCAGTTTACTAGCAATCTCCCTACGTGGAGCATCAGCACCTTTAACCTCCTGTTCCGTACAGGTTGCAATTTGTCCTGAGGATGAATGGGAAGACGGGGAACCAATGAGAGACTAGCTCTTGGTGTTGGGACAGGCACAGGTCACTCTATTTTCCCATCAAGAAGAAGAATTAACCACAGGCTCAGCCTGCCCCCCGGAACCAGAACAGGGCCTGAAGCCATCCTGCGCTTTTGCGGCCAGCTCCCAAAAAAGCAAGTTGTAAAATGGAGCTTCAGGGCACAGCAATTCACAAACCTGCAGAGTTATAAATGATAACTCTCGTCCACAAATATATTGAGGGAAGGCAAAGAAGAGGATTTAAAGTCAAGGCAGAATTTCAGGAAACAGATTTTAGGAGGTAGATTCGAATCGCCTTTAAAGCACAGGAAAAGCGGCAAAACGTTGACAATGATGCCCTTGGCCAAAAAGGGCGTATGCGTTTTTTCCTGAATATATTCAGGAAAAAACGCATACGCACTTTTTGGCCAACCAAGCAACCTGGAAAGGCAAATCAGTGCTACAAAGAAGTCTTGCTTCCCATCGGTCAAAAGGGCCATGCTGAAAAAAGTTTCAAAACCAGAAATGCAGGACAGGCCATGGAGAAATGGGAGCCTTGCTACACTGATGGGCGGGATGTAAATTGCCAACAGCCACTCTGGAGAAGGGTACGGTGTGTCCTGAAACAGCTAAAAAACACAGCTTAGAGAGCTTAGGGCACTTCCACGCATGGGGGTATAAAGTGGGAAAATTAAAAATCAGCAAGACACAAGCACCCCATAGTTTAGGGCTGCTCTGTTGACAAGGACCTCCACTTCATTCCACCTTAAATATCCCAGGAAAGCGAAAAATGGATAAAAAAGTTGTAGTCCTTATGTAAAATGGAATATCACTCAGCCATGAAATCAATATCATAAGGCTAGTAGCAGCATGATGAGTGGATTTAGGTACGACGATTCTAAGTGAAATAAGTCACACAGAAAAGGACACTTCTCATAAGGTGTCACTTATAGAGGGAATGTAAAAACCGTTACACTTGAACTGAATTACAAAACAGAACAGAGTGACACATGCAGAAAACACACTATGGCTGCTTAACGGGAAAGGGGAGGTGGGGAGATACATAAAACAAGAGTTTCAAATTAGATCAGATACCGTTCCATAAACCCAATATGTAACAGACAAGACCTACTCCTTGCTCAGAGAACTGGACTCAACACGCCCGATTCACCGCACAAGAATATATCTGACTAGTAATAATCTTAAAACCTATGTATTGATATCTCTCTGTTAGTGTGTCAAGTGGGTGTAAAGCGGCATAAACACAGCCGTGAAAAGCAGCTAAACCCCATTATAAAAATAAATTACTTTTAAAAACCCATGAAACAAAGACAGGGAAAGGGAGAGAAATTCTTACACAATTCGTTCAGGGGCTTTGATTCAACCTGGATTGACCATATCTAGACCCACAGGTGGATGAGACATAAGGGTGGACACTCTTGGGGCTGAGAGGTTTGGTGAGGTTGGATGAGCAAACACAGACCCTTTAAAGTAATACTGCGTGGTACCCATTGCATGGGGCCCAAATCTCCAGGTTCAAGGGCATCTTCCTAAATCGAAAACATGCATGAGAAACCCAGAAGATGGTACACCGCGTGATGGGGAAAGGTTTCTAAAACGCACCTCATTTCTCATCTCCTTGTGCTCGGGTTTGCCATTCCAGCCACTTTACTAGCAATCTCCCTACTTGGAGCATCAGCACCTTTAACCTCCTGTTCCGTACAGGTTGCAATTTGTCCTGAGGATGAACGGGAAGAAGGGGAACCAATGAGAGACTAGCTCTTGGTGTTGGGACAGGCACAGGTCACTCTATTTTCCCATCAGGAAGAAGAATTAACCACAGGCTCAGCCTGCCCCCCGGAACCAGAACAGGGCCTGAAGCCCTCCTCCGCTTTTGCGGCCAGCTCCCAAAAAAGCGAGTTGTAAAATGGAGCTTCAGGGCACTGCAATTCACAAACCTGCAGAGTTATAAATGATAACTCTCGTCCACAAATATATTGAGTGAAGGCAAAGAAGAGGATTTGAAGTCAAGGCAGAATTGCAGGAAACAGATTTTAGGAGGTAGATTCGAATCGCCTTTAAAGCACATGAAAAGCGGCAAAACGTTGACAATGATGCCCTTGGCCAAAAAGGGCGTATGCGTTTTTTCCTGAATATATTCAGGAAAAAACGCATACGCCCTTTTTGGCCAACCAAGCAACCTGGAAAGGCCAATCAGCGCTACAAAGAAGTCTCGCTTCCCATCGGTCAAAAGGGCCATGCTGAAAATGTTTCAAAACCAGAAATGCAGGACAGGCCATGGAGAAATGGGAGCCTTGCTACACTGATGGGCGGGATGTAAATTGCCAGCAGCCACTCTGGAGAAGGGTACGGTGTGTCCTGAAACAGCTAAAAAACACAGCTTAGAGAGCATAGGGCACTTCCACGCATGGGGGTATAAAGTGGGAAAATTAAAAATCAGCAAGACACAAGCACCCCATAGTTTAGGGCTGCTCTGTTGACAAGGACCTCCACTTCATTCCACCTTAAATATCCCAGGAAAGCGAAAAATGGATAAAAAAGTTGTAGTCCTTATGTAAAATGGAATATCACTCAGCCATGAAATCAATATCATAAGGCTAGTAGCAGCATGATGAGTGGATTTAGGTACGACGATTCTAAGTGAAATAAGTCACACAGAAAAGGACACTTCTCATAAGGTGTCACTTATAGAGGGAATGTAAAAACCGTTACACTTGAACTGAATTACAAAACAGAACAGAGTCACACATGCAGAAAACACACTATGGCTGCTTAACTGGAAAGGTGAGGTTGGGTGATACATAAAACAAGAGTTTCAAATTAGCTCAGATACCGTTCCATAAACCCAATATGTAATAGACAAAACCTACTCCTTGCTCAGAGAACTGGACTCAACACGCTTGATTCACCGCACAAGAATATATCTGACTAGTAATAATCTTAAAACCTATGAATTGATATCTCTCTGTTAGTGTGTCAAGTGGGTGTAAAGCGGCATAAACACAGCCGTGAAAAGCAGCTAAACCCCATTATAAAAATAAATTACTTTTAAAAACCCATGAAACAAAGACAGGGAAAGAGAGAGAAATTCTTACACAATTCGTTCAGGGGCTTTGATGCAACCTGGATTGACCATATCTATACCCCCAGCTGGATGAGACATAAGGGTGGACACTCTTGGGGCTGAGAGGTTTGGTGAGGTTGGGTAGGCAAACACAGACCCTTTAAAGTAATACTGCGTGCTACCCATCGCATGGGTCCTAAATCTCCAGGTTCAAGGGCATCTTCCTACATCGAAAACAGGCATGAGAAACCCAGAAGATGGTACACCGTGTGATGGGGAAAGGTTTCTAAAACGCACGTCATTTCTCATCTCCTTGTGCTCGGATTCGCCATTCCAGCCAGTTTACTAGCAATCTCCCTACGTGGAGCATCAGCACCTTTAACCTCCTGTTCCGTACAGGTTGCAATTTGTCCTGAGGATGAATGGGAAGACGGGGAACCAATGAGAGACTAGCTCTTGGTGTTGGGACAGGCACAGGTCACTCTATTTTCCCATCAAGAAGAAGAATTAACCACAGGCTCAGCCTGCCCCCCGGAACCAGAACAGGGCCTGAAGCCATCCTGCGCTTTTGCGGCCAGCTCCCAAAAAAGCAAGTTGTAAAATGGAGCTTCAGGGCACAGCAATTCACAAACCTGCAGAGTTATAAATGATAACTCTCGTCCACAAATATATTGAGGGAAGGCAAAGAAGAGGATTTAAAGTCAAGGCAGAATTTCAGGAAACAGATTTTAGGAGGTAGATTCGAATCGCCTTTAAAGCACAGGAAAAGCGGCAAAACGTTGACAATGATGCCCTTGGCCAAAAAGGGCGTATGCGTTTTTTCCTGAATATATTCAGGAAAAAACGCATACGCACTTTTTGGCCAACCAAGCAACCTGGAAAGGCAAATCAGTGCTACAAAGAAGTCTTGCTTCCCATCGGTCAAAAGGGCCATGCTGAAAAAAGTTTCAAAACCAGAAATGCAGGACAGGCCATGGAGAAATGGGAGCCTTGCTACACTGATGGGCGGGATGTAAATTGCCAACAGCCACTCTGGAGAAGGGTACGGTGTGTCCTGAAACAGCTAAAAAACACAGCTTAGAGAGCTTAGGGCACTTCCACGCATGGGGGTATAAAGTGGGAAAATTAAAAATCAGCAAGACACAAGCACCCCATAGTTTAGGGCTGCTCTGTTGACAAGGACCTCCACTTCATTCCACCTTAAATATCCCAGGAAAGCGAAAAATGGATAAAAAAGTTGTAGTCCTTATGTAAAATGGAATATCACTCAGCCATGAAATCAATGTCATAAGGCTAGTAGCAGCATGATGAGTGGATTTAGGTACGACGATTCTAAGTGAAATAAGTAACACAGAAAAGGACACTTCTCATAAGGTGTCACTTATAGAGGGAATGTAAAAACCGTTACACTTGAACTGAATTACAAAACAGAACAGAGTGACACATGCAGAAAACACACTATGGCTGCTTAACGGGAAAGGGGAGGTGGGGAGATACATAAAACAAGAGTTTCAAATTAGATCAGATACCGTTCCATAAACCCAATATGTAACAGACAAGACCTACTCCTTGCTCAGAGAACTGGACTCAACACGCCCGATTCACCGCACAAGAATATATCTGACTAGTAATAATCTTAAAACCTATGTATTGATATCTCTCTGTTAGTGTGTCAAGTGGGTGTAAAGCGGCATAAACACAGCCGTGAAAAGCAGCTAAACCCCATTATAAAAATAAATTACTTTTAAAAACCCATGAAACAAAGACAGGGAAAGAGAGAGAAATTCTTACACAATTCGTTCAGGGGCTTTGATTCAACCTGGATTGACCATATCTAGACCCACAGGTGGATGAGACATAAGGGTGGACACTCTTGGGGCTGAGAGGTTTGGTGAGGTTGGATGAGCAAACACAGACCCTTTAAAGTAATACTGCGTGGTACCCATTGCATGGGGCCCAAATCTCCAGGTTCAAGGGCATCTTCCTAAATCGAAAACATGCATGAGAAACCCAGAAGATGGTACACCGCGTGATGGGGAAAGGTTTCTAAAACGCACCTCATTTCTCATCTCCTTGTGCTCGGGTTTGCCATTCCAGCCACTTTACTAGCAATCTCCCTACTTGGAGCATCAGCACCTTTAACCTCCTGTTCCGTACAGGTTGCAATTTGTCCTGAGGATGAACGGGAAGAAGGGGAACCAATGAGAGACTAGCTCTTGGTGTTGGGACAGGCACAGGTCACTCTATTTTCCCATCAGGAAGAAGAATTAACCACAGGCTCAGCCTGCCCCCCGGAACCAGAACAGGGCCTGAAGCCCTCCTCCGCTTTTGCGGCCAGCTCCCAAAAAAGCGAGTTGTAAAATGGAGCTTCAGGGCACTGCAATTCACAAACCTGCAGAGTTATAAATGATAACTCTCGTCCACAAATATATTGAGTGAAGGCAAAGAAGAGGATTTGAAGTCAAGGCAGAATTGCAGGAAACAGATTTTAGGAGGTAGATTCGAATCGCCTTTAAAGCACATGAAAAGCGGCAAAACGTTGACAATGATGCCCTTGGCCAAAAAGGGCGTATGCGTTTTTTCCTGAATATATTCAGGAAAAAACGCATACGCCCTTTTTGGCCAACCAAGCAACCTGGAAAGGCCAATCAGCGCTACAAAGAAGTCTCGCTTCCCATCGGTCAAAAGGGCCATGCTGAAAATGTTTCAAAACCAGAAATGCAGGACAGGCCATGGAGAAATGGGAGCCTTGCTACACTGATGGGCGGGATGTAAATTGCCAGCAGCCACTCTGGAGAAGGGTACGGTGTGTCCTGAAACAGCTAAAAAACACAGCTTAGAGAGCATAGGGCACTTCCACGCATGGGGGTATAAAGTGGGAAAATTAAAAATCAGCAAGACACAAGCACCCCATAGTTTAGGGCTGCTCTGTTGACAAGGACCTCCACTTCATTCCACCTTAAATATCCCAGGAAAGCGAAAAATGGATAAAAAAGTTGTAGTCCTTATGTAAAATGGAATATCACTCAGCCATGAAATCAATATCATAAGGCTAGTAGCAGCATGATGAGTGGATTTAGGTACGACGATTCTAAGTGAAATAAGTCACACAGAAAAGGACACTTCTCATAAGGTGTCACTTATAGAGGGAATGTAAAAACCGTTACACTTGAACTGAATTACAAAACAGAACAGAGTCACACATGCAGAAAACACACTATGGCTGCTTAACTGGAAAGGTGAGGTTGGGTGATACATAAAACAAGAGTTTCAAATTAGCTCAGATACCGTTCCATAAACCCAATATGTAATAGACAAAACCTACTCCTTGCTCAGAGAACTGGACTCAACACGCTTGATTCACCGCACAAGAATATATCTGACTAGTAATAATCTTAAAACCTATGAATTGATATCTCTCTGTTAGTGTGTCAAGTGGGTGTAAAGCGGCATAAACACAGCCGTGAAAAGCAGCTAAACCCCATTATAAAAATAAATTACTTTTAAAAACCCATGAAACAAAGACAGGGAAAGAGAGAGAAATTCTTACACAATTCGTTCAGGGGCTTTGATGCAACCTGGATTGACCATATCTATACCCCCAGCTGGATGAGACATAAGGGTGGACACTCTTGGGGCTGAGAGGTTTGGTGAGGTTGGGTAGGCAAACACAGACCCTTTAAAGTAATACTGCGTGCTACCCATCGCATGGGTCCTAAATCTCCAGGTTCAAGGGCATCTTCCTACATCGAAAACAGGCATGAGAAACCCAGAAGATGGTACACCGTGTGATGGGGAAAGGTTTCTAAAACGCACGTCATTTCTCATCTCCTTGTGCTCGGATTCGCCATTCCAGCCAGTTTACTAGCAATCTCCCTACGTGGAGCATCAGCACCTTTAACCTCCTGTTCCGTACAGGTTGCAATTTGTCCTGAGGATGAATGGGAAGACGGGGAACCAATGAGAGACTAGCTCTTGGTGTTGGGACAGGCACAGGTCACTCTATTTTCCCATCAAGAAGAAGAATTAACCACAGGCTCAGCCTGCCCCCCGGAACCAGAACAGGGCCTGAAGCCATCCTGCGCTTTTGCGGCCAGCTCCCAAAAAAGCAAGTTGTAAAATGGAGCTTCAGGGCACAGCATTTCACAAACCTGCAGAGTTATAAATGATAACTCTCGTCCACAAATATATTGAGGGAAGGCAAAGAAGAGGATTTAAAGTCAAGGCAGAATTGCAGGAAACAGATTTTAGGAGGTAGATTCGAATCGCCTTTAAAGCACAGGAAAAGCGGCAAAACGTTGACAATGATGCCCTTGGCCAAAAAGGGCGTATGCGTTTTTTCCTGAATATATTCAGGAAAAAACGCATACGCACTTTTTGGCCAACCAAGCAACCTGGAAAGGCAAATCAGTGCTACAAAGAAGTCTTGCTTCCCATCGGTCAAAAGGGCCATGCTGAAAAAAGTTTCAAAACCAGAAATGCAGGACAGGCCATGGAGAAATGGGAGCCTTGCTACACTGATGGGCGGGATGTAAATTGCCAACAGCCACTCTGGAGAAGGGTACGGTGTGTCCTGAAACAGCTAAAAAACACAGCTTAGAGAGCTTAGGGCACTTCCACGCATGGGGGTATAAAGTGGGAAAATTAAAAATCAGCAAGACACAAGCACCCCATAGTTTAGGGCTGCTCTGTTGACAAGGACCTCCACTTCATTCCACCTTAAATATCCCAGGAAAGCGAAAAATGGATAAAAAAGTTGTAGTCCTTATGTAAAATGGAATATCACTCAGCCATGAAATCAATATCATAAGGCTAGTAGCAGCATGATGAGTGGATTTAGGTACGACGATTCTAAGTGAAATAAGTCACACAGAAAAGGACACTTCTCATAAGGTGTCACTTATAGAGGGAATGTAAAAACCGTTACACTTGAACTGAATTACAAAACAGAACAGAGTGACACATGCAGAAAACACACTATGGCTGCTTAACGGGAAAGGGGAGGTGGGGAGATACATAAAACAAGAGTTTCAAATTAGATCAGATACCGTTCCATAAACCCAATATGTAACAGACAAGACCTACTCCTTGCTCAGAGAACTGGACTCAACACGCCCGATTCACCGCACAAGAATATATCTGACTAGTAATAATCTTAAAACCTATGTATTGATATCTCTCTGTTAGTGTGTCAAGTGGGTGTAAAGCGGCATAAACACAGCCGTGAAAAACAGCTAAACCCCATTATAAAAATAAATTACTTTTAAAAACCCATGAAACAAAGACAGGGAAAGAGAGAGAAATTCTTACACAATTCGTTCAGGGGCTTTGATTCAACCTGGATTGACCATATCTAGACCCACAGGTGGATGAGACATAAGGGTGGACACTCTTGGGGCTGAGAGGTTTGGTGAGGTTGGATGAGCAAACACAGACCCTTTAAAGTAATACTGCGTGTTACCCATTGCATGGGGCCCAAATCTCCAGGTTCAAGGGCATCTTCCTAAATCGAAAACATGCATGAGAAACCCAGAAGATGGTACACCGTGTGATGGGGAAAGGTTTCTAAAACGCACTTCATTTCTCATCTCCTTGTGCTCGGGTTTGCCATTCCAGCCACTTTACTAGCAATCTCCCTACTTGGAGCATCAGCACCTTTAACCTCCTGTTCCGTACAGGTTGCAATTAGTCCTGAGGATGAACGGGAAGAAGGGGAACCAATGAGAGACTAGCTCTTGGTGTTGGGACAGGCACAGGTCACTCTATTTTCCCATCAGGAAGAAGAATTAACCACAGGCTCAGCCTTCCCCCCGGAACCAGAACAGGGCCTGAAGCCATCCTGCGCTTTTGCGGCCAGCTCCCAAAAAAGCGACTTGTAAAATGGAGCTTCAGGGCACTGCAATTCACAAACCTGCAGAGTTATAAATGATAACTCTCGTCCACAAATATATTGAGGGAAGGCAAAGAAGAGGATTTGAAGTCAAGGCAGAATTGCAGGAAACAGATTTTAGGAGGTAGATTTGAATCGCCTTTAAAGCACAGGAAAAGCGGCAAAACGTTGACAATGATGCCCTTGGCCAAAAAGGGCGTATGCGTTTTTTCCTGAATATATTCAGGAAAAAACGCATACGCCCTTTTTGGCCAACCAAGCAACCTGGAAAGGCAAATCAGTGCTACAAAGAAGTCTTGCTTCCCATCGGTCAAAAGGGCCATGCTGAAAAAAGTTTCAAAACCAGAAATGCAGGACAGGCCATGGAGAAATGGGAGCCTTGCTACACTGATGGGCGGGATGTAAATTGCCAACAGCCACTCTGGAGAACGGTACGGTGTGTCCTGAAACAGCTAAAAAACACAGCTTAGAGAGCATAGGGCACTTCCACGCATGGGGGTATAAAGTGGGGAAATTAAAAATCAGCAAGACACAAGCACCCCATAGTTTAGGGCTGCTCTGTTGACAAGGACCTCCACTTCATTCCACCTTAAATATCCCAGGAAAGCGAAAAATGGATAAAAAAGTTGTAGTCCTTATGTAAAATGGAATATCACTCAGCCATGAAATCAATATCATAAGGCTAGTAGCAGCATGATGAGTGGATTTAGGTACGACGATTCTAAGTGAAATAAGTCACACAGAAAAGGACACTTCTCATAAGGTGTCACTTATAGAGGGAATGTAAAAACCGTTACACTTGAACTGAATTACAAAACAGAACAGAGTGACACATGCAGAAAACACACTATGGCTGCTTAACGGGAAAGGGGAGGTGGGGAGATACATAAAACAAGAGTTTCAAATTAGATCAGATACCGTTCCATAAACCCAATATGTAACAGACAAGACCTACTCCTTGCTCAGAGAACTGGACTCAACACGCCCGATTCACCGCACAAGAATATATCTGACTAGTAATAATCTTAAAACCTATGTATTGATATCTCTCTGTTAGTGTGTCAAGTGGGTGTAAAGCGGCATAAACACAGCCGTGAAAAACAGCTAAACCCCATTATAAAAATAAATTACTTTTAAAAACCCATGAAACAAAGACAGGGAAAGAGAGAGAAATTCTTACACAATTCGTTCAGGGGCTTTGATTCAACCTGGATTGACCATATCTAGACCCACAGGTGGATGAGACATAAGGGTGGACACTCTTGGGGCTGAGAGGTTTGGTGAGGTTGGATGAGCAAACACAGACCCTTTAAAGTAATACTGCGTGGTACCCATTGCATGGGGCCCAAATCTCCAGATTCAAGGGCATCTTCCTAAATCGAAAACATGCATGAGAAACCCAGAAGATGGTACACCGTGTGATGGGGAAAGGTTTCTAAAACGCACTTCATTTCTCATCTCCTTGTGCTCGGGTTTGCCATTCCAGCCACTTTACTAGCAATCTCCCTACTTGGAGCATCAGCACCTTTAACCTCCTGTTCCGTACAGGTTGCAATTAGTCCTGAGGATGAACGGGAAGAAGGGGAACCAATGAGAGACTAGCTCTTGGTGTTGGGACAGGCACAGGTCACTCTATTTTCCCATCAGGAAGAAGAATTAACCACAGGCTCAGCCTTCCCCCCGGAACCAGAACAGGGCCTGAAGCCATCCTGCGCTTTTGCGGCCAGCTCCCAAAAAAGCGACTTGTAAAATGGAGCTTCAGGGCACTGCAATTCACAAACCTGCAGAGTTATAAATGATAACTCTCGTCCACAAATATATTGAGGGAAGGCAAAGAAGAGGATTTGAAGTCAAGGCAGAATTGCAGGAAACAGATTTTAGGAGGTAGATTTGAATCGCCTTTAAAGCACAGGAAAAGCGGCAAAACGTTGACAATGATGCCCTTGGCCAAAAAGGGCGTATGCGTTTTTTCCTGAATATATTCAGGAAAAAACGCATACGCCCTTTTTGGCCAACCAAGCAACCTGGAAAGGCAAATCAGTGCTACAAAGAAGTCTTGCTTCCCATCGGTCAAAAGGGCCATGCTGAAAAAAGTTTCAAAACCAGAAATGCAGGACAGGCCATGGAGAAATGGGAGCCTTGCTACACTGATGGGCGGGATGTAAATTGCCAACAGCCACTCTGGAGAACGGTACGGTGTGTCCTGAAACAGCTAAAAAACACAGCTTAGAGAGCATAGGGCACTTCCACGCATGGGGGTATAAAGTGGGGAAATTAAAAATCAGCAAGACACAAGCACCCCATAGTTTAGGGCTGCTCTGTTGACAAGGACCTCCACTTCATTCCACCTTAAATATCCCAGGAAAGCGAAAAATGGATAAAAAAGTTGTAGTCCTTATGTAAAATGGAATATCACTCAGCCATGAAATCAATATCATAAGGCTAGTAGCAGCATGATGAGTGGATTTAGGTACGACGATTCTAAGTGAAATAAGTCACACAGAAAAGGACACTTCTCATAAGGTGTCACTTATAGAGGGAATGTAAAAACCGTTACACTTGAACTGAATTACAAAACAGAACAGAGTGACACATGCAGAAAACACACTATGGCTGCTTAACGGGAAAGGGGAGGTGGGGAGATACATAAAACAAGAGTTTCAAATTAGATCAGATACCGTTCCATAAACCCAATATGTAACAGACAAGACCTACTCCTTGCTCAGAGAACTGGACTCAACACGCCCGATTCACCGCACAAGAATATATCTGACTAGTAATAATCTTAAAACCTATGTATTGATATCTCTCTATTAGTGTGTCAAGTGGGTGTAAAGCGGCATAAACACAGCCGTGAAAAGCAGCTAAACCCCATTATAAAAATAAATTACTTTTAAAAACCCATGAAACAAAGACAGGGAAAGAGAGAAAAATTCTTACACAATTCATTCAAGGGCTTTGATTCAACCTGGATTGACCATATCTAGACCCACAGGTGGATGAGACATAAGGGTGGACACTCGTGGGGCTGAGAGGTTTGGTGAGGTTGGGTGAGCAAACACAGACCCTTTAAAGTAATACTGCGTGGTACCCATCGCTTGGGTCCCAAATCTCCAGGTTCAAGGGCATCTTCCTAAATCGAAAACATGCATGAGAAACCCAGAAGATGGTACACCGTGTGATGGGGAAAGGTTTCTAAAACGCACCTCATTTCTCATCTCCTTGTGCTCGGGTTTGCCATTCCAGCCACTTTACTAGCAATCTCCCTACTTGGAGCATCAGCACCTTTAACCTCCTGTTCCGTACAGGTTGCAATTTGTCCTGAGGATGAACGGGAAGAAGGGGAACCAATGAGAGACTAGCTCTTGGTGTTGGGACAGGCACAGGTCACTCTATTTTCCCATCAGGAAGAAGAATTAACCACAGGCTCAGCCTGCCCCCCGGAACCAGAACAGGGCCTGAAGCCCTCCTCCGCTTTTGCGGCCAGCTCCCAAAAAAGCGAGTTGTAAAATGGAGCTTCAGGGCACTGCAATTCACAAACCTGCAGAGTTATAAATGATAACTCTCGTCCACAAATATATTGAGTGAAGGCAAAGAAGAGGATTTGAAGTCAAGGCAGAATTGCAGGAAACAGATTTTAGGAGGTAGATTCGAATCGCCTTTAAAGCACATGAAAAGCGGCAAAACGTTGACAATGATGCCCTTGGCCAAAAAGGGCGTATGCGTTTTTTCCTGAATATATTCAGGAAAAAACGCATACGCCCTTTTTGGCCAACCAAGCAACCTGGAAAGGCCAATCAGCGCTACAAAGAAGTCTCGCTTCCCATCGGTCAAAAGGGCCATGCTGAAAATGTTTCAAAACCAGAAATGCAGGACAGGCCATGGAGAAATGGGAGCCTTGCTACACTGATGGGCGGGATGTAAATTGCCAGCAGCCACTCTGGAGAAGGGTACGGTGTGTCCTGAAACAGCTAAAAAACACAGCTTAGAGAGCATAGGGCACTTCCACGCATGGGGGTATAAAGTGGGAAAATTAAAAATCAGCAAGACACAAGCACCCCATAGTTTAGGGCTGCTCTGTTGACAAGGACCTCCACTTCATTCCACCTTAAATATCCCAGGAAAGCGAAAAATGGATAAAAAAGTTGTAGTCCTTATGTAAAATGGAATATCACTCAGCCATGAAATCAATATCATAAGGCTAGTAGCAGCATGATGAGTGGATTTAGGTACGACGATTCTAAGTGAAATAAGTCACACAGAAAAGGACACTTCTCATAAGGTGTCACTTATAGAGGGAATGTAAAAACCGTTACACTTGAATTGAATTACAAAACAGAACAGAGTCACACATGCAGAAAACACACTATGGCTGCTTAACTGGAAAGGTGAGGTTGGGTGATACATAAAACAAGAGTTTCAAATTAGCTCAGATACCGTTCCATAAACCCAATATGTAATAGACAAAACCTACTCCTTGCTCAGAGAACTGGACTCAACACGCTTGATTCACCGCACAAGAATATATCTGACTAGTAATAATCTTAAAACCTATGAATTGATATCTCTCTGTTAGTGTGTCAAGTGGGTGTAAAGCGGCATAAACACAGCCGTGAAAAGCAGCTAAACCCCATTATAAAAATAAATTACTTTTAAAAACCCATGAAACAAAGACAGGGAAAGAGAGAGAAATTCTTACACAATTCGTTCAGGGGCTTTGATTCAACCTGGATTGACCATATCTATACCCACAGCTGGATGAGACATAAGGGTGGACACTCTTGGGGCTGAGAGGTTTGGTGAGGTTGGGTAGGCAAACACAGACCCTTTAAAGTAATACTGCGTGCTACCCATCGCATGGGTCCTAAATCTCCAGGTTCAAGGGCATCTTCCTACATCGAAAACAGGCATGAGAAACCCAGAAGATGGTACACCGTGTGATGGGGAAAGGTTTCTAAAACGCACCTCATTTCTCATCTCCTTGTGCTCGGATTCGCCATTCCAGCCAGTTTACTAGCAATCTCCCTACGTGGAGCATCAGCACCTTTAACCTCCTGTTCCGTACAGGTTGCAATTTGTCCTGAGGATGAATGGGAAGACGGGGAACCAATGAGAGACTAGCTCTTGGTGTTGGGACAGGCACAGGTCACTCTATTTTCCCATCAAGAAGAAGAATTAACCACAGGCTCAGCCTGCCCCCCGGAACCAGAACAGGGCCTGAAGCCATCCTGCGCTTTTGCGGCCTGCTCCCAAAAAAGCAAGTTGTAAAATGGAGCTTCAGGGCACAGCAATTCACAAACCTGCAGAGTTATAAATGATAACTCTCGTCCACAAATATATTGAGGGAAGGCAAAGAAGAGGATTTAAAGTCAAGGCAGAATTGCAGGAAACAGATTTTAGGAGGTAGATTCGAATCGCCTTTAAAGCACAGGAAAAGCGGCAAAACGTTGACAATGATGCCCTTGGCCAAAAAGGGCGTATGCGTTTTTTCCTGAATATATTCAGGAAAAAACGCATACGCACTTTTTGGCCAACCAAGCAACCTGGAAAGGCTAATCAGTGCTACAAAGAAGTCTTGCTTCCCATCGGTCAAAAGGGCCATGCTGAAAAAAGTTTCAAAACCAGAAATGCAGGACAGGCCATGGAGAAATGGGAGCCTTGCTACACTGATGGGCGGGATGTAAATTGCCAACAGCCACTCTGGAGAAGGGTACGGTGTGTCCTGAAACAGCTAAAAAACACAGCTTAGAGAGCTTAGGGCACTTCCACGCATGGGGGTATAAAGTGGGAAAATTAAAAATCAGCAAGACACAAGCACCCCATAGTTTAGGGCTGCTCTGTTGACAAGGACCTCCACTTCATTCCACCTTAAATATCCCAGGAAAGCGAAAAATGGATAAAAAAGTTGTAGTCCTTATGTAAAATGGAATATCACTCAGCCATGAAATCAATATCATAAGGCTAGTAGCAGCATGATGAGTGGATTTAGGTACGACGATTCTAAGTGAAATAAGTCACACAGAAAAGGACACTTCTCATAAGGTGTCACTTATAGAGGGAATGTAAAAACCGTTACACTTGAACTGAATTACAAAACAGAACAGAGTGACACATGCAGAAAACACACTATGGCTGCTTAACGGGAAAGGGGAGGTGGGGAGATACATAAAACAAGAGTTTCAAATTAGATCAGATACCGTTCCATAAACCCAATATGTAACAGACAAGACCTACTCCTTGCTCAGAGAACTGGACTCAACACGCCCGATTCACCGCACAAGAATATATCTGACTAGTAATAATCTTAAAACCTATGTATTGATATCTCTCTGTTAGTGTGTCAAGTGGGTGTAAAGCGGCATAAACACAGCCGTGAAAAGCAGCTAAACCCCATTATAAAAATAAATTACTTTTAAAAACCCATGAAACAAAGACAGGGAAAGAGAGAGAAATTCTTACACAATTCGTTCAGGGGCTTTGATTCAACCTGGATTGACGATATCTAGACCCACAGGTGGATGAGACATAAGGGTGGACACTCTTGGGGCTGAGAGGTTTGGTGAGGTTGGATGAGCAAACACAGACCCTTTAAAGTAATACTGCGTGGTACCCATTGCATGGGGCCCAAATCTCCAGGTTCAAGGGCATCTTCCTAAATCGAAAACATGCATGAGAAACCCAGAAGATGGTACACCGTGTGATGGGGAAAGGTTTCTAAAACGCACTTCATTTCTCATCTCCTTGTGCTCGGGTTTGCCATTCCAGCCACTTTACTAGCAATCTCCCTACTTGGAGCATCAGCACCTTTAACCTCCTGTTCCGTACAGGTTGCAATTAGTCCTGAGGATGAACGGGAAGAAGGGGAACCAATGAGAGACTAGCTCTTGGTGTTGGGACAGGCACAGGTCACTCTATTTTCCCATCAGGAAGAAGAATTAACCACAGGCTCAGCCTTCCCCCCGGAACCAGAACAGGGCCTGAAGCCATCCTGCGCTTTTGCGGCCAGCTCCCAAAAAAGCGACTTGTAAAATGGAGCTTCAGGGCACTGCAATTCACAAACCTGCAGAGTTATAAATGATAACTCTCGTCCACAAATATATTGAGGGAAGGCAAAGAAGAGGATTTGAAGTCAAGGCAGAATTGCAGGAAACAGATTTTAGGAGGTAGATTTGAATCGCCTTTAAAGCACATGAAAAGCGGCAAAACGTTGACAATGATGCCCTTGGCCAAAAAGGGCGTATGCGTTTTTTCCTGAATATATTCAGGAAAAAACGCATACGCCCTTTTTGGCCAACCAAGCAACCTGGAAAGGCAATTCAGTGCTACAAAGAAGTCTTGCTTCCCATCGGTCAAAAGGGCCATGCTGAAAAAAGTTTCAAAACCAGAAATGCAGGACAGGCCATGGAGAAATGGGAGCCTTGCTACACTGATGGGCGGGATGTAAATTGCCAACAGCCACTCTGGAGAACGGTACGGTGTGTCCTGAAACAGCTAAAAAACACAGCTTAGAGAGCATAGGGCACTTCCACGCATGGGGGTATAAAGTGGGAAAATTAAAAATCAGCAAGACACAAGCACCCCATAGTTTAGGGCTGCTCTGTTGACAAGGACCTCCACTTCATTCCACCTTAAATATCCCAGGAAAGCGAAAAATGGATAAAAAAGTTGTAGTCCTTATGTAAAATGGAATATCACTCAGCCATGAAATCAATATCATAAGGCTAGTAGCAGCATGATGAGTGGATTTAGGTACGACGATTCTAAGTGAAATAAGTCACACAGAAAAGGACACTTCTCATAAGGTGTCACTTATAGAGGGAATGTAAAAACCGTTACACTTGAACTGAATTACAAAACAGAACAGAGTGACACATGCAGAAAACACACTATGGCTGCTTAACGGGAAAGGGGAGGTGGGGAGATACATAAAACAAGAGTTTCAAATTAGATCAGATACCGTTCCATAAACCCAATATGTAACAGACAAGACCTACTCCTTGCTCAGAGAACTGGACTCAACACGCCCGATTCACCGCACAAGAATATATCTGACTAGTAATAATCTTAAAACCTATGTATTGATATCTCTCTATTAGTGTGTCAAGTGGGTGTAAAGCGGCATAAACACAGCCGTGAAAAGCAGCTAAACCCCATTATAAAAATAAATTACTTTTAAAAACCCATGAAACAAAGACAGGGAAAGAGAGAAAAATTCTTACACAATTCATTCAAGGGCTTTGATTCAACCTGGATTGACCATATCTAGACCCACAGGTGGATGAGACATAAGGGTGGACACTCTTGGGGCTGAGAGGTTTGGTGAGGTTGGGTGAGCAAACACAGACCCTTTAAAGTAATACTGCGTGGTACCCATCGCATGGGTCCCAAATCTCCAGGTTCAAGGGCATCTTCCTAAATCGAAAACATGCATGAGAAACCCAGAAGATGGTACACCGTGTGATGGGGAAAGGTTTCTAAAACGCACCTCATTTCTCATCTCCTTGTGCTCGGGTTTGCCATTCCAGCCACTTTACTAGCAATCTCCCTACTTGGAGCATCAGCACCTTTAACCTCCTGTTCTGTACAGGTTGCAATTTGTCCTGAGGATGAACGGGAAGAAGGGGAACCAATGAGAGACTAGCTCTTGGTGTTGGGACAGGCACAGGTCACTATATTTTCCCATCAGGAAGAAGAATTAACCACAGGCTCAGCCTGCCCCCCGGAACCAGAACAGGGCCTGAAGCCCTCCTCCGCTTTTGCGGCCAGCTCCCAAAAAAGCGAGTTGTAAAATGGAGCTTCAGGGCACTGCAATTCACAAACCTGCAGAGTTATAAATGATAACTCTCGTCCACAAATATATTGAGTGAAGGCAAAGAAGAGGATTTGAAGTCAAGGCAGAATTGCAGGAAACAGATTTTAGGAGGTAGATTCGAATCGCCTTTAAAGCACATGAAAAGCGGCAAAACGTTGACAATGATGCCCTTGGCCAAAAAGGGCGTATGCGTTTTTTCCTGAATATATTCAGGAAAAAACGCATACGCCCTTTTTGGCCAACCAAGCAACCTGGAAAGGCAAATCAGCGCTACAAAGAAGTCTCGCTTCCCATCGGTCAAAAGGGCCATGCTGAAAATGTTTCAAAACCAGAAATGCAGGACAGGCCATGGAGAAATGGGAGCCTTGCTACACTGATGGGCGGGATGTAAATTGCCAGCAGCCACTCTGGAGAAGGGTACGGTGTGTCCTGAAACAGCTAAAAAACACAGCTTAGAGAGCATAGGGCACTTCCACGCATGGGGGTATAAAGTGGGAAAATTAAAAATCAGCAAGACACAAGCACCCCATAGTTTAGGGCTGCTCTGTTGACAAGGACCTCCACTTCATTCCACCTTAAATATCCCAGGAAAGCGAAAAATGGATAAAAAAGTTGTAGTCCTTATGTAAAATGGAATATCACTCAGCCATGAAATCAATATCATAAGGCTAGTAGCAGCATGATGAGTGGATTTAGGTACGACGATTCTAAGTGAAATAAGTCACACAGAAAAGGACACTTCTCATAAGGTGTCACTTATAGAGGGAATGTAAAAACCGTTACACTTGAACTGAATTACAAAACAGAACAGAGTCACACATGCAGAAAACACACTATGGCTGCTTAACTGGAAAGGTGAGGTTGGGTGATACATAAAACAAGAGTTTCAAATTAGCTCAGATACCGTTCCATAAACCCAATATGTAATAGACAAAACCTACTCCTTGCTCAGAGAACTGGACTCAACACGCTTGATTCACCGCACAAGAATATATCTGACTAGTAATAATCTTAAAACCTATGAATTGATATCTCTCTGTTAGTGTGTCAAGTGGGTGTAAAGCGGCATAAACACAGCCGTGAAAAGCAGCTAAACCCCATTATAAAAATAAATTACTTTTAAAAACCCATGAAACAAAGACAGGGAAAGAGAGAGAAATTCTTACACAATTCGTTCAGGGGCTTTGATGCAACCTGGATTGACCATATCTATACCCACAGCTGGATGAGACATAAGGGTGGACACTCTTGGGGCTGAGAGGTTTGGTGAGGTTGGGTAGGCAAACACAGACCCTTTAAAGTAATACTGCGTGCTACCCATCGCATGGGTCCTAAATCTCCAGGTTCAAGGGCATCTTCCTACATCGAAAACAGGCATGAGAAACCCAGAAGATGGTACACCGTGTGATGGGGAAAGGTTTCTAAAACGCACCTCATTTCTCATCTCCTTGTGCTCGGATTCGCCATTCCAGCCAGTTTACTAGCAATCTCCCTACGTGGAGCATCAGCACCTTTAACCTCCTGTTCCGTACAGGTTGCAATTTGTCCTGAGGATGAATGGGAAGACGGGGAACCAATGAGAGACTAGCTCTTGGTGTTGGGACAGGTACAGGTCACTCTATTTTCCCATCAAGAAGAAGAATTAACCACAGGCTCAGCCTGCCCCCCGGAACCAGAACAGGGCCTGAAGCCATCCTGCGCTTTTGCGGCCAGCTCCCAAAAAAGCAAGTTGTAAAATGGAGCTTCAGGGCACAGCAATTCACAAACCTGCAGAGTTATAAATGATAACTCTCGTCCACAAATATATTGAGGGAAGGCAAAGAAGAGGATTTAAAGTCAAGGCAGAATTGCAGGAAACAGATTTTAGGAGGTAGATTCGAATCGCCTTTAAAGCACAGGAAAAGCGGCAAAACGTTGACAATGATGCCCTTGGCCAAAAATGGCGTATGCGTTTTTTCCTGAATATATTCAGGAAAAAACGCATACGCCCTTTTTGGCCAACCAAGCAACCTGGAAAGGCAAATCAGTGCTACAAAGAAGTCTTGCTTCCCATCGGTCAAAAGGGCCATGCTGAAAAAAGTTTCAAAACCAGAAATGCAGGACAGGCCATGGAGAAATGGGAACCTTGCTACACTGATGGGCGGGATGTAAATTGCCAACAGCCACTCTGGAGAAGGGTACGGTGTGTCCTGAAACAGCTAAAAAACACAGCTTAGAGAGCTTAGGGCACTTCCACGCATGGGGGTATAAAGTGGGAAAATTAAAAATCAGCAAGACACAAGCACCCCATAGTTTAGGGCTGCTCTGTTGACAAGGACCTCCACTTCATTCCACCTTAAATATCCCAGGAAAGCGAAAAATGGATAAAAAAGTTGTAGTCCTTATGTAAAATGGAATATCACTCAGCCATGAAATCAATATCATAAGGCTAGTAGCAGCATGATGAGTGGATTTAGGTACGACGATTCTAAGTGAAATAAGTCACACAGAAAAGGACACTTCTCATAAGGTGTCACTTATAGAGGGAATGTAAAAACCGTTACACTTGAACTGAATTACAAAACAGAACAGAGTGACACATGCAGAAAACACACTATGGCTGCTTAACGGGAAAGGGGAGGTGGGGAGATACATAAAACAAGAGTTTCAAATTAGATCAGATACCGTTCCATAAACCCAATATGTAACAGACAAGACCTACTCCTTGCTCAGAGAACTGGACTCAACACGCCCGATTCACCGCCCAAGAATATATCTGACTAGTAATAATCTTAAAACCTATGTATTGATATCTCTCTATTAGTGTGTCAAGTGGGTGTAAAGCGGCATAAACACAGCCGTGAAAAGCAGCTAAACCCCATTATAAAAATAAATTACTTTTAAAAACCCATGAAACAAAGACAGGGAAGGAGAGAGAAATTCTTACACAATTCATTCAGGGGCTTTGATTCAACCTGGATTGACCATATCTAGACCCACAGGTGGATGAGACATAAGGGTGGACACTCTTGGGGCAGAGAGGTTTGGTGAGGTTGGGTGAGCAAACACAGACCCTTTAAAGTTATACTGCGTGGTACCCATCGCATGGGTCCCAAATCTCCAGGTTCAAGGGCATCTTCCTAAATCGAAAACATGCATGAGAAACCCAGAAGATGGTACACCGTGTGATGGGGAAAGGTTTCTAAAACGCACCTCATTTCTCATCTCCTTGTGCTCGGGTTTGCCATTCAAGCCACTTTACTAGCAATCTCCCTACTTGGAGCATCAGCACCTTTAACCTCCTGTTCCGTACAGGTTGCAATTTGTCCTGAGGATGAACGGGAAGAAGGGGAACCAATGAGAGACTAGCTCTTGGTGTTGGGACAGGCACAGGTCACTCTATTTTCCCATCAGGAAGAAGAATTAACCACAGGCTCAGCCTGCCCCCCGGAACCAGAACAGGGCCTGAAGCCCTCCTCCGCTTTTGCGGCCAGCTCCCAAAAAAGCGAGTTGTAAAATGGAGCTTCAGGGCACTGCAATTCACAAACCTGCAGAGTTATAAATGATAACTCTCGTCCACAAATATATTGAGGGAAGGCAAAGAAGAGGATTTGAAGTCAAGGCAGAATTGCAGGAAACAGATTTTAGGAGGTAGATTCGAATCGCCTTTAAAGCACAGGAAAAGCGGCAAAACGTTGACAATGATGCCCTTGGCCAAAAAGGGCGTATGCGTTTTTTCCTGATTATATTCAGGAAAAAACGCATACGCCCTTTTTGGCCAACCAAGCAACCTGGAAAGGCAAATCAGCGCTACAAAGAAGTCTCGCTTCCCATCGGTCAAAAGGGCCATGCTGAAAAAAGTTTCAAAACCAGAAATGCAGGACAGGCCATGGAGAAATGGGAGCCTTGCTACACTGATGGGCGGGATGTAAATTGCCAACAGCCACTCTGGAGAAGGGTACGGTGTGTCCTGAAACAGCTAAAAAACACAGCTTAGAGAGCATAGGGCACTTCCACGCATGGGGGTATAAAGTGGGAAAATTAAAAATCAGCAAGACACAAGCATCCCATAGTTTAGGGCTGCTCTTTTGACAAGGACCTCCACTTCATTCCACCTTAAATATCCCAGGAAAGCGAAAAATGGATAAAAAAGTTGTAGACCTTATGTACAATGGAATATCAGTCAGCCATGAAATTAATATCATAAGGCTAGTAGCAGCATGATGAGTGGATTTAGGTACGACGATTCTAAGTGAAATAAGTCACACAGAAAAGGACACTTCTCATAAGGTGTCACTTATAGAGGGAATGTAAAAACCGTTACACTTGAACTGAATTACAAAACAGAACAGAGTGACACATGCAGAAAACACACTATGGCTGCTTAACTGGAAAGGTGAGGTTGGGTGATACATAAAACAAGAGTTTCAAATTAGATCAGATACCGTTCCATAAACCCAATATGTAACAGACAAGACCTACTCCTTGCTCAGAGAACTGGACTCAACACGCCCGATTCACCGCACAAGAATATATCTGACTAGTAATAATCTTAAAACATATGGATTGATATCTCTCTATTAGTGTGTCAAGTGGGTGTAAAGCGGCATAAACACAGCCGTGAAAAGCAGCTAAACCCCATTATAAAAATAAATTACTTTTAAAAACCCATGAAACAAAGACAGGGAAAGAGAGAGAAATTCTTACACAATTCGTTCAGGGGCTCTGATGCAACCTGGATTGACCATATGTAGACCCACAGCTGGATGAGACATAAGGGTGGACACTCTTGGGGCTGAGAGGTTTGGTGAAGTTGGGTGAGCAAACGCAGACCCTTTAAAGTAGTACTGCGTGCTACCCGTCGCATGGGTCCCAAATCTCCAGGTTCAAGGGCATCTTCCTACATCGAAAACAGGCATGAGAAACCCAGAAGATGGTACACCGTGTGATGGGGAAAGGTTTCTAAAACGCACCTCATTTCTCATCTCCTTGTGCTCGGGTTCGCCATTCCAACCACTTTATTTGCAATCTCCCTACGTGGAGCATCAACACCTTTAACCTCCTGTTCCGTACAGGTTGCACTTTGTCCTGAGGATGAATGGGAAGACGGGGAACCAATGAGAGACTAGCTCTTCGTGTTGGGACAGGCACAGGTCACTCTATTTTCCCATCAGGAAGAAGAATTAACCACAGGCTCACCCTGCCCACTGGAACCAGAACAGGGCCTGAAGCCATCCTGCGCTTTTGCGGCCAGCTCCCAAAAAAGTGAGTTGTAAAATGGAGCTTCAGGGCACAGCAATTCACAAACCTGCAGAGTTATAAATGATAACTCTCGTCCACAAATATATTGAGGGAAAGCAAAGAAGAGGATTTGAAATCAAGGCAGAATTGCAGGAAACAGATTTCAGGAGGTAGATTCGAATCGCCTTTAAAGCACATGAAAAGCGGCAAAACGTTGACAATGATGCCCTTGGCCAAAAAGGGCGTATGCGTTTTTTTCTGAATATATTCAGGAAAAAACGCATACGCCCTTTTTGGCCAACCAAGCAACCTGGAAAGGCAAATCAGCGCTACAAAGAAGTCTCGCTTCCCATCGGTCAAAAGGGCCATGCTGAAAAAAGTGTCAAAACCAGAAATGCAGGACAGGCCATGGAGAAATGGGAGCCTTGCTACACTGATGGGCGGGATGTAAATTGCCAACAGCCAGTCTGGAGAAGGGTACGGTGTGTCCTGAAACAGCTAAAAAACACAGCTTAGAGAGCATAGGGCACTTCCACGCATGGGGGTATAAAGTGGGAAAATTAAAAATCAGCAAGACACAAGCACCCCAAAGTTTAGGGCTGCTCTGTTGACAAGGACCTCCACTTCATTCCACCTTAAATATCCCAGGAAAGAGAAAAATGGATAAAAAAGTTGTGGTCCTTATGTACGATGGAATATCACTCATCCATGAAATCAATATCATAAGGCTAGTAGCAGCATGATGAGTGGATTTAGGTACGACGATTCTAAGTGAAATAAGTCACACAGAAAAGGACACTTCTCATAAGGTGTCACTTATAGAGGGAATGTAAAAACCGTTACACTTGAACTGAATTACAAAACAGAACAGAGTCTCACATGCAGAAAACACACTATGGCTGCTTAACGGGAAAGGGGAGGTGGGGAGATACATAAAACAAGAGTTTCAAATTAGATCAGATACCGTTCCATAAACCCAATATGTAACAGACAAGACCTACTCCTTGCTCAGAGAACTGGACTCAACACGCCCGATTCACCGCACAAGAATATATCTGACTAGTAATAATCTTAAAACCTATGGATTGATATCTCTCTATTAGTGTGTCAAGTGGGTGTAAAGCGGCATAAACACAGCCGTGAAAAGCAGCTAAACCCCATTATAAAAATAAATTACTTTTAAAAACCCATGAAACAAAGACAGGGAAAGAGAGAGAAATTCTTACACAATTCGTTCGGGGGCATTGATGCAACCTGGATTGACCATATCTAGACCCACAGCTGGATGAGACATAAGGGTGGACACTCTTGGGGCTGAGAGGTTTGGTGAGGTTGGGTGAGCAAACACAGACCCTTTAAAGTAATACTGCGTGGTACCCATCGCATGGGTCCCAAATCTCCAGGTTCAAGGGCATCTTCCTACATCGAAAACATGCATGAGAAACCCAGAAGATGGTACACCGTGTGATGGGGAAAGGTTTATACAACGCACCTCATTTCTCATCTCCTTGTGCTCGAGTTTGCCATTCCAGCCACTTTACTAGCAATCTCCCTACTTGGAGCATCAACACCTTTAACCTCCTGTTCCGTACAGGTTGCAATTTGTCCTGAGGATGAACGGGAAGACGGGGAACCAATGAGAGACTAGCTCTTGGTGTTGGGACAGGCACAGGTCACTCTATTTTCCCATCAGGAAGAAGAATTAACCACAGGCTCAGCCTTCCCCCCGGAACCAGAACAGGGCCTGAAGCCATCCTGCGCTTTTGCGGCCAGCTCCCAAAAAAGCGAGTAGTAAAATGGAGCTTCAGGGCACTGCAATTCACAAACCTGCAGAGTTATAAATGATAACTCTCGTCCACAAATATATTGAGGGAAGGCAAAGAAGAGGATTTGAAGTCAAGGCAGAATTGCAGGAAACAGATTTTAGGAGGTAGATTCGAATCGCCTTTAAAGCACAGGAAAAGCGGCAAAACGTTGACAATGATGCCCTTGGCCAAAAAGGGCGTATGCGTTTTTTCCTGAATATATTCAGGAAAAAACGCATACGCCCTTTTTGGCCAACCAAGCAACCTGGAAAGGCAAATCAGTGCTACAAAGAAGTCTTGCTTCCCATCGGTCAAAAGGGCCATGCTGAAAAAAGTTTCAAAACCAGAAATGCAGGACAGGCCATGGAGAAATGGGAGCCTTGCTACACTGATGGGCGGGATGTAAATTGCCAACAGCCACTCTGGAGAAGGGTACGGCGTGTCCTGAAACAGCTAAAAAACACAGCTTAGAGAGCATAGGGCACTTCCACGCATGGGGGTATAAAGTGGGAAAATTAAAAATCAGCAAGACACAAGCACCCCAAAGTTTACGGCTGCTCTGTTGACAAGGACCTCCACTTCATTCCACCTTAAATATCCCAGGAAAGCGAAAAATGGATAAAAAAGTTGTAGTCCTTATGTAAAATGGAATATCACTCAGCCATGAAATCAATATCATAAGGCTAGTAGCAGCATGATGAGTGGATTTAGGTACGACGATTCTAAGTGAAATAAGTCACACAGAAAAGGACACTTCTCATAAGGTGTCAGTTATAGAGGGAATGTAAAAACCGTTACACTTGAACTGAATTACAAAACAGAACAGAGTGACACATGCAGAAAACACACTATGGCTGCTTAACGGGAAAGGGGAGGTGGGGAGATACATAAAACAAGAGTTTCAAATTAGATCAGATACCGTTCCATAAACCCAATATGTAACAGACAAGACCTACTCCTTGCTCAGAGAACTGGACTCAACACGCCCGATTCACCGCACAAGAATATATCTGACTAGTAATAATCTTAAAACCTATGTATTGATATCTCTCTATTAGTGTGTCAAGTGGGTGTAAAGCGGCATAAACACAGCCGTGAAAAGCAGCTAAACCCCATTATAAAAATAAATTTCTTTTAAAAACCCATGAAACAAAGACAGTGAAAGAGAGAGAAATTCTTACACAATTCTTTCAGGGGCTGTGATGCAACCTGGATTGACCATATCTAGACCCACAGCTGGATGAGACATAAGGGTGGACACTCTTGGGGCTGAGAGGTTTGGTGAGGTTGGGTGAGCAAACGCAGACCCTTTAAAGTAATACTGCGTGCTACCCATCGCATGGGTCCCAAATCTCCAGGTTCAAGGGCATCTTCCTACATCGAAAACATGCATGAGAAACCAAGAAGATGGTACACCGTGTGTTGGGGAAAGGTTTCTAAAATGCACCTCATTTCTCCTCTCCTTGTGCTCGGGTTCGCCATTCCAGCCACTTTAGTAGCAATCTCCCTACTTGGAGCATCAGCATCTTTAACCTCCTGTTCCGTACAGGTTGCAATTTGTCCTGAGGATGAACGGGAAGAAGGGGAACCAATGAGAGACTAGCTCTTGGTGTTGGGACAGGCACAGGTCACTCTATTTTCCCATCAGGAAGAAGAATTAACCACAGGCTCAGCCTGCCCCCCGGAACCAGAACAGGGCCTGAAGCCATCCTGCGCTTTTGCGGCCAGCTCCCAAAAAAGCAAGTTGTAAAATGGAGCTTCAGGGCACAGCAATTCACAAACCTGCAGAGTTATAAATGATAACTCTCGTCCACAAATATATTGAGAGAAGGCAAAGAAGAGGATTTGAAGTCAAGGCAGAATTTCAGGAAACAGATTTCAGGAGGTAGATTCGAATCGCCTTTAAAGCACATGAAAAGCGGCAAAACGTTGACAATGATGCCCTTGGCCAAAAAGGGCGTATGCGTTTTTTCCTGAATATATTCAGGAAAAAACGCATACGCCCTTTTTGGCCAACCAAGCAACCTGGAAAGGCAAATCAGCGCTACAAAGAAGTCTCGCTTCCCATCCATCAAAAAGGCCATGCTGAAAAAAGTGTCAAAACCAGAAATGCAGGACAGGCCATGGAGAAATGGGAGCCTTGCTACACTGATGGGCGAGATGTAAATTGCCAACAGCCAGTCTGGAGAAGGGTACGGTGTGTCCTGAAACAGCTAAAAAACACAGCTTAGAGAGCATAGGGCACTTCCACGCATGGGGGTATAAAGTGGGAAAATTAAAAATCAGCAAGACACAAGCACCCCAAAGTTTAGGGCTGCTCTGTTGACAAGGACCTCCACTTCATTCCACCTTAAATATCCCAGGAAAGAGAAAAATGGATAAAAAAGTTGTGGTCCTTATGTACGATGGAATATCACTCATCCATGAAATCAATATCATAAGGCTAGTAGCAGCATGATGAGTGGATTTAGGTACGACGATTCTAAGTGAAATAAGTCACACAGAAAAGGACACTTCTCATAAGGTGTCACTTATAGAGGGAATGTAAAAACCGTTACACTTGAACTGAATTACAAAACAGAACAGAGTGACACATGCAGAAAACACACTATGGCTGCTTAACGGGAAAGGGGAGGTGGGGAGATACATAAAACAAGAGTTTCAAATTAGATCAGATACCGTTCCATAAACCCAATATGTAACAGACAAGACCTACTCCTTGCTCAGAGAACTGGACTCAACACGCCCGATTCACCGCACAAGAATATATCTGACTAGTAATAATCTTAAAACCTATGTATTGATATCTCTCTGTTAGTGTGTCAAGTGGGTGTCAAGCGGCATAAACACAGCCGTGAAAAGCACCTAAACCCCATTATAAAAATAAATTACTTTTAAAAACCCATGAAACAAAGACAGGGAAAGAGAGAGAAATTCTTACACAATTCGTTCAGGGTCTGTGATGCAACCTGGAGTGACCATATCTAGACCCACAGCTGGATGAGACATAAGGGTGGACACTCTTGGGGCTGAGAGGTTTGGTGAGGTTGGGTGAGCAAACACAGACCCTTTAAAGTAATACTGCGTGGTACCCATCGCATGGGTCCCAAATCTCCAGGTTCAAGGGCATCTTCCTACATCGAAAACATGCATGAGAAACCCAGAAGATGGTACACTGTGTGATGGGGAAAGGTTTCTAAAACGCACCTCATTTCTCATCTCCTTGTGCTCGGGTTTGCCATTCCAGCCACTTTACTAGCAATCTCCCTACTTGGAGCATCAGCACCTTTAATCTCCTGTTCCGTACAGGTTGCAATTTGTCCTGAGGATGAATGGGAAGACGGGGAACCAATGAGAGACTAGCTCTTGGTGTTGGGACAGGCACAGGTCACTCTATTTTCCCATCAGGAAGAAGAATTAACCACAGGCTCATCCTGCCTCCCGGAACCAGAACAGGGCCTGAAGCCATCCTGCACTTTTGCGGCCAGCTCCCAAAAAAGCGAGTTGTAAAATGGAGATTCAGGGCACTGCAATTCACAAACCTGCAGATTTATAAATGATAACACTCGTCCACAAATATATTGAGGGAAGGCAAAGAAGAGGATTTGAAGTCAAGGCAGAATTGCAGGAAACAGATTTTAGGAGGTAGATTCGAATCGCCTTTAAAGCACATGAAAAGTGGCAAAACGTTGACAATGATGCCCTTGGCCAAAAAGGGCGTATGCGTTTTTACCTGAATATATTCAGGAAAAAACGCATACGCCCTTTTTGGCCAACCAGGCAACCTGGAAAGGCAAATCAGCGCTACAAAGAAGTCTCGCTTCCCATCGGTCAAAAGGGCCATGCTGAAAAAAGTTTTAAAACGAGAAATGCAGGACAGGCCATGGAGAAATGGGAGCCTTGCTACACTGATGGGCGGGATGTAAATTGCCAACAGCCACTCTGGAGAAGGGTACGGTGTGTCCTGAAACAGCTAAAAAACACAGCTTAGAGAGCATAGGGCACTTCCACGCATGGGGGTATAAAGTGGGAAAATTAAAAATCAGCAAGACACAAGCACTCCAAAGTTTAGGGCTGCTCTGTTGCCAAGGACCTCCACTTCATCCCACCTTAAATATCCCTGGAAAGAGAAAAATGGATAAAGAAGTTGTGGTAATTATGTACAATGGAATATCACTCATCCATGAAATCAATGTCATAAGGCTAGTAGCAGCATGATGAGTGGATTTAGGTACGACGATTCTAAGTGAAATAAGTCACACAGAAAAGGTCATTTCTCATAAGTTATCACTTATAGAGGGAATGTAAAAACCGTTACACTTGAACTGAATTACAAAACAGAACAGAGTCACACATGCAGAAAACACACTATGGCTGCTTAACGGGAAAGGTGAGGTGGGGTGATACATAAAACAAGGGTTTCAAATTAACTCAGATACCGTTCCTTAAACCCAATATGTAATAGACAAGACCTATTCCTTGCTCAGGAAATGGACTCTACACCCCCTATTAACCGCAAAAGGATATATCTGACTAGTAAGAATCTTAAAACCTGTGTATTGATATATCACTGTAAATGTGTAAAGTGGCATAATCACAGGAGTGAAAAGCAGCTATACCGCATCATAAAAATAAATTACTTTTAAAACCCCATTGAACAAAGACACTGAAAAAGAGAGAAATTCTTACAGAATTCGTTCAGGGGCTTTGATGCCACCTGGATTGACCATATCTAGACCCACAGCTGGATGAGACATATGGGTGGACACTCTTGGGGCTGAGAGGTTTGGTGAGGTTGGATGAGCAAACGCAGACCCTTAAAATAATACTGCGAGTTACCCGTCCTATGGGTCCCTAATCTCCAGGTTCAAGGGCATCTTCCTACATCGAAAACATGCATGAGAAACCCAGAAGATGGTACAGCGTGTGATGGCGAAAGGTTTCTAAAACGCACCTCATTTCTCATCTCCTTGTGCTAGGGTTCCCCATTCCAGTCGCTTTACTAGCAATTTCCCTACTTGGAGCATCAGAACATTTAACCTCCTGTTCCGTACAGATGGCAATTTGTCCTGAGGGTGAACGGGAATAGGGGCAACCAATGAGAGACTAGCTCTAGGTGTTGGAACAGGCACAGGTCACTCTATTTTCCCATCGGGAAGAAAAATTAAACATAGGCTCAGCCTTCCCCCCGGAACCAGAATAGGGCCTGAAGCAATCCTGTGCTTCTGCAGTCAGCTCCCTAAAAAGCGAGTTGAAAAATGGGGGTCAGGGGCACTGCAATTCACAAACCTGCAGAGTTATAAATGATAACTCTCATCCACAAATATATTGAGGGAAGGCAGCGAAGAGGATTTGAAAGCAAGGCAGAATTGTCGGAAACAGATTTCAGAAGGTAGATTCGAATCGCCTTTAACGCACATGAAAAGAGGCAAAACGTCGACAATGATGCCCTTGGCCAAAAGGGCGTATGCGGTTTTTCCTGAATATATTCAGGAAAAAACGCACACGCCCTTTTTGGCCAACCAAGTAACCTGGATATGCAAATCAGCGGTACAAAGAAGTATCGCTTCCATTTGGTCAAATGTGCCATGCTGAAAAAACTGAACAAACCAGAAATGCAGGACAGGCCATGGAGAAAGGGGAGCCTTGCTCTTTTGATGGACGGGATGTAAATTGCCAACAGCCACTCTGGAGAAGTGTACGGTGTGTCCTGAAACTTCTAAAAAACACAGCTTAGAGAGCATAGGGCACTTCCACTCATGGGTGTATAAATTGGGAAAACAAAAAATCAGCAGGACACAGGCACCCCAAAGTTTAGGGCTACTCTGTTGACAGGATCCTCCACTTCATTCCACCTTAAATATCCAAGGAAAGAGAAAAATGGATAAAGAATTTGTGTTCCTTATGTACAATGGAATATCATTCAACCATGAAATCAATGTCATAAGGCTAGTAGCAGCAGGAGGAGTGGATTTAGGTACGACGACTCTAAGTGAAATTAGTCACACAGAAAAAGACACTTATCATAAGATATCACTTATAGAGAGAATGTAAAATCCGTTACACTTGAACTGATTTACAAAATAGAACAGAGTCACACATGCAGAAAACACACGATGGCTGCTTAATGGGAAAGGTGAGGTGAGGTAATGCCTATAACAAGGGTTTCAAATTAGCTCAGATACCATTCCATAAACCAAATATGTAATAGACAAGACCCACTCCATGCTCAGAGAACTGAACACAACACCCGCTATTCACCGCATAAGAATATATCTGACTAGTAAGAATCTTAAAATATGTATTGATATCTCTCTGTAAGTGTGTCAAGTGTCTGTAAAGCGTCATAAACACAGCCGTGAAAAGCAGCCAAACCCCATTATAAAAATAAATTACTTTTAAAAACCCATGAAAAAAGACAGTGAAAGAGCAAGAAATACTTACACAATTCGTTCAGGGGCAGTGATGCAAACTGGATTTACCATATCTAGACCCACAGCTAAATGAGACATAAGGGTGGACACTCTTGGGGCTGAGAGGTTTGGTGAGGTTGGGTAAGCAACCGCAGACCCTTCACAGTAATACTGCGTGGTACCCATCCCAAGTGTCCCAAATCTCCAAGTCCAATGGCGTCTTCCTACCTCGAAAACATGCAAGAGAAACCCAGATGATGGTACACCGTGTGATGGGGAAAGGTTTCTAAAACGTACCTCATTCCTCATCTCCTTGTGCTTGGGTTCGCCATTCCAGCCGCTATACTAGCAATCTCACTACTTGGAGCATCAGCACCTTTAACCTCTTGTTCCGTACAGTTTGCAATTTGTCCTGAGGGTGAACGGGAAGAGGGGGAATCAATGAGAGACTAGCTCTAGGTGTTGGAACAGGCACAGGTCACTCTATTTTCCCATCGGGAAGAAGAATTAAACATAGGCTCTGCCTTCCCTCCGGAACCACAATAGTGCCTGAAACAAACCTGCGCTTTTGCGGAGAGCTCCCAAAAAAGCGAGTTGAAAAATGGAGCTCAAGGGCACAGCAATTCACAAACCTGCAGAGTTATAAATGATAACACTCATTCACAAATATATTGAGGGAAGGCAACGAAGAGGATTTGAAAGCAAGGCAGAATTGCAGGAAACAGATTTCAGGAGGTAGATGCGAATCGCCTTTAAAGCACATGAAAAGCTGCAAAACGTGGACAATGATGCCCTTGGCCAAAAAGGGCGTATGCGTTTTTTCCTGAATATATTCAGGAAAAAACGCATACGCCCTTTTTGGCCAACCAAGCAACCTGGAAAGGCAAATCAGCGCTACAAAGAAGTCTCGCTTCCCATCGGTCAAAAGGGCCATGCTGAAAAACGTGTAAAATCCAGAAATGCAGGACAGACCATGGAGAAATGTGAGCCTTGCTATGCTCCTGGGTGGGATGTAAATTGCCAACAGCCACTCTGGAGAAGTGTACAGTGTGTCCTGAAACATCTAAAAAACACAGCTTAGAGAGCATAGGGCACTTCCACGCATGGGGTATAAATCGGGAAAATGAAAAATCAGCAAGATACAGGCACCCCAACGTTTAGGGGTACTCTGTTGACAAGGACCTCCACTTCATTCTACCTTAAATATCCAGGAAAGAGAAAAATGGATAAAGAAGTTGTGGTCCTTATGTACAATGGAATATCATTCAGCCATGAAATCAAAGTCATAATGCTAGTAGCAGCATGATGAGTGGATTTAGGTACGACGATTCTAAGTGAAATAAGTCACACAGAAAACGGCACTTATCATAAGATATCACTTATAGAGGGAATGTAAAAACCGTTACACTTGAACTGAATTACTAAACAGAACAGAGTCACATATTTAGAAAACAGACTATGGCTGCTTAACGGGAAAGCTGAGGTGGGGTGATACATAAAACAAGAGTTTCAAATTAGCTCAGATACTGTTCCATAAACCCAATATGTAATAGACAAGACCTACTCCTTGCTCAGTGAAGTGGACGCAACACCCCCTATTTAACGAAGAAGAATATATCTGACTAGTAAAAATCTTAAAACCTATGTATTGATATCTCTCTGTAAGTGAAAGAAGTGGATGTAAAGTGGCATAAACACAGCAGTGAAAATCAGGTAAACCCCATTATAAAAATAAATTACTTTAAAAAACCCAAAAAACAAAGAGAGTGATAGAGGGAGAAATTTTTACATAATTCGTTCCGGGGCTGTGATGCAACCTGGTGTGACCATATCTAGACCCACAGCTGGATGAGAAATAAAGCTGGACACTCTTGGGTGTGAAGGTCTCTTTCCCTAGTTACCAGATTGGGGAACGTAGAAAGGCTGCCACCCTCTTGCCGTTACCTGTAAAAGCAGCTTTAAAACCTGTGCTAATGGTCACTTCATATGAACAAGTACTTCAGGGCTGTAAATGAAACCTGCCCTCAAAATGTCTTGACGGAGGTAATGGCCAAAAATTTTCAAAATGTGACACTTACTTTAAGAAAACACTTTGAACAACTAAGCTGTAATCACAGTTTGATAAATAAAAAGGGCATGCTTTAAAGCTCCATTTCAACAGATTATGGGACACATGCAAATTCAACCACAGAGAGGTATCAGCTCACACCTGTTAGAATAACCATCAGCAAGAAAACTACAAACAATAAATATTGAAGGTGTTTTGGAGAAATGCATACCCTCAATTTTAAGTGGGACGTAACCTGGAAAGAGCCACTAATGAACACTGAATGGTGGTGCCTTTAAAACGTACACACTGCGCTACCATATGATACAGCAAGCCCACTCCTTGGCCTATAACATAAGAAGATAGAACTGGAAAGACACAGGCAAGCAAATGTGCATTGAAGCAGTATTACAATAGCCAAGACATGGAGGCAACCAGAAAGTCCATCAACAGGTGCGTGGCCAAAGAAGAACTGGTACACGTACAGATGGACTATTAGCCAGGGAAAAAAATGAAACAATGCCATTTGCAGCACCATGTATGATTCTTGAGGTAATCAGGCAAATTGTACTAAGTCAGAAAGCAAAAGACACATATCCTATAATATCACTTATAGGTCTTAGCTAAAAATTGATACCAATGAAGATATTTCCACAGAGAAATGCAATCACAGGTTCATTAAACAAACTTATGGTTCACCAAATGGAAAGGTGTGAGGATTGGAGACATTAGGATATTGGGGTTAAGATAGATATAGAAACACATGTGAAATATGTAATCACCAAAGACCTACGTAATACCAAGACAAGACTACTCAACATTGTATCATAACCTACATGGGAAAATGATCCAAAGAAGAATAGATATATGTATATGTTTAAAAGAACCACATCTTGCACACCTAGAAGAAACAAAACATTTTAATTACACTTGCTCTGACAAAAAATAAAAATTAAATTAAAAAAAGAACAAGAAGTAATGAGACATAAACTTAAGGGACTTTTTGCTGGCACATTGCATTCTAATTTACAATCAGAACATGACTTCCATTAAGGCTCTGTCATCACTAATAAAGCAGCTTTATAAGCAATGTTGAAGGTAGCTTAAAAGAAGTCTCACTAATTATTGATAGTAACAAGGAAACAAAGAAAAGTAAAAATCTCACTGCAAAAAGTATACATAGGGTAAGGATAGTAGATCAAACACTTATTAAACTTCTGTAAAGAATAAAAGACAACAGTCGTATGTTTTTTTAAAAAGAGAGGGCCCAAATAAATCTGAAATGAAAGAGATGATGTTACAACAGACACCACAGAAATACAAAGGATCCTAAGATACACACAGGGTAACTCAGGGCTCAGACTGGACAGAGCCCACTCTTCAGTCCCCTGTACATGACTTACAGGAGCCTCAGGAACTGAGGAGGGGCTCCCTGAGGAGAGGCTCAAGATAGAATATGGTAGGCATTAACATGACTGCATTCATCTTAAACATGCCTGAACTACATTCACACGAGATGATTTTGTCCTGTATGTACATCGGCACCTCTAGTTGGAACTGCAGATCTTTGGCTTCAACACCTCTACTGACAACATTAGTGTCACCTGCTGTGGACCGTCTCCTATAGGATTTCTAGAATCAGAAAACATCGAAGCTTCACAGGACCCAGAGTCTGTGCGACTCCACACAGAGAATCAGAGTCTCAACTCCACTCAGATACTCCACTCTTGGAAGGCACACACAAAGTAGTGTGCACATCAGGACCCAGGGGAAGGAGCAGTGACCCCGTAGGAGAATGACCAGAATTACCTGCTACTTTTAGAGGGTCTCCTGCAGAGGCAGGTGGTGTCTGTGGCTGTGGCTCACCATGAGGACAACGACACTGGCAGCAGAAGTTCTGGGAAATACTCCTTGGTGTGAGCCCTCCCAGAGTCCGCCATTAGCCCCACCAAGAGCAAGGTAGGCTCCAGTGCTGGGTCGCCTCAGGCCAAACAACCAACAGGGAGGGAACCCAGCCCCATGCATCAGCAGACAAGCAGATTAAACTTTTTATTAAAGTTTTATTTAATCCGTAGACAAGCAGATTAAAGCTCTGTCCACCAAAGCAACACCCAGCTCTACCCACCACCAGTCCCTCCCATCAGGAAGCTTGCACAAGCCTCTAAGATAGACTCATCCACCAGAGAGAAGACAGCAGAAGCAATAAGAACTACAATTCTGCAGCCTGTGGAAGGAAAACCACATTCACAGAAAGATAGACAAAATGAAAAGACAGAGGACATTATACCAGATCAAGGAACAAGATAAAACCCCAGAAAAAAAATGAAATGAGGTGGAGATAGGGAACCTTCCAGAAAAAGAATTCAAAATAATGATAGTGAAGTTGAGCCAAGACCTTGGAAAAAGAAAGGAGGCAAAGATCGAGAAGACGCAAGAAATGCTTAACAAAGACCTAGAAGAATTAAGGAACAAACACCTAGAAGAATTAAAGAACAAACAAACAGAGGTGAACAATGGAATAACTGAAATGAAAAATACACTAGAAGGAATCAGTAGCAGAATAACTGTGGCAGAAGAACGGATAAGTGACCTGGAAGACAGAAAGGTGGAAATCACTGCCATGGAACAGATTAAAGAAAAAGAATGAAAATAAATGAAGACACCCTAAGAGTCCTCTGGGACAACATTAAACGCAACAACATTCGCATTATAGGGGTCCCAGAAGGAGAAGAGAGAGAGAAAGGACCTGAGAATATATTTGAAGAGATTATGGTCAAAAACTTCCCTAGCATGGGAAAAGAAATAGCCACCCAAGTCCAGAAGCACAGAGTGTCCCAGGCAGGATAAACCAAAGGAGAAAAATGACAAGACACATAGTAATCAAATTGACAAAAATTAATGACAAAGAGAAATGATTGAAAGCAGCAAGGGAAAAATGACAAATAACATACAAGGGAACTCCCATAAGGATAACAGCTGATTTCTCAGTAGAAAATCTACAAGCCAGAAGGAAGTGGCATGATAAATTTAAAGTGATGAAAGGGAAGAACCTACAACCAAGAGTACTCCACCCTGCAAAGAGCTCATTCAGATTTGATGGAGAAATCAAAAGCCTTACAGACAAGCAAAAGCTAAGAGAATTCAGCACCATGAAACCAGCTCTACACCAAATGCTGAAGGAACTTCTCTAAGTGGGAAACACAAGAGAAGAAAAGGACCCACCAAGACAAACCTATAACAATTAAGAAAATAGTACTAGGAACATACATATCGATAATTACCTTAAAGGTGAATGCACTAAATGTTCCAACCAAAAGACACAGGCTCGCTGAATGGATACAAAAACAAGACCCATATATATGCTGTCTACAAGAGATCCATTTCAGAGCTAGGGACACATACAGACTCAAAGTGAGGCGATGGAAAAATATATTCTATGCAAATGAAAATCAAAAGAAAGCTGGAGTAGCAATACTCATATCAGATAAAATAGACTTTAAAATAAAGAATGTTACAAGAGACAAGGAAAGACACTACATAATGGTCAAGGGATCAATCCAAGAAGAAGATATAACAATTATAAATATATATGTACCCAAAATAGGAGCACCTCAATGTATAAGGCAACTGCTAACAGCTATAAAAGAGGAAATCGACAGTAACACAATAATAGCGGGGGACTTTAACAGCTGATTTACACCAGTGGAGATCAGCCAGACAGAAAATTAATAAGGAAACACAAGCTTTAAATGACACAATAGACCAGATAGAGTTAATTGATATTTATAGGACATTCCATCCAAAAGCAGCAGATTACACGTTCTTCTCAACTGCACACGGAACATGCTCCAGGATAGATCACATCTTGGGTCACAGATAAAGCCTCAGTAAATTTAAGAAAAGTGAAATCATATCAAGCAGCTGTTCCGACCACAATGCTATGAGATTAGAAATCAATTACATGAAAAAAAAAAAAGAAATCAATTACATGGAAAAAAACGTAAAAAACACAAACACATGGAGGCTAAACAATACGTTAATAAATAACCAAGGGATCACTTAGGAAATCAAAGAGGAAATCAAAAACTACCTAGAGACAAATGACAACAAAAACACGATGATCCAAAACCTATGGGATGCAGCAAAAGGAGTTCTAAGAGGGAAGTTTATAGCAATACAAGCCTACCTCAAGAAACAAGAAAAATCTCAAATAAATAATCTAACCTTACACCTAGAGGAACTAGAGAAAGAAGAACAAAACCCAAAGTTAGTAGAAGGAAAGAAATCATAAAGATCAGAGCGGAAATAAATGAAATAGAAACAAAGAAAACGAAAGCAAAGATCAATAAAACTAAAAGCTGGTTCTTTGAGAAGATAAGCAAAAATGATCAACATTTAGCCAGACTCCAGAAAAAGAGGGAGAGGACGCAAATCAACAAAATTAGAAGTGAAAAAGCAGAAGTTACAACAGACACCACAGGAATACAAAGCATCCTAAGAGACTACTACAAGCAACTCTAGGGCAATAAAATGGACAATCTGGAAGAAATGGGCAAATTCTTAGAAAGGGATAACCTTCTAAGACTGAACCAGGAAGAAATAGAAAATGTGAACAAACCTATCGCAAGCAATGAAATTGAAACTGTGATTAAAAATCTTCCAACAAACAAAAGTTCAGAACCAGATGGCATCACAGGTGAATTCTATCAAACATTTAGAGAAGAGCTAACACCCAACCTTCTCAAATTCTTCAAAACAATTGCAGGGGAAGGAACACTCCCAAACTCATTCTATGAGACCACCATCACCCTGATACCAAAATCAGACAGAGATACTACAAGGAAAGAAAATTATAGACCAATATCACTGATGAATATAGATGTAAAAATCCTCAACAAAATACTAGCAAACAGAATCGAACAACACATTAAAAGGATCATACACCATGATCAAGTGGGGTTTATCCCAGGGATGCAAGGATTCTTCAATATACACAAATCAATGTGATACACCATATTAACAAATTGTAGAATAAAACCATATGATCATCTCAATAGATGAAGGAAAAGATTTTGAGAAAATTCAACACTCATTTACGATAAAAACTCTGCAGAGTGTGGGCATAGAGGGAAACTACCTCAACATAATAAAGGCCATATATGACAAACCCACAGCAAACAGCATTCTCAATGGTGAAAAACTGAAAGCGTTTCCTCTAAGATCAGGAACAAGACGAGGATGTCCACTCTCACCACTGCTATTCAACATAGTTTTGGAAGTCCTAGCCATGGCAATCAGAGAAGAAAAAGAAATAAAAGGAATACAAAAAGGAAAAGAAGAAGTAAAATTGTCACTGTTTGCAGATGACATGATATCATAGATAGAGAATCCTAAAGATGCCACCAGAAAACCACTGGAGCTAATCAATGAATTTGGTAAAGTTGCAGGATACAAAATTAATGCACAGAAATTGCTTGCATTCCTATACACTAACAATGAAAGATCAGAAAGAGAGATTAAGGAAACAATCCCATTACCACTGCAACAAAAAGAATAAAATACCTAGGAATAAACCTACCTAAGGAAGTAAAAGACCTGTACTCAGAAAACTATAAGACACTGATGAAAGAAATCAAAGATGATATAAACAGATGGAGACATATACCATGTTCTCGGATTAGAAGAATCAATATTGTGAAAATGACTATACTACCCAAAGCAATCTACATATTCAATGCAATCCCGATCAAAATACCTTTGGCATTTTCTACAGAACAAGAAAAAAAAATCTTAAAATTTGTAGGGAGACACAAAAGACCCTGGATAGCCAAAGCAGTCTTGAGGGGGAAAAAAAAGAGCTGGAGGAATCAGACTTCCAGACTTCAGACTATATTACAAAGCTACAGTAATCAAGATATTATGGTACTGACAGAAAAACAGAAATATAGGTCAATAGAACAGGATAGAAAGCACAGAGATAAACCCACGTACCTATGGTTCACTAATCTATGACAAAGGAGGCAAGGGTATACAATGGAGAAAAGACAGTGTCTTCAGTAAGTGGTGCTGGGAAAACTGGACAGTTACATGTAAAAGAATGAAATTAGTACACTCCCTAACACCATACACAAAAGTAAACTCAAAATGCATTAGAGACCTAAATATAAGACCAGCCACTATAAAACTCTTAGAGGAAAACATAAGCAGAACAGTCTATGACATAAATCACAGCAAGATCCTTTTTGACCCACCTCCTAGAGAAATGGAAATAAAAACAAAAATTAAAAAATGGGACCGAATGAAACATAAATTCTTTTGCACAGCAAAGGAAAACATTAGCAAGATGAAAAGACAACCATCAGAATGGGAGAAAATATTTTCAAATGAAGCAAATGGCAAAGGATTAATCTCCAAAAAGCAGCTCATGTAGCTCAATATCACAAAACCAAACAACCCAATCCAAAAATGGGCAGAAGACCTAAATAGACATTTCTCCAAAGAAGATATACAGGTTGCCAACAAACACATGAAAGGATGCTGAACATCACTAATCATTAGAAAAATGCAAATCAAAACTACAGTGAGGTATCACCTCACACCAGTCAGATTGGCCATCATCAAAAAATCTACCAACAATAAATGCTGGAGAGGCATTTATTGGAGCAAAGGGAACCCTCTTGCACTGTTGGTGGGAATGTAAATTGATATAGCCACTAGGGAGAACGGTATGGGGGTTCCTTAAAAACTAAAAATAGAACTACCATACAACCCAGCAAACCCACTCCTGGACATTTACCCTGAGAAAACCATAATTCAAAAAGAGTCATGTACCACAATGTTCACTGTAGCTCTATTTACAATAGCCAGGACATGGAAGCAACCTAAGTGTCCAACAACAGATAAATGGATAAAGAAGATGTGGCACATATATACAATGGAACATTATTCAGCCATAAAAAGAAACGAAATTGAGTTATTTTTAGTGAGGTGGATGGATCTAGAGTCTGTCCTACATAGTGAAGTAAGTCAGAAAGAGAAAAACAAATACCGTATGCTAACACATATATATGGAATCTAAAAAAAAAAGTTTATGAAGAACCTAGGGGCAGGAAAGGATTAAGGACACAGACGTAGAGAAAGGACTTGAGGACATGGGGAGAGGGAAGGGTAAGCTGGGACAAAGTGAGAGAGTGGTATGGACAAATATACACTACCAAATGTAAAATTGATAGCTACTGGGAAGCAGCCACATAGCACAGGGAGATCAGCTCTGTGCTTTGTGACCACCTAAAAGGGTGGGATAAGGGAGTGAGAGGGAGGTGCAAGAGGTAGGGGATATGGTGTTATATGTATACGCAGAGCTGATTCACTTTTTTATACAGCAGAAACTAACACACAATTGTAAAGCAATTATACTCCAATAAAGATGTAAAAGAAAAAAAAAAAAAGAAAGCCCAGAGATAAACCTACACACCTATGGCCCACTAATCTATGACAAAGGAGGCAAGGGTATACAAAGGAGAAAAGACAGTCTCTTCAATAAGTGGTGCTGGGAAAAATGGACAGCTACATGTAAAAGAATGAAATTAGAACACTCCCTAACACCATACACAAAAAATAAACTCAAAATGGATTAGAGACCAAAATGTAAGACCGGACTCTATAAAACTCTTAGAGGAAAACATAGGAAGAATACTCTTTGACATAAATCACAGCAAGATCTTTTTTGATCCACCTTGTAGAGTAATGGAATAAAAAATAAATAAACATATGGGAGCAAATGAAACCTAAAAGCTTTTGCAAAGCAAAGGAAACTACAAACAAGACGAAAAGACAACCCTCACAATGGGAGAAACTATTTGCAAATGAATCAATGGACAAAGGAGTAATCTCCAATGTATATAAACAGCTCATGCAGCTCAACAGTAAAAAAACAAACAACCCAATCCAAAAATGGGCAGATGATGTAAATAGACATTTGTCCCAAGAAGACATACAGATGACTAAGAAGCACATGAAAAGCTGCTCAACATCACTAATTATTAGAGAAATATAAACCAAAACTACAATGAGGTATCACTTCACACGAGTTAGAATGGGCATCATCAGAAAATCTACAAGCAACAAATGCTGGAGAGGGTGTGGAGAAAAGGGAACCCTCTTACACTATTTGTGGGAATGTAAATTGATACAGTCACTATGGAGAACAGTATGGAGGTTCCTTAAAAAACTAAAAATAGAATTACCATATGACCCAGCAATCCCACTACTGGCCATATACCCAGAGAAAACCATAATTCAAAAAGACATATTCACCACAATATTCATTGCAGCACTATTTATAATAGCCAGGTCATGGAAGCAACTTAAATGCCCATAGACAGACGAACAGAAAAGATGTGCTACATGTATAAAATGGAATTTTACTCAGCCATAAAAAGGAATGAAATTGGGTCATTTGTAGAGACGTGGATAGATCTAGAGACTGTCATACAGAGTGAAGTAAGTCAGAAAGAGAAAACAAATATCGTATATTAATGCATACATGGGGAACCTAGAAAAATGGTAAAGATGAACCGGTTTGCAAGGGAGAAATAGAGACACAGATGTAGAGAACAAATGTATGGACACCAAGGGGGGAAAGTGGCAGGGTGGTGGTGGTGGGATGAATTGCGAGCCTGGGATTGACATATATACACTTATATGTATAAAATAGATAACCAATAAGAGCCTGCTGTATAAAAAAAAAATAAATTCAAAAATTAAAAAATAAATAATACTTAAAGAAATAAAACAGAAAAAAAAGTTCTGTCCTTCCCATAGACGTATTTATATGAATGAATTATTTCCATGCTTATATCCATAAATACAAAATGAGGAATAAAACTTACCTTGAACCAAAAAAGAAAAAAAAAAAAAAAAACAGAACCCACTGGTCATACAGAGGAAAACCCTATCAGGGCACTTGCTCCAGTGGTAAACAATTCTGAAGTTGGTCACAGGTGGGGAATCATCTCCCATGCAGCCAGCAGCCCCCACACGAGGAGCGTCCTCATTGCAAAGCTGGGGGACCGTGAGGAGGCGTCTCTGAGTAAACGTGAGCTGAGCCCCAGGCCAGCTGCTGCTGAACTTTTCCAACCCTTCCCAGGTAAAACACCTGAATGTGTGCAAAGACTTTAAAAACTAGAGGAAGGGGCTTGGAGTCACACCAGTGACAGCACGCAGGCCGACGTGGTGCCTGCAGGCCAGCCAGGATGGTCCTGGCCCCGGGTGCTCGTCTGGAAGCTTTCCATTTCCCTGCCTGAGGTACCCCTCCTGTCCCGGCCCCCACTGCTTTTTTCCTTCCTCACCTCTGCCCGGGGAGAAATTCCAGCAGCAAGTATGGGTGACACATCCTCTTCTTTAGCAGGTGGCAGCCCGGCAACTCCTGCAGAAAGTCCAGCAGAGCCCCAGTCACACCGGGCCACTCATAGAGCCGTGGGCCCTACTCCCTCCCACCAGCCCAACCCCGAGACTGCTGACGGGGCAGAGAATATGGCGTCAGGCACAGCTGCAGAGGCTTTTGCTGCCTGGAGGGGTGTTTATATTGACCTCAACCCAGGCACACCTGGGAAGGGCTGGCCGGCCGGGTCAGGCTGCCCAGGTCAGCCAATCCTCGCCCCTCAGGGGCTCAGAGTTGCAGAGAATGGGCCTTGCTGCACCGGCCAGATCCAAGGAACAGGTGTAGGGTCCCGAGAGTCAGGATAGATAAGGGGCGGCAGCCCTGGCTTGTTTTCTAATCATTTTATCTGGTCCATGAGTGGGAGACAACTTCAAGAAGACCCTCTGCTAATGAGAGGAACCCAGGAGTCAGGGAGAGGAGGGGTGGTGGGTGGAGACAGAGGCCTGGTGCCCCAGCTGCAGTGGAAGCCCCTGGAAGACCAGGCAGAGGGAGGCTGCACAGAGTGAAGCCTAGGGTCACAGACCTGTTGGAGCTGCTGTTTGTTAGTTCAAGCTCTGCTCTGAGGTGCTCTGTGTCAGCTCTGAGTGACAGGTGTGCTGGGGGTGCTCTGCAATGAGGGCTATGTGCACGGATCCTGTGTGCCCAGCCCTGCCGGGGTACCTGTCCACGGGAGCTCCATATCCAGGGAGGGGCCTGCCAACGAGAGCCCCGTGGGCTGCTGCGTACCTGCCCAGGTGAGCTCCATATCCTGGGAGGGGCCTGACCATGAGGGCCCCATGGGCTGCTGGGTACCTGCCCAGGTGAGCTCCATATCCTGGGAGCGGCCTAACCACCAGAGCCCCGTGGGCCGCTGGGTACCTGCCCAGGTAAGCTCCATATCCTGGGAGGGGCCTGACCACAAGAGCCCCGTGGGCTGCTGGGGACCTGGTAGAGGACGCCAGGACAGTCAGTGAAGCCACAGAGGATATACATCTAGTAGTTCCTAATTCCTACACCCTGCTGGTCATTCTACCATCCACCAGGACATGGTATTCTGTATTAGACTTCAATGATGCCTTCTTCTGTATTCCATTACTCCCAGAGTCACAAGAAATTTTGGCTGTGAGTGGCAGGACTCAACATACAACAAAAACAATACTGCTGGGCCGTCCTGCCCCAGGGGTTCAAAAATTCCCACACCATCTTTGGGGAAACGTTAGCTAAAGACCTAAAAGATCTACCTCTGGAGAAGGGAACCCTCCTTCAATATGCAGATGACATTCTGATCACCAGCCCGACTAAGGAGGCCTCTGAACTACCTAGCCAATAAAAGATAGAAGGTGTCCAAGGAAAAGGCTCAAATATCACAAACTAAAGTGGCCTTCCTGGGCTTCATTCGCACAGAAGGTCGGAGAAGCCCACCCCAGGAAAGGGAAGAAGCCATTTGCAGCCTCAGCCTTCCTGAAACTAGAAGACAGCTTAGGGGTTCCTGGGGAGACCGGGGTTTGCTGCATCTGGATCCCTAACTAGAGTCTAATAGCTGGGCCTCTATATGAAACACTGAAAGGAAAAGATGATGATCCTTTTGAATAGAATCCAGAAGCGGCCTTTCAAGAATGGAAAGAGCAGTCAATTCAGACCCTGGCCCTGGACCTCCCTAAGTTAGCTAAACCCTTTGACCTTTACATTCCTGGTCCAAGGCGAATCGCCCTTGGAGTATTAGTGCAAAAACTGGGACCACTTGAAATGGAACAATGCAAGAATGCCCTCCAGGCATTGGCCAGCCACCCCATCCGACCAGGATACTGGGGGTATCTAAAAACCTGGAAATCAGCAGCCCGCAAGGCCAGCTCCCTCCTAAGGGAAAAGGACGCCACTTGGTGATCCTAACCACCCACCATGCCCTGAAGTTGCAGGGATTGCTCCGTGGGCACAATGACCTCGAGTGAGGAGGCCCTCCAACACCAACCTCCAGAGAGACAACCTGGGGCAATGGGCCCCCATGACGACTCGTGTGACCATCACTTGACCTGGAGCTTCTCTCAGAAAACAACAAGAGTGTGCCCCTAAAGAGCTGACTATTGCTTACAGGACTTACTGCACCCAGAGCGGAGCTAATAAACTTGGCAGGGGAACCGTAAATAACGCTGCCACCATAGAAAAGCCTACAGACACCGTGGTGACGGGGGCTAATGAGACCGGCTGTACTCCTGGCTACTTCAAAAGGCCATTGACTGAGTGGCCGTCATGGTCCTGGATCACCACCGGCCCTGGAATGTCTGGGAGTTGAGCAAGCAGGGCTCTGACACCTGGTGCTGTTTGTACGTTAATTCAGTTGGCCTAACTGAAGAAAGCGCAGACTACTGGTCAGAGCATCTAGGCTGGCAGAAACCGTCAGCCTAAGGGGGCCGAACCAATGTGGAGCAGGGTAAAACCGCCCACCCCCTCAGCGTCTCTGCACATCTCTTTCCTGGACCCTTAAAGGTCATTAGAATCTATAAAACTTCCAATGCTGGTGCTCAGGCAGACGAGCAGTGAGGGAGGAGGCCTGCGGACAATCAACCTCACCTGGAGGCTGCTGGGGAGAAGTCCTGCCCCTCCCCCCGGGTATGAGGACACCCAACTCAGCACGAAGCATTTACAGAAGACGTGTCTGCACCCTCAGCGCCCCAAGAATGAGGAATGGGACAAAAGGCAGAGGAGGGCTTTGTCACTGGCAAAGCCCATTAAAAATTCCTGGGAGATAAAAATAGAATCTGGGCAATAAAATAAAGTCTAACCATTTTTTCCTTTGTGCTTTGTCTAATTTCACTTGCTCCTAGGTTTCCACATGCAGAGGTCCCACACCCGACACTTCAGACCCGATTTCCTAGTGCAAAATGGCTGGGCCGACACCTCAGCTCGTGGGGCCCCGTGCAGACTCTGCGACATAGAGCCTGAGCTCCAGGCAACCCAGCCCTCGAGAGCTCCGCCCCCTCCCTCCCGCTGATGCTGACAGGATCCCTACACAGCAGCCCAGCCCACAACCCGCAGGGGAGCACACACTATCACCTCTCCATTCTCTGATCAAAATATAAAGATTTCCTTTGCTTCTGAACCAAAGTCAGTCTCGATCTGTTGGCTCCAATGACACTGTGCAGGGAGACCCTTGTTGGGGCCCACTCTGCAGGATCAGTAACAGAATTTGAGAACATTGTAACTTCAATGAACAGATGTGTGAGCCAAACTGTAATTAACATAGAGCAGTGTATAAGGCTCGTGTAAAATAAGATGTTTCTAACACTTCCATTTGATATTTCCATCACTTTATTATAAGCAAGTTCAGTGGAGGGGTTTGTCTTATTTGTCAGGTCAACAGTAGAGAAATGCAGTGATTTCTTTCCAAGGATGTACATCTAATAATCTTGGTTGAAGTTTAAACCTTGTTTCGAATGATTTTCCATTGAAAATGATACCTGTCTTTCAGCTCCTAGATTTCTGAGAAGTATAAAATCTTATATTTTTTATTACCAAAGGGGAAAGGTGGGAGGAGGGATAAATTAACAGTTTCAGATTAACATATACACACTGCTATGTATAAAATATATCATCAACAAGGAACTACTGTATAGCACAGGGAACTATACTCAATATTTTGTAATGACCCCTGAGGGGAAATAATCTGAAAAACCATAGATATCTATATCGACATCATCTATCAACTACAGATAAAATGGAAACTAAAGGAGGCCGATGGTGAGCGTTTCTGAACCTGAAGACTTCAATCATCTAAAGTTCGGACTCTGCCTATGGCCCAAGTCCCTTAATGAACACACATGTACCAGTAGCTTAAAAATTCCCCAGATTGGAGTTCGGGGAGACACTGATTTGGAAAAATGCCTTGTGTTCTCCTTACATACACGGGACCTTTCCTACAGCTACAACATGCCTGTGACACCCAGAAGATGGAACACGGTTGGATCAGGAAGATTTTGGAAAAGGCACTAAAATTCCTAATTTCCTGGTTGTTGGGTTCACCCCTCCAGCCTTTTTCCTTAAAATCTCCCCACTTGAGGATGTCAGCACCTTCAAAAACCAGTTGCACAGAAATTGGAATTTGTCCAAAGGAAGAAGGGGAAGGAGGAGAAACAAGGAGAGCCAAGCCCTAGATGTTCAAAGAGGCACATGTCACTCTACTTTCCAGTCAGGAAGAAGAATTAAGCAAAGGCTTAGCCTGCAACTGGGAACCAGAGTAGGGCCAAAAGCAAACCAGCGGTTCTGCGGAAAGCTCCCAAAAAAGCGAGTTGAAAAATGGAGCTCAGGGGCCCTGCAATTCACAAACCTGCAGAGTTATAAATAATAACTCTCGTCCACAAATATATTGAGGGAAGACAACGAAGAGGATTTGAAATCAAGGCAGAATTGCAGGAAACAGATTTCAGGAGTTAGATTCGAATCGCCCCTAAAGCACAAGAAAAGCGGCCAAACGTCCACAATGATGCACTTGGCCAAAAAGACAATATGCGTTTTTTTCGGAATAAATTCAGGAAAAAACCCATAGGCCCTTTTTGGCCAACCAAGCAAGCCGGAAATGCAATTCAGCACTACAAAGAAGTCTCACTTCCCATCGGTCAAAAGGTCCTTCCTAAAAAAGTGTAAAAACAAGAAATGCAGGAGAGGCCAGGGAGGAAAGGGAGCCTTGTTACACTGATGGGTGGGATGTAAATTGCCAATGACAACTCTGGAGAAGGGTATGGTGTTTCCTAAAACATCTAAAAAACACAGCTAGAGAGAAAGGGGCACATCCACTCATGGGGGTATAAATTGGGAAAACTAAAAATCAGCAAGACACAGGCACCCCAAAGTTTAGGGCTGCTCTGTTGACAAGAACCTCCACTTCATTCCACCTTAAATGTCCCAGGAAAGAGAAAAATGGATAAATAATTTGTGGTCCTTATGTACAATACAATATCACTCGGGCGTGAAATCAATATCATAAGGCTACTAGCAGCATGATGAGTGCATTTAGGTACGACAATTCTAAGTGAAATAAGTCACACAGAAAAAGACACTTATCATAAGATATCACTAACAGAATGAATGTAAAAACCGTTACACTGAACAGAATTACAAAACAGAACAGAGTCACACATTTAGAAAACACACTATGGTTGCTTAATGGGAAAGGTGAGCTGGGGTGATGCAAAAACAAGGATTTCAAATTAGCTCAGGTAACGTTCCATAAACCCAATATGTAATAGACAAGACTTACTCCTTGCTCAGTGAACTGGACTCAACACTCCCTATTCACCGCACAAGAACATATCTGACTAGTAAGAATCTTAAAACCTATGTATTGATATCTCTCTGTAAGTGTGTCAAGTGGGTGTAAAGCGGCATAAACACAGCAGTGAAAAGCAGCTAAACCCCATTATAAAAACAAACTACTTTTAAAACCCCATGAAACAAAGACAGGGAAAGAGAGCGAAATATGTACACAATTCATTCAGAGGCTGTGATGCAACCTGGATTGATCGTATCTAGACCCACAGCTGGATGAGACATAAAGGTGGACACTCTTGGGGCTGAGAGGTTTGGTGAGGTTGGGTGAGCAAACGCAGACCCTTTAAAATAATACTGCGTGGTACCCATCACATGGGTCCCAAATCTCCAGGTTAAAGGGCATCTTCCTACATCGAAAACATGCATTTGAAACCCAGAATATGGTACACCATGTGAACGGGAAAGGATTCTAAAACGCACCTCATTTCTCACGTCCTTGTGCTCGGATTCGCCATTCCAGCCACTTTAATAGCAATCTCCCTACTTGGAGAATCAGCACCTTTAACCTCCTGTTCCGTACACGTGGCAATTTGTAATGAGGATAAATGGGAAGAGGGAGAACCAATGAGAGACTAGCTCTAAGTTTTGGGACAGGCACAGGTCACTCTATTTTCCCATCAGGAAGAAGAATTAACCACAGGATCAGCTTGCCACCGGAACCAGAATAGGGCCTGAAACCATTCTGAGCTTTTGCGGCCAGCTCCCATAAAAGCGAGTTGAAAAATGGAGCTCAGGGGCACTGCAATTCAAAAAACTGCAGAGATATAAATGATAACTGTCGTCCACAAATATATTGAGGGAAGGCAACGAAGAGGATTTGAAAGCAAGGCAGAATTGCAGGAAAAAGATTTCAAGAGGTAGATGCGAATTGCATTTAAAGCCCATGAAAAGCGGCAAAAGTTCAACAAATATGCCCTTGACCAAAAAGGGTGTATGCGTTTTTTCCTGAATATACTCAGGAAAAAAGCATATGCCCTTTTTGGCTAAGCAAGCAAACTGGAAAGGCAATTCAGTGCTACAAAGAAGTCTCGCTTCCCATCGGTCAAAAGGGCCATGCTGAAAAAAGTGTCAAAACCAGAAATGCAGGACAGGCCATGGAGAAATGGGAGCCTTGCTATGCTGATGGGCGGGATGTAAATTGCCAACAGCCACTGTGGAGAAGTGTACGGTGTGTCCTGAAACATGTAAGAAACACAGCTTAGAGAGCATAGGGCACTTCCACTCATGGGTGTATAATTTGGGAAAACTAAAAATCAGCATGACACAGGCACACCAAAGTTTAGGGCTGCTCTGTTGAAAAGAACGTCCACTTCATTCCACCTAAATATCTCAGGAAAGAGAAAAATGGATAAAGAAGTTCTGATCTATATGTAAAATGGAATATCACACAGCCATGAACTCAATGTCATAAGGGTAGTGGGAGAATCATGAGTGGAGTAAGCTATGACAATTCTAAATGAAATAAGTCACACATAAAACGACACTTATCATAAGATATCACTTATAGAGGGAATGTAAAAATCATTACACTTGAACTGAATTAAAAAAGAATACAGAGTCACACATGCAGAAAACACACTATGGCTGCATAACGGGAAATGTGAGGTGGGGTGATGCATAAAACAAGGGTTTCAAATTAGCTCAGATACCGTTCCTTAATCCCAATATGTTATAGACAAGAAATACTCTTGTTCAGGAAATGGACTCAACACCCCCTATTCACCGCACAAGAATATATCTGACTAGTAAGAAACTTAAAACCCTTGTATTGATATCTCACTGTAAGAGTGTCAAGTGGGTGTAAAGTGGCATAAACACAGCAGTGAAAAGCAGCTACACCCCATTAGAAAAATAAATTACTTTTAAAACCCCATGAAACAAAGACAGTGAAAGAGAGAGAAATTCTTAAAACATTTGTTCAAAGGCTGTGATACAACCTGGATTGACCATATGTAGACACACAGCTGGATGAGACACAAGGGTGGACACTCTTGGGGATGAGAGGTTTGGTGAGGTTAGGTGAGCAAACGCAGATCCTTTAAAATAATACTGCGTGGTACCCATCCCATGGGTCCTAAAACTCCAGGTTCAAGGGCATCTTCCTACATAGAAAACATGCATGGGAAACCCAGAAGATGGTACACCGTGTTATCGGGAAAGGTTTCTAAAACACACCTCATTTCTCATGTCCTTGTGCTCGGATTCGCCATTCCAGCCGCTTTACTAGAAATCTCTCTACTTGGAGCATCAGCTCCTTTAACCTCCTGTTTCGTACAGGTTGCAATTTGTCCTGAGGATGAATAGGATGAGGGGCAACAAATGAGAGACTAGCTCTAGGTGTTCGGAGCGGCACAGGTCACTCTATTTTCCCGTCAGGAAGAAGAATTAACCACAGGCTCAGCCTGCCACCCGGAACCAGTACAGCACCTGAAGCAATCGTGCGCTTTTGCGGACAGCTCCCAAAAAAGTGAGTTGAAAAATGGAGCTCTGGGGCACTGCAATTTACAAAACTGCAGACTTATAAATGACAACTCTCATCCAAAAATATACTGAGGGAAGGCATCGAAGAGGATATGAAATCAATTCAGAATTGCAGGAAACAGATTTCAGGAGGTAGATGCGAATCGCCTTTAAAGCACATGAAAAGCGCCAAAACGTTGACAATGATGCCCTTGGCCAAAAACGGCGTATGCGTTTTTTCCTGAATATATTCAGGAGAAAACGCATACGCCCTTTTTGGCCAACCAAGCAACCTGGAAAGGCAAATCAGCGCTACAAAGAAGTCTCGCTTCCCATCGGTCAAAAGGGCCATGCTGAAAAAAGTGTCAAAACCAGAAATGCAGGACAGGCCATGGAGAAATGGGAGCCTTGCTACACTGATGGGCGGGATGTAAATTGCCAACAGCCACTCTGGAGAAGTGTACGGTGTGTCCTGAAACATGTAAAAAACACAGCTTAGAGAGCATAGGGCACTTCCTCTCATGGGTGCATAAAATGTGAAAAGTAAAAATCAGCAAGACACAGGCACCCCAAAGTTTAGGGCTGCTCTGTTGACAGAAACATCCACTTCATTCCACCTTAAATATCCCAGGAAAGAGAACAATGGATAAAGAAGTTGTGATCCTTATGTACAGTGGAGTATGAAACAGCCATGAAATCAATGTCATAACGCTAGTAGCAGCATGATGAGTGGATTTAGGTACGACGATTCTAAGTGACATAAGTCACACAGAAAAAGACACTTATCATAAGATATCACTTATAGAGGGAATGTAAAAACCGTTACACTTGAACTGAATTACAAAACAGAACAGAGTCACACATGCCGAAAACACACTATGGCTGCTTAACGGGAAAGGTGAGGTAGGGTGATGCATAAAAGAAGGGTTTCAAATTAGCTCAGATACCGTTCCATAAACCCAATATGTAATAGACAAGACCTACTCCTTGCTCAGAGAACTGGACTCAACATGCCCGATTCACCGCACAAGAATATATCTGACTAGTAATAATCTTAAAACCTATGTATTGATATCTCTCTGTTAGTGTGTCAAGTGGGTGTAAAGCGGCATAAACACAGCCGTGAAAAGCAGCTAAACCCCATTATAAAAATAAATTACTTTTAAAACCCCATGAAACAAAGACAGGGAAAGAGAGAGAAATTCTTACACAATTCGTTCAGGAGCTGTGATGCAACCTGGACTGACCATATCTAGACCCACAGCTGGATGAGACATAAGGGTGGACACTCTTGGGGCTGAGAGGTTTGGTGAGGTTGGGTGAGCAAACGCAGACCCTTTAAAGTAATACTGCGTGCTACCCATCGCATGGGTCCCAAATCTCCAGGTTCAAGGGCAACTTCCTACATCGAAAACATGCATGAGAAACCCAGAAGATGGTACACCGTGTGATGGGGAAAGGTTTCTAAAACGCACCTCATTTCTCATCTCCTTGTGCTCGGGTTCGCCATTCCAGCCACTTTACTAGCAATCTCCCTACTTGGAGCCTCAGCACCTTTAACCTCCTGTTCCGTACAGGTTGCAATTTGTCCTGAGGATGAACGGGAAGACGAGGAACCAATGAGAGACTAGCTCTTGGTGTTGGGACAGGCACAGGTCACTCTATTTTCCCATCAGGAAGAAGAATTAACCACAGGCTCAGCCTGCCACCCCGGAACCTGAATAGGGCCTGAGGCAATCCTGCGCTTCTGCGGCCAGCTCCCCAAAAACGAGTTGAAAAATAGAGCTTCAGGGCACTGCAATTCACAAACCTGCAGAGTTATAAATGATATCTCTCGTCCCCAAATATATTGAGGGAAGGCAAAGAAGAGGATTTGAAAGCAAGGCAGAATTGCAGGAAAAATATTTCAAAAGGTAGATGCGAATCACCTTTAAACCCCATGAAAAGCGGCAAAGGTTCGACAAATATGCCCTTGGCCAAAAAGGGCGTAGGCGTTTTTTCCTGAATATATTCAGGAAAAAATGCCTACGCCCTTTTTGGCCAACCAAGCAACCTGGAAAGGCAAATCAGCGCTACAAAGAAGTCTCGCTTCCCATCGGTCAAAAGGGCCATGCTGAAAAAAGTGTCAAAACCAGAAATGCAGGACAGGCCATGGAGAAATGGGAGCCTTGCTATGCTGATGGGCGGGATGTAAATTGCCAACAGCCACTGTGGAGAAGTGTACGGTGTGTCCTGAAACATGTAAGAAACACAGCTTAGAGAGCATAGGGCACTTCCACTCATGGGTGTATAATTTGGGAAAACTAAAAATCAGCATGACACAGGCACACCAAAGTTTAGGGCTGCTCTGTTGAAAAGAACGTCCACTTCATTCCACCTAAATATCTCAGGAAAGAGAAAAATGGATAAAGAAGTTCTGATCTATATGTAAAATGGAATATCACACAGCCATGAACTCAATGTCATAAGGGTAGTGGGAGAATCATGAGTGGAGTAAGCTATGACAATTCTAAATGAAATAAGTCACACATAAAACGACACTTATCATAAGATATCACTTATAGAGGGAATGTAAAAATCATTACACTTGAACTGAATTAAAAAAGAATACAGAGTCACACATGCAGAAAACACACTATGGCTGCATAACGGGAAATGTGAGGTGGGGTGATGCATAAAACAAGGGTTTCAAATTAGCTCAGATACCGTTCCTTAATCCCAATATGTTATAGACAAGAAATACTCTTGTTCAGGAAATGGACTCAACACCCCCTATTCACCGCACAAGAATATATCTGACTAGTAAGAAACTTAAAACCCTTGTATTGATATCTCACTGTAAGAGTGTCAAGTGGGTGTAAAGTGGCATAAACACAGCAGTGAAAAGCAGCTACACCCCATTAGAAAAATAAATTACTTTTAAAACCCCATGAAACAAAGACAGTGAAAGAGAGAGAAATTCTTAAAACATTTGTTCAAAGGCTGTGATACAACCTGGATTGACCATATGTAGACACACAGCTGGATGAGACACAAGGGTGGACACTCTTGGGGATGAGAGGTTTGGTGAGGTTAGGTGAGCAAACGCAGATCCTTTAAAATAATACTGCGTGGTACCCATCCCATGGGTCCTAAAACTCCAGGTTCAAGGGCATCTTCCTACATAGAAAACATGCATGGGAAACCCAGAAGATGGTACACCGTGTTATCGGGAAAGGTTTCTAAAACACACCTCATTTCTCATGTCCTTGTGCTCGGATTCGCCATTCCAGCCGCTTTACTAGAAATCTCTCTACTTGGAGCATCAGCTCCTTTAACCTCCTGTTTCGTACAGGTTGCAATTTGTCCTGAGGATGAATAGGATGAGGGGCAACAAATGAGAGACTAGCTCTAGGTGTTCGGAGCGGCACAGGTCACTCTATTTTCCCGTCAGGAAGAAGAATTAACCACAGGCTCAGCCTGCCACCCGGAACCAGTACAGCACCTGAAGCAATCGTGCGCTTTTGCGGACAGCTCCCAAAAAAGTGAGTTGAAAAATGGAGCTCTGGGGCACTGCAATTTACAAAACTGCAGACTTATAAATGACAACTCTCATCCAAAAATATACTGAGGGAAGGCATCGAAGAGGATATGAAATCAATTCAGAATTGCAGGAAACAGATTTCAGGAGGTAGATGCGAATCGCCTTTAAAGCACATGAAAAGCGCCAAAACGTTGACAATGATGCCCTTGGCCAAAAACGGCGTATGCGTTTTTTCCTGAATATATTCAGGAGAAAACGCATACGCCCTTTTTGGCCAACCAAGCAACCTGGAAAGGCAAATCAGCGCTACAAAGAAGTCTCGCTTCCCATCGGTCAAAAGGGCCATGCTGAAAAAAGTGTCAAAACCAGAAATGCAGGACAGGCCATGGAGAAATGGGAGCCTTGCTACACTGATGGGCGGGATGTAAATTGCCAACAGCCACTCTGGAGAAGTGTACGGTGTGTCCTGAAACATGTAAAAAACACAGCTTAGAGAGCATAGGGCACTTCCTCTCATGGGTGCATAAAATGTGAAAAGTAAAAATCAGCAAGACACAGGCACCCCAAAGTTTAGGGCTGCTCTGTTGACAGAAACATCCACTTCATTCCACCTTAAATATCCCAGGAAAGAGAACAATGGATAAAGAAGTTGTGATCCTTATGTACAGTGGAGTATGAAACAGCCATGAAATCAATGTCATAACGCTAGTAGCAGCATGATGAGTGGATTTAGGTACGACGATTCTAAGTGACATAAGTCACACAGAAAAAGACACTTATCATAAGATATCACTTATAGAGGGAATGTAAAAACCGTTACACTTGAACTGAATTACAAAACAGAACAGAGTCACACATGCCGAAAACACACTATGGCTGCTTAACGGGAAAGGTGAGGTAGGGTGATGCATAAAAGAAGGGTTTCAAATTAGCTCAGATACCGTTCCATAAACCCAATATGTAATAGACAAGACCTACTCCTTGCTCAGAGAACTGGACTCAACATGCCCGATTCACCGCACAAGAATATATCTGACTAGTAATAATCTTAAAACCTATGTATTGATATCTCTCTGTTAGTGTGTCAAGTGGGTGTAAAGCGTCATAAACACAGCCGTGAAAAGCAGCTAAACCCCATTATAAAAATAAATTACTTTTAAAAACCCATGAAACAAAGACAGTGAAAGAGAGAGAAATTCTTACACAATTCGTTCAGGGGCTGTGATGCAAACTGGATTGACCATATCTAGACCCACAGCTGGATGAGACATATGGGTGGACACTCTTGTTGCTGAGAGGTTTGGTGAGGTTGGGTGAGCAAACAAAGACCATTTAAAGTAATACTGCATGATACCAATCCCATGGGTTCCAAATCTCCAGGTTCAAGGGAATCTTGCTACATAGAAAACATGCAAGAGAAACCCAGAAGATGGTACTCCGTGTGATGGGTAAAGGTTTCTAAAACACACCTCATTTCTCATCTACTTGTGCTCACGTTCACCATTCCACCCGCTCTACTAGCAATCTCCCTAGTTTGAGCATCAGCACCTTTAACCTCCTGTTCCGTACAGGTTGCAATTTGTCCTGAGGATGAACGGGAAGGCGGGGAACCAGTAAGAGACTGGCTCTAGGTTTCGGGACAGGCACAGGTCACTCTATTTTCCCATCAGGAAGAAGAATTAACCCCAGGCTAAGCCTGCCCCCCGGAAGCAGAACAGGGCCTGAAGCAATCCTGCGCTTTTGCGGCCAGCTCCCAAAAAAGCGAATTGAAAAATGGAGGTCAGGGGCACTGCAATTCACAAAGCTGCAGAGTTATAAATTGTAACTCTCATCCACAAATATATTGAGGGAAGGCAACGAAGAGGATTTGAAAGCAAGGCAGAATTGCAGGAAACAAATTTCAGGAAGTAGATGTGAATCGCCTTTAAAGCCCATGAAAAGCGGCAAAGGTTCGACAAATATGCCCTTGGCCAAAAAGGGCGTATGCGTTTTTTCCTGAATATATTCAGGAAAAAACGCATACGCCCTTTTTGGCCAACCAAGCAACCTGGAAAGGCAAATCAGCGCTACAAAGAAGTCTCACTTCCCATCGGTCAAAAGGGCCATGCTGAAAAAAGTGTACAAACTAGAAATGCAGGCTAGGCCATGGAGAAATGGGAGCCTTGCTACTCTGATGGGCGGAATGTAAATTGCCAACAGCCACACTGGAGAAGTGTACAGTGTGTCCTGAAATATGTAAGAAACACAGCTTAGAGAGCATACGGCACTTGTACTCATTTGTGTATAAATTGGGAAAACTAAAATCAGCAAGACACAGGCAACCCAAAGTTTAGCGCTACTCTGTTGACAGGAAACTCCACTTCATTCCACCTTAAATATCCCAGGAAAGAGAAAAATGGATAAAGAAGTTGTGGTCCTTATGTTCAATAGAATATCACTCAGCCATGGAATCAATGTCATAAGACTAGTAGCAGCATGATGAGTGGAGTTACGTACGACGATTTTAAGTGAAATAAGTCACAGAGAAAAAGACACTTATCATAAGATATCAGTTATAGAGCGATTGTAAAAACCGTTACACTTGAACTTAATTACAAAACAGAACAGAGTCACACATGTAGAAAACACACTATTGCTGCTTAACGGGAAAGGTGAAGTGGGGTGATGCATAAAACAAGGGTTTCAAATTAGCTCAGATACCGTTCCATAAACCCAATATGTAATAGACAAGACCTACTCCTTGCTCAGAGAACTGGACTCAACACGCCTGATTCACCGCACAAGAATATATCTGACTAGGAATAATCTTAAAACCTATGTATTGATATCTCTCTGTTAGTGTGTCAAGTGGGTGTAAAGCGGCATAAACACAGCCGTGAAAAGCAGCTAAACCCCATTATAAAAATAAATTACTTTTAAAAACCCATGAAACAAAGACAGGGAAAGAGAGAGAAATTCTTACACAATTCGTTCAGGAGCTGTGATGCAACCTGGACTGACCATATCTAGACCCACAGCTGGATGAGACATAAGGGTGGACACTCTTGGGGCTGAGAGGTTTGGTGAGGTTGGGTGAGCAAACGCAGACCCTTTAAAGTAATACTGCGTGCTACCCATCGCATGGGTCCCAAATCTCCAGGTTCAAGGGCAACTTCCTACATCGAAAACATGCATGAGAAACCCAGAAGATGGTACACCGTGTGATGGGGAAAGGTTTCTAAAACGCACCTCATTTCTCATCTCCTTGTGCTCGGGTTCGCCATTCCAGCCACTTTACTAGCAATCTCCCTACTTGGAGCCTCAGCACCTTTAACCTCCTGTTCCGTACAGGTTGCAATTTGTCCTGAGGATGAACGGGAAGACGAGGAACCAATGAGAGACTAGCTCTTGGTGTTGGGACAGGCACAGGTCACTCTATTTTCCCATCAGGAAGAAGAATTAACCACAGGCTCAGCCTGCCACCCCGGAACCTGAATAGGGCCTGAGGCAATCCTGCGCTTCTGCGGCCAGCTCCCCAAAAACGAGTTGAAAAATAGAGCTTCAGGGCACTGCAATTCACAAACCTGCAGAGTTATAAATGATATCTCTCGTCCCCAAATATATTGAGGGAAGGCAAAGAAGAGGATTTGAAAGCAAGGCAGAATTGCAGGAAAAATATTTCAAAAGGTAGATGCGAATCACCTTTAAACCCCATGAAAAGCGGCAAAGGTTCGACAAATATGCCCTTGGCCAAAAAGGGCGTAGGCGTTTTTTCCTGAATATATTCAGGAAAAAATGCCTACGCCCTTTTTGGCCAACCAAGCAACCTGGAAAGGCAAATCAGCGCTACAAAGAAGTCTCGCTTCCCATCGGTCAAAAGGGCCATGCTGAAAAAAGTGTCAAAACCAGAAATGCAGGACAGGCCATGGAGAAATGGGAGCCTTGCTATGCTGATGGGCGGGATGTAAATTGCCAACAGCCACTGTGGAGAAGTGTACGGTGTGTCCTGAAACATGTAAGAAACACAGCTTAGAGAGCATAGGGCACTTCCACTCATGGGTGTATAATTTGGGAAAACTAAAAATCAGCATGACACAGGCACACCAAAGTTTAGGGCTGCTCTGTTGAAAAGAACGTCCACTTCATTCCACCTAAATATCTCAGGAAAGAGAAAAATGGATAAAGAAGTTCTGATCTATATGTAAAATGGAATATCACACAGCCATGAACTCAATGTCATAAGGGTAGTGGGAGAATCATGAGTGGAGTAAGCTATGACAATTCTAAATGAAATAAGTCACACATAAAACGACACTTATCATAAGATATCACTTATAGAGGGAATGTAAAAATCATTACACTTGAACTGAATTAAAAAAGAATACAGAGTCACACATGCAGAAAACACACTATGGCTGCATAACGGGAAATGTGAGGTGGGGTGATGCATAAAACAAGGGTTTCAAATTAGCTCAGATACCGTTCCTTAATCCCAATATGTTATAGACAAGAAATACTCTTGTTCAGGAAATGGACTCAACACCCCCTATTCACCGCACAAGAATATATCTGACTAGTAAGAAACTTAAAACCCTTGTATTGATATCTCACTGTAAGAGTGTCATGTGGGTGTAAAGTGGCATAAACACAGCAGTGAAAAGCAGCTACACCCCATTAGAAAAATAAATTACTTTTAAAACCCCATGAAACAAAGACAGTGAAAGAGAGAGAAATTCTTAAAACATTTGTTCAAAGGCTGTGATACAACCTGGATTGACCATATGTAGACACACAGCTGGATGAGACACAAGGGTGGACACTCTTGGGGATGAGAGGTTTGGTGAGGTTAGGTGAGCAAACGCAGATCCTTTAAAATAATACTGCGTGGTACCCATCCCATGGGTCCTAAAACTCCAGGTTCAAGGGCATCTTCCTACATAGAAAACATGCATGGGAAACCCAGAAGATGGTACACCGTGTTATCGGGAAAGGTTTCTAAAACACACCTCATTTCTCATGTCCTTGTGCTCGGATTCGCCATTCCAGCCGCTTTACTAGAAATCTCTCTACTTGGAGCATCAGCTCCTTTAACCTCCTGTTTCGTACAGGTTGCAATTTGTCCTGAGGATGAATAGGATGAGGGGCAACAAATGAGAGACTAGCTCTAGGTGTTCGGAGCGGCACAGGTCACTCTATTTTCCCGTCAGGAAGAAGAATTAACCACAGGCTCAGCCTGCCACCCGGAACCAGTACAGCACCTGAAGCAATCGTGCGCTTTTGCGGACAGCTCCCAAAAAAGTGAGTTGAAAAATGGAGCTCTGGGGCACTCCAATTTACAAAACTGCAGACTTATAAATGACAACTCTCATCCAAAAATATACTGAGGGAAGGCATCGAAGAGGATATGAAATCAATTCAGAATTGCAGGAAACAGATTTCAGGAGGTAGATGCGAATCGCCTTTAAAGCACATGAAAAGCGCCAAAACGTTGACAATGATGCCCTTGGCCAAAAACGGCGTATGCGTTTTTTCCTGAATATATTCAGGAGAAAACGCATACGCCCTTTTTGGCCAACCAAGCAACCTGGAAAGGCAAATCAGCGCTACAAAGAAGTCTCGCTTCCCATCGGTCAAAAGGGCCATGCTGAAAAAAGTGTCAAAACCAGAAATGCAGGACAGGCCATGGAGAAATGGGAGCCTTGCTACACTGATGGGCGGGATGTAAATTGCCAACAGCCACTCTGGAGAAGTGTACGGTGTGTCCTGAAACATGTAAAAAACACAGCTTAGAGAGCATAGGGCACTTCCTCTCATGGGTGCATAAAATGTGAAAAGTAAAAATCAGCAAGACACAGGCACCCCAAAGTTTAGAGCTGCTCTGTTGACAGAAACATCCACTTCATTCCACCTTAAATATCCCAGGAAAGAGAACAATGGATAAAGAAGTTGTGATCCTTATGTACAGTGGAGTATGAAACAGCCATGAAATCAATGTCATAACGCTAGTAGCAGCATGATGAGTGGATTTAGGTACGACGATTCTAAGTGACATAAGTCACACAGAAAAAGACACTTATCATAAGATATCACTTATAGAGGGAATGTAAAAACCGTTACACTTGAACTGAATTACAAAACAGAACAGAGTCACACATGCCGAAAACACACTATGGCTGCTTAACGGGAAAGGTGAGGTAGGGTGATGCATAAAAGAAGGGTTTCAAATTAGCTCAGATACCGTTCCATAAACCCAATATGTAATAGACAAGACCTACTCCTTGCTCAGAGAACTGGACTCAACATGCCCGATTCACCGCACAAGAATATATCTGACTAGTAATAATCTTAAAACCTATGTATTGATATCTCTCTGTTAGTGTGTCAAGTGGGTGTAAAGCGTCATAAACACAGCCGTGAAAAGCAGCTAAACCCCATTATAAAAATAAATTACTTTTAAAAACCCATGAAACAAAGACAGTGAAAGAGAGAGAAATTCTTACACAATTCGTTCAGGGGCTGTGATGCAAACTGGATTGACCATATCTAGACCCACAGCTGGATGAGACATATGGGTGGACACTCTTGTTGCTGAGAGGTTTGGTGAGGTTGGGTGAGCAAACAAAGACCATTTAAAGTAATACTGCATGATACCAATCCCATGGGTTCCAAATCTCCAGGTTCAAGGGAATCTTGCTACATAGAAAACATGCAAGAGAAACCCAGAAGATGGTACTCCGTGTGATGGGTAAAGGTTTCTAAAACACACCTCATTTCTCATCTACTTGTGCTCACGTTCACCATTCCACCCGCTCTACTAGCAATCTCCCTAGTTTGAGCATCAGCACCTTTAACCTCCTGTTCCGTACAGGTTGCAATTTGTCCTGAGGATGAACGGGAAGGCGGGGAACCAGTAAGAGACTGGCTCTAGGTTTCGGGACAGGCACAGGTCACTCTATTTTCCCATCAGGAAGAAGAATTAACCCCAGGCTAAGCCTGCCCCCCGGAAGCAGAACAGGGCCTGAAGCAATCCTGCGCTTTTGCGGGCAGCTCCCAAAAAAGCGAATTGAAAAATGGAGGTCAGGGGCACTGAAATTCACAAAGCTGCAGAGTTATAAATTGTAACTCTCATCCACAAATATATTGAGGGAAGGCAACGAAGAGGATTTGAAAGCAAGGCAGAATTGCAGGAAACACATTTCAGGAAGTAGATGTGAATCGCCTTTAAAGCCCATGAAAAGCGGCAAAGGTTCGACAAATATGCCCTTGGCCAAAAAGGGCGTATGCGTTTTTTCCTGAATATATTCAGGAAAAAACGCATACGCCCTTTTTGGCCAACCAAGCAACCTGGAAAGGCAAATCAGCGCTACAAAGAAGTCTCACTTCCCATCGGTCAAAAGGGCCATGCTGAAAAAAGTGTACAAACTAGAAATGCAGGCTAGGCCATGGAGAAATGGGAGCCTTGCTACTCTGATGGGCGGAATGTAAATTGCCAACAGCCACACTGGAGAAGTGTACAGTGTGTCCTGAAATATGTAAGAAACACAGCTTAGAGAGCATACGGCACTTGTACTCATTTGTGTATAAATTGGGAAAACTAAAATCAGCAAGACACAGGCAACCCAAAGTTTAGCGCTACTCTGTTGACAGGAAACTCCACTTCATTCCACCTTAAATATCCCAGGAAAGAGAAAAATGGATAAAGAAGTTGTGGTCCTTATGTTCAATAGAATATCACTCAGCCATGGAATCAATGTCATAAGACTAGTAGCAGCATGATGAGTGGAGTTACGTACGACGATTTTAAGTGAAATAAGTCACAGAGAAAAAGACACTTATCATAAGATATCAGTTATAGAGCGATTGTAAAAACCGTTACACTTGAACTTAATTACAAAACAGAACAGAGTCACACATGTAGAAAACACACTATTGCTGCTTAACGGGAAAGGTGAAGTGGGGTGATGCATAAAACAAGGGTTTCAAATTAGCTCAGATACCGTTCCATAAACCCAATATGTAATAGACAAGACCTACTCCTTGCTCAGAGAACTGGACTCAACACGCCTGATTCACCGCACAAGAATATATCTGACTAGGAATAATCTTAAAACCTATGTATTGATATCTCTCTGTTAGTGTGTCAAGTGGGTGTAAAGCGGCATAAACACAGCCGTGAAAAGCAGCTAAACCCCATTATAAAAATAAATTACTTTTAAAAACCCATGAAACAAAGACAGGGAAAGAGAGAGAAATTCTTACACAATTCGTTCAGGAGCTGTGATGCAACCTGGACTGACCATATCTAGACCCACAGCTGGATGAGACATAAGGGTGGACACTCTTGGGGCTGAGAGGTTTGGTGAGGTTGGGTGAGCAAACGCAGACCCTTTAAAGTAATACTGCGTGCTACCCATCGCATGGGTCCCAAATCTCCAGGTTCAAGGGCAACTTCCTACATCGAAAACATGCATGAGAAACCCAGAAGATGGTACACCGTGTGATGGGGAAAGGTTTCTAAAACGCACCTCATTTCTCATCTCCTTGTGCTCGGGTTCGCCATTCCAGCCACTTTACTAGCAATCTCCCTACTTGGAGCCTCAGCACCTTTAACCTCCTGTTCCGTACAGGTGGCAATTTGTCCTGAGGATGAACGGGAAGACGAGGAACCAATGAGAGACTAGCTCTTGGTGTTGGGACAGGCACAGGTCACTCTATTTTCCCATCAGGAAGAAGAATTAACCACAGGCTCAGCCTGCCACCCCGGAACCTGAATAGGGCCTGAGGCAATCCTGCGCTTCTGCGGCCAGCTCCCCAAAAACGAGTTGAAAAATAGAGCTTCAGGGCACTGCAATTCACAAACCTGCAGAGTTATAAATGATATCTCTCGTCCCCAAATATATTGAGGGAAGGCAAAGAAGAGGATTTGAAAGCAAGGCAGAATTGCAGGAAAAAGATTTCAAAAGGTAGATGCGAATCACCTTTAAACCCCATGAAAAGCGGCAAAGGTTCGACAAATATGCCCTTGGCCAAAAAGGGCGTAGGCGTTTTTTCCTGAATATATTCAGGAAAAAATGCCTACGCCCTTTTTGGCCAACCAAGCAACCTGGAAAGGCAAATCAGCGCTACAAAGAAGTCTCGCTTCCCATCGGTCAAAAGGGCCATGCTGAAAAAAGTGTCAAAACCAGAAATGCAGGACAGGCCTTGGAGAAATGGGAGCCTTGCTACACTGATAGGCGGGATGTAAACTGCCAACAGCCACTCTGGAGAAGTGTATGGTGTGTCCTGAAACATCTAAAAACCACAGCTTAGAGAGCATAGGGCACTTCCACTCATGGGGGTATAAATTTGGAAAATGAAAAATCAGCAAAACACAAGCACTCCAAAATTTAGGGCTGCTCTGTTGACAAGGACCTCCACTTCATTCCACCTTAAATATCCCAGGAAAGAGAAAAATGGATAAAGAAGTTGTGGTCCTTATGTACAATGGTATATCACTCAGCCATGAAATCAATGTCATAAGGCTAGTAGCAGCATGATTATTGGATTTAGGTACGACGATTCTAAGTGAAATAAGTCACACACAAAAGGACACTTCTCATAAGGTATCACTTATAGAGGGAATGTAAAAACCGTTACACTTGAAGTGAATTACAAAACAGAACAGAATCACACATGCAGAGAACACACTATGGCTGCTTAACGGGAAAGGTGAGGTGGGGTGATACATAAAACAAGGGTTTCAAATTAGCTCAGATACCGTTCCATAAACCCAATATGTAATAGACAAGACCTACTCCTTGCTCAGAGAACTGGACTCAACACGCCCTATTCACCGCACAAGAATATATCTGACTAGTAATAATCTTAAAACCAATGTATTATTATCTCTCTGTTAGTGTGTCAAGTGGGTGCAAAGCGGCATAAATACAGCAGTGAAAAGCAGCTAAACCCCATTATAAAAATAAATTACTTTTAGGGGGCCTCGGGAAGATGGCGGAAGAGTAAGACGCGGAGATCACCTTCCTTCCCACAGGTACAGTAGAAATACATCTACACGTGGAACTGCTCCTACAGAACACCCACTGAACGCTGGCAGAAAACGTCCGACCTCCGAAAAGGCAAGAAACTCCCCCCGTACTTGGGTAGGGCAAAAGAAAATAGAAATAACAGAGACAAAAGAATAGGGACGGCACCTGCACTAGTGGGAGGGAGCCGTGAAGGAGGAAAGATTTCCACGCACTAGGAAGCCCCTTCGCGGGCAAAGACTGCGGGTGGCAGAGGGGGGAAGCTTCGGAGCCACGGAGGAGAGCGCAGCCACAGGGGTGCGGAGGGCAAAGCGAAGAGGTTCCCACGGAGGAGCGGTGCCGACCAGCACTCTCCAGCCCGAGAGGCTTGTCTGCTCCCCCGCCGGGGCGGGCGGGGCTGGGAGCTGAGGCTCGGGTTCGGTCGGATCGCAGGGAGAGGAATGAGGCTGGCAGCGTGAACACAGCCTGAAGGGATTAGCGCACAACAGCTGGCTGGGAGGGAGACCGGGAAAAAGTCTGCAGCTGCCGAAGAGGCAAGAGACTTTTTCTTGCCTCTTTGTTTCGCGGCACGCAAGGAGAGGGGATTCAGAGCGCCGCCTAAACGAACTCCAGAGAAGGGCGCGAGCCGCGGCGATCAACGCAGACCCCACAGCAACAGGGGCGCAGAGGAAAAAAACAGAGAGACTCCCGCACAGAGGCTCGGCGCCGAGCAGCACTCACCAGCCCAAGAGGCTTGTCTGCTCGGCGGGCGGGGCTGGGAGCTGAGGCTCGGGCTTCGGTTGGATCGCAGGGAGAGGACTGGGGCTGGCGGCGTGAACACAGCCTGAAGGGGTTAGCGCACCACAGCTGGCTGGGAGGGAGACCGGGAAAAGGTCTGCAGCTGCTGAAGAGGCAAGAGACTTTTTCTTGCCTCTTTGTTTCGCTGAGCGCAAGGAGAGGGGATTCAGAGTGCTGCCTAAACGAACTCCAGAGAAAGGCGCGAGCCGCGGCGATCAGCACGGACCCCAGAGACGGGCGTGAGACGCTGGGGCTGATGCTGCCGCCTCCAAAAAGCCTGTGTGTGAGCACAGGTCACTCTCCACATCGCCCCTCCCGGGAGCCTTTGCAGCCCGCCACTGCCAGGGTCCCGTGATCCGGGGACAAGTTCCCCGGGAGAACGCACTGCCCGCCTCAGGCTGGTGCAACGTCACGCCGGCCTCGGCCACCGCAGGCTCACCCCGCCTCCTCTGTACACCTCCCTCCCCGCGGCCTGAGTGAGCCAGAGCCCCCGAACAGCTGCTCCTTTAACCCCGTCCTGTCTGGGCGGGGAATAGACGCCCTCAGGTGACCTACATGCAGAGGCGGGTCCAAATCCAAAGCTGAACCCCAGGAGCTGTGCGAACAGGGAAAATAAGGGGAAATCTCTCCCGGCAGCCTTAGAAGCAGCGGATTAAGACTCCACAAACAACTTGATGTGCCTGCATCTGTTGAATACCTGAATAGACAACGAATCATCCCAAATTCAGGAGGTGGACTTTGGGAGCAGGATATATTAATTTTTCCCCTTTTCCTTTTATTTGTGAGTGTATATGTATATGCTTCTGGGTGCGATTTTGTCTGTATAGCTTTGCTTTACAATAGCTTTATTTTACTTCACTATATTATAGCCTCTTTCCTTCTTTTTTTCTTTCTATTTTTTCTCCCTTTTACTCTGAGCTGTGTGGACGAAAGGCTCTTGGTGCTCCAGCCAGGCATGAGGGCCGTGCCTCTGAGGTGGGAGAGCCAACGTCAGGACACTGGTCCACAAGAGACCTCCCAGCTCCACGTAATACCAAACGGCAAAAATCTCTCAGAGATCTCCATCTCAACATCAAGACCCAGCTTCACTCAACGACGAGCAAGCTACAGTGCTGGACACCCTATGCCAAACAACTAGCAAGACAGGAACACAGCCCCATCCATTAGCAGAGAGGCTGCCTAAAATCATAATAAGGCCACAGACACCCCAAAATACACCACCAGACGTGGACGTGCCCACCAGAAAGACAAGATCCAACCTCATCCACCAGAGCTCAGGCACTAGTTCCCTCCACCAGGAAGCCTACACAACCCACTGAACCAACCTTAGCCACTGGGGACAGATACCAAAAACAACAGGAACTACGAACCTGCAGCCTGTGAAAAGGAGACCCCAAACACAGTAAGATAAGCAAAATGAGACGACAGAAAAACACACAGCAGATGAAGGAGCAGGGTCAGAACATACCAGACTTAACAAATGAAGAGGAAATAGGTAGTCTACCTGAAAAAGAATTCAGAATAATGATAGTAAGGATGATCCAAAATATTGGAAACAGAATAGACAAAATGCAAGAAACATTTAACAAGGACGTAGAAGAACTAAAGAGGAACCAAGCAATGATGAAAACCACAGTAAATGAAATTAAAAATACTCTAGATGGGATCAATAGCAGAATAACTGAGGCAGAAGAAAGGATAAGTGACCTGGAAGATAAAATGGTGGAAATAACTACTGCAGAGCAGGATAAAGAAAAAAGAATGAAAAGAACTGAGGACAGTCTCAGAGACCTCTGGGACAACATTAAACGCGCCAACATTCGAATTATAGGGGTCCCAGAAGAAGAAGAGAAAAAGAAAGGGACTGAGAAGATATTTGAAGAGATTATAGTTGAAAACTTCCCTAATATGGGAAAGGAAATAGTTAATCAAGTCCTGGAAGCACAGAGAGTCCCATACAGGATAAACCCAAGGAGAAACACACCAAGACACATATTAATCAAACTGTCAAAAATTAAATATAAGGAAAACATATTAAAGGCAGCAAGGGAAAAAAAACAAATAACACACAAGGGAATCCCCATAAGGTTAACATCTGATCTTTCAGCAGAAACTCTGCAAGCCAGAAGGGAGTGGCAGGATATACTTAAAGTGATGAAGGAGAAAAACCTACAACCAAGATTACACTACCCAGCAAGGATCTCATTCAGATTCGATGGAGAAATTAAAACCTTTACAGACAAGCAAAAGCTGAGAGAGTTCAGCACCACCAAACCAGCTTTACAACAAATGCTAAAGGAACTTTTCTAGGCAAGAAACACAAGAGAAGGAAAACACCTACAATAACAAACCCAAAACATTTAAGAAAATGGGAATAGGAACATACATATCGATAATTACCTTGAATGTAAATGGATTAAATGCTCCCACCAAAAGACACAGGCTGGCTGAATGGATACAAAAACAAGACCCATATATATGCTGTCTACAAGAGACCCACTTCAGACCTAGAGACACATATAGACTGAAAGTGAGGGGATGGAAAAAGATATTCCATGCAAATGGAAATCAAAAGAAAGCTGGAGTAGCAATTCTCATATCAGACAAAATAGACTTTAAAATAAAGACTATTACAAGAGACAAAGAAGGACACTATATAATGATCAAGGGATCGATACAAGAGGAAGGTATAACAATTGTAAATATTTATGCACCCAACATAGGAGCACCTCAATACATAAGGCAAATACTAACAGCCATAAAAGGGGAAATCGACAGCAACACAATCATAGTAGGGGACTTTAACACCCCACTCTCACCAATGGACAGATCATCCAAAATGAAAATAAATAAGGAAACACAAGCTTTAAATGATACATTAAACAAGATGGACTTAATTGATATTTATAGGACATTCCATCCAAAAACAACAGAATACACATTTTTCTCAAGTGCTCATGGAACATTCTCCAGGATAGATCATATCTTGGGTCACAAATCAAGCCTTGGTAAATTTAAGAAAATTGAAATCGTATCAAGTATCTTTTCCGACCACAACGCTATGAGACTAGATATCAATTACAGGAAAAGATCTGTAAAAAATACAAACACATGGAGGCTACACAATACATTACTTAATAACGAAGTGATCACTGAAGAAATCAAAGGGGAAATCAAAAAATACCTAGAAACAAATGACAATGGAGATACGACGACCCAAAACCTATGGGACGCAGCAAAAGCAGTGCTAAGAGGGAAGTTTATAGCAATACAAGCCTACCTCAAGAAACAGGAAACATCTCGAATAAACAACCTAACCTTGCACCTAAAACAATTAGAGAAAGAAGAACAAAAAAAACCCAAAGCCAGCAGAAGGAAAGAAATTATAAAGATCAGGTCAGTAATAAATGAAAAAGAAATGAAGGAAACAATAGCAAAAATCAATGAAACTAAAAGCTGGTTCTTTGAGAAGATAAACAAAATTGATAAACCATTAGCCACACTCATCAAGAGAAAAAGGGAGAAGACTCAGATCAATAGAATTAGAAATGAAAAAGGAGAAGTAACCACTGACACTGCAGAAATACAAAAGATCATGAGAGATTACTACAAGCAACTCTATGCCAATAAAATGGACAACCTGGAAGAAATGGACAGATTCTTAGAAATGCACAAACTGCCGAGACTGAACCAGGAAGAAATAGAAAATATGAACAGACCAATCACAAGCACTGAAATTGAAACTGTGATTAAAAACCTTCCAACAAACAAAAGCCCAGGACCAGATGGCTTCACAGGTGAATTCTATCAAACATTTAGAGAAGAGCTAACACCTATCCTTCTCAAACTCTTCCAAAATATTGCAGAGGGAGGAACACTCCCAAACTCATTCTACGAGGCCACCATCACCCTGATACCAAAACCAGACAAAGATTCACAAAGAAAGAAAACTACAGGCCAATATCACTGATGAACATAGATGCAAAAATCCTCAACAAAATACTAGCAAACAGAATCCAACAGCACATTAAAAGGATCATACACCATGATCAAGTGGGGTTTATCCCAGGAATGCAAGGATTCTTCAATATACGCAAATCAATCAATGTGATACATCATATTAACAAACTGAAGGAGAAAAACCATATGATCATCTCAATAGATGCAGAGAAAGCTTTCGACAAAATTCAACACCCATTTATGATAAAAGCCCTGCAGAAAGTAGGCATAGAGGGAACTTTCCTCAACATAATAAAGGCCATATATGACAAACCCACAGCCAACATTGTCCTCAATGGTGAAAAACTGAAACCATTTCCACTAAGATCAGGAACAAGACAAGGTTGCCCACTCTCACCACTATTATTCAACATAGTTTTGGAAGTGTTAGCCACAGCAATCAGAGAAGACAAAGAAATAAAAGGAATCCAAATCGGAAAAGAAGAAGTAAAGCTGTCACTATTTGCAGATGACATGATACTATACATAGAGAATCCTAAAGATGCTACCAGAAAACTCCTAGAGCTAATCAATGAATTTGGTAAAGTAGCAGGATACAAAATTAATGCACAGAAATCTCTTGCATTTCTATACACTAATGACGAAAAATCTGAAAGTGAAATTAAGAAAACACTCCCATTTACCATTGGAACAAAAAGAATAAAATATCTAGGAATAAACCTACCTAAGGAGACAAAAGACCTGTATGCAGAAAATTATAAGACACTGATGAAAGAAATTAAAGATGATACAAATAGATGGAGAGATATACCATGTTCCTGGATTGGAAGAATCAACATTGTGAAAATGACTCTACTACCCAAAGCAATCTACAGATTCAATGCAATCCCTATCAAACTACCACTGGCATTTTTCACAGAACTAGAACAAAAAATTTCACAATTTGTATGGAAACACAAAAGACCCCGAATAGCCAAAGCAATCTTGAGAACGAAAAATGGAGCTGGGGGAATCAGGCTCCCTGAATTCAGACTATATTACAAAGCTTCAGTAATCAAGACAGTGTGGTACTGGCACAAAAACAGAAATATAGATCAATGGAACAGGATAGAAAGCCCAGAGATAAACCCACACACATATGGGCACCTTATTTTTGATAAAGGAGGCAAGCATATACAGTGGAGAAAAGACAGCCTCGTCAATAAGTGGTGCTGGGAAAATTGGACAGGTACATGTAAAAGTATGAAAATAGAACACTCCCTGACACCATGCACAAAAATAAACTCAAAATGAATTAAAGACCTAAGTGTAAGGGCAGACACTATCAAACTCTTAGAGGAAAACATAGGCAGAACACTCTATGACATACATCACAGCAAGATTCTTTTTGACCCAGCTCCCAGAGAAATGGAAATAAGAACACAAATAAACAAATGGGACCTAATGAAACTTAAAAGCTTTTGCACAGAAAAGGAAACCATAAACAAGACCAAAAGACAACCATCAGAATGGGAGAAAATATTTGCAAATGAAGCAACTGACAAAGGATTAATCTCCAAGATTTACAAGCAGCTCATGCAGCTCAATAACAAAAAAACGAACAACCCAATCCAAAAATGGGCCGAAGACCTAAATAGACATTTCTCCAAAGAAGATATACAAATGGCCTACAGACACATGAAAGAATGCTCAACATCATTAATCATTAGAGAAATGCAAATCAAAACTACAATGAGATATCATCTCACACCAGTCAGAATGGCCATCATCAAAAAATCTAGAAACAATAAATGCTGGAGAGGGTGTGGAGGAAAGGGAACACTCTTGCACTGTTGGTGGGAATGTAAATTGATACAGCCACTATGGAGAACAGTATGGAGGTTCCTTGAAAAACTACAAATAGAACTACCATACGACCCAGCAATCCCACTAATGGGCATATACCCTGAGAAAACCATAGGTCAAAAAGAGTCATGTACCAAAATATTCATTGCAGCTCTATTTACAATAGCCAGAACATGGAAGCAATCTAAATGTCCATCGACAGATGAATGGATAAAGAAGATGTGGCACATATATACAATGGAATATTACTCAGCCATAAAAAGAAAAGAAATGGAGGTATTTGTAATGAGGTGGATGGAGTTAGAGTCTGTCATACAGAGTGAAGTAAGTCAGAAAGAGAAAAACAAATACAGTATGCTAACACATATACACGGAATCTAAGGGAAAAAAAAAAAGGCCATGAAGAACCTAGTGGCGAGACGGGAATAAAGACACAGACCTACTAGAGAATGGACTTGAGGATATGAGGAGGGGGTGGGGTGAGATGTGACAGGGTAAGAGAGTGTCATGGACATATATGCACTACCAAATGTAAAATAGATAAATAGTGGGAAGCAGCCGCATAGCACAGGGAGATCAGCTCGGTGCTTTCTGACCACCTAGAGGGATGGGAAGGGGAGGGTAGGAGGGAGGGAGATGCAAGAGGGAAGAGAAATGGGAACATATTGTATATGTATTACTGATTCACTTTGTTATAAAGCAGAAGCTAACACACCATTGTAAGGCAATTATACTTCAATAAAGATTTAAAAAAAAATAAAAAATAAATAAATAAATAAATAAATTACTTTTCAAAACACATGAAACAAAGACAGTGAAAGAGAGAGAAATTCTTACACAATTCGTTCAGGGGCTGTGATGCAACCTGGATTGACCATATCTAGACCCACAGCTGGATGAGACATAAGGGTGGACACTCTTGTTGCTGAGAGGTTTGGTGAGGTTAGGTGAGCAAACGCAGACCCTTTAAAGTAATACTGCGTGCTACCCATCGCATGGGTCCCAAATCTCCAGGTTCAAGGGCATCTTCCTACATCGAAAACATGCATGAGAAACCCAGAAGATGGTACACCGTGTGATGGGGAAAGGTTTCTAAAACGCATCTCATTTCTCATCTCCTTGTGCTCGGGTTCGCCATTCCAGCCACTTTACTAGCAATCTCCCTACTTGGAGCATCAGCACCTTTAACCTCCTGTTCCGTACAGGTTGCAATTTGTCCTGAGGATGAACGGGAAGACGGGGAACCAATGAGAGACTAGCTGTTGGTGTTGGGACAGGCACAGGTCACTCTATTTTCCCATCAGGAAGAAGAATTAACCACAGGCTCAGCCTGCCCCCCGGAACCAGAACAGGGCCTGAAGCCATCCTGCGCTTTTGCGGCCAGCTCCCAAAAAGGCGACTTGTAAAATGGAGGTTCAGGGCACTGCAATTCACAAACCTGCAGAGTTATAAATGATAACTCTCGTCCACAAATATATTGCGGGAAGGCAAAGAAGAGGATTTGAAATCAAGGCAGAATTACAGGAAACAGATTTCAGGAGGCAGATTCGAATCGCCTTTAAAGCACATGAAAAGCGGCAAAACGTTGACAATGATGCTTTTGGCCAAAAGGGGCGTATGCGTTATTCCTGAATATATTCAGAAAAAAACGCATACGCCCCTTTTGGCCAACCAAGCAACCTGGAAAGGCAAATCAGCGCTACAAAGAAGTCTCGCTTCCCATCAGTCAAAAGGGCCATGCTGAAAAAAGTGTCAAAACCAGAAATGCAGGACAGGCCATGGGGAAATGGGAGCCTTGCTACACTGATGGGCGGGATGTAAATTGCCAACAGCCACTCTGGAGAAGTGTACGGTGTGTCCTGAAACATCTAAAAACCACAGCTTAGAGAGCATAGGGCACTTCCACTCATGGGGGTATAAATTGGGAAAAAGAAAAATCAGCAAAACACAAGCACCCCAAAGTTTAGGGCTGCTCTGTTGCCTAGGACCTCCACTTCATTCCACCTTAAATATCCCAGGAAAGAGAAAAATGGATAAAGAAGTTGGGGTCCTTATGTACAATGGAATATCACTCAGCCATGAAATCAATGTCATAAGGCTAGTAGCAGCATGATGAGTGGATTTAGGTACGACGATTCTAAGTGAAATAAGTCACACAGAAAAGGACACTTCTCATAAGGTATCATTTATAGAGGGAATGTAAAAACCGTTACACTTGAACTGAATTACAAAACAGAACAGAGTCACACATGCAGAAAACACACTATTGTTGCTTAACGGGAAAGGTGAGCTGGGGTGATGCATAAAAGAAGGATTTCAAATTAGCTAAGATAACGTTCCATAAACCCAATATATAATAGACAAGACCTACTCCTTGCTCAGTTAACTGGACTCAACACCTCCTATTCACCGCAAAAGAACATATCTGACTAGTAAAATTCTTAAAACCTATGTGTTGATATCTCTCTGGAAGTGTGTCAAGTGGGTGTAAAGCGGCATAAACACAGCAGTGAAAAGCAGCTAAACCCAATTATAAAAATAAATTACTTTTAAAACCCCATGAAACAAAGACAGTGAAAGAGAGAGAAATTCTTACACACTTCATTCAGAGGTTGTGATGCAACCTGGATTGACCATATCTAGACCCACAGCAGGATGAGACATAAGAGTGGACACTTTTGCGGCTGAGAGGTTTGGTGAGGTTGGGTGAGCAAATGCAGACCCTTTAAAGTAATACTGCGTGGTACCCGTCGCATGAGTCCCAAATCTCCAGGTTCAAGGGCATCTTCCTACATCGAAAACATGCATGAGAAACCCAGAAGATGGTACACCATGTGATCGGGAAAGGATTCTAAAACGCACCTCATTTCTCATCTCCTTGAGTTGGATTCGCCATTCCAGCCGCTTTAATAGCAATCTCCCTACTTGGAGAATAATCACCTTTATCCTCCTGTTCCGTACAGGTGGCAATTTGTAATGAGGATGAATGGGAAGAGGGAGAACCAATGAGAGAATAGCTCTACGTGTTGGGACAGGCACAGGTCACTCTATTTTCCCATTAGGAAGAAGAATTAACCACAGGATCAGCTTGCCCACCGGACCCAGAATAGGGACTGAAGACATTCTGCGCTTTTGCGGCCAGCTCCCATAAAAGCGAGTTGAAAAATGGAGCTGAGGGTCACTGCAATTCAAAAAACTGCAGAGATATAAATGATAACTCTCGTCCACAAATATGTTGATGGAAGGCAATGAAGAGGATTTGAAGTCAAGGCAGAATTTCAGGAAACAGATTTCAAAAGGTAGATGCGAATCGCCTTTAAAGCCCATGAAAAGCGGCAAAGGATCGACAAATATGCCCTTGGCCAAAAAGGGCGTATGCGTTTTTTCCTGAATATATTCAGGAAAAAACGCATACGCCCTTTTTGGCCAACCAAGCAACCTGGAAAGGCAAATCAGCGCTACAAAGAAGTCTCGCTTCCCATCGGTCAAAAGGGCCATGCTGAAAAAAGTGTCAAAACCAGAAATGCAGGACAGGCCATGGAGAAATGGGAGCCTTGCTACACTGATGGGCGGGATGTAAATTGCCAACAGCCACTCTGGAGAAGTGTACGGTGTGTCCTGAAACATCTAAAAAGCACAGCTTAGAGAGCATAGGGCACTTCCACGCATGGCGGGATAAAGTGGGAAAATTGAAAATCAGCAAGACACAAGCACCCCAAAGTTTAGGGCTGCTCTGTTGACAAGGACCTCCACTTCATTCCACCTTAAATATCCCAGGAAAGCGAAAAATGGATAAAAAAGTTGTGGTCCTTATGTACAATGGAATATCACTCAGCCATGAAATCAATGTCATAAGGCTAGTAGCAGCATGATGAGTGGATTTAGGTACGACGATTCTAAGTGAAATAAGTCACACAGAAAAGGACACTTCTCATAAGGTGTCACTTATAGAGGGAATGTAAAAACCTTTACACTTGAACTGAATTACAAAACAGAACAGAGTCACACATGCAGAAAACACACTATGGCTGCTTAACGGGAAAGGTGAGGTGGGGTGATACATAAAACAAGAGTTTCAAATTAGCTCAGATACCGTTCCATAAACCCAATATGTAATAGAGAAGACCTACTCCTTGCTCAGTGAACTGGACTCTACACGCCCTACTCACCGCACAACAATATATCTGAGTATTAAGAATCTAAAAACCTATATATTGATATCTCTCTGGAAGTGAGTCAAGTGGGTGTAAAGCCGCATAAACACAGCCGTGAAAAGCAGCTAAACCCCATTATAAAAATAAATTACTTTTAAAAACCCATGAAACAAAGACAGTGAAAGAGAGAGGAATTCTTACACAATTCGTTCAGGGTCTGTGATTCAACCTGGATTGACCATATCTAGACCCACAGCTGGATGAGACATAAGTGTGGACACTCTTGGGGCTGAGAGGTTTGGTGAGGTTGGGTGAGCAAACGCAGACCCTTTAAAGTAGTACTGCGTGCTACCCATCGCATGGGTCCCAAATCTCCAGGTTCAAGGGCATCTTCCTACATCGAAAACATGCATGAGAAACCCAGAAGATGGTACACCGTGTGATGGGGAAAGGTTTCTAAAACGCACTTCATTTCTCATCTCCTTGTGCTCAGGTTGGCCATTCCAGCCACTTTACTAGCAATCTCCCTACTTGGAGCATCAGCACCTTTAACCTCCTGTTCCGTACAGGTTGCAATTTGTCCTGAGGATGAACGGGAAGACGGGGAACCAATGAGAGACTAGGTCTTGGTGTTGGGACAGGCACAGGTCACTCTATTTTCCCATCAGGAAGAAGAATTAACCACAGGCTCAGCCTGCCCCCCGGAACCAGAACAGGGCCTGAAGCCATCCTGCGCTTTTGCGGCCACCTCCCAATAAAGCGAGTTGTATAATTGAGCTTCAGGGCACTGCAATTCACAATCCTACAGAGTTATAAATGATAACTCTCGTCCACAAATATATTGAGGGAAGGCAAAGACGAGGAATTGAAATCAAGGCAGAATTGTAGGAAACAGATTTCAGGAGGTAGATTCGAATTGCCTTTAAAGCACATGAAAAGCGGCAAAACGTTGACAATGATGCCCTTGGACAAAAAGGGCGTATGCGTTTTTTCCTGAATATATTCAGGAAAAAACGCATACGCCCTTTTTGGCCAACCAAGCAACCTGGAAAGGCAAATCAGCGCTACAAAGAAGTCTCGCTTCCCATCGGTCAAAAGGGCCATGCTGAAAAACGTGTCAAAACCAGAAATGCAGGACAGGCCATGGAGAAATGGGAGCCTTGCTACACTGATGGGTGGGATGTAAATTGCCAAGAGCCACTCTGGAGAAGTGTACGGTGTGTCATGAAACATCTAAAAACCACAGCTTAGAGAGCATAGGGCACTTCCACTCATGGGGGTATAAATTGGGAAAATGAAAAATCAGCAAAACACAAGCACCCCAAAGTTTAGGGCTGCTCTGTTGACAAGGACCTCCACTTCATCTTTCCACCTTAAATATCCCAGGAAAGAGAAAAATGGATAAAGAAGTTGTAGTCCTTATGTAGAATGGAATATCACTCAGCCATGAAATCAATGTCATAAGGCTAGTAGCAGCATGATGAGTGGATTTCGGTACGACGATTCTAAGTGAAATAAGTCACACAGAAAAGGACACTTCTCATAAGGTGTCACTTATAGAGGGAATGTAAAAACCTTTACACTTGAACTGAATTACAAAACAGAACAGAGTCACACATGCAGAAAACACACTATGGCTGCTTAACTGGAAAGGTGAGGTTGGGTGATACATAAAACAAGAGTTTCAAATTAGCTCAGATACCGTTCCTTAAACCCAATATGTAATAGACAAGACCTACTCCTTGCTCAGAGAACTGGACTCAACACGCCCGATTCACCGCACAAAAATATAAGTGACTAGTAATAATCTTAAAACCTATGTATTGATATCTCTCTGTTAGTGTGTCAAGTGGGTGTAAAGCGGCATAAACACAGCCGTGAAAAGCAGCTAAACCCCATTATAAAAATAAATTACTTTTAAAAACCCATGAAACAAAGACAGTGAAAGAGAGAGAAATTCTTACATAATTCGTTCAGGGGCTGTGATGCAACCTGGATTGACCATATCTAGACACACAGCTGGATGAGACATATGGGTGGACACACTTGTTGCTGAGAGGTTTGGTGATATTCGGTGAGCAAACGCAGACCCTTTAAAGTAATACTGCGTGCTACCCATCGCATGGGTCACAAATCTCCAGGTTCAAGGGCATCTTCCTACATCGAAAACATGCATGAGAAATCCAGAAGATGTTACACCGTGTGATGGGGAAAGGTTTCTAAAACGCACCTCATTTCTCATCTCCTTGTGCTGGGGTTCGCCATTCCAGCCACTTTACTAGCAATCTCCCTACTTGGAGAATCAGCACCTTTAACCTCCTGTTCCGTACAGGTTGCAATTTGTCCTGAGGATGAACGGGAAGACGGGGAACCAATGAGAGACTAGGACTTGGTGTTGGGACAGGCACAGGTCACTCTATTTTCCCATCAGGAAGAAGAATTAACCACAGGCTCAGCCTGCCCCCCGGAACCAGAACAGGGCCTGAAGCCATCCTGCGCTTTTGCGGCCACTTCCCAAAAAAGCGAGTTGTAAAATGGAGCTTCAGGGCACTGCAATTCACAGACCTGCAGAGTTATAAATGATAACTCTCGTCCACAAATATATTGAGGGAAGGCAAAGAAGAGGATTTGAAATCAAGGCAGAATTGCAGGAAACAGATTTCAGGAGGTAGATTCGAATCGCCTTTAAAGCACATGAAAAGCGGCAAAACGTTGACAATGATGCCCTTGGCCAAAAAGGGAGTATGCGTTTTTTTCTGAATATATACAGGAAAAAACGCATACGCACTTTTTGGCCAACCAAGCAACCTGGAAAGGCAAATCAGTGCTACAAAGAAGTCTCCCTTCCCATCGGTCAAAAGGGCCTTGCTGAAAAAAGTGTCAAAACCAGAAATGCAGGACAGGCCATGGAGAAATGGGAGCCTTGCTACACTGATGGGCGGGATGTAAATTGCCAACAGCCACTCTGGAGAAGTGTACGGTGTGTCCTGAAACATCTAAAAAACACTGCTTAGAAAGCATAGGGCACTTCCACGCATGGGGGTATAAAGTGGGAAAATTAAAAATCAGCAAGACACAAGCACCCCAAAGTTTAGGGCTGCTCTGTTGACAAGGACCTCCACTTCATTCCACCTTAAATATCCCAGGAAAGCGAAAAATGGATAAAAAATTTGAGGTCCTTATGTACAATGGAATATCACTCAGCCATGAAATCAATGTCATAAGGCTAGTAGCAGCATGATGTGTGGATTTAGGTACGACGATTCTAAGTGAAATAAGTCACACAGAAAAGGACACTTCTCATAAGGTGTCACTTATAGAGGGAATGTAAAAACCGTTACACTTGAACTGAATTACAAAACACAATAGAGTCACACATGCAGAAAACACACTATGGCTGCTTAACGGGAAAGGTGAGGTGAGCTGATACATAAAACAAGAGTTTCAAATTAGCTCAGATACCGTTCCATAAACCCAATATGTAATAGACAAGACCTACTCCTTGCTCAGAGAACTGGACTCAACACGCCCGATTCACCGCACAAGAATATATCTGACTAGTAATAATCTTAAAACCTATGTATTGATATCTCTCTGTTAGTGTGTCAAGTGGGTGTAAAGCGGCATAAACACAGCCGTGCAAAGCAGCTAAACCCCATTATAAAAATAAATTACTTTTAAAAACCCATGAAACAAAGACAGGGAAAGAGAGAGAAATTCTTACACAATTCGTTCAGGGGCTGTGATGCAACCTGGATTGACCATATCTACACCCACAGCTAGATGAGACATAAGGGTGGACACTCTTGGGGCTGAGAGGTTTGGTGAGGTTGTGTGAGCAAACGCAGACCCTTTAAAGTAATACTGCGTGCTACCCATCGCATGGGTCCCAAATCTCCAGGTTCAAGGGCATCTTCCTACATCGAAAACATGCATGAGAAACCCAGAAGATGGTACACCGTGTGATGGGGAAAGGTTTCTAAAACGCACCTCATTTCTCATCTCCCTGTGCTCGGGTTGGCCATTCCAGCCACTTTACTAGCAATCTCCCTACTTGGAGCATCAGCACCTTTAACCTCCTGTTCCGTACAGGTTGCAATTTGTCCTGAGGATGAACGGGAAGATGGGGAACCAATGAGAGACTAGGACTTGGTGTTGGGACAGGCACAGGTCACTCTATTTTCCCATCAGGAAGAAGAATTAACCACAGGCTCAGACTGCCCCCCGGAACAAGAACAGGGCCTGAAGCCATCCTGCGCTTTTGCGGCCACCTCCCAAAAAAGCGAGTTGTAAAATGGAGCTTCAGGGCACTGCAATTCACAAACCTGCAGAGGTATAAATGATAACTCTCGTCCACAAATATATTGAGGGAAGGCAAAGAAGAGGATTTGAAATCAAGGCAGAATTGCAGGAAACAGATTTCAGGAGGTAGATTCGAATCGCCTTTAAAGCACATGAAAAGCGGCAAAACGTTGACAATGATGCCCTTGGCCAAAAAGGGCGTATGCGTTTTTTCCTGAATATATTCAGGAAAAAACGCATACGCCCTTTTTGGCCAACCAAGCAACCTGGAAAGGCAAATCAGCGCTACAAAGAAGTCTCGCTTCCCATCGGTCAAAAGGGCCATGCTGAAAAAAGTGTCAAAACCAGAAATGCAGGACAGGCCATGGAGAAATGGGAGCCTTGCTACACTGATGGGCGGGATGTAAATCGCCAACAGCCACTCTGGAGAAGTGTACGGTGTGTCCTGAAACATCTAAAAAACACAGCTTAGAGAGCATAGGGCACTTCCACGCATGGGGGGATAAAGTGGGAAAATTGAAAATCAGCAAGACACAAGCACCCCAAAGTTTAGGGCTGCTCTGTTGACAAGGACCTCCACTTCATTCCACCTTAAATATCCCAGGAAAGTGAAAAATGGATCAAAAAGTTGTGGTCCTTATGTACAATGGAATATCACTCAGCCATGAAATCAATGTCATAAGGCTAGTAGCAGCATGATGAGTGGATTTAGGTAAGACGATTCTAAGTGAAATAAGTCACACAGAAAAGGACACTTCTCATAAGGTGTCAGTTATAGAGGGAATGTAAAAACCGTTACACTTGAACTGAATTACAAAACAGAACAGAGTCACACATGCAGAAAACACACTATGGCTGCTTAACGGGAAAGGTGAGGTGGGGTGATACATAAAACAAGAGTTTCAAATTAGCTCAGATACCGTTCCATAAACCCAATATGTAATAGACAAGACCTACTCCTTGCTCAGAGAACTGGACTCAACACGCCCGATTCACCGCACAAGAATATATCTGACTAGTAATAATCTTAAAACCTAGGTATTGATATCTCTCTGTTAGTGTGTCAAGTGGGTGTAAAGCGGCATAAACACAGCCGTGAAAAGCAGCTAAACCCCATTATAAAAATAAATTACTTTTAAAAACCCATGAAACAAAGACAGGGAAAGAGAGAGAAATTCTTACACAATTCGTTAAAGGGCTGTGATGCAACCTGGATTGACCATATCTAGACCCACAGCTGGATGAGACATAAGGGTGGACACTCTTGGGGCTGAGAGGTTTGGTGAGGTTGGGTGAGCAAACGCAGACCCTTTAAAGTAATACTGCGTGCTACCCATCACATGGGTCCCAAATCTCCAGGTTCAAGGGCGTCTTCCTACATCGAAAACATGCATGAGAAACCCAGAAGATGGTACACCGTGTGATGGGGAAAGGTTTCTAAAACGCACCTCATTTCTCATCTCCTTGTGCTCGGGTTCGCCATTCCAGCCACTTTACTAGCAATCTCCCTACTTGGAGCATCAGCACCTTTAACCTCCTGTTCCGTACAGGTTGCAATTTGTCCTGAGGATGAACGGGAAGACGGGGAACCAATGAGAGACTAGCTCTTGGTGTTGGGACAGGCACAGGTCACTCTATTTTCCCATCAGGAAGAAGAATTAACCACAGGCTCAGCCTGCCCCCCGGAACCAGAACAGGGCCTGAAGCCATCCTGCGCTTTTGCGGCCAGCTCCCAAAAAAGCGACTTGTAAAATGGAGCTTCAGGGCACTGCAATTCACAAACCTGCAGAGTTATAAATGATAACTCTCGTCCACAAATATATTGAGGGAAGGCAAAGAAGAGGATTTGAAATCAAGGCAGAATTGCAGGAAACAGATTTCAGGAGGTAGATTCGAATCGCCTTTAAAGCACATGAAAAGCGGCAAAACGTTGACAATGATGCCCTTGGCCAAAAAGGGCGTATGCGTTTTTTCCTGAATATATTCAGGAAAAAACGCATACGCCCTTTTTGGCCAACCAAGCAACCTGGAAAGGCAAATCAGCGCTACAAAGAAGTCTCGCTTCCCATCGGTCAAAAGGGCCATGCTGAAAAAAGTGTCAAAACCAGAAATGCAGGACAGGCCATGGAGAAATGGGAGCCTTGCTACTCTGATGGGCGGGATGTAAATCGCCAACAGCCACTCTGGAAAAGTGTACGGTGTGTCCTGAAACATCTAAAAAACACAGCTTAGAGAGCATAGGGCACTTCCACGCATGGGGGGATAAAGTGGGAAAATTGAAAATCAGCAAGACACAAGCACCCCAAAGTTTAGGGCTGCTCTGTTGACAAGGACATCCACTTCATTCCACCTTAAATATCCCAGGAAAGCGAAAAATGGATCAAAAAGTTGTGGTCCTTATGTACAATGGAATATCACTCAGCCATGAAATCAATGTCATAAGGCTAGTAGCAGCATGATGAGTGGATTTAGGTAAGACGATTCTAAGTGAAATAAGTCACACAGAAAAGGACACTTCTCATAAGGTGTCACTTATAGAGGGAATGTAAAAACCGTTACACTTGAACTGAATTACAAAACAGAACAGAGTCACACATGCAGAAAACACACTATGGCTGCTTAACGGGAAAGGTGAGGTGGGGTGATACATAAAACAAGAGTTTCAAATTAGCTCAGATACCGTTCCATAAACCCAATATGTAATAGACAAGACCTACTCCTTGCTCAGAGAACTGGACTCAACACGCCCGATTCACCGCACAAGAATATATCTGACTAGTAATAATCTTAAAACCTATGTATTGATATCTCTCTGTTAGTGTGTCAAGTGGGTGTAAAGCGGCATAAACACAGCCATGAAAAGCAGCTAAACCCCATTATAAAAATAAATTACTTTTAAAAACCCATGAAACAAAGACAGGGAAAGAGAGAGAAATTCTTACACAATTCGTTCAGGGGCTGTGATGCAACCTGGATTGACCATATCTAGACCCACAGCTGGATGAGACATAAGGGTGGACACTCTTGGGGCTGAGAGGTTTGGTGAGGTTGGGTGAGCAAACGCAGACCCTTTAAAGTAATACTGCGTGCTACCCATCGCATGGGTCCCAAATCTCCAGGTTCAAGGGCGTCTTCCTACATCGAAAACATGCATGAGAAACCCAGAAGATGGTACACCGTGTGATGGGGAAAGGTTTCTAAAACGCACCTCATTTCTCATCTCCTTGTGCTCGGGTTCGCCATTCCAGCCACTTTACTAGCAATCTCCCTACTTGGAGCATCAGCACCTTTAACCTCCTGTTCCGTACAGGTTGCAATTTGTCCTGAGGATGAACGGGAAGACGGGGAACCAATGAGAGACTAGCTGTTGGTGTTGGGACAGGCACAGGTCACTCTATTTTCCCATCAGGAAGAAGAATTAACCACAGGCTCAGCCTGCCCCCCGGAACCAGAACAGGGCCTGAAGCCATCCTGCGCTTTTGCGGCCAGCTCCCAAAAAAGCGACTTGTAAAATGGAGCTTCAGGGCGCTGCAATTCACAAACCTGCAGAGTTATAAATGATAACTCTCGTCCACAAATATATTGAGGGAAGGCAAAGAAGAGGATTTGAAATCAAGGCAGAATTGCAGGAAACAGATTTCAGGAGGTAGATTCGAATCGCCTTTAAAGCACATGAAAAGCGGCAAAACGTTGACAATGATGCCCTTGGCCAAAAAGGGCGTATGCGTTTTTTCCTGAATATATTCAGGAAAAAACGCATACGCCCTTTTTGGCCAACCAAGCAACCTGGAAAGGCAAATCAGCGCTACAAAGAAGTCTCGCTTCCCATCGGTCAAAAGGGCCATGCTGAAAAAAGTGTCAAAACCAGAAATGCAGGACAGGCCATGGAGAAATGGGAGCCTTGCTACACTGATGGGCGGGATGTAAATCGCCAACAGCCACTCTGGAGAAGTGTACGGTGTGTCCTGAAACATCTAAAAAACACAGCTTAGAGAGCATAGGGCACTTCCACGCATGGGGGGATAAAGTGGGAAAATTGAAAATCAGCAAGACACAAGCACCCCAAAGTTTAGGGCTGCTCTGTTGACAAGGACCTCCACTTCATTCCACCTTAAATATCCCAGGAAAGTGAAAAATGGATCAAAAAGTTGTGGTCCTTATGTACAATGGAATATCACTCAGCCATGAAATCAATGTCATAAGGCTGGTAGCAGCATGATGAGTGGATTTAGGTAAGACGATTCTAAGTGAAATAAGTCACACAGAAAAGGACACTTCTCATAAGGTGTCACTTATAGAGGGAATGTAAAAACCGTTACACTTGAACTGAATTACAAAACAGAACAGAGTCACACATGCAGAAAACACACTATGGCTGCTTAACGGGAAAGGTGAGGTGGGGTGATACATAAAACAAGAGTTTCAAATTAGCTCAGATACCGTTCCATAAACCCAATATGTAATAGACAAGACCTACTCCTTGCTCAGAGAACTGGACTCAACACGCCCGATTCACCGCACAAGAATATATCTGACTAGTAATAATCTTAAAACCTAGGTATTGATATCTCTCTGTTAGTGTGTCAAGTGGGTGTAAAGCGGCATAAACACAGCCGTGAAAAGCAGCTAAACCCCATTATAAAAATAAATTACTTTTAAAAACCCATGAAACAAAGACAGGGAAAGAGAGAGAAATTCTTACACAATTCGTTAAGGGGCTGTGATGCAACCTGGATTGACCATATCTAGACCCACAGCTGGATGAGACATAAGGGTGGACACTCTTGGGGCTGAGAGGTTTGGTGAGGTTGGGTGAGCAAACGCAGACCCTTTAAAGTAATATTGCGTGCTACCCATCACATGGGTCCCAAATCTCCAGGTTCAAGGGCGTCTTCCTACATAGAAAACATGCATGAGAAACCCAGAAGATGGTACACCGTGTGATGGGGAAAGGTTTCTAAAACGCACCTCATTTCTCATCTCCTTGTGCTCGGGTTCGCCATTCCAGCCACTTTACTAGCAATCTCCCTACTTGGAGCATCAGCACCTTTAACCTCCTGTTCCGTACAGGTTGCAATTTGTCCTGAGGATGAACGGGAAGACGGGGAACCAATGAGAGACTAGCTCTTGGTGTTGGGACAGGCACAGGTCACTCTATTTTCCCATCAGGAAGAAGAATTAACCACAGGCTCAGCCTGCCCCCCGGAACCAGAACAGGGCCTGAAGCCATCCTGCGCTTTTGCGGCCAGCTCCCAAAAAAGCGACTTGTAAAATGGAGCTTCAGGGCACTGCAATTCACAAACCTGCAGAGTTATAAATGATAACTCTCGTCCACAAATATATTGAGGGAAGGCAAAGAAGAGGATTTGAAATCAAGGCAGAATTGCAGGAAACAGATTTCAGGAGGTAGATTCGAATCGCCTTTAAAGCACATGAAAAGCGGCAAAACGTTGACAATGATGCCCTTGGCCAAAAAGGGCGTATGCGTTTTTTCCTGAATATATTCAGGAAAAAACGCATACGCCCTTTTTGGCCAACCAAGCAACCTGGAAAGGCAAATCAGCGCTACAAAGAAGTCTCGCTTCCCATCGGTCAAAAGGGCCATGCTGAAAAAAGTGTCAAAACCAGAAATGCAGGACAGGCCATGGAGAAATGGGAGCCTTGCTACTCTGATGGGCGGGATGTAAATCGCCAACAGCCACTCTGGAGAAGTGTACGGTGTGTCCTGAAACATCTAAAAAACACAGCTTAGAGAGCATAGGGCACTTCCACGCATGGGGGGATAAAGTGGGAAAATTGAAAATCAGCAAGACACAAGCACCCCAAAGTTTAGGGCTGCTCTGTTGACAAGGACCTCCACTTCATTCCACCTTAAATATCCCAGGAAAGCGAAAAATGGATCAAAAAGTTGTGGTCCTTATGTACAATGGAATATCACTCAGCCATGAAATCAATGTCATAAGGCTAGTAGCAGCATGATGAGTGGATTTAGGTAAGACGATTCTAAGTGAAATAAGTCACACAGAAAAGGACACTTCTCATAAGGTGTCACTTATAGAGGGAATGTAAAAACCGTTACACTTGAACTGAATTACAAAACAGAACAGAGTCACACATGCAGAAAACACACTATGGCTGCTTAACGGGAAAGGTGAGGTGGGGTGATACATAAAACAAGAGTTTCAAATTAGCTCAGATACCGTTCCATAAACCCAATATGTAATAGAGAAGACCTACTCCTTGCTCAGAGAACTGGACTCAACACGCCCGATTCACCGCACAAGAATATATCTGACTAGTAATAATCTTAAAACCTATGTATTGATATCTCTCTGTTAGTGTGTCAAGTGGGTGTAAAGCGGCATAAACACAGCCATGAAAAGCAGCTAAACCCCATTATAAAAATAAATTACTTTTAAAAACCCATGAAACAAAGACAGGGAAAGAGAGAGAAATTCTTACACAATTCGTTCAGGGGCTGTGATGCAACCTGGATTGACCATATCTAGACCCACAGCTGGATGAGACATAAGGGTGGACACTCTTGGGGCTGAGAGGTATGGTGAGGTTGGGTGAGCAAACGCAGACCCTTTAAAGTAATACTGCGTGCTACCCATCGCATGGGTCCCAAATCTCCAGGTTCAAGGGCGTCTTCCTACATCGAAAACATGCATGAGAAACCCAGAAGATGGTACACCGTGTGATGGGGAAAGGTTTCTAAAACGCACCTCATTTCTCATCTCCTTGTGCTCGGGTTCGCCATTCCAGCCACTTTACTAGCAATCTCCCTACTTGGAGCATCAGCACCTTTAACCTCCTGTTCCGTACAGGTTGCAATTTGTCCTGAGGATGAACGGGAAGACGGGGAACCAATGAGAGACTAGCTCTTGGTGTTGGGACAGGCACAGGTCACTCTATTTTCCCATCAGGAAGAAGAATTAACCACAGGCTCAGCCTGCCCCCCGGAACCAGAACAGGGCCTGAAGCCATCCTGCGCTTTTGCGGCCAGCTCCCAAAAAAGCGACTTGTAAAATGGAGCTTCAGGGCACTGCAATTCACAAACCTGCAGAGTTATAAATGATAACTCTCGTCCACAAATATATTGAGGGAAGGCAAAGAAGAGGATTTGAAATCAAGGCAGAATTGCAGGAAACAGATTTCAGGAGGTAGATTCGAATCGCCTTTAAAGCACATGAAAAGCGGCAAAACGTTGACAATGATGCCCTTGGCCAAAAAGGGCGTATGCGTTTTTTCCTGAATATATTCAGGAAAAAACGCATACGCCCTTTTTGGCCAACCAAGCAACCTGGAAAGGCAAATCAGCGCTACAAAGAAGTCTCGCTTCCCATCGGTCAAAAGGGCCATGCTGAAAAAAGTGTCAAAACCAGAAATGCAGGACAGGCCATGGAGAAATGGGAGCCTTGCTACTCTGATGGGCGGGATGTAAATCGCCAACAGCCACTCTGGAGAAGTGTACGGTGTGTCCTGAAACATCTAAAAAACACAGCTTAGAGAGCATAGGGCACTTCCACGCATGGGGGGATAAAGTGGGAAAATTGAAAATCAGCAAGACACAAGCACCCCAAAGTTTAGGGCTGCTCTGTTGACAAGGACCTCCACTTCATTCCACCTTAAATATCCCAGGAAAGCGAAAAATGGATCAAAAAGTTGTGGTCCTTATGTACAATGGAATATCACTCAGCCATGAAATCAATGTCATAAGGCTAGTAGCAGCATGATGAGTGGATTTAGGTAAGACGATTCTAAGTGAAATAAGTCACACAGAAAAGGACACTTCTCATAAGGTGTCACTTATAGAGGGAATGTAAAAACCGTTACACTTGAACTGAATTACAAAACAGAACAGAGTCACACATGCAGAAAACACACTATGGCTGCTTAACGGGAAAGGTGAGGTGGGGTGATACATAAAACAAGAGTTTCAAATTAGCTCAGATACCGTTCCATAAACCCAATATGTAATAGAGAAGACCTACTCCTTGCTCAGAGAACTGGACTCAACACGCCCGATTCACCGCACAAGAATATATCTGACTAGTAATAATCTTAAAACCTATGTATTGATATCTCTCTGTTAGTGTGTCAAGTGGGTGTAAAGCGGCATAAACACAGCCATGAAAAGCAGCTAAACCCCATTATAAAAATAAATTACTTTTAAAAACCCATGAAACAAAGACAGGGAAAGAGAGAGAAATTCTTACACAATTCGTTCAGGGGCTGTGATGCAACCTGGATTGACCATATCTAGACCCACAGCTGGATGAGACATAAGGGTGGACACTCTTGGGGCTGAGAGGTATGGTGAGGTTGGGTGAGCAAACGCAGACCCTTTAAAGTAATACTGCGTGCTACCCATCGCATGGGTCCCAAATCTCCAGGTTCAAGGGCGTCTTCCTACATCGAAAACATGCATGAGAAACCCAGAAGATGGTACACCGTGTGATGGGGAAAGGTTTCTAAAACGCACCTCATTTCTCATCTCCTTGTGCTCGGGTTCGCCATTCCAGCCACTTTACTAGCAATCTCCCTACTTGGAGCATCAGCACCTTTAACCTCCTGTTCCGTACAGGTTGCAATTTGTCCTGAGGATGAACGGGAAGACGGGGAACCAATGAGAGACTAGCTCTTGGTGTTGGGACAGGCACAGGTCACTCTATTTTCCCATCAGGAAGAAGAATTAACCACAGGCTCAGCCTGCCCCCCGGAACCAGAACAGGGCCTGAAGCCATCCTGCGCTTTTGCGGCCAGCTCCCAAAAAAGCGACTTGTAAAATGGAGCTTCAGGGCACTGCAATTCACAAACCTGCAGAGTTATAAATGATAACTCTCGTCCACAAATATATTGAGGGAAGGCAAAGAAGAGGATTTGAAATCAAGGCAGAATTGCAGGAAACAGATTTCAGGAGGTAGATTCGAATCGCCTTTAAAGCACATGAAAAGCGGCAAAACGTTGACAATGATGCCCTTGGCCAAAAAGGGCGTATGCGTTTTTTCCTGAATATATTCAGGAAAAAACGCATACGCCCTTTTTGGCCAACCAAGCAACCTGGAAAGGCAAATCAGCGCTACAAAGAAGTCTCGCTTCCCATCGGTCAAAAGGGCCATGCTGAAAAAAGTGTCAAAACCAGAAATGCAGGACAGGCCATGGAGAAATGGGAGCCTTGCTACTCTGATGGGCGGGATGTAAATCGCCAACAGCCACTCTGGAGAAGTGTACGGTGTGTCCTGAAACATCTAAAAAACACAGCTTAGAGAGCATAGGGCACTTCCACGCATGGGGGGATAAAGTGGGAAAATTGAAAATCAGCAAGACACAAGCACCCCAAAGTTTAGGGCTGCTCTGTTGACAAGGACCTCCACTTCATTCCACCTTAAATATCCCAGGAAAGCGAAAAATGGATCAAAAAGTTGTGGTCCTTATGTACAATGGAATATCACTCAGCCATGAAATCAATGTCATAAGGCTAGTAGCAGCATGATGAGTGGATTTAGGTAAGACGATTCTAAGTGAAATAAGTCACACAGAAAAGGACACTTCTCATAAGGTGTCACTTATAGAGGGAATGTAAAAACCGTTACACTTGAACTGAATTACAAAACAGAACAGAGTCACACATGCAGAAAACACACTATGGCTGCTTAACGGGAAAGGTGAGGTGGGGTGATACATAAAACAAGAGTTTCAAATTAGCTCAGATACCGTTCCATAAACCCAATATGTAATAGAGAAGACCTACTCCTTGCTCAGAGAACTGGACTCAACACGCCCGATTCACCGCACAAGAATATATCTGACTAGTAATAATCTTAAAACCTATGTATTGATATCTCTCTGTTAGTGTGTCAAGTGGGTGTAAAGCGGCATAAACACAGCCATGAAAAGCAGCTAAACCCCATTATAAAAATAAATTACTTTTAAAAACCCATGAAACAAAGACAGGGAAAGAGAGAGAAATTCTTACACAATTCGTTCAGGGGCTGTGATGCAACCTGGATTGACCATATCTAGACCCACAGCTGGATGAGACATAAGGGTGGACACTCTTGGGGCTGAGAGGTATGGTGAGGTTGGGTGAGCAAACGCAGACCCTTTAAAGTAATACTGCGTGCTACCCATCGCATGGGTCCCAAATCTCCAGGTTCAAGGGCGTCTTCCTACATCGAAAACATGCATGAGAAACCCAGAAGATGGTACACCGTGTGATGGGGAAAGGTTTCTAAAACGCACCTCATTTCTCATCTCCTTGTGCTCGGGTTCGCCATTCCAGCCACTTTACTAGCAATCTCCCTACTTGGAGCATCAGCACCTTTAACCTCCTGTTCCGTACAGGTTGCAATTTGTCCTGAGGATGAACGGGAAGACGGGGAACCAATGAGAGACTAGCTCTTGGTGTTGGGACAGGCACAGGTCACTCTATTTTCCCATCAGGAAGAAGAATTAACCACAGGCTCAGCCTGCCCCCCGGAACCAGAACAGGGCCTGAAGCCATCCTGCGCTTTTGCGGCCAGCTCCCAAAAAAGCGACTTGTAAAATGGAGCTTCAGGGCACTGCAATTCACAAACCTGCAGAGTTATAAATGATAACTCTCGTCCACAAATATATTGAGGGAAGGCAAAGAAGAGGATTTGAAATCAAGGCAGAATTGCAGGAAACAGATTTCAGGAGGTAGATTCGAATCGCCTTTAAATCACATGAAAAGCGGCAAAACGTTGACAATGATGCCCTTGGCCAAAAAGGGCGTATGCGTTTTTTCCTGAATATATTCAGGAAAAAACGCATACGCCCTTTTTGGCCAACCAAGCAACCTGGAAAGGCAAATCAGCGCTACAAAGAAGTCTCGCTTCCCATCGGTCAAAAGGGCCATGCTGAAAAAAGTGTCAAAACCAGAAATGCAGGACAGGCCATGGAGAAATGGGAGCCTTGCTACTCTGATGGGCGGGATGTAAATCGCCAACAGCCACTCTGGAGAAGTGTACGGTGTGTCCTGAAACATCTAAAAAACACAGCTTAGAGAGCATAGGGCACTTCCACGCATGGGGGGATAAAGTGGGAAAATTGAAAATCAGCAAGACACAAGCACCCCAAAGTTTAGGGCTGCTCTGTTGACAAGGACCTCCACTTCATTCCACCTTAAATATCCCAGGAAAGCGAAAAATGGATCAAAAAGTTGTGGTCCTTATGTACAATGGAATATCACTCAGCCATGAAATCAATGTCATAAGGCTAGTAGCAGCATGATGAGTGGATTTAGGTAAGACGATTCTAAGTGAAATAAGTCACACAGAAAAGGACACTTCTCATAAGGTGTCACTTATAGAGGGAATGTAAAAACCGTTACACTTGAACTGAATTACAAAACAGAACAGAGTCACACATGCAGAAAACACACTATGGCTGCTTAACGGGAAAGGTGAGGTGGGGTGATACATAAAACAAGAGTTTCAAATTAGCTCAGATACCGTTCCATAAACCCAATATGTAATAGAGAAGACCTACTCCTTGCTCAGAGAACTGGACTCAACACGCCCGATTCACCGCACAAGAATATATCTGACTAGTAATAATCTTAAAACCTATGTATTGATATCTCTCTGTTAGTGTGTCAAGTGGGTGTAAAGCGGCATAAACACAGCCATGAAAAGCAGCTAAACCCCATTATAAAAATAAATTACTTTTAAAAACCCATGAAACAAAGACAGGGAAAGAGAGAGAAATTCTTACACAATTCGTTCAGGGGCTGTGATGCAACCTGGATTGACCATATCTAGACCCACAGCTGGATGAGACATAAGGGTGGACACTCTTGGGGCTGAGAGGTATGGTGAGGTTGGGTGAGCAAACGCAGACCCTTTAAAGTAATACTGCGTGCTACCCATCGCATGGGTCCCAAATCTCCAGGTTCAAGGGCGTCTTCCTACATCGAAAACATGCATGAGAAACCCAGAAGATGGTACACCGTGTGATGGGGAAAGGTTTCTAAAACGCACCTCATTTCTCATCTCCTTGTGCTCGGGTTCGCCATTCCAGCCACTTTACTAGCAATCTCCCTAATTGGAGCATCAGCACCTTTAACCTCCTGTTCCGTACAGGTTGCAATTTGTCCTGAGGATGAACGGGAAGACGGGGAACCAATGAGAGACTAGCTCTTGGTGTTGGGACAGGCACAGGTCACTCTATTTTCCCATCAGGAAGAAGAATTAACCACAGGCTCAGCCTGCCCCCCGGAACCAGAACAGGGCCTGAAGCCATCCTGCGCTTTTGCGGCCAGCTCCCAAAAAAGCGACTTGTAAAATGGAGCCTCAGGGCGCTGCAATTCACAAACCTGCACAGTTATAAATGATAACTCTCGTCCACAAATATATTGAGGGAAGGCAAAGAAGAGGATTTGAAATCAAGGCAGAATTGCAGGAAACAGATTTCAGGAGGTAGATTCGAATCGCCTTTAAAGCACATGAAAAGCGCCAAAACGTTGACAATGATGCCCTTGGCCAAAAAGGGCGTATGCGTTTTTTCCTGAATATATTCAGGAAAAAACGCATACGCCCTTTTTGGCCAACCAAGCAACCTGGAAAGGCAAATCAGCGCTACAAAGAAGTCTCGCTTCCCATCGGTCAAAAGGGCCATGCTGAAAAAAGTGTCAAAACCAGAAATGCAGGACAGGCCATGGAGAAATGGGAGCCTTGCTACACTGATGGGCGGGATGTAAATCGCCAACAGCCACTCTGGAGAAGTGTACGGTGTGTCCTGAAACATCTAAAAAACACAGCTTAGAGAGCATAGGGCCCTTCCACGCATGGGGGGATAAAGTGGGAAAATTGAAAATCAGCAAGACACAAGCACCCCAAAGTTTAGGGCTGCTCTGTTGACAAGGACCTCCACTTCATTCCACCTTAAATATCCCAGGAAAGCGAAAAATGGATAAAAAAGTTGTGGTCCTTATGTACAATGGAATATCACTCAGCCATGAAATCAATGTCATAAGGCTAGTAGCAGCATGATGAGTGGATTTAGGTAAGACGATTCTAAGTGAAATAAGTCACACAGAAAAGGACACTTCTCATAAGGTGTCACTTATAGAGGGAATGTAAAAACCGTTACACTTGAACTGAATTACAAAACACAACAGAGTCACACATGCAGAAAACACACTATGGCTGCTTAACGGGAAAGGTGAGGTGGGGTGATACATAAAACAAGAGTTTCAAATTAGCTCAGATACCGTTCCATAAACCCAATATGTAATAGAGAAGACCTACTCCTTGCTCCGAGAACTGGACTCAACACGCCCGATTCACCGCACAAGAATATATCTGACTAGTAATAATCTTAAAACCTAGGTATTGATATCTCTCTGTTAGTGTGTCAAGTGGGTGTAAAGCGGCATAAACACAGCCGTGAAAAGCAGCTAAACCCCATTATAAAAATAAATTACTTTTAAAAACCCATGAAACAAAGACAGGGAAAGAGAGAGAAATTCTTACACAATTCGTTCAGGGGCTGTGATGCACACTGGATTGACCATATCTAGACCCACAGCTGGATGAGACATAAGGGTGGACACTCTTGGGGCTGAGAGGTTTGGTGAGGTTGGGTGAGCAAACGCAGACCCTTTAAAGTAATACTGCGTGCTACCCATCGCATGGGTCCCAAATCTCCAGGTTCAAGGGCATCTTCCTACATCGAAAACATGCATGAGAAACCAAGAAGATGGTACACCGTGTGTTGGGGAAAGGTTTCTAAAATGCACCTCATTTCTCATCTCCTTGTGCTCAGGTTCGCCATTCCAGCCACTTTAGTAGCAATCTCCCTACATGGAGCATCAGCACCTTTAACCTCCTGTTCCGTACAGGTTGCAATTTGTCCTGAGGATGAACGGGAAGACGGGGAAAAAATGAGAGATTAGCTCTTGGTGTTGGGACAGGCACAGGTCACTCTATTTTCCCATCAGGAAGAAGAATTAACCACAGGCTCAGCCTGCCCCCCGGAACCAGAACAGGGCCTGAAGCCATCCTGCGCTTTTGCGGCCAGCTCCCAAAGAAGCGAGTTGTAAAATGGAGCTTCAGGGCACTGCAATTCACAATCCTACAGAGTTATAAATGATAACTCTCGTCCACAAATATATTGAGGGAAGGCAAAGACGAGGAATTGAAATCAAGGCAGAATTGCAGGAAACAGATTTCAGGAGGTAGATTCGAATCGCCTCTAAAGCACATGAAAAGCGGCAAAACGTTGACAATCATGCCCTTGGCCAAAAAGGGCGTATGCGTTTTTTCCTGAATATATTCAGGAAAAAACGCATACGCCCTTTTTGGCCAACCAAGCAACCTGGAAAGGCAAATCAGCGCTACAAAGAAGTCTCGCTTCCCATCGGTCAAAAGGTCCATGCTGTAAAAAGTGTCAAAACCAAAAATGCAGGACAGGCCATGGAGAAATGGGAGCCTTGCTACACTGATGGGCGGGATGTAAATTGCCAACAGCCACTCTGGAGAAGTGTACGGTGTGTCCTGAAACATCTAAAAAACACAGCTTAGAGAGCATAGGGCACGTCCACGCATGGGGGTATAAAGTGGGAAAATTAAAAATCAGCAAGACACAAGCACCACAAAGTTTAGGGATGCTCTGTTGACAAGGACCTCCACTTCATTCCACCTTAAATATCCCAGGAAAGCGAAAAATGGATAAAAAATTTGAGGTCCTTATGTACAATGGCATACCACTCAGCCATGAAATCAATGTCATAAGGCTAGTAGCAGCATGATGAGTGGATTTAGGTACGACGATTCTAAGTGAAATAAGTCACACAGAAAAGGACACTTCTCATAAGGTGTCACTTATAGAGGGAATGTAAAAACCGTTACACTTGAACTGAGTTACAAAACAGAACAGAGTCACACATGCAGAAAACACACTATGGCTGCTTAACGGGAAAGCGAGGTGGGGTGATACATAAAGCAAGAGTTTCAAATTAGCTCAGATACCGTTCCATAAACCCAATATGTAATAGACAAGACCTACTCCTTGCTCAGAGAACTGGACTCAACACGCCCGATTCACCACACAAGAATATATCTGACTAGTAATAATCTTAAAACCTATGTATTGATATCTCTCTGTTAGTGTGTCAAGTGGGTGTAAAGCGGCATAAACACAGCTGTGAAAAGCAGCTAAACCCCATTATAAAAATAAATTACTTTTAAAAACCCATGAAACAAAGACAGTGAAAGAGAGAGAAATTCTTACACAATTCGTTCAGGGGCTGTGATGCAACCTGGATTGACCATATCTAGACCCACAGCTGGATGAGACATAAGGGTGGATACTCTTGGGGCTGAGAGGTTTGGTGAGGTTGGGTGAGCAAACGCAGACCCTTTAAAGTAATACTGCGTGCTACCCATCGCATGGGTCCCAAATCTCCAGGTTCAAGGGCATCTTCCTACATCGAAAACATGCATGAGAAACCAAGAAGATGGTACACCGTGTGTTGGGGAAAGGTTTCTAAAATGCACCTCATTTCTCATCTCCTTGTGCTCGGGTTCGCCATTCCAGCCACTTTAGTAGCAATCTCCTTACTTGGAGCATCAGCATCTTTAACCTCCTGTTCCGTACAGGTTGCAATTTGTCCTGAGGATGAACGGGAAGACGGGGAACCAATGAGAGACTAGCTCTTGGTGTTGGGATAGGCACAGGTCACTCTATTTTCCCATCAGGAAGAAGAATTAACCACAGGCTCAGCCTGCACCCCGGAACCAGAACAGGGCCTGAAGCCATCCTGCGCTTTTGTGGCCACCTCCCAAAAAAGCGAGTTGTAAAATGGAGCTTCAGGGCACTGCAATTCACAATCCTACAGAGTTATAAATGATAACTCTCGTCCACAAATATATTGAGGGAAGGCAAAGACGAGGAATTGAAATCAAGGCAGAATTGCAGGAAACAGATTTCAGGAGGTAGATTCGAATCGCCTTTAAAGCACATGAAAAGCGCCAAAACGTTGACAATGATGCCCTTGGCCAAAAAGGGCGTATGCGTTTTTTCCTGAATATATTCAGGAAAAAACGCATACGCCCTTTTTGGCCAACCAAGCAACCTGGAAAGGCAAATCAGCGCTACAAAGAAGTCTCGCTTCCCATCGGTCAAAAGGGCCATGCTGAAAAAAGTGTCAAAACCAGAAATGCAGGACAGGCCATGGAGAAATGGGAGCCTTGCTACACTGATGGGCGGGATGTAAATTGCCAACAGCCACTCTGGAGAAGTGTACGGTGTGTCCTGAAACATCTAAAAAACACAGCTTAGAGAGCATAGGGCACTTCCACGCATGGAGGTATAAAGTGGGAAAATTAAAAATCAGCAAGACACAAGCACCCCAAAGTTTAGGGATGCTCTGTTGACAAGGACCTCCACTTCATTCCACCTTAAATATCCCAGGAAAGCGAAAAATGGATAAAAAATTTGAGGTCCTTATGTACAATGGCATACCACTCAGCCATGAAATCAATGTCATAAGGCTAGTAGCAGCATGATGAGTGGATTTAGTTACGACGATTCTAAGTGAAATAAGTCACACAGAAAAGGACACTTCTCATAAGGTGTCACTTATAGAGGGAATGTAAAAACCGTTACACTTGAACTGAGTTACAAAACAGAACAGAGTCACACATGCAGAAAACACACTATGGCTGCTTAACGGGAAAGCGAGGTGGGGTGATACATAAAGCAAGAGTTTCAAATTAGCTCAGATACCGTTCCATAAACCCAATATGTAATAGACAAGACCTACTCCTTGCTCAGAGAACTGGACTCAACACGCCCGATTCACCGCACAAGAATATATCTGACTAGTAATAATCTTAAAACCTATGTATTGATATCTCTCTGTTAGTGTGTCTAGTGGGTGTAAAGCGGCATAAACACAGCCGTGAAAAGCAGCTAAACCCCATTATAAAAATAAATTTCTTTTAAAAACCCATGAAACAAAGACAGTGAAAGAGAGAGAAATTCTTACACAATTCGTTCAGGGGCTGTGATGCAACCTGGATTGACCATATCTAGACCCACAGCTGGATGAGACATAAGGGTGGATACTCTTGGGGCTGAGAGGTTTGGTGAGGTTGGGTTAGCAAACGCAGACCCTTTAAAGTAATACTGCGTGCTACCCATCGCATGGGTCCCAAATCTCCAGGTTCAAGGGCATCTTCCTACATCGAAAACATGCATGAGAAACCAAGAAGATGGTACACCGTGTGTTGGGGAAAGGTTTCTAAAATGCACCTCATTTCTCATCTCCTTGTGCTCGGGTTCGCCATTCCAGCCACTTTAGTAGCAATCTCCTTACTTGGAGCATCAGCATCTTTAACCTCCTGTTCCGTACAGGTTGCAATTTGTCCTGAGGATGAACGGGAAGACGGGGAACCAATGAGAGACTAGCTCTTGGTGTTGGGATAGGCACAGGTCACTCTATTTTCCCATCAGGAAGAAGAATTAACCACAGGCTCAGCCTGCACCCCGGAACCAGAACAGGGCCTGAAGCCATCCTGCGCTTTTGTGGCCACCTCCCAAAAAAGCGAGTTGTAAAATGGAGCTTCAGGGCACTGCAATTCACAATCCTACAGAGTTATAAATGATAACTCTCGTCCACAAATATATTGAGGGAAGGCAAAGACGAGGAATTGAAATCAAGGCAGAATTGCAGGAAACAGATTTCAGGAGGTAGATTCGAATCGCCTTTAAAGCACATGAAAAGCGCCAAAACGTTGACAATGATGCCCTTGGCCAAAAAGGGCGTATGCGTTTTTTCCTGAATATATTCAGGAAAAAACGCATACGCCCTTTTTGGCCAACCAAGCAACCTGGAAAGGCAAATCAGCGCTACAAAGAAGTCTCGCTTCCCATCGGTCAAAAGGGCCATGCTGAAAAAAGTGTCAAAACCAGAAATGCAGGACAGGCCATGGAGAAATGGGAGCCTTGCTACACTGATGGGCGGGATGTAAATTGCCAACAGCCACTCTGGAGAAGTGTACGGTGTGTCCTGAAACATCTAAAAAACACAGCTTAGAGAGCATAGGGCACTTCCACGCATGGAGGTATAAAGTGGGAAAATTAAAAATCAGCAAGACACAAGCACCCCAAAGTTTAGGGATGCTCTGTTGACAAGGACCTCCACTTCATTCCACCTTAAATATCCCAGGAAAGCGAAAAATGGATAAAAAATTTGAGGTCCTTATGTACAATGGCATACCACTCAGCCATGAAATCAATGTCATAAGGCTAGTAGCAGCATGATGAGTGGATTTAGTTACGACGATTCTAAGTGAAATAAGTCACACAGAAAAGGACACTTCTCATAAGGTGTCACTTATAGAGGGAATGTAAAAACCGTTACACTTGAACTGAGTTACAAAACAGAACAGAGTCACACATGCAGAAAACACACTATGGCTGCTTAACGGGAAAGCGAGGTGGGGTGATACATAAAGCAAGAGTTTCAAATTAGCTCAGATACCGTTCCATAAACCCAATATGTAATAGACAAGACCTACTCCTTGCTCAGAGAACTGGACTCAACACGCCCGATTCACCGCACAAGAATATATCTGACTAGTAATAATCTTAAAACCTATGTATTGATATCTCTCTGTTAGTGTGTCTAGTGGGTGTAAAGCGGCATAAACACAGCCGTGAAAAGCAGCTAAACCCCATTATAAAAATAAATTTCTTTTAAAAACCCATGAAACAAAGACAGTGAAAGAGAGAGAAATTCTTACACAATTCGTTCAGGGGCTGTGATGCAACCTGGATTGACCATATCTAGACCCACAGCTGGATGAGACATAAGGGTGGATACTCTTGGGGCTGAGAGGTTTGGTGAGGTTGGGTTAGCAAACGCAGACCCTTTAAAGTAATACTGCGTGCTACCCATCGCATGGGTCCCAAATCTCCAGGTTCAAGGGCATCTTCCTACATCGAAAACATGCATGAGAAACCAAGAAGATGGTACACCGTGTGTTGGGGAAAGGTTTCTAAAATGCACCTCATTTCTCATCTCCTTGTGCTCGGGTTCGCCATTCCAGCCACTTTAGTAGCAATCTCCCTACTTGGAGCATCAGCATCTTTAACCTCCTGTTCCGTACAGGTTGCAATTTGTCCTGAGGATGAACGGGAAGACGGGGAACCAATGAGAGACTAGCTCTTGGTGTTGGGACAGGCACAGGTCACTCTATTTTCCCATCAGGAAGAAGAATTAACCACAGGCTCAGCCTGCCCCCCGGAACCAGAACAGGGCCTGAAGCCATCCTGCGCTTTTGCGGCCACCTCCCAAAAAAGCGAGTTGTAAAATGGAGTTTCAGGGCACTGCAATTCACAATCCTACAGAGTTATAAATGATAACTCTCGTCCACAAATATATTGAGGGAAGGCAAAGACGAGGAATTGAAATCAAGGCAGAATTGCAGGAAACAGATTTCAGGAGGTAGATTCGAATCGCCTTTAAAGCACATGAAAAGAGCCAAAACGTTGACAATGATGCCCTTGGCCAAAAAGGGCGTATGCGTTTTTTCCTGAATATATTCAGGAAAAAACGCATACGCCCTTTTTGGCCAACCAAGCAACCTGGAAAGGCAAATCAGCGCTACAAAGAAGTCTCGCTTCCCATCGGTCAAAAGGGCCATGCTGAAAAAAGTGTCAAAACCAGAAATGCAGGACAGGCCATGGAGAAATGGGAGCCTTGCTACACTGATGGGCGGGATGTAAATTGCCAACAGCCACTCTGGAGAAGTGTACGGTGTGTCCTGAAACATCTAAAAAACACAGCTTAGAGAGCATAGGGCACGTCCACGCATGGGGGTATAAAGTGGGAAAATTAAAAATCAGCAAGACACAAGCACCACAAAGTTTAGGGATGCTCTGTTGACAAGGACCTCCACTTCATTCCACCTTAAATATCCCAGGAAAGCGAAAAATGGATAAAAAATTTGAGGTCCTTATGTACAATGGCATACCACTCAGCCATGAAATCAATGTCATAAGGCTAGTAGCAGCATGATGAGTGGATTTAGGTACGACGATTCTAAGTGAAATAAGTCACACAGAAAAGGACACTTCTCATAAGGTGTCACTTATAGAGGGAATGTAAAAACCGTTACACTTGAACTGAGTTACAAAACAGAACAGAGTCACACATGCAGAAAACACACTATGGCTGCTTAACGGGAAAGCGAGGTGGGGTGATACATAAAGCAAGAGTTTCAAATTAGCTCAGATACCGTTCCATAAACCCAATATGTAATAGACAAGACCTACTCCTTGCTCAGAGAACTGGACTCAACACGCCCGATTCACCGCACAAGAATATATCTGACTAGTAATAATCTTAAAACCTATGTATTGATATCTCTCTGTTAGTGTGTCTAGTGGGTGTAAAGCGGCATAAACACAGCCGTGAAAAGCAGCTAAACCCCATTATAAAAATAAATTTCTTTTAAAAACCCATGAAAGAAAGACAGTGAAAGAGAGAGAAATTCTTACACAATTCGTTCAGGGGCTGTGATGCAACCTGGATTGACCATATCTAGACCCACAGCTGGATGAGACATAAGGGTGGATACTCTTGGGGCTGAGAGGTTTGGTGAGGTTGGGTTAGCAAACGCAGACCCTTTAAAGTAATACTGCGTGCTACCCATCGCATGGGTCCCAAATCTCCAGGTTCAAGGGCATCTTCCTACATCGAAAACATGCATGAGAAACCAAGAAGATGGTACACCGTGTGTTGGGGAAAGGTTTCTAAAATGCACCTCATTTCTCAGCTCCTTGTGCTCGGGTTCGCCATTCCAGCCACTTTAGTAGCAATCTCCCTACTTGGAGCATCAGCATCTTTAACCTCCTGTTCCGTACAGGTTGCAATTTGTCCTGAGGATGAACGGGAAGACGGGGAACCAATGAGAGACTAGCTCTTGGTGTTGGGACAGGCACAGGTCACTCTATTTTCCCATCAGGAAGAAGAATTAACCACAGGCTCAGCCTGCCCCCCGGAACCAGAACAGGGCCTGAAGCCATCCTGCGCTTTTGCGGCCACCTCCCAAAAAAGCGAGTTGTAAAATGGAGTTTCAGGGCACTGCAATTCACAATCCTACAGAGTTATAAATGATAACTCTCGTCCACAAATATATTGAGGGAAGGCAAAGACGAGGAATTGAAATCAAGGCAGAATTGCAGGAAACAGATTTCAGGAGGTAGATTCGAATCGCCTTTAAAGCACATGAAAAGAGCCAAAACGTTGACAATGATGCCCTTGGCCAAAAAGGGCGTATGCGTTTTTTCCTGAATATATTCAGGAAAAAACGCATACGCCCTTTTTGGCCAACCAAGCAACCTGGAAAGGCAAATCAGCGCTACAAAGAAGTCTCGCTTCCCATCGGTCAAAAGGGCCATGCTGAAAAAAGTGTCAAAACCAGAAATGCAGGACAGGCCATGGAGAAATGGGAGCCTTGCTACACTGATGGGCGGGATGTAAATTGCCAACAGCCACTCTGGAGAAGTGTACGGTGTGTCCTGAAACATCTAAAAAACACAGCTTAGAGAGCATAGGGCACGTCCACGCATGGGGGTATAAAGTGGGAAAATTAAAAATCAGCAAGACACAAGCACCACAAAGTTTAGGGATGCTCTGTTGACAAGGACCTCCACTTCATTCCACCTTAAATATCCCAGGAAAGCGAAAAATGGATAAAAAATTTGAGGTCCTTATGTACAATGGCATACCACTCAGCCATGAAATCAATGTCATAAGGCTAGTAGCAGCATGATGAGTGGATTTAGGTACGACGATTCTAAGTGAAATAAGTCACACAGAAAAGGACACTTCTCATAAGGTGTCACTTATAGAGGGAATGTAAAAACCGTTACACTTGAACTGAGTTACAAAACAGAACAGAGTCACACATGCAGAAAACACACTATGGCTGCTTAACGGGAAAGCGAGGTGGGGTGATACATAAAGCAAGAGTTTCAAATTAGCTCAGATACCGTTCCATAAACCCAATATGTAATAGACAAGACCAACTCCTTGCTCAGAGAACTGGACTCAACACGCCCGATTCACCACACAAGAATATATCTGACTAGTAATAATCTTAAAACCTATGTATTGATATCTCTCTGTTAGTGTGTCAAGTGGGTGTAAAGCGGCATAAACACAGCTGTGAAAAGCAGCTAAACCCCATTATAAAAATAAATTACTTTTAAAAACCCATGAAACAAAGACAGTGAAAGAGAGAGAAATTCTTACACAATTCGTTCAGGGGCTGTGATGCAACCTGGATTGACCATATCTAGACCCACAGCTGGATGAGACATAAGGGTGGATACTCTTGGGGCTGAGAGGTTTGGTGAGGTTGGGTGAGCAAACGCAGACCCTTTAAAGTAATACTGCGTGCTACCCATCGCATGGGTCCCAAATCTCCAGGTTCAAGGGCATCTTCCTACATCGAAAACATGCATGAGAAACCAAGAAGATGGTACACCGTGTGTTGGGGAAAGGTTTCTAAAATGCACCTAATTTCTCATCTCCTTGTGCTCGGGTTCGCCATTCCAGCCACTTTAGTAGCAATCTCCTTACTTGGAGCATCAGCATCTTTAACCTCCTGTTCCGTACAGGTTGCAATTTGTCCTGAGGATGAACGGGAAGACGGGGAACCAATGAGAGACTAGCTCTTGGTGTTGGGATAGGCACAGGTCACTCTATTTTCCCATCAGGAAGAAGAATTAACCACAGGCTCAGCCTGCACCCCGGAACCAGAACAGGGCCTGAAGCCATCCTGCGCTTTTGCGGCCACCTCCCAAAAAAGCGAGTTGTAAAATGGAGCTTCAGGGCACTGCAATTCACAATCCTACAGAGTTATAAATGATAACTCTCGTCCACAAATATATTGAGGGAAGGCAAAGACGAGGAATTGAAATCAAGGCAGAATTGCAGGAAACAGATTTCAGGAGGTAGATTCGAATCGCCTTTAAAGCACATGAAAAGCGCCAAAACGTTGACAATGATGCCCTTGGCCAAAAAGGGCGTATGCGTTTTTTCCTGAATATATTCAGGAAAAAACGCATACGCCCTTTTTGGCCAACCAAGCAACCTGGAAAGGCAAATCAGCGCTACAAAGAAGTCTCGCTTCCCATCGGTCAAAAGGGCCATGCTGAAAAAAGTGTCAAAACCAGAAATGCAGGACAGGCCATGGAGAAATGGGAGCCTTGCTACACTGATGGGCGGGATGTAAATTGCCAACAGCCACTCTGGAGAAGTGTACGGTGTGTCCTGAAACATCTAAAAAACACAGCTTAGAGAGCATAGGGCACTTCCACGCATGGAGGTATAAAGTGGGAAAATTAAAAATCAGCAAGACACAAGCACCCCAAAGTTTAGGGATGCTCTGTTGACAAGGACCTCCACTTCATTCCACCTTAAATATCCCAGGAAAGCGAAAAATGGATAAAAAATTTGAGGTCCTTATGTACAATGGCATACCACTCAGCCATGAAATCAATGTCATAAGGCTAGTAGCAGCATGATGAGTGGATTTAGTTACGACGATTCTAAGTGAAATAAGTCACACAGAAAAGGACACTTCTCATAAGGTGTCACTTATAGAGGGAATGTAAAAACCGTTACACTTGAACTGAGTTACAAAACAGAACAGAGTCACACATGCAGAAAACACACTATGGCTGCTTAACGGGAAAGCGAGGTGGGGTGATACATAAAGCAAGAGTTTCAAATTAGCTCAGATACCGTTCCATAAACCCAATATGTAATAGACAAGACCTACTCCTTGCTCAGAGAACTGGACTCAACACGCCCGATTCACCGCACAAGAATATATCTGACTAGTAATAATCTTAAAACCTATGTATTGATATCTCTCTGTTAGTGTGTCTAGTGGGTGTAAAGCGGCATAAACACAGCCGTGAAAAGCAGCTAAACCCCATTATAAAAATAAATTTCTTTTAAAAACCCATGAAACAAACACAGTGAAAGAGAGAGAAATTCTTACACAATTCGTTCAGGGGCTGTGATGCAACCTGGATTGACCATATCTAGACCCACAGCTGGATGAGACATAAGGGTGGACACTCTTGGGGCTGAGAGGTTTGGTGAGGTTGGGTGAGCAAACGCAGACCCTTTAAAGTAATACTGCGTGCTACCCATCGCATGGGTCCCAAATCTCCAGGTTCAAGGGCATCTTCCTACATCGAAAACATGCATGAGAAACCAAGAAGATGGTACACCGTGTGTTGGGGAAAGGTTTCTAAAATGCACCTCATTTCTCATCTCCTTGTGCTCGGGTTCGCCATTCCAGCCACTTTAGTAGCAATCTCCCTACTTGGAGCATCAGCACCTTTAACCTCCTGTTCCGTACAGGTTGCAATTTGTCCTGAGGATGAACGGGAAGACGGGGAACCAATGAGAGATTAGCTCTTGGTGTTGGGACAGGCACAGGTCACTCTATTTTCCCATCAGGAAGAAGAATTAACCACAGGCTCAGCCTGCCCCCCGGAACCAGAACAGGGCCTGAAGCCATCCTGCGCTTTTGCGGCCACCTCCCAAAAAAGCGAGTTGTAAAATGGAGCTTCAGGGCACTGCAATTCACAATCCTACAGAGTTATAAATGATAACTCTCGTCCACAAATATATTGAGGGAAGGCAAAGACGAGGAATTGAAATCAAGGCAGAATTGCAGGAAACAGATTTCAGGAGGTAGATTCGAATCGCCTTTAAAGCACATGAAAAGCGCCAAAACGTTGACAATGATGCCCTTGGCCAAAAAGGGCGTATGCGTTTTTTCCTGAATATATTCAGGAAAAAACGCATACGCCCTTTTTGGCCAACCAAGCAACCTGGAAAGGCAAATCAGCGCTACAAAGAAGTCTCGCTTCCCATCGGTCAAAAGGGCCATGCTGAAAAAAGTGTCAAAACCAGAAATGCAGGACAGGCCATGGAGAAATGGGAGCCTTGCTACACTGATGGGCGGGATGTAAATTGCCAACAGCCACTCTGGAGAAATGTACGGTGTGTCCTGAAACATCTAAAAAACACAGCTTAGAGAGCATAGGGCACTTCCACGCATGGGGGTATAAAGTGGGAAAATTAAAAATCAGCAAGACACAAGCACCCCAAAGTTTAGGGCTGCTCTGTTGACAAGGACCTCCACTTCATTCCACCTTAAATATCCCAGGAAAGCGAAAAATGGATAAAAAATTTGAGGTCCTTATGTACAATGGCATACCACTCAGCCATGAAATCAATGTCATAAGGCTAGTAGCAGCATGATGAGTGGATTTAGTTACGACGATTCTAAGTGAAATAAGTCACACAGAAAAGGACACTTCTCATAAGGTGTCACTTATAGAGGGAATGTAAAAACCGTTACACTTGAACTGAGTTACAAAACAGAACAGAGTCACACATGCAGAAAACACACTATGGCTGCTTAACGGGAAAGCGAGGTGGGGTGATACATAAAGCAAGAGTTTCAAATTAGCTCAGATACCGTTCCATAAACCCAATATGTAATAGACAAGACCTACTCCTTGCTCAGAGAACTGGACTCAACACGCCCGATTCACCGCACAAGAATATATCTGACTAGTAATAATCTTAAAACCTATGTATTGATATCTCTCTGTTAGTGTGTCTAGTGGGTGTAAAGCGGCATAAACACAGCCGTGAAAAGCAGCTAAACCCCATTATAAAAATAAATTTCTTTTAAAAACCCATGAAACAAACACAGTGAAAGAGAGAGAAATTCTTACACAATTCGTTCAGGGGCTGTGATGCAACCTGGATTGACCATATCTAGACCCACAGCTGGATGAGACATAAGGGTGGACACTCTTGGGGCTGAGAGGTTTGGTGAGGTTGGGTGAGCAAACGCAGACCCTTTAAAGTAATACTGCGTGCTACCCATCGCATGGGTCCCAAATCTCCAGGTTCAAGGGCATCTTCCTACATCGAAAACATGCATGAGAAACCAAGAAGATGGTACACCGTGTGTTGGGGAAAGGTTTCTAAAATGCACCTCATTTCTCATCTCCTTGTGCTCGGGTTCGCCATTCCAGCCACTTTAGTAGCAATCTCCCTACTTGGAGCATCAGCACCTTTAACCTCCTGTTCCGTACAGGTTGCAATTTGTCCTGAGGATGAACGGGAAGACGGGGAACCAATGAGAGATTAGCTCTTGGTGTTGGGACAGGCACAGGTCACTCTATTTTCCCATCAGGAAGAAGAATTAACCACAGGCTCAGCCTGCCCCCCGGAACCAGAACAGGGCCTGAAGCCATCCTGCGCTTTTGCGGCCACCTCCCAAAAAAGCGAGTTGTAAAATGGAGCTTCAGGGCACTGCAATTCACAATCCTACAGAGTTATAAATGATAACTCTCGTCCACAAATATATTGAGGGAAGGCAAAGACGAGGAATTGAAATCAAGGCAGAATTGCAGGAAACAGATTTCAGGAGGTAGATTCGAATCGCCTTTAAAGCACATGAAAAGCGCCAAAACGTTGACAATGATGCCCTTGGCCAAAAAGGGCGTATGCGTTTTTTCCTGAATATATTCAGGAAAAAACGCATACGCCCTTTTTGGCCAACCAAGCAACCTGGAAAGGCAAATCAGCGCTACAAAGAAGTCTCGCTTCCCATCGGTCAAAAGGGCCATGCTGAAAAAAGTGTCAAAACCAGAAATGCAGGACAGGCCATGGAGAAATGGGAGCCTTGCTACACTGATGGGCGGGATGTAAATTGCCAACAGCCACTCTGGAGAAGTGTACGGTGTGTCCTGAAACATCTAAAAAACACAGCTTAGAGAGCATAGGGCACGTCCACGCATGGGGTTATAAAGTGGGAAAATTAAAAATCAGCAAGACACAAGCACCACAAAGTTTAGGGATGCTCTGTTGACAAGGACCTCCACTTCATTCCACCTTAAATATCCCAGGAAAGCGAAAAATGGATAAAAAATTTGAGGTCCTTATGTACAATGGCATACCACTCAGCCATGAAATCAATGTCATAAGGCTAGTAGCAGCATGATGAGTGGATTTAGGTACGACGATTCTAAGTGAAATAAGTCACACAGAAAAGGACACTTCTCATAAGGTGTCACTTATAGAGGGAATGTAAAAACCGTTACACTTGAACTGAGTTACAAAACAGAACAGAGTCACACATGCAGAAAACACACTATGGCTGCTTAACGGGAAAGCGAGGTGGGGTGATACATAAAGCAAGAGTTTCAAATTAGCTCAGATACCGTTCCATAAACCCAATATGTAATAGACAAGACCAACTCCTTGCTCAGAGAACTGGACTCAACACGCCCGATTCACCACACAAGAATATATCTGACTAGTAATAATCTTAAAACCTATGTATTGATATCTCTCTGTTAGTGTGTCAAGTGGGTGTAAAGCGGCATAAACACAGCTGTGAAAAGCAGCTAAACCCCATTATAAAAATAAATTACTTTTAAAAACCCATGAAACAAAGACAGTGAAAGAGAGAGAAATTCTTACACAATTCGTTCAGGGGCTGTGATGCAACCTGGATTGACCATATCTAGACCCACAGCTGGATGAGACATAAGGGTGGATACTCTTGGGGCTGAGAGGTTTGGTGAGGTTGGGTGAGCAAACGCAGACCCTTTAAAGTAATACTGCGTGCTACCCATCGCATGGGTCCCAAATCTCCAGGTTCAAGGGCATCTTCCTACATCGAAAACATGCATGAGAAACCAAGAAGATGGTACACCGTGTGTTGGGGAAAGGTTTCTAAAATGCACCTCATTTCTCATCTCCTTGTGCTCGGGTTCGCCATTCCAGCCACTTTAGTAGCAATCTCCTTACTTGGAGCATCAGCATCTTTAACCTCCTGTTCCGTACAGGTTGCAATTTGTCCTGAGGATGAACGGGAAGACGGGGAACCAATGAGAGACTAGCTCTTGGTGTTGGGATAGGCACAGGTCACTCTATTTTCCCATCAGGAAGAAGAATTAACCACAGGCTCAGCCTGCACCCCGGAACCAGAACAGGGCCTGAAGCCATCCTGCGCTTTTGCGGCCACCTCCCAAAAAAGCGAGTTGTAAAATGGAGCTTCAGGGCACTGCAATTCACAATCCTACAGAGTTATAAATGATAACTCTCGTCCACAAATATATTGAGGGAAGGCAAAGACGAGGAATTGAAATCAAGGCAGAATTGCAGGAAACAGATTTCAGGAGGTAGATTCGAATCGCCTTTAAAGCACATGAAAAGCGCCAAAACGTTGACAATGATGCCCTTGGCCAAAAAGGGCGTATGCGTTTTTTCCTGAATATATTCAGGAAAAAACGCATACGCCCTTTTTGGCCAACCAAGCAACCTGGAAAGGCAAATCAGCGCTACAAAGAAGTCTCGCTTCCCATCGGTCAAAAGGGCCATGCTGAAAAAAGTGTCAAAACCAGAAATGCAGGACAGGCCATGGAGAAATGGGAGCCTTGCTACACTGATGGGCGGGATGTAAATTGCCAACAGCCACTCTGGAGAAGTGTACGGTGTGTCCTGAAACATCTAAAAAACACAGCTTAGAGAGCATAGGGCACTTCCACGCATGGAGGTATAAAGTGGGAAAATTAAAAATCAGCAAGACACAAGCACCCCAAAGTTTAGGGATGCTCTGTTGACAAGGACCTCCACTTCATTCCACCTTAAATATCCCAGGAAAGCGAAAAATGGATAAAAAATTTGAGGTCCTTATGTACAATGGCATACCACTCAGCCATGAAATCAATGTCATAAGGCTAGTAGCAGCATGATGAGTGGATTTAGTTACGACGATTCTAAGTGAAATAAGTCACACAGAAAAGGACACTTCTCATAAGGTGTCACTTATAGAGGGAATGTAAAAACCGTTACACTTGAACTGAGTTACAAAACAGAACAGAGTCACACATGCAGAAAACACACTATGGCTGCTTAACGGGAAAGCGAGGTGGGGTGATACATAAAGCAAGAGTTTCAAATTAGCTCAGATACCGTTCCATAAACCCAATATGTAATAGACAAGACCTACTCCTTGCTCAGAGAACTGGACTCAACACGCCCGATTCACCGCACAAGAATATATCTGACTAGTAATAATCTTAAAACCTATGTATTGATATCTCTCTGTTAGTGTGTCTAGTGGGTGTAAAGCGGCATAAACACAGCCGTGAAAAGCAGCTAAACCCCATTATAAAAATAAATTTCTTTTAAAAACCCATGAAACAAAGACAGTGAAAGAGAGAGAAATTCTTACACAATTCGTTCAGGGGCTGTGATGCAACCTGGATTGACCATATCTAGACCCACAGCTGGATGAGACATAAGGGTGGATACTCTTGGGGCTGAGAGGTTTGGTGAGGTTGGGTTAGCAAACGCAGACCCTTTAAAGTAATACTCCGTGCTACCCATCGCATGGGTCCCAAATCTCCAGGTGCAAGGGCATCTTCCTACATCGAAAACATGCATGAGAAACCAAGAAGATGGTACACCGTGTGTTGGGGAAAGGTTTCTAAAATGCACCTCATTTCTCATCTCCTTGTGCTCGGGTTCGCCATTCCAGCCACTTTAGTAGCAATCTCCCTACTTGGAGCATCAGCATCTTTAACCTCCTGTTCCGTACAGGTTGCAATTTGTCCTGAGGATGAACGGGAAGACGGGGAACCAATGAGAGACTAGCTCTTGGTGTTGGGACAGGCACAGGTCACTCTATTTTCCCATCAGGAAGAAGAATTAACCACAGGCTCAGCCTGCCCCCCGGAACCACAACAGGGCCTGAAGCCATCCTGCGCTTTTGCGGCCACCTCCCAAAAAAGCGAGTTGTAAAATGGAGTTTCAGGGCACTGCAATTCACAGTCCTACAGAGTTATAAATGATAACTCTCGTCCACAAATATATTGAGGGAAGGCAAAGACGAGGAATTGAAATCAAGGCAGAATTGCAGGAAACAGATTTCAGGAGGTAGATTCGAATCGCCTTTAAAGCACATGAAAAGAGCCAAAACGTTGACAATGATGCCCTTGGCCAAAAAGGGCGTATGCGTTTTTTCCTGAATATATTCAGGAAAAAACGCATACGCCCTTTTTGGCCAACCAAGCAACCTGGAAAGGCAAATCAGCGCTACAAAGAAGTCTCGCTTCCCATCGGTCAAAAGGGCCATGCTGAAAAAAGTGTCAAAACCAGAAATGCAGGACAGGCCATGGAGAAATGGGAGCCTTGCTACACTGATGGGCGGGATGTAAATTGCCAACAGCCACTCTGGAGAAGTGTACGGTGTGTCCTGAAACATCTAAAAAACACAGCTTAGAGAGCATAGGGCACTTCCACGCATGGGGGTATAAAGTGGGAAAATTAAAAATCAGCAAGACACAAGCACCCCAAAGTTTAGGGCTGCTCTGTTGACAAGGACCTCCACTTCATTCCACCTTAAATATCCCAGGAAAGCGAAAAATGGATAAAAAATTTGAGGTCCTTATGTACAATGGCATACCACTCAGCCATGAAATCAATGTCATAAGGCTAGTAGCAGCATGATGAGTGGATTTAGGTACGACGATTCTAAGTGAAATAAGTCACACAGAAAAGGACACTTCTCATAAGGTGTCACTTATAGAGGGAATGTAAAAACCGTTACACTTGAACTGAATTACAAAACAGAACAGAGTCACACATGCAGAAAACACACTATTGCTGCGTAACGGGAAAGTTGAGGTGGGGTGATACATAAAGCAAGAGTTTCAAATTAGCTCAGATACCGTTCCATAAACCCAATGTGTAATAGACAAGACCTACTCCTTGCTCAGAGAACTGGACTCAACACGCCCGATTCACCGCACAAGAATATATCTGACTAGTAATAATCTTAAAACCTATGTATTGATATCTCTCTGTTAGTGTGTCTAGTGGGTGTAAAGCGGCATAAACACAGCCGTGAAAAGCAGCTAAACCCCATTATAAAAATAAATTTCTTTTAAAAACCCATGAAACAAAGACAGTGAAAGAGAGAGAAATTCTTACACAATTCGTTCAGGGGCTGTGATGCAACCTGGATTGACCATATCTAGACCCACAGCTGGATGAGACATAAGGGTGGATACTCTTGGGGCTGAGAGGTTTGGTGAGGTTGGGTTAGCAAACGCAGACCCTTTAAAGTAATACTCCGTGCTACCCATCGCATGGGTCCCAAATCTCCAGGTTCAAGGGCATCTTCCTACATCGAAAACATGCATGAGAAACCAAGAAGATGGTACACCGTGTGTTGGGGAAAGGTTTCTAAAATGCACCTCATTTCTCATCTCCTTGTGCTCGGGTTCGCCATTCCAGCCACTTTAGTAGCAATCTCCCTACTTGGAGCATCAGCATCTTTAACCTCCTGTTCCGTACAGGTTGCAATTTGTCCTGAGGATGAACGGGAAGACGGGGAACCAATGAGAGACTAGCTCTTGGTGTTGGGACAGGCACAGGTCACTCTATTTTCCCATCAGGAAGAAGAATTAACCACAGGCTCAGCCTGCCCCCCGGAACCACAACAGGGCCTGAAGCCATCCTGCGCTTTTGCGGCCACCTCCCAAAAAAGCGAGTTGTAAAATGGAGTTTCAGGGCACTGCAATTCACAGTCCTACAGAGTTATAAATGATAACTCTCGTCCACAAATATATTGAGGGAAGGCAAAGACGAGGAATTGAAATCAAGGCAGAATTGCAGGAAACAGATTTCAGGAGGTAGATTCGAATCGCCTTTAAAGCACATGAAAAGAGCCAAAACGTTGACAATGATGCCCTTGGCCAAAAAGGGCGTATGCGTTTTTTCCTGAATATATTCAGGAAAAAACGCATACGCCCTTTTTGGCCAACCAAGCAACCTGGAAAGGCAAATCAGCGCTACAAAGAAGTCTCGCTTCCCATCGGTCAAAAGGGCCATGCTGAAAAAAGTGTCAAAACCAGAAATGCAGGACCGGCCATGGAGAAATGGGAGCCTTGCTACACTGATGGGCGGGATGTAAATTGCCAACAGCCACTCTGGAGAAGTGTACGGTGTGTCCTGAAACATCTAAAAAACACAGCTTAGAGAGCATAGGGCACTTCCACGCATGGGGGTATAAAGTGGGAAAATTAAAAATCAGCAAGACACAAGCACCCCAAAGTTTAGGGCTGCTCTGTTGACAAGGACCTCCACTTCATTCCACCTTAAATATCCCAGGAAAGCGAAAAATGGATAAAAAATTTGAGGTCCTTATGTACAATGGCATACCACTCAGCCATGAAATCAATGTCATAAGGCTAGTAGCAGCATGATGAGTGGATTTAGGTACGACGATTCTAAGTGAAATAAGTCACACAGAAAAGGACACTTCTCATAAGGTGTCACTTATAGAGGGAATGTAAAAACCGTTACACTTGAACTGAGTTACAAAACAGAACAGAGTCACACATGCAGATAACACACTATGGCTGCTTAACGGGAAAGCGAGGTGGGGTGATACATAAAGCAAGAGTTTCAAATTAGCTCAGATACCGTTCCATAAACCCAATATGTAATAGACAAGACCTACTCCTTGCTCAGAGAACTGGACTCAACACGCCCGATTCACCGCACAAGAATATATCTGACTAGTAATAATCTTAAAACCTATGTATTGATATCTCTCTGTTAGTGTGTCTAGTGGGTGTAAAGCGGCATAAACACAGCCGTGAAAAGCAGCTAAACCCCATTATAAAAATAAATTTCTTTTAAAAACCCATGAAACAAAGACAGTGAAAGAGAGAGAAATTCTTACACAATTCGTTCAGGGGCTGTGATGCAACCTGGATTGACCATATCTAGACCCACAGCTGGATGAGACATAAGGGTGGATACTCTTGGGGCTGAGAGGTTTGGTGAGGTTGGGTTAGCAAACGCAGACCCTTTAAAGTAATACTGTGTGCTACCCATCGCATGTGTCCCAAATCTCCAGGTTCAAGGGCATCTTCCTACATCGAAAACATGCATGAGAAACCAAGAAGATGGTACACCGTGTGTTGGGGAAAGGTTTCTAAAATGCACCTCATTTCTCATCTCCTTGTGCTCGGGTTCGCCATTCCAGCCACTTTAGTAGCAATCTCCCTACTTGGAGCATCAGCATCTTTAACCTCCTGTTCCGTACAGGTTGCAATTTGTCCTGAGGATGAACGGGAAGACGGGGAACCAATGAGAGACTAGCTCTTGGTGTTGGGACAGGCACAGGTCACTCTATTTTCCCATCAGGAAGAAGAATTAACCACAGGCTCAGCCTGCCCCCCGGAACCAGAACAGGGCCTGAAGCCATCCTGCGCTTTTGCGGCCACCTCCCAAAAAAGCGAGTTGTAAAATGGAGTTTCAGGGCACTGCAATTCACAATCCTACAGAGTTATAAATGATAACTCTCGTCCACAAATATATTGAGGGAAGGCAAAGACGAGGAATTGAAATCAAGGCAGAATTGCAGGAAACAGATTTCAGGAGGTAGATTCGAATCGCCTTTAAAGCACATGAAAAGCGCCAAAACGTTGACAATGATGCCCTTGGCCAAAAAGGGCGTATGAGTTTTTTCCTGAATATATTCAGGAAAAAACGCATACGCCCTTTTTGGCCAACCAAGCAACCTGGAAAGGCAAATCAGCGCTACAAAGAAGTCTCGCTTCCCATCGGTCAAAAGGGCCATGCTGAAAAAAGTGTCAAAACCAGAAATGCAGGACAGGCCATGGAGAAATGGGAGCCTTGCTACACTGATGGGCGGGATGTAAATTGCCAACAGCCACTCTGGATAAGTGTACGGTGTGTCCTGAAACATCTAAAAAACACAGCTTAGAGAGCATAGGGCACTTCCACGCATGGGGGTATAAAGTGGGAAAATTAAAAATCAGCAAGACACAAGCACCCCAAAGTTTAGGGATGCTCTGTTGACAAGGACCTCCACTTCATTCCACCTTAAATATCCCAGGAAAGCGAAAAATGGATAAAAAATTTGAGGTCCTTATGTACAATGGCATACCACTCAGCCATGAAATCAATGTCATAAGGCTAGTAGCAGCATGATGAGTGGATTTAGGTACGACGATTCTAAGTGAAATAAGTCACACAGAAAAGGACACTTCTCATAAGGTGTCACTTATAGAGGGAATGTAAAAACCGTTACACTTGAACTGAGTTACAAAACAGAACAGAGTCACACATGCAGAAAACACACTATGGCTGCTTAACGGGAAAGCGAGGTGGGGTGATACATAAAGCAAGAGTTTCAAATTAGCTCAGATACCGTTCCATAAACCCAATATGTAATAGACAAGACCTACTCCTTGCTCAGAGAACTGGACTCAACACGCCCGATTCACCGCACAAGAATATATCTGACTAGTAATAATCTTAAAACCTATGTATTGATATCTCTCTGTTAGTGTGTCTAGTGGGTGTAAAGCGGCATAAACACAGCCGTGAAAAGCAGCTAAACCCCATTATAAAAATAAATTTCTTTTAAAAACCCATGAAACAAAGACAGTGAAAGAGAGAGAAATTCTTACACAATTCGTTCAGGGGCTGTGATGCAACCTGGATTGACCATATCTAGACCCACAGCTGGATGAGACATAAAGGTGGATACTCTTGGGGCTGAGAGGTTTGGTGAGGTTGGGTTAGCAAACGCAGACCCTTTAAAGTAATACTACGTGCTACCCATCGCATGGGTCCCAAATCTCCAGGTTCAAGGGCATCTTCCTACATCGAAAACATGCATGAGAAACCAAGAAGATGGTACACCGTGTGTTGGGGAAAGGTTTCTAAAATGCACCTCATTTCTCAGCTCCTTGTGCTCGGGTTCGCCATTCCAGCCACTTTAGTAGCAATCTCCCTACTTGGAGCATCAGCATCTTTAACCTCCTGTTCCGTACAGGTTGCAATTTGTCCTGAGGATGAACGGGAAGACGGGGAACCAATGAGAGACTAGCTCTTGGTGTTGGGACAGGCACAGGTCACTCTATTTTCCCATCAGGAAGAAGAATTAACCACAGGCTCAGCCTGCCCCCCGGAACCAGAACAGGGCTTGAAGCCATCCTGCGCTTTTGCGGCCACCTCCCAAAAAAGCGAGTTGTAAAATGGAGTTTCAGGGCACTGCAATTCACAATCCTACAGAGTTATAAATGATAACTCTCGTCCACAAATATATTGAGGGAAGGCAAAGACGAGGAATTGAAATCAAGGCAGAATTGCAGGAAACAGATTTCAGGAGGTAGATTCAAATCGCCTTTAAAGCACATGAAAAGCGCCAAAACGTTGACAATGATGCCCTTGGCCAAAAAGGGCGTATGCGTTTTTTCCTGAATATATTCAGGAAAAAACGCATACGCCCTTTTGGGCCAACCAAGCAACCTGGAAAGGCAAATCAGCGCTACAAAGAAGTCTCGCTTCCCATCGGTCAAAAGGGCCATGCTGAAAAAAGTGTCAAAACCAGAAATGCAGGACAGGCCATGGAGAAATGGGAGCCTTGCTACACTGATGGGTGGGATGTAAATTGCCAACAGCCACTCTGGAGAAGTGTACGGTGTGTCCTGAAACATCTAAAAAACACAGCTTAGAGAGCATAGGGCACTTCCACGCATGGGGGTATAAAGTGGGAAAATTAAAAATCAGCAAGACACAAGCACCCCAAAGTTTAGGGATGCTCTGTTGACAAGGACCTCCACTTCATTCCACCTTAAATATCCCAGGAAAGCGAAAAATGGATAAAAAATTTGAGGTCCTTATGTACAATGGCATACCACTCAGCCATGAAATCAATGTCATAAGGCTAGTAGCAGCATGATGAGTGGATTTAGGTACGACGATTCTAAGTGAAATAAGTCACACAGAAAAGGACACTTCTCATAAGGTGTCACTTATAGAGGGAATGTAAAAACCGTTACACTTGAACTGAATTACAAAACAGAACAGAGTCACACATGCAGAAAACACACTATTGCTGCGTAACGGGAATGTTGAGGTGGGGTGATACATAAAGCAAGACTTTCAAATTAGCTCAGATACCGTTCCATAAACCCAATATGTAATAGACAAGACCTACTCCTTACTCAGAGAACTGGACTCAACACGCCCGATTCACCGCACAAGAATATATCTGACTAGTAATAATCTTAAAACCTATGTATTGATATCTCTCTGTTAGTGTGTCAAGTGGGTGTAAAGCGGCATAAACACAGCCGTGAAAAGCAGCTAAACCCCATTATAAAAATAAATTTCTTTTAAAAACCCATGAAACAAAGACAGTGAAAGAGAGAGAAATTCTTACACAATTCGTTCAGGGGCTGTGATGCAACCTGGATTGACCATATCTAGACCCACAGCTGGATGAGACATAAGGGTGGACACTCTTGGGGCTGAGAGGTTTGGTGAGGTTGGGTGAGCAAACGCAGACCCTTTAAAGTAATACTGCGTGCTACCCATCGCATGGGTCCCAAATCTCCAGGTTAAAGGGCATCTTCCTACATCGAAAACATGCATGAGAAACCAAGAAGATGGTACACCGTGTGTTGGGGAAAGGTTTCTAAAATGCACCTCATTTCTCATCTCCTTGTGCTCGGGTTCGCCATTCCAGCCACTTTAGTAGCAATCTCCCTACTTGGAGCATCAGCACCTTTAACCTCCTGTTCCGTACAGGTTGCAATTTGTCCTGAGGATGAACGGGAAGACGGGAAACCAATGAGAGATTAGCTCTTGGTGTTGGGACAGGCACAGGTCACTCTATTTTCCCATCAGGAAGAAGAATTAACCACAGGCTCAGCCTGCCCCCCGGAACCAGAACAGGGCCTGAAGCCATCCTGCGCTTTTGCGGCCACCTCCCAAAAAAGCGAGTTGTAAAATGGAGCTTCAGGGCACTGCAATTCACAATCCTACAGAGTTATAAATGATAACTCTCGTCCACAAATATATTGAGGGAAGGCAAAGACGAGGAATTGAAATCAAGGCAGAATTGCAGGAAACAGATTTCAGGAGGTAGATTCGAATCGCCTTTAAAGCACATGAAAAGCGCCAAAACGTTGACAATGATGCCCTTGGCCAAAAAGGGCGTATGCGTTTTTTCCTGAATATATTCAGGAAAAAACGCATACGCCCTTTTTGGCCAACCAAGCAACCTGGAAAGTCAAATCAGCGCTACAAAGAAGTCTCGCTTCCCATCGGTCAAAAGGGCCATGCTGAAAAAAGTGTCAAAACCAGAAATGCAGGACAGGCCATGGAGAAATGGGAGCCTTGCTACACTGATGGGCGGGATGTAAATTGCCAACAGCCACTCTGGAGAAGTGTACGGTGTGTCCTGAAACATCTAAAAAACACAGCTTAGAGAGCATAGGGCACTTCCACGCATGGGGGTATAAAGTGGGAAAATTAAAAATCAGCAAGACACAAGCAACCCCAAAGTTTAGGGCTGCTCTGTTGACAAGGACCTCCACTTCATTCCACCTTAAATATCCCAGGAAAGCGAAAAATGGATAAAAAATTTGAGGTCCTTATGTACAATGGCATACCACTCAGCCATGAAATCAATGTCATAAGGCTAGTAGCAGCATGATGAGTGGATTTAGGTACGGCGATTCTAAGTGAAATAAGTCACACAGAAAAGGACACTTCTCATAAGGTGTCACTTATAGAGGGAATGTAAAAACCGTTACACTTGAACTGAGTTACAAAACAGAACAGAGTCACACATGCAGAAAACACACTATGGCTGCTTAACGGGAAAGCGAGGTGGGGTGATACATAAAGCAAGAGTTTCAAATTAGCTCAGATACCGTTCCATAAACCCAATATGTAATAGACAAGACCTACTCCTTGCTCAGAGAACTGGACTCAACACGCCCGATTCACCGCACAAGAATATATCTGACTAGTAATAATCTTAAAACCTATGTATTGATATCTCTCTGTTAGTGTGTCTAGTGGGTGTAAAGCGGCATAAACACAGCCGTGAAAAGCAGCTAAACCCCATTATAAAAATAAATTTCTTTTAAAAACTCATGAAACAAAGACAGTGAAAGAGAGAGAAATTCTTACACAATTCGTTCAGGGGCTGTGATGCAACCTGGATTGACCATATCTAGACCCACAGCTGGATGAGACATAAGGGTGGACACTCTTGGGGCTGAGAGGTTTGGTGAGGTTGGGTGAGCAAACGCAGACCCTTTAAAGTAATACTGCGTGCTACCCATCGCATGGGTCCCAAATCTCCAGGTTCAAGGGCATCTTCCTACATCGAAAACATGCATGAGAAACCAAGAAGATGGTACACCGTGTGATGGGGAAATGTTTCTAAAATGCACCTCATTTCTCATCTCCTTGTGCTCGGGTTCGCCATTCCAGCCACTTTAGTAGCAATCTCCCTACTTGGAGCATCAGCACCTTTAACCTCCTGTTCCGTACAGGTTGCAATTTGTCCTGAGGATGAACGGGAAGACGGGGAACCAATGAGAGATTAGCTCTTGGTGTTGGGACAGGCACAGGTCACTCTATTTTCCCATCAGGAAGAAGAATTAACCACAGGCTCAGCCTGCCCCCCGGAACCAGAACAGGGCCTGAAGCCATCCTGCGCTTTTGCGGCCACCTCCCAAAAAAGTGAGTTGTAAAATGGAGCTTCAGGGCACTGCAATTCACAATCCTACAGAGTTATAAATGATAACTCTCGTCCACAAATATATTGAGGGAAGGCAAAGACGCGGAATTGAAATCAAGGCAGAATTGCAGGAAACAGATTTCAGGAGGTAGATTCGAATAGCCTTTAAAGCACATGAAAAGCGCCAAAACGTTGACAATGATGCCCTTGGCCAAAAAGGGCGTATGCGTTTTTTCCTGAATATATTCAGGAAAAAACGCATACGCCCTTTTTGGCCAACCAAGCAACCTGGAAAGGCAAATCAGCGCTACAAAGAAGTCTCGCTTCCCATCGGTCAGAAGGGCCATGCTGTAAAAAGTGTCAAAACCAGAAATGCAGGACAGGCCATGGAGAAATGGGAGCCTTGCTACACTGATTGGCGGGATGTAAATTGCCAACAGCCACTCTGGAGAAGTGTACGGTGTGTCCTGAAACATCTAAAAAACACAGCTTAGAGAGCATAGGGCACTTCCACGCATGGGGGTATAAAGTGGGAAAATTAAAAATCAGAAAGACACAAGCACCCCAAAGTTTAGGGCTGCTCTGTTGACAAGGATCTCCACTTCATTCCACCTTAAATATCCCAGGAAAGCGAAAAATGGATAAGAAATTTGAGGTCCTTATGTACAATGGCATACCACTCAGCCATGAAATCAATGTCATAAGGCTAGTAGCAGCATGATGAGTGGATTTAGGTACGACGATTCTAAGTGAAATAAGTCACACAGAAAAGGACACTTCTCATAAGGTGTCACTTATAGAGGGAATGTAAAAACCGTTACACTTGAACTGAGTTAGAAAACAGAACAGAGTCACACATGCAGAAAACACACTATGGCTGCTTAACGGGAAAGCGAGGTGGGGTGATACATAAAGCAAGAGTTTCAAATTAGCTCAGATACCGTTCCATAAACCCAGTATGTAATAGACAAGACCTACTCCTTGCTCAGAGAACTGGACTCAACACGCCCGATTCACCGCACAAGAATATATCTGACTAGTAATAATCTTAAAACCTATGTATTGATATCTCTCTGTTAGTGTGTCTAGTGGGTGTAAAGCGGCATAAACACAGCCGTGAAAAGCAGCTAAACCCCATTATAAAAATAAATTTCTTTTAAAAACCCATGAAACAAAGACAGTGAAAGAGAGAGAAATTCTTACACAATTCGTTCAGGGGCTGTGATGCAACCTGGATTGACCATATCTAGACCCACAGCTGGATGAGACATAAGGGTGGACACTCTTGGGGCTGAGAGGTTTGGTGAGGTTGGGTGAGCAAACGCAGACCCTTTAAAGTAATACTGCGTGCTACCCATCGCATGGGTCCCAAATCTCCAGGTTCAAGGGCATCTTCCTACATCGAAAACATGCATGAGAAACCAAGAAGATGGTACACCGTGTGTTGGGGAAAGGTTTCTAAAATGCACCTCATTTCTCATCTCCTTGTGCTCGGGTTCGCCATTCCAGCCACTTTAGTAGCAATCTCCCTACTTGGAGCATCAGCATCTTTAACCTCCTGTTCCGTACAGGTTGCAATTTGTCCTGAGGATGAACGGGAAGACGGGGAACCAATGAGAGACTAGCTCTTGGTGTTGGGACAGGCACAGGTCACTCTATTTTCCCATCAGGAAGAAGAATTAACCACAGGCTCAGCCTGCCCCCCGGAACCAGAACAGGGCCTGAAGCCATCCTGTGCTTTTGCGGCCACCTCCCAAAAAAGCGAGTTGTAAAATGGAGCTTCAGGGCACTGCAATTCACAATCCTACAGAGTTATAAATGATAACTCTCGTCCACAAATATATTGAGGGAAGGCAAAGACGAGGAATTGAAATCAAGGCAGAATTGCAGGAAACAGATTTCAGGAGGTAGATTCGAATCGCCTTTAAAGCACATGAAAAGCGCCAAAACGTTGACAATGATGCCCTTGGCCAAAAAGGGCGTATGCGTTTTTTCCTGAATATATTCAGGAAAAAACGTATACGCCCTTTTTGGCCAACCAAGCAACCTGGAAAGGCAAATCAGCGCTACAAAGAAGTCTCGCTTCCCATCAGTCAAAAGGGCCATGCTGAAAAAAGTGTCAAAACCAGAAATGCAGGACAGGCCATGGAGAAATGGGAGCCTTGCTACACTGATGGGCGGGATGTAAATTGCCAACAGCCACTCTGGAGAAGTGTACGGTGTGTCCTGAAACATCTAAAAAACACAGCTTAGAGAGCATTGGGCACTTCCACGCATGGGGATATAAAGTGGGAAAATTAAAAATCAGAAAGACACAAGCACCCCAAAGTTTAGGGCTGCTCTGTTGACAAGGACCTCCACTTCATTCCACCTTAAATATCCCAGGAAAGCGAAAAATGGATAAAAAATTTGAGGTCCTTATGTACAATGGCATACCACTCAGCCATGAAATCAATGTCATAAGGCTAATAGCAGCATGATGAGTGGATTTAGGTACGACGATTCTAAGTGAAATAAGTCACACAGAAAAGGACACTTCTCATAAGGTGTCACTTATAGGGGGAATGTAAAAATCGTTACACTTGAACTGAATTACAAAGCAGAACAGAATCACACATGCAGAAAACACACTATGGCTGCTTAACGGGAAAGGTGAGGTGGGGTGATACATAAAACAAGAGTTTCAAATTAGCTCAGATACCGTTCCATAAACCCAATATGTAATAGACAAGACCTACTCCCTGCTCAGAGAACTGGACTCAACACGCCCGATTCATCGCACAAGAATATATCTGACTAGTAATAATCTTAAAACCTATGTATTGATATCTCTCTGTTAGTGTGTCAAGTGGGTGTAAAGCAGCATAAACACAGCCGTGAAAAGCAGCTAAACCCCATTATAAAAATAAATTACTTTCAAAAACCCATGAAACAAAGACAGGGAAAGAGAGAGAAATTCTTACACAATTCGTTCAGGGGCTGTGATGCAACCTGGAGTGACCATATCTAGACCCACAGCTGGATGAGACATAAGGGTGGACACTCTTGGGGCTGAGAGTTTTGGTGAGGTTGGGTGAGCAAACGCAGACCCTTAAAGTAATACTGTGTGCTACCCATCGCATGGGTCCCTTATCTCCAGGTTCAAGGGCATCTTCCTACATCGAAAACATGCATGAGAAACCAAGAAGATGGTACACCGTGTGTTGGGGAAAGGTTTCTAAAATGCACCTCATTTCTCATCTCCTTGTGCTCGGGTTCGCCATTCCAGCCACTTTAGTAGCAATCTCCCTACTTGGAGCATCAGCATCTTTAACCTCCTGTTCCGTACAGGTTGCAATTTGTCCTGAGGATGAACGGGAAGACGGGGAACCAATGAGACACTAGCTCTTGGTGTTGGGACAGGCACAGGTCACTCTATTTTCCCATCAGGAAGAAGAATTAACCACAGGCTCAGCCTGACCCCCGGAACCAGAACAGGGCCTGAAGCCATCCTGCGCTTTTGCGGCCAGCTCCCAATGAAGCGAGTTGTAAAATGGAGCTTCAGGGCACTGCAATTCACAAACCTGCCGAGTTATAAATGATAACTCTCGTCCACAAATATATTGAGGGAAGGCAAAGACGAGGAATTGAAATCAAGGCAGAATTGCAGGAAACAGATTTCAGGAGGTAGATTCGAATCGCCTTTAAAGCACATGAAAAGCGCCAAAACGTTGACAATGATGCCCTTGGCCAAAAAGGGCGTATGCGTTTTTTCCTGAATATATTCAGGAAAAAACGCATACGCCCTTTTTGGCCAACCAAGCAACCTGGAAAGGCAAATCAGCGCTACAAAGAAGTCTCGCTTCCCATCGGTCAAAAGGGCCATGCTGAAAAAAGTGTCAAAACCAGAAATGCAGGACAGGCCATGGAGAAATGGGAGCCTTGCTACACTGATGGGCGGGATGTAAATTGCCAACAGCCACTCTGGAGAAGTGTACGGTGTGTCCTGAAACATCTAAAAAACACAGCTTAGAGAGCATAGGGCACTTCCACGCATGGGGGTATAAAGTGGGAAAATTAAAAATCAGCAAGACACAAGCACCCCAAAGTTTAGGGATGCTCTGTTGACAAGGACCTCCACTTCATTCCACCTTAAATATCCCAGGAAAGCGAAAAATGGATAAAAAATTTGAGGTCCTTATGTACAATGGCATACCACTCAGCCATGAAATCAATGTCATAAGGCTAGTAGCAGCATGATGAGTGGATTTAGGTACGACGATTCTAAGTGAAATAAGTCACACAGAAAAGGACACTTCTCATAAGGTGTCACTTATAGGGGGAATGTAAAAATCGTTACACTTGAACTGAATTACAAAGCAGAACAGAATCACACATGCAGAAAACACACTATGGCTGCTTAACGGGAAAGGTGAGGTGGGGTGATACATAAAACAAGAGTTTCAAATTAGCTCAGATACCATTCCATAAACCCAATATGTAATAGACAAGACCTACTCCCTGCTCAGAGAACTGGACTCAACACGCCCGATTCATCGCACAAGAATATATCTGACTAGTAATAATCTTAAAACCTATGTATTGATATCTCTCTGTTAGTGTGTCAAGTGGGTGTAAAGCAGCATAAACACAGCCGTGAAAAGCAGCTAAACCCCATTATAAAAATAAATTACTTTCAAAAACCCATGAAACAAAGACAGGGAAAGAGAGAGAAATTCTTACACAATTCGTTCAGGGGCTGTGATGCAACCTGGAGTGACCATATCTAGACCCACAGCTGGATGAGACATAAGGGTGGACACTCTTGGGGCTGAGAGTTTTGGTGAGGTTGGGTGAGCAAACGCAGACCCTTAAAGTAATACTGTGTGCTACCCATTGCATGGGTCCCTTATCTCCAGGTTCAAGGGCATCTTCCTACATCGAAAACATGCATGAGAAACCAAGAAGATGGTACACCGTGTGTTGGGGAAAGGTTTCTAAAATGCACCTCATTTCTCATCTCCTTGTGCTCGGGTTCGCCATTCCAGCCACTTTAGTAGCAATCTCCCTACTTGGAGCATCAGCATCTTTAACCTCCTGTTCCGTACAGGTTGCAATTTGTCCTGAGGATGAACGGGAAGACGGGGAACCAATGAGACACTAGCTCTTGGTGTTGGGACAGGCACAGGTCACTCTATTTTCCCATCAGGAAGAAGAATTAACCACAGGCTCAGCCTGACCCCCGGAACCAGAACAGGGCCTGAAGCCATCCTGCGCTTTTGCGGCCAGCTCCCAATGAAGCGAGTTGTAAAATGGAGCTTCAGGGCACTGCAATTCACAAACCTGCCGAGTTATAAATGATAACTCTCGTCCACAAATATATTGAGGGAAGGCAAAGACGAGGAATTGAAATCAAGGCAGAATTGCAGGAAACAGATTTCAGGAGGTAGATTCGAATCGCCTTTAAAGCACATGAAAAGCGCCAAAACGTTGACAATGATGCCCTTGGCCAAAAAGGGCGTATGCGTTTTTTCCTGAATATATTCAGGAAAAAACGCATACGCCCTTTTTGGCCAACCAAGCAACCTGGAAAGGCAAATCAGCGCTACAAAGAAGTCTCGCTTCCCATCGGTCAAAAGGGCCATGCTGAAAAAAGTGTCAAAACCAGAAATGCAGGACAGGCCATGGAGAAATGGGAGCCTTGCTACACTGATGGGCGGGATGTAAATTGCCAACAGCCACTCTGGAGAAGTGTACGGTGTGTCCTGAAACATCTAAAAAACACAGCTTAGAGAGCATAGGGCACTTCCACGCATGGGGGTATAAAGTGGGAAAATTAAAAATCAGCAAGACACAAGCACCCCAAAGTTTAGGGCTGCTCTGTTGACAAGGACCTCCACTTCATTCCACCTTAAATATCCCAGGAAAGCGAAAAATGGATAAAAAATTTGAGGTCCTTATGTACAATGGCATACCACTCAGCCATGAAATCAATGTCATAAGGCTAGTAGCAGCATGATGAGTGGATTTAGGTATGACGATTCTAAGTGAAATAAGTCACACAGAAAAGGACACTTCTCATAAGGTGTCACTTATAGGGGGAATGTAAAAACCGTTACACTTGAACTGAATTACAAAACAGAACAGAGTCACACATGCAGAAAACACACTATGGCTGCGTAACGGGAAAGTTGAGGTGGGGTGATACATAAAGCAAGAGTTTCAAATTAGCTCAGATACCGTTCCATAAACCCAATGTGTAATAGACAAGACCTACTCCTTGCTCAGAGAACTGGACTCAACACGCCCGATTCACCGCACAAGAATATATCTGACTAGTAATAATCTTAAAACCTATGTATTGATATCTCTCTGTTAGTGTGTCTAGTGGGTGTAAAGCGGCATAAACACAGCCGTGAAAAGCAGCTAAACCCCATTATAAAAATAAATTTCTTTTAAAAACCCATGAAACAAAGACAGTGAAAGAGAGAGAAATTCTTACACAATTCGTTCAGGGGCTGTGATGCAACCTGGATTGACCATATCTAGACCCACAGCTGGATGAGACATAAGGGTGGATACTCTTGGGGCTGAGAGGTTTGGTGAGGTTGGGTTAGCAAACGCAGACCCTTTAAAGTAATACTGCGTGCTACCCATCGCATGGGTCCCAAATCTCCAGGTTCAAGGGCATCTTCCTACATCGAAAACATGCATGAGAAACCAAGAAGATGGTACACCGTGTGTTGGGGAAAGGTTTCTAAAATGCACCTCATTTCTCATCTCCTTGTGCTCGGGTTCGCCATTCCAGCCACTTTAGTAGCAATCTCCCTACTTGGAGCATCAGCATCTTTAACCTCCTGTTCCGTACAGGTTGCAATTTGTCCTGAGGATGAACGGGAAGACGGGGAACCAATGAGAGACTAGCTCTTGGTGTTGGGACAGACACAGGTCACTCTATTTTCCCATCAGGAAGAAGAATTAACCACAGGCTCAGCCTGCCCCCCGGAACAGAACAGGGCCTGAAGCCATCCTGCGCTTTTGCGGCCACCTCCCAAAAAAGCGAGTTGTAAAATGGAGTTTCAGGGCACTGCAATTCACAATCCTACAGAGTTATAAATGATAACTCTCGTCCACAAATATATTGAGGGAAGGCAAAGACGAGGAATTGAAATCAAGGCAGAATTGCAGGAAACAGATTTCAGGAGGTAGATTCGAATCGCCTTTAAAGCACATGAAAAGCGCCAAAACGTTGACAATGATGCCCTTGGCCAAAAAGGGCGTATGCGTTTTTTCCTGAATATATTCAGGAAAAAACGCATACGCCCTTTTTGGCCAACCAAGCAACCTGGAAAGGCAAATCAGCGCTACAAAGAAGTCTCGCTTCCCATCGGTCAAAAGGGCCATGCTGAAAAAAGTGTCAAAACCAGAAATGCAGGACCGGCCATGGAGAAATGGGAGCCTTGCTACACTGATGGGCGGGATGTAAATTGCCAACAGCCACTCTGGAGAAGTGTACGGTGTGTCCTGAAACATCTAAAAAACACAGCTTAGAGAGCATAGGGCACTTCCACGCATGGGGGTATAAAGTGGGAAAATTAAAAATCAGCAAGACACAAGCACCCCAAAGTTTAGGGCTGCTCTGTTGACAAGGACCTCCACTTCATTCCACCTTAAATATCCCAGGAAAGCGAAAAATGGATAAAAAATTTGAGGTCCTTATGTACAATGGCATACCACTCAGCCATGAAATCAATGTCATAAGGCTAGTAGCAGCATGATGAGTGGATTTAGGTACGACGATTCTAAGTGAAATAAGTCACACAGAAAAGGACACTTCTCATAAGGTGTCACTTATAGAGGGAATGTAAAAACCGTTACACTTGAACTGAGTTACAAAACAGAACAGAGTCACACATGCAGATAACACACTATGGCTGCTTAACGGGAAAGCGAGGTGGGGTGATACATAAAGCAAGAGTTTCAAATTAGCTCAGATACCGTTCCATAAACCCAATATGTAATAGACAAGACCTACTCCTTGCTCAGAGAACTGGACTCAACACGCCCGATTCACCGCACAAGAATATATCTGACTAGTAATAATCTTAAAACCTATGTATTGATATCTCTCTGTTAGTGTGTCTAGTGGGTGTAAAGCGGCATAAACACAGCCGTGAAAAGCAGCTAAACCCCATTATAAAAATAAATTTCTTTTAAAAACCCATGAAACAAAGACAGTGAAAGAGAGAGAAATTCTTACACAATTCGTTCAGGGGCTGTGATGCAACCTGGATTGACCATATCTAGACCCACAGCTGGATGAGACATAAGGGTGGATACTCTTGGGGCTGAGAGGTTTGGTGAGGTTGGGTTAGCAAACGCAGACCCTTTAAAGTAATACTGTGTGCTACCCATCGCATGGGTCCCAAATCTCCAGGTTCAAGGGCATCTTCCTACATCGAAAACATGCATGAGAAACCAAGAAGATGGTACACCGTGTGTTGGGGAAAGGTTTCTAAAATGCACCTCATTTCTCATCTCCTTGTGCTCGGGTTCGCCATTCCAGCCACTTTAGTAGCAATCTCCCTACTTGGAGCATCAGCATCTTTAACCTCCTGTTCCGTACAGGTTGCAATTTGTCCTGAGGATGAACGGGAAGACGGGGAACCAATGAGAGACTAGCTCTTGGTGTTGGGACAGGCACAGGTCACTCTATTTTCCCATCAGGAAGAAGAATTAACCACAGGCTCAGCCTGCCCCCCGGAACCAGAACAGGGCCTGAAGCCATCCTGCGCTTTTGCGGCCACCTCCCAAAAAAGCGAGTTGTAAAATGGAGTTTCAGGGCACTGCAATTCACAATCCTACAGAGTTATAAATGATAACTCTCGTCCACAAATATATTGAGGGAAGGCAAAGACGAGGAATTGAAATCAAGGCAGAATTGCAGGAAACAGATTTCAGGAGGTAGATTCGAATCGCCTTTAAAGCACATGAAAAGCGCCAAAACGTTGACAATGATGCCCTTGGCCAAAAAGGGCGTATGCGTTTTTTCCTGAATATATTCAGGAAAAAACGCATACGCCCTTTTTGGCCAACCAAGCAACCTGGAAAGGCAAATCAGCGCTACAAAGAAGTCTCGCTTCCCATCGGTCAAAAGGGCCATGCTGAAAAAAGTGTCAAAACCAGAAATGCAGGACAGGCCATGGAGAAATGGGAGCCTTGCTACACTGATGGGCGGGATGTAAATTGCCAACAGCCACTCTGGATAAGTGTACGGTGTGTCCTGAAACATCTAAAAAACACAGCTTAGAGAGCATAGGGCACTTCCACGCATGGGGGTATAAAGTGGGAAAATTAAAAATCAGCAAGACACAAGCACCCCAAAGTTTAGGGATGCTCTGTTGACAAGGACCTCCACTTCATTCCACCTTAAATATCCCAGGAAAGCGAAAAATGGATAAAAAATTTGAGGTCCTTATGTACAATGGCATACCACTCAGCCATGAAATCAATGTCATAAGGCTAGTAGCAGCATGATGAGTGGATTTAGGTACGACGATTCTAAGTGAAATAAGTCACACAGAAAAGGACACTTCTCATAAGGTGTCACTTATAGAGGGAATGTAAAAACCGTTACACTTGAACTGAGTTACAAAACAGAACAGAGTCACACATGCAGAAAACACACTATGGCTGCTTAACGGGAAAGCGAGGTGGGGTGATACATAAAGCAAGAGTTTCAAATTAGCTCAGATACCGTTCCATAAACCCAATATGTAATAGACAAGACCTACTCCTTGCTCAGAGAACTGGACTCAACACGCCCGATTCACCGCACAAGAATATATCTGACTAGTAATAATCTTAAAACCTATGTATTGATATCTCTCTGTTAGTGTGTCTAGTGGGTGTAAAGCGGCATAAACACAGCCGTGAAAAGCAGCTAAACCCCATTATAAAAATAAATTTCTTTTAAAAACCCATGAAACAAAGACAGTGAAAGAGAGAGAAATTCTTACACAATTCGTTCAGGGGCTGTGATGCAACCTGGATTGACCATATCTAGACCCACAGCTGGATGAGACATAAAGGTGGATACTCTTGGGGCTGAGAGGTTTGGTGAGGTTGGGTTAGCAAACGCAGACCCTTTAAAGTAATACTGCGTGCTACCCATCGCATGGGTCCCAAATCTCCAGGTTCAAGGGCATCTTCCTACATCGAAAACATGCATGAGAAACCAAGAAGATGGTACACCGTGTGTTGGGGAAAGGTTTCTAAAATGCACCTCATTTCTCAGCTCCTTGTGCTCGGGTTCGCCATTCCAGCCACTTTAGTAGCAATCTCCCTACTTGGAGCATCAGCATCTTTAACCTCCTGTTCCGTACAGGTTGCAATTTGTCCTGAGGATGAACGGGAAGACGGGGAACCAATGAGAGACTAGCTCTTGGTGTTGGGACAGGCACAGGTCACTCTATTTTCCCATCAGGAAGAAGAATTAACCACAGGCTCAGCCTGCCCCCCGGAACCAGAACAGGGCCTGAAGCCATCCTGCGCTTTTGCGGCCACCTCCCAAAAAAGCGAGTTGTAAAATGGAGTTTCAGGGCACTGCAATTCACAATCCTACAGAGTTATAAATGATAACTCTCGTCCACAAATATATTGAGGGAAGGCAAAGACGAGGAATTGAAATCAAGGCAGAATTGCAGGAAACAGATTTCAGGAGGTAGATTCAAATCGCCTTTAAAGCACATGAAAAGCGCCAAAACGTTGACAATGATGCCCTTGGCCAAAAAGGGCGTATGCGTTTTTTCCTGAATATATTCAGGAAAAAACGCATACGCCCTTTTGGGCCAACCAAGCAACCTGGAAAGGCAAATCAGCGCTACAAAGAAGTCTCGCTTCCCATCGGTCAAAAGGGCCATGCTGAAAAAAGTGTCAAAACCAGAAATGCAGGACAGGCCATGGAGAAATGGGAGCCTTGCTACACTGATGGGCGGGATGTAAATTGCCAACAGCCACTCTGGAGAAGTGTACGGTGTGTCCTGAAACATCTAAAAAACACAGCTTAGAGAGCATAGGGCACTTCCACGCATGGGGGTATAAAGTGGGAAAATTAAAAATCAGCAAGACACAAGCACCCCAAAGTTTAGGGATGCTCTGTTGACAAGGACCTCCACTTCATTCCACCTTAAATATCCCAGGAAAGCGAAAAATGGATAAAAAATTTGAGGTCCTTATGTACAATGGCATACCACTCAGCCATGAAATCAATGTCATAAGGCTAGTAGCAGCATGATGAGTGGATTTAGGTACGACGATTCTAAGTGAAATAAGTCACACAGAAAAGGACACTTCTCATAAGGTGTCACTTATAGAGGGAATGTAAAAACCGTTACACTTGAACTGAATTACAAAACAGAACAGAGTCACACATGCAGAAAACACACTATTGCTGCGTAACGGGAAAGTTGAGGTGGGGTGATACATAAAGCAAGACTTTCAAATTAGCTCAGATACCGTTCCATAAACCCAATATGTAATAGACAAGACCTACTCCTTGCTCAGAGAACTGGACTCAACACGCCCGATTCACCGCACAAGAATATATCTGACTAGTAATAATCTTAAAACCTATGTATTGATATCTCTCTGTTAGTGTGTCAAGTGGGTGTAAAGCGGCATAAACACAGCCGTGAAAAGCAGCTAAACCCCATTATAAAAATAAATTTCTTTTAAAAACCCATGAAACAAAGACAGTGAAAGAGAGAGAAATTCTTACACAATTCGTTCAGGGGCTGTGATGCAACCTGGATTGACCATATCTAGACCCACAGCTGGATGAGACATAAGGGTGGACACTCTTGGGGCTGAGAGGTTTGGTGAGGTTGGGTGAGCAAACGCAGACCCTTTAAAGTAATACTGCGTGCTACCCATCGCATGGGTCCCAAATCTCCAGGTTCAAGGGCATCTTCCTACATCTAAAACATGCATGAGAAACCAAGAAGATGGTACACCGTGTGTTGGGGAAAGGTTTCTAAAATGCACCTCATTTCTCATCTCCTTGTGCTCGGGTTCGCCATTCCAGCCACTTTAGTAGCAATCTCCCTACTTGGAGCATCAGCACCTTTAACCTCCTGTTCCGTACAGGTTGCAATTTGTCCTGAGGATGAACGGGAAGACGGGAAACCAATGAGAGATTAGCTCTTGGTGTTGGGACAGGCACAGGTCAGTCTATTTTCCCATCAGGAAGAAGAATTAACCACAGGCTCATCCTGCCCCCCGGAACCAGAACAGGGCCTGAAGCCATCCTGCGCTTTTGCGGCCACCTCCCAAAAAAACGAGTTGTAAAATGGAGCTTCAGGGCACTGCAATTCACAATCCTACAGAGTTATAAATGATAACTCTCGTCCACAAATATATTGAGGGAAGGCAAAGACGAGGAATTGAAATCAAGGCAGAATTGCAGGAAACAGATTTCAGGAGGTAGATTCGAATCGCCTTTAAAGCACATGAAAAGCGCCAAAACGTTGACAATGATGCCCTTGGCCAAAAAGTGCGTATGCGTTTTTTCCTGAATATATTCAGGAAAAAACGCATACGCCCTTTTTGGCCAACCAAGCAACCTGGAAAGTCAAATCAGCGCTACAAAGAAGTCTCGCTTCCCATCGGTCAAAAGGGCCATGCTGAAAAAAGTGTCAAAACCAGAAATGCAGGACAGGCCATGGAGAAATGGGAGCCTTGCTACACTGATGGGCGGGATGTAAATTGCCAACAGCCACTCTGGAGAAGTGTACGGTGTGTCCTGAAACATCTAAAAAACACAGCTTAGAGAGCATAGGGCACTTCCACGCATGGGGGTATAAAGTGGGAAAATTAAAAATCAGCAAGACACAAGCACCCCAAAGTTTAGGGCTGCTCTGTTGACAAGGACCTCCACTTCATTCCACCTTAAATATCCCAGGAAAGCGAAAAATGGATAAAAAATTTGAGGTCCTTATGTACAATGGCATACCACTCAGCCATGAAATCAATGTCATAAGGCTAGTAGCAGCATGATGAGTGGATTTAGGTACGGCGATTCTAAGTGAAATAAGTCACACAGAAAAGGACACTTCTCATAAGGTGTCACTTATAGAGGGAATGTAAAAACCGTTACACTTGAACTGAGTTACAAAACAGAACAGAGTCACACATGCAGAAAACACACTATGGCTGCTTAACGGGAAAGCGAGGTGGGGTGATACATAAAGCAAGAGTTTCAAATTAGCTCAGATACCGTTCCATAAACCCAATATGTAATAGACAAGACCTACTCCTTGCTCAGAGAACTGGACTCAACACGCCCGATTCACCGCACAAGAATATATCTGACTAGTAATAATCTTAAAACCTATGTATTGATATCTCTCTGTTAGTGTGTCTAGTGGGTGTAAAGCGGCATAAACACAGCCGTGAAAAGCAGCTAAACCCCATTATAAAAATAAATTTCTTTTAAAAACTCATGAAACAAAGACAGTGAAAGAGAGAGAAATTCTTACACAATTCGTTCAGGGGCTGTGATGCAACCTGGATTGACCATATCTAGACCCACAGCTGGATGAGACATAAGGGTGGACACTCTTGGGGCTGAGAGGTTTGGTGAGGTTGGGTGAGCAAACGCAGACCCTTTAAAGTAATACTGCGTGCTACCCATCGCATGGGTCCCAAATCTCCAGGTTCAAGGGCATCTTCCTACATCGAAAACATGCATGAGAAACCAAGAAGATGGTACACCGTGTGATGGGGAAATGTTTCTAAAATGCACCTCATTTCTCATCTCCTTGTGCTCGGGTTCGCCATTCCAGCCACTTTATTAGCAATCTCCCTACTTGGAGCATCAGCACCTTTAACCTCCTGTTCCGTACAGGTTGCAATTTGTCCTGAGGATGAACGGGAAGACGGGGAACCAATGAGAGATTAGCTCTTGGTGTTGGGACAGGCACAGGTCACTCTATTTTCCCATCAGGAAGAAGAATTAACCACAGGCTCAGCCTGCCCCCCGGAACCAGAACAGGGCCTGAAGCCATCCTGCGCTTTTGCGGCCACCTCCCAAAAAAGTGAGTTGTAAAATGGAGCTTCAGGGCACTGCAATTCACAATCCTACAGAGTTATAAATGATAACTCTCGTCCACAAATATATTGAGGGAAGGCAAAGACGAGGAATTGAAATCAAGGCAGAATTGCAGGAAACAGATTTCAGGAGGTAGATTCGAATCGCCTTTAAAGCACATGAAAAGCGCCAAAACGTTGACAATGATGCCCTTGGCCAAAAAGGGCGTATGCGTTTTTTCCTGAATATATTCAGGAAAAAACGCATACGCCCTTTTTGGCCAACCAAGCAACCTGGAAAGGCAAATCAGCGCTACAAAGAAGTCTCGCTTCCCATCGGTCAGAAGGGCCATGCTGTAAAAAGTGTCAAAACCAGAAATGCAGGACAGGCCATGGAGAAATGGGAGCCTTGCTACACTGATGGGCGGGATGTAAATTGCCAACAGCCACTCTGGAGAAGTGTACGGTGTGTCCTGAAACATCTAAAAAACACAGCTTAGAGAGCATAGGGCACTTCCACGCATGGGGGTATAAAGTGGGAAAATTAAAAATCAGAAAGACACAAGCACCCCAAAGTTTAGGGCTGCTCTGTTGACAAGGATCTCCACTTCATTCCACCTTAAATATCCCAGGAAAGCGAAAAATGGATAAGAAATTTGAGGTCCTTATGTACAATGGCATACCACTCAGCCATGAAATCAATGTCATAAGGCTAGTAGCAGCATGATGAGTGGATTTAGGTACGACGATTCTAAGTGAAATAAGTCACACAGAAAAGGACACTTCTCATAAGGTGTCACTTATAGAGGGAATGTAAAAACCGTTACACTTGAACTGAGTTAGAAAACAGAACAGAGTGACACATGCAGAAAACACACTATGGCTGCTTAACGGGAAAGCGAGGTGGGGTGATACATAAAGCAAGAGTTTCAAATTAGCTCAGATACCGTTCCATAAACCCAGTATGTAATAGACAAGACCTACTCCTTGCTCAGAGAACTGGACTCAACACGCCCGATTCACCGCACAAGAATATATCTGACTAGTAATAATCTTAAAACCTATGTATTGATATCTCTCTGTTAGTGTGTCTAGTGGGTGTAAAGCGGCATAAACACAGCCGTGAAAAGCAGCTAAACCCCATTATAAAAATAAATTTCTTTTAAAAACCCATGAAACAAAGACAGTGAAAGAGAGAGAAATTCTTACACAATTCGTTCAGGGGCTGTGATGCAACCTGGATTGACCATATCTAGACCCACAGCTGGATGAGACATAAGTGTGGACACTCTTGGGGCTGAGAGGTTTGGTGAGGTTGGGTGAGCAAACGCAGACCCTTTAAAGTAATACTGCGTGCTACCCATCGCATGGGTCCCAAATCTCCAGGTTCAAGGGCATCTTCCTACATCGAAAACATGCATGAGAAACCAAGAAGATGGTACACCGTGTGATGGGGAAAGGTTTCTAAAATGCACCTCATTTCTCATCTCCTTGTGCTCGGGTTCGCCATTCCAGCCACTTTAGTAGCAATCTCCCTACTTGGAGCATCAGCACCTTTAACCTCCTGTTCTGTACAGGTTGCAATTTGTCCTGAGGATGAACGGGAAGACGGGGAACCAATGAGAGATTAGCTCTTGGTGTTGGGACAGGCACAGGTCACTCTATTTTCCCATCAGGAAGAAGAATTAACCACAGGCTCAGCCTGCCCCCCGGAACCAGAACAGGGCCTGAAGCCATCCTGCGCTTTTGCGGCCACCTCCCAAAAAAGCGAGTTGTAAAATGGAGCTTCAGGGCACTGCAATTCACAATCCTACAGAGTTATAAATGATAACTCTCGTCCACAAATATATTGAGGGAAGGCAAAGACGAGGAATTGAAATCAAGGCAGAATTGCAGGAAACAGATTTCAGGAGGTAGATTCGAATCGCCTTTAAAGCACATGAAAAGCGCCAAAACGTTGACAATGATGCCCTTGGCCAAAAAGGGCGTATGCGTTTTTTCCTGAATATATTCAGGAAAAAACGCATACGCCCTTTTTGGCCAACCAAGCAACCTGGAAAGGCAAATCAGCGCTACAAAGAAGTCTCGCTTCCCATCGGTCAGTAGGGCCATGCTGTAAAAAGTGTCAAAACCAGAAATGCAGGACAGGCCATGGAGAAATGGGAGCCTTGCTACACTGATGGGCGGGATGTAAATTGCCAACAGCCACTCTGGAGAAGTGTACGGTGTGTCCTGAAACATCTAAAAAACACAGCTTAGAGAGCATAGGGCACTTCCACGCATGGGGGTATAAAGTGGGAAAATTAAAAATCAGAAAGACACAAGCACCCCAAAGTTTAGGGCTGCTCTGTTGACAAGGATCTCCACTTCATTCCACCTTAAATATCCCAGGAAAGCGAAAAATGGATAAGAAATTTGAGGTCCTTATGTACAATGGCATACCACTCAGCCATGAAATCAATATCATAAGGCTAATAGCAGCATGATGAGTGGATTTAGGTACGACGATTCTAAGTGAAATAAGTCACACAGAAAAGGACACTTCTCATAAGGTGTCACTTATAGAGGGAATGTAAAAACCGTTACACTTGAACTGAGTTACAAAACAGAACAGAGTCACACATGCAGAAAACACACTATGGCTGCTTAACGGGAAAGCGAGGTGGGGTGATACATAAAGCAAGAGTTTCAAATTAGCTCAGATACCGTTCCATAAACCCAATATGTAATAGACAAGACCTACTCCTTGCTCAGAGAACTGGACTCAACACGCCCGATTCACCGCACAAGAATATATCTGACTAGTAATAATCTTAAAACCTATGTATTGATATCTCTCTGTTAGTGTGTCTAGTGGGTGTAAAGCGGCATAAACACAGCCGTGAAAAGCAGCTAAACCCCATTATAAAAATAAATTTCTTTTAAAAACCCATGAAACAAAGACAGTGAAAGAGAGAGAAATTCTTACACAATTCGTTCAGGGGCTGTGATGCAACCTGGATTGACCATATCTAGACCCACAGCTGGATGAGACATAAGGGTGGATACTCTTGGGGCTGAGAGGTTTGGTGAGGTTGGGTGAGCAAACGCAGAACCTTTAAAGTAATACTGCATGCTACCCATCGCATGGGTCCCAAATCTCCAGGTTCAAGGGCATCTTCCTACATCGAAAACATGCATGAGAAACCAAGAAGATGGTACACCGTGTGTTGGGGAAAGGTTTCTAAAATGCACCTCATTTCTCAGCTCCTTGTGCTCGGGTTCGCCATTCCAGCCACTTTAGTAGCAATCTCCCTACTTGGAGCATCAGCATCTTTAACCTCCTGTTCCGTACAGGTTGCAATTTGTCCTGAGGATGAACGGGAAGATGGGGAACCAATGAGAGACTAGCTCTTGGTGTTGGGACAGGCACAGGTCACTCTATTTTCCCATCAGGAAGAAGAATTAACCACAGGCTCAGCCTGCCCCCCGGAACCAGAACAGGGCCTGAAGCCATCCTGCGCTTTTGCGGCCACCTCCCAAAAAAGCGAGTTGTAAAATGGAGTTTCAGGGCACTGCAATTCACAATCCTACAGAGTTATAAATGATAACTCTCGTCCACAAATATATTGAGGGAAGGCAAAGACGAGGAATTGAAATCAAGGCAGAATTGCAGGAAACAGATTTCAGGAGGTAGATTCAAATCGCCTTTAAAGCACATGAAAAGCGCCAAAACGTTGACAATGATGCCCTTGGCCAAAAAGGGCGTATGCGTTTTTTCCTGAATATATTCAGGAAAAAATGCATACGCCCTTTTGGGCCAACCAAGCAACCTGGAAAGGCAAATCAGCGCTACAAAGAAGTCTCGCTTCCCATCGGTCAAAAGGGCCATGCTGAAAAAAGTGTCAAAACCAGAAATGCAGGACAGGCCATGGAGAAATGGGAGCCTTGCTACACTGATGGGTGGGATGTAAATTGCCAACAGCCACTCTGGAGAAGTGTACGGTGTGTCCTGAAACATCTAAAAAACACAGCTTAGAGAGCATAGGGCACTTCCACGCATGGGGGTATAAAGTGGGAAAATTAAAAATCAGCAAGACACAAGCACCCCAAAGTTTAGGGATGCTCTGTTGACAAGGACCTCCACTTCATTCCACCTTAAATATCCCAGGAAAGCGAAAAATGGATAAAAAATTTGAGGTCCTTATGTACAATGGCATACCACTCAGCCATGAAATCAATGTCATAAGGCTAGTAGCAGCATGATGAGTGGATTTAGGTACGACGATTCTAAGTGAAATAAGTCACACAGAAAAGGACACTTCTCATAAGGTGTCACTTATAGAGGGAATGTAAAAACCGTTACACTTGAACTGAATTACAAAACAGAACAGAGTCACACATGCAGAAAACACACTATTGCTGCGTAACGGGAAAGTTGAGGTGGGGTGATACATAAAGCAAGACTTTCAAATTAGCTCAGATACCGTTCCATAAACCCAATATGTAATAGACAAGACCTACTCCTTGCTCAGAGAACTGGACTCAACACGCCCGATTCACCGCACAAGAATATATCTGACTAGTAATAATCTTAAAACCTATGTATTGATATCTCTCTGTTAGTGTGTCAAGTGGGTGTAAAGCGGCATAAACACAGCCGTGAAAAGCAGCTAAACCCCATTATAAAAATAAATTTCTTTTAAAAACCCATGAAACAAAGACAGTGAAAGAGAGAGAAATTCTTACACAATTCGTTCAGGGGCTGTGATGCAACCTGGATTGACCATATCTAGACCCACAGCTGGATGAGACATAAGGGTGGACACTCTTGGGGCTGAGAGGTTTGGTGAGGTTGGGTGAGCAAACGCAGACCCTTTAAAGTAATACTGCGTGCTACCCATCGCATGGGTCCCAAATCTCCAGGTTAAAGGGCATCTTCCTACATCGAAAACATGCATGAGAAACCAAGAAGATGGTACACCGTGTGTTGGGGAAAGGTTTCTAAAATGCACCTCATTTCTCATCTCCTTGTGCTCGGGTTCGCCATTCCAGCCACTTTAGTAGCAATCTCCCTACTTGGAGCATCAGCACCTTTAACCTCCTGTTCCGTACAGGTTGCAATTTGTCCTGAGGATGAACGGGAAGACGGGAAACCAATGAGAGATTAGCTCTTGGTGTTGGGACAGGCACAGGTCACTCTATTTTCCCATCAGGAAGAAGAATTAACCACAGGCTCAGCCTGCCCCCCGGAACCAGAACAGGGCCTGAAGCCATCCTGCGCTTTTGCGGCCACCTCCCAAAAAAGCGAGTTGTAAAATGGAGCTTCAGGGCACTGCAATTCACAATCCTACAGAGTTATAAATGATAACTCTCGTCCACAAATATATTGAGGGAAGGCAAAGACGAGGAATTGAAATCAAGGCAGAATTGCAGGAAACAGATTTCAGGAGGTAGATTCGAATCGCCTTTAAAGCACATGAAAAGCGCCAAAACGTTGACAATGATGCCCTTGGCCAAAAAGTGCGTATGCGTTTTTTCCTGAATATATTCAGGAAAAAACGCATACGCCCTTTTTGGCCAACCAAGCAACCTGGAAAGTCAAATCAGCGCTACAAAGAAGTCTCGCTTCCCATCGGTCAAAAGGGCCATGCTGAAAAAAGTGTCAAAACCAGAAATGCAGGACAGGCCATGGAGAAATGGGAGCCTTGCTACACTGATGGGCGGGATGTAAATTGCCAACAGCCACTCTGGAGAAGTGTACGGTGTGTCCTGAAACATCTAAAAAACACAGCTTAGAGAGCATAGGGCACTTCCACGCATGGGGGTATAAAGTGGGAAAATTAAAAATCAGCAAGACACAAGCACCCCAAAGTTTAGGGCTGCTCTGTTGACAAGGACCTCCACTTCATTCCACCTTAAATATCCCAGGAAAGCGAAAAATGGATAAAAAATTTGAGGTCCTTATGTACAATGGCATACCACTCAGCCATGAAATCAATGTCATAAGGCTAGTAGCAGCATGATGAGTGGATTTAGGTACGGCGATTCTAAGTGAAATAAGTCACACAGAAAAGGACACTTCTCATAAGGTGTCACTTATAGAGGGAATGTAAAAACCGTTACACTTGAACTGAGTTACAAAACAGAACAGAGTCACACATGCAGAAAACACACTATGGCTGCTTAACGGGAAAGCGAGGTGGGGTGATACATAAAGCAAGAGTTTCAAATTAGCTCAGATACCGTTCCATAAACCCAATATGTAATAGACAAGACCTACTCCTTGCTCAGAGAACTGGACTCAACACGCCCGATTCACCGCACAAGAATATATCTGACTAGTAATAATCTTAAAACCTATGTATTGATATCTCTCTGTTAGTGTGTCTAGTGGGTGTAAAGCGGCATAAACACAGCCGTGAAAAGCAGCTAAACCCCATTATAAAAATAAATTTCTTTTAAAAACTCATGAAACAAAGACAGTGAAAGAGAGAGAAATTCTTACACAATTCGTTCAGGGGCTGTGATGCAACCTGGATTGACCATATCTAGACCCACAGCTGGATGAGACATAAGGGTGGACACTCTTGGGGCTGAGAGGTTTGGTGAGGTTGGGTGAGCAAACGCAGACCCTTTAAAGTAATACTGCGTGCTACCCATCGCATGGGTCCCAAATCTCCAGGTTCAAGGGCATCTTCCTACATCGAAAACATGCATGAGAAACCAAGAAGATGGTACACCGTGTGATGGGGAAATGTTTCTAAAATGCACCTCATTTCTCATCTCCTTGTGCTCGGGTTCGCCATTCCAGCCACTTTAGTAGCAATCTCCCTACTTGGAGCATCAGCACCTTTAACCTCCTGTTCCGTACAGGTTGCAATTTGTCCTGAGGATGAACGGGAAGACGGGGAACCAATGAGAGATTAGCTCTTGGTGTTGGGACAGGCACAGGTCACTCTATTTTCCCATCAGGAAGAAGAATTAACCACAGGCTCAGCCTGCCCCCCGGAACCAGAACAGGGCCTGAAGCCATCCTGCGCTTTTGCGGCCACCTCCCAAAAAAGTGAGTTGTAAAATGGAGCTTCAGGGCACTGCAATTCACAATCCTACAGAGTTATAAATGATAACTCTCGTCCACAAATATATTGAGGGAAGGCAAAGACGAGGAATTGAAATCAAGGCAGAATTGCAGGAAACAGATTTCAGGAGGTAGATTCGAATCGCCTTTAAAGCACATGAAAAGCGCCAAAACGTTGACAATGATGCCCTTGGCCAAAAAGGGCGTATGCGTTTTTTCCTGAATATATTCAGGAAAAAACGCATACGCCCTTTTTGGCCAACCAAGCAACCTGGAAAGGCAAATCAGCGCTACAAAGAAGTCTCGCTTCCCATCGGTCAGAAGGGCCATGCTGTAAAAAGTGTCAAAACCAGAAATGCAGGACAGGCCATGGAGAAATGGGAGCCTTGCTACACTGATGGGCGGGATGTAAATTGCCAACAGCCACTCTGGAGAAGTGTACGGTGTGTCCTGAAACATCTAAAAAACACAGCTTAGAGAGCATAGGGCACTTCCACGCATGGGGGTATAAAGTGGGAAAATTAAAAATCAGAAAGACACAAGCACCCCAAAGTTTAGGGCTGCTCTGTTGACAAGGATCTCCACTTCATTCCACCTTAAATATCCCAGGAAAGCGAAAAATGGATAAGAAATTTGAGGTCCTTATGTCAAATGGCATACCACTCAGCCATGAAATCAATGTCATAAGGCTAGTAGCAGCATGATGAGTGGATTTAGGTACGACGATTCTAAGTGAAATAAGTCACACAGAAAAGGACACTTCTCATAAGGTGTCACTTATAGAGGGAATGTAAAAACCGTTACACTTGAACTGAGTTAGAAAACAGAACAGAGTCACACATGCAGAAAACACACTATGGCTGCTTAACGGGAAAGCGAGGTGGGGTGATACATAAAGCAAGAGTTTCAAATTAGCTCAGATACCGTTCCATAAACCCAGTATGTAATAGACAAGACCTACTCCTTGCTCAGAGAACTGGACTCAACACGCCCGATTCACCGCACAAGAATATATCTGACTAGTAATAATCTTAAAACCTATGTATTGATATCTCTCTGTTAGTGTGTCTAGTGGGTGTAAAGCGGCATAAACACAGCCGTGAAAAGCAGCTAAACCCCATTATAAAAATAAATTTCTTTTAAAAACCCATGAAACAAAGACAGTGAAAGAGAGAGAAATTCTTACACAATTCGTTCAGGGGCTGTGATGCAACCTGGATTGACCATATCTAGACCCACAGCTGGATGAGACATAAGTGTGGACACTCTTGGGGCTGAGAGGTTTGGTGAGGTTGGGTGAGCAAACGCAGACCCTTTAAAGTAATACTGCGTGCTACCCATCGCATGGGTCCCAAATCTCCAGGTTCAAGGGCATCTTCCTACATCGAAAACATGCATGAGAAACCAAGAAGATGGTACACCGTGTGATGGGGAAAGGTTTCTAAAATGCACCTCATTTCTCATCTCCTTGTGCTCGGGTTCGCCATTCCAGCCACTTTAGTAGCAATCTCCCTACTTGGAGCATCAGCACCTTTAACCTCCTGTTCTGTACAGGTTGCAATTTGTCCTGAGGATGAACGGGAAGACGGGGAACCAATGAGAGATTAGCTCTTGGTGTTGGGACAGGCACAGGTCACTCTATTTTCCCATCAGGAAGAAGAATTAACCACAGGCTCAGCCTGCCCCCCGGAACCAGAACAGGGCCTGAAGCCATCCTGCGCTTTTGCGGCCACCTCCCAAAAAAGCGAGTTGTAAAATGGAGCTTCAGGGCACTGCAATTCACAATCCTACAGAGTTATAAATGATAACTCTCGTCCACAAATATATTGAGGGAAGGCAAAGACGAGGAATTGAAATCAAGGCAGAATTGCAGGAAACAGATTTCAGGAGGTAGATTCGAATCGCCTTTAAAGCACATGAAAAGCGCCAAAACGTTGACAATGATGCCCTTGGCCAAAAAGGGCGTATGCGTTTTTTCCTGAATATATTCAGGAAAAAACGCATACGCCCTTTTTGGCCAACCAAGCAACCTGGAAAGGCAAATCAGCGCTACAAAGAAGTCTCGCTTCCCATCGGTCAGTAGGGCCATGCTGTAAAAAGTGTCAAAACCAGAAATGCAGGACAGGCCATGGAGAAATGGGAGCCTTGCTACACTGATGGGCGGGATGTAAATTGCCAACAGCCACTCTGGAGAAGTGTACGGTGTGTCCTGAAACATCTAAAAAACACAGCTTAGAGAGCATAGGGCACTTCCACGCATGGGGGTATAAAGTGGGAAAATTAAAAATCAGAAAGACACAAGCACCCCAAAGTTTAGGGCTGCTCTGTTGACAAGGATCTCCACTTCATTCCACCTTAAATATCCCAGGAAAGCGAAAAATGGATAAGAAATTTGAGGTCCTTATGTACAATGGCATACCACTCAGCCATGAAATCAATATCATAAGGCTAATAGCAGCATGATGAGTGGATTTAGGTACGACGATTCTAAGTGAAATAAGTCACACAGAAAAGGACACTTCTCATAAGGTGTCACTTATAGAGGGAATGTAAAAACCGTTACACTTGAACTGAGTTACAAAACAGAACAGAGTCACACATGCAGAAAACACACTATGGCTGCTTAACGGGAAAGCGAGGTGGGGTGATACATAAAGCAAGAGTTTCAAATTAGCTCAGATACCGTTCCATAAACCCAATATGTAATAGACAAGACCTACTCCTTGCTCAGAGAACTGGACTCAACACGCCCGATTCACCGCACAAGAATATATCTGACTAGTAATAATCTTAAAACCTATGTATTGATATCTCTCTGTTAGTGTGTCTAGTGGGTGTAAAGCGGCATAAACACAGCCGTGAAAAGCAGCTAAACCCCATTATAAAAATAAATTTCTTTTAAAAACCCATGAAACAAAGACAGTGAAAGAGAGAGAAATTCTTACACAATTCGTTCAGGGGCTGTGATGCAACCTGGATTGACCATATCTAGACCCACAGCTGGATGAGACATAAGGGTGGATACTCTTGGGGCTGAGAGGTTTGGTGAGGTTGGGTGAGCAAACGCAGAACCTTTAAAGTAATACTGCATGCTACCCATCGCATGGGTCCCAAATCTCCAGGTTCAAGGGCATCTTCCTACATCGAAAACATGCATGAGAAACCAAGAAGATGGTACACCGTGTGTTGGGGAAAGGTTTCTAAAATGCACCTCATTTCTCATCTCCTTGTGCTCGGGTTCGCCATTCCAGCCACTTTAGTAGCAATCTCCCTACTTGGAGCATCAGCATCTTTAACCTCCTGTTCCGTACAGGTTGCAATTTGTCCTGAGGATGAACGGGAAGACGGGGAACCAATGAGAGACTAGCTCTTGGTGTTGGGACAGGCACAGGTCACTCTATTTTCCCATCAGGAAGAAGAATTAACCACAGGCTCAGCCTGCCCCCCGGAACCAGAACAGGGCCTGAAGCCATCCTGTGCTTTTGCGGCCACCTCCCAAAAAAGCGAGTTGTAAAATGGAGCTTCAGGGCACTGCAATTCACAATCCTACAGAGTTATAAATGATAACTCTCGTCCACAAATATATTGAGGGAAGGCAAAGACGAGGAATTGAAATCAAGGCAGAATTGCAGGAAACAGATTTCAGGAGGTAGATTCGAATCGCCTTTAAAGCACATGAAAAGCGCCAAAACGTTGACAATGATGCCCTTGGCCAAAAAGGGCGTATGCGTTTTTTCCTGAATATATTCAGGAAAAAACGTATACGCCCTTTTTGGCCAACCAAGCAACCTGGAAAGGCAAATCAGCGCTACAAAGAAGTCTCGCTTCCCATCAGTCAAAAGGGCCATGCTGAAAAAAGTGTCAAAACCAGAAATGCAGGACAGGCCATGGAGAAATGGGAGCCTTGCTACACTGATGGGCGGGATGTAAATTGCCAACAGCCACTCTGGAGAAGTGTACGGTGTGTCCTGAAACATCTAAAAAACACAGCTTAGAGAGCATTGGGCACTTCCACGCATGGGGATATAAAGTGGGAAAATTAAAAATCAGAAAGACACAAGCACCCCAAAGTTTAGGGCTGCTCTGTTGACAAGGACCTCCACTTCATTCCACCTTAAATATCCCAGGAAAGCGAAAAATGGATAAAAAATTTGAGGTCCTTATGTACAATGGCATACCACTCAGCCATGAAATCAATGTCATAAGGCTAATAGCAGCATGATGAGTGGATTTAGGTACGACGATTCTAAGTGAAATAAGTCACACAGAAAAGGACACTTCTCATAAGGTGTCACTTATAGGGGGAATGTAAAAATCGTTACACTTGAACTGAATTACAAAGCAGAACAGAATCACACATGCAGAAAACACACTATGGCTGCTTAACGGGAAAGGTGAGGTGGGGTGATACATAAAACAAGAGTTTCAAATTAGCTCAGATACCGTTCCATAAACCCAATATGTAATAGACAAGACCTACTCCCTGCTCAGAGAACTGGACTCAACACGCCCGATTCATCGCACAAGAATATATCTGACTAGTAATAATCTTAAAACCTATGTATTGATATCTCTCTGTTAGTGTGTCAAGTGGGTGTAAAGCAGCATAAACACAGCCGTGAAAAGCAGCTAAACCCCATTATAAAAATAAATTACTTTCAAAAACCCATGAAACAAAGACAGGGAAAGAGAGAGAAATTCTTACACAATTCGTTCAGGGGCTGTGATGCAACCTGGAGTGACCATATCTAGACCCACAGCTGGATGAGACATAAGGGTGGACACTCTTGGGGCTGAGAGTTTTGGTGAGGTTGGGTGAGCAAACGCAGACCCTTAAAGTAATACTGTGTGCTACCCATCGCATGGGTCCCTTATCTCCAGGTTCAAGGGCATCTTCCTACATCGAAAACATGCATGAGAAACCAAGAAGATGGTACACCGTGTGTTGGGGAAAGGTTTCTAAAATGCACCTCATTTCTCATCTCCTTGTGCTCGGGTTCGCCATTCCAGCCACTTTAGTAGCAATCTCCCTACTTGGAGCATCAGCATCTTTAACCTCCTGTTCCGTACAGGTTGCAATTTGTCCTGAGGATGAACGGGAAGACGGGGAACCAATGAGACACTAGCTCTTGGTGTTGGGACAGGCACAGGTCACTCTATTTTCCCATCAGGAAGAAGAATTAACCACAGGCTCAGCCTGACCCCCGGAACCAGAACAGGGCCTGAAGCCATCCTGCGCTTTTGCGGCCAGCTCCCAATGAAGCGAGTTGTAAAATGGAGCTTCAGGGCACTGCAATTCACAAACCTGCCGAGTTATAAATGATAACTCTCGTCCACAAATATATTGAGGGAAGGCAAAGACGAGGAATTGAAATCAAGGCAGAATTGCAGGAAACAGATTTCAGGAGGTAGATTCGAATCGCCTTTAAAGCACATGAAAAGCGCCAAAACGTTGACAATGATGCCCTTGGCCAAAAAGGGCGTATGCGTTTTTTCCTGAATATATTCAGGAAAAAACGCATACGCCCTTTTTGGCCAACCAAGCAACCTGGAAAGGCAAATCAGCGCTACAAAGAAGTCTCGCTTCCCATCGGTCAAAAGGGCCATGCTGAAAAAAGTGTCAAAACCAGAAATGCAGGACAGGCCATGGAGAAATGGGAGCCTTGCTACACTGATGGGCGGGATGTAAATTGCCAACAGCCACTCTGGAGAAGTGTACGGTGTGTCCTGAAACATCTAAAAAACACAGCTTAGAGAGCATAGGGCACTTCCACGCATGGGGGTATAAAGTGGGAAAATTAAAAATCAGCAAGACACAAGCACCCCAAAGTTTAGGGATGCTCTGTTGACAAGGACCTCCACTTCATTCCACCTTAAATATCCCAGGAAAGCGAAAAATGGATAAAAAATTTGAGGTCCTTATGTACAATGGCATACCACTCAGCCATGAAATCAATGTCATAAGGCTAGTAGCAGCATGATGAGTGGATTTAGGTACGACGATTCTAAGTGAAATAAGTCACACAGAAAAGGACACTTCTCATAAGGTGTCACTTATAGGGGGAATGTAAAAATCGTTACACTTGAACTGAATTACAAAGCAGAACAGAATCACACATGCAGAAAACACACTATGGCTGCTTAACGGGAAAGGTGAGGTGGGGTGATACATAAAACAAGAGTTTCAAATTAGCTCAGATACCGTTCCATAAACCCAATATGTAATAGACAAGACCTACTCCCTGCTCAGAGAACTGGACTCAACACGCCCGATTCATCGCACAAGAATATATCTGACTAGTAATAATCTTAAAACCTATGTATTGATATCTCTCTGTTAGTGTGTCAAGTGGGTGTAAAGCAGCATAAACACAGCCGTGAAAAGCAGCTAAACCCCATTATAAAAATAAATTACTTTCAAAAACCCATGAAACAAAGACAGGGAAAGAGAGAGAAATTCTTACACAATTCGTTCAGGGGCTGTGATGCAACCTGGAGTGACCATATCTAGACCCACAGCTGGATGAGACATAAGGGTGGACACTCTTGGGGCTGAGAGTTTTGGTGAGGTTGGGTGAGCAAACGCAGACCCTTAAAGTAATACTGTGTGCTACCCATTGCATGGGTCCCTTATCTCCAGGTTCAAGGGCATCTTCCTACATCGAAAACATGCATGAGAAACCAAGAAGATGGTACACCGTGTGTTGGGGAAAGGTTTCTAAAATGCACCTCATTTCTCATCTCCTTGTGCTCGGGTTCGCCATTCCAGCCACTTTAGTAGCAATCTCCCTACTTGGAGCATCAGCATCTTTAACCTCCTGTTCCGTACAGGTTGCAATTTGTCCTGAGGATGAACGGGAAGACGGGGAACCAATGAGACACTAGCTCTTGGTGTTGGGACAGGCACAGGTCACTCTATTTTCCCATCAGGAAGAAGAATTAACCACAGGCTCAGCCTGCCCCCCGGAACCAGAACAGGGCCTGAAGCCATCCTGCGCTTTTGCGGCCAGCTCCCAATGAAGCGAGTTGTAAAATGGAGCTTCAGGGCACTGCAATTCACAATCCTACAGAGTTATAAATGATAACTCTCGTCCACAAATATATTGAGGGAAGGCAAAGAAGAGGATTTGAAATCAAGGCAGAATTGCAGGAAACAGATTTCAGGAGGTAGATTCGAATCGCCTTTAAAGCACATGAAAAGCGCCAAAACGTTGACAATGATGCCCTTGGCCAAAAAGGGCGTATGCGTTTTTTCCTGAATATATTCAGGAAAAAACGCATACGCCCTTTTTGGCCAACCAAGCAACCTGGAAAGGCAAATCAGCGCTACAAAGAAGTCTCGCTTCCCATCGGTCAGTAGGGCCATGCTGTAAAAAGTGTCAAAACCAGAAATGCAGGACAGGCCATGGAGAAATGGGAGCCTTGCTACACTGATGGGCGGGATGTAAATTGCCAACAGCCACTCTGGAGAAGTGTACGGTGTGTCCTGAAACATCTAAAAAACACAGCTTAGAGAGCATAGGGCACTTCCACGCATGGGGGTATAAAGTGGGAAAATTAAAAATCAGAAAGACACAAGCACCCCAAAGTTTAGGGCTGCTCTGTTGACAAGGATCTCCACTTCATTCCACCTTAAATATCCCAGGAAAGCGAAAAATGGATAAGAAATTTGAGGTCCTTATGTACAATGGCATACCACTCAGCCATGAAATCAATATCATAAGGCTAATAGCAGCATGATGAGTGGATTTAGGTACGACGATTCTAAGTGAAATAAGTCACACAGAAAAGGACACTTCTCATAAGGTGTCACTTATAGAGGGAATGTAAAAACCGTTACACTTGAACTGAGTTACAAAACAGAACAGAGTCACACATGCAGAAAACACACTATGGCTGCTTAACGGGAAAGCGAGGTGGGGTGATACATAAAGCAAGAGTTTCAAATTAGCTCAGATACCGTTCCATAAACCCAATATGTAATAGACAAGACCTACTCCTTGCTCAGAGAACTGGACTCAACACGCCGGATTCACCGCACAAGAATATATCTGACTAGTAATAATCTTAAAACCTATGTATTGATATCTCTCTGTTAGTGTGTCTAGTGGGTGTAAAGCGGCATAAACACAGCCGTGAAAAGCAGCTAAACCCCATTATAAAAATAAATTTCTTTTAAAAACCCATGAAACAAAGACAGTGAAAGAGAGAGAAATTCTTACACAATTCGTTCAGGGGCTGTGATGCAACCTGGATTGACCATATCTAGACCCACAGCTGGATGAGACATAAGGGTGGATACTCTTGGGGCTGAGAGGTTTGGTGAGGTTGGGTGAGCAAACGCAGAACCTTTAAAGTAATACTGCATGCTACCCATCGCATGGGTCCCAAATCTCCAGGTTCAAGGGCATCTTCCTACATCGAAAACATGCATGAGAAACCAAGAAGATGGTACACCGTGTGTTGGGGAAAGGTTTCTAAAATGCACCTCATTTCTCAGCTCCTTGTGCTCGGGTTCGCCATTCCAGCCACTTTAGTAGCAATCTCCCTACTTGGAGCATCAGCATCTTTAACCTCCTGTTCCGTACAGGTTGCAATTTGTCCTGAGGATGAACGGGAAGACGGGGAACCAATGAGAGACTAGCTCTTGGTGTTGGGACAGGCACAGGTCACTCTATTTTCCCATCAGGAAGAAGAATTAACCACAGGCTCAGCCTGCCCCCCGGAACCAGAACAGGGCCTGAAGCCATCCTGCGCTTTTGCGGCCACCTCCCAAAAAAGCGAGTTGTAAAATGGAGTTTCAGGGCACTGCAATTCACAATCCTACAGAGTTATAAATGATAACTCTCGTCCACAAATATATTGAGGGAAGGCAAAGACGAGGAATTGAAATCAAGGCAGAATTGCAGGAAACAGATTTCAGGAGGTAGATTCAAATCGCCTTTAAAGCACATGAAAAGCGCCAAAACGTTGACAATGATGCCCTTGGCCAAAAAGGGCGTATGCGTTTTTTCCTGAATATATTCAGGAAAAAACGCATACGCCCTTTTGGGCCAACCAAGCAACCTGGAAAGGCAAATCAGCGCTACAAAGAAGTCTCGCTTCCCATCGGTCAAAAGGGCCATGCTGAAAAAAGTGTCAAAACCAGAAATGCAGGACAGGCCATGGAGAAATGGGAGCCTTGCTACACTGATGGGTGGGATGTAAATTGCCAACAGCCACTCTGGAGAAGTGTACGGTGTGTCCTGAAACATCTAAAAAACACAGCTTAGAGAGCATAGGGCACTTCCACGCATGGGGGTATAAAGTGGGAAAATTAAAAATCAGCAAGACACAAGCACCCCAAAGTTTAGGGATGCTCTGTTGACAAGGACCTCCACTTCATTCCACCTTAAATATCCCAGGAAAGCGAAAAATGGATAAAAAATTTGAGGTCCTTATGTACAATGGCATACCACTCAGCCATGAAATCAATGTCATAAGGCTAGTAGCAGCATGATGAGTGGATTTAGGTACGACGATTCTAAGTGAAATAAGTCACACAGAAAAGGACACTTCTCATAAGGTGTCACTTATAGAGGGAATGTAAAAACCGTTACACTTGAACTGAATTACAAAACAGAACAGAGTCACACATGCAGAAAACACACTATTGCTGCGTAACGGGAAAGTTGAGGTGGGGTGATAAATAAAGCAAGACTTTCAAATTAGCTCAGATACTGTTCCATAAACCCAATATGTAATAGACAAGACCTACTCCTTGCTCAGAGAACTGGACTCAACACGCCCGATTCACCGCACAAGAATATATCTGACTAGTAATAATCTTAAAACCTATGTATTGATATCTCTCTGTTAGTGTGTCAAGTGGGTGTAAAGCGGCATAAACACAGCCGTGAAAAGCAGCTAAACCCCATTATAAAAATAAATTTCTTTTAAAAACCCATGAAACAAAGACAGTGAAAGAGAGAGAAATTCTTACACAATTCGTTCAGGGGCTGTGATGCAACCTGGATTGACCATATCTAGACCCACAGCTGGATGAGACATAAGGGTGGACACTCTTGGGGCTGAGAGGTTTGGTGAGGTTGGGTGAGCAAACGCAGACCCTTTAAAGTAATACTGCGTGCTACCCATCGCATGGGTCCCAAATCTCCAGGTTAAAGGGCATCTTCCTACATCGAAAACATGCATGAGAAACCAAGAAGATGGTACACCGTGTGTTGGGGAAAGGTTTCTAAAATGCACCTCATTTCTCATCTCCTTGTGCTCGGGTTCGCCATTCCAGCCACTTTAGTAGCAATCTCCCTACTTGGAGCATCAGCACCTTTAACCTCCTGTTCCGTACAGGTTGCAATTTGTCCTGAGGATGAACGGGAAGACGGGAAACCAATGAGAGATTAGCTCTTGGTGTTGGGACAGGCACAGGTCACTCTATTTTCCCATCAGGAAGAAGAATTAACCACAGGCTCAGCCTGCCCCCCGGAACCAGAACAGGGCCTGAAGCCATCCTGCGCTTTTGCGGCCACCTCCCAAAAAAGCGAGTTGTAAAATGGAGCTTCAGGGCACTGCAATTCACAATCCTACAGAGTTATAAATGATAACTCTCGTCCACAAATATATTGAGGGAAGGCAAAGACGAGGAATTGAAATCAAGGCAGAATTGCAGGAAACAGATTTCAGGAGGTAGATTCGAATCGCCTTTAAAGCACATGAAAAGCGCCAAAACGTTGACAATGATGCCCTTGGCCAAAAAGGGCGTATGCGTTTTTTCCTGAATATATTCAGGAAAAAACGCATACGCCCTTTTTGGCCAACCAAGCAACCTGGAAAGTCAAATCAGCGCTACAAAGAAGTCTCGCTTCCCATCGGTCAAAAGGGCCATGCTGAAAAAAGTGTCAAAACCAGAAATGCAGGACAGGCCATGGAGAAATGGGAGCCTTGCTACACTGATGGGCGGGATGTAAATTGCCAACAGCCACTCTGGAGAAGTGTACGGTGTGTCCTGAAACATCTAAAAAACACAGCTTAGAGAGCATAGGGCACTTCCACGCATGGGGGTATAAAGTGGGAAAATTAAAAATCAGCAAGACACAAGCACCCCAAAGTTTAGGGCTGCTCTGTTGACAAGGACCTCCACTTCATTCCACCTTAAATATCCCAGGAAAGCGAAAAATGGATAAAAAATTTGAGGTCCTTATGTACAATGGCATACCACTCAGCCATGAAATCAATGTCATAAGGCTAGTAGCAGCATGATGAGTGGATTTAGGTACGGCGATTCTAAGTGAAATAAGTCACACAGAAAAGGACACTTCTCATAAGGTGTCACTTATAGAGGGAATGTAAAAACCGTTACACTTGAACTGAGTTACAAAACAGAACAGAGTCACACATGCAGAAAACACACTATGGCTGCTTAACGGGAAAGCGAGGTGGGGTGATACATAAAGCAAGAGTTTCAAATTAGCTCAGATACCGTTCCATAAACCCAATATGTAATAGACAAGACCTACTCCTTGCTCAGAGAACTGGACTCAACACGCCCGATTCACCGCACAAGAATATATCTGACTAGTAATAATCTTAAAACCTATGTATTGATATCTCTCTGTTAGTGTGTCTAGTGGGTGTAAAGCGGCATAAACACAGCCGTGAAAAGCAGCTAAACCCCATTATAAAAATAAATTTCTTTTAAAAACTCATGAAACAAAGACAGTGTAAGAGAGAGAAATTCTTACACAATTCGTTCAGGGGCTGTGATGCAACCTGGATTGACCATATCTAGACCCACAGCTGGATGAGACATAAGGGTGGACACTCTTGGGGCTGAGAGGTTTGGTGAGGTTGGGTGAGCAAACGCAGACCCTTTAAAGTAATACTGCGTGCTACCCATCGCATGGGTCCCAAATCTCCAGGTTCAAGGGCATCTTCCTACATCGAAAACATGCATGAGAAACCAAGAAGATGGTACACCGTGTGATGGGGAAATGTTTCTAAAATGCACCTCATTTCTCATCTCCTTGTGCTCGGGTTCGCCATTCCAGCCACTTTATTAGCAATCTCCCTACTTGGAGCATCAGCACCTTTAACCTCCTGTTCCGTACAGGTTGCAATTTGTCCTGAGGATGAACGGGAAGACGGGGAACCAATGAGAGATTAGCTCTTGGTGTTGGGACAGGCACAGGTCACTCTATTTTCCCATCAGGAAGAAGAATTAACCACAGGCTCAGCCTGCCCCCCGGAACCAGAACAGGGCCTGAAGCCATCCTGCGCTTTTGCGGCCACCTCCCAAAAAAGTGAGTTGTAAAATGGAGCTTCAGGGCACTGCAATTCACAATCCTACAGAGTTATAAATGATAACTCTCGTCCACAAATATATTGAGGGAAGGCAAAGACGAGGAATTGAAATCAAGGCAGAATTGCAGGAAACAGATTTCAGGAGGTAGATTCGAATCGCCTTTAAAGCACATGAAAAGCGCCAAAACGTTGACAATGATGCCCTTGGCCAAAAAGGGCGTATGCGTTTTTTCCTGAATATATTCAGGAAAAAACGCATACGCCCTTTTTGGCCAACCAAGCAACCTGGAAAGGCAAATCAGCGCTACAAAGAAGTCTCGCTTCCCATCGGTCAGAAGGGCCATGCTGTAAAAAGTGTCAAAACCAGAAATGCAGGACAGGCCATGGAGAAATGGGAGCCTTGCTACACTGATGGGCGGGATGTAAATTGCCAACAGCCACTCTGGAGAAGTGTACGGTGTGTCCTGAAACATCTAAAAAACACAGCTTAGAGAGCATAGGGCACTTCCACGCATGGGGGTATAAAGTGGGAAAATTAAAAATCAGAAAGACACAAGCACCCCAAAGTTTAGGGCTGCTCTGTTGACAAGGATCTCCACTTCATTCCACCTTAAATATCCCAGGAAAGCGAAAAATGGATAAGAAATTTGAGGTCCTTATGTACAATGGCATACCACTCAGCCATGAAATCAATGTCATAAGGCTAGTAGCAGCATGATGAGTGGATTTAGGTACGACGATTCTAAGTGAAATAAGTCACACAGAAAAGGACACTTCTCATAAGGTGTCACTTATAGAGGGAATGTAAAAACCGTTACACTTGAACTGAGTTAGAAAACAGAACAGAGTCACACATGCAGAAAACACACTATGGCTGCTTAACGGGAAAGCGAGGTGGGGTGATACATAAAGCAAGAGTTTCAAATTAGCTCAGATACTGTTCCATAAACCCAGTATGTAATAGACAAGACCTACTCCTTGCTCAGAGAACTGGACTCAACACGCCCGATTCACCGCACAAGAATATATCTGACTAGTAATAATCTTAAAACCTATGTATTGATATCTCTCTGTTAGTGTGTCTAGTGGGTGTAAAGCGGCATAAACACAGCCGTGAAAAGCAGCTAAACCCCATTATAAAAATAAATTTCTTTTAAAAACCCATGAAACAAAGACAGTGAAAGAGAGAGAAATTCTTACACAATTCGTTCAGGGGCTGTGATGCAACCTGGATTGACCATATCTAGACCCACAGCTGGATGAGACATAAGGGTGGACACTCTTGGGGCTGAGAGGTTTGGTGAGGTTGGGTGAGCAAACGCAGACCCTTTAAAGTAATACTGCGTGCTACCCATCGCATGGGTCCCAAATCTCCAGGTTCAAGGGCATCTTCCTACATCGAAAACATGCATGAGAAACCAAGAAGATGGTACACCGTGTGATGGGGAAAGGTTTCTAAAATGCACCTCATTTCTCATCTCCTTGTGCTCGGGTTCGCCATTCCAGCCACTTTAGTAGCAATCTCCCTACTTGGAGCATCAGCACCTTTAACCTCCTGTTCTGTACAGGTTGCAATTTGTCCTGAGGATGAACGGGAAGACGGGGAACCAATGAGAGATTAGCTCTTGGTGTTGGGACAGGCACAGGTCACTCTATTTTCCCATCAGGAAGAAGAATTAACCACAGGCTCAGCCTGCCCCCCGGAACCAGAACAGGGCCTGAAGCCATCCTGCGCTTTTGCGGCCACCTCCCAAAAAAGCGAGTTGTAAAATGGAGCTTCAGGGCACTGCAATTCACAATCCTACAGAGTTATAAATGATAACTCTCGTCCACAAATATATTGAGGGAAGGCAAAGACGAGGAATTGAAATCAAGGCAGAATTGCAGGAAACAGATTTCAGGAGGTAGATTCGAATCGCCTTTAAAGCACATGAAAAGCGCCAAAACGTTGACAATGATGCCCTTGGCCAAAAAGGGCGTATGCGTTTTTTCCTGAATATATTCAGGAAAAAACGCATACGCCCTTTTTGGCCAACCAAGCAACCTGGAAAGGCAAATCAGCGCTACAAAGAAGTCTCGCTTCCCATCGGTCAGTAGGGCCATGCTGTAAAAAGTGTCAAAACCAGAAATGCAGGACAGGCCATGGAGAAATGGGAGCCTTGCTACACTGATGGGCGGGATGTAAATTGCCAACAGCCACTCTGGAGAAGTGTACGGTGTGTCCTGAAACATCTAAAAAACACAGCTTAGAGAGCATAGGGCACTTCCACGCATGGGGGTATAAAGTGGGAAAATTAAAAATCAGAAAGACACAAGCACCCCAAAGTTTAGGGCTGCTCTGTTGACAAGGATCCCCACTTCATTCCACCTTAAATATCCCAGGAAAGCGAAAAATGGATAAGAAATTTGAGGTCCTTATGTACAATGGCATACCACTCAGCCATGAAATCAATATCATAAGGCTAATAGCAGCATGATGAGTGGATTTAGGTACGACGATTCTAAGTGAAATAAGTCACACAGAAAAGGACACTTCTCATAAGGTGTCACTTATAGAGGGAATGTAAAAACCGTTACACTTGAACTGAGTTACAAAACAGAACAGAGTCACACATGCAGAAAACACACTATGGCTGCTTAACGGGAAAGCGAGGTGGGGTGATACATAAAGCAAGAGTTTCAAATTAGCTCAGATACCGTTCCATAAACCCAATATGTAATAGACAAGACCTACTCCTTGCTCAGAGAACTGGACTCAACACGCCCGATTCACCGCACAAGAATATATCTGACTAGTAATAATCTTAAAACCTATGTATTGATATCTCTCTGTTAGTGTGTCTAGTGGGTGTAAAGCGGCATAAACACAGCCGTGAAAAGCAGCTAAACCCCATTATAAAAATAAATTTCTTTTAAAAACCCATGAAACAAAGACAGTGAAAGAGAGAGAAATTCTTACACAATTCGTTCAGGGGCTGTGATGCAACCTGGATTGACCATATCTAGACCCACAGCTGGATGAGACATAAGGGTGGATACTCTTGGGGCTGAGAGGTTTGGTGAGGTTGGGTGAGCAAACGCAGAACCTTTAAAGTAATACTGCATGCTACCCATCGCATGGGTCCCAAATCTCCAGGTTCAAGGGCATCTTCCTACATCGAAAACATGCATGAGAAACCAAGAAGATGGTACACCGTGTGTTGGGGAAAGGTTTCTAAAATGCACCTCATTTCTCAGCTCCTTGTGCTCGGGTTCGCCATTCCAGCCACTTTAGTAGCAATCTCCCTACTTGGAGCATCAGCATCTTTAACCTCCTGTTCCGTACAGGTTGCAATTTGTCCTGAGGATGAACGGGAAGACGGGGAACCAATGAGAGACTAGCTCTTGGTGTTGGGACAGGCACAGGTCACTCTATTTTCCCATCAGGAAGAAGAATTAACCACAGGCTCAGCCTGACCCCCGGAACCAGAACAGGGCCTGAAGCCATCCTGCGCTTTTGCGGCCACCTCCCAAAAAAGCGAGTTGTAAAATGGAGTTTCAGGGCACTGCAATTCACAATCCTACAGAGTTATAAATGATAACTCTCGTCCACAAATATATTGAGGGAAGGCAAAGACGAGGAATTGAAATCAAGGCAGAATTGCAGGAAACAGATTTCAGGAGGTAGATTCAAATCGCCTTTAAAGCACATGAAAAGCGCCAAAACGTTGACAATGATGCCCTTGGCCAAAAAGGGCATATGCGTTTTTTCCTGAATATATTCAGGAAAAAACGCATACGCCCTTTTGGGCCAACCAAGCAACCTGGAAAGGCAAATCAGCGCTACAAAGAAGTCTCGCTTCCCATCGGTCAAAAGGGCCATGCTGAAAAAAGTGTCAAAACCAGAAATGCAGGACAGGCCATGGAGAAATGGGAGCCTTGCTACACTGATGGGCGGGATGTAAATTGCCAACAGCCACTCTGGAGAAGTGTACGGTGTGTCCTGAAACATCTAAAAAACACAGCTTAGAGAGCATAGGGCACTTCCACGCATGGGGGTATAAAGTGGGAAAATTAAAAATCAGCAAGACACAAGCACCCCAAAGTTTAGGGCTGCTCTGTTGACAAGGACCTCCACTTCATTCCACCTTAAATATCCCAGGAAAGCGAAAAATGGATAAAAAATTTGAGGTCCTTATGTACAATGGCATACCACTCAGCCATGAAATCAATGTCATAAGGCTAGTAGCAGCATGATGAGTGGATTTAGGTACGGCGATTCTAAGTGAAATAAGTCACACAGAAAAGGACACTTCTCATAAGGTGTCACTTATAGAGGGAATGTAAAAACCGTTACACTTGAACTGAGTTACAAAACAGAACAGAGTCACACATGCAGAAAACACACTATGGCTGCTTAACGGGAAAGCGAGGTGGGGTGATACATAAAGCAAGAGTTTCAAATTAGCTCAGATACCGTTCCATAAACCCAATATGTAATAGACAAGACCTACTCCTTGCTCAGAGAACTGGACTCAACACGCCCGATTCACCGCACAAGAATATATCTGACTAGTAATAATCTTAAAACCTATGTATTGATATCTCTCTGTTAGTGTGTCTAGTGGGTGTAAAGCGGCATAAACACAGCCGTGAAAAGCAGCTAAACCCCATTATAAAAATAAATTTCTTTTAAAAACTCATGAAACAAAGACAGTGAAAGAGAGAGAAATTCTTACACAATTCGTTCAGGGGCTGTGATGCAACCTGGATTGACCATATCTAGACCCACAGCTGGATGAGACATAAGGGTGGACACTCTTGGGGCTGAGAGGTTTGGTGAGGTTGGGTGAGCAAACGCAGACCCTTTAAAGTAATACTGCGTGCTACCCATCGCATGGGTCCCAAATCTCCAGGTTCAAGGGCATCTTCCTACATCGAAAACATGCATGAGAAACCAAGAAGATGGTACACCGTGTGATGGGGAAATGTTTCTAAAATGCACCTCATTTCTCATCTCCTTGTGCTCGGGTTCGCCATTCCAGCCACTTTAGTAGCAATCTCCCTACTTGGAGCATCAGCACCTTTAACCTCCTGTTCCGTACAGGTTGCAATTTGTCCTGAGGATGAACGGGAAGACGGGGAACCAATGAGAGATTAGCTCTTGGTGTTGGGACAGGCACAGGTCACTCTATTTTCCCATCAGGAAGAAGAATTAACCACAGGCTCAGCCTGCCCCCCGGAACCAGAACAGGGCCTGAAGCCATCCTGCGCTTTTGCGGCCACCTCCCAAAAAAGTGAGTTGTAAAATGGAGCTTCAGGGCACTGCAATTCACAATCCTACAGAGTTATAAATGATAACTCTCGTCCACAAATATATTGAGGGAAGGCAAAGACGAGGAATTGAAATCAAGGCAGAATTGCAGGAAACAGATTTCAGGAGGTAGATTCGAATCGCCTTTAAAGCACATGAAAAGCGCCAAAACGTTGACAATGATGCCCTTGGCCAAAAAGGGCGTATGCGTTTTTTCCTGAATATATTCAGGAAAAAACGCATACGCCCTTTTTGGCCAACCAAGCAACCTGGAAAGGCAAATCAGCGCTACAAAGAAGTCTCGCTTCCCATCGGTCAGAAGGGCCATGCTGTAAAAAGTGTCAAAACCAGAAATGCAGGACAGGCCATGGAGAAATGGGAGCCTTGCTACACTGATGGGCGGGATGTAAATTGCCAACAGCCACTCTGGAGAAGTGTACGGTGTGTCCTGAAACATCTAAAAAACACAGCTTAGAGAGCATAGGGCACTTCCACGCATGGGGGTATAAAGTGGGAAAATTAAAAATCAGAAAGACACAAGCACCCCAAAGTTTAGGGCTGCTCTGTTGACAAGGATCTCCACTTCATTCCACCTTAAATATCCCAGGAAAGCGAAAAATGGATAAGAAATTTGAGGTCCTTATGTACAATGGCATACCACTCAGCCATGAAATCAATGTCATAAGGCTAGTAGCAGCATGATGAGTGGATTTAGGTACGACGATTCTAAGTGAAATAAGTCACACAGAAAAGGACACTTCTCATAAGGTGTCACTTATAGAGGGAATGTAAAAACCGTTACACTTGAACTGAGTTAGAAAACAGAACAGAGTCACACATGCAGAAAACACACTATGGCTGCTTAACGGGAAAGCGAGGTGGGGTGATACATAAAGCAAGAGTTTCAAATTAGCTCAGATACCGTTCCATAAACCCAGTATGTAATAGACAAGACCTACTCCTTGCTCAGAGAACTGGACTCAACACGCCCGATTCACCGCACAAGAATATATCTGACTAGTAATAATCTTAAAACCTATGTATTGATATCTCTCTGTTAGTGTGTCTAGTGGGTGTAAAGCGGCATAAACACAGCCGTGAAAAGCAGCTAAACCCCATTATAAAAATAAATTTCTTTTAAAAACCCATGAAACAAAGACAGTGAAAGAGAGAGAAATTCTTACACAATTCGTTCAGGGGCTGTGATGCAACCTGGATTGACCATATCTAGACCCACAGCTGGATGAGACATAAGGGTGGACACTCTTGGGGCTGAGAGGTTTGGTGAGGTTGGGTGAGCAAACGCAGACCCTTTAAAGTAATACTGCGTGCTACCCATCGCATGGGTCCCAAATCTCCAGGTTCAAGGGCATCTTCCTACATCGAAAACATGCATGAGAAACCAAGAAGATGGTACACCGTGTGATGGGGAAAGGTTTCTAAAATGCACCTCATTTCTCATCTCCTTGTGCTCGGGTTCGCCATTCCAGCCACTTTAGTAGCAATCTCCCTACTTGGAGCATCAGCACCTTTAACCTCCTGTTCTGTACAGGTTGCAATTTGTCCTGAGGATGAACGGGAAGACGGGGAACCAATGAGAGATTAGCTCTTGGTGTTGGGACAGGCACAGGTCACTCTATTTTCCCATCAGGAAGAAGAATTAACCACAGGCTCAGCCTGCCCCCCGGAACCAGAACAGGGCCTGAAGCCATCCTGCGCTTTTGCGGCCACCTCCCAAAAAAGCGAGTTGTAAAATGGAGCTTCAGGGCACTGCAATTCACAATCCTACAGAGTTATAAATGATAACTCTCGTCCACAAATATATTGAGGGAAGGCAAAGACGAGGAATTGAAATCAAGGCAGAATTGCAGGAAACAGATTTCAGGAGGTAGATTCGAATCGCCTTTAAAGCACATGAAAAGCGCCAAAACGTTGACAATGATGCCCTTGGCCAAAAAGGGCGTATGCGTTTTTTCCTGAATATATTCAGGAAAAAACGCATACGCCCTTTTTGGCCAACCAAGCAACCTGGAAAGGCAAATCAGCGCTATAAAGAAGTCTCGCTTCCCATCGGTCAGTAGGGCCATGCTGTAAAAAGTGTCAAAACCAGAAATGCAGGACAGGCCATGGAGAAATGGGAGCCTTGCTACACTGATGGGCGGGATGTAAATTGCCAACAGCCACTCTGGAGAAGTGTACGGTGTGTCCTGAAACATCTAAAAAACACAGCTTAGAGAGCATAGGGCACTTCCACGCATGGGGGTATAAAGTGGGAAAATTAAAAATCAGAAAGACACAAGCACCCCAAAGTTTAGGGCTGCTCTGTTGACAAGGATCTCCACTTCATTCCACCTTAAATATCCCAGGAAAGCGAAAAATGGATAAGAAATTTGAGGTCCTTATGTACAATGGCATACCACTCAGCCATGAAATCAATATCATAAGGCTAATAGCAGCATGATGAGTGGATTTAGGTACGACGATTCTAAGTGAAATAAGTCACACAGAAAAGGACACTTCTCATAAGGTGTCACTTATAGAGGGAATGTAAAAACCGTTACACTTGAACTGAGTTACAAAACAGAACAGAGTCACACATGCAGAAAACACACTATGGCTGCTTAACGGGAAAGCGAGGTGGGGTGATACATAAAGCAAGAGTTTCAAATTAGCTCAGATACCGTTCCATAAACCCAATATGTAATAGACAAGACCTACTCCTTGCTCAGAGAACTGGACTCAACACGCCCGATTCACCGCACAAGAATATATCTGACTAGTAATAATCTTAAAACCTATGTATTGATATCTCTCTGTTAGTGTGTCTAGTGGGTGTAAAGCGGCATAAACACAGCCGTGAAAAGCAGCTAAACCCCATTATAAAAATAAATTTCTTTTAAAAACCCATGAAACAAAGACAGTGAAAGAGAGAGAAATTCTTACACAATTCGTTCAGGGGCTGTGATGCAACCTGGATTGACCATATCTAGACCCACAGCTGGATGAGACATAAGGGTGGATACTCTTGGGGCTGAGAGGTTTGGTGAGGTTGGGTGAGCAAACGCAGAACCTTTAAAGTAATACTGCATGCTACCCATCGCATGGGTCCCAAATCTCCAGGTTCAAGGGCATCTTCCTACATCGAAAACATGCATGAGAAACCAAGAAGATGGTACACCGTGTGTTGGGGAAAGGTTTCTAAAATGCACCTCATTTCTCATCTCCTTGTGCTCGGGTTCGCCATTCCAGCCACTTTAGTAGCAATCTCCCTACTTGGAGCATCAGCATCTTTAACCTCCTGTTCCGTACAGGTTGCAATTTGTCCTGAGGATGAACGGGAAGACGGGGAACCAATGAGAGACTAGCTCTTGGTGTTGGGACAGGCACAGGTCACTCTATTTTCCCATCAGGAAGAAGAATTAACCACAGGCTCAGCCTGCCCCCCGGAACCAGAACAGGGCCTGAAGCCATCCTGTGCTTTTGCGGCCACCTCCCAAAAAAGCGAGTTGTAAAATGGAGCTTCAGGGCACTGCAATTCACAATCTTACAGAGTTATAAATGATAACTCTCGTCCACAAATATATTGAGGGAAGGCAAAGACGAGGAATTGAAATCAAGGCAGAATTGCAGGAAACAGATTTCAGGAGGTAGATTCGAATCGCCTTTAAAGCACATGAAAAGCGCCAAAACGTTGACAATGATGCCCTTGGCCAAAAAGGGCGTATGCGTTTTTTCCTGAATATATTCAGGAAAAAACGTATACGCCCTTTTTGGCCAACCAAGCAACCTGGAAAGGCAAATCAGCGCTACAAAGAAGTCTCGCTTCCCATCAGTCAAAAGGGCCATGCTGAAAAAAGTGTCAAAACCAGAAATGCAGGACAGGCCATGGAGAAATGGGAGCCTTGCTACACTGATGGGCGGGATGTAAATTGCCAACAGCCACTCTGGAGAAGTGTACGGTGTGTCCTGAAACATCTAAAAAACACAGCTTAGAGAGCATTGGGCACTTCCACGCATGGGGATATAAAGTGGGAAAATTAAAAATCAGAAAGACACAAGCACCCCAAAGTTTAGGGCTGCTCTGTTGACAAGGACCTCCACTTCATTCCACCTTAAATATCCCAGGAAAGCGAAAAATGGATAAAAAATTTGAGGTCCTTATGTACAATGGCATACCACTCAGCCATGAAATCAATGTCATAAGGCTAATAGCAGCATGATGAGTGGATTTAGGTACGACGATTCTAAGTGAAATAAGTCACACAGAAAAGGACACTTCTCATAAGGTGTCACTTATAGGGGGAATGTAAAAATCGTTACACTTGAACTGAATTACAAAGCAGAACAGAATCACACATGCAGAAAACACACTATGGCTGCTTAACGGGAAAGGTGAGGTGGGGTGATACATAAAACAAGAGTTTCAAATTAGCTCAGATACCGTTCCATAAACCCAATATGTAATAGACAAGACCTACTCCCTGCTCAGAGAACTGGACTCAACACGCCCGATTCATCGCACAAGAATATATCTGACTAGTAATAATCTTAAAACCTATGTATTGATATCTCTCTGTTAGTGTGTCAAGTGGGTGTAAAGCAGCATAAACACAGCCGTGAAAAGCAGCTAAACCCCATTATAAAAATAAATTACTTTCAAAAACCCATGAAACAAAGACAGGGAAAGAGAGAGAAATTCTTACACAATTCGTTCAGGGGCTGTGATGCAACCTGGAGTGACCATATCTAGACCCACAGCTGGATGAGACATAAGGGTGGACACTCTTGGGGCTGAGAGTTTTGGTGAGGTTGGGTGAGCAAACGCAGACCCTTAAAGTAATACTGTGTGCTACCCATCGCATGGGTCCCTTATCTCCAGGTTCAAGGGCATCTTCCTACATCGAAAACATGCATGAGAAACCAAGAAGATGGTACACCGTGTGTTAGGGAAAGGTTTCTAAAATGCACCTCATTTCTCATCTCCTTGTGCTCGGGTTCGCCATTCCAGCCACTTTAGTAGCAATCTCCCTACTTGGAGCATCAGCATCTTTAACCTCCTGTTCCGTACAGGTTGCAATTTGTCCTGAGGATGAACGGGAAGACGGGGAACCAATGAGACACTAGCTCTTGGTGTTGGGACAGGCACAGGTCACTCTATTTTCCCATCAGGAAGAAGAATTAACCACAGGCTCAGCCTGACCCCCGGAACCAGAACAGGGCCTGAAGCCATCCTGCGCTTTTGCGGCCAGCTCCCAATGAAGCGAGTTGTAAAATGGAGCTTCAGGGCACTGCAATTCACAAACCTGCCGAGTTATAAATGATAACTCTCGTCCACAAATATATTGAGGGAAGGCAAAGACGAGGAATTGAAATCAAGGCAGAATTGCAGGAAACAGATTTCAGGAGGTAGATTCGAATCGCCTTTAAAGCACATGAAAAGCGCCAAAACGTTGACAATGATGCCCTTGGCCAAAAAGGGCGTATGCGTTTTTTCCTGAATATATTCAGGAAAAAACGCATACGCCCTTTTTGGCCAACCAAGCAACCTGGAAAGGCAAATCAGCGCTACAAAGAAGTCTCGCTTCCCATCGGTCAAAAGGGCCATGCTGAAAAAAGTGTCAAAACCAGAAATGCAGGACAGGCCATGGAGAAATGGGAGCCTTGCTACACTGATGGGCGGGATGTAAATTGCCAACAGCCACTCTGGAGAAGTGTACGGTGTGTCCTGAAACATCTAAAAAACACAGCTTAGAGAGCATAGGGCACTTCCACGCATGGGGGTATAAAGTGGGAAAATTAAAAATCAGCAAGACACAAGCACCCCAAAGTTTAGGGATGCTCTGTTGACAAGGACCTCCACTTCATTCCACCTTAAATATCCCAGGAAAGCGAAAAATGGATAAAAAATTTGAGGTCCTTATGTACAATGGCATACCACTCAGCCATGAAATCAATGTCATAAGGCTAGTAGCAGCATGATGAGTGGATTTAGGTACGACGATTCTAAGTGAAATAAGTCACACAGAAAAGGACACTTCTCATAAGGTGTCACTTATAGGGGGAATGTAAAAATCGTTACACTTGAACTGAATTACAAAGCAGAACAGAATCACACATGCAGAAAACACACTATGGCTGCTTAACGGGAAAGGTGAGGTGGGGTGATACATAAAACAAGAGTTTCAAATTAGCTCAGATACCGTTCCATAAACCCAATATGAAATAGACAAGACCTACTCCCTGCTCAGAGAACTGGACTCAACACGCCCGATTCATCGCACAAGAATATATCTGACTAGTAATAATCTTAAAACCTATGTATTGATATCTCTCTGTTAGTGTGTCAAGTGGGTGTAAAGCAGCATAAACACAGCCGTGAAAAGCAGCTAAACCCCATTATAAAAATAAATTACTTTCAAAAACCCATGAAACAAAGACAGGGAAAGAGAGAGAAATTCTTACACAATTCGTTCAGGGGCTGTGATGCAACCTGGAGTGACCATATCTAGACCCACAGCTGGATGAGACATAAGGGTGGACACTCTTGGGGCTGAGAGTTTTGGTGAGGTTGGGTGAGCAAACGCAGACCCTTAAAGTAATACTGTGTGCTACCCATTGCATGGGTCCCTTATCTCCAGGTTCAAGGGCATCTTCCTACATCGAAAACATGCATGAGAAACCAAGAAGATGGTACACCGTGTGTTGGGGAAAGGTTTCTAAAATGCACCTCATTTCTCATCTCCTTGTGCTCGGGTTCGCCATTCCAGCCACTTTAGTAGCAATCTCCCTACTTGGAGCATCAGCATCTTTAACCTCCTGTTCCGTACAGGTTGCAATTTGTCCTGAGGATGAACGGGAAGACGGGGAACCAATGAGACACTAGCTCTTGGTGTTGGGACAGGCACAGGTCACTCTATTTTCCCATCAGGAAGAAGAATTAACCACAGGCTCAGCCTGACCCCCGGAACCAGAACAGGGCCTGAAGCCATCCTGCGCTTTTGCGGCCAGCTCCCAATGAAGCGAGTTGTAAAATGGAGCTTCAGGGCACTGCAATTCACAAACCTGCCGAGTTATAAATGATAACTCTCGTCCACAAATATATTGAGGGAAGGCAAAGACGAGGAATTGAAATCAAGGCAGAATTGCAGGAAACAGATTTCAGGAGGTAGATTCGAATCGCCTTTAAAGCACATGAAAAGCGCCAAAACGTTGACAATGATGCCCTTGGCCAAAAAGGGCGTATGCGTTTTTTCCTGAATATATTCAGGAAAAAACGCATACGCCCTTTTTGGCCAACCAAGCAACCTGGAAAGGCAAATCAGCGCTACAAAGAAGTCTCGCTTCCCATCGGTCAAAAGGGCCATGCTGAAAAAAGTGTCAAAACCAGAAATGCAGGACAGGCCATGGAGAAATGGGAGCCTTGCTACACTGATGGGCGGGATGTAAATTGCCAAGAGCCACTCTGGAGAAGTGTACGGTGTGTCCTGAAACATCTAAAAAACACAGCTTAGAGAGCATAGGGCACTTCCACGCATGGGGGTATAAAGTGGGAAAATTAAAAATCAGCAAGACACAAGCACCCCAAAGTTTAGGGATGCTCTGTTGACAAGGACCTCCACTTCATTCCACCTTAAATATCCCAGGAAAGCGAAAAATGGATAAAAAATTTGAGGTCCTTATGTACAATGGCATACCACTCAGCCATGAAATCAATGTCATAAGGCTAGTAGCAGCATGATGAGTGGATTTAGGTACGACGATTCTAAGTGAAATAAGTCACACAGAAAAGGACACTTCTCATAAGGTGTCACTTATAGGGGGAATGTAAAAATCGTTACACTTGAACTGAATTACAAAGCAGAACAGAATCACACATGCAGAAAACACACTATGGCTGCTTAACGGGAAAGGTGAGGTGGGGTGATACATAAAACAAGAGTTTCAAATTAGCTCAGATACCGTTCCATAAACCCAATATGTAATAGACAAGACCTACTCCTTGCTCAGAGAACTGGACTCAACACGCCCGATTCACCGCACAAGAATATATCTGACTAGTAATAATCTTAAAACCTATGTATTGATATCTCTCTGTTAGTGTGTCTAGTGGGTGTAAAGCAGCATAAACACAGCCGTGAAAAGCAGCTAAACCCCATTATAAAAATAAATTTCTTTTAAAAACCCATGAAACAAAGACAGTGAAAGAGAGAGAAATTCTTACACAATTCGTTCAGGGGCTGTGATGCAACCTGGATTGACCATATCTAGACCCACAGCTGGATGAGACATAAGGGTGGATACTCTTGGGGCTGAGAGGTTTGGTGAGGTTGGGTGAGCAAACGCAGAACCTTTAAAGTAATACTGCGTGCTACCCATCGCATGGGTCCCAAATCTCCAGGTTCAAGGGCATCTTCCTACATCGAAAACATGCATGAGAAACCAAGAAGATGGTACACCGTGTGTTGGGGAAAGGTTTCTAAAATGCACCTCATTTCTCATCTCCTTGTGCTCGGGTTCGCCATTCCAGCCACTTTAGTAGCAATCTCCCTACTTGGAGCATCAGCATCTTTAACCTCCTGTTCCGTACAGGTTGCAATTTGTCCTGAGGATGAACGGGAAGACGGGGAACCAATGAGAGACTAGCTCTTGGTGTTGGGAGAGGCACAGGTCACTCTATTTTCCCATCAGGAAGAAGAATTAACCACAGGCTCAGCCTGCCCCCCGGAACCAGAACAGGGCCTGAAGCCATCCTGTGCTTTTGCGGCCACCTCCCAAAAAAGCGAGTTGTAAAATGGAGCTTCAGGGCACTGCAATTCACAATCCTACAGAGTTATAAATGATAACTCTCGTCCACAAATATATTGAGGGAAGGCAAAGACGAGGAATTGAAATCAAGGCAGAATTGCAGGAAACAGATTTCAGGAGGTAGATTCGAATCGCCTTTAAAGCACATGAAAAGCGCCAAAACGTTGACAATGATGCCCTTGGCCAAAAAGGGCGTATGCGTTTTTTCCTGAATATATTCAGGAAAAAACGCATACGCCCTTTTTGGCCAACCAAGCAACCTGGAAAGGCAAATCAGCGCTACAAAGAAGTCTCGCTTCCCATCAGTCAAAAGGGCCATGCTGAAAAAAGTGTCAAAACCAGAAATGCAGGACAGGCCATGGAGAAATGGGAGCCTTGCTACACTGATGGGCGGGATGTAAATTGCCAACAGCCACTCTGGAGAAGTGTACGGTGTGTCCTGAAACATCTAAAAAACACAGCTTAGAGAGCATAGGGCACTTCCACGCATGGGGGTATAAAGTGGGAAAATTAAAAATCAGAAAGACACAAGCACCCCAAAGTTTAGGGCTGCTCTGTTGACAAGGACCTCCACTTCATTCCACCTTAAATATCCCAGGAAAGCGAAAAATGGATAAAAAATTTGAGGTCCTTATGTACAATGGCATACCACTCAGCCATGAAATCAATGTCATAAGGCTAGTAGCAGCATGATGAGTGGATTTAGGTACGACGATTCTAAGTGAAATAAGTCACACAGAAAAGGACACTTCTCATAAGGTGTCACTTATAGGGGGAATGTAAAAATCGTTACACTTGAACTGAATTACAAAGCAGAACAGAATCACACATGCAGAAAACACACTATGGCTGCTTAACGGGAAAGGTGAGGTGGGGTGATACATAAAACAAGAGTTTCAAATTAGCTCAGATACCGTTCCATAAACCCAATATGTAATAGACAAGACCTACTCCCTGCTCAGAGAACTGGACTCAACACGCCCGATTCATCGCACAAGAATATATCTGACTAGTAATAATCTTAAAACCTATGTATTGATATCTCTCTGTTAGTGTGTCAAGTGGGTGTAAAGCAGCATAAACACAGCCGTGAAAAGCAGCTAAACCCCATTATAAAAATAAATTACTTTCAAAAACCCATGAAACAAAGACAGGGAAAGAGAGAGAAATTCTTACACAATTCGTTCAGGGGCTGTGATGCAACCTGGAGTGACCATATCTAGACCCACAGCTGGATGAGACATAAGGGTGGACACTCTTGGGGCTGAGAGTTTTGGTGAGGTTGGGTGAGCAAACGCAGACCCTTAAAGTAATACTGTGTGCTACCCATTGCATGGGTCCCTTATCACCAGGTTCAAGGGCATCTTCCTACATCGAAAACATGCATGAGAAACCAAGAAGATGGTACACCGTGTGTTGGGGAAAGGTTTCTAAAATGCACCTCATTTCTCATCTCCTTGTGCTCGGGTTCGCCATTCCAGCCACTTTAGTAGCAATCTCCCTACTTGGAGCATCAGCATCTTTAACCTCCTGTTCCGTACAGGTTGCAATTTGTCCTGAGGATGAACGGGAAGACGGGGAACCAATGAGACACTAGCTCTTGGTGTTGGGACAGGCACAGGTCACTCTATTTTCCCATCAGGAAGAAGAATTAACCACAGGCTCAGCCTGACCCCCGGAACCAGAACAGGGCCTGAAGCCATCCTGCGCTTTTGCGGCCAGCTCCCAATGAAGCGAGTTGTAAAATGGAGCTTCAGGGCACTGCAATTCACAAACCTGCCGAGTTATAAATGATAACTCTCGTCCACAAATATATTGAGGGAAGGCAAAGACGAGGAATTGAAATCAAGGCAGAATTGCAGGAAACAGATTTCAGGAGGTAGATTCGAATCGCCTTTAAAGCACATGAAAAGCGCCAAAACGTTGACAATGATGCCCTTGGCCAAAAAGGGCGTATGCGTTTTTTCCTGAATATATTCAGGAAAAAACGCATACGCCCTTTTTGGCCAACCAAGCAACCTGGAAAGGCAAATCAGCGCTACAAAGAAGTCTCGCTTCCCATCGGTCAAAAGGGCCATGCTGAAAAAAGTGTCAAAACCAGAAATGCAGGACAGGCCATGGAGAAATGGGAGCCTTGCTACACTGATGGGCGGGATGTAAATTGCCAAGAGCCACTCTGGAGAAGTGTACGGTGTGTCCTGAAACATCTAAAAAACACAGCTTAGAGAGCATAGGGCACTTCCACGCATGGGGGTATAAAGTGGGAAAATTAAAAATCAGAAAGACACAAGCACCCCAAAGTTTAGGGATGCTCTGTTGACAAGGACCTCCACTTCATTCCACCTTAAATATCCCAGGAAAGCGAAAAATGGATAAAAAATTTGAGGTCCTTATGTACAATGGCATACCACTCAGCCATGAAATCAATGTCATAAGGCTAGTAGCAGCATGATGAGTGGATTTAGGTACGACGATTCTAAGTGAAATAAGTCACACAGAAAAGGACACTTCTCATAAGGTGTCACTTATAGAGGGAATGTAAAAACCGTTACACTTGAACTGAATTACAAAACAGAACAGAGTCACACATGCAGAAAACACACTACGGCTGCTTAACGGGAAAGCGAGGTGGGGTGATACATAAAGCAAGAGTTTCAAATTAGCTCAGATACCGTTCCATAAACCCAATATGTAATAGATAAGACCTACTCCTTGCTCAGAGAACTGGACTCAACACGCCCGATTCACCGCACAAGAATATATCTGACTAGTAATAATCTTAAAACCTATGTATTGATATCTCTTTGTTAGTGTGTCTAGTGGGTGTAAAGCAGCATAAACACAGCCGTGAAAAGCAGCTAAACCCCATTATAAAAATAAATTTCTTTTAAAAACCCATGAAACAAAGACAGTGAAAGAGAGAGAAATTCTTACACAATTCGTTCAGGGGCTGTGATGCAACCTGGATTGACCATATCTAGACCCACAGCTGGATGAGACATAAGGGTGGATACTCTTGGGGCTGAGAGGTTTGGTGAGGTTGGGTGAGCAAACGCAGAACCTTTAAAGTAATACTGCGTGCTACCCATCGCATGGGTCCCAAATCTCCAGGTTCAAGGGCATCTTCCTACATCGAAAACATGCATGAGAAACCAAGAAGATGGTACACCGTGTGTTGGGGAAAGGTTTCTAAAATGCACCTCATTTCTCATCTCCTTGTGCTCGGGTTCGCCATTCCAGCCACTTTAGTAGCAATCTCCCTACTTGGAGCATCAGCATCTTTAACCTCCTGTTCCGTACAGGTTGCAATTTGTCCTGAGGATGAACGGGAAGACGGGGAACCAATGAGAGACTAGCTCTTGGTGTTGGGACAGGCACAGGTCACTCTATTTTCCCATCAGGAAGAAGAATTAACCACAGGCTCAGCCTGCCCCCCGGAACCAGAACAGGGCCTGAAGCCATCCTGTGCTTTTGCGGCCACCTCCCAAAAAAGCGAGTTGTAAAATGGAGCTTCAGGGCACTGCAATTCACAATCCTACAGAGTTATAAATGATAACTCTCGTCCACAAATATATTGAGGGAAGGCAAAGACGAGGAATTGAAATCAAGGCAGAATTGCAGGAAACAGATTTCAGGAGGTAGATTCGAATCGCCTTTAAAGCACATGAAGAGCAGCAAAACGTTGACAATGATGCCCTTGGCCAAAAAGGGCGTATGCGTTTTTTCCTGAATATATTCAGGAAAAAACGCATACGCCCTTTTTGGCCAACCAAGCAACATGGAAAGGCAAATCAGCGCTACAAAGAAGTCTCGCTTCCCATCAGTCAAAAGGGCCATGCTGAAAAAAGTGTCAAAACCAGAAATGCAGGACAGGCCATGGAGAAATGGGAGCCTTGCTACACTGATGGGCGGGATGTAAATTGCCAACAGCCACTCTGGAGAAGTGTACGGTGTGTCCTGAAACATCTAAAAAACACAGCTTAGAGAGCATAGGGCACTTCCACGCATGGGGGTATAAAGTGGGAAAATTAAAAATCAGAAAGACACAAGCACCCCAAAGTTTAGGGCTGCTCTGTTGACAAGGACCTCCACTTCATTCCACCTTAAATATCCCAGGAAAGCGAAAAATGGATAAAAAATTTGAAGTCCTTATGTACAATGGCATACCACTCAGCCATGAAATCAATGTCATAAGGCTAGTAGCAGCATGATGAGTGGATTTAGGTACGACGATTCTAAGTGAAATAAGTCACACAGAAAAGGACACTTCTCATAAGGTGTCACTTATAGGGGGAATGTAAAAATCGTTACACTTGAACTGAATTACAAAGCAGAACAGAATCACACATGCAGAAAACACACTATGGCTGCTTAACGGGAAAGGTGAGGTGGGGTGATACATAAAACAAGAGTTTCAAATTAGCTCAGATACCGTTCCATAAACCCAATATGTAATAGACAAGACCTACTCCTTGCTCAGAGAACTGGACTCAACACGCCCGATTCACCGCACAAGAATATATGTGACTAGTAATAATCTTAAAACCTATGTATTGATATCTCTCTGTTAGTGTGTCTAGTGGGTGTAAAGCAGCATAAACACAGCCGTGAAAAGCAGCTAAACCCCATTATAAAAATAAATTTCTTTTAAAAACCCATGAAACAAAGACAGTGAAAGAGAGAGAAATTCTTACACAATTCGTTCAGGGGCTGTGATGCAACCTGGATTGACCATATCTAGACCCACAGCTGGATGAGACATAAGGGTGGATACTCTTGGGGCTGAGAGGTTTGGTGAGGTTGGGTGAGCAAACGCAGAACCTTTAAAGTAATACTGCATGCTACCCATCGCATGGGTCCCAAATCTCCAGGTTCAAGGGCATCTTCCTACATCGAAAACATGCATGAGAAACCAAGAAGATGGTACACCGTGTGTTGGGGAAAGGTTTCTAAAATGCACCTCATTTCTCATCTCCTTGTGCTCGGGTTCGCCATTCCAGCCACTTTAGTAGCAATCTCCCTACTTGGAGCATCAGCATCTTTAACCTCCTGTTCCGTACAGGTTGCAATTTGTCCTGAGGATGAACGGGAAGATGGGGAACCAATGAGAGACTAGCTCTTGGTGTTGGGAGAGGCACAGGTCACTCTATTTTCCCATCAGGAAGAAGAATTAACCACAGGCTCAGCCTGCCCCCCGGAACCAGAACAGGGCCTGAAGCCATCCTGTGCTTTTGCGGCCACCTCCCAAAAAAGCGAGTTGTAAAATGGAGCTTCAGGGCACTGCAATTCACAATCCTACAGAGTTATAAATGATAACTCTCGTCCACAAATATATTGAGGGAAGGCAAAGACGAGGAATTGAAATCAAGGCAGAATTGCAGGAAACAGATTTCAGGAGGTAGATTCGAATCGCCTTTAAAGCACATGAAAAGCGCCAAAACGTTGACAATGATGCCCTTGGCCAAAAAGGGCGTATGCGTTTTTTCCTGAATATATTCAGGAAAAAACGCATACGCCCTTTTTGGCCAACCAAGCAACCTGGAAAGGCAAATCAGCGCTACAAAGAAGTCTCGCTTCCCATCAGTCAAAAGGGCCATGCTGAAAAAAGTGTCAAAACCAGAAATGCAGGACAGGCCATGGAGAAATGGGAGCCTTGCTACACTGATGGGCGGGATGTAAATTGCCAACAGCCACTCTGGAGAAGTGTACGGTGTGTCCTGAAACATCTAAAAAACACAGCTTAGAGAGCATAGGGCACTTCCACGCATGGGGGTATAAAGTGGGAAAATTAAAAATCAGAAAGACACAAGCACCCCAAAGTTTAGGGCTGCTCTGTTGACAAGGACCTCCACTTCATTCCACCTTAAATATCCCAGGAAAGCGAAAAATGGATAAAAAATTTGAGGTCCTTATGTACCATGGCATACCACTCAGCCATGAAATCAATGTCATAAGGCTAGTAGCAGCATGATGAGTGGATTTAGGTACGACGATTCTAAGTGAAATAAGTCACACAGAAAAGGACACTTCTCATAAGGTGTCACTTATAGGGGGAATGTAAAAATCGTTACACTTGAACTGAATTACAAAGCAGAACAGAATCACACATGCAGAAAACACACTACGGCTGCTTAACGGGAAAGGTGAGGTGGGGTGATACATAAAACAAGAGTTTCAAATTAGCTCAGATACCGTTCCATAAACCCAATATGTAATAGACAAGACCTACTCCCTGCTCAGAGAACTGGACTCAACACGCCCGATTCACCGCACAAGAATATATCTGACTAGTAATAATCTTAAAACCTATGTATTGATATCTCTCTGTTAGTGTGTCAAGTGGGTGTAAAGCAGCATAAACACAGCCGTGAAAAGCAGCTAAACCCCATTATAAAAATAAATTTCTTTTAAAAACCCATGAAACAAAGACAGTGAAAGAGAGAGAAATTCTTACACAATTCGTTCAGGGGCTGTGATGCAACCTGGATTGACCATATCTAGACCCACAGCTGGATGAGACATAAGGGTGGATACTCTTGGGGCTGAGAGGTTTGGTGAGGTTGGGTGAGCAAACGCAGAACCTTTAAAGTAATACTGCATGCTACCCATCGCATGGGTCCCAAATCTCCAGGTTCAAGGGCATCTTCCTACATCGAAAACATGCATGAGAAACCAAGAAGATGGTACACCGTGTGTTGGGGAAAGGTTTCTAAAATGCACCTCATTTCTCATCTCCTTGTGCTCGGGTTCGCCATTCCAGCCACTTTAGTAGCAATCTCCCTACTTGGAGCATCAGCATCTTTAACCTCCTGTTCCGTACAGGTTGCAATTTGTCCTGAGGATGAACGGGAAGATGGGGAACCAATGAGAGACTAGCTCTTGGTGTTGGGACAGGCACAGGTCACTCTATTTTCCCATCAGGAAGAAGAATTAACCACAGGCTCAGCCTGCCCCCCGGAACCAGAACAGGGCCTGAAGCCATCCTGTGCTTTTGCGGCCACCTCCCAAAAAAGCGAGTTGTAAAATGGAGCTTCAGGGCACTGCAATTCACAATCCTACAGAGTTATAAATGATAACTCTCGTCCACAAATATATTGAGGGAAGGCAAAGACGAGGAATTGAAATCAAGGCAGAATTGCAGGAAACAGATTTCAGGAGGTAGATTCGAATCGCCTTTAAAGCACATGAAAAGCGCCAAAACGTTGACAATGATGCCCTTGGCCAAAAAGGGCGTATGCGTTTTTTCCTGAATATATTCAGGAAAAAACGCATACGCCCTTTTTGGCCAACCAAGCAACCTGGAAAGGCAAATCAGCGCTACAAAGAAGTCTCGCTTCCCATCGGTCAAAAGGGCCATGCTGAAAAAAGTGTCAAAACCAGAAATGCAGGACAGGCCATGGAGAAATGGGAGCCTTGCTACACTGATGGGCGGGATGTAAATTGCCAACAGCCACTCTGGAGAAGTGTACGGTGTGTCCTGAAACATCTAAAAAACACAGCTTAGAGAGCATAGGGCACTTCCACGCATGGGGGTATAAAGTGGGAAAATTAAAAATCAGCAAGACACAAGCACCCCAAAGTTTAGGGATGCTCTGTTGACAAGGACCTCCACTTCATTCCACCTTAAATATCCCAGGAAAGCGAAAAATGGATAAAAAATTTGAGGTCCTTATGTAAAATGGCATACCACTCAGCCATGAAATCAATGTCATAAGGCTAGTAGCAGCATGATGAGTGGATTTAGGTACGACGATTCTAAGTGAAATAAGTCACACAGAAAAGGACACTTCTCATAAGGTGTCACTTATAGGGGGAATGTAAAAATCGTTACACTTGAACTGAATTACAAAGCAGAACAGAATCACACATGCAGAAAACACACTATGGCTGCTTAACGGGAAAGGTGAGGTGGGGTGATACATAAAACAAGAGTTTCAAATTAGCTCAGATACCGTTCCATAAACCCAATATGTAATAGACAAGACCTACTCCTTGCTCAGAGAACTGGACTCAACACGCCCGATTCACCGCACAAGAATATATCTGACTAGTAATAATCTTAAAACCTATGTATTGATATCTCTCTGTTAGTGTGTCTAGTGGGTGTAAAGCAGCATAAACACAGCCGTGAAAAGCAGCTAAACCCCATTATAAAAATAAATTTCTTTTAAAAACCCATGAAACAAAGACAGTGAAAGAGAGAGAAATTCTTACACAATTCGTTCAGGGGCTGTGATGCAACCTGGATTGACCATATCTAGACCCACAGCTGGATGAGACATAAGGGTGGATACTCTTGGGGCTGAGAGGTTTGGTGAGGTTGGGTGAGCAAACGCAGAACCTTTAAAGTAATACTGCATGCTACCCATCGCATGGGTCCCAAATCTCCAGGTTCAAGGGCATCTTCCTACATCGAAAACATGCATGAGAAACCAAGAAGATGGTACACCGTGTGTTGGGGAAAGGTTTCTAAAATGCACCTCATTTCTCATCTCCTTGTGCTCGGGTTCGCCATTCCAGCCACTTTAGTAGCAATCTCCCTACTTGGAGCATCAGCATCTTTAACCTCCTGTTCCGTACAGGTTGCAATTTGTCCTGAGGATGAACGGGAAGACGGGGAACCAATGAGAGACTAGCTCTTGGTGTTGGGAGAGGCACAGGTCACTCTATTTTCCCATCAGGAAGAAGAATTAACCACAGGCTCAGCCTGCCCCCCGGAACCAGAACAGGGCCTGAAGCCATCCTGTGCTTTTGCGGCCACCTCCCAAAAAAGCGAGTTGTAAAATGGAGCTTCAGGGCACTGCAATTCACAATCCTACAGAGTTATAAATGATAACTCTCGTCCACAAATATATTGAGGGAAGGCAAAGACGAGGAATTGAAATCAAGGCAGAATTGCAGGAAACAGATTTCAGGAGGTAGATTCGAATCGCCTTTAAAGCACATGAAAAGCGCCAAAACGTTGACAATGATGCCCTTGGCCAAAAAGGGCGTATGCGTTTTTTCCTGAATATATTCAGGAAAAAACGCATACGCCCTTTTTGGCCAACCAAGCAACCTGGAAAGGCAAATCAGCGCTACAAAGAAGTCTCGCTTCCCATCAGTCAAAAGGGCCATGCTGAAAAAAGTGTCAAAACCAGAAATGCAGGACAGGCCATGGAGAAATGGGAGCCTTGCTACACTGATGGGCGGGATGTAAATTGCCAACAGCCACTCTGGAGAAGTGTACGGTGTGTCCTGAAACATCTAAAAAACACAGCTTAGAGAGCATAGGGCACTTCCACTCATGGGGGTATAAAGTGGGAAAATTAAAAATCAGAAAGACACAAGCACCCCAAAGTTTAGGGCTGCTCTGTTGACAAGGACCTCCACTTCATTCCACCTTAAATATCCCAGGAAAGCGAAAAATGGATAAAAAATTTGAGGTCCTTATGTACAATGGCATACCACTCAGCCATGAAATCAATGTCATAAGGCTAGTAGCAGCATGATGAGTGGATTTAGGTACGACGATTCTAAGTGAAATAAGTCACACAGAAAAGGACACTTCTCATAAGGTGTCACTTATAGGGGGAATGTAAAAATCGTTACACTTGAACTGAATTACAAAGCAGAACAGAATCACACATGCAGAAAACACACTATGGCTGCTTAACGGGAAAGGTGAGGTGGGGTGATACATAAAACAAGAGTTTCAAATTAGCTCAGATACCGTTCCATAAATCCAATATGTAATAGACAAGACCTACTCCCTGCTCAGAGAACTGGACTCAACACGCCCGATTCATCGCACAAGAATATATCTGACTAGTAATAATCTTAAAACCTATGTATTGATATCTCTCTGTTAGTGTGTCAAGTGGGTGTTAAGCAGCATAAACACAGCCGTGAAAAGCAGCTAAACCCCATTATAAAAATAAATTACTTTCAAAAACCCATGAAACAAAGACAGGGAAAGAGAGAGAAATTCTTACACAATTCGTTCAGGGGCTGTGATGCAACCTGGAGTGACCATATCTAGACCCACAGCTGGATGAGACATAAGGGTGGACACTCTTGGGGCTGAGAGTTTTGGTGAGGTTGGGTGAGCAAACGCAGACCCTTAAAGTAATACTGTGTGCTACCCATCGCATGGGTCCCTTATCTCCAGGTTCAAGGGCATCTTCCTACATCGAAAACATGCATGAGAAACCAAGAAGATGGTACACCGTGTGTTGGGGAAAGGTTTCTAAAATGCACCTCATTTCTCATCTCCTTGTGCTCGGGTTCGCCATTCCAGCCACTTTAGTAGCAATCTCCCTACTTGGAGCATCAGCATCTTTAACCTCCTGTTCCGTACAGGTTGCAATTTGTCCTGAGGATGAACGGGAAGACGGGGAACCAATGAGACACTAGCTCTTGGTGTTGGGACAGGCACAGGTCACTCTATTTTCCCATCAGGAAGAAGAATTAACCACAGGCTCAGCCTGACCCCCGGAACCAGAACAGGGCCTGAAGCCATCCTGCGCTTTTGCGGCCAGCTCCCAATGAAGCGAGTTGTAAAATGGAGCTTCAGGGCACTGCAATTCACAAACCTGCCGAGTTATAAATGATAACTCTCGTCCACAAATATATTGAGGGAAGGCAAAGACGAGGAATTGAAATCAAGGCAGAATTGCAGGAAACAGATTTCAGGAGGTAGATTCGAATCGCCTTTAAAGCACATGAAAAGCGGCAAAACGTTGACAATGATGCCCTTGGCCAAAAAGGGCGTATGCGTTTTTTCCTGAATATATTCAGGAAAAAACGCATACGCCCTTTTTGGCCAACCAAGCAACCTGGAAAGGCAAATCAGCGCTACAAAGAAGTCTCGCTTCCCATCGGTCAAAAGGGCCATGCTGAAAAAAGTGTCAAAACCAGAAATGCAGGACAGGCCATGGAGAAATGGGAGCCTTGCTACACTGATGGGCGGGATGTAAATTGCCAACAGCCACTCTGGAGAAGTGTACGGTGTGTCCTGAAACATCTAAAAAACACAGCTTAGAGAGCATAGGGCACTTCCACGCATGGGGGTATAAAGTGGGAAAATTAAAAATCAGCAAGACACAAGCACCCCAAAGTTTAGGGATGCTCTGTTGACAAGGACCTCCACTTCATTCCACCTTAAATATCCCAGGAAAGCGAAAAATGGATAAAAAATTTGAGGTCCTTATGTACAATGGCATACCACTCAGCCATGAAATCAATGTCATAAGGCTAGTAGCAGCATGATGAGTGGATTTAGGTACGATGATTCTAAGTGAAATAAGTCACACAGAAAAGGACACTTCTCATAAGGTGTCACTTATAGGGGGAATGTAAAAATCGTTACACTTGAACTGAATTACAAAGCAGAACAGAATCACACATGCAGAAAACACACTATGGCTGCTTAACGGGAAAGGTGAGGTGGGGTGATACATAAAACAAGAGTTTCAAATTAGCTCAGATACCGTTCCATAAACCCAATATGAAATAGACAAGACCTACTCCCTGCTCAGAGAACTGGACTCAACACGCCCGATTCATCGCACAAGAATATATCTGACTAGTAATAATCTTAAAACCTATGTATTGATATCTCTCTGTTAGTGTGTCAAGTGGGTGTAAAGCAGCATAAACACAGCCGTGAAAAGCAGCTAAACCCCATTATAAAAATAAATTACTTTCAAAAACCCATGAAACAAAGACAGGGAAAGAGAGAGAAATTCTTACACAATTCGTTCAGGGGCTGTGATGCAACCTGGAGTGACCATATCTAGACCCACAGCTGGATGAGACATAAGGGTGGACACTCTTGGGGCTGAGAGTTTTGGTGAGGTTGGGTGAGCAAACGCAGACCCTTAAAGTAATACTGTGTGCTACCCATTGCATGGGTCCCTTATCTCCAGGTTCAAGGGCATCTTCCTACATCGAAAACATGCATGAGAAACCAAGAAGATGGTACACCGTGTGTTGGGGAAAGGTTTCTAAAATGCACCTCATTTCTCAACTCCTTGTGCTCGGGTTCGCCATTCCAGCCACTTTAGTAGCAATCTCCCTACTTGGAGCATCAGCATCTTTAACCTCCTGTTCCGTACAGGTTGCAATTTGTCCTGAGGATGAACGGGAAGACGGGGAACCAATGAGACACTAGCTCTTGGTGTTGGGACAGGCACAGGTCACTCTATTTTCCCATCAGGAAGAAGAATTAACCACAGGCTCAGCCTGACCCCCGGAACCAGAACAGGGCCTGAAGCCATCCTGCGCTTTTGCGGCCAGCTCCCAATGAAGCGAGTTGTAAAATGGAGCTTCAGGGCACTGCAATTCACAAACCTGCCGAGTTATAAATGATAACTCTCGTCCACAAATATATTGAGGGAAGGCAAAGACGAGGAATTGAAATCAAGGCAGAATTGCAGGAAACAGATTTCAGGAGGTAGATTCGAATCGCCTTTAAAGCACATGAAAAGCGCCAAAACGTTGACAATGATGCCCTTGGCCAAAAAGGGCGTATGCGTTTTTTCCTGAATATATTCAGGAAAAAACGCATACGCCCTTTTTGGCCAACCAAGCAACCTGGAAAGGCAAATCAGCGCTACAAAGAAGTCTCGCTTCCCATCGGTCAAAAGGGCCATGCTGAAAAAAGTGTCAAAACCAGAAATGCAGGACAGGCCATGGAGAAATGGGAGCCTTGCTACACTGATGGGCGGGATGTAAATTGCCAAGAGCCACTCTGGAGAAGTGTACGGTGTGTCCTGAAACATCTAAAAAACACAGCTTAGAGAGCATAGGGCACTTCCACGCATGGGGGTATAAAGTGGGAAAATTAAAAATCAGCAAGACACAAGCACCCCAAAGTTTAGGGATGCTCTGTTGACAAGGACCTCCACTTCATTCCACCTTAAATATCCCAGGAAAGCGAAAAATGGATAAAAAATTTGAGGTCCTTATGTACAATGGCATACCACTCAGCCATGAAATCAATGTCATAAGGCTAGTAGCAGCATGATGAGTGGATTTAGGTACGACGATTCTAAGTGAAATAAGTCACACAGAAAAGGACACTTCTCATAAGGTGTCACTTATAGGGGGAATGTAAAAATCGTTACACTTGAACTGAATTACAAAGCAGAACAGAATCACACATGCAGAAAACACACTATGGCTGCTTAACGGGAAAGGTGAGGTGGGGTGATACATAAAACAAGAGTTTCAAATTAGCTCAGATACCGTTCCATAAACCCAATATGTAATAGACAAGACCTACTCCTTGCTCAGAGAACTGGACTCAACACGCCCGATTCACCGCACAAGAATATATCTGACTAGTAATAATCTTAAAACCTATGTATTGATATCTCTCTGTTAGTGTGTCTAGTGGGTGTAAAGCAGCATAAACACAGCCGTGAAAAGCAGCTAAACCCCATTATAAAAATAAATTTCTTTTAAAAACCCATGAAACAAAGACAGTGAAAGAGAGAGAAATTCTTACACAATTCGTTCAGGGGCTGTGATGCAACCTGGATTGACCATATCTAGACCCACAGCTGGATGAGACATAAGGGTGGATACTCTTGGGGCTGAGAGGTTTGGTGAGGTTGGGTGAGCAAACGCAGAACCTTTAAAGTAATACTGCGTGCTACCCATCGCATGGGTCCCAAATCTCCAGGTTCAAGGGCATCTTCCTACATCGAAAACATGCATGAGAAACCAAGAAGATGGTACACCGTGTGTTGGGGAAAGGTTTCTAAAATGCACCTCATTTCTCATCTCCTTGTGCTCGGGTTCGCCATTCCAGCCACTTTAGTAGCAATCTCCCTACTTGGAGCATCAGCATCTTTAACCTCCTGTTCCGTACAGGTTGCAATTTGTCCTGAGGATGAACGGGAAGACGGGGAACCAATGAGAGACTAGCTCTTGGTGTTGGGAGAGGCACAGGTCACTCTATTTTCCCATCAGGAAGAAGAATTAACCACAGGCTCAGCCTGCCCCCCGGAACCAGAACAGGGCCTGAAGCCATCCTGTGCTTTTGCGGCCACCTCCCAAAAAAGCGAGTTGTAAAATGGAGCTTCAGGGCACTGCAATTCACAATCCTACAGAGTTATAAATGATAACTCTCGTCCACAAATATATTGAGGGAAGGCAAAGACGAGGAATTGAAATCAAGGCAGAATTGCAGGAAACAGATTTCAGGAGGTAGATTCGAATCGCCTTTAAAGCACATGAAAAGCGCCAAAACGTTGACAATGATGCCCTTGGCCAAAAAGGGCGTATGCGTTTTTTCCTGAATATATTCAGGAAAAAACGCATACGCCCTTTTTGGCCAACCAAGCAACCTGGAAAGGCAAATCAGCGCTACAAAGAAGTCTCGCTTCCCATCAGTCAAAAGGGCCATGCTGAAAAAAGTGTCAAAACCAGAAATGCAGGACAGGCCATGGAGAAATGGGAGCCTTGCTACACTGATGGGCGGGATGTAAATTGCCAACAGCCACTCTGGAGAAGTGTACGGTGTGTCCTGAAACATCTAAAAAACACAGCTTAGAGAGCATAGGGCACTTCCACGCATGGGGGTATAAAGTGGGAAAATTAAAAATCAGAAAGACACAAGCACCCCAAAGTTTAGGGCTGCTCTGTTGACAAGGACCTCCACTTCATTCCACCTTAAATATCCCAGGAAAGCGAAAAATGGATAAAAAATTTGAGGTCCTTATGTACAATGGCATACCACTCAGCCATGAAATCAATGTCATAAGGCTAGTAGCAGCATGATGAGTGGATTTAGGTACGACGATTCTAAGTGAAATAAGTCACACAGAAAAGGACACTTCTCATAAGGTGTCACTTATAGGGGGAATGTAAAAATCGTTACACTTGAACTGAATTACAAAGCAGAACAGAATCACACATGCAGAAAACACACTATGGCTGCTTAACGGGAAAGGTGAGGTGGGGTGATACATAAAACAAGAGTTTCAAATTAGCTCAGATACCGTTCCATAAACCCAATATGTAATAGACAAGACCTACTCCCTGCTCAGAGAACTGGACTCAACACGCCCGATTCATCGCACAAGAATATATCTGACTAGTAATAATCTTAAAACCTATGTATTGATATCTCTCTGTTAGTGTGTCAAGTGGGTGTAAAGCAGCATAAACACAGCCGTGAAAAGCAGCTAAACCCCATTATAAAAATAAATTACTTTCAAAAACCCATGAAACAAAGACAGGGAAAGAGAGAGAAATTCTTACACAATTCGTTCAGGGGCTGTGATGCAACCTGGAGTGACCATATCTAGACCCACAGCTGGATGAGACATAAGGGTGGACACTCTTGGGGCTGAGAGTTTTGGTGAGGTTGGGTGAGCAAACGCAGACCCTTAAAGTAATACTGTGTGCTACCCATTGCATGGGTCCCTTATCACCAGGTTCAAGGGCATCTTCCTACATCGAAAACATGCATGAGAAACCAAGAAGATGGTACACCGTGTGTTGGGGAAAGGTTTCTAAAATGCACCTCATTTCTCATCTCCTTGTGCTCGGGTTCGCCATTCCAGCCACTTTAGTAGCAATCTCCCTACTTGGAGCATCAGCATCTTTAACCTCCTGTTCCGTACAGGTTGCAATTTGTCCTGAGGATGAACGGGAAGACGGGGAACCAATGAGACACTAGCTCTTGGTGTTGGGACAGGCACAGGTCACTCTATTTTCCCATCAGGAAGAAGAATTAACCACAGGCTCAGCCTGACCCCCGGAACCAGAACAGGGCCTGAAGCCATCCTGCGCTTTTGCGGCCAGCTCCCAATGAAGCGAGTTGTAAAATGGAGCTTCAGGGCACTGCAATTCACAAACCTGCCGAGTTATAAATGATAACTCTCGTCCACAAATATATTGAGGGAAGGCAAAGACGAGGAATTGAAATCAAGGCAGAATTGCAGGAAACAGATTTCAGGAGGTAGATTCGAATCGCCTTTAAAGCACATGAAAAGCGCCAAAACGTTGACAATGATGCCCTTGGCCAAAAAGGGCGTATGCGTTTTTTCCTGAATATATTCAGGAAAAAACGCATACGCCCTTTTTGGCCAACCAAGCAACCTGGAAAGGCAAATCAGCGCTACAAAGAAGTCTCGCTTCCCATCGGTCAAAAGGGCCATGCTGAAAAAAGTGTCAAAACCAGAAATGCAGGACAGGCCATGGAGAAATGGGAGCCTTGCTACACTGATGGGCGGGATGTAAATTGCCAAGAGCCACTCTGGAGAAGTGTACGGTGTGTCCTGAAACATCTAAAAAACACAGCTTAGAGAGCATAGGGCACTTCCACGCATGGGGGTATAAAGTGGGAAAATTAAAAATCAGAAAGACACAAGCACCCCAAAGTTTAGGGATGCTCTGTTGACAAGGACCTCCACTTCATTCCACCTTAAATATCCCAGGAAAGCGAAAAATGGATAAAAAATTTGAGGTCCTTATGTACAATGGCATACCACTCAGCCATGAAATCAATGTCATAAGGCTAGTAGCAGCATGATGAGTGGATTTAGGTACGACGATTCTAAGTGAAATAAGTCACACAGAAAAGGACACTTCTCATAAGGTGTCACTTATAGAGGGAATGTAAAAACCGTTACACTTGAACTGAATTACAAAACAGAACAGAGTCACACATGCAGAAAACACACTACGGCTGCTTAACGGGAAAGCGAGGTGGGGTGATACATAAAGCAAGAGTTTCAAATTAGCTCAGATACCGTTCCATAAACCCAATATGTAATAGATAAGACCTACTCCTTGCTCAGAGAACTGGACTCAACACGCCCGATTCACCGCACAAGAATATATCTGACTAGTAATAATCTTAAAACCTATGTATTGATATCTCTTTGTTAGTGTGTCTAGTGGGTGTAAAGCAGCATAAACACAGCCGTGAAAAGCAGCTAAACCCCATTATAAAAATAAATTTCTTTTAAAAACCCATGAAACAAAGACAGTGAAAGAGAGAGAAATTCTTACACAATTCGTTCAGGGGCTGTGATGCAACCTGGATTGACCATATCTAGACCCACAGCTGGATGAGACATAAGGGTGGATACTCTTGGGGCTGAGAGGTTTGGTGAGGTTGGGTGAGCAAACGCAGAACCTTTAAAGTAATACTGCGTGCTACCCATCGCATGGGTCCCAAATCTCCAGGTTCAAGGGCATCTTCCTACATCGAAAACATGCATGAGAAACCAAGAAGATGGTACACCGTGTGTTGGGGAAAGGTTTCTAAAATGCACCTCATTTCTCATCTCCTTGTGCTCGGGTTCGCCATTCCAGCCACTTTAGTAGCAATCTCCCTACTTGGAGCATCAGCATCTTTAACCTCCTGTTCCGTACAGGTTGCAATTTGTCCTGAGGATGAACGGGAAGACGGGGAACCAATGAGAGACTAGCTCTTGGTGTTGGGACAGGCACAGGTCACTCTATTTTCCCATCAGGAAGAAGAATTAACCACAGGCTCAGCCTGCCCCCCGGAACCAGAACAGGGCCTGAAGCCATCCTGTGCTTTTGCGGCCACCTCCCAAAAAAGCGAGTTGTAAAATGGAGCTTCAGGGCACTGCAATTCACAATCCTACAGAGTTATAAATGATAACTCTCGTCCACAAATATATTGAGGGAAGGCAAAGACGAGGAATTGAAATCAAGGCAGAATTGCAGGAAACAGATTTCAGGAGGTAGATTCGAATCGCCTTTAAAGCACATGAAGAGCAGCAAAACGTTGACAATGATGCCCTTGGCCAAAAAGGGCGTATGCGTTTTTTCCTGAATATATTCAGGAAAAAACGCATACGCCCTTTTTGGCCAACCAAGCAACATGGAAAGGCAAATCAGCGCTACAAAGAAGTCTCGCTTCCCATCAGTCAAAAGGGCCATGCTGAAAAAAGTGTCAAAACCAGAAATGCAGGACAGGCCATGGAGAAATGGGAGCCTTGCTACACTGATGGGCGGGATGTAAATTGCCAACAGCCACTCTGGAGAAGTGTACGGTGTGTCCTGAAACATCTAAAAAACACAGCTTAGAGAGCATAGGGCACTTCCACGCATGGGGGTATAAAGTGGGAAAATTAAAAATCAGAAAGACACAAGCACCCCAAAGTTTAGGGCTGCTCTGTTGACAAGGACCTCCACTTCATTCCACCTTAAATATCCCAGGAAAGCGAAAAATGGATAAAAAATTTGAAGTCCTTATGTACAATGGCATACCACTCAGCCATGAAATCAATGTCATAAGGCTAGTAGCAGCATGATGAGTGGATTTAGGTACGACGATTCTAAGTGAAATAAGTCACACAGAAAAGGACACTTCTCATAAGGTGTCACTTATAGGGGGAATGTAAAAATCGTTACACTTGAACTGAATTACAAAGCAGAACAGAATCACACATGCAGAAAACACACTATGGCTGCTTAACGGGAAAGGTGAGGTGGGGTGATACATAAAACAAGAGTTTCAAATTAGCTCAGATACCGTTCCATAAACCCAATATGTAATAGACAAGACCTACTCCTTGCTCAGAGAACTGGACTCAACACGCCCGATTCACCGCACAAGAATATATGTGACTAGTAATAATCTTAAAACCTATGTATTGATATCTCTCTGTTAGTGTGTCTAGTGGGTGTAAAGCAGCATAAACACAGCCGTGAAAAGCAGCTAAACCCCATTATAAAAATAAATTTCTTTTAAAAACCCATGAAACAAAGACAGTGAAAGAGAGAGAAATTCTTACACAATTCGTTCAGGGGCTGTGATGCAACCTGGATTGACCATATCTAGACCCACAGCTGGATGAGACATAAGGGTGGATACTCTTGGGGCTGAGAGGTTTGGTGAGGTTGGGTGAGCAAACGCAGAACCTTTAAAGTAATACTGCATGCTACCCATCGCATGGGTCCCAAATCTCCAGGTTCAAGGGCATCTTCCTACATCGAAAACATGCATGAGAAACCAAGAAGATGGTACACCGTGTGTTGGGGAAAGGTTTCTAAAATGCACCTCATTTCTCATCTCCTTGTGCTCGGGTTCGCCATTCCAGCCACTTTAGTAGCAATCTCCCTACTTGGAGCATCAGCATCTTTAACCTCCTGTTCCGTACAGGTTGCAATTTGTCCTGAGGATGAACGGGAAGATGGGGAACCAATGAGAGACTAGCTCTTGGTGTTGGGAGAGGCACAGGTCACTCTATTTTCCCATCAGGAAGAAGAATTAACCACAGGCTCAGCCTGCCCCCCGGAACCAGAACAGGGCCTGAAGCCATCCTGTGCTTTTGCGGCCACCTCCCAAAAAAGCGAGTTGTAAAATGGAGCTTCAGGGCACTGCAATTCACAATCCTACAGAGTTATAAATGATAACTCTCGTCCACAAATATATTGAGGGAAGGCAAAGACGAGGAATTGAAATCAAGGCAGAATTGCAGGAAACAGATTTCAGGAGGTAGATTCGAATCGCCTTTAAAGCACATGAAAAGCGCCAAAACGTTGACAATGATGCCCTTGGCCAAAAAGGGCGTATGCGTTTTTTCCTGAATATATTCAGGAAAAAACGCATACGCCCTTTTTGGCCAACCAAGCAACCTGGAAAGGCAAATCAGCGCTACAAAGAAGTCTCGCTTCCCATCAGTCAAAAGGGCCATGCTGAAAAAAGTGTCAAAACCAGAAATGCAGGACAGGCCATGGAGAAATGGGAGCCTTGCTACACTGATGGGCGGGATGTAAATTGCCAACAGCCACTCTGGAGAAGTGTACGGTGTGTCCTGAAACATCTAAAAAACACAGCTTAGAGAGCATAGGGCACTTCCACGCATGGGGGTATAAAGTGGGAAAATTAAAAATCAGAAAGACACAAGCACCCCAAAGTTTAGGGCTGCTCTGTTGACAAGGACCTCCACTTCATTCCACCTTAAATATCCCAGGAAAGCGAAAAATGGATAAAAAATTTGAGGTCCTTATGTACCATGGCATACCACTCAGCCATGAAATCAATGTCATAAGGCTAGTAGCAGCATGATGAGTGGATTTAGGTACGACGATTCTAAGTGAAATAAGTCACACAGAAAAGGACACTTCTCATAAGGTGTCACTTATAGGGGGAATGTAAAAATCGTTACACTTGAACTGAATTACAAAGCAGAACAGAATCACACATGCAGAAAACACACTACGGCTGCTTAACGGGAAAGGTGAGGTGGGGTGATACATAAAACAAGAGTTTCAAATTAGCTCAGATACCGTTCCATAAACCCAATATGTAATAGACAAGACCTACTCCCTGCTCAGAGAACTGGACTCAACACGCCCGATTCATCGCACAAGAATATATCTGACTAGTAATAATCTTAAAACCTATGTATTGATATCTCTCTGTTAGTGTGTCAAGTGGGTGTAAAGCAGCATAAACACAGCCGTGAAAAGCAGCTAAACCCCATTATAAAAATAAATTACTTTCAAAAACCCATGAAACAAAGACAGGGAAAGAGAGAGAAATTCTTACACAATTCGTTCAGGGGCTGTGATGCAACCTGGAGTGACCATATCTAGACCCACAGCTGGATGAGACATAAGGGTGGACACTCTTGGGGCTGAGAGTTTTGGTGAGGTTGGGTGAGCAAACGCAGACCCTTAAAGTAATACTGTGTGCTACCCATTGCATGGGTCCCTTATCACCAGGTTCAAGGGCATCTTCCTACATCGAAAACATGCATGAGAAACCAAGAAGATGGTACACCGTGTGTTGGGGAAAGGTTTCTAAAATGCACCTCATTTCTCATCTCCTTGTGCTCGGGTTCGCCATTCCAGCCACTTTAGTAGCAATCTCCCTACTTGGAGCATCAGCATCTTTAACCTCCTGTTCCGTACAGGTTGCAATTTGTCCTGAGGATGAACGGGAAGACGGGGAACCAATGAGACACTAGCTCTTGGTGTTGGGACAGGCACAGGTCACTCTATTTTCCCATCAGGAAGAAGAATTAACCACAGGCTCAGCCTGACCCCCGGAACCAGAACAGGGCCTGAAGCCATCCTGCGCTTTTGCGGCCAGCTCCCAATGAAGCGAGTTGTAAAATGGAGCTTCAGGGCACTGCAATTCACAAACCTGCCGAGTTATAAATGATAACTCTCGTCCACAAATATATTGAGGGAAGGCAAAGACGAGGAATTGAAATCAAGGCAGAATTGCAGGAAACAGATTTCAGGAGGTAGATTCGAATCGCCTTTAAAGCACATGAAAAGCGCCAAAACGTTGACAATGATGCCCTTGGCCAAAAAGGGCGTATGCGTTTTTTCCTGAATATATTCAGGAAAAAACGCATACGCCCTTTTTGGCCAACCAAGCAACCTGGAAAGGCAAATCAGCGCTACAAAGAAGTCTCGCTTCCCATCGGTCAAAAGGGCCATGCTGAAAAAAGTGTCAAAACCAGAAATGCAGGACAGGCCATGGAGAAATGGGAGCCTTGCTACACTGATGGGCGGGATGTAAATTGCCAAGAGCCACTCTGGAGAAGTGTACGGTGTGTCCTGAAACATCTAAAAAACACAGCTTAGAGAGCATAGGGCACTTCCACGCATGGGGGTATAAAGTGGGAAAATTAAAAATCAGAAAGACACAAGCACCCCAAAGTTTAGGGATGCTCTGTTGACAAGGACCTCCACTTCATTCCACCTTAAATATCCCAGGAAAGCGAAAAATGGATAAAAAATTTGAGGTCCTTATGTACAATGGCATACCACTCAGCCATGAAATCAATGTCATAAGGCTAGTAGCAGCATGATGAGTGGATTTAGGTACGACGATTCTAAGTGAAATAAGTCACACAGAAAAGGACACTTCTCATAAGGTGTCACTTATAGAGGGAATGTAAAAACCGTTACACTTGAACTGAATTACAAAACAGAACAGAGTCACACATGCAGAAAACACACTACGGCTGCTTAACGGGAAAGCGAGGTGGGGTGATACATAAAGCAAGAGTTTCAAATTAGCTCAGATACCGTTCCATAAACCCAATATGTAATAGATAAGACCTACTCCTTGCTCAGAGAACTGGACTCAACACGCCCGATTCACCGCACAAGAATATATCTTACTAGTAATAATCTTAAAACCTATGTATTGATATCTCTTTGTTAGTGTGTCTAGTGGGTGTAAAGCAGCATAAACACAGCCGTGAAAAGCAGCTAAACCCCATTATAAAAATAAATTTCTTTTAAAAACCCATGAAACAAAGACAGTGAAAGAGAGAGAAATTCTTACACAATTCGTTCAGGGGCTGTGATGCAACCTGGATTGACCATATCTAGACCCACAGCTGGATGAGACATAAGGGTGGATACTCTTGGGGCTGAGAGGTTTGGTGAGGTTGGGTGAGCAAACGCAGAACCTTTAAAGTAATACTGCGTGCTACCCATCGCATGGGTCCCAAATCTCCAGGTTCAAGGGCATCTTCCTACATCGAAAACATGCATGAGAAACCAAGAAGATGGTACACCGTGTGTTGGGGAAAGGTTTCTAAAATGCACCTCATTTCTCATCTCCTTGTGCTCGGGTTCGCCATTCCAGCCACTTTAGTAGCAATCTCCCTACTTGGAGCATCAGCATCTTTAACCTCCTGTTCCGTACAGGTTGCAATTTGTCCTGAGGATGAACGGGAAGATGGGGAACCAATGAGAGACTAGCTCTTGGTGTTGGGAGAGGCACAGGTCACTCTATTTTCCCATCAGGAAGAAGAATTAACCACAGGCTCAGCCTGCCCCCCGGAACCAGAACAGGGCCTGAAGCCATCCTGTGCTTTTGCGGCCACCTCCCAAAAAAGCGAGTTGTAAAATGGAGCTTCAGGGCACTGCAATTCACAATCCTACAGAGTTATAAATGATAACTCTCGTCCACAAATATATTGAGGGAAGGCAAAGACGAGGAATTGAAATCAAGGCAGAATTGCAGGAAACAGATTTCAGGAGGTAGATTCGAATCGCCTTTAAAGCACATGAAAAGCGCCAAAACGTTGACAATGATGCCCTTGGCCAAAAAGGGCGTATGCGTTTTTTCCTGAATATATTCAGGAAAAAACGCATACGCCCTTTTTGGCCAACCAAGCAACCTGGAAAGGCAAATCAGCGCTACAAAGAAGTCTCGCTTCCCATCAGTCAAAAGGGCCATGCTGAAAAAAGTGTCAAAACCAGAAATGCAGGACAGGCCATGGAGAAATGGGAGCCTTGCTACACTGATGGGCGGGATGTAAATTGCCAACAGCCACTCTGGAGAAGTGTACGGTGTGTCCTGAAACATCTAAAAAACACAGCTTAGAGAGCATAGGGCACTTCCACGCATGGGGGTATAAAGTGGGAAAATTAAAAATCAGAAAGACACAAGCACCCCAAAGTTTAGGGCTGCTCTGTTGACAAGGACCTCCACTTCATTCCACCTTAAATATCCCAGGAAAGCGAAAAATGGATAAAAAATTTGAGGTCCTTATGTACCATGGCATACCACTCAGCCATGAAATCAATGTCATAAGGCTAGTAGCAGCATGATGAGTGGATTTAGGTACGACGATTCTAAGTGAAATAAGTCACACAGAAAAGGACACTTCTCATAAGGTGTCACTTATAGGGGGAATGTAAAAATCGTTACACTTGAACTGAATTACAAAGCAGAACAGAATCACACATGCAGAAAACACACTACGGCTGCTTAACGGGAAAGGTGAGGTGGGGTGATACATAAAACAAGAGTTTCAAATTAGCTCAGATACCGTTCCATAAACCCAATATGTAATAGACAAGACCTACTCCCTGCTCAGAGAACTGGACTCAACACGCCCGATTCATCGCACAAGAATATATCTGACTAGTAATAATCTTAAAACCTATGTATTGATATCTCTCTGTTAGTGTGTCAAGTGGGTGTAAAGCAGCATAAACACAGCCGTGAAAAGCAGCTAAACCCCATTATAAAAATAAATTACTTTCAAAAACCCATGAAACAAAGACAGGGAAAGAGAGAGAAATTCTTACACAATTCGTTCAGGGGCTGTGATGCAACCTGGAGTGACCATATCTAGACCCACAGCTGGATGAGACATAAGGGTGGACACTCTTGGGGCTGAGAGTTTTGGTGAGGTTGGGTGAGCAAACGCAGACCCTTAAAGTAATACTGTGTGCTACCCATTGCATGGGTCCCTTATCACCAGGTTCAAGGGCATCTTCCTACATCGAAAACATGCATGAGAAACCAAGAAGATGGTACACCGTGTGTTGGGGAAAGGTTTCTAAAATGCACCTCATTTCTCATCTCCTTGTGCTCGGGTTCGCCATTCCAGCCACTTTAGTAGCAATCTCCCTACTTGGAGCATCAGCATCTTTAACCTCCTGTTCCGTACAGGTTGCAATTTGTCCTGAGGATGAACGGGAAGACGGGGAACCAATGAGACACTAGCTCTTGGTGTTGGGACAGGCACAGGTCACTCTATTTTCCCATCAGGAAGAAGAATTAACCACAGGCTCAGCCTGACCCCCGGAACCAGAACAGGGCCTGAAGCCATCCTGCGCTTTTGCGGCCAGCTCCCAATGAAGCGAGTTGTAAAATGGAGCTTCAGGGCACTGCAATTCACAAACCTGCCGAGTTATAAATGATAACTCTCGTCCACAAATATATTGAGGGAAGGCAAAGACGAGGAATTGAAATCAAGGCAGAATTGCAGGAAACAGATTTCAGGAGGTAGATTCGAATCGCCTTTAAAGCACATGAAAAGCGCCAAAACGTTGACAATGATGCCCTTGGCCAAAAAGGGCGTATGCGTTTTTTCCTGAATATATTCAGGAAAAAACGCATACGCCCTTTTTGGCCAACCAAGCAACCTGGAAAGGCAAATCAGCGCTACAAAGAAGTCTCGCTTCCCATCGGTCAAAAGGGCCATGCTGAAAAAAGTGTCAAAACCAGAAATGCAGGACAGGCCATGGAGAAATGGGAGCCTTGCTACACTGATGGGCGGGATGTAAATTGCCAAGAGCCACTCTGGAGAAGTGTACGGTGTGTCCTGAAACATCTAAAAAACACAGCTTAGAGAGCATAGGGCACTTCCACGCATGGGGGTATAAAGTGGGAAAATTAAAAATCAGAAAGACACAAGCACCCCAAAGTTTAGGGATGCTCTGTTGACAAGGACCTCCACTTCATTCCACCTTAAATATCCCAGGAAAGCGAAAAATGGATAAAAAATTTGAGGTCCTTATGTACAATGGCATACCACTCAGCCATGAAATCAATGTCATAAGGCTAGTAGCAGCATGATGAGTGGATTTAGGTACGACGATTCTAAGTGAAATAAGTCACACAGAAAAGGACACTTCTCATAAGGTGTCACTTATAGAGGGAATGTAAAAACCGTTACACTTGAACTGAATTACAAAACAGAACAGAGTCACACATGCAGAAAACACACTACGGCTGCTTAACGGGAAAGCGAGGTGGGGTGATACATAAAGCAAGAGTTTCAAATTAGCTCAGATACCGTTCCATAAACCCAATATGTAATAGATAAGACCTACTCCTTGCTCAGAGAACTGGACTCAACACGCCCGATTCACCGCACAAGAATATATCTGACTAGTAATAATCTTAAAACCTATGTATTGATATCTCTTTGTTAGTGTGTCTAGTGGGTGTAAAGCAGCATAAACACAGCCGTGAAAAGCAGCTAAACCCCATTATAAAAATAAATTTCTTTTAAAAACCCATGAAACAAAGACAGTGAAAGAGAGAGAAATTCTTACACAATTCGTTCAGGGGCTGTGATGCAACCTGGATTGACCATATCTAGACCCACAGCTGGATGAGACATAAGGGTGGATACTCTTGGGGCTGAGAGGTTTGGTGAGGTTGGGTGAGCAAACGCAGAACCTTTAAAGTAATACTGCGTGCTACCCATCGCATGGGTCCCAAATCTCCAGGTTCAAGGGCATCTTCCTACATCGAAAACATGCATGAGAAACCAAGAAGATGGTACACCGTGTGTTGGGGAAAGGTTTCTAAAATGCACCTCATTTCTCATCTCCTTGTGCTCGGGTTCGCCATTCCAGCCACTTTAGTAGCAATCTCCCTACTTGGAGCATCAGCATCTTTAACCTCCTGTTCCGTACAGGTTGCAATTTGTCCTGAGGATGAACGGGAAGACGGGGAACCAATGAGAGACTAGCTCTTGGTGTTGGGACAGGCACAGGTCACTCTATTTTCCCATCAGGAAGAAGAATTAACCACAGGCTCAGCCTGCCCCCCGGAACCAGAACAGGGCCTGAAGCCATCCTGTGCTTTTGCGGCCACCTCCCAAAAAAGCGAGTTGTAAAATGGAGCTTCAGGGCACTGCAATTCACAATCCTACAGAGTTATAAATGATAACTCTCGTCCACAAATATATTGAGGGAAGGCAAAGACGAGGAATTGAAATCAAGGCAGAATTGCAGGAAACAGATTTCAGGAGGTACATTCGAATCGCCTTTAAAGCACATGAAGAGCAGCAAAACGTTGACAATGATGCCCTTGGCCAAAAAGGGCGTATGCGTTTTTTCCTGAATATATTCAGGAAAAAACGCATACGCCCTTTTTGGCCAACCAAGCAACCTGGAAAGGCAAATCAGCGCTACAAAGAAGTCTCGCTTCCCATCAGTCAAAAGGGCCATGCTGAAAAAATTGTCAAAACCAGAAATGCAGGACAGGCCATGGAGAAATGGGAGCCTTGCTACACTGATGGGCGGGATGTAAATTGCCAACAGCCACTCTGGAGAAGTGTACGGTGTGTCCTGAAACATCTAAAAAACACAGCTTAGAGAGCATAGGGCACTTCCACGCATGGGGGTATAAAGTGGGAAAATTAAAAATCAGAAAGACACAAGCACCCCAAAGTTTAGGGCTGCTCTGTTGACAAGGACCTCCACTTCATTCCACCTTAAATATCCCAGGAAAGCGAAAAATGGATAAAAAATTTGAAGTCCTTATGTACAATGGCATACCACTCAGCCATGAAATCAATGTCATAAGGCTAGTAGCAGCATGATGAGTGGATTTAGGTACGACGATTCTAAGTGAAATAAGTCACACAGAAAAGGACACTTCTCATAAGGTGTCACTTATAGGGGGAATGTAAAAATCGTTACACTTGAACTGAATTACAAAGCAGAACAGAATCACACATGCAGAAAACACACTATGGCTGCTTAACGGGAAAGGTGAGGTGGGGTGATACATAAAACAAGAGTTTCAAATTAGCTCAGATACCGTTCCATAAACCCAATATGTAATAGACAAGACCTACTCCTTGCTCAGAGAACTGGACTCAACACGCCCGATTCACCGCACAAGAATATATGTGACTAGTAATAATCTTAAAACCTATGTATTGATATCTCTCTGTTAGTGTGTCTAGTGGGTGTAAAGCAGCATAAACACAGCCGTGAAAAGCAGCTAAACCCCATTATAAAAATAAATTTCTTTTAAAAACCCATGAAACAAAGACAGTGAAAGAGAGAGAAATTCTTACACAATTCGTTCAGGGGCTGTGATGCAACCTGGATTGACCATATCTAGACCCACAGCTGGATGAGACATAAGGGTGGATACTCTTGGGGCTGAGAGGTTTGGTGAGGTTGGGTGAGCAAACGCAGAACCTTTAAAGTAATACTGCATGCTACCCATCGCATGGGTCCCAAATCTCCAGGTTCAAGGGCATCTTCCTACATCGAAAACATGCATGAGAAACCAAGAAGATGGTACACCGTGTGTTGGGGAAAGGTTTCTAAAATGCACCTCATTTCTCATCTCCTTGTGCTCGGGTTCGCCATTCCAGCCACTTTAGTAGCAATCTCCCTACTTGGAGCATCAGCATCTTTAACCTCCTGTTCCGTACAGGTTGCAATTTGTCCTGAGGATGAACGGGAAGATGGGGAACCAATGAGAGACTAGCTCTTGGTGTTGGGAGAGGCACAGGTCACTCTATTTTCCCATCAGGAAGAAGAATTAACCACAGGCTCAGCCTGCCCCCCGGAACCAGAACAGGGCCTGAAGCCATCCTGTGCTTTTGCGGCCACCTCCCAAAAAAGCGAGTTGTAAAATGGAGCTTCAGGGCACTGCAATTCACAATCCTACAGAGTTATAAATGATAACTCTCGTCCACAAATATATTGAGGGAAGGCAAAGACGAGGAATTGAAATCAAGGCAGAATTGCAGGAAACAGATTTCAGGAGGTAGATTCGAATCGCCTTTAAAGCACATGAAAAGCGCCAAAACGTTGACAATGATGCCCTTGGCCAAAAAGGGCGTATGCGTTTTTTCCTGAATATATTCAGGAAAAAACGCATACGCCCTTTTTGGCCAACCAAGCAACCTGGAAAGGCAAATCAGCGCTACAAAGAAGTCTCGCTTCCCATCAGTCAAAAGGGCCATGCTGAAAAAAGTGTCAAAACCAGAAATGCAGGACAGGCCATGGAGAAATGGGAGCCTTGCTACACTGATGGGCGGGATGTAAATTGCCAACAGCCACTCTGGAGAAGTGTACGGTGTGTCCTGAAACATCTAAAAAACACAGCTTAGAGAGCATAGGGCACTTCCACGCATGGGGGTATAAAGTGGGAAAATTAAAAATCAGAAAGACACAAGCACCCCAAAGTTTAGGGCTGCTCTGTTGACAAGGACCTCCACTTCATTCCACCTTAAATATCCCAGGAAAGCGAAAAATGGATAAAAAATTTGAGGTCCTTATGTACCATGGCATACCACTCAGCCATGAAATCAATGTCATAAGGCTAGTAGCAGCATGATGAGTGGATTTAGGTACGACGATTCTAAGTGAAATAAGTCACACAGAAAAGGACACTTCTCATAAGGTGTCACTTATAGGGGGAATGTAAAAATCGTTACACTTGAACTGAATTACAAAGCAGAACAGAATCACACATGCAGAAAACACACTACGGCTGCTTAACGGGAAAGGTGAGGTGGGGTGATACATAAAACAAGAGTTTCAAATTAGCTCAGATACCGTTCCATAAACCCAATATGTAATAGACAAGACCTACTCCCTGCTCAGAGAACTGGACTCAACACGCCCGATTCACCGCACAAGAATATATCTGACTAGTAATAATCTTAAAACCTATGTATTGATATCTCTCTGTTAGTGTGTCAAGTGGGTGTAAAGCAGCATAAACACAGCCGTGAAAAGCAGCTAAACCCCATTATAAAAATAAATTTCTTTTAAAAACCCATGAAACAAAGACAGTGAAAGAGAGAGAAATTCTTACACAATTCGTTCAGGGGCTGTGATGCAACCTGGATTGACCATATCTAGACCCACAGCTGGATGAGACATAAGGGTGGATACTCTTGGGGCTGAGAGGTTTGGTGAGGTTGGGTGAGCAAACGCAGAACCTTTAAAGTAATACTGCATGCTACCCATCGCATGGGTCCCAAATCTCCAGGTTCAAGGGCATCTTCCTACATCGAAAACATGCATGAGAAACCAAGAAGATGGTACACCGTGTGTTGGGGAAAGGTTTCTAAAATGCACCTCATTTCTCATCTCCTTGTGCTCGGGTTCGCCATTCCAGCCACTTTAGTAGCAATCTCCCTACTTGGAGCATCAGCATCTTTAACCTCCTGTTCCGTACAGGTTGCAATTTGTCCTGAGGATGAACGGGAAGATGGGGAACCAATGAGAGACTAGCTCTTGGTGTTGGGACAGGCACAGGTCACTCTATTTTCCCATCAGGAAGAAGAATTAACCACAGGCTCAGCCTGCCCCCCGGAACCAGAACAGGGCCTGAAGCCATCCTGTGCTTTTGCGGCCACCTCCCAAAAAAGCGAGTTGTAAAATGGAGCTTCAGGGCACTGCAATTCACAATCCTACAGAGTTATAAATGATAACTCTCGTCCACAAATATATTGAGGGAAGGCAAAGACGAGGAATTGAAATCAAGGCAGAATTGCAGGAAACAGATTTCAGGAGGTAGATTCGAATCGCCTTTAAAGCACATGAAAAGCGCCAAAACGTTGACAATGATGCCCTTGGCCAAAAAGGGCGTATGCGTTTTTTCCTGAATATATTCAGGAAAAAACGCATACGCCCTTTTTGGCCAACCAAGCAACCTGGAAAGGCAAATCAGCGCTACAAAGAAGTCTCGCTTCCCATCGGTCAAAAGGGCCATGCTGAAAAAAGTGTCAAAACCAGAAATGCAGGACAGGCCATGGAGAAATGGGAGCCTTGCTACACTGATGGGCGGGATGTAAATTGCCAACAGCCACTCTGGAGAAGTGTACGGTGTGTCCTGAAACATCTAAAAAACACAGCTTAGAGAGCATAGGGCACTTCCACGCATGGGGGTATAAAGTGGGAAAATTAAAAATCAGCAAGACACAAGCACCCCAAAGTTTAGGGCTGCTCTGTTGACAAGGACCTCCACTTCATTCCACCTTAAATATCCCAGGAAAGCGAAAAATGGATAAAAAATTTGAGGTCCTTATGTACAATGGCATACCACTCAGCCATGAAATCAATGTCATAAGGCTAGTAGCAGCATGATGAGTGGATTTAGGTACGACGATTCTAAGTGAAATAAGTCACACAGAAAAGGACACTTCTCATAAGGTGTCACTTATAGGGGGAATGTAAAAATCGTTACACTTGAACTGAATTACAAAGCAGAACAGAATCACACATGCAGAAAACACACTATGGCTGCTTAACGGGAAAGGTGAGGTGGGGTGATACATAAAACAAGAGTTTCAAATTAGCTCAGATACCGTTCCATAAATCCAATATGTAATAGACAAGACCTACTCCCTGCTCAGAGAACTGGACTCAACACGCCCGATTCATCGCACAAGAATATATCTGACTAGTAATAATCTTAAAACCTATGTATTGATATCTCTCTGTTAGTGTGTCAAGTGGGTGTTAAGCAGCATAAACACAGCCGTGAAAAGCAGCTAAACCCCATTATAAAAATAAATTACTTTCAAAAACCCATGAAACAAAGACAGGGAAAGAGAGAGAAATTCTTACACAATTCGTTCAGGGGCTGTGATGCAACCTGGAGTGACCATATCTAGACCCACAGCTGGATGAGACATAAGGGTGGACACTCTTGGGGCTGAGAGTTTTGGTGAGGTTGGGTGAGCAAACGCAGACCCTTAAAGTAATACTGTGTGCTACCCATCGCATGGGTCCCTTATCTCCAGGTTCAAGGGCATCTTCCTACATCGAAAACATGCATGAGAAACCAAGAAGATGGTACACCGTGTGTTGGGGAAAGGTTTCTAAAATGCACCTCATTTCTCATCTCCTTGTGCTCGGGTTCGCCATTCCAGCCACTTTAGTAGCAATCTCCCTACTTGGAGCATCAGCATCTTTAACCTCCTGTTCCGTACAGGTTGCAATTTGTCCTGAGGATGAACGGGAAGACGGGGAACCAATGAGACACTAGCTCTTGGTGTTGGGACAGGCACAGGTCACTCTATTTTCCCATCAGGAAGAAGAATTAACCACAGGCTCAGCCTGACCCCCGGAACCAGAACAGGGCCTGAAGCCATCCTGCGCTTTTGCGGCCAGCTCCCAATGAAGCGAGTTGTAAAATGGAGCTTCAGGGCACTGCAATTCACAAACCTGCCGAGTTATAAATGATAACTCTCGTCCACAAATATATTGAGGGAAGGCAAAGACGAGGAATTGAAATCAAGGCAGAATTGCAGGAAACAGATTTCAGGAGGTAGATTCGAATCGCCTTTAAAGCACATGAAAAGCGCCAAAACGTTGACAATGATGCCCTTGGCCAAAAAGGGCGTATGCGTTTTTTCCTGAATATATTCAGGAAAAAACGCATACGCCCTTTTTGGCCAACCAAGCAACCTGGAAAGGCAAATCAGCGCTACAAAGAAGTCTCGCTTCCCATCGGTCAAAAGGGCCATGCTGAAAAAAGTGTCAAAACCAGAAATGCAGGACAGGCCATGGAGAAATGGGAGCCTTGCTACACTGATGGGCGGGATGTAAATTGCCAACAGCCACTCTGGAGAAGTGTACGGTGTGTCCTGAAACATCTAAAAAACACAGCTTAGAGAGCATAGGGCACTTCCACGCATGGGGGTATAAAGTGGGAAAATTAAAAATCAGCAAGACACAAGCACCCCAAAGTTTAGGGATGCTCTGTTGACAAGGACCTCCACTTCATTCCACCTTAAATATCCCAGGAAAGCGAAAAATGGATAAAAAATGTGAGGTCCTTATGTACAATGGCATACCACTCAGCCATGAAATCAATGTCATAAGGCTAGTAGCAGCATGATGAGTGGATTTAGGTACGACGATTCTAAGTGAAATAAGTCACACAGAAAAGGACACTTCTCATAAGGTGTCACTTATAGAGGGAATGTAAAAACCGTTACACTTGAACTGAATTACAAAACAGAACAGAGTCACACATGCAGAAAACACACTATGGCTGCTTAACGGGAAAGCGAGGTGGGGTGATACATAAAGCAAGAGTTTCAAATTGGCTCAGATACCGTTCCATAAACCCAATATGTAATAGACAAGACCTACTCCTTGCTCAGAGAACGGGACTCAACACGCCCGATTCACCGCACAAGAATATATCTGACTAGTAATAATCTTAAAACCTATGTATTGATATCTCTCTGTTAGTGTGTCTAGAGGGTGTAAAGCGGCATAAACACAGCCGTGAAAAGCAGCTAAACCCCATTATAAAAATAAAATACTTTTAAAAACCCATGAAACAAAGACAGTGAAAGAGAGAGAAATTCTTACACAATTCGTTCAGGGGCTGTGATGCAACCTGGATTGACCATATCTAGACCCACAGCTGGATGAGACAAAAGGGTGGATACTCTTGGGGCTGAGAGGTTTGGTGAGGTTGGGTGAGCAAACGCAGACCCTTTAAAGTAATACTGCGTGCTACCCATCGCATGGGTCCCAAATCTCCAGGTTCAAGGGCATCTTCCTACATCGAAAACATGCATGAGAAACCAAGAAGATGGTACACCGTGTGCTGGGGAAAGGTTTCTAAAATGCACCTCATTTCTCATCTCCTTGTGCTCGGGTTCGCCATTCCAGCCACTTTAGTAGCAATCTCCCTACTTGGAGCATCAGCATCTTTAACCTCCTGTTCCGTACAGGTTGCAATTTGTCCTCAGGATGAAGGGGAAGACGGGGAACCAATGAGAGACTAGCTCTTGGTGTTGGGACAGGCACAGGTCACTCTATTTTCCCATCAGGAAGAAGAATTAACCACAGGCTCAGCCTGCCCCCCGGAACCAGAACAGGGCCTGAAGCCATCCTGCGCTTTTGCGGCCACCTCCCAAAAAAGCGAGTTGTAAAATGGAGCTTCAGGGCACTGCAATTCACAATCCTACAGAGTTATAAATGATAACTCTCGTCCACAAATATATTGAGGGAAGGCAAAGACGAGGAATTGAAATCAAGGCAGAATTGCAGGAAACAGATTTCAGGAGGTAGATTCGAATCGCCATTAAAGCACATGAAAAGCGCCAAAACGTTGACAATGATGCCCTTGGCCAAAAAGGGCGTATGCGTTTTTTCCTGAATATATTCAGGAAAAAACGCATACGCCCTTTTTGGCCAACCAAGCAACCTGGAAAGTCAAATCAGCGCTACAAAGAAGTCTCGCTTCCCATCGGTCAAAAGGGCCATGCTGAAAAAAGTGTCAAAACCAGAAATGCAGGACAGGCCATGGAGAAATGGGAGCCTTGCTACACTGATGGGCGGGATGTAAATTGCCAACAGCCACTCTGGAGAAGTGTACGGTGTGTCCTGAAACATCTAAAAAACACAGCTTAGAGAGCATAGGGCACTTCCACGCATGGGGGTATAAAGTGGGAAAATTAAAAATCAGCAAGACACAAGCACCCCAAAGTTTAGGGATGCTCTGTTGACAAGGACCTCCACTTCATTCCACCTTAAATATCCCAGGAACGCGAAAAATGGATAAAAAATTTGAGGTCCTTATGTACAATGGCATACCACTCAGCCATGAAATCAATGTCATAAGGCTAGTAGCAGCATGATGAGTGGATTTAGGTACGACGATTCTAAGTGAAATAAGTCACACAGAAAAGGACACTTCTCATAAGGTGTCACTTAGAGAGGGAATGTAAAAACCTTTACACTTGAACTGAATTACAAAACAGAAGAGAGTCACACATGCAGAAAACACACTATGGCTGCTTAACGGGAAAGGTGAGGTGGGGTGATACATAAAACAAGAGTTTCAAATTAGCTCAGATACCGTTCCATAAACCCAATATGTAATAGACAAGACCTACTCCTTGCTCAGAGAACTGGACTCAACACGCCCGATTCACCGCACAAGAATATATCTGAGTAGTAATAATCTTAAAACCTATGTACTGATATCTCTCTGTTAGTGTGTCAAGTGGGTGTAAAGCGGCATGAACACAGCCGTGAAAAGCAGCTAAACCCCATTATAAAAATAAATTACTTTTAAAAACCCATGAAACAAAGACAGGGAAAGAGAGAGAAATTCTTACACAATTCGTTCAGGGGCTGTGATGCAACCTGGATTGACCATATCTAGACCCACAGCTGGATGAGACATAAGGGTCGACACTCTTGGGGCTGAGAAGTTTTGTGAGGTTGGGTGAGCAAACGCAGACCCTTTAAAGTAATACTGCGTGCTACCCATCGCATGGGTCCCAAATCTCCAGGTTCAAGGGCATCTTCCTACATCGAAAACAGGCATGAGAAACCCAGAAGATGGTACACCGTGTGATGGGGAAAGGTTTCTAAAACGCACCTCATTTCTCATCTCCTTGTGCTCAGGTTCGCCATTCCAGCCACTTTACTAGCAATCTCCCTACGTGGAGCATCAGCACCTTTAACCTCCTGTTCCGTACAGGTTGCAATTTGTCCTGAGGATGAATGGGAAGACGGGGAACCAATGAGAGACTAGCTCTTGGTGTTGGGACAGGCCCAGGTCACTCTATTTTCCCATCAGGAAGAAGAATTAACCACAGGCTCACCCTGCCAACCGGAACCAGAACATGGCCTGAAGCCATCCTCCGCTTTTGCGGCCAGCTCCCAAAAAAGCGAGTTGTAAAATGGAGCTTCAGGGCACAGCAATTCACAAACCTGCAGAGTTATAAATGATAACTCTCGTCCACAAATATATTGAGGGAAGGCAAAGAAGAGGATTTGAAATCAAGGCAGAATTGCAGGAAACAGATTTCCGGAGGTACATTCGAATCGCCTTTAAAGCACATGAAAAGCGGCAAAACGTTGACAATGATGCCCTTGGCCAAAAAGGGCGTATGCGTTTTTTCCTGAATATATTCAGGAAAAAACGCATACGCCCTTTTTGGCCAACCAAGCAACCTGGAAAGGCAAATCAGCGCTACAAAGAAGTCTCGCTTCCCATTGGTCAAAAGGGCCATTCTGAAAAAAGTGTCAAAACCAAAAATGCAGGACAGGCCATGGAGAAATGGGAGCCTTGCTACACTGATGGGCGGGATGTAAATTGCCAACAGCCACTCTGGAGAAGGGTACGGTGTGTCCTGAACCATCTAAAACACACAGCCTAGAGAGTATAGGGCACTTCCACGCATGGGGGTATAAAGTGGGAAAATTGAAAATCAGAAAGACACAAGCACCCCAACGTTTAGGGCTGCTCTGTTGACAAGGACTTCCACTTCATTCCACCTTAAATATCCCAGGAAAGAGAAAAATGGATAAAAAATTTGTGGTCCTTATGTACGATGGAATATCACTCAGCCATGAAATCAATGTCATAAGGCTAGTAGCAGCATGATGAGTGGATTTAGGTAAGACGATTCTAAGTGAAATAAGTCACACAGAAAAGGACACTTCTCATAAGGTGTCACTTATAGAGGGAATGTAAAAACCGTTACACTTGAACTGAATTACAAAACAGAACAGAGTCACACATGCAGAAAACACACTATGGCTGCTTAACGGGAAAGATGAGGTGGGGTGATACATAAAAAAAGAGTTTCAAATTAGCTCAGATACCGTTCCATAAACCCAATATGTAATAGACAAGACCTACTCCTTGCTCAGAGAACTGGACTCAACACGCCCGATTCACCGCACAAGAATATATCTGACTAGTAATAATCTTAAAACCTATGTATTGATATCTCTCTGTTAGTGTGTCAAGTGAGTGTAAAGCGGCATAAACACAGCCGTGAAAAGCAGCTAAACCCCATTATAAAAATAAATTACTTTTAAAAACCCATGAAACAAAGACAGGGAAAGAGAGAGAAATTCTTACACAATTCGTTCAGGGGCTGTGATGCAACCTGGATTGACCATATCTAGACCCACAGCTGGATGAGACATAAGGCTGGACACTCCTGGGGCTGAGAGGTTTGGTGAGGTTGGGTGAGCAAACGCAGACCCTTTAAAGTAATACTGCGTGCTACCCATCGCATGGGTCCCAAATCTCCAGGTTCAAGGGCATCTTCCTACATCGAAAACATGCATGAGAAACCCAGAAGATGGTACACCGTGTGATGGGGAAAGGTTTCTAAAACGCACCTCATTTCTCATCTCCTTGTGCTCGGGTTCGCCATTCCAGCCACTTTAATAGCAATCTCCCTACTTGGAGCATCAGCACCTTTAACCTCCTGTTCCGTACAGGTTGCAATTTGTCCTGAGGATGAACGGGAAGACGGGGAACCAATGAGAGACTAGCTCTTGGTGTTGGGACAGGCACAGGTCACTCTATTTTCCCATCAGGAAGAAGAATGAACCACAGGCTCAGCCTGCCCCCCGGAACCAGAACAGGGCCTGAAGCCATCCTGCGCTTTTGCGGCCAGCTCCCGAAAAAGCGAGTTGTAAAATGGAGCTTCAGGGCACTGCAATTCACAAACCTGCAGAGTTATAAATGATAACTCTCGTCCACACATATATATTGAGGGAAGGCAAAGAAGAGGATTTGCAATCAAGGCAGAATTGCAGGAAACAGATTTCAGGAGGTAGATTCGAATCGCCTTTAAAGCACATGAAAAGCGGCAAAACGTTGACAATGATGCCCTTGGCCAAAAAGGGCGTATGCCTTTTTTCCTGAATATATTCAGGAAAAAACGCATACGCCCTTTTTGGCCAACCAAGCAACCTGGAAAGGCAAATCAGCGCTACAAAGAAGTCTCGCTTCCCATCGGTCAAAAAGGCCATGCTGAAAAAAGTGTCAAAACCAGAAATGCAGGACAGGCCATGGAGGAATGGGAGCCTTGCTACACTGATGGGCGGGATGTAAATTGCCAACAGCCACTCTGGAGAAGTGTACGGTGTGTCCTGAAACATCTAAAGAACACAGCTTAGAGAGCATAGGGCACTTCCACGCATGGGGGGATAAAGTGGGAAAGTTGAAAATCAGCAAGACACAAGCACCCCAAAGTTTAGGGCTGCTCTGTTGACAAGGACCTCCACTTCATTCCACCTTAAATATCCCAGGAAAGCGAAAAATGGATCAAAAAGTTGTGGTCCTTATGTACAATGGAATATCACTCAGCCATGAAATCAATGTCATAAGGCTAGTAGCAGCATGATGAGTGGATTTAGGTAAGACGATTCTAAGTGAAATAAGTCACACAGAAAAGGACACTTCTCATAAGGTGTCACTTATAGACGGAATGTAAAAACCGTTACACTTGAACTGAATTACAAAACAGAACAGAGTCACACATGCAGAAAACACACTATGGCTGCTTAACGGGAAAGGTGAGGTGGGGTGATACATAAAACAAGAGTTTCAAATTAGCTCAGATACCGTTCCATAAACCCAATATGTAATACACAAGACCTACTCCTTGCTCAGAGAACGGGACTCAACACGCCCGATTCACCGCACAAGAATATATCTGACTAGTAATAATCTTAAAACCTATGTATTTATATCTCTCTATTAGTGTGTCAAGTGGGTGTAAAGCGGCATAAACACAGCCGTGAAAAGCAGCTAAACCCCATTATAAAAATAAATTACTTTTAAAAACCCATGAAACAAAGACAGGGAAAGAGAGTGAAATTCTTACACAATTCGTTCAGGGGCTTTGATGCAACCTGGATTGACCATATCTAGACCCACAGCTGGATGAGACATAAGGGTGGTCACTCTTGGGGCTGAGAGGTTTGGTGAGGTTGGGTGAGCAAACACAGACCCTTTAAAGTAATACTGCGTGGTACCCATCGCATGGGTCCCAAATCTCCAGGTTCAAGGGCATCTTCCTACATCGAAAACATGCATGAGAAACCCAGAAGATGGTACACCGTGTGATGGGGAAAGGTTTCTAAAACGCACCTCATTTCTCATCTCCTTGTGCTCGGGTTTGCCATTCCAGCCACTTTACTAGCAATCTCCCTACTTGGAGCATCAGCACCTTTAACCTCCTGTTCTGTACAGGTTGCAATTTGTCCTGAGGATGAACGGGAAGACGGCGAACCAATGAGAGACTAGCTCTTGGTGTTGGGACAGGCCCAGGTCACTCTATTTTCCCATCAGGAAGAAGAATTAACCACAGGCTCTGCCTTCCCCCCGGAACCAGAACAGGGCCTGAAGCCATCCTGCGATTTTGCGGCCACCTCCCAAAAAAGCGAGTTGTAAAATGGAGCTTCAGGGCACTGCAATTCACAAACCTGCAGAGTTATAAATGATAACTCTCGTCCACAAATATATTGAGTGAAGGCAAAGAAGAGGATTTGAAGTCAAGGCAGAATTTCAGGAAACAGATTTTAGGAGGTAGATTCGAATAGCCTTTAAAGCACATGAAAAGCGCCAAAACGTTGACAATGATGCCCTTGGCCAAAAAGGGCGTATGCGTTTTTTCCTGAATATATTCAGGAAAAAACGCATACGCCCTTTTTGGCCAACCAAGCAACCTGGAAAGGCAAATCAGCGCTACAAAGAAGTCTCGCTTATCATCGGTCAAAAGGGCCATGCTGAAAAAAGTTTCAAATCCAGAAATGCAGGACAGGCCATAGAGAAATGGGAGCCTTGCTACACTGATGGGTGGGATGTAAATTGCCAACAGCCACTCTGGAGAAGGGTACGGTGTGTCCTGAAACAGCTAAAAACACAGCTTAGAGAGCATAGGGCACTTCCACGCATGGGGGTATAAAGTGGGAAAATTAAAAATCAGCAAGACAAAAGCACCCCATAGTTTAGGGCTGCTCTTTTGACAAGGACCTCCACTTCATTCCACCTTAAATATCCCAGGAAAGCGAAAAATGGATAAAAAAGTTGTAGTCCTTATTTACAATGGAATATCACTCAGCCATGAAATCAATATCATAAGGCTAGTAGCAGCATGATGAGTGGATTTAGGTACGACGATTCTAAGTGAAATAAGTCACACAGAAAAGGACACTTCTCATAAGGTGTCACTTATAGAGGGAATGTAAAAACCGTTACACTTGAACTGAGTTACAAAACAGAACAGAGTCACACATGCAGAAAACACACTATGGCTGCTTAACGGGAAAGCGAGGTGGGGTGATACATAAAGCAAGAGTTTCAAATTAGCTCAGATACCGTTCCATAAACCCAATATGTAATAGACAAGACCTACTCCTTGCTCAGAAAACTGGACTCAACACGCCCGATTCACCGCACAAGAATATATCTGACTAGTAATAATTTTAAAACCTATGTATTGATATCTCTCTGTTAGTGTGTCAAGTGGGTGTAAAGCGGCATAAACACAGCCGTGAAAAGCAGCTAAACCCCATTATAAAAATAAATTTCTTTTAAAAACCCATGAAACAAAGACAGTGAAAGAGAGAGAAATTCTTACACAATTCGTTCAGGGGCTGTGATGCAACCTGGATTGACCATATCTAGACCCACAGGTGGATGAGACATAAGGGTGGACACTCTTGGGGCTGAGAGGTTTGGTGAGGTTGGGTGAGCAAACGCAGACCCTTTAAAGTAATACTGCGTGCTACCCATCACATGGGTCCCAAATCTCCAGGTTCAAGGGCATCTTCCTACATCGAAAACATGCATGAGAAACCAAGAAGATGGTACACCGTGTGTTGGGGAAAGGTTTCTAAAATGCACCTCATTTCTCATCTCCTTGTGCTCGGGTTCGCCATTCCAGCCACTTTAGTAGATATCTCCCTACTTGGAGCATCAGCATCTTTAACCTCCTGTTCCGTACAGGTTGCAATTTATCCTGAGGATGAACGGGAAGACGGGGAACCAATGAGAGACTAGCTCTTGGTGTTGGGACAAGCACAGGTCACTCTATTTTCCAATCAGGAAGAATAATTAACCACAGGCTCAGCCTGCCCCCCGGAACCAAAACAGGGCCTGAAGCCATCCTGCGCTTTTGCGGCCACCTCCCAAAAAAGCGAGTTGTAAAATGGAGCTTCAGGGCACTGCAATTCACAATCCTACAGAGTTATAAATGATAACTCTCGTCCACAAATATATTGAGGGAAGGCAAAGACGAGGAATTGAAATCAAGGCAGAATTGCAGGAAACAGATTTCAGGAGGTAGATTCGAATCGCCTTTAAAGCACATGAAAAGTGCCAAAACGTTGACAATGATGCCCTTGGCCAAAAAGGGCGTGTGCGTTTTTTCCTGAATATATTCAGGAAAAAACGCATACGCCCTTTTTGGCCAACCAAGCAACCTGGAAAGTCAAATCAGCGATACAAAGAAGTCTCGCTTCCCATCGGTCAAAAGGGCCATGCTGAAAAAAGTGTCAAAACCAGAAATGCAGGACAGGCCATGGAGAAATGGGAGCCTTGCTACACTGATGGGCGGGATGTAAATTGCCAACAGCCACTCTGGAGAAGGGTACGGTGTGTCCTGAAACAGCTAAAAACACAGCTTAGAGAGCATAGGGCACTTCCACGCATGGGGGTATAAAGTGGGAAAATTAAAAATCAGCAAGACACAAGCACCCCATAGTTTAGGGCTGCTCTTTTGACAAGGACCTCCACTTCATTCCACCTTAAATATCCCAGGAAAGCGAAAAATGGATAAAAAAGTTGTAGTCCTTATTTACAATGGAATATCACTCAGCCATGAAATCAATGTCATAAGGCTAGTAGAAGCATGATGAGTGGATTTAGGTACGACAATTCTAAGTGAAATAAGTCACACAGAAAAGGACACTTCTCATAAGGTGTCACTTATAGAGGGAATGTAAAAACCGTTACACTTGAACTGAATTACAAAACAGAACAGAGTCACACATGCAGAAAATACACTATGGCTGCTTAACGGGAAAGATGAGGTGGGGTGATACATAAAAAAAGAGTTTCAAATTAGCTCTGATACCGTTCCATAAACCCAATATGTAATAGACAAGACCTACTCCTTGCTCAGAGAACTGGACTCAACACGCCCGATTCACCGCACAAGAATATATCTGACTAGTAATAATCTTAAAACCTATGTATTGATATCTCTCTGTTAGTGTGTCAAGTGGGTGTAAAGCGGCATAAACACAGCCGTGAAAAGCAGCTAAACCCCATTATAAAAATAAATTACTTTGAAAAACCCATGAAACAAAGACAGGGAAAGAGAGAGAAATTCTTACACAATTCGTTCAGGGGCTGTGATGCAACCTGGATTGACCATATCTAGACCCACAGCTGGATGAGACATAAGGGTGGACACTCTTGGGGCTGAGAGGTTTGGTGAGGTTGGGTGAGCAAACGCCGACCCTTTAAAGTAATACTGCGTGCTACCCATCGCATGGGTCCCAAATCTCCAGGTTCAAGGGCATCTTCCTACATCGAAAACATGCATGAGAAACCCAGAAGATGGTACACCGTGTGATGGGGAAAGGTTTCTAAAACGCACCTCATTTCTCATCTCCTTGTGCTCGGGTTCGCCATTCCAGCCACTTTACTAGCAATCTCCCTACTTGGAGCATCAGCACCTTTAACCTCCTGTTCCGTACAGGTTGCAATTTGTCCTGAGGATGAACGGGAAGACGGGGAACCAATGAGAGACTAGCTCTTGGTGTTGGGACAGGCCCAGGTCACTCTATTTTCCCATCAGGAAGAAGAATTAACCACAGGCTCTGCCTTCCCCCCGGAACCAGAACAGGGCCTGAAGCCATCCTGCGATTTTGCGGCCACCTCCCAAAAAAGCGAGTTGTAAAATGGAGCTTCAGGGCACTGCAATTCACAAACCTGCAGAGTTATAAATGATAACTCTCGTCCACAAATATATTGAGTGAAGGCAAAGAAGAGGATTTGAAGTCAAGGCAGAATTTCAGGAAACAGATTTTAGGAGGTAGATTCGAATAGCCTTTAAAGCACATGAAAAGCGCCAAAACGTTGACAATGATGCCCTTGGCCAAAAAGGGCGTATGCGTTTTTTCCTGAATATATTCAGGAAAAAACGCATACGCCCTTTTTGGCCAACCAAGCAACCTGGAAAGGCAAATCAGCGCTACAAAGAAGTCTCGCTTATCATCGGTCAAAAGGGCCATGCTGAAAAAAGTTTCAAATCCAGAAATGCAGGACAGGCCATAGAGAAATGGGAGCCTTGCTACACTGATGGGTGGGATGTAAATTGCCAACAGCCACTCTGGAGAAGGGTACGGTGTGTCCTGAAACAGCTAAAAACACAGCTTAGAGAGCATAGGGCACTTCCACGCATGGGGGTATAAAGTGGGAAAATTAAAAATCAGCAAGACAAAAGCACCCCATAGTTTAGGGCTGCTCTTTTGACAAGGACCTCCACTTCATTCCACCTTAAATATCCCAGGAAAGCGAAAAATGGATAAAAAAGTTGTAGTCCTTATTTACAATGGAATATCACTCAGCCATGAAATCAATATCATAAGGCTAGTAGCAGCATGATGAGTGGATTTAGGTACGACGATTCTAAGTGAAATAAGTCACACAGAAAAGGACACTTCTCATAAGGTGTCACTTATAGAGGGAATGTAAAAACCGTTACACTTGAACTGAGTTACAAAACAGAACAGAGTCACACATGCAGAAAACACACTATGGCTGCTTAACGGGAAAGCGAGGTGGGGTGATACATAAAGCAAGAGTTTCAAATTAGCTCAGATACCGTTCCATAAACCCAATATGTAATAGACAAGACCTACTCCTTGCTCAGAAAACTGGACTCAACACGCCCGATTCACCGCACAAGAATATATCTGACTAGTAATAATTTTAAAACCTATGTATTGATATCTCTCTGTTAGTGTGTCAAGTGGGTGTAAAGCGGCATAAACACAGCCGTGAAAAGCAGCTAAACCCCATTATAAAAATAAATTTCTTTTAAAAACCCATGAAACAAAGACAGTGAAAGAGAGAGAAATTCTTACACAATTCGTTCAGGGGCTGTGATGCAACCTGGATTGACCATATCTAGACCCACAGGTGGATGAGACATAAGGGTGGACACTCTTGGGGCTGAGAGGTTTGGTGAGGTTGGGTGAGCAAACGCAGACCCTTTAAAGTAATACTGCGTGCTACCCATCACATGGGTCCCAAATCTCCAGGTTCAAGGGCATCTTCCTACATCGAAAACATGCATGAGAAACCAAGAAGATGGTACACCGTGTGTTGGGGAAAGGTTTCTAAAATGCACCTCATTTCTCATCTCCTTGTGCTCGGGTTCGCCATTCCAGCCACTTTAGTAGATATCTCCCTACTTGGAGCATCAGCATCTTTAACCTCCTGTTCCGTACAGGTTGCAATTTGTCCTGAGGATGAACGGGAAGACGGGGAACCAATGAGAGACTAGCTCTTGGTGTTGGGACAAGCACAGGTCACTCTATTTTCCAATCAGGAAGAATAATTAACCACAGGCTCAGCCTGCCCCCCGGAACCAAAACAGGGCCTGAAGCCATCCTGCGCTTTTGCGGCCACCTCCCAAAAAAGCGAGTTGTAAAATGGAGCTTCAGGGCACTGCAATTCACAATCCTACAGAGTTATAAATGATAACTCTCGTCCACAAATATATTGAGGGAAGGCAAAGACGAGGAATTGAAATCAAGGCAGAATTGCAGGAAACAGATTTCAGGAGGTAGATTCGAATCGCCTTTAAAGCACATGAAAAGTGCCAAAACGTTGACAATGATGCCCTTGGCCAAAAAGGGCGTGTGCGTTTTTTCCTGAATATATTCAGGAAAAAACGCATACGCCCTTTTTGGCCAACCAAGCAACCTGGAAAGTCAAATCAGCGATACAAAGAAGTCTCGCTTCCCATCGGTCAAAAGGGCCATGCTGAAAAAAGTGTCAAAACCAGAAATGCAGGACAGGCCATGGAGAAATGGGAGCCTTGCTACACTGATGGGCGGGATGTAAATTGCCAACAGCCACTCTGGAGAAGGGTACGGTGTGTCCTGAAACAGCTAAAAACACAGCTTAGAGAGCATAGGGCACTTCCACGCATGGGGGTATAAAGTGGGAAAATTAAAAATCAGCAAGACACAAGCACCCCATAGTTTAGGGCTGCTCTTTTGACAAGGACCTCCACTTCATTCCACCTTAAATATCCCAGGAAAGCGAAAAATGGATAAAAAAGTTGTAGTCCTTATTTACAATGGAATATCACTCAGCCATGAAATCAATGTCATAAGGCTAGTAGAAGCATGATGAGTGGATTTAGGTACGACAATTCTAAGTGAAATAAGTCACACAGAAAAGGACACTTCTCATAAGGTGTCACTTATAGAGGGAATGTAAAAACCGTTACACTTGAACTGAATTACAAAACAGAACAGAGTCACACATGCAGAAAATACACTATGGCTGCTTAACGGGAAAGATGAGGTGGGGTGATACATAAAAAAAGAGTTTCAAATTAGCTCTGATACCGTTCCATAAACCCAATATGTAATAGACAAGACCTACTCCTTGCTCAGAGAACTGGACTCAACACGCCCGATTCACCGCACAAGAATATATCTGACTAGTAATAATCTTAAAACCTATGTATTGATATCTCTCTGTTAGTGTGTCAAGTGGGTGTAAAGCGGCATAAACACAGCCGTGAAAAGCAGCTAAACCCCATTATAAAAATAAATTACTTTGAAAAACCCATGAAACAAAGACAGGGAAAGAGAGAGAAATTCTTACACAATTCGTTCAGGGGCTGTGATGCTACCTGGATTGACCATATCTAGACCCACAGCTGGATGAGACATAAGGGTGGACACTCTTGGGGCTGAGAGGTTTGGTGAGGTTGGGTGAGCAAACGCAGACCCTTTAAAGTAATACTGCGTGCTACCCATCGCATGGGTCCCAAATCTCCAGGTTCAAGGGCATCTTCCTACATCGAAAACATGCATGAGAAACCCAGAAGATGGTACACCGTGTGATGGGGAAAGGTTTCTAAAACGCACCTCATTTCTCATCTCCTTGTGCTCGGGTTCGCCATTCCAGCCACTTTACTAGCAATCTCCCTACTTGGAGCATCAGCACCTTTAACCTCCTGTTCCGTACAGGTTGCAATTTGTCCTGAGGATGAACGGGAAGACGGGGAACCAATGAGAGACTAGCTCTTGGTGTTGGGACAGGCACAGGTCACTCTATTTTCCCATCAGGAAGAAGAATTAACCACAGGCTCCGCCTGCCCCCCGGAACCAGAACAGGGCCTGAAGCCATCCTGCGCTTTTGCGGCCAGCTCCCAAAAAAGCGACTTGTAAAATGGAGCTTCAGGGCACTGCAATTCACAAACCTGCAGAGTTATAAATGATAACTCTCGTCCACAAATATATTGAGGGAAGGCAAAGAAGAGGATTTGAAATCAAGGCAGAATTGCAGGAAACAGATTTCAGGAGGTAGATTCGAATCGCCTTTAAAGCACATGAAAAGCGGCAAAACGTTGACAATGATGCCCTTGGCCAAAAAGGGCGTATGCGTTTTTTCCTGAATATATTCAGGAAAAAACGCATACGCCCTTTTTGGCCAACCAAGCAACCTGGAAAGGCAAATCAGCGCTACAAAGAAGTCTCGCTTCCCATTGGTCAAAAGGGCCATTCTGAAAAACGTGTCAAAACCAGAAATGCAGGACAGGCCATGGAGAAATGGGAGCCTTGCTACACTGATGGGCGGGATGTAAATTGCCTACAGCCACTCTGGAGAAGGGTACGGTGTGTCCTGAACCATCTAAAACACACAGCCTAGAGAGGATAGGGCACTTCCACGCATGGGGGTATAAAGTGGGAAAATTGAAAATCAGCAAGACACAAGCACCCCAACGTTTAGGGCTGCTCTGTTGACAAGGACTTCCACTTCATTCCACCTTAAATATCCCAGGAAAGAGAAAAATGGATAAAAAAGTTGTGGTCCTTATGTACGATGGAATATCACTCAGCCATGAAATCAATGTCATAAGGCTAGTAGCAGCATGATGAGTGGATTTAGGTACGACGATTCTAAGTGAAATAAGTCACACAGAAAAGGACACTTCTCATAAGGTGTCACTTATAGAGGGAATGTAAAAACCGTTACACTTGAACTGAATTACAAAACAGAACAGAGTGACACATGCAGAAAACACACTATGGCTGCTTAACGGGAAAGGGGAGGTGGGGAGATACATAAAACAAGAGTTTCAAATTAGATCAGATACCGCTCCATAAACCCAATATGTAACAGACAAGACCTACTCCTTGCTCAGAGAACTGGACTCAACACGCCCGATTCACCGCACAAGAATATATCTGACTAGTAATAATCTTAAAACCTATGTATTGATATCTCTCTATTAGTGTGTCAAGTGGGTGTAAAGCGGCATAAACACAGCCGTGAAAAGCAGCTAAACCCCATTATAAAAATAAATTACTTTTAAAAACCCATGAAACAAAGACAGGGAAAGAGAGAGAAATTCTAACACAATTCGTTCAGGGGCTTTGATGCAACCTGGATTGACCATATCTAGACCCACAGCTGGATGAGACATAAGGGTGGACACTCTTGGGGCTGAGAGGTTTGGTGAGGTTGGGTGAGCAAACACAGACCCTTTAAAGTAATACTGCGTGGTACCCATCGCATGGGTCCCAAATCTCCAGGTTCAAGGGCATCTTCCTACATCGAAAACATGCATGAGAAACCCAGAAGATGGTACACCGTGTGATGGGGAAAGGTTTCTAAAACGCACCTCATTTCTCATCTCCTTGTGCTCGGGTTTGCCATTCCAGCCACTTTACTAGCAATCTCCCTACTTGGAGCATCAGCACCTTTAACCTCCTGTTCTGTACAGGTTGCAATTTGTCTTGAGGATGAACGGGAAGACGGGGAACCAATGAGAGACTAGCTCTTGGTGTTGGGACAGGCACAGGTCACTCTATTTTCCCATCAGGAAGAAGAATTAACCACAGGCTCAGCCTGCCCCCCGGAACCAGAACAGGGCCTGAAGCCATCCTGCGCTTTTGCGGCCACCTCCCAAAAAAGCGAGTTGTAAAATGGAGCTTCAGGGCACTGCAATTCACAAACCTGCAGAGTTATAAATGATAACTCTCGTCCACAAATATATTGAGTGAAGGCAAAGAAGAGGATTTGAAGTCAAGGCAGAATTTCAGGAAACAGATTTTAGGAGGTAGATTCGAATCGCCTTTAAAGCACATGAAAAGCGATAAAACGTTGACAATAATGCCCTTGGCCAAAAAGGGCGTATGCGTTTTTTCCTGAATATATTCAGGAAAAAACGCATACGCCCTTTTTGGCCAACCAAGCAACCTGGAAAGGCAAATCAGCGCTACAAAGAAGTCTCGCTTCCCATCGGTCAAAAGGGCCATGCTGAAAAAAGTGTCAAAACCAGAAATGCAGGACAGGCCATGGAGAAATGGGAGCCTTGCTACACTGATGGGCGGGATGTAAATTGCCAACAGCCACTCTGGAGAAGGGTACGGTGTGTCCTGAACCATCTAAAACACACAGCCTAGAGAGGATAGGGCACTTCCACGCATGGGGGTATAAAGTGGGAAAATTGAAAATCAGCAAGACACAAGCACCCCAACGTTTAGGGCTGCTCTGTTGACAAGGACTTCCTCTTCATTCCACCTTAAATATCCCAGGAAAGCGAAAAATGGATAAAAAAGTTGTAGTCCTTATTTACAATGGAATATCACTCAGCCATGAAATCAATATCATAAGGCTAGTAGCAGCATGATGAGTGGATTTAGGTACGACGATTCTAAGTGAAATAAGTCACACAGAAAAGGACACTTCTCATAAGGTGTCACTTATAGATGGAATGTAAAAACCGTTACACTTGAACTGAGTTACAAAACAGAACAGAGTCACACATGCACAAAACACACTATGGCTGCTTAACGGGAAAGCGAGGTGGGGTGATACATAAAGCAAGAGTTTCAAATTAGCTCAGATACCGTTCCATAAACCCAATATGTAATAGACAAGACCTACTCCTTGCTCAGAAAACTGGACTCAACACGCCCGATTCACCGCACAAGAATATATCTGACTAGTAATAATCTTAAAACCTATGTATTGATATCTCTCTGTTAGTGTGTCAAGTGGGTGTAAAGCGGCATAAACACAGCCGTGAAAAGCAGCTAAACCCCATTATAAAAATAAATTTCTTTTAAAAACCCATGAAACAAAGACAGTGAAAGAGAGAGAAATTCTTACACAATTCGTTCAGGGGCTGTGATGCAACCTGGATTGACCATATCTAGACCCACAGGTGGATGAGACATAAGGGTGGACACTCTTGGGGCTGAGAGGTTTGGTGAGGTTGGGTGAGCAAACGCAGACCCTTTAAAGTAATACTGCGTGCTACCCATCACATGGGTCCCAAATCTCCAGGTTCAAGGGCATCTTCCTTCATCGAAAACATGCATGAGAAACCAAGAAGATGGTACACCGTGTGTTGGGGAAAGGTTTCTAAAATGCACCTCATTTCTCATCTCCTTGTGCTCGGGTTCGCCATTCCAGCCACTTTAGTAGATATCTCCCTACTTGGAGCATCAGCATCTTTAACCTCCTGTTCCGTACAGGTTGCAATTTGTCCTGAGGATGAACGGGAAGACGGGGATCCAATGAGAGACTAGCTCTTGGTGTTGGGACAAGCACAGGTCACTCTATTTTCCAATCAGGAAGAAGAATTAACCACAGGCTCAGCCTGCCCCCCGGAACCAAAACAGGGCCTGAAGCCATCCTGCGCTTTTGCGGCCACCTCCCAAAAAAGCGAGTTGTAAAATGGAGCTTCAGGGCACTGCAATTCACAATCCTACAGAGTTATAAATGATAACTCTCGTCCACAAATATATTGAGGGAAGGCAAAGACGAGGAATTGAAATCAAGGCAGAATTGCAGGAAACAGATTTCAGGAGGTAGATTCGAATCGCCTTTAAAGCACATGAAAAGCGCCAAAACGTTGACAATGATGCCCTTGGCCAAAAAGGGCGTGTGCGTTTTTTCCTGAATATATTCAGGAAAAAACGCATACGCCCTTTTTGGCTAACCAAGCAACCTGGAAAGTCAAATCAGCGATACAAAGAAGTCTCGCTTCCCATCGGTCAAAAGGGCCATGCTGAAAAAAGTGTCAAAACCAGAAATGCAGGACAGGCCATGGAGAAATGGGAGCCTTGCTACACTGATGGGCGGGATGTAAATTGCCAACAGCCACTCTGGAGAAGGGTACGGTGTGTCCTGAAACAGCTAAAAACACAGCTTAGAGAGCATAGGGCACTTCCACGCATGGGGGTATAAAGTGGGAAAATTAAAAATCAGCAAGACACAAGCACCCCATAGTTTAGGGCTGCTCTTTTGACAAGGACCTCCACTTCATTCCACCTTAAATATCCCAGGAAAGCGAAAAATGGATAAAAAAGTTGTAGTCCTTATTTACAATGGAATATCACTCAGCCATGAAATCAATGTCATAAGGCTAGTAGCAGCATGATGAGTGGATTTAGGTACGACAATTCTAAGTGAAATAAGTCACACAGAAAAGGACACTTCTCATAAGGTGTCACTTATAGAGGGAATGTAAAAACCGTTACACTTGAACTGAATTACAAAACAGAACAGAGTCACACATGCAGAAAATACACTATGGCTGCTTAACGGGAAAGATGAGGTGGGGTGATACATAAAAAAAGAGTTTCAAATTAGCTCAGATACTGTTCCATAAACCCAATATGTAATAGACAAGACCTACTCCTTGCTCAGAGAACTGGACTCAACACGCCCGATTCACCGCACAAGAATATATCTGACTAGTAATAATCTTAAAACCTATGTATTGATATCTCTCTGTTAGTGTGTCAAGTGGGTGTAAAGCGGCATAAACACAGCCGTGAAAAGCAGCTAAACCCCATTATAAAAATAAATTACTTTGAAAAACCCATGAAACAAAGACAGGGAAAGAGAGAGAAATTCTTACACAATTCGTTCAGGGGCTGTGATGCTACCTGGATTGACCATATCTAGACCCACAGCTGGATGAGACATAAGGGTGGACACTCTTGGGGCTGAGAGGTTTGGTGAGGTTGGGTGAGCAAACGCAGACCCTTTAAAGTAATACTGCGTGCTACCCATCGCATGGGTCCCAAATCTCCAGGTTCAAGGGCATCTTCCTACATCGAAAACATGCATGAGAAACCCAGAAGATGGTACACCGTGTGATGGGGAAAGGTTTCTAAAACGCACCTCATTTCTCATCTCCTTGTGCTCGGGTTCGCCATTCCAGCCACTTTACTAGCAATCTCCCTACTTGGAGCATCAGCACCTTTAACCTCCTGTTCCGTACAGGTTGCAATTTGTCCTGAGGATGAACGGGAAGACGGGGAACCAATGAGAGACTAGCTCTTGGTGTTGGGACAGGCACAGGTCACTCTATTTTCCCATCAGGAAGAAGAATTAACCACAGGCTCCGCCTGCCCCCCGGAACCAGAACAGGGCCTGAAGCCATCCTGCGCTTTTGCGGCCAGCTCCCAAAAAAGCGACTTGTAAAATGGAGCTTCAGGGCACTGCAATTCACAAACCTGCAGAGTTATAAATGATAACTCTCGTCCACAAATATATTGAGGGAAGGCAAAGAAGAGGATTTGAAATCAAGGCAGAATTGCAGGAAACAGATTTCAGGAGGTAGATTCGAATCGCCTTTAAAGCACATGAAAAGCGGCAAAACGTTGACAATGATGCCCTTGGCCAAAAAGGGCGTATGCGTTTTTTCCTGAATATATTCAGGAAAAAACGCATACGCCCTTTTTGGCCAACCAAGCAACCTGGAAAGGCAAATCAGCGCTACAAAGAAGTCTCGCTTCCCATTGGTCAAAAGGGCCATTCTGAAAAACGTGTCAAAACCAGAAATGCAGGACAGGCCATGGAGAAATGGGAGCCTTGCTACACTGATGGGCGGGATGTAAATTGCCTACAGCCACTCTGGAGAAGGGTACGGTGTGTCCTGAACCATCTAAAACACACAGCCTAGAGAGGATAGGGCACTTCCACGCATGGGGGTATAAAGTGGGAAAATTGAAAATCAGCAAGACACAAGCACCCCAACGTTTAGGGCTGCTCTGTTGACAAGGACTTCCACTTCATTCCACCTTAAATATCCCAGGAAAGAGAAAAATGGATAAAAAAGTTGTGGTCCTTATGTACGATGGAATATCACTCAGCCATGAAATCAATGTCATAAGGCTAGTAGCAGCATGATGAGTGGATTTAGGTACGACGATTCTAAGTGAAATAAGTCACACAGAAAAGGACACTTCTCATAAGGTGTCACTTATAGAGGGAATGTAAAAACCGTTACACTTGAACTGAATTACAAAACAGAACAGAGTGACACATGCAGAAAACACACTATGGCTGCTTAACGGGAAAGGGGAGGTGGGGAGATACATAAAACAAGAGTTTCAAATTAGATCAGATACCGCTCCATAAACCCAATATGTAACAGACAAGACCTACTCCTTGCTCAGAGAACTGGACTCAACACGCCCGATTCACCGCACAAGAATATATCTGACTAGTAATAATCTTAAAACCTATGTATTGATATCTCTCTATTAGTGTGTCAAGTGGGTGTAAAGCGGCATAAACACAGCCGTGAAAAGCAGCTAAACCCCATTATAAAAATAAATTACTTTTAAAAACCCATGAAACAAAGACAGGGAAAGAGAGAGAAATTCTAACACAATTCGTTCAGGGGCTTTGATGCAACCTGGATTGACCATATCTAGACCCACAGCTGGATGAGACATAAGGGTGGACACTCTTGGGGCTGAGAGGTTTGGTGAGGTTGGGTGAGCAAACACAGACCCTTTAAAGTAATACTGCGTGGTACCCATCGCATGGGTCCCAAATCTCCAGGTTCAAGGGCATCTTCCTACATCGAAAACATGCATGAGAAACCCAGAAGATGGTACACCGTGTGATGGGGAAAGGTTTCTAAAACGCACCTCATTTCTCATCTCCTTGTGCTCGGGTTTGCCATTCCAGCCACTTTACTAGCAATCTCCCTACTTGGAGCATCAGCACCTTTAACCTCCTGTTCTGTACAGGTTGCAATTTGTCTTGAGGATGAACGGGAAGACGGGGAACCAATGAGAGACTAGCTCTTGGTGTTGGGACAGGCACAGGTCACTCTATTTTCCCATCAGGAAGAAGAATTAACCACAGGCTCAGCCTGCCCCCCGGAACCAGAACAGGGCCTGAAGCCATCCTGCGCTTTTGCGGCCACCTCCCAAAAAAGCGAGTTGTAAAATGGAGCTTCAGGGCACTGCAATTCACAAACCTGCAGAGTTATAAATGATAACTCTCGTCCACAAATATATTGAGTGAAGGCAAAGAAGAGGATTTGAAGTCAAGGCAGAATTTCAGGAAACAGATTTTAGGAGGTAGATTCGAATCGCCTTTAAAGCACATGAAAAGCGATAAAACGTTGACAATAATGCCCTTGGCCAAAAAGGGCGTATGCGTTTTTTCCTGAATATATTCAGGAAAAAACGCATACGCCCTTTTTGGCCAACCAAGCAACCTGGAAAGGCAAATCAGCGCTACAAAGAAGTCTCGCTTCCCATCGGTCAAAAGGGCCATGCTGAAAAAAGTGTCAAAACCAGAAATGCAGGACAGGCCATGGAGAAATGGGAGCCTTGCTACACTGATGGGCGGGATGTAAATTGCCAACAGCCACTCTGGAGAAGGGTACGGTGTGTCCTGAACCATCTAAAACACACAGCCTAGAGAGGATAGGGCACTTCCACGCATGGGGGTATAAAGTGGGAAAATTGAAAATCAGCAAGACACAAGCACCCCAACGTTTAGGGCTGCTCTGTTGACAAGGACTTCCTCTTCATTCCACCTTAAATATCCCAGGAAAGCGAAAAATGGATAAAAAAGTTGTAGTCCTTATTTACAATGGAATATCACTCAGCCATGAAATCAATATCATAAGGCTAGTAGCAGCATGATGAGTGGATTTAGGTACGACGATTCTAAGTGAAATAAGTCACACAGAAAAGGACACTTCTCATAAGGTGTCACTTATAGATGGAATGTAAAAACCGTTACACTTGAACTGAGTTACAAAACAGAACAGAGTCACACATGCACAAAACACACTATGGCTGCTTAACGGGAAAGCGAGGTGGGGTGATACATAAAGCAAGAGTTTCAAATTAGCTCAGATACCGTTCCATAAACCCAATATGTAATAGACAAGACCTACTCCTTGCTCAGAAAACTGGACTCAACACGCCCGATTCACCGCACAAGAATATATCTGACTAGTAATAATCTTAAAACCTATGTATTGATATCTCTCTGTTAGTGTGTCAAGTGGGTGTAAAGTGGCATAAACACAGCCGTGAAAAGCAGCTAAACCCCATTATAAAAATAAATTTCTTTTAAAAACCCATGAAACAAAGACAGTGAAAGAGAGAGAAATTCTTACACAATTCGTTCAGGGGCTGTGATGCAACCTGGATTGACCATATCTAGACCCACAGGTGGATGAGACATAAGGGTGGACACTCTTGGGGCTGAGAGGTTTGGTGAGGTTGGGTGAGCAAACGCAGACCCTTTAAAGTAATACTGCGTGCTACCCATCACATGGGTCCCAAATCTCCAGGTTCAAGGGCATCTTCCTTCATCGAAAACATGCATGAGAAACCAAGAAGATGGTACACCGTGTGTTGGGGAAAGGTTTCTAAAATGCACCTCATTTCTCATCTCCTTGTGCTCGGGTTCGCCATTCCAGCCACTTTAGTAGATATCTCCCTACTTGGAGCATCAGCATCTTTAACCTCCTGTTCCGTACAGGTTGCAATTTGTCCTGAGGATGAACGGGAAGACGGGGATCCAATGAGAGACTAGCTCTTGGTGTTGGGACAAGCACAGGTCACTCTATTTTCCAATCAGGAAGAAGAATTAACCACAGGCTCAGCCTGCCCCCCGGAACCAAAACAGGGCCTGAAGCCATCCTGCGCTTTTGCGGCCACCTCCCAAAAAAGCGAGTTGTAAAATGGAGCTTCAGGGCACTGCAATTCACAATCCTACAGAGTTATAAATGATAACTCTCGTCCACAAATATATTGAGGGAAGGCAAAGACGAGGAATTGAAATCAAGGCAGAATTGCAGGAAACAGATTTCAGGAGGTAGATTCGAATCGCCTTTAAAGCACATGAAAAGCGCCAAAACGTTGACAATGATGCCCTTGGCCAAAAAGGGCGTGTGCGTTTTTTCCTGAATATATTCAGGAAAAAACGCATACGCCCTTTTTGGCCAACCAAGCAACCTGGAAAGTCAAATCAGCGATACAAAGAAGTCTCGCTTCCCATCGGTCAAAAGGGCCATGCTGAAAAAAGTGTCAAAACCAGAAATGCAGGACAGGCCATGGAGAAATGGGAGCCTTGCTACACTGATGGGCGGGATGTAAATTGCCAACAGCCACTCTGGAGAAGGGTACGGTGTGTCCTGAAACAGCTAAAAACACAGCTTAGAGAGCATAGGGCACTTCCACGCATGGGGGTATAAAGTGGGAAAATTAAAAATCAGCAAGACACAAGCACCCCATAGTTTAGGGCTGCTCTTTTGACAAGGACCTCCACTTCATTCCACCTTAAATATCCCAGGAAAGCGAAAAATGGATAAAAAAGTTGTAGTCCTTATTTACAATGGAATATCACTCAGCCATGAAATCAATGTCATAAGGCTAGTAGCAGCATGATGAGTGGATTTAGGTACGACAATTCTAAGTGAAATAAGTCACACAGAAAAGGACACTTCTCATAAGGTGTCACTTATAGAGGGAATGTAAAAACCGTTACACTTGAACTGAATTACAAAACAGAACAGAGTCACACATGCAGAAAATACACTATGGCTGCTTAACGGGAAAGATGAGGTGGGGTGATACATAAAAAAAGAGTTTCAAATTAGCTCAGATACTGTTCCATAAACCCAATATGTAATAGACAAGACCTACTCCTTGCTCAGAGAACTGGACTCAACACGCCCGATTCACCGCACAAGAATATATCTGACTAGTAATAATCTTAAAACCTATGTATTGATATCTCTCTGTTAGTGTGTCAAGTGGGTGTAAAGCGGCATAAACACAGCCGTGAAAAGCAGCTAAACCCCATTATAAAAATAAATTACTTTTAAAAACCCATGAAACAAAGACAGGGAAAGAGAGAGAAATTCTTACACAATTCGTTCAGGGGCTGTGATGCAACCTGGATTGACCATATCTAGACCCACAGCTGGATGAGACATAAGGCTGGACACTCCTGGGGCTGAGAGGTTTGGTGAGGTTGGGTGAGCAAACGCAGACCCTTTAAAGTAATACTGCGTGCTACCCATCGCATGGGTCCCAAATCTCCAGGTTCAAGGGCATCTTCCTACATCGAAAACATGCATGAGAAACCCAGAAGATGGTACACCGTGTGATGGGGAAAGGTTTCTAAAACGCACCTCATTTCTCATCTCCTTGTGCTCGGGTTTGCCATTCCAGCCACTTTACTAGCAATCTCCCTACTTGGAGCATCAGCACCTTTAACCTCCTGTTCTGTACAGGTTGCAATTTGTCTTGAGGATGAACGGGAAGACGGGGAACCAATGAGAGACTAGCTCTTGGTGTTGGGACAGGCACAGGTCACTCTATTTTCCCATCAGGAAGAAGAATTAACCACAGGCTCAGCCTGCCCCCCGGAACCAGAACAGGGCCTGAAGCCATCCTGCGCTTTTGCGGCCACCTCCCAAAAAAGCGAGTTGTAAAATGGAGCTTCAGGGCACTGCAATTCACAAACCTGCAGAGTTATAAATGATAACTCTCGTCCACAAATATATTGAGTGAAGGCAAAGAAGAGGATTTGAAGTCAAGGCAGAATTTCAGGAAACAGATTTTAGGAGGTAGATTCGAATCGCCTTTAAAGCACATGAAAAGCGATAAAACGTTGACAATAATGCCCTTGGCCAAAAAGGGCGTATGCGTTTTTTCCTGAATATATTCAGGAAAAACGCATACGCCCTTTTTGGCCAACCAAGCAACCTGGAAAGGCAAATCAGCGCTACAAAGAAGTCTCGCTTCCCATCGGTCAAAAGGGCCATGCTGAAAAAAGTGTCAAAACCAGAAATGCAGGACAGGCCATGGAGAAATGGGAGCCTTGCTACACTGATGGGCGGGATGTAAATTGCCAACAGCCACTCTGGAGAAGGGTACGGTGTGTCCTGAACCATCTAAAACACACAGCCTAGAGAGGATAGGGCACTTCCACGCATGGGGGTATAAAGTGGGAAAATTGAAAATCAGCAAGACACAAGCACCCCAACGTTTAGGGCTGCTCTGTTGACAAGGACTTCCTCTTCATTCCACCTTAAATATCCCAGGAAAGCGAAAAATGGATAAAAAAGTTGTAGTCCTTATTTACAATGGAATATCACTCAGCCATGAAATCAATATCATAAGGCTAGTAGCAGCATGATGAGTGGATTTAGGTACGACGATTCTAAGTGAAATAAGTCACACAGAAAAGGACACTTCTCATAAGGTGTCACTTATAGATGGAATGTAAAAACCGTTACACTTGAACTGAGTTACAAAACAGAACAGAGTCACACATGCACAAAACACACTATGGCTGCTTAACGGGAAAGCGAGGTGGGGTGATACATAAAGCAAGAGTTTCAAATTAGCTCAGATACCGTTCCATAAACCCAATATGTAATAGACAAGACCTACTCCTTGCTCAGAAAACTGGACTCAACACGCCCGATTCACCGCACAAGAATATATCTGACTAGTAATAATCTTAAAACCTATGTATTGATATCTCTCTGTTAGTGTGTCAAGTGGGTGTAAAGCGGCATAAACACAGCCGTGAAAAGCAGCTAAACCCCATTATAAAAATAAATTTCTTTTAAAAACCCATGAAACAAAGACAGTGAAAGAGAGAGAAATTCTTACACAATTCGTTCAGGGGCTGTGATGCAACCTGGATTGACCATATCTAGACCCACAGGTGGATGAGACATAAGGGTGGACACTCTTGGGGCTGAGAGGTTTGGTGAGGTTGGGTGAGCAAACGCAGACCCTTTAAAGTAATACTGCGTGCTACCCATCACATGGGTCCCAAATCTCCAGGTTCAAGGGCATCTTCCTTCATCGAAAACATGCATGAGAAACCAAGAAGATGGTACACCGTGTGTTGGGGAAAGGTTTCTAAAATGCACCTCATTTCTCATCTCCTTGTGCTCGGGTTCGCCATTCCAGCCACTTTAGTAGATATCTCCCTACTTGGAGCATCAGCATCTTTAACCTCCTGTTCCGTACAGGTTGCAATTTGTCCTGAGGATGAACGGGAAGACGGGGAACCAATGAGAGACTAGCTCTTGGTGTTGGGACAAGCACAGGTCACTCTATTTTCCAATCAGGAAGAAGAATTAACCACAGGCTCAGCCTGCCCCCCGGAACCAAAACAGGGCCTGAAGCCATCCTGCGCTTTTGCGGCCACCTCCCAAAAAAGCGAGTTGTAAAATGGAGCTTCAGGGCACTGCAATTCACAATCCTACAGAGTTATAAATGATAACTCTCGTCCACAAATATATTGAGGGAAGGCAAAGACGAGGAATTGAAATCAAGGCAGAATTGCAGGAAACAGATTTCAGGAGGTAGATTCGAATCGCCTTTAAAGCACATGAAAAGCGCCAAAACGTTGACAATGATGCCCTTGGCCAAAAAGGGCGTGTGCGTTTTTTCCTGAATATATTCAGGAAAAAACGCATACGCCCTTTTTGGCCAACCAAGCAACCTGGAAAGTCAAATCAGCGATACAAAGAAGTCTCGCTTCCCATCGGTCAAAAGGGCCATGCTGAAAAAAGTGTCAAAACCAGAAATGCAGGACAGGCCATGGAGAAATGGGAGCCTTGCTACACTGATGGGCGGGATGTAAATTGCCAACAGCCACTCTGGAGAAGGGTACGGTGTGTCCTGAAACAGCTAAAAACACAGCTTAGAGAGCATAGGGCACTTCCACGCATGGGGGTATAAAGTGGGAAAATTAAAAATCAGCAAGACACAAGCACCCCATAGTTTAGGGCTGCTCTTTTGACAAGGACCTCCACTTCATTCCACCTTAAATATCCCAGGAAAGCGAAAAATGGATAAAAAAGTTGTAGTCCTTATTTACAATGGAATATCACTCAGCCATGAAATCAATGTCATAAGGCTAGTAGCAGCATGATGAGTGGATTTAGGTACGACAATTCTAAGTGAAATAAGTCACACAGAAAAGGACACTTCTCATAAGGTGTCACTTATAGAGGGAATGTAAAAACCGTTACACTTGAACTGAATTACAAAACAGAACAGAGTCACACATGCAGAAAATACACTATGGCTGCTTAACGGGAAAGATGAGGTGGGGTGATACATAAAAAAAGAGTTTCAAATTAGCTCAGATACTGTTCCATAAACCCAATATGTAATAGACAAGACCTACTCCTTGCTCAGAGAACTGGACTCAACACGCCCGATTCACCGCACAAGAATATATCTGACTAGTAATAATCTTAAAACCTATGTATTGATATCTCTCTGTTAGTGTGTCAAGTGGGTGTAAAGCGGCATAAACACAGCCGTGAAAAGCAGCTAAACCCCATTATAAAAATAAATTACTTTTAAAAACCCATGAAACAAAGACAGGGAAAGAGAGAGAAATTCTTACACAATTCGTTCAGGGGCTGTGATGCAACCTGGATTGACCATATCTAGACCCACAGCTGGATGAGACATAAGGCTGGACACTCCTGGGGCTGAGAGGTTTGGTGAGGTTGGGTGAGCAAACGCAGACCCTTTAAAGTAATACTGCGTGCTACCCATCGCATGGGTCCCAAATCTCCAGGTTCAAGGGCATCTTCCTACATCGAAAACATGCATGAGAAACCCAGAAGATGGTACACCGTGTGATGGGGAAAGGTTTCTAAAACGCACCTCATTTCTCATCTCCTTGTGCTCGGGTTCGCCATTCCAGCCACTTTACTAGCAATCTCCCTACGTGGAGCATCAGCACCTTTAACCTCCTGTTCCGTACAGGTTGCAATTTGTCCTGAGGATGAACGGGAAGACGGGGAACCAATGAGAGACTAGCTCTTGGTGTTGGGACAGGCACAGGTCACTCTATTTTCCCATCAGGAAGAAGAATTAACCACAGGCTCCGCCTGCCCCCCGGAACCAGAACAGGGCCTGAAGCCATCCTGCGCTTTTGCGGCCAGCTCCCAAAAAAGCGACTTGTAAAATGGAGCTTCAGGGCACTGCAATTCACAAACCTGCAGAGTTATAAATGATAACTCTCGTCCACAAATATATTGAGGGAAGGCAAAGAAGAGGATTTGAAGTCAAGGCAGAATTTCAGGAAACAGATTTTAGGAGGTAGATTCGAATCGCCTTTAAAGCACATGAAAAGCGATAAAACGTTGACAATAATGCCCTTGGCCAAAAAGGGCGTATGCGTTTTTTCCTGAATATATTCAGGAAAAAACGCATACGCCCTTTTTGGCCAACCAAGCAACCTGGAAAGGCAAATCAGCGCTACAAAGAAGTCTCGCTTCCCATCGGTCAAAAGGGCCATGCTGAAAAAAGTGTCAAAACCAGAAATGCAGGACAGGCCATGGAGAAATGGGAGCCTTGCTACACTGATGGGCGGGATGTAAATTGCCAACAGCCACTCTGGAGAAGGGTACGGTGTGTCCTGAACCATCTAAAACACACAGCCTAGAGAGGATAGGGCACTTCCACGCATGGGGGTATAAAGTGGGAAAATTGAAAATCAGCAACACACAAGCACCCCAACGTTTAGGGCTGCTCTGTTGACAAGGACTTCCACTTCATTCCACCTTAAATATCCCAGGAAAGCGAAAAATGGATCAAAAAGTTGTGGTCCTTATGTACAATGGAATATCACTCAGCCATGAAATCAATGTCATAAGGCTAGTAGCAGCATGATGAGTGGATTTAGGTAAGACGATTCTAAGTGAAATAAGTCACACAGAAAAGGACACTTCTCATAAGGTGTCACTTATAGAGGGAATGTAAAAACCGTTACACTTGAACTGAATTACAAAACAGAACAGAGTCACACATGCAGAAAACACACTATGGCTGCTTAACGGGAAAGGTGAGGTGGGGTGATACATAAAACAAGAGTTTCAAATTAGCTCAGATACCGTTCCATAAACCCAATATGTAATAGACAAGACCTACTCCTTGCTCAGAGAACTGGACTCAACACGCCCGATTCACCGCACAAGAATATATCTGACTAGTAATAATCTTAAAACCTATGTATTGATATCTCTCTATTAGTGTGTCAAGAGGGTGTAAAGCGGCATAAACACAGCCGTGAAAAGCAGCTAAACCCCATTATAAAAATAAATTACTTTTAAAAACCCATGAAACAAAGACAGGGAAAGAGAGAGAAATTCTTACACAATTCGTTCAGGGGCTTTGATGCAACCTGGATTGACCATATCTAGACCCACAGCTGGATGAGACATAAGGGTGGTCACTCTTGGGGCTGAGAGGTTTGGTGAGGTTGGGTGAGCAAACACAGACCCTTTAAAGTAATACTGCGTGGTACCCATCGCATGGGTCCCAAATCTCCAGGTTCAAGGGCATCTTCCTACATCGAAAACATGCATGAGAAACCCAGAAGATGGTACACCGTGTGATGGGGAAAGGTTTCTAAAACGCACCTCATTTCTCATCTCCTTGTGCTCGGGTTTGCCATTCCAGCCACTTTACTAGCAATCTCCCTACTTGGAGCATCAGCATCTTTAACCTCCTGTTCTGTACAGGTTGCAATTTGTCCTGAGGATGAACGGGAAGACGGCGAACCAATGAGAGACTAGCTCTTGGTGTTGGGACAGGCCCAGGTCACTCTATTTTCCCATCAGGAAGAAGAATTAACCACAGGCTCTGCCTTCCCCCCGGAACCAGAACAGGGCCTGAAGCCATCCTGCGATTTTGCGGCCACCTCCCAAAAAAGCGAGTTGTAAAATGGAGCTTCAGGGCACTGCAATTCACAAACCTGCAGAGTTATAAATGATAACTCTCGTCCACAAATATATTGAGTGAAGGCAAAGAAGAGGATTTGAAGTCAAGGCAGAATTTCAGGAAACAGATTTTAGGAGGTAGATTCGAATAGCCTTTAAAGCACATGAAAAGCGCCAAAACGTTGACAATGATGCCCTTGGCCAAAAAGGGCGTATGCGTTTTTTCCTGAATATATTCAGGAAAAAACGCATACGCCCTTTTTGGCCAACCAAGCAACCTGGAAAGGGAAATCAGCGCTACAAAGAAGTCTCGCTTATCATCGGTCAAAAGGGCCATGCTGAAAAAAGTTTCAAATCCAGAAATGCAGGACAGGCCATAGAGAAATGGGAGCCTTGCTACACTGATGGGTGGGATGTAAATTGCCAACAGCCACTCTGGAGAAGGGTACGGTGTGTCCTGAAACAGCTAAAAACACAGCTTAGAGAGCATAGGGCACTTCCACGCATGGGGGTATAAAGTGGGAAAATTAAAAATCAGCAAGACAAAAGCACCCCATAGTTTAGGGCTGCTCTTTTGACAAGGACCTCCACTTCATTCCACCTTAAATATCCCAGGAAAGCGAAAAATGGATAAAAAAGTTGTAGTCCTTATTTACAATGGAATATCACTCAGCCATGAAATCAATATCATAAGGCTAGTAGCAGCATGATGAGTGGATTTAGGTACGACGATTCTAAGTGAAATAAGTCACACAGAAAAGGACACTTCTCATAAGGTGTCACTTATAGAGGGAATGTAAAAACCGTTACACTTGAACTGAGTTACAAAACAGAACAGAGTCACACATGCAGAAAACACACTATGGCTGCTTAACGGGAAAGCGAGGTGGGGTGATACATAAAGCAAGAGTTTCAAATTAGCTCAGATACCGTTCCATAAACCCAATATGTAATAGACAAGACCTACTCCTTGCTCAGAAAACTGGACTCAACACGCCCGATTCACCGCACAAGAATATATCTGACTAGTAATAATTTTAAAACCTATGTATTGATATCTCTCTGTTAGTGTGTCAAGTGGGTGTAAAGCGGCATAAACACAGCCGTGAAAAGCAGCTAAACCCCATTATAAAAATAAATTTCTTTTAAAAACCCATGAAACAAAGACAGTGAAAGAGAGAGAAATTCTTACACAATTCGTTCAGGGGCTGTGATGCAACCTGGATTGACCATATCTAGACCCACAGGTGGATGAGACATAAGGGTGGACACTCTTGGGGCTGAGAGGTTTGGTGAGGTTGGGTGAGCAAACGCAGACCCTTTAAAGTAATACTGCGTGCTACCCATCACATGGGTCCCAAATCTCCAGGTTCAAGGGCATCTTCCTACATCGAAAACATGCATGAAAAACCAAGAAGATGGTACACCGTGTGTTGGGGAAAGGTTTCTAAAATGCACCTCATTTCTCATCTCCTTGTGCTCGGGTTCGCCATTCCAGCCACTTTAGTAGATATCTCCCTACTTGGAGCATCAGCATCTTTAACCTCCTGTTCCGTACAGGTTGCAATTTGTCCTGAGGATGAACGGGAAGACGGGGAACCAATGAGAGACTAGCTCTTGGTGTTGGGACAGGCACAGGTCACTCTATTTTCCCAACAAGAAGAAGAATTAAACACAGGCTCAGCCTGCCCCCCGGAACCAGAACAGGGCCTGAAGCCATCCTGCGCTTTTGTGGCCAGCTCCCAAAAAAGCGAGTTGTAAAATGGAGCTTCAGGGCACTGCAATTCACAAACCTGCAGAGTTATAAATGATAACTCTCGTCCACAAATATATTGAGGGAAGGCAAAGAAGAGGATTTGAAATCAAGGCAGAATTGCAGGAAACAGATTTCAGGAGGTAGATTCGAATCGCCTTTAAAGCACATGAAAAGCGGCAAAACGTTGACAATGATGCCCTTGGCCAAAAAGGGCGTATGCGTTTTTTCCTGAATATATTCAGGAAAAAACGCATACGCCCTTTTTGGCCAACCAAGCAACCTGGAAAGGCAAATCAGCGCTACAAAGAAGTCTCGCTTCCCATCGGTCAAAAGGGCCATGCTGAAAAAAGTTTTAAAACCAGAAATGCAGGACAGGCCATAGAGAAATGGGAGCCTTGCTACACTGATGGGCGGGATGTAAATTGCCAACAGCCACTCTGGAGAAGGGTACGGTGTGTCCTGAAACAGCTAAAAACACAGCTTAGAGAGCATAGGGCACTTCCACGCATGGGGGTATAAAGTGGGAAAATTAAAAATCAGCAAGACACAAGCACCCCATAGTTTAGGGCTGCTCTTTTGACAAGGACCTCCACTTCATTCCACCTTAAATATCCCAGGAAAGCGAAAAATGGATAAAAAAGTTGTAGTCCTTATTTACAATGGAATATCACTCAGCCATGAAATCAATATCATAAGGCTAGTAGCAGCATGATGAGTGGATTTAGGTACGACAATTCTAAGTGAAATAAGTCACACAGAAAAGGACACTTCTCATAAGGTGTCACTTATAGAGGGAATGTAAAAACCGTTACACTTGAACTGAATTACAAAACAGAACAGAGTCACACATGCAGAAAACACACTATGGCTGCTTAACAGGAAAGGTGAGGTGGGGTGATACATAAAACAAGAGTTTCAAATTAGCTCAGATACCGTTCCATAAACCCAATATGTTATAGACAAAACCTACTCCTTGCTCAGAGAACTGGACTGAACACGCCTGATTCACCGCACAAGAATATATCTGACTAGTAATAATCTTAAAACCTATGAATTGATATCTCTCTGTTAGTGTGTCAAGTGGGTGTAAAGCGGCATAAACACAGCCGTGATAAGCAGCTAAAGCCCATTATAAAAATAAATTACTTTTAAAAACCCATGAAACAAAGACAGTGAAAGAGAGAGAAATTCTTACACAATTCGTTCAGGGGCTGTGATGCAACCTGGATTGACCATATCTAGACCCACAGCTGGATGAGACATAAGGGTGGACTCTCTTGGGGCTGAGAGGTTAGGTGAGGGTGGGTGAGCAAACGCAGACCCTTTAAAGTAATACTGCATGCAACCCATCGCATGGGTCCCAAATCTCCAGGTTCAAGGGCATCTTCCTACATCGAAAACATGCATGAGAAACCAAGAAGATGGTACACCGTGTGTTGGGGAAAGGTTTCTAAAATGCACCTCATTTCTCATCTCCTTGTGCTCGGGTTCGCCATTCCAGCCACTTTAGTAGCAATCTCCCTATTTGGAGCATCAGCATATTTAACCTCCTGTTCCGTACAGGTTGCAATTTGTCCTGAGGATGAACGGGAAGACGGGGAACCAATGAGAGACTAGCTCTTGGTGTTGGGACAGGCACAGGTCACTCTATTTTCCCATCAGGAAGAAGAATTAACCACAGGCTCCGCCTGCCCCCCGGAACCAGAACAGGGCCTGAAGCCATCCTGCGCTTTTGAGGCCAGCTCCCAAAAAAGCGACTTGTAAAATGGAGCTTCAGGGCACTGCAATTCACAAACCTGCAGAGTTATAAATGATAACTCTCGTTCACAAATATATTGAGGGAAGGCAAAGACGAGGAATTGAAATCAAGGCAGAATTGCAGGAAACAGATTTCAGGAGGTAGATTCGAATCGCCTTTAAAGCACATGAAAAGCGCCAAAACGTTGACAATGATGCCCTTGGCCAAAAAGGGCGTATGCGTTTTTTCCTGAATATATTCAGGAAAAAACGTATACGCCCTTTTTGGCCAACCAAGCAACCTGGAAAGGCAAATCAGCGCTACAAAGAAGTCTCGCTTCCCATCAGTCAAAAGGGCCATGCTGAAAAAAGTGTCAAAACCAGAAATGCAGGACAGGCCATGGAGAAATGGGAGCCTTGCTACACTGATGGGCGGGATGTAAATTGCCAACAGCCACTCTGGAGAAGTGTACGGTGTGTCCTGAAACATCTAAAAAACACAGCTTAGAGAGCATAGGGCACTTCCACGCATGGGGATATAAAGTGGGAAAATTAAAAATCAGAAAGACACAAGCACCCCAAAGTTTAGGGCTGCTCTGTTGACAAGGACCTCCACTTCATTCCACCTTAAATATCCCAGGAAAGCGAAAAATGGATAAAAAATTTGAGGTCCTTATGTACAATGGCATACCACTCAGCCATGAAATCAATGTCATAAGGCTAATAGCAGCATGATGAGTGGATTTAGGTACGACGATTCTAAGTGAAATAAGTCACACAGAAAAGGACACTTCTCATAAGGTGTCACTTATAGGGGGAATGTAAAAATCGTTACACTTGAACTGAATTACAAAGCAGAACAGAATCACACATGCAGAAAACACACTATGGCTGCTTAACGGGAAAGGTGAGGTGGGGTGATACATAAAACAAGAGTTTCAAATTAGCTCAGATACCGTTCCATAAATCCAATATGTAATAGACAAGACCTACTCCCTGCTCAGAGAACTGGACTCAACACGCCCGATTCATCGCACAAGAATATATCTGACTAGTAATAATCTTAAAACCTATGTATTGATATCTCTCTGTTAGTGTGTCAAGTGGGTGTAAAGCAGCATAAACACAGCCGTGAAAAGCAGCTAAACCCCATTATAAAAATAAATTACTTTCAAAAACCCATGAAACAAAGACAGGGAAAGAGAGAGAAATTCTTACACAATTCGTTCAGGGGCTGTGATGCAACCTGGAGTGACCATATCTAGACCCACAGCTGGATGAGACATAAGGGTGGACACTCTTGGGGCTGAGAGTTTTGGTGAGGTTGGGTGAGCAAACGCAGACCCTTAAAGTAATACTGTGTGCTACCCATCGCATGGGTCCCTTATCTCCAGGTTCAAGGGCATCTTCCTACATCGAAAACATGCATGAGAAACCAAGAAGATGGTACACCGTGTGTTGGGGAAAGGTTTCTAAAATGAACCTCATTTCTCATCTCCTTGTGCTCGGGTTCGCCATTCCAGCCACTTTAGTAGCAATCTCCCTACTTGGAGCATCAGCATCTTTAACCTCCTGTTCCGTACAGGTTGCAATTTGTCCTGAGGATGAACGGGAAGACGGGGAACCAATGAGACACTAGCTCTTGGTGTTGGGACAGGCACAGGTCACTCTATTTTCCCATCAGGAAGAAGAATTAACCACAGGCTCAGCCTGACCCCCGGAACCAGAACAGGGCCTGAAGCCATCCTGCGCTTTTGCGGCCAGCTCCCAATGAAGCGAGTTGTAAAATGGAGCTTCAGGGCACTGCAATTCACAAACCTGCCGAGTTATAAATGATAACTCTCGTCCACAAATATATTGAGGGAAGGCAAAGACGAGGAATTGAAATCAAGGCAGAATTGCAGGAAACAGATTTCAGGAGGTAGATTCGAATCGCCTTTAAAGCACATGAAAAGCGCCAAAACGTTGACAATGATGCCCTTGGCCAAAAAGGGCGTATGCGTTTTTTCCTGAATATATTCAGGAAAAAACGCATACGCCCTTTTTGGCCAGCCAAGCAACCTGGAAAGGCAAATCAGCGCTACAAAGAAGTCTCGCTTCCCATCGGTCAAAAGGGCCATGCTGAAAAAAGTGTCAAAACCAGAAATGCAGGACAGGCCATGGAGAAATGGGAGCCTTGCTACACTGATGGGCGGGATGTAAATTGCCAACAGCCACTCTGGAGAAGTGTACGGTGTGTCCTGTAACATCTAAAAAACACAGCTTAGAGAGCATAGGGCACTTCCACGCATGGGGGTATAAAGTGGGAAAATTAAAAATCAGCAAGACACAAGCACCCCAAAGTTTAGGGATGCTCTGTTGACAAGGACCTCCACTTCATTCCACCTTAAATATCCCAGGAAAGCGAAAAATGGATAAAAAATTTGGGGTCCTTATGTACAATGGCATACCACTCAGCCATGAAATCAATGTCATAAGGCTAGTAGCAGCATGATGAGTGGATTTAGGTACGACGATTCTAAGTGAAATAAGTCACACAGAAAAGGACACTTCTCATAAGGTGTCACTTATAGAGGGAATGTAAAAACCGTTACACTTGAACTGAATTACAAAACAGAACAGAGTCACACATGCAGAAAACACACTATGGCTGCTTAACGGGAAAGCGAGGTGGGGTGATACATAAAGCAAGAGTTTCAAATTAGCTCAGATATCGTTCCATAAACCCAATATGTAATAGACAAGACCTACTCCTTGCTCAGAGAACGGGACTCAACACGCCCGATTCACCGCACAAGAATATATCTGACTAGTAATAATCTTAAAACCTAGGTATTGATATCTCTCTGTTAGTGTGTCTAGAGGGTGTAAAGCGGCATAAACACAGCCGTGAAAAGCAGCTAAACCCCATTATAAAAATAAAATACTTTTAAAAACCCATGAAACAAAGACAGTGAAAGAGAGAGAAATTCTTACACAATTCGTTCAGGGGCTGTGATGCAACCTGGATTGACCATATCTAGACCCACAGCTGGATGAGACAAAAGGGTGGATACTCTTGGGGCTGAGAGGTTTGGTGAGGTTGGGTGAGCAAACGCAGACCCTTTAAAGTAATACTGCGTGCTACCCATCGCATGGGTCCCAAATCTCCAGGTTCAAGGGCATCTTCCTACATCGAAAACATGCATGAGAAACCAAGAAGATGGTACACCGTGTGCTGGGGAAAGGTTTCTAAAATGCACCTCATTTCTCATCTCCTTGTGCTCGGGTTCGCCATTCCAGCCACTTTAGTAGCAATCTCCCTACTTGGAGCATCAGCATCTTTAACCTCCTGTTCCGTACAGGTTGCAATTTGTCCTCAGGATGAAGGGGAAGACGGGGAACCAATGAGAGACTAGCTCTTGGTGTTGGGACAGGCACAGGTCACTCTATTTTCCCATCAGGAAGAAGAATTAACCACAGGCTCAGCCTGCCCCCCGGAACCAGAACAGGGCCTGAAGCCATCCTGCGCTTTTGCGGCCACCTCCCAAAAAAGCGAGTTTTAAAATGGAGCTTCAGGGCTCTGCAATTCACAATCCTACAGAGTTATAAATGATAACTCTCGTCCACAAATATATTGAGGGAAGGCAAAGACGAGGAATTGAAATCAAGGCAGAATTGCAGGAAACAGATTTCAGGAGGTAGATTCGAATCGCCATTAAAGCACATGAAAAGCGCCAAAACGTTGACAATGATGCCCTTGGCCAAAAAGGGCGTATGCGTTTTTTCCTGAATATATTCAGGAAAAAACGCATACGCCCTTTTTGGCCAACCAAGCAACCTGGAAAGGCAAATCAGCGCTACAAAGAAGTCTCGCTTCCCATCGGTCAAAAGGGCCATGCTGAAAAAAGTGTCAAAACCAGAAATGCAGGACAGGCCATGGAGAAATGGGAGCCTTGCTACACTGATGGGCGGGATGTAAATTGCCAACAGCCACTCTGGAGAAGGGTACGGTGTGTCCTGAACCATCTAAAACACACAGCCTAGAGAGTATAGGGCACTTCCACGCATGGGGGTATAAAGTGGGAAAATTGAAAATCAGAAAGACACAAGCACCCCAACGTTTAGGGCTGCTCTGTTGACAAGGACTTCCACTTCATTCCACCTTAAATATCCCAGGAAAGAGAAAAATGGATAAAAAATTTGTGGTCCTTATGTACGATGGAATATCACTCAGCCATGAAATCAATGTCATAAGGCTAGTAGCAGCATGATGAGTGGATTTAGGTACGACGATTCTAAGTGAAATAAGTCACACAGAAAAGGACATTTCTCATAAGGTGTCACTTATAGAGGGAATGTAAAAACCGTTACACTTGAACTGAATTACAAAACAGAACAGAGTCACACATGCAGAAAACACACTATGGCTGCTTAACGGGAAAGGGGAGGTGGGGAGATACATAAAACAAGAGTTTCAAATTAGATCAGATACCGTTCCATAAACCCAATATGTAACAGACAAGACCTACTCCTTGCTCAGAGAACTGGACTCAACACACCCGATTCACCGCACAAGAATATATCTGACTAGTAATAATCTTAAAACCTATGTATTGATATCTCTCTATTAGTGTGTCAAGTGGGTGTAAAGCAGCATAAACACAGCCGTGAAAAGCAGCTAAACCCCATTATAAAAATAAATTACTTTTAAAAACCCATGAAACAAAGACAGGGAAAGAGAGAGAAATTCTTACACAATTCGTTCAGGGGCTTTGATGCAACCTGGATTGACCATATCTAGACCCACAGCTGGATGAGACATAAGGGTGGTCACTCTTGGGGCTGAGAGGTTTGGTGAGGTTGGGTGAGCAAACACAGACCCTTTAAAGTAATACTGCGTGGTACCCATCGCATGGGTCCCAAATCTCCAGGTTCAAGGGCATCTTCCTACATCGAAAACATGCATGAGAAACCCAGAAGATGGTACACCGTGTGATGGGGAAAGGTTTCTAAAACGCACCTCATTTCTCATCTCCTTGTGCTCGGGTTTGCCATTCCAGCCACTTTACTAGCAATCTCCCTACTTGGAGCATCAGCACCTTTAACCTCCTGTTCTGTACAGGTTGCAATTTGTCCTGAGGATGAACGGGAAGACGGGGAACCAATGAGAGACTAGCTCTTGGTGTTGGGACAGGCCCAGGTCACTCTATTTTCCCATCAGGAAGAAGAATTAACCACAGGCTCTGCCTTCCCCCCGGAACCAGAACAGGGCCTGAAGCCATCCTGCGATTTTGCGGCCACCTCCCAAAAAAGCGAGTTGTAAAATGGAGCTTCAGGGCACTGCAATTCACAAACCTGCAGAGTTATAAATGATAACTCTCGTCCACAAATATATTGAGTGAAGGCAAAGAAGAGGATTTGAAGTCAAGGCAGAATTTCAGGAAACAGATTTTAGGAGGTAGATTCGAATAGCCTTTAAAGCACATGAAAAGCGCCAAAACGTTGACAATGATGCCCTTGGCCAAAAAGGGCGTATGCGTTTTTTCCTGAATATATTCAGGAAAAAACGCATACGCCCTTTTTGGCCAACCAAGCAACCTGGAAAGGCAAATCAGCGCTACAAAGAAGTCTCGCTTATCATCGGTCAAAAGGGCCATGCTGAAAAAAGTTTCAAATCCAGAAATGCAGGACAGGCCATAGAGAAATGGGAGCCTTGCTACACTGATGGGTGGGATGTAAATTGCCAACAGCCACTCTGGAGAAGGGTACGGTGTGTCCTGAAACAGCTAAAAACACAGCTTAGAGAGCATAGGGCACTTCCACGCATGGGGGTATAAAGTGGGAAAATTAAAAATCAGCAAGACAAAAGCACCCCATAGTTTAGGGCTGCTCTTTTGACAAGGACCTCCACTTCATTCCACCTTAAATATCCCAGGAAAGTGAAAAATGGATAAAAAAGTTGTAGTCCTTATTTACAATGGAATATCACTCAGCCATGAAATCAATATCATAAGGCTAGTAGCAGCATGATGAGTGGATTTAGGTACGACGATTCTAAGTGAAATAAGTCACACAGAAAAGGACACTTCTCATAAGGTGTCACTTATAGAGGGAATGTAAAAACCGTTACACTTGAACTGAGTTACAAAACAGAACAGAGTCACACATGCAGAAAACACACTATGCCTGCTTAACGGGAAAGCGAGGTGGGGTGATACATAAAGCAAGAGTTTCAAATTAGCTCAGATACCGTTCCATAAACCCAATATGTAACAGACAAGACCTACTCCTTGCTCAGAAAACTGGACTCAACACGCCCGATTCACCGCACAAGAATATATCTGACTAGTAATAATCTTAAAACCTATGTATTGATATCTCTCTGTTAGTGTGTCAAGTGGGTGTAAAGCGGCATAAACACAGCCGTGAAAAGCAGCTAAACCCCATTATAAAAATAAATTTCTTTTAAAAACCCATGAAACAAAGACAGTGAAAGAGAGAGAAATTCTTACACAATTCGTTCAGGGGCTGTGATGCAACCTGGATTGACCATATCTAGACCCACAGGTGGATGAGACATAAGGGTGGACACTCTTGGGGCTGAGAGGTTTGGTGAGGTTGGGTGAGCAAACGCAGACCCTTTAAAGTAATACTGCGTGCTACCCATCACATGGGTCCCAAATCTCCAGGTTCAAGGGCATCTTCCTACATCGAAAACATGCATGAGAAACCAAGAAGATGGTACACCGTGTGTTGGGGAAAGGTTTCTAAAATGCACCTCATTTCTCATCTCCTTGTGCTCGGGTTCGCCATTCCAGCCACTTTAGTAGATATCTCCCTACTTGGAGCATCAGCATCTTTAACCTCCTGTTCCGTACAGGTTGCAATTTGTCCTGAGGATGAACGGGAAGATGGGGAACCAATGAGAGACTAGCTCTTGGTGTTGGGACAAGCACAGGTCACTCTATTTTCCAATCAGGAAGAAGAATTAACCACAGGCTCAGCCTGCCCCCCGGAACCAAAACAGGGCCTGAAGCCATCCTGCGCTTTTGCGGCCACCTCCCAAAAAAGCGAGTTGTAAAATGGAGCTTCAGGGCACTGCAATTCACAATCCTACAGAGTTATAAATGATAACTCTCGTCCACAAATATATTGAGGGAAGGCAAAGACGAGGAATTGAAATCAAGGCAGAATTGCAGGAAACAGATTTCAGGAGGTAGATTCGAATCGCCTTTAAAGCACATGAAAAGCGCCAAAACGTTGACAATGATGCCCTTGGCCAAAAAGGGCGTGTGCGTTTTTTCCTGAATATATTCAGGAAAAAACGCATACGCCCTTTTTGGCCAACCAAGCAACCTGGAAAGTCAAATCAGCGATACAAAGAAGTCTCGCTTCCCATCGGTCAAAAGGGCCATGCTGAAAAAAGTGTCAAAACCAGAAATGCAGGACAGGCCATGGAGAAATGGGAGCCCTGCTACACTGATGGGCGGGATGTAAATTGCCAACAGCCACTCTGGAGAAGGGTACGGTGTGTCCTGAAACAGCTAAAAACACAGCTTAGAGAGCATAGGGCACTTCCACGCATGGGGGTATAAAGTGGGAAAATTAAAAATCAGCAAGACACAAGCACCCCATAGTTTAGGGCTGCTCTTTTGACAAGGACCTCCACTTCATTCCACCTTAAATATCCCAGGAAAGCGAAAAATGGATAAAAAAGTTGTAGTCCTTATTTACAATGGAATATCACTCAGCCATGAAATCAATATCATAAGGCTAGTAGCAGCATGATGAGTGGATTTAGGTACGACAATTCTAAGTGAAATAAGTCACACAGAAAAGGACACTTCTCATAAGGTGTCACTTATAGAGGGAATGTAAAAACCGTTACACTTGAACTGAATTACAAAACAGAACAGAGTCACACATGCAGAAAACACACTATGGCTGCTTAACGGGAAAGGGGAGGTGGGGAGATACATAAAACAAGAGTTTCAAATTAGATCAGATACCGTTCCATAAACCCAATATGTAACAGACAAGACCTACTCCTTGCTCAGAGAACTGGACTCAACACACCCGATTCACCGCACAAGAATATATCTGACTAGTAATAATCTTAAAACCTATGTATTGATATCTCTCTATTAGTGTGTCAAGTGGTTGTAAAGCAGCATAAACACAGCCGTGAAAAGCAGCTAAACCCCATTATAAAAATAAATTACTTTTAAAAACCCATGAAACAAAGACAGGGAAAGAGAGAGAAATTCTTACACAATTCGTTCAGGGGCTTTGATGCAACCTGGATTGACCATATCTAGACCCACAGCTGGATGAGACATAAGGGTGGTCACTCTTGGGGCTGAGAGGTTTGGTGAGGTTGGGTGAGCAAACACAGACCCTTTAAAGTAATACTGCGTGGTACCCATCGCATGGGTCCCAAATCTCCAGGTTCAAGGGCATCTTCCTACATCGAAAACATGCATGAGAAACCCAGAAGATGGTACACCGTGTGATGGGGAAAGGTTTCTAAAACGCACCTCATTTCTCATCTCCTTGTGCTCGGGTTTGCCATTCCAGCCACTTTACTAGCAATCTCCCTACTTGGAGCATCAGCACCTTTAACCTCCTGTTCTGTACAGGTTGCAATTTGTCCTGAGGATGAACGGGAAGACGGGGAACCAATGAGAGACTAGCTCTTGGTGTTGGGACAAGCACAGGTCACTCTATTTTCCAATCAGGAAGAAGAATTAACCACAGGCTCAGCCTGCCCCCCGGAACCAAAACAGGGCCTGAAGCCATCCTGCGCTTTTGCGGCCACCTCCCAAAAAAGCGAGTTGTAAAATGGAGCTTCAGGGCACTGCAATTCACAATCCTACAGAGTTATAAATGATAACTCTCGTCCACAAATATATTGAGGGAAGGCAAAGACGAGGAATTGAAATCAAGGCAGAATTGCAGGAAACAGATTTCAGGAGGTAGATTCGAATCGCCTTTAAAGCACATGAAAAGCGCCAAAACGTTGACAATGATGCCCTTGGCCAAAAAGGGCGTGTGCGTTTTTTCCTGAATATATTCAGGAAAAAACGCATACGCCCTTTTTGGCCAACCAAGCAACCTGGAAAGTCAAATCAGCGATACAAAGAAGTCTCGCTTCCCATCGGTCAAAAGGGCCATGCTGAAAAAAGTGTCAAAACCAGAAATGCAGGACAGGCCATGGAGAAATGGGAGCCTTGCTACACTGATGGGCGGGATGTAAATTGCCAACAGCCACTCTGGAGAAGGGTACGGTGTGTCCTGAAACAGCTAAAAACACAGCTTAGAGAGCATAGGGCACTTCCACGCATGGGGGTATAAAGTGGGAAAATTAAAAATCAGCAAGACACAAGCACCCCATAGTTTAGGGCTGCTCTTTTGACAAGGACCTCCACTTCATTCCACCTTAAATATCCCAGGAAAGCGAAAAATGGATAAAAAAGTTGTAGTCCTTATTTACAATGGAATATCACTCAGCCATGAAATCAATATCATAAGGCTAGTAGCAGCATGATGAGTGGATTTAGGTACGACAATTCTAAGTGAAATAAGTCACACAGAAAAGGACACTTCTCATAAGGTGTCACTTATAGAGGGAATGTAAAAACCGTTACACTTGAACTGAATTACAAAACAGAACAGAGTCACACATGCAGAAAACACACTATGGCTGCTTAACGGGAAAGCGAGGTGGGGTGATACATAAAGCAAGAGTTTCAAATTAGCTCAGATACCGTTCCATAAACCCAATATGTAATAGACAAGACCTACTCCTTGCTCAGAGAACTGGACTCAACACGCCCGATTCACCGCACAAGAATATATCTGACTAGTAATAATCTTAAAACCTATGTATTGATATCTCTCTGTTAGTGTGTCTAGTGGGTGTAAAGCGGCATAAACACAGCCGTGAAAAGCAGCTAAACCCCATTATAAAAATAAATTTCTTTTAAAAACCCATGAAACAAAGACAGTGAAAGAGAGAGAAATTCTTACACAATTCGTTCAGGGGCTGTGATGCAACCTGGATTGACCATATCTAGACCCACAGCTGGATGAGACATAAGGGTGGACACTCTTGGGGCTGAGAGGTTTGGTGAGGTTGGGTGAGCAAACGCAGACCCTTTAAAGTAATACTGCGTGCTACCCATCGCATGGGTCCCAAATCTCCAGGTTCAAGGGCATCTTCCTACATCGGAAACATGCATGAGAAACCAAGAAGATGGTACACCGTGTGATGGGGAAAGGTTTCTAAAATGCACCTCATTTCTCATCTCCTTGTGCTCGGGTTCGCCATTCCAGCCACTTTAGTAGCAATCTCCCTACTTGGAGCATCAGCACCTTTAACCTCCTGTTCCGTACAGGTTGCAATTTGTCCTGAGGATGAACGGGAAGACGGGGAACCAATGAGAGATTAGCTCTTGGTGTTGGGACAGGCACAGGTCACTCTATTTTCCCATCAGGAAGAAGAATTAACCACAGGCTCAGCCTGCCCCCCGGAACCAGAACAGGGCCTGAAGCCATCCTGCGCTTTTGCGGCCACCTCCCAAAAAAGCGAGTTGTAAAATGGAGCTTCAGGGCACTGCAATTCACAATCCTACAGAGTTATAAATGATAACTCTCGTCCACAAATATATTGAGGGAAGGCAAAGACGAGGAATTGAAATCAAGGCAGAATTGCAGGAAACAGATTTCAGGAGGTAGATTCGAATCGCCTTTAAAGCACATGAAAAGCGCCAAAACGTTGACAATGATGCCCTTGTCCAAAAAGGGCGTATGCGTTGTATCCTGAATATATTCAGGAAAAAACGCATACGCCCTTTTTGGCCAACCAAGCAACCTGGAAAGGCAAATCAGCGCTACAAAGAAGTCTCGCTTCCCATCAGTCAAAAGGGCCATGCTGAAAAAAGTGTCAAAACCAGAAATGCAGGACAGGCCATGGAGAAATGGGAACCTTGCTACACTGATGGGCGGGATGTAAATTGCCAACAGCCACTCTGGAGAAGTGTACGGTGTGTCCTGAAACATCTAAAAAACACAGCTTAGAGAGCATAGGGCACTTCCACGCATGGGGGTATAAAGTGGGAAAATTAAAAATCAGAAAGACACAAGCACCCCAAAGTTTAGGGCTGCTCTGTTGACAAGGACCTCCACTTCATTCCACCTTAAATATCCCAGGAAAGCGAAAAATGGATAAAAAATTTGAGGTCCTTATGTACAATGGCATACCACTCAGCCATGAAATCAATGTCATAAGGCTAGTAGCAGCATGATGAGTGGATTTAGGTACGACGATTCTAAGTGAAATAAGTCACAAAGAAAAGGACACTTCTCATAAGGTGTCACTTATAGGGGGAATGTAAAAATCGTTACACTTGAACTGAATTACAAAGCAGAACAGAATCACACATGCAGAAAACACACTATGGCTGCTTAACGGGAAAGGTGAGGTGGGGTGATACATAAAACAAGAGTTTCAAATTATCTCAGATACCGTTCCATAAACCCAATATGTAATAGACAAGACCTACTCCTTGCTCAGAGAACTGGACTCAACACGCCCGATTCACCGCACAAGAATATATCTGACTAGTAATAATCTTAAAACCTATGTATTGATATCTCTCTGTTAGTGTGTCTAGTGGGTGTAAAGCAGCATAAACACAGCCGTGAAAAGCAGCTAAACCCCATTATAAAAATAAATTTCTTTTAAAAACCCATGAAACAAAGACAGTGAAAGAGAGAGAAATTCTTACACAATTCGTTCAGGGGCTGTGATGCAACCTGGATTGACCATATCTAGACCCACAGCTGGATGAGACATAAGGGTGGATACTCTTGGGGCTGAGAGGTTTGGTGAGGTTGGGTGAGCAAACGCAGAACCTTTAAAGTAATACTGCATGCTACCCATCGCATGGGTCCCAAATCTCCAGGTTCAAGGGCATCTTCCTACATCGAAAACATGCATGAGAAACCAAGAAGATGGTACACCGTGTGTTGGGGAAAGGTTTCTAAAATGCACCTCATTTCTCATCTCCTTGTGCTCGGGTTCGCCATTCCAGCCACTTTAGTAGCAATCTCCCTATTTGGAGCATCAGCATATTTAACCTCCTGTTCCGTACAGGTTGCAATTTGTCCTGAGGATGAACGGGAAGACGGGGAACCAATGAGAGACTAGCTCTTGGTGTTGGGACAGGCACAGGTCACTCTATTTTCCCATCAGGAAGAAGAATTAACCACAGGCTCAGCCTGCCCCCCGGAACCAGAACAGGGCCTGAAGCCATCCTGCGCTTTTGCGGCCACCTCCCAAAAAAGCGAGTTGTAAAATGGAGCTTCAGGGCACTGCAATTCACAATCCTACAGAGTTATAAATGATAACTCTCGTCCACAAATATATTGAGGGAAGGCAAAGACGAGGAATTGAAATCAAGGCAGAATTGCAGGAAACAGATTTCAGGAGGTAGATTCGAATCGCCTTTAAAGCACATGAAAAGCGCCAAAACGTTGACAATGATGCCATTGGCCAAAAAGGGCGTATGCCTTTTTTCCTGATTATATTCAGGAAAAAACGCATACGCCCTTTTTGGCCAACCAAGCAACCTGGAAAGGCAAATCAGCGCTACAAAGAAGTCTCGCTTCCCATTGGTCAAAAGGGCCATTCTGAAAAAAGTGTCAAAACCAGAAATGCAGGACAGGCCATGGAGAAATGGGAGCCTTGCTACACTGATGGGCGGGATGTAAATTGCCAACAGCCACTCTGGAGAAGGGTACGGTGTGTCCTGAACCATCTAAAACACACAGCCTAGAGAGCATAGGGCACTTCCACGCATGGGGGTATAAACTGGGAAAATTGAAAATCAGCAAGACACAAGCACCCCAACGTTTAGGGCTGCTCTGTTGACAAGGACTTCCACTTCATTCCACCTTAAATATCCCAGGAAAGAGAAAAATGGATAAAAAAGTTGTGGTCCTTATGTACGATGGAATATCACTCAGCCATGAAATCAATGTCATAAGGCTAGTAGCAGCATGATGAGTGGATTTAGGTACGACGATTCTAAGTGAAATAAGTCACACAGAAAAGGACACTTCTCATAAGGTGTCACTTATAGAGGGAATGTAAAAACCGTTACACTTGAACTGAATTACAAAACAGAACAGAGTGACACATGCAGAAAACACACTATGGCTGCTTAACGGGAAAGGGGAGGTGGGGAGATACATAAAACAAGAGTTTCAAATTAGATCAGATACCGCTCCATAAACCCAATATGTAACAGACAAGACCTACTCCTTGCTCAGAGAACTGGACTCAACACGCCCGATTCACCGCACAAGAATATATCTGACTAGTAATAATCTTAAAACCTATGTATTGATATCTCTCTATTAGTGTGTCAAGTGGGTGTAAAGCGGCATAAACACAGCCGTGAAAAGCAGCTAAACCCCATTATAAAAATAAATTACTTTTAAAAACCCATGAAACAAAGACAGGGAAAGAGAGAGAAATTCTAACACAATTCGTTCAGGGGCTTTGATGCAACCTGGATTGACCATATCTAGACCCACAGCTGGATGAGACATAAGGGTGGACACTCTTGGGGCTGAGAGGTTTGGTGAGGTTGGGTGAGCAAACACAGACCCTTTAAAGTAATACTGCGTGGTACCCATCGCATGGGTCCCAAATCTCCAGGTTCAAGGGCATCTTCCTACATCGAAAACATGCATGAGAAACCCAGAAGATGGTACACCGTGTGATGGGGAAAGGTTTCTAAAACGCACCTCATTTCTCATCTCCTTGTGCTCGGGTTTGCCATTCCAGCCACTTTACTAGCAATCTCCCTACTTGGAGCATCAGCACCTTTAACGTCCTGTTCTGTACAGGTTGCAATTTGTCTTGAGGATGAACGGGAAGACGGGGAACCAATGAGAGACTAGCTCTTGGTGTTGGGACAGGCACAGGTCACTCTATTTTCCCATCAGGAAGAAGAATTAACCACAGGCTCAGCCTGCCCCCCGGAACCAGAACAGGGCCTGAAGCCATCCTGCGCTTTTGCGGCCACCTCCCAAAAAAGCGAGTTGTAAAATGGAGCTTCAGGGCACTGCAATTCACAAACCTGCAGAGTTATAAATGATAACTCTCGTCCACAAATATATTGAGTGAAGGCAAAGAAGAGGATTTGAAGTCAAGGCAGAATTTCAGGAAACAGATTTTAGGAGGTAGATTCGAATCGCCTTTAAAGCACATGAAAAGCGACAAAACGTTGACAATAATGCCCTTGGCCAAAAAGGGCGTATGCGTTTTTTCCTGAATATATTCAGGAAAAAACGCATACGCCCTTTTTGGCCAACCAAGCAACCTGGAAAGGCAAATCAGCGCTACAAAGAAGTCTCGCTTCCCATCGGTCAAAAGGGCCATGCTGAAAAAAGTTTCAAAACCAGAAATGCAGGACAGGCCATAGAGAAATGGGAGCCTTGCTACACTGATGGGCGGGATGTAAATTGCCAACAGCCACTCTGGAGAAGGGTACGGTGTGTCCTGAAACAGCTAAAAACACAGCTTAGAGAGCATAGGGCACTTCCACGCATGGGGGTATAAAGTGGGAAAATTAAAAATCAGCAAGACACAAGCACCCCATAGTTTAGGGCTGCTCTTTTGACAAGGACCTCCACTTCATTCCACCTTAAATATCCCAGGAAAGCGAAAAATGGATAAAAAAGTTGTAGTCCTTATTTACAATGGAATATCACTCAGCCATGAAATCAATATCATAAGGCTAGTAGCAGCATGATGAGTGGATTTAGGTACGACAATTCTAAGTGAAATAAGTCACACAGAAAAGGACACTTCTCATAAGGTGTCACTTATAGAGGGAATGTAAAAACCGTTACACTTGAACTGAATTACAAAACAGAACAGAGTCACACATGCAGAAAACACACTATGGCTGCTTAACGGGAAAGCGAGGTGGGGTGATACATAAAGCAAGAGTTTCAAATTAGCTCAGATACCGTTCCATAAACCCAATATGTAATAGACAAGACCTACTCCTTGCTCAGAGAACTGGACTCAACACGCCCGATTCACCGCACAAGAATATATCTGAGTAGTAATAATCTTAAAACCTATGTATTGATATCTCTCTGTTAGTGTGTCTAGTGGGTGTAAAGCGGCATAAACACAGCCGTGAAAAGCAGCTAAACCCCATTATAAAAATAAATTTCTTTTAAAAACCCATGAAACAAAGACAGTGAAAGAGAGAGAAATTCTTACACAATTCGTTCAGGGGCTGTGATGCAACCTGGATTGACCATATCTAGACCCACAGCTGGATGAGACATAAGGGTGGACACTCTTGGGGCTGAGAGGTTTGGTGAGGTTGGGTGAGCAAACGCAGAACCTTTAAAGTAATACTGCGTGCTACCCATCGCAAGGGTCCCAAATCTCCAGGTTCAAGGGCATCTTCCTACATCGAAAACATGCATGAGAAACCAAGAAGATGGTACACCGTGTGTTGGGGAAAGGTTTCTAAAATGCACCTCATTTCTCATCTCCTTGTGCTCGGGTTCGCCATTCCAGCCACTTTAGTAGCAATCTCCCTACTTGGAGCATCAGCATCTTTAACCTCCTGTTCCGTACAGGTTGCAATTTGTCCTGAGGATGAACGGGAAGACGGGGAACCAATGAGAGACTAACTCTTGGTGTTGGGAGAGGCACAGGTCACTCTATTTTCCCATCAGGAAGAAGAATTAACCACAGGCTCAGCCTGCCCCCCAGAACCAGAACAGGGCCTGAAGCCATCCTGTGCTTTTGCGGCCACCTCCCAAAAAAGCGAGTTGTAAAATGGAGCTTCAGGGCACTGCAATTCACAATCCTACAGAGTTATAAATGATAACTCTCGTCCACAAATATATTGAGGGAAGGCAAAGACGAGGAATTGAAATCAAGGCAGAATTGCAGGAAACAGATTTCAGGAGGTAGATTCGAATCGCCTTTAAAGCACATGAAAAGCGCCAAAACGTTGACAATGATGCCCTTGCCCAAAAAGGGCGTATGCGTTTTTTCCTGAATATATTCAGGAAAAAACGCATACGCCCTTTTTGGCCAACCAAGCAACCTGGAAAGGCAAATCAGCGCTACAAAGAAGTCTCGCTTCCCATCAGTCAAAAGGGCCATGCTGAAAAAAGTGTCAAAACCAGAAATGCAGGACAGGCCATGGAGAAATGGGAGCCTTGCTACACTGATGGGCGGGATGTAAATTGCCAACAGCCACTCTGGAGAAGTGTACGGTGTGTTCTGAAACATCTAAAAAACACAGCTTAGAGAGCATTGGGCACTTCCACGCATGGGGGTATAAAGTGGGAAAATTAAAAATCAGAAAGACACAAGCACCCCAAAGTTTAGGGCTGCTCTGTTGACAAGGACCTCCACTTCATTCCACCTTAAATATCCCAGGATAGCGAAAAATGGATAAAAAATTTGAGGTCCTTATGTACAATGGCATACCACTCAGCCATGAAATCAATGTCATAAGGCTAGTAGCAGCATGATGAGTGGATTTAGGTACGACGATTCTAAGTGAAATAAGTCACAAAGAAAAGGACACTTCTCATAAGGTGTCACTTATAGGGGGAATGTAAAAATCGTTACACTTGAACTGAATTACAAAGCAGAACAGAATCACACATGCAGAAAACACACTATGGCTGCTTAACGGGAAAGGTGAGGTGGGGTGATACATAAAACAAGAGTTTCAAATTAGCTCAGATACCGTTCCATAAACCCAATATGTAATAGACAAGACCTACTCCTTGCTCAGAGAACTGGACTCAACACGCCCGATTCACCGCACAAGAATATATCTGACTAGTAATAATCTTAAAACCTATGTATTGATATCTCTCTGTTAGTGTGTCTAGTGGGTGTAAAGCAGCATAAACACAGCCGTGAAAAGCAGCTAAACCCCATTATAAAAATAAATTTCTTTTAAAAACCCATGAAACAAAGACAGTGAAAGAGAGAGAAATTCTTACACAATTCGTTCAGGGGCTGTGATGCAACCTGGATTGACCATATCTAGACCCACAGCTGGATGAGACATAAGGGTGGATACTCTTGGGGCTGAGAGGTTTGGTGAGGTTGGGTGAGCAAACGCAGAACCTTTAAAGTAATACTGCATGCTACCCATCGCATGGGTCCCAAATCTCCAGGTTCAAGGGCATCTTCCTACATCGAAAACATGCATGAGAAACCAAGAAGATGGTACACCGTGTGTTGGGGAAAGGTTTCTAAAATGCACCTCATTTCTCATCTCCTTGTGCTCGGGTTCGCCATTCCAGCCACTTTAGTAGCAATCTCCCTATTTGGAGCATCAGCATATTTAACCTTCTGTTCCGTACAGGTTGCAATTTGTCCTGAGGATGAACGGGAAGACGGGGAACCAATGAGAGACTAGCTCTTGGTGTTGGGACAGGCACAGGTCACTCTATTTTCCCATCAGGAAGAAGAATTAACCACAGGCTCAGCCTGCCCCCCGGAACCAGAACAGGGCCTGAAGCCATCCTGCGCTTTTGCGGCCACCTCCCAAAAAAGCGAGTTGTAAAATGGAGCTTCAGGGCACTGCAATTCACAATCCTACAGAGTTATAAATGATAACTCTCGTCCACAAATATATTGAGGGAAGGCAAAGACGAGGAATTGAAATCAAGGCAGAATTGCAGGAAACAGATTTCAGGAGGTAGATTCGAATCGCCTTTAAAGCACATGAAAAGCGCCAAAACGTTGACAATGATGCCATTGGCCAAAAAGGGCGTATGCCTTTTTTCCTGATTATATTCAGGAAAAAACGCATACGCTCTTTTTGGCCAACCAAGCAACCTGGAAAGGCAAATCAGCGCTACAAAGAAGTCTCGCTTCCCATTGGTCAAAAGGGCCATTCTGAAAAAAGTGTCAAAACCAGAAATGCAGGACAGGCCATGGAGAAATGGGAGCCTTGCTACACTGATGGGCGGGATGTAAATTGCCAACAGCCACTCTGGAGAAGGGTACGGTGTGTCCTGAACCATCTAAAACACACAGCCTAGAGAGCATAGGGCACTTCCACGCATGGGGGTATAAACTGGGAAAATTGAAAATCAGCAAGACACAAGCACCCCAACGTTTAGGGCTGCTCTGTTGACAAGGACTTCCACTTCATTCCACCTTAAATATCCCAGGAAAGAGAAAAATGGATAAAAAAGTTGTGGTCCTTATGTACGATGGAATATCACTCAGCCATGAAATCAATGTCATAAGGCTAGTAGCAGCATGATGAGTGGATTTAGGTACGACGATTCTAAGTGAAATAAGTCACACAGAAAAGGACACTTCTCATAAGGTGTCACTTATAGAGGGAATGTAAAAACCGTTACACTTGAACTGAATTACAAAACAGAACAGAGTGACACATGCAGAAAACACACTATGGCTGCTTAACGGGAAAGGGGAGGTGGGGAGATACATAAAACAAGAGTTTCAAATTAGATCAGATACCGCTCCATAAACCCAATATGTAACAGACAAGACCTACTCCTTGCTCAGAGAACTGGACTCAACACGCCCGATTCACCGCACAAGAATATATCTGACTAGTAATAATCTTAAAACCTATGTATTGATATCTCTCTATTAGTGTGTCAAGTGGGTGTAAAGCGGCATAAACACAGCCGTGAAAAGCAGCTAAACCCCATTATAAAAATAAATTACTTTTAAAAACCCATGAAACAAAGACAGGGAAAGAGAGAGAAATTCTAACACAATTCGTTCAGGGGCTTTGATGCAACCTGGATTGACCATATCTAGACCCACAGCTGGATGAGACATAAGGGTGGACACTCTTGGGGCTGAGAGGTTTGGTGAGGTTGGGTGAGCAAACACAGACCCTTTAAAGTAATACTGCGTGGTACCCATCGCATGGGTCCCAAATCTCCAGGTTCAAGGGCATCTTCCTACATCGAAAACATGCATGAGAAACCCAGAAGATGGTACACCATGTGATGGGGAAAGGTTTCTAAAACGCACCTCATTTCTCATCTCCTTGTGCTCGGGTTTGCCATTCCAGCCACTTTACTAGCAATCTCCCTACTTGGAGCATCAGCACCTTTAACCTCCTGTTCTGTACAGGTTGCAATTTGTCTTGAGGATGAACGGGAAGACGGGGAACCAATGAGAGACTAGCTCTTGGTGTTGGGACAGGCACAGGTCACTCTATTTTCCCATCAGGAAGAAGAATTAACCACAGGCTCAGCCTGCCCCCCGGAACCAGAACAGGGCCTGAAGCCATCCTGCGCTTTTGCGGCCACCTCCCAAAAAAGCGAGTTGTAAAATGGAGCTTCAGGGCACTGCAATTCACAAACCTGCAGAGTTATAAATGATAACTCTCGTCCACAAATATATTGAGTGAAGGCAAAGAAGAGGATTTGAAGTCAAGGCAGAATTTCAGGAAACAGAATTTAGGAGGTAGATTCGAATCGCCTTTAAAGCACATGAAAAGCGACAAAACGTTGACAATAATGCCCTTGGCCAAAAAGGGCGTATGCGTTTTTTCCTGAATATATTCAGGAAAAAACGCATACGCCCTTTTTGGCCAACCAAGCAACCTGGAAAGGCAAATCAGCGCTACAAAGAAGTCTCGCTTCCCATCGGTCAAAAGGGCCATGCTGAAAAAAGTTTCAAAACCAGAAATGCAGGACAGGCCATAGAGAAATGGGAGCCTTGCTACACTGATGGGCGGGATGTAAATTGCCAACAGCCACTCTGGAGAAGGGTACGGTGTGTCCTGAAACAGCTAAAAACACAGCTTAGAGAGCATAGGGCACTTCCACGAATGGGGGTATAAAGTGGGAAAATTAAAAATCAGCAAGACACAAGCACCCCATAGTTTAGGGCTGCTCTTTTGACAAGGACCTCCACTTCATTCCACCTTAAATATCCCAGGAAAGCGAAAAATGGATAAAAAAGTTGTAGTCCTTATTTACAATGGAATATCACTCAGCCATGAAATCAATATCATAAGGCTAGTAGCAGCATGATGAGTGGATTTAGGTACGACAATTCTAAGTGAAATAAGTCACACAGAAAAGGACACTTCTCATAAGGTGTCACTTATAGAGGGAATGTAAAAACCGTTACACTTGAACTGAATTACAAAACAGAACAGAGTCACACATGCAGAAAACACACTATGGCTGCTTAACGGGAAAGCGAGGTGGGGTGATACATAAAGCAAGAGTTTCAAATTAGCTCAGATACCGTTCCATAAACCCAATATGTAATAGACAAGACCTACTCCTTGCTCAGAGAACTGGACTCAACACGCCCGATTCACCGCACAAGAATATATCTGACTAGTAATAATCTTAAAACCTATGTATTGATATCTCTCTGTTAGTGTGTCTAGTGGGTGTAAAGCGGCATAAACACAGCCGTGAAAAGCAGCTAAACCCCATTATAAAAATAAATTTCTTTTAAAAGCCCATGAAACAAAGACAGTGAAAGAGAGAGAAATTCTTACACAATTCGTTCAGGGGCTGTGATGCAACCTGGATTGACCATATCTAGACCCACAGCTGGATGAGACATAAGGGTGGACACTCTTGGGGCTGAGAGGTTTGGTGAGGTTGGGTGAGCAAACGCAGACCCTTTAAAGTAATACTGCGTGCTACCCATCGCATGGGTCCCAAATCTCCAGGTTCAAGGGCATCTTCCTACATCGAAAACATGCATGAGAAACCAAGAAGATGGTACACCGTGTGATGGGGAAAGGTTTCTAAAATGCACCTCATTTCTCATCTCCTTGTGCTCGGGTTCGCCATTCCAGCCACTTTAGTAGCAATCTCCCTACTTGGAGCATCAGCACCTTTAACCTCCTGTTCCGTACAGGTTGCAATTTGTCCTGAGGATGAACGGGAAGACGGGGAACCAATGAGAGATTAGCTCTTGGTGTTGGGACAGGCACAGGTCACTCTATTTTCCCATCAGGAAGAAGAATTAACCACAGGCTCAGCCTGCCCCCCGGAACCAGAACAGGGCCTGAAGCCATCCTGCGCTTTTGCGGCCACCTCCCAAAAAAGCGAGTTGTAAAATGGAGCTTCAGGGCACTGCAATTCACAATCCTACAGAGTTATAAATGATAACTCTCGTCCACAAATATATTGAGGGAAGGCAAAGACGAGGAATTGAAATCAAGGCAGAATTGCAGGAAACAGATTTCAGGAGGTAGATTCGAATCGCCTTTAAAGCACATGAAAAGCGCCAAAACGTTGACAATGATGCCCTTGTCCAAAAAGGGCGTATGCGTTGTATCCTGAATATATTCAGGAAAAAACGCATACGCCCTTTTTGGCCAACCAAGCAACCTGGAAAGGCAAATCAGCGCTACAAAGAAGTCTCGCTTCCCATCAGTCAAAAGGGCCATGCTGAAAAAAGTGTCAAAACCAGAAATGCAGGACAGGCCATGGAGAAATGGGAACCTTGCTACACTGATGGGCGGGATGTAAATTGCCAACAGCCACTCTGGAGAAGTGTACGGTGTGTCCTGAAACATCTAAAAAACACAGCTTAGAGAGCATAGGGCACTTCCACGCATGGGGGTATAAAGTGGGAAAATTAAAAATCAGAAAGACACAAGCACCCCAAAGTTTAGGGCTGCTCTGTTGACAAGGACCTCCACTTCATTCCACCTTAAATATCCCAGGAAAGCGAAAAATGGATAAAAAATTTGAGGTCCTTATGTACAATGGCATACCACTCAGCCATGAAATCAATGTCATAAGGCTAGTAGCAGCATGATGAGTGGATTTAGGTACGACGATTCTAAGTGAAATAAGTCACACAGAAAAGGACACTTCTCATAAGGTGTCACTTATAGAGGGAATGTAAAAACCGTTACACTTGAACTGAATTACAAAACAGAACAGAGTCACACATGCAGAAAACACACTATGGCTGCTTAACGGGAAAGCGAGGTGGGGTGATACATAAAGCAAGAGTTTCAAATTAGCTCAGATACCGTTCCATAAACCCAATATGTAATAGATAAGACCTACTCCTTGCTCAGAGAACTGGACTCAACACGCCCGATTCACCGCACAAGAATATATCTGACTAGTAATAATCTTAAAACCTATGTATTGATATCTCTCTGTTAGTGTGTCTAGTGGGTGTAAAGCAGCATAAACACAGCCGTGAAAAGCAGCTAAACCCCATTATAGAAATAAATTACTTTTAAAAACCCATGAAACAAAGACAGGGAAAGAGAGAGAAATTCTAACACAATTCGTTCAGGGGCTTTGATGCAACCTGGATTGACCATATCTAGACCCACAGCTGGATGAGACATAAGGGTGGACACTCTTGGGGCTGAGAGGTTTGGTGAGGTTGGGTGAGCAAACACAGACCCTTTAAAGTAATACTGCGTGGTACCCATCGCATGGGTCCCAAATCTCCAGGTTCAAGGGCATCTTCCTACATCGAAAACATGCATGAGAAACCCAGAAGATGGTACACCGTGTGATGGGGAAAGGTTTCTAAAACGCACCTCATTTCTCATCTCCTTGTGCTCGGGTTTGCCATTCCAGCCACTTTACTAGCAATCTCCCTACTTGGAGCATCAGCACCTTTAACCTCCTGTTCTGTACAGGTTGCAATTTGTCTTGAGGATGAACGGGAAGACGGGGAACCAATGAGAGACTAGCTCTTGGTGTTGGGACAGGCACAGGTCACTCTATTTTCCCATCAGGAAGAAGAATTAACCACAGGCTCAGCCTGCCCCCCGGAACCAGAACAGGGCCTGAAGCCATCCTGCGCTTTTGCGGCCACCTCCCAAAAAAGCGAGTTGTAAAATGGAGCTTCAGGGCACTGCAATTCACAAACCTGCAGAGTTATAAATGATAACTCTCGTCCACAAATATATTGAGTGAAGGCAAAGAAGAGGATTTGAAGTCAAGGCAGAATTTCAGGAAACAGATTTTAGGAGGTAGATTCGAATCGCCTTTAAAGCACATGAAAAGCGACAAAACGTTGACAATAATGCCCTTGGCCAAAAAGGGCGTATGCGTTTTTTCCTGAATATATTCAGGAAAAAACGCATACGCCCTTTTTGGCCAACCAAGCAACCTGGAAAGGCAAATCAGCGCTACAAAGAAGTCTCGCTTCCCATCGGTCAAAAGGGCCATGCTGAAAAAAGTTTCAAAACCAGAAATGCAGGACAGGCCATAGAGAAATGGGAGCCTTGCTACACTGATGGGCGGGATGTAAATTGCCAACAGCCACTCTGGAGAAGGGTACGGTGTGTCCTGAAACAGCTAAAAACACAGCTTAGAGAGCATAGGGCACTTCCACGAATGGGGGTATAAAGTGGGAAAATTAAAAATCAGCAAGACTCAAGCACCCCATAGTTTAGGGCTGCTCTTTTGACAAGGACCTCCACTTCATTCCACCTTAAATATCCCAGGAAAGCGAAAAATGGATAAAAAAGTTGTAGTCCTTATTTACAATGGAATATCACTCAGCCATGAAATCAATATCATAAGGCTAGTAGCAGCATGATGAGTGGATTTAGGTACGACAATTCTAAGTGAAATAAGTCACACAGAAAAGGACACTTCTCATAAGGTGTCACTTATAGAGGGAATGTAAAAACCGTTACACTTGAACTGAATTACAAAACAGAACAGAGTCACACATGCAGAAAACACACTATGGCTGCTTAACGGGAAAGCGAGGTGGGGTGATACATAAAGCAAGAGTTTCAAATTAGCTCAGATACCGTTCCATAAACCCAATATGTAATAGACAAGACCTACTCCTTGCTCAGAGAACTGGACTCAACACGCCCGATTCACCGCACAAGAATATATCTGACTAGTAATAATCTTAAAACCTATGTATTGATATCTCTCTGTTAGTGTGTCTAGTGGGTGTAAAGCGGCATAAACACAGCCGTGAAAAGCAGCTAAACCCCATTATAAAAATAAATTTCTTTTAAAAACCCATGAAACAAAGACAGTGAAAGAGAGAGAAATTCTTACACAATTCGTTCAGGGGCTGTGATGCAACCTGGATTGACCATATCTAGACCCACAGCTGGATGAGACATAAGGGTGGACACTCTTGGGGCTGAGAGGTTTGGTGAGGTTGGGTGAGCAAACGCAGACCCTTTAAAGTAATACTGCGTGCTACCCATCGCATGGGTCCCAAATCTCCAGGTTCAAGGGCATCTTCCTACATCGAAAACATGCATGAGAAACCAAGAAGATGGTACACCGTGTGATGGGGGAAGGTTTCTAAAATGCACCTCATTTCTCATCTCCTTGTGCTCGGGTTCGCCATTCCAGCCACTTTAGTAGCAATCTCCCTACTTGGAGCATCAGCACCTTTAACCTCCTGTTCCGTACAGGTTGCAATTTGTCCTGAGGATGAACGGGAAGACGGGGAACCAATGAGAGATTAGCTCTTGGTGTTGGGACAGGCACAGGTCACTCTATTTTCCCATCAGGAAGAAGAATTAACCACAGGCTCAGCCTGCCCCCCGGAACCAGAACAGGGCCTGAAGCCATCCTGCGCTTTTGCGGCCACCTCCCAAAAAAGCGAGTTGTAAAATGGAGCTTCAGGGCACTGCAATTCACAATCCTACAGAGTTATAAATGATAACTCTCGTCCACAAATATATTGAGGGAAGGCAAAGACGAGGAATTGAAATCAAGGCAGAATTGCAGGAAACAGATTTCAGGAGGTAGATTCGAATCGCCTTTAAAGCACATGAAAAGCGCCAAAACGTTGACAATGATGCCCTTGTCCAAAAAGGGCGTATGCGTTGTATCCTGAATATATTCAGGAAAAAACGCATACGCCCTTTTTGGCCAACCAAGCAACCTGGAAAGGCAAATCAGCGCTACAAAGAAGTCTCGCTTCCCATCAGTCAAAAGGGCCATGCTGAAAAAAGTGTCAAAACCAGAAATGCAGGACAGGCCATGGAGAAATGGGAACCTTGCTACACTGATGGGCGGGATGTAAATTGCCAACAGCCACTCTGGAGAAGTGTACGGTGTGTCCTGAAACATCTAAAAAACACAGCTTAGAGAGCATAGGGCACTTCCACGCATGGGGGTATAAAGTGGGAAAATTAAAAATCAGAAAGACACAAGCACCCCAAAGTTTAGGGCTGCTCTGTTGACAAGGACCTCCACTTCATTCCACCTTAAATATCCCAGGAAAGCGAAAAATGGATAAAAAATTTGAGGTCCTTATGTACAATGGCATACCACTCAGCCATGAAATCAATGTCATAAGGCTAGTAGCAGCATGATGAGTGGATTTAGGTACGACGATTCTAAGTGAAATAAGTCACACAGAAAAGGACACTTCTCATAAGGTGTCACTTATAGAGGGAATGTAAAAACCGTTACACTTGAACTGAATTACAAAACAGAACAGAGTCACACATGCAGAAAACACACTATGGCTGCTTAACGGGAAAGCGAGGTGGGGTGATACATAAAGCAAGAGTTTCAAATTAGCTCAGATACCGTTCCATAAACCCAATATGTAATAGATAAGACCTACTCCTTGCTCAGAGAACTGGACTCAACACGCCCGATTCACCGCACAAGAATATATCTGACTAGTAATAATCTTAAAACCTATGTATTGATATCTCTCTGTTAGTGTGTCTAGTGGGTGTAAAGCAGCATAAACACAGCCGTGAAAAGCAGCTAAACCCCATTATAAAAATAAATTTCTTTTAAAAACCCATGAAACAAAGACAGTGAAAGAGAGAGAAATTCTTACACAATTCGTTCAGGGGCTGTGATGCAACCTGGATTGACCATATCTAGACACACAGCTGGATGAGACATAAGGGTGGATACTCTTGGGGCTGAGAGGTTTGGTGAGGTTGGGTGAGCAAACGCAGAACCTTTAAAGTAATACTGCGTGCTACCCATCGCATGGGTCCCAAATCTCCAGGTTCAAGGGCATCTTCCTACATCGAAAACATGCATGAGAAACCAAGAAGATGGTACACCGTGTGTTGGGGAAAGGTTTCTAAAATGCACCTCATTTCTCATCTCCTTGTGCTCGGGTTCGCCATTCCAGCCACTTTAGTAGCAATCTCCCTACTTGGAGCATCAGCATCTTTAACCTCCTGTTCCGTACAGGTTGCAATTTGTCCTGAGGATGAACGGGAAGACGGGGAACCAATGAGAGACTAGCTCTTGGTGTTGGGAGAGGCACAGGTCACTCTATTTTCCCATCAGGAAGAAGAATTAACCACAGGCTCAGCCTGCCCCCCAGAACCAGAACAGGGCCTGAAGCCATCCTGTGCTTTTGCGGCCACCTCCCAAAAAAGCGAGTTGTAAAATGGAGCTTCAGGGCACTGCAATTCACAATCCTACAGAGTTATAAATGATAACTCTTGTCCACAAATATATTGAGGGAAGGCAAAGACGAGGAATTGAAATCAAGGCAGAATTGCAGGAAACAGATTTCAGGAGGTAGATTCGAATCGCCTTTAAAGCACATGAAAAGCGCCAAAACGTTGACAATGATGCCCTTGGCCAAAAAGGGCGTATGCGTTTTTTCCTGAATATATTCAGGAAAAAACGCATACGCCCTTTTTGGCCAACCAAGCAACCTGGAAAGGCAAATCAGCGCTACAAAGAAGTCTCGCTTCCCATCAGTCAAAAGGGCCATGCTGAAAAAAGTGTCAAAACCAGAAATGCAGGACAGGCCATGGAGAAATGGGAGCCTTGCTACACTGATGGGCGGGATGTAAATTGCCAACAGCCACTCTGGAGAAGTGTACGGTGTGTCCTGAAACATCTAAAAAACACAGCTTAGAGAGCATAGGGCACTTCCACGCATGGGGGTATAAAGTGGGAAAATTAAAAATCAGAAAGACACAAGCACCCCAAAGTTTAGGGCTGCTCTGTTGACAAGGACCTCCACTTCATTCCACCTTAAATATCCCAGGAAAGCGAAAAATGGATAAAAAATTTGAGGTCCTTATGTACAATGGCATACCACTCAGCCATGAAATCAATGTCATAAGGCTAGTAGCAGCATGATGAGTGGATTTAGGTACGACGATTCTAAGTGAAATAAGTCACAAAGAAAAGGACACTTCTCATAAGGTGTCACTTATAGGGGGAATGTAAAAATCGTTACACTTGAACTGAATTACAAAGCAGAACAGAATCACACATGCAGAAAACACACTATGGCTGCTTAACGGGAAAGGTGAGGTGGGGTGATACATAAAACAAGAGTTTCAAATTAGCTCAGATACCGTTCCATAAACCCAATATGTAATAGACAAGACCTACTCCTTGCTCAGAGAACTGGACTCAACACGCCCGATTCACCGCACAAGAATATATCTGACTAGTAATAATCTTAAAACCTATGTATTGATATCTCTCTGTTAGTGTGTCTAGTGGGTGTAAAGCAGCATAAACACAGCCGTGAAAAGCAGCTAAACCCCATTATAAAAATAAATTTCTTTTAAAAACCCATGAAACAAAGACAGTGAAAGAGAGAGAAATTCTTACACAATTCGTTCAGGGGCTGTGATGCAACCTGGATTGACCATATCTAGACCCACAGCTGGATGAGACATAAGGGTGGACACTCTTGGGGCTGAGAGGTTTGGTGAGGTTGGGTGAGCAAACGCAGACCCTTTAAAGTAATACTGCGTGCTACCCATCGCATGGGTCCCAAATCTCCAGGTTCAAGGGCATCTTCCTACATCGAAAACATGCATGAGAAACCAAGAAGATGGTACACCGTGTGATGGGGAAAGGTTTCTAAAATGCACCTCATTTCTCATCTCCTTGTGCTCGGGTTCGCCATTCCAGCCACTTTAGTAGCAATCTCCCTATTTGGAGCATCAGCATATTTAACCTCCTGTTCCGTACAGGTTGCAATTTGTCCTGAGGATGAACGGGAAGACGGGGAACCAATGAGAGACTAGCTCTTGGTGTTGGGACAGGCACAGGTCACTCTATTTTCCCATCAGGAAGAAGAATTAACCACAGGCTCAGCCTGCCCCCCGGAACCAGAACAGGGCCTGAAGCCATCCTGCGCTTTTGCGGCCACCTCCCAAAAAAGCGAGTTGTAAAATGGAGCTTCAGGGCACTGCAATTCACAAACCTGCAGAGTTATAAATGATAACTCTCGTCCACAAATATATTGAGTGAAGGCAAAGAAGAGGATTTGAAGTCAAGGCAGAATTTCAGGAAACAGATTTTAGGAGGTAGATTCGAATCGCCTTTAAAGCACATGAAAAGCGACAAAACGTTGACAATAATGCCCTTGGCCAAAAAGGGCGTATGCGTTTTTTCCTGAATATATTCAGGAAAAAACGCATACGCCCTTTTTGGCCAACCAAGCAACCTGGAAAGGCAAATCAGCGCTACAAAGAAGTCTCGCTTCCCATCGGTCAAAAGGGCCATGCTGAAAAAAGTTTCAAAACCAGAAATGCAGGACAGGCCATAGAGAAATGGGAGCCTTGCTACACTGATGGGCGGGATGTAAATTGCCAACAGCCACTCTGGAGAAGGGTACGGTGTGTCCTGAAACAGCTAAAAACACAGCTTAGAGAGCATAGGGCACTTCCACGCATGGGGGTATAAAGTGGGAAAATTAAAAATCAGCAAGACACAAGCACCCCATAGTTTAGGGCTGCTCTTTTGACAAGGACCTCCACTTCATTCCACCTTAAATATCCCAGGAAAGCGAAAAATGGATAAAAAAGTTGTAGTCCTTATTTACAATGGAATTTCACTCAGCCATGAAATCAATATCATAAGGCTAGTAGCAGCATGATGAGTGGATTTAGGTACGACAATTCTAAGTGAAATAAGTCACACAGAAAAGGACACTTCTCATAAGGTGTCACTTATAGAGGGAATGTAAAAACCGTTACACTTGAACTGAATTACAAAACAGAACAGAGTCACACATGCAGAAAACACACTATGGCTGCTTAACAGGAAAGGTGAGGTGGGGTGATACATAAAACAAGAGTTTCAAATTAGCTCAGATACCGTTCCATAAACCCAATATGTTATAGACAAAACCTACTCCTTGCTCAGAGAACTGGACTGAACACGCCTGATTCACCGCACAAGAATATATCTGACTAGTAATAATCTTAAAACCTATGAATTGATATCTCTCTGTTAGTGTGTCAAGTGGGTGTAAAGCGGCATAAACACAGCCGTGATAAGCAGCTAAAGCCCATTATAAAAATAAATTACTTTTAAAAACCCATGAAACAAAGACAGTGAAAGAGAGAGAAATTCTTACACAATTCGTTCAGGGGCTGTGATGCAACCTGGATTGACCATATCTAGACCCACAGCTGGATGAGACATAAGGGTGGACTCTCTTGGGGCTGAGAGGTTTGGTGAGGGTGGGTGAGCAAACGCAGACCCTTTAAAGTAATACTGCATGCAACCCATCGCATGGGTCCCAAATCTCCAGGTTCAAGGGCATCTTCCTACATCGAAAACATGCATGAGAAACCAAGAAGATGGTACACCGTGTGTTGGGGAAAGGTTTCTAAAATGCACCTCATTTCTCATCTCCTTGTGCTCGGGTTCGCCATTCCAGCCACTTTAGTAGCAATCTCCCTATTTGGAGCATCAGCATATTTAACCTCCTGTTCCGTACAGGTTGCAATTTGTCCTGAGGATGAACGGGAAGACGGGGAACCAATGAGAGACTAGCTCTTGGTGTTGGGACAGGCACAGGTCACTCTATTTTCCCATCAGGAAGAAGAATTAACCACAGGCTCCGCCTGCCCCCCGGAACCAGAACAGGGCCTGAAGCCATCCTGCGCTTTTGCGGCCACCTCCCAAAAAAGCGAGTTGTAAAATGGAGCTTCAGGGCACTGCAATTCACAATCCTACAGAGTTATAAATGATAACTCTCGTCCACAAATATATTGAGGGAAGGCAAAGACGAGGAATTGAAATCAAGGCAGAATTGCAGGAAACAGATTTCAGGAGGTAGATTCGAATCGCCTTTAAAGCACATGAAAAGCACCACAACGTTGACAATGATGCCCTTGTCCAAAAAGGGCGTATGCGTTGTATCCTGAATATATTCAGGAAAAAACGCATACGCCCTTTTTGGCCAACCAAGCAACCTGGAAAGGCAAATCAGCGCTACAAAGAAGTCTCGCTTCCCATCAGTCAAAAGGGCCATGCTGAAAAAAGTGTCAAAACCAGAAATGCAGGACAGGCCATGGAGAAATGGGAACCTTGCTACACTGATGGGCGGGATGTAAATTGCCAACAGCCACTCTGGAGAAGTGTACGGTGTGTCCTGAAACATCTAAAAAACACAGCTTAGAGAGCATAGGGCACTTCCACGCATGGGGGTATAAAGTGGGAAAATTAAAAATCAGAAAGACACAAGCACCCCAAAGTTTAGGGCTGCTCTGTTGACAAGGACCTCCACTTCATTCCACCTTAAATATCCCAGGAAAGCGAAAAATGGATAAAAAATTTGAGGTCCTTATGTACAATGGCATACCACTCAGCCATGAAATCAATGTCATAAGGCTAGTAGCAGCATGATGAGTGGATTTAGGTACGACGATTCTAAGTGAAATAAGTCACACAGAAAAGGACACTTCTCATAAGGTGTCACTTATAGAGGGAATGTAAAAACCGTTACACTTGAACTGAATTACAAAACAGAACAGAGTCACACATGCAGAAAACACACTATGGCTGCTTAACGGGAAAGCGAGGTGGGGTGATACATAAAGCAAGAGTTTCAAATTAGCTCAGATACCGTTCCATAAACCCAATATGTAATAGATAAGACCTACTCCTTGCTCAGAGAACTGGACTCAACACGCCCGATTCACCGCACAAGAATATATCTGACTAGTAATAATCTTAAAACCTATGTATTGATATCTCTCTGTTAGTGTGTCTAGTGGGTGTAAAGCAGCATAAACACAGCCGTGAAAAGCAGCTAAACCCCATTATAAAAATAAATTTCTTTTAAAAACCCATGAAACAAAGACAGTGAAAGAGAGAGAAATTCTTACACAATTCGTTCAGGGGCTGTGATGCAACCTGGATTGACCATATCTAGACCCACAGCTGGATGAGACATAAGGGTGGATACTCTTGGGGCTGAGAGGTTTGGTGAGGTTGGGTGAGCAAACGCAGAACCTTTAAAGTAATACTGCGTGCTACCCATCGCAAGGGTCCCAAATCTCCAGGTTCAAGGGCATCTTCCTACATCGAAAACATGCATGAGAAACCAAGAAGATGGTACACCGTGTGTTGGGGAAAGGTTTCTAAAATGCACCTCATTTCTCATCTCCTTGTGCTCGGGTTCGCCATTCCAGCCACTTTAGTAGCAATCTCCCTACTTGGAGCATCAGCATCTTTAACCTCCTGTTCCGTACAGGTTGCAATTTGTCCTGAGGATGAACGGGAAGACGGGGAACCAATGAGAGACTAACTCTTGGTGTTGGGAGAGGCACAGGTCACTCTATTTTCCCATCAGGAAGAAGAATTAACCACAGGCTCAGCCTGCCCCCCAGAACCAGAACAGGGCCTGAAGCCATCCTGTGCTTTTGCGGCCACCTCCCAAAAAAGCGAGTTGTAAAATGGAGCTTCAGGGCACTGCAATTCACAATCCTACAGAGTTATAAATGATAACTCTCGTCCACAAATATATTGAGGGAAGGCAAAGACGAGGAATTGAAATCAAGGCAGAATTGCAGGAAACAGATTTCAGGAGGTAGATTCGAATCGCCTTTAAAGCACATGAAAAGCGCCAAAACGTTGACAATGATGCCCTTGCCCAAAAAGGGCGTATGCGTTTTTTCCTGAATATATTCAGGAAAAAACGCATACGCCCTTTTTGGCCAACCAAGCAACCTGGAAAGGCAAATCAGCGCTACAAAGAAGTCTCGCTTCCCATCAGTCAAAAGGGCCATGCTGAAAAAAGTGTCAAAACCAGAAATGCAGGACAGGCCATGGAGAAATGGGAGCCTTGCTACACTGATGGGCGGGATGTAAATTGCCAACAGCCACTCTGGAGAAGTGTACGGTGTGTTCTGAAACATCTAAAAAACACAGCTTAGAGAGCATTGGGCACTTCCACGCATGGGGGTATAAAGTGGGAAAATTAAAAATCAGAAAGACACAAGCACCCCAAAGTTTAGGGCTGCTCTGTTGACAAGGACCTCCACTTCATTCCACCTTAAATATCCCAGGATAGCGAAAAATGGATAAAAAATTTGAGGTCCTTATGTACAATGGCATACCACTCAGCCATGAAATCAATGTCATAAGGCTAGTAGCAGCATGATGAGTGGATTTAGGTACGACGATTCTAAGTGAAATAAGTCACAAAGAAAAGGACACTTCTCATAAGGTGTCACTTATAGGGGGAATGTAAAAATCGTTACACTTGAACTGAATTACAAAGCAGAACAGAATCACACATGCAGAAAACACACTATGGCTGCTTAACGGGAAAGGTGAGGTGGGGTGATACATAAAACAAGAGTTTCAAATTAGCTCAGATACCGTTCCATAAACCCAATATGTAATAGACAAGACCTACTCCTTGCTCAGAGAACTGGACTCAACACGCCCGATTCACCGCACAAGAATATATCTGACTAGTAATAATCTTAAAACCTATGTATTGATATCTCTCTGTTAGTGTGTCTAGTGGGTGTAAAGCAGCATAAACACAGCCGTGAAAAGCAGCTAAACCCCATTATAAAAATAAATTTCTTTTAAAAACCCATGAAACAAAGACAGTGAAAGAGAGAGAAATTCTTACACAATTCGTTCAGGGGCTGTGATGCAACCTGGATTGACCATATCTAGACCCACAGCTGGATGAGACATAAGGGTGGATACTCTTGGGGCTGAGAGGTTTGGTGAGGTTGGGTGAGCAAACGCAGAACCTTTAAAGTAATACTGCATGCTACCCATCGCATGGGTCCCAAATCTCCAGGTTCAAGGGCATCTTCCTACATCGAAAACATGCATGAGAAACCAAGAAGATGGTACACCGTGTGTTGGGGAAAGGTTTCTAAAATGCACCTCATTTCTCATCTCCTTGTGCTCGGGTTCGCCATTCCAGCCACTTTAGTAGCAATCTCCCTATTTGGAGCATCAGCATATTTAACCTCCTGTTCCGTACAGGTTGCAATTTGTCCTGAGGATGAACGGGAAGACGGGGAACCAATGAGAGACTAGCTCTTGGTGTTGGGACAGGCACAGGTCACTCTATTTTCCCATCAGGAAGAAGAATTAACCACAGGCTCAGCCTGCCCCCCGGAACCAGAACAGGGCCTGAAGCCATCCTGCGCTTTTGCGGCCACCTCCCAAAAAAGCGAGTTGTAAAATGGAGCTTCAGGGCACTGCAATTCACAATCCTACAGAGTTATAAATGATAACTCTCGTCCACAAATATATTGAGGGAAGGCAAAGACGAGGAATTGAAATCAAGGCAGAATTGCAGGAAACAGATTTCAGGAGGTAGATTCGAATCGCCTTTAAAGCACATGAAAAGCGCCAAAACGTTGACAATGATGCCATTGGCCAAAAAGGGCGTATGCCTTTTTTCCTGATTATATTCAGGAAAAAACGCATACGCCCTTTTTGGCCAACCAAGCAACCTGGAAAGGCAAATCAGCGCTACAAAGAAGTCTCGCTTCCCATTGGTCAAAAGGGCCATTCTGAAAAAAGTGTCAAAACCAGAAATGCAGGACAGGCCATGGAGAAATGGGAGCCTTGCTACACTGATGGGCGGGATGTAAATTGCCAACAGCCACTCTGGAGAAGGGTACGGTGTGTCCTGAACCATCTAAAACACACAGCCTAGAGAGCATAGGGCACTTCCACGCATGGGGGTATAAACTGGGAAAATTGAAAATCAGCAAGACACAAGCACCCCAACGTTTAGGGCTGCTCTGTTGACAAGGACTTCCACTTCATTCCACCTTAAATATCCCAGGAAAGAGAAAAATGGATAAAAAAGTTGTGGTCCTTATGTACGATGGAATATCACTCAGCCATGAAATCAATGTCATAAGGCTAGTAGCAGCATGATGAGTGGATTTAGGTACGACGATTCTATGTGAAATAAGTCACACAGAAAAGGACATTTCTCATAAGGTGTCACTTATAGAGGGAATGTAAAAACCGTTACACTTGAACTGAATTACAAAACAGAACAGAGTCACACATGCAGAAAACACACTATGGCTGCTTAACGGGAAAGGGGAGGTGGGGAGATACATAAAACAAGAGTTTCAAATTAGATCAGATACCGTTCCATAAACCCAATATGTAACAGACAAGACCTACTCCTTGCTCAGAGAACTGGACTCAACACGCCCGATTCACCGCACAAGAATATATCTGACTAGTAATAATCTTAAAACCTATGTATTGATATCTCTCTATTAGTGTGTCAAGTGGGTGTAAAGCAGCATAAACACAGCCGTGAAAAGCAGCTAAACCCCATTATAAAAATAAATTACTTTTAAAAACCCATGAAACAAAGACAGGGAAAGAGAGAGAAATTCTTACACAATTCGTTCAGGGGCTTTGATGCAACCTGGATTGACCATATCTAGACCCACAGCTGGATGAGACATAAGGGTGGTCACTCTTGGGGCTGAGAGGTTTGGTGAGGTTGGGTGAGCAAACACAGACCCTTTAAAGTAATACTGCGTGGTACCCATCGCATGGGTCCCAAATCTCCAGGTTCAAGGGCATCTTCCTACATCGAAAACATGCATGAGAAACCCAGAAGATGGTACACCGTGTGATGGGGAAAGGTTTCTAAAACGCACCTCATTTCTCATCTCCTTGTGCTCGGGTTTGCCATTCCAGCCACTTTACTAGCAATCTCCCTACTTGGAGCATCAGCACCTTTAACCTCCTGTTCTGTACAGGTTGCAATTTGTCCTGAGGATGAACGGGAAGACGGGGAACCAATGAGAGACTAGCTCTTGGTGTTGGGACAGGCCCAGGTCACTCTATTTTCCCATCAGGAAGAAGAATTAACCACAGGCTCTGCCTTCCCCCCGGAACCAGAACAGGGCCTGAAGCCATCCTGCGATTTTGCGGCCACCTCCCAAAAAAGCGAGTTGTAAAATGGAGCTTCAGGGCACTGCAATTCACAAACCTGCAGAGTTATAAATGATAACTCTCGTCCACAAATATATTGAGTGAAGGCAAAGAAGAGGATTTGAAGTCAAGGCAGAATTTCAGGAAACAGATTTTAGGAGGTAGATTCGAATAGCCTTTAAAGCACATGAAAAGCGCCAAAACGTTGACAATGATGCCCTTGGCCAAAAAGGGCGTATGCGTTTTTTCCTGAATATATTCAGGAAAAAACGCATACGCCCTTTTTGGCCAACCAAGCAACCTGGAAAGGCAAATCAGCGCTACAAAGAAGTCTCGCTTATCATCGGTCAAAAGGGCCATGCTGAAAAAAGTTTCAAATCCAGAAATGCAGGACAGGCCATAGAGAAATGGGAGCCTTGCTACACTGATGGGTGGGATGTAAATTGCCAACAGCCACTCTGGAGAAGGGTACGGTGTGTCCTGAAACAGCTAAAAACACAGCTTAGAGAGCATAGGGCACTTCCACGCATGGGGGTATAAAGTGGGAAAATTAAAAATCAGCAAGACACAAGCACCCCAAAGTTTAGGGCTGCTCTGTTGACAAGGACCTCCACTTCATTCCACCTTAAATATCCCAGGAAAGCGAAAAATGGATAAAAAAGTTGTAGACCTTATGTACAATGGAATATCACTCAGCCATGAAATCAATATCATAAGGCTAGTAGCAGCATGATGAGTGGATTTAGGTACGACGATTCTAAGTGAAATAAGTCACACAGAAAAGGACACTTCTCATAAGGTGTCACTTATAGAGGGAATGTAAAAACCGTTACACTTGAACTGAGTTACAAAACAGAACAGAGTCACACATGCAGAAAACACACTATGCCTGCTTAACGGGAAAGCGCGGTGGGGTGATACATAAAGCAAGAGTTTCAAATTAGCTCAGATACCGTTCCATAAACCCAATATGTAATAGACAAGACCTACTCCTTGCTCAGAAAACTGGACTCAACACGCCCGATTCACCGCACAAGAATATATCTGACTAGTAATAATCTTAAAACCTATGTATTGATATCTCTCTGTTAGTGTGTCAAGTGGGTGTAAAGCGGCATAAACACAGCCGTGAAAAGCAGCTAAACCCCATTATAAAAATAAATTTCTTTTAAAAACCCATGAAACAAAGACAGTGAAAGAGAGAGAAATTCTTACACAATTCGTTCAGGGGCTGTGATGCAACCTGGATTGACCATATCTAGACCCACAGGTGGATGAGACATAAGGGTGGTCACTCTTGGGGCTGAGAGGTTTGGTGAGGTTGGGTGAGCAAACGCAGACCCTTTAAAGTAATACTGCGTGCTACCCATCACATGGGTCCCAAATCTCCAGGTTCAAGGGCATCTTCCTACATCGAAAACATGCATGAGAAACCAAGAAGATGGTACACCGTGTGTTGGGGAAAGGTTTCTAAAATGCACCTCATTTCTCATCTCCTTGTGCTCGGGTTCGCCATTCCAGCCACTTTAGTAGCAATCTCCCTACTTGGAGCATCAGCACCTTTAACCTCCTGTTCCGTACAGGTTGCAATTTGTCCTGAGGATGAACGGGAAGACGGGGAACCAATGAGAGATTAGCTCTTGGTGTTGGGACAGGCACAGGTCACTCTATTTTCCCATCAGGAAGAAGAATTAACCACAGGCTCAGCCTGCCCCCCGGAACCAGAACAGGGCCTGAAGCCATCCTGCGCTTTTGCGGCCACCTCCCAAAAAAGCGAGTTGTAAAATGGAGCTTCAGGGCACTGCAATTCACAATCCTACAGAGTTATAAATGATAACTCTCGTCCACAAATATATTGAGGGAAGGCAAAGACGAGGAATTGAAATCAAGGCAGAATTGCAGGAAACAGATTTCAGGAGGTAGATTCGAATCGCCTTTAAAGCACATGAAAAGCGCCAAAACGTTGACAATGATGCCCTTGTCCAAAAAGGGCGTATGCGTTGTATCCTGAATATATTCAGGAAAAAACGCATACGCCCTTTTTGGCCAACCAAGCAACCTGGAAAGGCAAATCAGCGCTACAAAGAAGTCTCGCTTCCCATCGGTCAAAAGGGCCATGCTGAAAAAAGTGTCAAAACCAGAAATGCAGGACAGGCCATGGAGAAATGGGAGCCTTGCTACACTGATGGGCGGGATGTAAATTGCCAACAGCCACTCTGGAGAAGTGTACGGTGTGTCCTGAAACATCTAAAAAACACAGCTTAGAGAGCATAGGGCACTTCCACGCATGGGGGTATAAAGTGGGAAAATTAAAAATCAGCAAGACACAAGCACCCCAAAGTTTAGGGATGCTCTGTTGACAAGGACCTCCACTTCATTCCACCTTAAATATCCCAGGAAAGCGAAAAATGGATAAAAAATTTGAGGTCCTTATGTAAAATGGCATACCACTCAGCCATGAAATCAATGTCATAAGGCTAGTAGCAGCATGATGAGTGGATTTAGGTACGACGATTCTAAGTGAAATAAGTCACACAGAAAAGGACACTTCTCATAAGGTGTCACTTATAGGGGGAATGTAAAAATCGTTACACTTGAACTGAATTACAAAGCAGAACAGAATCACACATGCAGAAAACACACTATGGCTGCTTAACGGGAAAGGTGAGGTGGGGTGATACATAAAACAAGAGTTTCAAATTAGCTCAGATACCGTTCCATAAACCCAATATGTAATAGACAAGACCTACTCCTTGCTCAGAGAACTGGACTCAACACGCCCGATTCACCGCACAAGAATATATCTGACTAGTAATAATCTTAAAACCTATGTATTGATATCTCTCTGTTAGTGTGTCTAGTGGGTGTAAAGCAGCATAAACACAGCCGTGAAAAGCAGCTAAACCCCATTATAAAAATAAATTTCTTTTAAAAACCCATGAAACAAAGACAGTGAAAGAGAGAGAAATTCTTACACAATTCGTTCAGGGGCTGTGATGCAACCTGGATTGACCATATCTAGACCCACAGCTGGATGAGACATAAGGGTGGATACTCTTGGGGCTGAGAGGTTTGGTGAGGTTGGGTGAGCAAACGCAGAACCTTTAAAGTAATACTGCATGCTACCCATCGCATGGGTCCCAAATCTCCAGGTTCAAGGGCATCTTCCTACATCGAAAACATGCATGAGAAACCAAGAAGATGGTACACCGTGTGTTGGGGAAAGGTTTCTAAAATGCACCTCATTTCTCATCTCCTTGTGCTCGGGTTCGCTATTCCAGCCACTTTAGTAGCAATCTCCCTACTTGGAGCATCAGCATCTTTAACCTCCTGTTCCGTACAGGTTGCAATTTGTCCTGAGGATGAACGGGAAGACGGGGAACCAATGAGAGACTAGCTCTTGGTGTTGGGAGAGGCACAGGTCACTCTATTTTCCCATCAGGAAGAAGAATTAACCACAGGCTCAGCCTGCCCCCCGGAACCAGAACAGGGCCTGAAGCCATCCTGTGCTTTTGCGGCCACCTCCCAAAAAAGCGAGTTGTAAAATGGAGCTTCAGGGCACTGCAATTCACAATCCTACAGAGTTATAAATGATAACTCTCGTCCACATATATATTGAGGGAAGGCAAAGACGAGGAATTGAAATCAAGGCAGAATTGCAGGAAACAGATTTCAGGAGGTAGATTCGAATCGCCTTTAAAGAACATGAAAAGCGCCAAAACGTTGACAATGATGCCCTTGGCCAAAAAGGGCGTATGCGTTTTTTCCTGAATATATTCAGGAAAAAACGCATACGCCCTTTTTGGCCAACCAAGCAACCTGGAAAGGCAAATCAGCGCTACAAAGAAGTCTCGCTTCCCATCAGTCAAAAGGGCCATGCTGAAAAAAGTGTCACAACCAGAAATGCAGGACAGGCCATGGAGAAATGGGAGCCTTGCTACACTGATGGGCGGGATGTAAATTGCCAACAGCCACTCTGGAGAAGTGTACGGTGTGTCCTGAAACATCTAAAAAACACAGCTTAGAGAGCATAGGGCACTTCCACTCATGGGGGTATAAAGTGGGAAAATTAAAAATCAGAAAGACACAAGCACCCCAAAGTTTAGGGCTGCTCTGTTGACAAGGACCTCCACTTCATTCCACCTTAAATATCCCAGGAAAGCGAAAAATGGATAAAAAATTTGAGGTCCTTATGTACAATGGCATACCACTCAGCCATGAAATCAATGTCATAAGGCTAGTAGCAGCATGATGAGTGGATTTAGGTACGACGATTCTAAGTGAAATAAGTCACACAGAAAAGGACACTTCTCATAAGGTGTCACTTATAGGGGGAATGTAAAAATCGTTACACTTGAACTGAATTACAAAGCAGAACAGAATCACACATGCAGAAAACACACTATGGCTGCTTAACGGGAAAGGTGAGGTGGGGTGATACATAAAACAAGAGTTTCAAATTAGCTCAGATACCGTTCCATAAATCCAATATGTAATAGACAAGACCTACTCCCTGCTCAGAGAACTGGACTCAACACGCCCGATTCATCGCACAAGAATATATCTGACTAGTAATAATCTTAAAACCTATGTATTGATATCTCTCTGTTAGTGTGTCAAGTGGGTGTAAAGCAGCATAAACACAGCCGTGAAAAGCAGCTAAACCCCATTATAAAAATAAATTACTTTCAAAAACCCATGAAACAAAGACAGGGAAAGAGAGAGAAATTCTTACACAATTCGTTCAGGGGCTGTGATGCAACCTGGAGTGACCATATCTAGACCCACAGCTGGATGAGACATAAGGGTGGACACTCTTGGGGCTGAGAGTTTTGGTGAGGTTGGGTGAGCAAACGCAGACCCTTAAAGTAATACTGTGTGCTACCCATCGCATGGGTCCCTTATCTCCAGGTTCAAGGGCATCTTCCTACATCGAAAACATGCATGAGAAACCAAGAAGATGGTACACCGTGTGTTGGGGAAAGGTTTCTAAAATGCACCTCATTTCTCATCTCCTTGTGCTCGGGTTCGCCATTCCAGCCACTTTAGTAGCAATCTCCCTACTTGGAGCATCAGCATCTTTAACCTCCTGTTCCGTACAGGTTGCAATTTGTCCTGAGGATGAACGGGAAGACGGGGAACCAATGAGACACTAGCTCTTGGTGTTGGGACAGGCACAGGTCACTCTATTTTCCCATCAGGAAGAAGAATTAACCACAGGCTCAGCCTGACCCCCGGAACCAGAACAGGGCCTGAAGCCATCCTGCGCTTTTGCGGCCAGCTCCCAATGAAGCGAGTTGTAAAATGGAGCTTCAGGGCACTGCAATTCACAAACCTGCCGAGTTATAAATGATAACTCTCGTCCACAAATATATTGAGGGAAGGCAAAGACGAGGAATTGAAATCAAGGCAGAATTGCAGGAAACAGATTTCAGGAGGTAGATTCGAATCGCCTTTAAAGCACATGAAAAGCGCCAAAACGTTGACAATGATGCCCTTGGCCAAAAAGGGCGTATGCGTTTTTTCCTGAATATATTCAGGAAAAAACGCATACGCCCTTTTTGGCCAACCAAGCAACCTGGAAAGGCAAATCAGCGCTACAAAGAAGTCTCGCTTCCCATCGGTCAAAAGGGCCATGCTGAAAAAAGTGTCAAAACCAGAAATGCAGGACAGGCCATGGAGAAATGGGAGCCTTGCTACACTGATGGGCGGGATGTAAATTGCCAACAGCCACTCTGGAGAAGGGTACGGTGTGTCCTGAACCATCTAAAACACACAGCCTAGAGAGTATAGGGCACTTCCACGCATGGGGGTATAAAGTGGGAAAATTGAAAATCAGAAAGACACAAGCACCCCAACGTTTAGGGCTGCTCTGTTGACAAGGACTTCCTCTTCATTCCACCTTAAATATCCCAGGAAAGAGAAAAATGGATAAAAAATTTGTGGTCCTTATGTACGATGGAATATCACTCAGCCATGAAATCAATGTCATAAGGCTAGTAGCAGCATGATGAGTGGATTTAGGTACGACGATTCTAAGTGAAATAAGTCACACAGAAAAGGACATTTCTCATAAGGTGTCACTTATAGAGGGAATGTAAAAACCGTTACACTTGAACTGAATTACAAAACAGAACAGAGTCACACATGCAGAAAACACACTATGGCTGCTTAACGGGAAAGGGGAGGTGGGGAGATATATAAAACAAGAGTTTCAAATTAGATCAGATACCGTTCCATAAACCCAATATGTAACAGACAAGACCTACTCCTTGCTCAGAGAACTGGACTCAACACGCCCGATTCACCGCACAAGAATATATCTGACTAGTAATAATCTTAAAACCTATGTATTGATATCTCTCTATTAGTGTGTCAAGTGGGTGTAAAGCGGCATAAACACAGCCGTGAAAAGCAGCTAAACCCCATTATAAAAATAAATTACTTTTAAAAACCCATGAAACAAAGACAGGGAAAGAGAGAGAAATTCTTACACAATTCGCTCAGGGGCTTTGATGCAACCTGGATTGACCATATCTAGACCCACAGCTGGATGAGACATAAGGGTGGTCACTCTTGGGGCTGAGAGGTTTGGTGAGGTTGGGTGAGCAAACACAGACCCTTTAAAGTAATACTGCGTGGTACCCATCGCATGGGTCCCAAATCTCCAGGTTCAAGGGCATCTTCCTACATCGAAAACATGCATGAGAAACCCAGAAGATGGTACACCGTGTGATGGGGAAAGGTTTCTAAAACGCACCTCATTTCTCATCTCCTTGTGCTCGGGTTTGCCATTCCAGCCACTTTACTAGCAATCTCCCTACTTGGAGCATCAGCACCTTTAACCTCCTGTTCTGTACAGGTTGCAATTTGTCCTGAGGATGAACGGGAAGACGGCGAACCAATGAGAGACTAGCTCTTGGTGTTGGGACAGGCCCAGGTCACTCTATTTTCCCATCAGGAAGAAGAATTAACCACAGGCTCTGCCTTCCCCCCGGAACCAGAACAGGGCCTGAAGCCATCCTGCGATTTTGCGGCCACCTCCCAAAAAAGCGAGTTGTAAAATGGAGCTTCAGGGCACTGCAATTCACAAACCTGCAGAGTTATAAATGATAACTCTCGTCCACAAATATATTGAGTGAAGGCAAAGAAGAGGATTTGAAGTCAAGGCAGAATTTCAGGAAACAGATTTTAGGAGGTAGATTCGAATAGCCTTTAAAGCACATGAAAATCGCCAAAACGTTGACAATGATGCCCTTGGCCAAAAAGGGCGTATGCGTTTTTTCCTGAATATATTCAGGAAAAAATGCATACGCCCTTTTTGGCCAACCAAGCAACCTGGAAAGGCAAATCAGCGCTACAAAGAAGTCTCGCTTATCATCGGTCAAAAGGGCCATGCTGAAAAAAGTTTCAAATCCAGAAATGCAGGACAGGCCATAGAGAAATGGGAGCCTTGCTACACTGATGGGTGGGATGTAAATTGCCAACAGCCACTCTTGAGAAGGGTACGGTGTGTCCTGAAACAGCTAAAAACACAGCTTAGAGAGCATAGGGCACTTCCACGCATGGGGGTATAAAGTGGGAAAATTAAAAATCAGCAAGACAAAAGCACCCCATAGTTTAGGGCTGCTCTTTTGACAAGGACCTCCACTTCATTCCACCTTAAATATCCCAGGAAAGCGAAAAATGGATAAAAAAGTTGTAGTCCTTATTTACAATGGAATATCACTCAGCCATGAAATCAATATCATAAGGCTAGTAGCAGCATGATGAGTGGATTTAGGTACGACGATTCTAAGTGAAATAAGTCACACAGAAAAGGACACTTCTCATAAGGTGTCACTTATAGAGGGAATGTAAAAACCGTTACACTTGAACTGAGTTACAAAACAGAACAGAGTCACACATGCAGAAAACACACTATGGCTGCTTAACGGGAAAGCGCGGTGGGGTGATACATAAAGCAAGAGTTTCAAATTAGCTCAGATACCGTTCCATAAACCCAATATGTAATAGACAAGACCTACTCCTTGCTCAGAAAACTGGACTCAACACGCCCGATTCACCGCACAAGAATATATCTGACTAGTAATAATTTTAAAACCTATGTATTGATATCTCTCTGTTAGTGAGTCAAGTGGGTGTAAAGCGGCATAAACACAGCCGTGAAAAGCAGCTAAACCCCATTATAAAAATAAATTTCTTTTAAAAACCCATGAAACAAAGACAGTGAAAGAGAGAGAAATTCTTACACAATTCGTTCAGGGGCTGTGATGCAACCTGGATTGACCATATCTAGACCCACAGGTGGATGAGACATAAGGGTGGACACTCTTGGGGCTGAGAGGTTTGGTGAGGTTGGGTGAGCAAACGCAGACCCTTTAAAGTAATACTGCGTGCTACCCATCACATGGGTCCCAAATCTCCAGGTTCAAGGGCATCTTCCTACATCGAAAACATGCATGAGAAACCAAGAAGATGGTACACCGTGTGTTGGGGAAAGGTTTCTAAAATGCACCTCATTTCTCATCTCCTTGTGCTCGGGTTCGCCATTCCAGCCACTTTAGTAGATATCTCCCTACTTGGAGCATCAGCATCTTTAACCTCCTGTTCCGTACAGGTTGCAATTTGTCCTGAGGATGAACGGGAAGACGGGGAACCAATGAGAGACTAGCTCTTGGTGTTGGGACAAGCACAGGTCACTCTATTTTCCAATCAGGAAGAAGAATTAACCACAGGCTCAGCCTGCCCCCCGGAACCAAAACAGGGCCTGAAGCCATCCTGCGCTTTTGCGGCCACCTCCCAAAAAAGCGAGTTGTAAAATGGAGCTTCAGGGCACTGCAATTCACAATCCTACAGAGTTATAAATGATAACTCTCGTCCACAAATATATTGAGGGAAGGCAAAGACGAGGAATTGAAATCAAGGCAGAATTGCAGGAAACAGATTTCAGGAGGTAGATTCGAATCGCCTTTAAAGCACATGAAAAGCGCCAAAACGTTGACAATGATGCCCTTGGCCAAAAAGGGCGTGTGCGTTTTTTCCTGAATATATTCAGGAAAAAACGCATACGCCCTTTTTGGCCAACCAAGCAACCTGGAAAGTGAAATCAGCGATACAAAGAAGTCTCGCTTCCCATCGGTCAAAAGGGCCATGCTGAAAAAAGTGTCAAAACCAGAAATGCAGGACAGGCCATGGAGAAATGGGAGCCTTGCTACACTGATGGGCGGGATGTAAATTGCCAACAGCCACTCTGGAGAAGGGTACGGTGTGTCCTGAAACAGCTAAAAACACAGCTTAGAGAGCATAGGGCACTTCCACGCATGGGGGTATAAAGTGGGAAAATTAAAAATCAGCAAGACACAAGCACCCCATAGTTTAGGGCTGCTCTTTTGACAAGGACCTCCACTTCATTCCACCTTAAATATCCCAGGAAAGCGAAAAATGGATAAAAAAGTTGTAGTCCTTATTTACAATGGAATATCACTCAGCCATGAAATCAATGTCATAAGGCTAGTAGCAGCATGATGAGTGGATTTAGGTACGACAATTCTAAGTGAAATAAGTCACACAGAAAAGGACACTTCTCATAAGGTGTCACTTATAGAGGGAATGTAAAAACCGTTACACTTGAACTGAATTACAAAACAGAACAGAGTCACACATGCAGAAAATACACTATGGCTGCTTAACGGGTAAGATGAGGTGGGGTGATACATAAAAAAAGAGTTTCAAATTAGCTCAGATACCGTTCCATAAACCCAATATGTAATAGACAAGACCTACTCCTTGCTCAGAGAACTGGACTCAACACGCCCGATTCACCGCACAAGAATATATCTGACTAGTAATAATCTTAAAACCTATGTATTGATATCTCTCTGTTAGTGTGTCAAGTGGGTGTAAAGCGGCATAAACACAGCCGTGAAAAGCAGCTAAACCCCATTATAAAAATAAATTACTTTTAAAAACCCATGAAACAAAGACAGGGAAAGAGAGAGAAATTCTTACACAATTCGTTCAGGGGCTGTGATGCAACCTGGATTGACCATATCTAGACCCACAGCTGGATGAGACATAAGGCTGGACACTCCTGGGGCTGAGAGGTTTGGTGAGGTTGGGTGAGCAAACGCAGACCCTTTAAAGTAATACTGCGTGCTACCCATCGCATGGGTCCCAAATCTCCAGGTTCAAGGGCATCTTCCTACATCGAAAACATGCATGAGAAACCCAGAAGATGGTACACCGTGTGATGGGGAAAGGTTTCTAAAACGCACCTCATTTCTCATCTCCTTGTGCTCGGGTTCGCCATGCCAGCCACTTTACTAGCAATCTCCCTACTTGGAGCATCAGCACCTTTAACCTCCTGTTCCGTACAGGTTGCAATTTGTCCTGAGGATGAACGGGAAGACGGGGAACCAATGAGAGACTAGCTCTTGGTGTTGGGACAGGCACAGGTCACTCTATTTTCCCATCAGGAAGAAGAATTAACCACAGGCTCCGCCTGCCCCCCGGAACCAGAACAGGGCCTGAAGCCATCCTGCGCTTTTGCGGCCAGCTCCCAAAAAAGCGACTTGTAAAATGGAGCTTCAGGGCACTGCAATTCACAAACCTGCAGAGTTATAAATGATAACTCTCGTCCACAAATATATAGAGGGAAGGCAAAGAAGAGGATTTGAAATCAAGGCAGAATTGCAGGAAACAGATTTCAGGAGGTAGATTCGAATCGCCTTTAAAGCACATGAAAAGCGCCAAAACGTTGACAATGATGCCCTTGGCCAAAAAGGGCGTATGCGTTTTTTCCTGAATATATTCAGGAAAAAACGCATACGCCCTTTTTGGCCAACCAAGCAACCTGGAAAGGCAAATCAGCGCTACAAAGAAGTCTCGCTTCCCATCAGTCAAAAGGGCCATGCTGAAAAAAGTGTCACAACCAGAAATGCAGGACAGGCCATGGAGAAATGGGAGCCTTGCTACACTGATGGGCGGGATGTAAATTGCCAACAGCCACTCTGGAGAAGTGTACGGTGTGTCCTGAAACATCTAAAAAACACAGCTTAGAGAGCATAGGGCACTTCCACTCATGGGGGTATAAAGTGGGAAAATTAAAAATCAGAAAGACACAAGCACCCCAAAGTTTAGAGCTGCTCTGTTGACAAGGACCTCCACTTCATTCCACCTTAAATATCCCAGGAAAGCGAAAAATGGATAAAAAATTTGAGGTCCTTATGTACAATGGCATACCACTCAGCCATGAAATCAATGTCATAAGGCTAGTAGCAGCATGATGAGTGGATTTAGGTACGACGATTCTAAGTGAAATAAGTCACACAGAAAAGGACACTTCTCATAAGGTGTCACTTATAGGGGGAATGTAAAAATCGTTACACTTGAACTGAATTACAAAGCAGAACAGAATCACTCATGCAGAAAACACACTATGGCTGCTTAACGGGAAAGGTGAGGTGGGGTGATACATAAAACAAGAGTTTCAAATTAGCTCAGATACCGTTCCATAAATCCAATATGTAATAGACAAGACCTACTCCCTGCTCAGAGAACTGGACTCAACACGCCCGATTCATCGCACAAGAATATATCTGACTAGTAATAATCTTAAAACCTATGTATTGATATCTCTCTGTTAGTGTGTCAAGTGGGTGTAAAGCAGCATAAACACAGCCGTGAAAAGCAGCTAAACCCCATTATAAAAATAAATTACTTTCAAAAACCCATGAAACAAAGACAGGGAAAGAGAGAGAAATTCTTACACAATTCGTTCAGGGGCTGTGATGCAACCTGGAGTGACCATATCTAGACCCACAGCTGGATGAGACATAAGGGTGGACACTCTTGGGGCTGAGAGTTTTGGTGAGGTTGGGTGAGCAAACGCAGACCCTTAAAGTAATACTGTGTGCTACCCATCGCATGGGTCCCTTATCTCCAGGTTCAAGGGCATCTTCCTACATCGAAAACATGCATGAGAAACCAAGAAGATGGTACACCGTGTGTTGGGGAAAGGTTTCTAAAATGCACCTCATTTCTCATCTCCTTGTGCTCGGGTTCGCCATTCCAGCCACTTTAGTAGCAATCTCCCTACTTGGAGCATCAGCATCTTTAACCTCCTGTTCCGTACAGGTTGCAATTTGTCCTGAGGATGAACGGGAAGACGGGGAACCAATGAGACACTAGCTCTTGGTGTTGGGACAGGCACAGGTCACTCTATTTTCCCATCAGGAAGAAGAATTAACCACAGGCTCAGCCTGACCCCCGGAACCAGAACAGGGCCTGAAGCCATCCTGCGCTTTTGCGGCCAGCTCCCAATGAAGCGAGTTGTAAAATGGAGCTTCAGGGCACTGCAATTCACAAACCTGCCGAGTTATAAATGATAACTCTCGTCCACAAATATATTGAGGGAAGGCAAAGACGAGGAATTGAAATCAAGGCAGAATTGCAGGAAACAGATTTCAGGAGGTAGATTCGAATCGCCTTTAAAGCACATGAAAAGCGCCAAAACGTTGACAATGATGCCCTTGGCCAAAAAGGGCGTATGCGTTTTTTCCTGAATATATTCAGGAAAAAACGCATACGCCCTTTTTGGCCAACCAAGCAACCTGGAAAGGCAAATCAGCGCTACAAAGAAGTCTCGCTTCCCATCGGTCAAAAGGGCCATGCTGAAAAAAGTGTCAAAACCAGAAATGCAGGACAGGCCATGGAGAAATGGGAGCCTTGCTACACTGATGGGCGGGATGTAAATTGCCAACAGCCACTCTGGAGAAGTGTACGGTGTGTCCTGAAACATCTAAAAAACACAGCTTAGAGAGCATAGGGCACTTCCACGCATGGGGGTATAAAGTGGGAAAATTAAAAATCAGCAAAACACAAGCACCCCAAAGTTTAGGGATGCTCTGTTGACAAGGACCTCCACTTCATTCCACCTTAAATATCCCAGGAAAGCGAAAAATGGATAAAAAATGTGAGGTCCTTATGTACAATGGCATACCACTCAGCCATGAAATCAATGTCATAAGGCTAGTAGCAGCATGATGAGTGGATTTAGGTACGACGATTCTAAGTGAAATAAGTCACACAGAAAAGGACACTTCTCATAAGGTGTCACTTATAGAGGGAATGTAAAAACCGTTACACTTGAACTGAATTACAAAACAGAACAGAGTCACACATGCAGAAAACACACTATGGCTGCTTAACGGGAAAGCGAGGTGGGGTGATACATAAAGCAAGAGTTTCAAATTGGCTCAGATACCGTTCCATAAACCCAATATGTAATAGACAAGACCTACTCCTTGCTCAGAGAACGGGACTCAACACGCCCGATTCACCGCACAAGAATATATCTGACTAGTAATAATCTTAAAACCTATGTATTGATATCTCTCTGTTAGTGTGTCTAGAGGGTGTAAAGCGGCATAAACACAGCCGTGAAAAGCAGCTAAACCCCATTATAAAAATAAAATACTTTTAAAAACCCATGAAACAAAGACAGTGAAAGAGAGAGAAATTCTTACACAATTCGTTCAGGGGCTGTGATGCAACCTGGATTGACCATATCTAGACCCACAGCTGGATGAGACAAAAGGGTGGATACTCTTGGGGCTGAGAGGTTTGGTGAGGTTGGGTGAGCAAACGCAGACCCTTTAAAGTAATACTGCGTGCTACCCATCGCATGGGTCCCAAATCTCCAGGTTCAAGGGCATCTTCCTACATCGAAAACATGCATGAGAAACCAAGAAGATGGTACACCGTGTGCTGGGGAAAGGTTTCTAAAATGCACCTCATTTCTCATCTCCTTGTGCTCGGGTTCGCCATTCCAGCCACTTTAGTAGCAATCTCCCTACTTGGAGCATCAGCATCTTTAACCTCCTGTTCCGTACAGGTTGCAATTTGTCCTCAGGATGAAGGGGAAGACGGGGAACCAATGAGAGACTAGCTCTTGGTGTTGGGACAGGCACAGGTCACTCTATTTTCCCATCAGGAAGAAGAATTAACCACAGGCTCAGCCTGCCCCCCGGAACCAGAACAGGGCCTGAAGCCATCCTGCGCTTTTGCGGCCACCTCCCAAAAAAGCGAGTTGTAAAATGGAGCTTCAGGGCACTGCAATTCACAATCCTACAGAGTTATAAATGATAACTCTCGTCCACAAATATATTGAGGGAAGGCAAAGACGAGGAATTGAAATCAAGGCAGAATTGCAGGAAACAGATTTCAGGAGGTAGATTCGAATCACCATTAAAGCACATGAAAAGCGCCAAAACGTTGACAATGATGCCCTTGGCCAAAAAGGGCGTATGCGTTTTTTCCTGAATATATTCAGGAAAAAACGCATACGCCCTTTTTGGCCAACCAAGCAACCTGGAAAGGCAAATCAGCGCTACAAAGAAGTCTCGCTTCCCATCGGTCAAAAGGGCCATGCTGAAAAAAGTGTCAAAACCAGAAATGCAGGACAGGCCATGGAGAAATGGGAGCCTTGCTACACTGATGGGCGGGATGTAAATTGCCAACAGCCACTCTGGAGAAGGGTACGGTGTGTCCTGAACCATCTAAAACACACAGCCTAGAGAGTATAGGGCACTTCCACGCATGGGGGTATAAAGTGGGAAAATTGAAAATCAGAAAGACACAAGCACCCCAACGTTTAGGGCTGCTCTGTTGACAAGGACTTCCTCTTCATTCCACCTTAAATATCCCAGGAAAGAGAAAAATGGATAAAAAATTTGTGGTCCTTATGTACGATGGAATATCACTCAGCCATGAAATCAATGTCATAAGGCTAGTAGCAGCATGATGAGTGGATTTAGGTATGACGATTCTAAGTGAAATAAGTCACACAGAAAAGGACATTTCTCATAAGGTGTCACTTATAGAGGGAATGTAAAAACCGTTACACTTGAACTGAATTACAAAACAGAACAGAGTCACACATGCAGAAAACACACTATGGCTGCTTAACGGGAAAGGGGAGGTGGGGAGATATATAAAACAAGAGTTTCAAATTAGATCAGATACCGTTCCATAAACCCAATATGTAACAGACAAGACCTACTCCTTGCTCAGAGAACTGGACTCAACACGCCCGATTCACCGCACAAGAATATATCTGACTAGTAATAATCTTAAAACCTATGTATTGATATCTCTCTATTAGTGTGTCAAGTGGGTGTAAAGCGGCATAAACACAGCCGTGAAAAGCAGCTAAACCCCATTATAAAAATAAATTACTTTTAAAAACCCATGAAACAAAGACAGGGAAAGAGAGAGAAATTCTTACACAATTCGCTCAGGGGCTTTGATGCAACCTGGATTGACCATATCTAGACCCACAGCTGGATGAGACATAAGGGTGGTCACTCTTGGGGCTGAGAGGTTTGGTGAGGTTGGGTGAGCAAACACAGACCCTTTAAAGTAATACTGCGTGGTACCCATCGCATGGGTCCCAAATCTCCAGGTTCAAGGGCATCTTCCTACATCGAAAACATGCATGAGAAACCCAGAAGATGGTACACCGTGTGATGGGGAAAGGTTTCTAAAACGCACCTCATTTCTCATCTCCTTGTGCTCGGGTTTGCCATTCCAGCCACTTTACTAGCAATCTCCCTACTTGGAGCATCAGCACCTTTAACCTCCTGTTCTGTACAGGTTGCAATTTGTCCTGAGGATGAACGGGAAGACGGCGAACCAATGAGAGACTAGCTCTTGGTGTTGGGACAGGCCCAGGTCACTCTATTTTCCCATCAGGAAGAAGAATTAACCACAGGCTCTGCCTTCCCCCCGGAACCAGAACAGGGCCTGAAGCCATCCTGCGATTTTGCGGCCACCTCCCAAAAAAGCGAGTTGTAAAATGGAGCTTCAGGGCACTGCAATTCACAAACCTGCAGAGTTATAAATGATAACTCTCGTCCACAAATATATTGAGTGAAGGCAAAGAAGAGGATTTGAAGTCAAGGCAGAATTTCAGGAAACAGATTTTAGGAGGTAGATTCGAATAGCCTTTAAAGCACATGAAAAGCGCCAAAACGTTGACAATGATGCCCTTGGCCAAAAAGGGCGTATGCGTTTTTTCCTGAATATATTCAGGAAAAAATGCATACGCCCTTTTTGGCCAACCAAGCAACCTGGAAAGGCAAATCAGCGCTACAAAGAAGTCTCGCTTATCATCGGTCAAAAGGGCCATGCTGAAAAAAGTTTCAAATCCAGAAATGCAGGACAGGCCATAGAGAAATGGGAGCCTTGCTACACTGATGGGTGGGATGTAAATTGCCAACAGCCACTCTGGAGAAGGGTACGGTGTGTCCTGAAACAGCTAAAAACACAGCTTAGAGAGCATAGGGCACTTCCACGCATGGGGGTATAAAGTGGGAAAATTAAAAATCAGCAAGACAAAAGCACCCCATAGTTTAGGGCTGCTCTTTTGACAAGGACCTCCACTTCATTCCACCTTAAATATCCCAGGAAAGCGAAAAATGGATAAAAAAGTTGTAGTCCTTATTTACAATGGAATATCACTCAGCCATGAAATCAATATCATAAGGCTAGTAGCAGCATGATGAGTGGATTTAGGTACGACGATTCTAAGTGAAATAAGTCACACAGAAAAGGACACTTCTCATAAGGTGTCACTTATAGAGGGAATGTAAAAACCGTTACACTTGAACTGAGTTACAAAACAGAACAGAGTCACACATGCAGAAAACACACTATGGCTGCTTAACGGGAAAGCGAGGTGGGGTGATACATAAAGCAAGAGTTTCAAATTAGCTCAGATACCGTTCCATAAACCCAATATGTAATAGACAAGACCTACTCCTTGCTCAGAAAACTGGACTCAACACGCCCGATTCACCGCACAAGAATATATCTGACTAGTAATAATTTTAAAACCTATGTATTGATATCTCTCTGTTAGTGTGTCAAGTGGGTGTAAAGCGGCATAAACACAGCCGTGAAAAGCAGCTAAACCCCATTATAAAAATAAATTTCTTTTAAAAACCCATGAAACAAAGACAGTGAAAGAGAGAGAAATTCTTACACAATTCGTTCAGGGGCTGTGATGCAACCTGGATTGACCATATCTAGACCCACAGGTGGATGAGACATAAGGGTGGACACTCTTGGGGCTGAGAGGTTTGGTGAGGTTGGGTGAGCAAACGCAGACCCTTTAAAGTAATACTGCGTGCTACCCATCACATGGGTCCCAAATCTCCAGGTTCAAGGGAATCTTCCTACATCGAAAACATGCATGAGAAACCAAGAAGATGGTACACCGTGTGTTGGGGAAAGGTTTCTAAAATGCACCTCATTTCTCATCTCCTTGTGCTCGGGTTCGCCATTCCAGCCACTTTAGTAGATATCTCCCTACTTGGAGCATCAGCATCTTTAACCTCCTGTTCCGTACAGGTTGCAATTTGTCCTGAGGATGAACGGGAAGACGGGGAACCAATGAGAGACTAGCTCTTGGTGTTGGGACAAGCACAGGTCACTCTATTTTCCAATCAGGAAGAAGAATTAACCACAGGCTCAGCCTGCCCCCCGGAACCAAAACAGGGCCTGAAGCCATCCTGCGCTTTTGCGGCCACCTCCCAAAAAAGCGAGTTGTAAAATGGAGCTTCAGGGCACTGCAATTCACAATCCTACAGAGTTATAAATGATAACTCTCGTCCACAAATATATTGAGGGAAGGCAAAGACGAGGAATTGAAATCAAGGCAGAATTGCAGGAAACAGATTTCAGGAGGTAGATTCGAATCGCCTTTAAAGCACATGAAAAGCGCCAAAACGTTGACAATGATGCCCTTGGCCAAAAAGGGCGTGTGCGTTTTTTCCTGAATATATTCAGGAAAAAACGCATACGCACTTTTTGGCCAACCAAGCAACCTGGAAAGTGAAATCAGCGATACAAAGAAGTCTCGCTTCCCATCGGTCAAAAGGGCCATGCTGAAAAAAGTGTCAAAACCAGAAATGCAGGACAGGCCATGGAGAAATGGGAGCCTTGCTACACTGATGGGCGGAATGTAAATTGCCAACAGCCACTCTGGAGAAGTGTACGGTGTGTCCTGAAACATCTAAAAAACACAGCTTAGAGAGCATAGGGCACTTCCACTCATGGGGGTATAAAGTGGGAAAATTAAAAATCAGAAAGACACAAGCACCCCAAAGTTTAGGGCTGCTCTGTTGACAAGGACCTCCACTTCATTCCACCTTAAATATCCCAGGAAAGCGAAAAATGGATAAAAAATTTGAGGTCCTTATGTACAATGGCATACCACTCAGCCATGAAATCAATGTCATAAGGCTAGTAGCAGCATGATGAGTGGATTTAGGTACGACGATTCTAAGTGAAATAAGTCACACAGAAAAGGACACTTCTCATAAGGTGTCACTTATAGGGGGAATGTAAAAATCGTTACACTTGAACTGAATTACAAAGCAGAACAGAATCACACATGCAGAAAACACACTATGGCTGCTTAACGGGAAAGGTGAGGTGGGGTGATACATAAAACAAGAGTTTCAAATTAGCTCAGATACCGTTCCATAAATCCAATATGTAATAGACAAGACCTACTCCCTGCTCAGAGAACTGGACTCAACACGCCCGATTCATCGCACAAGAATATATCTGACTAGTAATAATCTTAAAACCTATGTATTGATATCTCTCTGTTAGTGTGTCAAGTGGGTGTAAAGCAGCATAAACACAGCCGTGAAAAGCAGCTAAACCCCATTATAAAAATAAATTACTTTCAAAAACCCATGAAACAAAGACAGGGAAAGAGAGAGAAATTCTTACACAATTCGTTCAGGGGCTGTGATGCAACCTGGAGTGACCATATCTAGACCCACAGCTGGATGAGACATAAGGGTGGACACTCTTGGGGCTGAGAGGTTTGGTGAGGTTGGGTGAGCAAACGCAGACCCTTAAAGTAATACTGTGTGCTACCCATCGCATGGGTCCCTTATCTCCAGGTTCAAGGGCATCTTCCTACATCGAAAACATGCATGAGAAACCAAGAAGATGGTACACCGTGTGTTGGGGAAAGGTTTCTAAAATGCACCTCATTTCTCATCTCCTTGTGCTCGGGTTCGCCATTCCAGCCACTTTAGTAGCAATCTCCCTACTTGGAGCATCAGCATCTTTAACCTCCTGTTCCGTACAGGTTGCAATTTGTCCTGAGGATGAACGGGAAGACGGGGAACCAATGAGACACTAGCTCTTGGTGTTGGGACAGGCACAGGTCACTCTATTTTCCCATCAGGAAGAAGAATTAACCACAGGCTCAGCCTGACCCCCGGAACCAGAACAGGGCCTGAAGCCATCCTGCGCTTTTGCGGCCAGCTCCCAATGAAGCGAGTTGTAAAATGGAGCTTCAGGGCACTGCAATTCACAAACCTGCCGAGTTATAAATGATAACTCTCGTCCACAAATATATTGAGGGAAGGCAAAGACGAGGAATTGAAATCAAGGCAGAATTGCAGGAAACAGATTTCAGGAGGTAGATTCGAATCGCCTTTAAAGCACATGAAAAGCGCCAAAACGTTGACAATGATGCCCTTGGCCAAAAAGGGCGTATGCGTTTTTTCCTGAATATATTCAGGAAAAAACGCATACGCCCTTTTTGGCCAACCAAGCAACCTGGAAAGGCAAATCAGCGCTACAAAGAAGTCTCGCTTCCCATCGGTCAAAAGGGCCATGCTGAAAAAAGTGTCAAAACCAGAAATGCAGGACAGGCCATGGAGAAATGGGAGCCTTGCTACACTGATGGGCGGGATGTAAATTGCCAACAGCCACTCTGGAGAAGTGTACGGTGTGTCCTGAAACATCTAAAAAACACAGCTTAGAGAGCATAGGGCACTTCCACGCATGGGGGTATAAAGTGGGAAAATTAAAAATCAGCAAGACACAAGCACCCCAAAGTTTAGGGATGCTCTGTTGACAAGGACCTCCACTTCATTCCACCTTAAATATCCCAGGAAAGCGAAAAATGGATAAAAAATGTGAGGTCCTTATGTACAATGGCATACCACTCAGCCATGAAATCAATGTCATAAGGCTAGTAGCAGCATGATGAGTGGATTTAGGTACGACGATTCTAAGTGAAATAAGTCACACAGAAAAGGACACTTCTCATAAGGTGTCACTTATAGAGGGAATGTAAAAACCGTTACACTTGAACTGAATTACAAAACAGAACAGAGTCACACATGCAGAAAACACACTATGGCTGCTTAACGGGAAAGCGAGGTGGGGTGATACATAAAGCAAGAGTTTCAAATTGGCTCAGATACCGTTCCATAAACCCAATATGTAATAGACAAGACCTACTCCTTGCTCAGAGAACGGGACTCAACACGCCCGATTCACCGCACAAGAATATATCTGACTAGTAATAATCTTAAAACCTATGTATTGATATCTCTCTGTTAGTGTGTCTAGAGGGTGTAAAGCGGCATAAACACAGCCGTGAAAAGCAGCTAAACCCCATTATAAAAATAAAATACTTTTAAAAACCCATGAAACAAAGACAGTGAAAGAGAGAGAAATTCTTACACAATTCGTTCAGGGGCTGTGATGCAACCTGGATTGACCATATCTAGACCCACAGCTGGATGAGACAAAAGGGTGGATACTCTTGGGGCTGAGAGGTTTGGTGAGGTTGGGTGAGCAAACGCAGACCCTTTAAAGTAATACTGCGTGCTACCCATCGCATGGGTCCCAAATCTCCAGGTTCAAGGGCATCTTCCTACATCGAAAACATGCATGAGAAACCAAGAAGATGGTACACCGTGTGCTGGGGAAAGGTTTCTAAAATGCACCTCATTTCTCATCTCCTTGTGCTCGGGTTCGCCATTCCAGCCACTTTAGTAGCAATCTCCCTACTTGGAGCATCAGCATCTTTAACCTCCTGTTCCGTACAGGTTGCAATTTGTCCTCAGGATGAAGGGGAAGACGGGGAACCAATGAGAGACTAGCTCTTGGTGTTGGGACAGGCACAGGTCACTCTATTTTCCCATCAGGAAGAAGAATTAACCACAGGCTCAGCCTGCCCCCCGGAACCAGAACAGGGCCTGAAGCCATCCTGCGCTTTTGCGGCCACCTCCCAAAAAAGCGAGTTGTAAAATGGAGCTTCAGGGCACTGCAATTCACAATCCTACAGAGTTATAAATGATAACTCTCGTCCACAAATATATTGAGGGAAGGCAAAGACGAGGAATTGAAATCAAGGCAGAATTGCAGGAAACAGATTTCAGGAGGTAGATTCGAATCACCATTAAAGCACATGAAAAGCGCCAAAACGTTGACAATGATGCCCTTGGCCAAAAAGGGCGTATGCGTTTTTTCCTGAATATATTCAGGAAAAAACGCATACGCCCTTTTTGGCCAACCAAGCAACCTGGAAAGGCAAATCAGCGCTACAAAGAAGTCTCGCTTCCCATCGGTCAAAAGGGCCATGCTGAAAAAAGTGTCAAAACCAGAAATGCAGGACAGGCCATGGAGAAATGGGAGCCTTGCTACACTGATGGGCGGGATGTAAATTGCCAACAGCCACTCTGGAGAAGGGTACGGTGTGTCCTGAACCATCTAAAACACACAGCCTAGAGAGTATAGGGCACTTCCACGCATGGGGGTATAAAGTGGGAAAATTGAAAATCAGAAAGACACAAGCACCCCAACGTTTAGGGCTGCTCTGTTGACAAGGACTTCCTCTTCATTCCACCTTAAATATCCCAGGAAAGAGAAAAATGGATAAAAAATTTGTGGTCCTTATGTACGATGGAATATCACTCAGCCATGAAATCAATGTCATAAGGCTAGTAGCAGCATGATGAGTGGATTTAGGTACGACGATTCTAAGTGAAATAAGTCACACAGAAAAGGACATTTCTCATAAGGTGTCACTTATAGAGGGAATGTAAAAACCGTTACACTTGAACTGAATTACAAAACAGAACAGAGTCACACATGCAGAAAACACACTATGGCTGCTTAACGGGAAAGGGGAGGTGGGGAGATATATAAAACAAGAGTTTCAAATTAGATCAGATACCGTTCCATAAACCCAATATGTAACAGACAAGACCTACTCCTTGCTCAGAGAACTGGACTCAACACGCCCGATTCACCGCACAAGAATATATCTGACTAGTAATAATCTTAAAACCTATGTATTGATATCTCTCTATTAGTGTGTCAAGTGGGTGTAAAGCAGCATAAACACAGCCGTGAAAAGCAGCTAAACCCCATTATAAAAATAAATTACTTTTAAAAACCCATGAAACAAAGACAGGGAAAGAGAGAGAAATTCTTACACAATTCGCTCAGGGGCTTTGATGCAACCTGGATTGACCATATCTAGACCCACAGCTGGATGAGACATAAGGGTGGTCACTCTTGGGGCTGAGAGGTTTGGTGAGGTTGGGTGAGCAAACACAGACCCTTTAAAGTAATACTGCGTGGTACCCATCGCATGGGTCCCAAATCTCCAGGTTCAAGGGCATCTTCCTACATCGAAAACATGCATGAGAAACCCAGAAGATGGTACACCGTGTGATGGGGAAAGGTTTCTAAAACGCACCTCATTTCTCATCTCCTTGTGCTCGGGTTTGCCATTCCAGCCACTTTACTAGCAATCTCCCTACTTGGAGCATCAGCACCTTTAACCTCCTGTTCTGTACAGGTTGCAATTTGTCCTGAGGATGAACGGGAAGACGGCGAACCAATGAGAGACTAGCTCTTGGTGTTGGGACAGGCCCAGGTCACTCTATTTTCCCATCAAAAAGAAGAATTAACCACAGGCTCTGCCTTCCCCCCGGAACCAGAACAGTGCCTGAAGCCATCTTGCGCTTTTGCGGCCAGCTCCCGAAAAAGCGACTTGTAAAATGGAGCTTCAGGGCACTGCAATTCACAAACCTGCAGAGTTATAAATGATAACTCTCGTCCACAAATATATTGAGGGAAGGCAAAGAAGAGGATTTGAAATCAAGGCAGAATTGCAGGAAACAGATTTCAGGAGGTAGATTCGAATCGCCTTTAAAGCACATGAAAAGCGGCAAAACGTTGACAATGATGCCCTTGGCCAAAAAGGGCGTATGCCTTTTTTCCTGAATATATTCAGGAAAAAACGCATACGCCCTTTTTGGCCAACCAAGCAACCTGGAAAGGCAAATCAGCGCTACAAAGAAGTCTCGCTTCCCATCGGTCAAAAAGGCCATGCTGAAAAAAGTGTCAAAACCAGAAATGCAGGACAGGCCATGGAGGAATGGGAGCCTTGCTACACTGATGGGCGGGATGTAAATTGCCAACAGCCACTCTGGAGAAGTGTACGGTGTGTCCTGAACCATCTAAAACACACAGCCTAGAGAGGATAGGGCACTTCCACGCATGGGGGTATAAAGTGGGAAAATTGAAAATCAGCAAGACACAAGCACCCCAACGTTTAGGGCTGCTCTGTTGACAAGGACTTCCACTTCATTCCACCTTAAATATCCCAGGAAAGCGAAAAATGGATAAAAAAGTTGTAGTCCTTATTTACAATGGAATATCACTCAGCCATGAAATCAATATCATAAGGCTAGTAGCAGCATGATGAGTGGATTTAGGTACGACGATTCTAAGTGAAATAAGTCACACAGAAAAGGACACTTCTCATAAGGTGTCACTTATAGAGGGAATGTAAAAACCGTTACACTTGAACTGAGTTACAAAACAGAACAGAGTCACACATGCACAAAACACACTATGGCTGCTTAACGGGAAAGCGAGGTGGGGTGATACATAAAGCAAGAGTTTCAAATTAGCTCAGATACCGTTCCATAAACCCAATATGTAATAGACAAGACCTACTCCTTGCTCAGAAAACTGGACTCAACACGCCCGATTCACCGCACAAGAATATATCTGACTAGTAATAATTTTAAAACCTATGTATTGATATCTCTCTGTTAGTGTGTCAAGTGGGTGTAAAGCGGCATAAACACAGCCGTGAAAAGCAGCTAAACCCCATTATAAAAATAAATTTCTTTTAAAAACCCATGAAACAAAGACAGTGAAAGAGAGAGAAATTCTTACACAATTCGTTCAGGGGCTGTGATGCAACCTGGATTGACCATATCTAGACCCACAGGTGGATGAGACATAAGGGTGGACACTCTTGGGGCTGAGAGGTTTGGTGAGGTTGGGTGAGCAAACGCAGACCCTTTAAAGTAATACTGCGTGCTACCCATCACATGGGTCCCAAATCTCCAGGTTCAAGGGCATCTTCCTACATCGAAAACATGCATGAGAAACCAAGAAGATGGTACACCGTGTGTTGGGGAAAGGTTTCTAAAATGCACCTCATTTCTCATCTCCTTGTGCTCGGGTTCGCCATTCCAGCCACTTTAGTAGAAATCTCCCTACTTGGAGCATCAGCATCTTTAACCTCCTGTTCCGTACAGGTTGCAATTTGTCCTGAGGATGAATGGGAAGACGGGGAACCAATGAGAGACTAGCTCTTGGTGTTGGGACAGGCACAGGTCACTCTATTTTCCCAACAAGAAGAAGAATTAAACACAGGCTCAGCCTGCCCCCCGGAACCAGAACAGGGACTGAAGCCATCCTGCGCTTTTGTGGCCAGCTCCCAAAAAAGCGAGTTGTAAAATGGAGCTTCAGGGCACTGCAATTCACAAACCTGCAGAGTTATAAATGATAACTCTCGTCCACAAATATATTGAGGGAAGGCAAAGAAGAGGATTTGAAATCAAGGCAGAATTGCAGGAAACAGATTTCAGGAGGTAGATTCGAATCGCCTTTAAAGCACATGAAGAGCGGCAAAACGTTGACAATGATGCCCTTGGCCAAAAAGGGCGTATGCGTTTTTTCCTGAATATATTCAGGAAAAAACGCATACGCCCTTTTTGGCCAACCAAGCAACCTGGAAAGGCAAATCAGCGCTACAAAGAAGTCTCGCTTCCCATCGGTCAAAAGGGCCATGCTGAAAAAAGTTTCAAAACCAGAAATGCAGGACAGGCCATAGAGAAATGGGAGCCTTGCTACACTGATGGGCGGGATGTAAATTGCCAACAGCCACTCTGGAGAAGGGTACGGTGTGTCCTGAAACAGCTAAAAACACAGCTTAGAGAGCATAGGGCACTTCCACGCATGGGGGTATAAAGTGGGAAAATTAAAAATCAGCAAGACACAAGCACCCCATAGTTTAGGGCTGCTCTTTTGACAAGGACCTCCACTTCATTCCACCTTAAATATCCCAGGAAAGCGAAAAATGGATAAAAAAGTTGTAGTCCTTATTTACAATGGAATATCACTCAGCAATGAAATCAATATCATAAGGCTAGTAGCAGCATGATGAGTGGATTTAGGTACGACAATTCTAAGTGAAATAAGTCACACAGAAAAGGACACTTCTCATAAGGTGTCACTTATAGAGGGAATGTAAAAACCGTTACACTTGAACTGAATTACAAAACAGAACAGAGTCACACATGCAGAAAACACACTATGGCTGCTTAACAGGAAAGGTGAGGTGGGGTGATACATAAAACAAGAGTTTCAAATTAGCTCAGATACCGTTCCATAAACCCAATATGTTATAGACAAAACCTACTCCTTGCTCAGAGAACTGGACTGAACACGCCTGATTCACCGCACAAGAATATATCTGACTAGTAATAATCTTAAAACCTATGAATTGATATCTCTCTGTTAGTGTGTCAAGTGGGTGTAAAGCGGCATAAACACAGCCGTGATAAGCAGCTAAAGCCCATTATAAAAATAAATTACTTTTAAAAACCCATGAAACAAAGACAGTGAAAGAGAGAGAAATTCTTACACAATTCGTTCAGGGGCTGTGATGCAACCTGGATTGACCATATCTAGACCCACAGCTGGATGAGACATAAGGGTGGACTCTCTTGGGGCTGAGAGGTTTGGTGAGGGTGGGTGAGCAAACGCAGACCCTTTAATGTAATACTGCATGCAACCCATCGCATGGGTCCCAAATCTCCAGGTTCAAGGGCATCTTCCTACATCGAAAACATGCATGAGAAACCAAGAAGATGGTACACCGTGTGTTGGGGAAAGGTTTCTAAAATGCACCTCATTTCTCATCTCCTTGTGCTCGGGTTCGCCATTCCAGCCACTTTAGTAGCAATCTCCCTATTTGGAGCATCAGCATATTTAACCTCCTGTTCCGTACAGGTTGCAATTTGTCCTGAGGATGAACGGGAAGACGGGGAACCAATGAGAGACTAGCTCTTGGTGTTGGGACAGGCACAGGTCACTCTATTTTCCCATCAGGAAGAAGAATTAACCACAGGCTCAGCCTGCCCCCCGGAACCAGAACAGGGCCTGAAGCCATCCTGCGCTTTTGCGGCCACCTCCCAAAAAAGCGAGTTGTAAAATGGAGCTTCAGGGCACTGCAATTCACAATCCTACAGAGTTATAAATGATAACTCTCGTCCACAAATATATTGAGGGAAGGCAAAGACGAGGAATTGAAATCAAGGCAGAATTGCAGGAAACAGATTTCAGGAGGTAGATTCGAATCGCCTTTAAAGCACATGAAAAGCGCCAAAACGTTGACAATGATGCCATTGGCCAAAAAGGGCGTATGCCTTTTTTCCTGATTATATTCAGGAAAAAACGCATACGCCCTTTTTGGCCAACCAAGCAACCTGGAAAGGCAAATCAGTGCTACAAAGAAGTCTCGCTTCCCATTGGTCAAAAGGGCCATTCTGAAAAAAGTGTCAAAACCAGAAATGCAGGACAGGCCATGGAGAAATGGGAGCCTTGCTACACTGATGGGCGGGATGTAAATTGCCAACAGCCACTCTGGAGAAGGGTACGGTGTGTCCTGAACCATATAAAACACACAGCCTAGAGAGGATAGGGCACTTCCACGCATGGGGGTATAAAGTGGGAAAATTGAAAATCAGCAAGACACAAGCACCCCAACGTTTAGGGCTGCTCTGTTGACAAGGACTTCCACTTCATTCCACCTTAAATATCCCAGGAAAGAGAAAAATGGATAAAAAAGTTGTGGTCCTTATGTACGATGGAATATCACTCAGCCATGAAATCAATGTCATAAGGCTAGTAGCAGCATGATGAGTGGATTTAGGTACGACGATTCTAAGTGAAATAAGTCACACAGAAAAGGACACTTCTCATAAGGTGTCACTTATAGAGGGAATGTAAAAACCGTTACACTTGAACTGAATTACAAAACAGAACAGAGTGACACATGCAGAAAACACACTATGGCTGCTTAACGGGAAAGGGGAGGTGGGGAGATACATAAAACAAGAGTTTCAAATTAGATCAGATACCGCTCCATAAACCCAATATGTAACAGACAAGACCTACTCCTTGCTCAGAGAACTGGACTCAACACGCCCGATTCACCGCACAAGAATATATCTGACTAGTAATAATCTTAAAACCTATGTATTGATATCTCTCTATTAGTGTGTCAAGTGGGTGTAAAGCGGCATAAACACAGCCGTGAAAAGCAGCTAAACCCCATTATAAAAATAAATTACTTTTAAAAACCCATGAAACAAAGACAGGGAAAGAGAGAGAAATTCTAACACAATTCGTTCAGGGGCTTTGATGCAACCTGGATTGACCATATCTAGACCCACAGCTGGATGAGACATAAGGGTGGACACTCTTGGGGCTGAGAGGTTTGGTGAGGTTGGGTGAGCAAACACAGACCCTTTAAAGTAATACTGCGTGGTACCCATCGCATGGCTCCCAAATCTCCAGGTTCAAGGGCATCTTCCTACATCGAAAACATGCATGAGAAACCCAGAAGATGGTACACCGTGTGATGGGGAACGGTTTCTAAAACGCACCTCATTTCTCATCTCCTTGTGCTCGGGTTTGCCATTGCAGCCACTTTACTAGCAATCTCCCTACTTGGAGCATCAGCACCTTTAACCTCCTGTTCTGTACAGGTTGCAATTTGTCCTGAGGATGAACGGGAAGACGGGGAACCAATGAGAGACTAGCTCTTGGTGTTGGGACAGGCCCAGGTCACTCTATTTTCCCATCAGGAAGAAGAATTAACCACAGGCTCAGCCTGCCCCCCGGAACCAGAACAGGGCCTGAAGCCATCCTGCGCTTTTGCGGCCACCTCCCAAAAAAGCGAGTTGTAAAATGGAGCTTCAGGGCACTGCAATTCACAAACCTGCAGAGTTATAAATGATAACTCTCGTCCACAAATATATTGAGTGAAGGCAAAGAAGAGGATTTGAAGTCAAGGCAGAATTTCAGGAAACAGATTTTAGGAGGTAGATTCGAATCGCCTTTAAAGCACATGAAAAGCGACAAAACGTTGACAATAATGCCCTTGGCCAAAAAGGGCGTATGCTTTTTTTCCTGAATATATTCAGGAAAAAACGCATACGCCCTTTTTGGCCAACCAAGCAACCTGGAAAGGCAAATCAGCGCTACAAAGAAGTCTCGCTTCCCATCGGTCAAAAGGGCCATGCTGAAAAAAGTGTCAAAACCAGAAATGCAGGACAGGCCATGGAGAAATGGGAGCCTTGCTACACTGATGGGCGGGATGTAAATTGCCAACAGCCACTCTGGAGAAGGGTACGGTGTGTCCTGAAACAGCTAAAAATCACAGCTTAGAGAGCATAGGGCACTTCCACGCATGGGGATATAAAGTGGGAAAATTAAAAATCAGCAAGACACAAGCACCCCATAGTTTAGGGCTGCTCTTTTGACAAGGACCTCCACTTCATTCCACCTTAAATATCCCAGGAAAGCGAAAAATGGATAAAAAAGTTGTAGTCCTTATTTACAATGGAATATCACTCAGCCATGAAATCAATATCATAAGGCTAGTAGCAGCATGATGAGTGGATTTAGGTACGACAATTCTAAGTGAAATAAGTCACACAGAAAAGGACACTTCTCATAAGGTGTCACTTATAGAGGGAATGTAAAAACCGTTACACTTGAACTGAATTACAAAACAGAACAGAGTCACACATGCAGAAAACACACTATGGCTGCTTAACTGGAAAGGTGAGGTGGGGTGATACATAAAACAAGAGTTTCAAATTAGCTCAGATACCGTTCCATAAACCCAATATGTTATAGACAAAACCTACTCCTTGCTCAGAGAACTGGACTCAACACGCCCGATTCACCGCACAAGAATATATCTGACTAGTAATAATCTTAAAACCTATGTATTGATATCTCTCTATTAATGTGTCAAGTGGGTGTAAAGCGGCATAAACACAGCCGTGAAAAGCAGCTAAACCCCATTATAAAAATAAATTACTTTTAAAAACCCATGAAACAAAGACAGGGAAAGAGATAGAAATTCTTACACAATTCGTTCAGGGGCTTTGATGCAACCTGGATTGACCATATCTAGACCCACAGCTGGATGAGACATAAGGGTGGACACTCTTGGGGCTGAGAGGTTTGGTGAGGTTGGGTGAGCAAACACAGACCCTTTAAAGTAATACTGCGTGGTACCCATCGCATGGGTCCCAAATCTCCAGGTTCAAGGGCATCTTCCTACATCGAAAACATGCATGAGAAACCCAGAAGATGGTACACCGTGTGATGGGGAAAGGTTTCTAAAACGCACCTCATTTCTCATCTCCTTGTGCTCGGGTTTGCCATTCCAGCCACTTTACTAGCAATCTCCCTACTTGGAGCATCAGCACCTTTAACCTCCTGTTCCGTACAGGTTGCTATTTGTCCTGAGGATGAACGGGAAGACGGGGAACCAATGAGAGACTAGCTCTTGGTGTTGGGACAGGCCCAGGTCACTCTATTTTCCCATCAGGAAGAAGATTTAACCACAGGCTCAGCCTGCCCCCTGGAACCAGAACAGGGCCTGAAGCCATCCTGCGCTTTTGCGGCCACCTCCAAAAAAAGCGAGTTGTAAAATGGAGCTTCAGGACACTGCAATTCACAAACCTGCAGAGTTATAAATGATAACTCTCGTCCACAAATATATTGAGTGAAGGCAAAGAAGAGGATTTGAAGTCAAGGCAGAATTTCAGGAAACAGATTTTAGGAGGTAGATTCGAATCGCCTTTAAAGCACATGAAAAGCGACAAAACGTTGACAATGATGCCCTTGGCCAAAAAGGGCGTATGCGTTTTTTCCTGAATATATTCAGGAAAAAACGCATACGCCCTTTTTGGCCAACCAAGCAACCTGGAAAGGCAAATCAGCGCTACAAAGAAGTCTCGCTTCCCATCGGTCAAAAGGGCCATGTTGAAAAATGTTTCAAAACCAGAAATGCAGGACAGGCCATAGAGAAATGGGAGCCTTGCTACACTGATGGGCGGGATGTAAATTGCCAACAGCCACTCTGGAGAAGGGTACGGTGTGTCCTGAAACAGCTAAAAACACAGCTTAGAGTGCATAGGGCACTTCCACGCATGGGGGTATAAAGTGGGAAAATTAAAAATCAGCAAGACACAAGCACCCCATAATTTAGAGCTGCTCTATTGACAAGGACCTCCACTTCATTCCACCTTAAATATCCCAGGAAAGCGAAAAATGGATAAAAAAGTTGTAGTCCTTATTTACAATGGAATATCACTCAGCCATGAAATCAATGTCATAAGGCTAGTAGCAGCATGATGAGTGGATTTAGGTACGACGATTCTAAGTGAAATAAGTCACACAGAAAAGGACACTTCTCATAAGGTGTCACTTATAGAGGGAATGTAAAAACCGTTACACTTGAACTGAGTTACAAAACAGAACAGAGTCACACATGCAGAAAACACACTATGGCTGCTTAACGGGAAAGCGAGGTGGGGTGATACATAAAGCAAGAGTTTCAAATTAGCTCAGATACCGTTCCATAAACCCAATATGTAATAGACAAGACCTACTCCTTGCTCAGAGAACTGGACTAAACACGCCCGATTCACCGCACAAGAATATATCTGACTAGTAATAATCTTAAAACCTATGTATTGATATCTCTCTGTTAGTGTGTCTAGTGGGTGTAAAGCGGCATAAACACAGCCGTGAAAAGCAGCTAAACCCCATTATAAAAATAAATTTCTTTTAAAAACCCATGAAACAAAGACAGTGAAAGAGAGAGAAATTCTTACACAATTCGTTCAGGGGCTGTGATGCAACCTGGATTGACCATATCTAGACCCACAGCTGGATGAGACATAAGGGTGGACACTCTTGGGGCTGAGAGGTTTGGTGAGGTTGGGTGAGCAAACGCAGACCCTTTAAAGTAATACTGCGTGCTACCCATCGCATGGGTCCCAAATCTCCAGGTTCAAGGGCATCTTCCTACATCGAAAACATGCATGAGAAACCAAGAAGATGGTACACCGTGTGATGGGGAAAGGTTTCTAAAATGCACCTCATTTCTCATCTCCTTGTGCTCGGGTTCGCCATTCCAGCCACTTTAGTAGCAATCTCCCTACTTGGAGCATCAGCACCTTTAACCTCCTGTTCCGTACAGGTTGCAATTTGTCCTGAGGATGAACGGGAAGACGGGGAACCAATGAGAGATTAGCTCTTGGTGTTGGGACAGGCACAAGTCACTCTATTTTCCCATCAGGTAGAAGAATTAACCACAGGCTCAGCCTGCCCCCCGGAACCAGAACAGGGCCTGAAGCCATCCTGCGCTTTTGCGGCCACCTCCCAAAAAAGCGAGTTGTAAAATGGAGCTTCAGGGCACTGCAATTCACAATCCTACAGAGTTATAAATGATAACTCTCGTCCACAAATATATTGAGGGAAGGCAAAGACGAGGAATTGAAATCAAGGCAGAATTGCAGGAAACAGATTTCAGGAGGTAGATTCGAATCGCCTTTAAAGCACATGAAAAGCGCCAAAACGTTGACAATGATGCCCTTGGCCAAAAAGGGCGTATGCGTTTTTTCCTGAATATATTCAGGAAAAAACGCATACGCCCTTTTTGGCCAACCAAGCAACCTGGAAAGGCCAATCAGCGCTACAAAGAAGTCTCGCTTCCCATCAGTCAAAAGGGCCATGCTGAAAAAAGTGTCAAAACCAGAAAGGCAGGACAGGCCATGGAGAAATGGGAGCCTTGCTACACTGATGGGCGGGATGTAAATTGCCAACAGCCACTCTGGAGAAGTGTACGGTGTGTCCTGAAACATCTAAAAAACACAGCTTAGAGAGCATAGGGCACTTCCACGCATGGGGGTATAAAGTGGGAAAATTAAAAATCAGCAAGACACAAGCACCCCAAAGTTTAGGGCTGCTCTGTTGACAAGGACCTCCACTTCATTCCACCTTAAATATCCCAGGAAAGCGAAAAATGGATAAAAAATTTGTGGTCCTTATGTACAATGGCATACCACTCAGCCATGAAATCAATGTCATAAGGCTAGTAGCAGCATGATGAGTGGATTTAGGTACGGCGATTCTAAGTGAAATAAGTCACACAGAAAAGGACACTTCTCATAAGGTGTCACTTATAGAGGGAATGTAAAAACCGTTACACTTGAACTGAATTACAAAACAGAACAGAGTCACACATGCAGAAAACACACTATGGCTGCTTAACGGGAAAGCGAGGTGGGGTGATACATAAATCAAGAGTTTCAAATTAGCTCAGATACCGTTCCATAAACCCAATATGTAATAGACAAGACCTACTCCTTGCTCAGAGAACTGGACTCAACACGCCCGATTCACCGCACAAGAATATATCTGACTAGTAATAATCTTAAAACCTATGTATTGATATCTCTCTGTTAGTGTGTCTAGTGGGTGTAAAGCGGCATAAACACAGCCGTGAAAAGCAGCTAAACCCCATTATAAAAATAAATTTCTTTTAAAAACCCATGAAACAAAGACAGTGAAAGAGAGAGAAATTCTTACACAATTCGTTCAGGGGCTGTGATGCAACCTGGATTGACCATATCTAGACCCACAGCTGGATGAGACATAAGGGTGGATACTCTTGGGGCTGAGAGGTTTGGTGAGGTTGGGTGAGCAAACGCAGACCCTTTAAAGTAATACTGCGTGCTACCCATCGCATGGGTCCCAAATCTCCAGGTTCAAGGGCATCTTCCTACATCGAAAACATGCATGAGAAACCAAGAAGATGGTACACCGTGTGTTGGGGAAAGGTTTCTAAAATGCACCTCATTTCTCATCTCCTTGTGCTCGGGTTCGCCATTCCAGCCACTTTACTAGCAATCTCCCTACTTGGAGCATCAGCATCTTTAACCTCCTGTTCCGTACAGGTTGCAATTTGTCCTGAGGATGAACGGGAAGACGGGGAACCAATGAGAGACTAGCTCTTGGTGTTGGGATAGGCACAGGTCACTCTATTTTCCCATCAGGAAGAAGAATTAACCACAGGCTCAGCCTGCACCCCGGAACCAGAACAGGGCCTGAAGCCATCCTGCGCTTTTGCGGCCACCTCCCAAAAAAGCGAGTTGTAAAATGGATCTTCAGGGCACTGCAATTCACAATCCTACAGAGTTATAAATGATAACTCTCGTCCACAAATATATTGAGGGAAGGCAAAGACGAGGAATTGAAATCAAGGCAGAATTGCAGGAAACAGATTTCAGGAGGTAGATTCGAATCGCCTTTAAAGCACATGAAAAGCGCCAAAACGTTGACAATGATGCCCTTGGCCAAAAAGGGCGTATGCGTTTTTTCCTGAATAAATTCAGGAAAAAACGCATACGCCCTTTTTGGCCAACCAAGCAACCTGGAAAGGCAAATCAGCGCTACAAAGAAGTCTCGCTTCCCATCGGTCAAAATGGCCATGCTGAAAAAAGTGTCAAAACCAGAAATGCAGGACAGGCCATGGAGAAATGGGAGCCTTGCTACACTGATGGGTGGGATGTAAATTGCCAACAGCCACTCTGGAGAAGTGTACGGTGTGTCCTGAAACATCTAAAAAACACAGCTTAGAGAGCATAGGGCACTTCCACGCATGGGGGTATAAAGTGGGAAAATTAAAAATCAGCAAGACACAAGCACCCCAAAGTTTAGGGCTGCTCTGTTGACAAGGACCTCTACTTCATTCCACCTTAAATATCCCAGGAAAGCGAAAAATGGATAAAAAATTTGAGGTCCTTATGTACAATGGAATACCACTCAGCCATGAAATCAATGTCATAAGGCTAGTAGCAGCATGATGAGTGGATTTAGGTACGACGATTCTAAGTGAAATAAGTCACACAGAAAAGGACACTTCTCATAAGGTGTCACTTATAGAGGGAATGTAAAAACCGTTACACTTGAACTGAGTTAGAAAACAGAACAGAGTCACACATGCAGAAAACACACTATGGCTGCTTAACGGGAAAGCGAGGTGGGGTGATACATAAATCAAGAGTTTCAAATTAGCTCAGATACCGTTCCATAAACCCAATATGTAATAGACAAGACCTACTCCTTGCTCAGAGAACTGGACTCAACACGCCCGATTCACCGCACAAGAATATATCTGACTAGTAATAATCTTAAAACCTATGTATTGATATCTCTCTGTTAGTGTGTCAAGTGGGTGTAAAGCGGCATAAACACAGCCGTGAAAAGCAGCTAAACCCCATTATAAAAATAAATTTCTTTTAAAAACCCATGAAACAAAGACAGTGAAAGAGAGAGAAATTCTTACACAATTCGTTCAGGGGCTGTGATGCAACCTGGATTGACCATATCTAGACCCACAGCTGGATGAGACATAAGGGTGGACACTCTTGGGGCTGAGAGGTTTCGTGAAGTATGGTGAGCAAACGCAGACCCTTTAAAGTAATACTGCGTGCTACCTGTCCCATGGGTCCCAAATCTCCAGGTTCAAGGGCATCTTCCTACATCGAAAACAGGCATGAGAAACACAGAAGATGGTACACCATGTGATGGGGAAAGGTTTCTAAAACGCACCTCATTTCTCATCTCCTTGTGCTCGGGTTCGCCATTCCAGCCACTTTACTAGCAATCTCCCTACGTGGAGCATCAGCACCTTTAACCTCCTGTCCCGTACAGGTTGCAATTTGTCCTGAGGATGAACGGGAAGACGGGGAACCAATGAGAGACTAGCTCTTGGTGTTGGGACAGGCACAGGTCACTCTATTTTCCCATCAGGAAGAAGAATTAACCACAGGCTCACCCTGCCAACCGGAACCAGAACAGGGCCTGAAGCCATCCTGCGCTTTTGCGGCCAGCTCCCAAAAAAGCGAGTTCTAAAATGGAGCTTCAGGGCACAGCAATTCACAAACCTGCAGAGTTATAAATGATAACTCTCGTCCACAAATATATTGAGGGAAGGCAAAGAAGAGGATTTGAAATCAAGGCAGAATTGCAGGAAACAGATTTCAGGAGGTAGATTCGAATCGCCTTTAAAGCACATGAAAAGCGCCAAAACGTTGACAATGATGCCCTTGGCCAAAAAGGGCGTATGCGTTTTTTCCTGAATATATTCAGGAAAAAACGCATACGCCCTTTTTGGCCAACCAAGCAACCAGGAAAGGCAAATCAGCGCTACAAAGAAGTCTCGCTTCCCATCGGTCAAAAGGGCCATGCTGAAAAAAGTTTCAAAACCAGAAATGCAGGACAGGCCATGGAGAAATGGGAGCCTTGCTACACTGATGGGCGGGATGTAAATTGCCAACAGCCAGTCTGGAGAAGGGTACGGTGTGTCCTGAAACAGCTAAAAAACACAGCTTAGAGAGCATAGGGCACTTCCACGCATGGGGGTATAAAGTGGGAAAATTAAAAATCAGCAAGACACAAGCACCCCAAAGTTTAGGGCTGCTCTGTTGACAAGGACCTCCACTTCATTCCACCTTAAATATCCCAGGAAAGCGAAAAATGGATAAAAAAGTTGTAGACCTTATGTACAATGGAATATCACTCAGCCATGAAATCAATATCATAAGGCTAGTAGCAGCATGATGAGTGGATTTAGGTACGACGATTCTAAGTGAAATAAGTCACACAGAAAAGGACACTTCTCATAAGGTGTCACTTATAGAGGGAATGTAAAAACCGTTACACTTGAACTGAATTATAAAACAGAACAGAGTCACACATGCAGAAAACACACTATGGCTGCTTAACAGGAAAGGTGAGGTGGGGTGATACATAAAATAAGAGTTTCAAATTAGCTCAGATACCGTTCCATAAACCCAATATGTAATAGACAAGACCTACTCCTTGCTCAGAGAACTGGACTCAACACGCCTGATTCACCGCACAAGAATATATCTGACTAGTAATAATCTTAAAACCTATGTATTGATATCTCTCTGTTAGTGTGTCAAGTGGGTGTAAAGCGGCATAAACACAGCCGTGAAAAGCAGCTAAACCCCATTATAAAAATAAATTACTTTTAAAAACCCATGAAACAAAGACAGGGAAAGAGAGAGAAATTCTTACACAATTCGTTCAGGGGCTGTGATGCAACCTGGATTGACCATATCTAGACCCACAGGTGGATGAGACATAAGGGTGGACACTCTTGGGGCTGAGAGGTTTGGTGAGGTTGGGTGAGCAAACGCAGACCCTTTAAAGTAATACTGCGTGCTACCCATCACATGGGTCCCAAATCTCCAGGTTCAAGGGCATCTTCCTACATCGAAAACATGCATGAGAAACCAAGAAGATGGTACACCGTGTGTTGGGGAAAGGTTTCTAAAATGCACCTCATTTCTCATCTCCTTGTGCTCGGGTTCGCCATTCCAGCCACTTTAGTAGAAATCTCCCTACTTGGAGCATCAGCATCTTTAACCTCCTGTTCCGTACAGGTTGCAATTTGTCCTGAGGATGAATGGGAAGACGGGGAACCAATGAGAGACTAGCTCTTGGTGTTGGGACAGGCACAGGTCACTCTATTTTCCCAACAAGAAGAAGAATTAAACACAGGCTCAGCCTGCCCCCCGGAACCAGAACAGGGACTGAAGCCATCCTGCGCTTTTGTGGCCAGCTCCCAAAAAAGCGAGTTGTAAAATGGAGCTTCAGGGCACTGCAATTCACAGACCTGCAGAGTTATAAATGATAACTCTCGTCCACAAATATATTGAGGGAAGGCAAAGAAGAGGATTTGAAATCAAGGCAGAATTGCAGGAAACAGATTTCAGGAGGTAGATTCGAATCGCCTTTAAAGCACATGAAGAGCGGCAAAACGTTGACAATGATGCCCTTGGCCAAAAAGGGCGTATGCGTTTTTTCCTGAATATATTCAGGAAAAAACGCATACGCCCTTTTTGGCCAACCAAGCAACCTGGAAAGGCAAATCAGCGCTACAAAGAAGTCTCGCTTCCCATCGGTCAAAAGGGCCATGCTGAAAAAAGTTTCAAAACCAGAAATGCAGGACAGGCCATAGAGAAATGGGAGCCTTGCTACACTGATGGGCGGGATGTAAATTGCCAACAGCCACTCTGGAGAAGGGTACGGTGTGTCCTGAAACAGCTAAAAACACAGCTTAGAGAGCATAGGGCACTTCCACGCATGGGGGTATAAAGTGGGAAAATTAAAAATCAGCAAGACACAAGCACCCCATAGTTTAGGGCTGCTCTTTTGACAAGGACCTCCACTTCATTCCACCTTAAATATCCCAGGAAAGCGAAAAATGGATAAAAAAGTTGTAGTCCTTATTTACAATGGAATATCACTCAGCAATGAAATCAATATCATAAGGCTAGTAGCAGCATGATGAGTGGATTTAGGTACGACAATTCTAAGTGAAATAAGTCACACAGAAAAGGACACTTCTCATAAGGTGTCACTTATAGAGGGAATGTAAAAACCGTTACACTTGAACTGAATTACAAAACAGAACAGAGTCACACATGCAGAAAACACACTATGGCTGCTTAACAGGAAAGGTGAGGTGGGGTGATACATAAAACAAGAGTTTCAAATTAGCTCAGATACCGTTCCATAAACCCAATATGTTATAGACAAAACCTACTCCTTGCTCAGAGAACTGGACTGAACACGCCTGATTCACCGCACAAGAATATATCTGACTAGTAATAATCTTAAAACCTATGAATTGATATCTCTCTGTTAGTGTGTCAAGTGGGTGTAAAGCGGCATAAACACAGCCGTGATAAGCAGCTAAAGCCCATTATAAAAATAAATTACTTTTAAAAACCCATGAAACAAAGACAGTGAAAGAGAGAGAAATTCTTACACAATTCGTTCAGGGGCTGTGATGCAACCTGGATTGACCATATCTAGACCCACAGCTGGATGAGACATAAGGGTGGACTCTCTTGGGGCTGAGAGGTTTGGTGAGGGTGGGTGAGCAAACGCAGACCCTTTAATGTAATACTGCATGCAACCCATCGCATGGGTCCCAAATCTCCAGGTTCAAGGGCATCTTCCTACATCGAAAACATGCATGAGAAACCAAGAAGATGGTACACCGTGTGTTGGGGAAAGGTTTCTAAAATGCACCTCATTTCTCATCTCCTTGTGCTCGGGTTCGCCATTCCAGCCACTTTAGTAGCAATCTCCCTATTTGGAGCATCAGCATATTTAACCTCCTGTTCCGTACAGGTTGCAATTTGTCCTGAGGATGAACGGGAAGACGGGGAACCAATGAGAGACTAGCTCTTGGTGTTGGGACAGGCACAGGTCACTCTATTTTCCCATCAGGAAGAAGAATTAACCACAGGCTCAGCCTGCCCCCCGGAACCAGAACAGGGCCTGAAGCCATCCTGCGCTTTTGCGGCCACCTCCCAAAAAAGCGAGTTGTAAAATGGAGCTTCAGGGCACTGCAATTCACAATCCTACAGAGTTATAAATGATAACTCTCGTCCACAAATATATTGAGGGAAGGCAAAGACGAGGAATTGAAATCAAGGCAGAATTGCAGGAAACAGATTTCAGGAGGTAGATTCGAATCGCCTTTAAAGCACATGAAAAGCGCCAAAACGTTGACAATGATGCCATTGGCCAAAAAGGGCGTATGCCTTTTTTCCTGATTATATTCAGGAAAAAACGCATACGCCCTTTTTGGCCAACCAAGCAACCTGGAAAGGCAAATCAGTGCTACAAAGAAGTCTCGCTTCCCATTGGTCAAAAGGGCCATTCTGAAAAAAGTGTCAAAACCAGAAATGCAGGACAGGCCATGGAGAAATGGGAGCCTTGCTACACTGATGGGCGGGATGTAAATTGCCAACAGCCACTCTGGAGAAGGGTACGGTGTGTCCTGAACCATATAAAACACACAGCCTAGAGAGGATAGGGCACTTCCACGCATGGGGGTATAAAGTGGGAAAATTGAAAATCAGCAAGACACAAGCACCCCAACGTTTAGGGCTGCTCTGTTGACAAGGACTTCCACTTCATTCCACCTTAAATATCCCAGGAAAGAGAAAAATGGATAAAAAAGTTGTGGTCCTTATGTACGATGGAATATCACTCAGCCATGAAATCAATGTCATAATGCTAGTAGCAGCATGATGAGTGGATTTAGGTACGACGATTCTAAGTGAAATAAGTCACACAGAAAAGGACACTTCTCATAAGGTGTCACTTATAGAGGGAATGTAAAAACCGTTACACTTGAACTGAATTACAAAACAGAACAGAGTGACACATGCAGAAAACACACTATGGCTGCTTAACGGGAAAGGGGAGGTGGGGAGATACATAAAACAAGAGTTTCAAATTAGATCAGATACCGCTCCATAAACCCAATATGTAACAGACAAGACCTACTCCTTGCTCAGAGAACTGGACTCAACACGCCCGATTCACCGCACAAGAATATATCTGACTAGTAATAATCTTAAAACCTATGTATTGATATCTCTCTATTAGTGTGTCAAGTGGGTGTAAAGCGGCATAAACACAGCCGTGAAAAGCAGCTAAACCCCATTATAAAAATAAATTACTTTTAAAAACCCATGAAACAAAGACAGGGAAAGAGAGAGAAATTCTAACACAATTCGTTCAGGGGCTTTGATGCAACCTGGATTGACCATATCTAGACCCACAGCTGGATGAGACATAAGGGTGGACACTCTTGGGGCTGAGAGGTTTGGTGAGGTTGGGTGAGCAAACACAGACCCTTTAAAGTAATACTGCGTGGTACCCATCGCATGGCTCCCAAATCTCCAGGTTCAAGGGCATCTTCCTACATCGAAAACATGCATGAGAAACCCAGAAGATGGTACACCGTGTGATGGGGAAAGGTTTCTAAAACGCACCTCATTTCTCATCTCCTTGTGCTCGGGTTTGCCATTGCAGCCACTTTACTAGCAATCTCCCTACTTGGAGCATCAGCACCTTTAACCTCCTGTTCTGTACAGGTTGCAATTTGTCCTGAGGATGAACGGGAAGACGGGGAACCAATGAGAGACTAGCTCTTGGTGTTGGGACAGGCCCAGGTCACTCTATTTTCCCATCAGGAAGAAGAATTAACCACAGGCTCAGCCTGCCCCCCGGAACCAGAACAGGGCCTGAAGCCATCCTGCGCTTTTGCGGCCACCTCCCAAAAAAGCGAGTTGTAAAATGGAGCTTCAGGGCACTGCAATTCACAAACCTGCAGAGTTATAAATGATAACTCTCGTCCACAAATATATTGAGTGAAGGCAAAGAAGAGGATTTGAAGTCAAGGCAGAATTGCAGGAAACAGATTTCAGGAGGTAGATTCGAATCGCCTTTAAAGCACATGAAAAGCGCCAAAACGTTGACAATAATGCCCTTGGCCAAAAAGGGCGTATGCTTTTTTTCCTGAATATATTCAGGAAAAAACGCATACGCCCTTTTTGGCCAACCAAGCAACCTGGAAAGGCAAATCAGCGCTACAAAGAAGTCTCGCTTCCCATCGGTCAAAATGGCCATGCTGAAAAAAGTGTCAAAACCAGAAATGCAGGACAGGCCATGGAGAAATGGGAGCCTTGCTACACTGATGGGCGGGATGTAAATTGCCAACAGCCACTCTGGAGAAGTGTACGGTGTGTCCTGAAACATCTAAAAAACACAGCTTAGAGAGCATAGGGCACTTCCACGCATGGGGGTATAAAGTGGGAAAATTAAAAATCAGCAAGACACAAGCACCCCAAAGTTTAGGGCTGCTCTGTTGACAAGGACCTCTACTTCATTCCACCTTAAATATCCCAGGAAAGCGAAAAATGGATAAAAAATTTGAGGTCCTTATGTACAATGGAATACCACTCAGCCATGAAATCAATGTCATAAGGCTAGTAGCAGCATGATGAGTGGATTTAGGTACGACGATTCTAAGTGAAATAAGTCACACAGAAAAGGACACTTCTCATAAGGTGTCACTTATAGAGGGAATGTAAAAACCGTTACACTTGAACTGAGTTAGAAAACAGAACAGAGTCACACATGCAGAAAACACACTATGGCTGCTTAACGGGAAAGCGAGGTGGGGTGATACATAAATCAAGAGTTTCAAATTAGCTCAGATACCGTTCCATAAACCCAATATGTAATAGACAAGACCTACTCCTTGCTCAGAGAACTGGACTCAACACGCCCGATTCACCGCACAAGAATATATCTGACTAGTAATAATCTTAAAACCTATGTATTGATATCTCTCTGTTAGTGTGTCAAGTGGGTGTAAAGCGGCATAAACACAGCCGTGAAAAGCAGCTAAACCCCATTATAAAAATAAATTTCTTTTAAAAACCCATGAAACAAAGACAGTGAAAGAGAGAGAAATTCTTACACAATTCGTTCAGGGGCTGTGATGCAACCTGGATTGACCATATCTAGACCCACAGCTGGATGAGACATAAGGGTGGACACTCTTGGGGCTGAGAGGTTTCGTGAAGTATGGTGAGCAAACGCAGACCCTTTAAAGTAATACTGCGTGCTACCTGTCCCATGGGTCCCAAATCTCCAGGTTCAAGGGCATCTTCCTACATCGAAAACAGGCATGAGAAACACAGAAGATGGTACACCATGTGATGGGGAAAGGTTTCTAAAACGCACCTCATTTCTCATCTCCTTGTGCTCGGGTTCGCCATTCCAGCCACTTTACTAGCAATCTCCCTACGTGGAGCATCAGCACCTTTAACCTCCTGTCCCGTACAGGTTGCAATTTGTCCTGAGGATGAACGGGAAGACGGGGAACCAATGAGAGACTAGCTCTTGGTGTTGGGACAGGCACAGGTCACTCTATTTTCCCATCAGGAAGAAGAATTAACCACAGGCTCACCCTGCCAACCGGAACCAGAACAGGGCCTGAAGCCATCCTGCGCTTTTGCGGCCAGCTCCCAAAAAAGCGAGTTCTAAAATGGAGCTTCAGGGCACAGCAATTCACAAACCTGCAGAGTTATAAATGATAACTCTCGTCCACAAATATATTGAGGGAAGGCAAAGAAGAGGATTTGAAATCAAGGCAGAATTGCAGGAAACAGATTTCAGGAGGTAGATTCGAATCGCCTTTAAAGCACATGAAAAGCGCCAAAACGTTGACAATGATGCCCTTGGCCAAAAAGGGCGTATGCGTTTTTTCCTGAATATATTCAGGAAAAAACGCATACGCCCTTTTTGGCCAACCAAGCAACCAGGAAAGGCAAATCAGCGCTACAAAGAAGTCTCGCTTCCCATCGGTCAAAAGGGCCATGCTGAAAAAAGTTTCAAAACCAGAAATGCAGGACAGGCCATGGAGAAATGGGAGCCTTGCTACACTGATGGGCGGGATGTAAATTGCCAACAGCCAGTCTGGAGAAGGGTACGGTGTGTCCTGAAACAGCTAAAAAACACAGCTTAGAGAGCATAGGGCACTTCCACGCATGGGGGTATAAAGTGGGAAAATTAAAAATCAGCAAGACACAAGCACCCCAAAGTTTAGGGCTGCTCTGTTGACAAGGACCTCCACTTCATTCCACCTTAAATATCCCAGGAAAGCGAAAAATGGATAAAAAAGTTGTAGACCTTATGTACAATGGAATATCACTCAGCCATGAAATCAATATCATAAGGCTAGTAGCAGCATGATGAGTGGATTTAGGTACGACGATTCTAAGTGAAATAAGTCACACAGAAAAGGACACTTCTCATAAGGTGTCACTTATAGAGGGAATGTAAAAACCGTTACACTTGAACTGAATTATAAAACAGAACAGAGTCACACATGCAGAAAACACACTATGGCTGCTTAACAGGAAAGGTGAGGTGGGGTGATACATAAAACAAGAGTTTCAAATTAGCTCAGATACCGTTCCATAAACCCAATATGTAATAGACAAGACCTACTCCTTGCTCAGAGAACTGGACTCAACACGCCTGATTCACCGCACAAGAATATATCTGACTAGTAATAATCTTAAAACCTATGTATTGATATCTCTCTGTTAGTGTGTCAAGTGGGTGTAAAGCGGCATAAACACAGCCGTGAAAAGCAGCTAAACCCCATTATAAAAATAAATTACTTTTAAAAACCCATGAAACAAAGACAGGGAAAGAGAGAGAAATTCTTACACAATTCGTTCAGGGGCTGTGATGCAACCTGGATTGACCATATCTAGACCCACAGGTGGATGAGACATAAGGGTGGACACTCTTGGGGCTGAGAGGTTTGGTGAGGTTGGGTGAGCAAACGCAGACCCTTTAAAGTAATACTGCGTGCTACCCATCACATGGGTCCCAAATCTCCAGGTTCAAGGGCATCTTCCTACATCGAAAACATGCATGAGAAACCAAGAAGATGGTACACCGTGTGTTGGGGAAAGGTTTCTAAAATGCACCTCATTTCTCATCTCCTTGTGCTCGGGTTCGCCATTCCAGCCACTTTAGTAGAAATCTCCCTACTTGGAGCATCAGCATCTTTAACCTCCTGTTCCGTACAGGTTGCAATTTGTCCTGAGGATGAATGGGAAGACGGGGAACCAATGAGAGACTAGCACTTGGTGTTGGGACAGGCACAGGTCACTCTATTTTCCCAACAAGAAGAAGAATTAAACACAGGCTCAGCCTGCCCCCCGGAACCAGAACAGGGACTGAAGCCATCCTGCGCTTTTGTGGCCAGCTCCCAAAAAAGCGAGTTGTAAAATGGAGCTTCAGGGCACTGCAATTCACAAACCTGCAGAGTTATAAATGATAACTCTCGTCCACAAATATATTGAGGGAAGGCAAAGAAGAGGATTTGAAATCAAGGCAGAATTGCAGGAAACAGATTTCAGGAGGTAGATTCGAATCGCCTTTAAAGCACATGAAGAGCGGCAAAACGTTGACAATGATGCCCTTGGCCAAAAAGGGCGTATGCGTTTTTTCCTGAATATATTCAGGAAAAAACGCATACGCCCTTTTTGGCCAACCAAGCAACCTGGAAAGGCAAATCAGCGCTACAAAGAAGTCTCGCTTCCCATCGGTCAAAAGGGCCATGCTGAAAAAAGTTTCAAAACCAGAAATGCAGGACAGGCCATAGAGAAATGGGAGCCTTGCTACACTGATGGGCGGGATGTAAATTGCCAACAGCCACTCTGGAGAAGGGTACGGTGTGTCCTGAAACAGCTAAAAACACAGCTTAGAGAGCATAGGGCACTTCCACGCATGGGGGTATAAAGTGGGAAAATTAAAAATCAGCAAGACACAAGCACCCCATAGTTTAGGGCTGCTCTTTTGACAAGGACCTCCACTTCATTCCACCTTAAATATCCCAGGAAAGCGAAAAATGGATAAAAAAGTTGTAGTCCTTATTTACAATGGAATATCACTCAGCAATGAAATCAATATCATAAGGCTAGTAGCAGCATGATGAGTGGATTTAGGTACGACAATTCTAAGTGAAATAAGTCACACAGAAAAGGACACTTCTCATAAGGTGTCACTTATAGAGGGAATGTAAAAACCGTTACACTTGAACTGAATTACAAAACAGAACAGAGTCACACATGCAGAAAACACACTATGGCTGCTTAACAGGAAAGGTGAGGTGGGGTGATACATAAAACAAGAGTTTCAAATTAGCTCAGATACCGTTCCATAAACCCAATATGTTATAGACAAAACCTACTCCTTGCTCAGAGAACTGGACTGAACACGCCTGATTCACCGCACAAGAATATATCTGACTAGTAATAATCTTAAAACCTATGAATTGATATCTCTCTGTTAGTGTGTCAAGTGGGTGTAAAGCGGCATAAACACAGCCGTGATAAGCAGCTAAAGCCCATTATAAAAATAAATTACTTTTAAAAACCCATGAAACAAAGACAGTGAAAGAGAGAGAAATTCTTACACAATTCGTTCAGGGGCTGTGATGCAACCTGGATTGACCATATCTAGACCCACAGCTGGATGAGACATAAGGGTGGACTCTCTTGGGGCTGAGAGGTTTGGTGAGGGTGGGTGAGCAAACGCAGACCCTTTAATGTAATACTGCATGCAACCCATCGCATGGGTCCCAAATCTCCAGGTTCAAGGGCATCTTCCTACATCGAAAACATGCATGAGAAACCAAGAAGATGGTACACCGTGTGTTGGGGAAAGGTTTCTAAAATGCACCTCATTTCTCATCTCCTTGTGCTCGGGTTCGCCATTCCAGCCACTTTAGTAGCAATCTCCCTATTTGGAGCATCAGCATATTTAACCTCCTGTTCCGTACAGGTTGCAATTTGTCCTGAGGATGAACGGGAAGACGGGGAACCAATGAGAGACTAGCTCTTGGTGTTGGGACAGGCACAGGTCACTCTATTTTCCCATCAGGAAGAAGAATTAACCACAGGCTCAGCCTGCCCCCCGGAACCAGAACAGGGCCTGAAGCCATCCTGCGCTTTTGCGGCCACCTCCCAAAAAAGCGAGTTGTAAAATGGAGCTTCAGGGCACTGCAATTCACAATCCTACAGAGTTATAAATGATAACTCTCGTCCACAAATATATTGAGGGAAGGCAAAGACGAGGAATTGAAATCAAGGCAGAATTGCAGGAAACAGATTTCAGGAGGTAGATTCGAATCGCCTTTAAAGCACATGAAAAGCGCCAAAACGTTGACAATGATGCCATTGGCCAAAAAGGGCGTATGCCTTTTTTCCTGATTATATTCAGGAAAAAACGCATACGCCCTTTTTGGCCAACCAAGCAACCTGGAAAGGCAAATCAGTGCTACAAAGAAGTCTCGCTTCCCATTGGTCAAAAGGGCCATTCTGAAAAAAGTGTCAAAACCAGAAATGCAGGACAGGCCATGGAGAAATGGGAGCCTTGCTACACTGATGGGCGGGATGTAAATTGCCAACAGCCACTCTGGAGAAGGGTACGGTGTGTCCTGAACCATATAAAACACACAGCCTAGAGAGGATAGGGCACTTCCACGCATGGGGGTATAAAGTGGGAAAATTGAAAATCAGCAAGACACAAGCACCCCAACGTTTAGGGCTGCTCTGTTGACAAGGACTTCCACTTCATTCCACCTTAAATATCCCAGGAAAGAGAAAAATGGATAAAAAAGTTGTGGTCCTTATGTACGATGGAATATCACTCAGCCATGAAATCAATGTCATAAGGCTAGTAGCAGCATGATGAGTGGATTTAGGTACGACGATTCTAAGTGAAATAAGTCACACAGAAAAGGACACTTCTCATAAGGTGTCACTTATAGAGGGAATGTAAAAACCGTTACACTTGAACTGAATTACAAAACAGAACAGAGTGACACATGCAGAAAACACACTATGGCTGCTTAACGGGAAAGGGGAGGTGGGGAGATACATAAAACAAGAGTTTCAAATTAGATCAGATACCGCTCCATAAACCCAATATGTAACAGACAAGACCTACTCCTTGCTCAGAGAACTGGACTCAACACGCCCGATTCACCGCACAAGAATATATCTGACTAGTAATAATCTTAAAACCTATGTATTGATATCTCTCTATTAGTGTGTCAAGTGGGTGTAAAGCGGCATAAACACAGCCGTGAAAAGCAGCTAAACCCCATTATAAAAATAAATTACTTTTAAAAACCCATGAAACAAAGACAGGGAAAGAGAGAGAAATTCTAACACAATTCGTTCAGGGGCTTTGATGCAACCTGGATTGACCATATCTAGACCCACAGCTGGATGAGACATAAGGGTGGACACTCTTGGGGCTGAGAGGTTTGGTGAGGTTGGGTGAGCAAACACAGACCCTTTAAAGTAATACTGCGTGGTACCCATCGCATGGCTCCCAAATCTCCAGGTTCAAGGGCATCTTCCTACATCGAAAACATGCATGAGAAACCCAGAAGATGGTACACCGTGTGATGGGGAAAGGTTTCTAAAACGCACCTCATTTCTCATCTCCTTGTGCTCGGGTTTGCCATTGCAGCCACTTTACTAGCAATCTCCCTACTTGGAGCATCAGCACCTTTAACCTCCTGTTCTGTACAGGTTGCAATTTGTCCTGAGGATGAACGGGAAGACGGGGAACCAATGAGAGACTAGCTCTTGGTGTTGGGACAGGCCCAGGTCACTCTATTTTCCCATCAGGAAGAAGAATTAACCACAGGCTCAGCCTGCCCCCCGGAACCAGAACAGGGCCTGAAGCCATCCTGCGCTTTTGCGGCCACCTCCCAAAAAAGCGAGTTGTAAAATGGAGCTTCAGGGCACTGCAATTCACAAACCTGCAGAGTTATAAATGATAACTCTCGTCCACAAATATATTGAGTGAAGGCAAAGAAGAGGATTTGAAGTCAAGGCAGAATTTCAGGAAACAGATTTTAGGAGGTAGATTCGAATCGCCTTTAAAGCACATGAAAAGCGACAAAACGTTGACAATAATGCCCTTGGCCAAAAAGGGCGTATGCTTTTTTTCCTGAATATATTCAGGAAAAAACGCATACGCCCTTTTTGGCCAACCAAGCAAACTGGAAAGGCAAATCAGCGCTACAAAGAAGTCTCGCTTCCCATCGGTCAAAAGGGCCATGCTGAAAAAAGTGTCAAAACCAGAAATGCAGGACAGGCCATGGAGAAATGGGAGCCTTGCTACACTGATGGGCGGGATGTAAATTGCCAACAGCCACTCTGGAGAAGGGTACGGTGTGTCCTGAACCATCTAAAACACACAGCCTAGAGAGGATAGGGCACTTCCACGCATGGGGGTATAAAGTGGGAAAATTGAAAATCAGCAACACACAAGCACCCCAACGTTTAGGGCTGCTCTGTTGACAAGGACTTCCACTTCATTCCACCTTAAATATCCCAGGAAAGAGAAAAATGGATAAAAAAGTTGTGGTCCTTATGTACGATGGAATATCACTCAGCCATGAAATTAATGTCATAAGGCTAGTAGCAACATGATGAGTGGATTTAGGTACGACGATTCTAAGTGAAATAAGTCACACAGAAAAGGACACTTCTCATAAGGTGTCACTTATAGAGGGAATGTAAAAACCGTTACACTTGAACTGAATTACAAAACAGAACAGAGTGACACATGCAGAAAACACACTATGGCTGCTTAACGGGAAAGGGGAGGTGGGGAGATACATAAAACAATAGTTTCAAATTAGATCAGATACCGTTCCATAAACCCAATATGTAATAGACAAGACCTACTCCTTGCTCAGAGAACTGGACTCAACACGCCCGATTCACCGCACAAGAATATATCTGACTAGTAATAATCTTAAAACCTATGTGTTGATATCTCTCTGTTAGTGTGTCAAGTGGGTGTAAAGCGGCATAAACACAGCCGTGAAAAGCAGCTAAACCCCATTATAAAAATAAATTTCTTTTAAAAACCCATGAAACAAAGACAGTGAAAGAGAGAGAAATTCTTACACAATTCGTTCAGGGGCTGTGATGCAACCTGGATTGACCATATCTAGACCCACAGCTGGATGAGACATAAGGGTGGACACTCTTGGGGCTGAGAGGTTTGATGAGGTTGGGTGAGCAAACGCAGACCCTTTAAAGTAATACTGCGTGCTTCCCATCGCATGGGTCCCAAATCTCCAGGTTCAAGGGCATCTTCCTACATCGAAAACATGCATGAGAAACCAAGAAGATGGTACACCGTGTGATGGGGAAAGGTTTCTAAAATGCACCTCATTTCTCATCTCCTTGTGCTCGGGTTCGCCATTCCAGCCACTTTCGTAGCAATCTCCCTAGTTGGAGCATCAGCACCTTTAACCTCCTGTTCCGTACAGGTTGCAATTTGTCCTGAGGATGAACGGGAAGACGGGGAACCAATGAGAGATTAGCTCTTGGTGTTGGGATAGGCACAAGTCACTCTATTTTCCCATCAGGAAGAAGAATTAACCACAGGCTCAGCCTGCCCCCCGGAACCAGAACAGGGCCTGAAGCCATCCTGCGCTTTTGCGGCCACCTCCCAAAAAAGCGAGTTGTAAAATGGAGCTTCAGGGCACTGCAATTCACAATCCTACAGAGTTATAAATGATAACTCTCGTCCACAAATATATTGAGGGAAGGCAAAGACGAGGAATTGAAATCAAGGCAGAATTGCAGGAAACAGATTTCAGGAGGTAGATTCGAATCGCCTTTAAAGCACATGAAAAGCGCCAAAACGTTGACAATGATGCCCTTGGCCAAAAAGGGCGTATGCGTTTTTTCCTGAATATATTCAGGAAAAAACGCATACGCCCTTTTTGGCCAACCAAGCAACCTGGAAAGGCCAATCAGCGCTACAAAAAGTCTCGCTTCCCATCAGTCAAAAGGGCCATGCTGAAAAAAGTGTCAAAACCAGAAATGCAGGACAGGCCATGGAGAAATGGGAGCCTTGCTACACTGATGGGCGGGATGTAAATTGCCAACAGCCACTCTGGAGAAGTGTACGGTGTGTCCTGAAACATCTAAAAAACACAGCTTAGAGAGCATAGGGCACTTCCACGCATGGGGGTATAAAGTGGGAAAATTAAAAATCAGAAAGACACAAGCACCCCATAGTTTAGGGCTGCTCTTTTGACAAGGACCTCCACTTCATTCCACCTTAAATATCCCAGGAAAGCGAAAAATGGATAAAAAAGTTGTAGTCCTTATTTACAATGGAATATCACTCAGCCATGAAATCAATATCATAAGGCTAGTAGCAGCATGATGAGTGGATTTAGGTACGACAATTCTAAGTGAAATAAGTCACACAGAAAAGGACACTTCTCATAAGGTGTCACTTATAGAGGGAATGTAAAAACCGTTACACTTGAACTGAATTACAAAACAGAACAGAGTCACACATGCAGAAAACACACTATGGCTGCTTAACTGGAAAGGTGAGGTGGGGTGATACATAAAACAAGAGTTTCAAATTAGCTCAGATACCGTTCCATAAACCCAATATGTTATAGACAAAACCTACTCCTTGCTCAGAGAACTGGACTCAACACGCCCGATTCACCGCACAAGAATATATCTGACTAGTAATAATCTTAAAACCTATGTATTGATATCTCTCTATTAATGTGTCAAGTGGGTGTAAAGCGGCATAAACACAGCCGTGAAAAGCAGCTAAACCCCATTATAAAAATAAATTACTTTTAAAAACCCATGAAACAAAGACAGGGAAAGAGAGAGAAATTCTTACACAATTCGTTCAGGGGCTTTGATGCAACCTGGATTGACCATATCTAGACCCACAGCTGGATGAGACATAAGGGTGGACACTCTTGGGGCTGAGAGGTTTGGTGAGGTTGGGTGAGCAAACACAGACCCTTTAAAGTAATACTGCGTGGTACCCATCGCATGGGTCCCAAATCTCCAGGTTCAAGGGCATCTTCCTACATCGAAAACATGCATGAGAAACCCAGAAGATGGTACACCGTGTGATGGGGAAAGGTTTCTAAAACGCACCTCATTTCTCATCTCCTTGTGCTCGGGTTTGCCATTCCAGCCACTTTACTAGCAATCTCCCTACTTGGAGCATCAGCACCTTTAACCTCCTGTTCCGTACAGGTTGCTATTTGTCCTGAGGATGAACGGGAAGACGGGGAACCAATGAGAGACTAGCTCTTGGTGTTGGGACAGGCCCAGGTCACTCTATTTTCCCATCAGGAAGAAGATTTAACCACAGGCTCAGCCTGCCCCCTGGAACCAGAACAGGGCCTGAAGCCATCCTGCGCTTTTGCGGCCACCTCCAAAAAAAGCGAGTTGTAAAATGGAGCTTCAGGACACTGCAATTCACAAACCTGCAGAGTTATAAATGATAACTCTCGTCCACAAATATATTGAGTGAAGGCAAAGAAGAGGATTTGAAGTCAAGGCAGAATTTCAGGAAACAGATTTTAGGAGGTAGATTCGAATCGCCTTTAAAGCACATGAAAAGCGACAAAACGTTGACAATGATGCCCTTGGCCAAAAAGGGCGTATGCGTTTTTTCCTGAATATATTCAGGAAAAAACGCATACGCCCTTTTTGGCCAACCAAGCAACCTGGAAAGGCAAATCAGCGCTACAAAGAAGTCTCGCTTCCCATCGGTCAAAAGGGCCATGTTGAAAAATGTTTCAAAACCAGAAATGCAGGACAGGCCATAGAGAAATGGGAGCCTTGCTACACTGATGGGCGGGATGTAAATTGCCAACAGCCACTCTGGAGAAGGGTACGGTGTGTCCTGAAACAGCTAAAAACACAGCTTAGAGAGCATAGGGCACTTCCACGCATGGGGGTATAAAGTGGGAAAATTAAAAATCAGCAAGACACAAGCACCCCATAATTTAGAGCTGCTCTATTGACAAGGACCTCCACTTCATTCCACCTTAAATATCCCAGGAAAGCGAAAAATGGATAAAAAAGTTGTAGTCCTTATTTACAATGGAATATCACTCAGCCATGAAATCAATGTCATAAGGCTAGTAGCAGCATGATGAGTGGATTTAGGTACGACGATTCTAAGTGAAATAAGTCACACAGAAAAGGACACTTCTCATAAGGTGTCACTTATAGAGGGAATGTAAAAACCGTTACACTTGAACTGAGTTACAAAACAGAACAGAGTCACACATGCAGAAAACACACTATGGCTGCTTAACGGGAAAGCGAGGTGGGGTGATACATAAAGCAAGAGTTTCAAATTAGCTCAGATACCGTTCCATAAACCCAATATGTAATAGACAAGACCTACTCCTTGCTCAGAGAACTGGACTCAACACGCCCGATTCACCGCACAAGAATATATCTGACTAGTAATAATCTTAAAACCTATGTATTGATATCTCTCTGTTAGTGTGTCTAGTGGGTGTAAAGCGGCATAAACACAGCCGTGAAAAGCAGCTAAACCCCATTATAAAAATAAATTTCTTTTAAAAACCCATGAAACAAAGACAGTGAAAGAGAGAGAAATTCTTACACAATTCGTTCAGGGGCTGTGATGCAACCTGGATTGACCATATCTAGACCCACAGCTGGATGAGACATAAGGGTGGACACTCTTGGGGCTGAGAGGTTTGGTGAGGTTGGGTGAGCAAACGCAGACCCTTTAAAGTAATACTGCGTGCTACCCATCGCATGGGTCCCAAATCTCCAGGTTCAAGGGCATCTTCCTACATCGAAAACATGCATGAGAAACCAAGAAGATGGTACACCGTGTGATGGGGAAAGGTTTCTAAAATGCACCTCATTTCTCATCTCCTTGTGCTCGGGTTCGCCATTCCAGCCACTTTAGTAGCAATCTCCCTACTTGGAGCATCAGCACCTTTAACCTCCTGTTCCGTACAGGTTGCAATTTGTCCTGAGGATGAACGGGAAGACGGGGAACCAATGAGAGATTAGCTCTTGGTGTTGGGACAGGCACAAGTCACTCTATTTTCCCATCAGGTAGAAGAATTAACCACAGGCTCAGCCTGCCCCCCGGAACCAGAACAGGGCCTGAAGCCATCCTGCGCTTTTGCGGCCACCTCCCAAAAAAGCGAGTTGTAAAATGGAGCTTCAGGGCACTGCAATTCACAATCCTACAGAGTTATAAATGATAACTCTCGTCCACAAATATATTGAGGGAAGGCAAAGACGAGGAATTGAAATCAAGGCAGAATTGCAGGAAACAGATTTCAGGAGGTAGATTCGAATCGCCTTTAAAGCACATGAAAAGCGCCAAAACGTTGACAATGATGCCCTTGGCCAAAAAGGGCGTATGCGTTTTTTCCTGAATATATTCAGGAAAAAACGCATACGCCCTTTTTGGCCAACCAAGCAACCTGGAAAGGCCAATCAGCGCTACAAAGAAGTCTCGCTTCCCATCAGTCAAAAGGGCCATGCTGAAAAAAGTGTCAAAACCAGAAAGGCAGGACAGGCCATGGAGAAATGGGAGCCTTGCTACACTGATGGGCGGGATGTAAATTGCCAACAGCCACTCTGGAGAAGTGTACGGTGTGTCCTGAAACATCTAAAAAACACAGCTTAGAGAGCATAGGGCACTTCCACGCATGGGGGTATAAAGTGGGAAAATTAAAAATCAGCAAGACACAAGCACCCCAAAGTTTAGGGCTGCTCTGTTGACAAGGACCTCCACTTCATTCCACCTTAAATATCCCAGGAAAGCGAAAAATGGATAAAAAATTTGTGGTCCTTATGTACAATGGCATACCACTCAGCCATGAAATCAATGTCATAAGGCTAGTAGCAGCATGATGAGTGGATTTAGGTACGGCGATTCTAAGTGAAATAAGTCACACAGAAAAGGACACTTCTCATAAGGTGTCACTTATAGAGGGAATGTAAAAACCGTTACACTTGAACTGAATTACAAAACAGAACAGAGTCACACATGCAGAAAACACACTATGGCTGCTTAACGGGAAAGCGAGGTGGGGTGATACATAAATCAAGAGTTTCAAATTAGCTCAGATACCGTTCCATAAACCCAATATGTAATAGACAAGACCTACTCCTTGCTCAGAGAACTGGACTCAACACGCCCGATTCACCGCACAAGAATATATCTGACTAGTAATAATCTTAAAACCTATGTATTGATATCTCTCTGTTAGTGTGTCTAGTGGGTGTAAAGCGGCATAAACACAGCCGTGAAAAGCAGCTAAACCCCATTATAAAAATAAATTTCTTTTAAAAACCCATGAAACAAAGACAGTGAAAGAGAGAGAAATTCTTACACAATTCGTTCAGGGGCTGTGATGCAACCTGGATTGACCATATCTAGACCCACAGCTGGATGAGACATAAGGGTGGATACTCTTGGGGCTGAGAGGTTTGGTGAGGTTGGGTGAGCAAACGCAGACCCTTTAAAGTAATACTGCGTGCTACCCATCGCATGGGTCCCAAATCTCCAGGTTCAAGGGCATCTTCCTACATCGAAAACATGCATGAGAAACCAAGAAGATGGTACACCGTGTGTTGGGGAAAGGTTTCTAAAATGCACCTCATTTCTCATCTCCTTGTGCTCGGGTTCGCCATTCCAGCCACTTTAGTAGCAATCTCCCTACTTGGAGCATCAGCATCTTTAACCTCCTGTTCCGTACAGGTTGCAATTTGTCCTGAGGATGAACGGGAAGACGGGGAACCAATGAGAGACTAGCTCTTGGTGTTGGGATAGGCACAGGTCACTCTATTTTCCCATCAGGAAGAAGAATTAACCACAGGCTCAGCCTGCACCCCGGAACCAGAACAGGGCCTGAAGCCATCCTGCGCTTTTGCGGCCACCTCCCAAAAAAGCGAGTTGTAAAATGGATCTTCAGGGCACTGCAATTCACAATCCTACAGAGTTATAAATGATAACTCTCGTCCACAAATATATTGAGGGAAGGCAAAGACGAGGAATTGAAATCAAGGCAGAATTGCAGGAAACAGATTTCAGGAGGTAGATTCGAATCGCCTTTAAAGCACATGAAAAGCGCCAAAACGTTGACAATGATGCCCTTGGCCAAAAAGGGCGTATGCGTTTTTTCCTGAATAAATTCAGGAAAAAACGCATACGCCCTTTTTGGCCAACCAAGCAACCTGGAAAGGCAAATCAGCGCTACAAAGAAGTCTCGCTTCCCATCGGTCAAAATGGCCATGCTGAAAAAAGTGTCAAAACCAGAAATGCAGGACAGGCCATGGAGAAATGGGAGCCTTGCTACACTGATGGGCGGGATGTAAATTGCCAACAGCCACTCTGGAGAAGTGTACGGTGTGTCCTGAAACATCTAAAAAACACAGCTTAGAGAGCATAGGGCACTTCCACGCATGGGGGTATAAAGTGGGAAAATTAAAAATCAGCAAGACACAAGCACCCCAAAGTTTAGGGCTGCTCTGTTGACAAGGACCTCCACTTCATTCCACCTTAAATATCCCAGGAAAGCGAAAAATGGATAAAAAATTTGTGGTCCTTATGTACAATGGCATACCACTCAGCCATGAAATCAATGTCATAAGGCTAGTAGCAGCATGATGAGTGGATTTAGGTACGGCGATTCTAAGTGAAATAAGTCACACAGAAAAGGACACTTCTCATAAGGTGTCACTTATAGAGGGAATGTAAAAACCGTTACACTTGAACTGAATTACAAAACAGAACAGAGTCACACATGCAGAAAACACACTATGGCTGCTTAACGGGAAAGCGAGGTGGGGTGATACATAAATCAAGAGTTTCAAATTAGCTCAGATACCGTTCCATAAACCCAATATGTAATAGACAAGACCTACTCCTTGCTCAGAGAACTGGACTCAACACGCCCGATTCACCGCACAAGAATATATCTGACTAGTAATAATCTTAAAACCTATGTATTGATATCTCTCTGTTAGTGTGTCTAGTGGGTGTAAAGCGGCATAAACACAGCCGTGAAAAGCAGCTAAACCCCATTATAAAAATAAATTTCTTTTAAAAACCCATGAAACAAAGACAGTGAAAGAGAGAGAAATTCTTACACAATTCGTTCAGGGGCTGTGATGCAACCTGGATTGACCATATCTAGACCCACAGCTGGATGAGACATAAGGGTGGATACTCTTGGGGCTGAGAGGTTTGGTGAGGTTGGGTGAGCAAACGCAGACCCTTTAAAGTAATACTGCGTGCTACCCATCGCATGGGTCCCAAATCTCCAGGTTCAAGGGCATCTTCCTACATCGAAAACATGCATGAGAAACCAAGAAGATGGTACACCGTGTGTTGGGGAAAGGTTTCTAAAATGCACCTCATTTCTCATCTCCTTGTGCTCGGGTTCGCCATTCCAGCCACTTTAGTAGCAATCTCCCTACTTGGAGCATCAGCATCTTTAACCTCCTGTTCCGTACAGGTTGCAATTTGTCCTGAGGATGAACGGGAAGACGGGGAACCAATGAGAGACTAGCTCTTGGTGTTGGGATAGGCACAGGTCACTCTATTTTCCCATCAGGAAGAAGAATTAACCACAGGCTCAGCCTGCACCCCGGAACCAGAACAGGGCCTGAAGCCATCCTGCGCTTTTGCGGCCACCTCCCAAAAAAGCGAGTTGTAAAATGGATCTTCAGGGCACTGCAATTCACAATCCTACAGAGTTATAAATGATAACTCTCGTCCACAAATATATTGAGGGAAGGCAAAGACGAGGAATTGAAATCAAGGCAGAATTTCAGGAAACAGATTTCAGGAGGTAGATTCGAATCGCCTTTAAAGCACATGAAAAGCGCCAAAACGTTGACAATGATGCCCTTGGCCAAAAAGGGCGTATGCGTTTTTTCCTGAATAAATTCAGGAAAAAACGCATACGCCCTTTTTGGCCAACCAAGCAACCTGGAAAGGCAAATCAGCGCTACAAAGAAGTCTCGCTTCCCATCGGTCAAAATGGCCATGCTGAAAAAAGTGTCAAAACCAGAAATGCAGGACAGGCCATGGAGAAATGGGAGCCTTGCTACACTGATGGGCGGGATGTAAATTGCCAACAGCCACTCTGGAGAAGTGTACGGTGTGTCCTGAAACATCTAAAAAACACAGCTTAGAGAGCATAGGGCACTTCCACGCATGGGGGTATAAAGTGGGAAAATTAAAAATCAGCAAGACACAAGCACCCCAAAGTTTAGGGCTGCTCTGTTGACAAGGACCTCTACTTCATTCCACCTTAAATATCCCAGGAAAGCGAAAAATGGATAAAAAATTTGAGGTCCTTATGTACAATGGAATACCACTCAGCCATGAAATCAATGTCATAAGGCTAGTAGCAGCATGATGAGTGGATTTAGGTACGACGATTCTAAGTGAAATAAGTCACACAGAAAAGGACACTTCTCATAAGGTGTCACTTATAGAGGGAATGTAAAAACCGTTACACTTGAACTGAGTTAGAAAACAGAACAGAGTCACACATGCAGAAAACACACTATGGCTGCTTAACGGGAAAGCGAGGTGGGGTGATACATAAAGCAAGAGTTTCAAATTAGCTCAGATACCGTTCCATAAACCCAATATGTAATAGACAAGACCTACTCCTTGCTCAGAGAACTGGACTCAACACGCCCGATTCACCGCACAAGAATATATCTGACTAGTAATAATCTTAAAACCTATGTATTGATATCTCTCTGTTAGTGTGTCAAGTGGGTGTAAAGCGGCATAAACACAGCCGTGAAAAGCAGCTAAACCCCATTATAAAAATAAATTTCTTTTAAAAACCCATGAAACAAAGACAGTGAAAGAGAGAGAAATTCTTACACAATTCGTTCAGGGGCTGTGATGCAACCTGGATTGACCATATCTAGACCCACAGCTGGATGAGACATAAGGGTGGACACTCTTGGGGCTGAGAGGTTTCGTGAAGTATGGTGAGCAAACGCAGACCCTTTAAAGTAATACTGCGTGCTACCCGTCCCATGGGTCCCAAATCTCCAGGTTCAAGGGCATCTTCCTACATCGAAAACAGGCATGAGAAACACAGAAGATGGTACACCATGTGATGGGGAAAGGTTTCTAAAACGCACCTCATTTCTCATCTCCTTGTGCTCGGGTTCGCCATTCCAGCCACTTTACTAGCAATCTCCCTACGTGGAGCATCAGCACCTTTAACCTCCTGTTCCGTACAGGTTGCAATTTGTCCTGAGGATGAACGGGAAGACGGGGAACCAATGAGAGACTAGCTCTTGGTGTTGGGACAGGCACAGGTCACTCTATTTTCCCATCAGGAAGAAGAATTAACCACAGGCTCACCCTGCCAACCGGAACCAGAACAGGGCCTGAAGCCATCCTGCGCTTTTGCGGCCAGCTCCCAAAAAAGCGAGTTCTAAAATGGAGCTTCAGGGCACAGCAATTCACAAACCTGCAGAGTTATAAATGATAACTCTCGTCCACAAATATATTGAGGGAAGGCAAAGAAGAGGATTTGAAATCAAGGCAGAATTGCAGGAAACAGATTTCAGGAGGTAGATTCGAATCGCCTTTAAAGCACATGAAAAGCGCCAAAACGTTGACAATGATGCCCTTGGCCAAAAAGGGCGTATGCGTTTTTTCCTGAATATATTCAGGAAAAAACGCATACGCCCTTTTTGGCCAACCAAGCAACCAGGAAAGGCAAATCAGCGCTACAAAGAAGTCTCGCTTCCCATCGGTCAAAAGGGCCATGCTGAAAAAAGTTTCAAAACCAGAAATGCAGGACAGGCCATGGAGAAATGGGAGCCTTGCTACACTGATGGGCGGGATGTAAATTGCCAACAGCCAGTCTGGAGAAGGGTACGGTGTGTCCTGAAACAGCTAAAAAACACAGCTTAGAGAGCATAGGGCACTTCCACGCATGGGGGTATAAAGTGGGAAAATTAAAAATCAGCAAGACACAAGCACCCCAAAGTTTAGGGCTGCTCTGTTGACAAGGACCTCCACTTCATTCCACCTTAAATATCCCAGGAAAGCGAAAAATGGATAAAAAAGTTGTAGACCTTATGTACAATGGAATATCACTCAGCCATGAAATCAATATCATAAGGCTAGTAGCAGCATGATGAGTGGATTTAGGTACGACGATTCTAAGTGAAATAAGTCACACAGAAAAGGACACTTCTCATAAGGTGTCACTTATAGAGGGAATGTAAAAACCGTTACACTTGAACTGAATTATAAAACAGAACAGAGTCACACATGCAGAAAACACACTATGGCTGGTTAACAGGAAAGGTGAGGTGGGGTGATACATAAAACAAGAGTTTCAAATTAGCTCAGATACCGTTCCATAAACCCAATATGTAATAGACAAGACCTACTCCTTGCTCAGAGAACTGGACTCAACACGCCTGATTCACCGCACAAGAATATATCTGACTAGTAATAATCTTAAAACCTATGTATTGATATCTCTCTGTTAGTGTGTCAAGTGGGTGTAAAGCGGCATAAACACAGCCGTGAAAAGCAGCTAAACCCCATTATAAAAATAAATTACTTTTAAAAACCCATGAAACAAAGACAGGGAAAGAGAGAGAAATTCTTACACAATTCGTTCAGGGGCTGTGATGCAACCTGGATTGACCATATCTAGACCCACAGCTGGATGAGACATAAGGGTGGACACTCTTGGGGCTGAGAGGTTTGGTGCAGTTGGGTGAGCAAACCCAGACCCTTTAAAGTAATACTGCGTGCTACCCGTCCCATGGGTCCCAAATCTCCAGGTTCAAGGGCATCTTCCTACATCGAAAACCGGCATGAGAAACCCAGAAAATGGTACACCGTGTGATGGGGAAAGGTTTCTAAAATGCACCTCATTTCTCATCTCCTTGTGCTCGGGTTCGCCATTCCAGCCACTTTACTAGCAATCTCCCTACGTGGAGCATCAGCACCTTTAACCTCCTGTTCCGTACAGGTTGCAATTTGTCCTGAGGATGAACGGGAAGACGGGGAACCAATGAGAGACTAGCTCTTGGTGTTGGGACAGGCACAGGTCACTCTATTTTCCCATCAGGAAGAAGAATTAACCACAGGCTCAGCCTGCCCCCCGGAACCAGAACAGGGCCTGAAGCCATCCTGCGCTTTTGCGGCCACCTCCCAAAAAAGCGAGTTGTAAAATGGAGCTTCAGGGCACTGCAATTCACAATCCTACAGAGTTATAAATGATAACTCTCGTCCACAAATATATTGAGGGAAGGCAAAGATGAGGAATTGAAATCAAGGCAGAATTGCAGGAAACAGATTTCAGGAGGTAGATTCGAATCGCCTTTAAAGCACATGAAAAGCGCCAAAACGTTGACAATGATGCCCTTGGCCAAAAAGGGCGTATGCGTTTTTTCCTGAATATATTCAGGAAAAAACGCATACGCCGTTTTTGGCCAACCAAGCAACCTGGAAAGGCCAATCAGCGCTATAAAGAAGTCTCGCTTCCCATCAGTCAAAAGGGCCATGCTGAAAAAAGTGTCAAAACCAGAAATGCAGGACAGGCCATGGAGAAATGGGAGCCTTGCTACACTGATGGGCGGGATGTAAATTGCCAACAGCCACTCTGGAGAAGTGTACGGTGTGTCCTGAAACATCTAAAAAACACAGCTTAGAGAGCATAGGGCACTTCCACGCATGGGGGTATAAAGTGGGAAAATTAAAAATCAGCAAGACACAAGCACCCCAAAGTTTAGGGCTGCTCTGTTGACAAGGACCTCTACTTCATTCCACCTTAAATATCCCAGGAAAGCGAAAAATGGATAAAAAATTTGAGGTCCTTATGTACAATGGAATACCACTCAGCCATGAAATCAATGTCATAAGGCTAGTAGCAGCATGATGAGTGGATTTAGGTACGACGATTCTAAGTGAAATAAGTCACACAGAAAAGGACACTTCTCATAAGGTGTCACTTATAGAGGGAATGTAAAAACCGTTACACTTGAACTGAGTTAGAAAACAGAACAGAGTCACACATGCAGAAAACACACTATGGCTGCTTAACGGGAAAGCGAGGTGGGGTGATACATAAAGCAAGAGTTTCAAATTAGCTCAGATACCGTTCCATAAACCCAATATGTAATAGACAAGACCTACTCCTTGCTCAGAGAACTGGACTCAACACGCCCGATTCACCGCACAAGAATATATCTGACTAGTAATAATCTTAAAACCTATGTATTGATATCTCTCTGTTAGTGTGTCAAGTGGGTGTAAAGTGGCATAAACACAGCCGTGAAAAGCAGCTAAACCCCATTATAAAAATAAATTTCTTTTAAAAACCCATGAAACAAAGACAGTGAAAGAGAGAGAAATTCTTACACAATTCGTTCAGGGGCTGTGATGCAACCTGGATTGACCATATCTAGACCCACAGCTGGATGAGACATAAGGGTGGACACTCTTGGGGCTGAGAGGTTTGGTGAGGTTGGGTGAGCAAACGTAGACCCTTTAAAGTAATACTGCGTGCTACCCATCGCATGGGTCCCAAATCTCCAGGTTCAAGGGCATCTTCCTACATCGAAAACATGCATGAGAAACCAAGAAGATGGTACACCGTGTGTTGGGGAAAGGTTTCTAAAACGCACCTCATTTCTCATCTCCTTGTGCTCGGGTTCGCCATTCCAGCCACTTTAGTAGCAATCTCCCTACTTGGAGCATCAGCATCTTTAACCTCCTGTTCCGTACAGGTTGCAATTTGTCCTGAGGATGAACGGGAAGACGGGGAACCAATGAGAGACTAGCTCTTGGTGTTGGGACAGGCACAGGTCACTCTATTTTCCCATCAGGAAGAAGAATTAACCACAGGCTCAGCCTGCCCCCCGGAACCAGAACAGGGCCTGAAGCCATCCTGCGCTTTTGCGGCCACCTCCCAAAAAAGCGAGTTGTAAAATGGAGCTTCAGGGCACTGCAATTCACAATCCTACAGAGTTATAAATGATAACTCTCGTCCACAAATATATTGAGGGAAGGCAAAGATGAGGAATTGAAATCAAGGCAGAATTGCAGGAAACAGATTTCAGGAGGTAGATTCGAATCGCTTTTAAAGCACATGAAAAGCGCCAAAACGTTGACAATGATGCCCTTGGCCAAAAAGGGCGTATGCGTTTTTTCCTGAATATATTCAGGAAAAAACGCATACGCCGTTTTTGGCCAACCAAGCAACCTGGAAAGGCCAATCAGCGCTATAAAGAAGTCTCGCTTCCCATCAGTCAAAAGGGCCATGCTGAAAAAAGTGTCAAAACCAGAAATGCAGGACAGGCCATGGAGAAATGGGAGCCTTGCTACACTGATGGGCGGGATGTAAATTGCCAACAGCCACTCTGGAGAAGTGTACGGTGTGTCCTGAAACATCTAAAAAACACAGCTTAGAGAGCATAGGGCACTTCCACGCATGGGGGTATAAAGTGGGAAAATTAAAAATCAGCAAGACACAAGCACCCCAAAGTTTAGGGCTGCTCTGTTGACAAGGACCTCTACTTCATTCCACCTTAAATATCCCAGGAAAGCGAAAAATGGATAAAAAATTTGAGGTCCTTATGTACAATGGAATACCACTCAGCCATGAAATCAATGTCATAAGGCTAGTAGCAGCATGATGAGTGGATTTAGGTACGACGATTCTAAGTGAAATAAGTCACACAGAAAAGGACACTTCTCATAAGGTGTCACTTATAGAGGGAATGTAAAAACCGTTACACTTGAACTGAGTTAGAAAACAGAACAGAGTCACACATGCAGAAAACACACTATGGCTGCTTAACGGGAAAGCGAGGTGGGGTGATACATAAAGCAAGAGTTTCAAATTAGCTCAGATACCGTTCCATAAACCCAATATGTAATAGACAAGACCTACTCCTTGCTCAGAGAACTGGACTCAACACGCCCGATTCACCGCACAAGAATATATCTGACTAGTAATAATCTTAAAACCTATGTATTGATATCTCTCTGTTAGTGTGTCAAGTGGGTGTAAAGCGGCATAAACACAGCCGTGAAAAGCAGCTAAACCCCATTATAAAAATAAATTTCTTTTAAAAACCCATGAAACAAAGACAGGGAAAGAGAGAGAAATTCTTACACAATTCGTTCAGGGGCTGTGATGCAACCTGGATTGACCATATCTAGACCCACAGCTGGATGAGACATAAGGGTGGACACTCTTGGGGCTGGGAGGTTTGGTGAGGTTGGGTGAGCAAACGTAGACCCTTTAAAGTAATACTGCGTGCTACCCATCGCATGGGTCCCAAATCTCCAGGTTCAAGGGCATCTTCCTACATCGAAAACATGCATGAGAAACCAAGAAGATGGTACACCGTGTGTTGGGGAAAGGTTTCTAAAATGCACCTCATTTCTCATCTCCTTGTGCTCGGGTTCGCCATTCCAGCCACTTTAGTAGCAATCTCCCTACTTGGAGCATCAGCATCTTTAACCTCCTGTTCCGTACAGGTTGCAATTTGTCCTGAGGATGAACGGGAAGACGGGGAACCAATGAGAGACTAGCTCTTGGTGTTGGGACAGGCACAGGTCACTCTATTTTCCCATCAGGAAGAAGAATTAACCACAGGCTCAGCCTGCCCCCCGGAACCACAACAGGGCCTGAAGCCATCCTGCGCTTTTGCGGCCACCTCCCAAAAAAGCGAGTTGTAAAATGGAGCTTCAGGGCACTGCAATTCACAATCCTACAGAGTTATAAATGATAACTCTCGTCCACAAATATATTGAGGGAAGGCAAAGACGAGGAATTGAAATCAAGGCAGAATTGCAGGAAACAGATTTCAGGAGGTAGATTCGAATCGCCTTTAAAGCACATGAAAAGCGCCAAAACGTTGACAATGATGCCCTTGGCCAAAAAGGGCGTATGCGTTTTTTCCTGAATATATTCAGGAAAAAACGCATACGCCCTTTTTGGCCAACCAAGCAACCTGGAAAGGCCAATCAGCGCTACAAAGAAGTCTCGCTTCCCATCAGTCAAAAGGGCCATGCTGAAAAAAGTGTCAAAACCAGAAAGGCAGGACAGGCCATGGAGAAATGGGAGCCTTGCTACACTGATGGGCGGGATGTAAATTGCCAACAGCCACTCTGGAGAAGTGTACGGTGTGTCCTGAAACATCTAAAAAACACAGCTTAGAGAGCATAGGGCACTTCCACGCATGGGGGTATAAAGTGGGAAAATTAAAAATCAGCAAGACACAAGCACCCCAAAGTTTAGGGCTGCTCTGTTGACAAGGACCTCCACTTCATTCCACCTTAAATATCCCAGGAAAGCGAAAAATGGATAAAAAATTTGAGGTCCTTATGTACAATGGCATACCACTCAGCCATGAAATCAATGTCATAAGGCTAGTAGCAGCATGATGAGTGGATTTAGGTACGGCGATTCTAAGTGAAATAAGTCACACAGAAAAGGACACTTCTCATAAGGTGTCACTTATAGAGGGAATGTAAAAACCGTTACACTTGAACTGAATTACAAAACAGAACAGAGTCACACATGCAGAAAACACACTATGGCTGCTTAACGGGAAAGCGAGGTGGGGTGATACATAAATCAAGAGTTTCAAATTAGCTCAGATACCGTTCCATAAACCCAATATGTAATAGACAAGACCTACTCCTTGCTCAGAGAACTGGACTCAACACGCCCGATTCACCGCACAAGAATATATCTGACTAGTAATAATCTTAAAACCTATGTATTGATATCTCTCTGTTAGTGTGTCTAGTGGGTGTAAAGTGGCATAAACACAGCCGTGAAAAGCAGCTAAACCCCATTATAAAAATAAATTTCTTTTAAAAACCCATGAAACAAAGACAGTGAAAGAGAGAGAAATTCTTACACAATTCGTTCAGGGGCTGTGATGCAACCTGGATTGACCATATCTAGACCCACAGCTGGATGAGACATAAGGGTGGATACTCTTGGGGCTGAGAGGTTTGGTGAGGTTGGGTGAGCAAACGCAGACCCTTTAAAGTAATACTGCGTGCTACCCATCGCATGGGTCCCAAATCTCCAGGTTCAAGGGCATCTTCCTACATCGAAAACATGCATGAGAAACCAAGAAGATGGTACACCGTGTGTTGGGGAAAGGTTTCTAAAATGCACCTCATTTCTCATCTCCTTGTGCTCGGGTTCGCCATTCCAGCCACTTTAGTAGCAATCTCCCTACTTGGAGCATCAGCATCTTTAACCTCCTGTTCCGTACAGGTTGCAATTTGTCCTGAGGATGAACGGGAAGACGGGGAACCAATGAGAGACTAGCTCTTGGTGTTGGGATAGGCACAGGTCACTCTATTTTCCCATCAGGAAGAAGAATTAACCACAGGCTCAGCCTGCACCCCGGAACCAGAACAGGGCCTGAAGCCATCCTGCGCTTTTGCGGCCACCTCCCAAAAAAGCGAGTTCTAAAATGGAGCTTCAGGGCACAGCAATTCACAAACCTGCAGAGTTATAAATGATAACTCTCGTCCACAAATATATTGAGGGAAGGCAAAGAAGAGGATTTGAAATTAAGGCAGAATTGCAGGAAACAGATTTCAGGAGGTAGATTCGAATCGCCTTTAAAGCACATGAAAAGCGCCAAAACGTTGACAATGATGCCCTTGGCCAAAAAGGGCGTATGCGTTTTTTCCTGAATATATTCAGGAAAAAACGCATACGCCCTTTTTGGCCAACCAAGCAACCAGGAAAGGCAAATCAGCGCTACAAAGAAGTCTCGCTTCCCATCGGTCAAAAGGGCCATGCTGAAAAAAGTTTCAAAACCAGAAATGCAGGACAGGCCATGGAGAAATGGGAGCCTTGCTACACTGATGGGCGGGATGTAAATTGCCAACAGCCAGTCTGGAGAAGGGTACGGTGTGTCCTGAAACAGCTAAAAAACACAGCTTAGAGAGCATAGGGCACTTCCACGCATGGGGGTATAAAGTGGGAAAATTAAAAATCAGCAAGACACAAGCACCCCAAAGTTTAGGGCTGCTCTGTTGACAAGGACCTCCACTTCATTCCACCTTAAATATCCCAGGAAAGCGAAAAATGGATAAAAAAGTTGTAGACCTTATGTACAATGGAATATCACTCAGCCATGAAATCAATATCATAAGGCTAGTAGCAGCATGATGAGTGGATTTAGGTACGACGATTCTAAGTGAAATAAGTCACACAGAAAAGGACACTTCTCATAAGGTGTCACTTATAGAGGGAATGTAAAAACCGTTACACTTGAACTGAATTATAAAACAGAACAGAGTCACACATGCAGAAAACACACTATGGCTGCTTAACAGGAAAGGTGAGGTGGGGTGATACATAAAACAAGAGTTTCAAATTAGCTCAGATACCGTTCCATAAACCCAATATGTAATAGACAAGACCTACTCCTTGCTCAGAGAACTGGACTCAACACGCCTGATTCACCGCACAAGAATATATCTGACTAGTAATAATCTTAAAACCTATGTATTGATATCTCTCTGTTAGTGTGTCAAGTGGGTGTAAAGCGGCATAAACACAGCCGTGAAAAGCAGCTAAACCCCATTATAAAAATAAATTACTTTTAAAAACCCATGAAACAAAGACAGGGAAAGAGAGAGAAATTCTTACACAATTCGTTCAGGGGCTGTGATGCAACCTGGATTGACCATATCTAGACCCACAGCTGGATGAGAGATAAGGGTGGACACTCTTGGGGCTGAGAGGTTTGGTGCAGTTGGGTGAGCAAACCCAGACCCTTTAAAGTAATACTGCGTGCTACCCGTCCCATGGGTCCCAAATCTCCAGGTTCAAGGGCATCTTCCTACATCGAAAACCGGCATGAGAAACCCAGAAAATGGTACACCGTGTGATGGGGAAAGGTTTCTAAAATGCACCTCATTTCTCATCTCCTTGTGCTCGGGTTCGCCATTCCAGCCACTTTACTAGCAATCTCCCTACGTGGAGCATCAGCACCTTTAACCTCCTGTTCCGTACAGGTTGCAATTTGTCCTGAGGATGAACGGGAAGACGGGGAACCAATGAGAGACTAGCTCTTGGTGTTGGGACAGGCACAGGTCACTCTATTTTCCCATCAGGAAGAAGAATTAACCACAGGCTCAGCCTGCCCCCCGGAACCAGAACAGGGCCTGAAGCCATCCTGCGCTTTTGCGGCCACCTCCCAAAAAAGCGAGTTGTAAAATGGAGCTTCAGGGCACTGCAATTCACAATCCTACAGAGTTATAAATGATAACTCTCGTCCACAAATATATTGAGGGAAGGCAAAGATGAGGAATTGAAATCAAGGCAGAATTGCAGGAAACAGATTTCAGGAGGTAGATTCGAATCGCCTTTAAAGCACATGAAAAGCGCCAAAACGTTGACAATGATGCCCTTGGCCAAAAAGGGCGTATGCGTTTTTTCCTGAATATATTCAGGAAAAAACGCATACGCCGTTTTTGGCCAACCAAGCAACCTGGAAAGGCCAATCAGCGCTATAAAGAAGTCTCGCTTCCCATCAGTCAAAAGGGCCATGCTGAAAAAAGTGTCAAAACCAGAAATGCAGGACAGGCCATGGAGAAATGGGAGCCTTGCTACACTGATGGGCGGGATGTAAATTGCCAACAGCCACTCTGGAGAAGTGTACGGTGTGTCCTGAAACATCTAAAAAACACAGCTTAGAGAGCATAGGGCACTTCCACGCATGGGGGTATAAAGTGGGAAAATTAAAAATCAGCAAGACACAAGCACCCCAAAGTTTAGGGCTGCTCTGTTGACAAGGACCTCTACTTCATTCCACCTTAAATATCCCAGGAAAGCGAAAAATGGATAAAAAATTTGAGGTCCTTATGTACAATGGAATACCACTCAGCCATGAAATCAATGTCATAAGGCTAGTAGCAGCATGATGAGTGGATTTAGGTACGACGATTCTAAGTGAAATAAGTCACACAGAAAAGGACACTTCTCATAAGGTGTCACTTATAGAGGGAATGTAAAAACCGTTACACTTGAACTGAGTTAGAAAACAGAACAGAGTCACACATGCAGAAAACACACTATGGCTGCTTAACGGGAAAGCGAGGTGGGGTGATACATAAAGCAAGAGTTTCAAATTAGCTCAGATACCGTTCCATAAACCCAATATGTAATAGACAAGACCTACTCCTTGCTCAGAGAACTGGACTCAACACGCCCGATTCACCGCACAAGAATATATCTGACTAGTAATAATCTTAAAACCTATGTATTGATATCTCTCTGTTAGTGTGTCAAGTGGGTGTAAAGCGGCATAAACACAGCCGTGAAAAGCAGCTAAACCCCATTATAAAAATAAATTTCTTTTAAAAACCCATGAAACAAAGACAGGGAAAGAGAGAGAAATTCTTACACAATTCGTTCAGGGGCTGTGATGCAACCTGGATTGACCATATCTAGACCCACAGCTGGATGAGACATAAGGGTGGACACTCTTGGGGCTGGGAGGTTTGGTGAGGTTGGGTGAGCAAACGTAGACCCTTTAAAGTAATACTGCGTGCTACCCATCGCATGGGTCCCAAATCTCCAGGTTCAAGGGCATCTTCCTACATCGAAAACATGCATGAGAAACCAAGAAGATGGTACACCGTGTGTTGGGGAAAGGTTTCTAAAATGCACCTCATTTCTCATCTCCTTGTGCTCGGGTTCGCCATTCCAGCCACTTTAGTAGCAATCTCCCTACTTGGAGCATCAGCATCTTTAACCTCCTGTTCCGTACAGGTTGCAATTTGTCCTGAGGATGAACGGGAAGACGGGGAACCAATGAGAGACTAGCTCTTGGTGTTGGGACAGGCACAGGTCACTCTATTTTCCCATCAGGAAGAAGAATTAACCACAGGCTCAGCCTGCCCCCCGGAACCACAACAGGGCCTGAAGCCATCCTGCGCTTTTGCGGCCACCTCCCAAAAAAGCGAGTTGTAAAATGGAGCTTCAGGGCACTGCAATTCACAATCCTACAGAGTTATAAATGATAACTCTCGTCCACAAATATATTGAGGGAAGGCAAAGACGAGGAATTGAAATCAAGGCAGAATTGCAGGAAACAGATTTCAGGAGGTAGATTCGAATCGCCTTTAAAGCACATGAAAAGCGCCAAAACGTTGACAATGATGCCCTTGGCCAAAAAGGGCGTATGCGTTTTTTCCTGAATATATTCAGGAAAAAACGCATACGCCCTTTTTGGCCAACCAAGCAACCTGGAAAGGCCAATCAGCGCTACAAAGAAGTCTCGCTTCCCATCAGTCAAAAGGGCCATGCTGAAAAAAGTGTCAAAACCAGAAATGCAGGACAGGCCATGGAGAAATGGGAGCCTTGCTACACTGATGGGCGGGATGTAAATTGCCAACAGCCACTCTGGAGAAGTGTACGGTGTGTCCTGAAACATCTAAAAAACACAGCTTAGAGAGCATAGGGCACTTCCACGCATGGGGGTATAAAGTGGGAAAATTAAAAATCAGCAAGACACAAGCACCCCAAAGTTTAGGGCTGCTCTGTTGACAAGGACCTCCACTTCATTCCACCTTAAATATCCCAGGAAAGCGAAAAATGGATAAAAAAGTTGTAGACCTTATGTACAATGGAATATCACTCAGCCATGAAATCAATATCATAAGGCTAGTAGCAGCATGATGAGTGGATTTAGGTACGACGATTCTAAGTGAAATAAGTCACACAGAAAAGGACACTTCTCATAAGGTGTCACTTATAGAGGGAATGTAAAAACCGTTACACTTGAACTGAATTATAAAACAGAACAGAGTCACACATGCAGAAAACACACTATGGCTGCTTAACAGGAAAGGTGAGGTGGGGTGATACATAAAACAAGAGTTTCAAATTAGCTCAGATACCGTTCCATAAACCCAATATGTAATAGACAAGACCTACTCCTTGCTCAGAGAACTGGACTCAACACGCCTGATTCACCGCACAAGAATATATCTGACTAGTAATAATCTTAAAACCTATGTATTGATATCTCTCTGTTAGTGTGTCAAGTGGGTGTAAAGCGGCATAAACACAGCCGTGAAAAGCAGCTAAACCCCATTATAAAAATAAATTACTTTTAAAAACCCATGAAACAAAGACAGGGAAAGAGAGAGAAATTCTTACACAATTCGTTCAGGGGCTGTGATGCAACCTGGATTGACCATATCTAGACCCACAGCTGGATGAGACATAAGGGTGGACACTCTTGGGGCTGAGAGGTTTGGTGCAGTTGGGTGAGCAAACCCAGACCCTTTAAAGTAATACTGCGTGCTACCCGTCCCATGGGTCCCAAATCTCCAGGTTCAAGGGCATCTTCCTACATCGAAAACCGGCATGAGAAACCCAGAAAATGATACACCGTGTGATGGGGAAAGGTTTCTAAAACGCACCTCATTTCTCATCTCCTTGTGCTCGGGTTCGCCATTCCAGCCACTTTACTAGCAATCTCCCTACGTGGAGCATCAGCACCTTTAACCTCCTGTTCCGTACAGGTTGCAATTTGTCCTGAGGATGAATGGGAAGACGGGGAACCAATGAGAGACTAGCTCCTGGTGTTGGGACAGGCACAGGTCACTCTATTTTCCCATCAGGAAGAAGAATTAACCACAGGCTCACCCTGCCTACCGGAACCAGAACAGGGCCTGAAGCCATCCTGCGCTTTTGCGGCCAGCTCCCAAAACAGCGAGTTCTAAAATGGAGCTTCAGGGCACAGCAATTCACAAACCTGCAGAGTTATAAATGATAACTCTCGTCCACAAATATATTGAGGGAAGGCAAAGAAGAGGATTTGAAATCAAGGCAGAATTGCAGGAAACAGATTTCAGGAGGTAGATTCGAATCGCCTTTAAAGCACATGAAAAGCGGCAAAACGTTGACAATGATGCCCTTGGCCAAAAAGGGCGTATGCGTTTTTTCCTGAATATATTCAGGAAAAAACGCATACGCCCTTTTTGGCCAACCAAGCAACCTGGAAAGTCAAATCAGCGCTACAAAGAAATCTCGCTTCCCTTCGGTCAAAAGGGCCATGCTGAAAAAAGTTTCAAAACCAGAAATGCAGGACAGGCCATGGAGAAATGGGAGCCTTGCTACACTGATGGGCGGGATGTAAATTGCCAACAGCCAGTCTGGAGAAGGGTACGGTGTGTCCTGAAACAGCTAAAAAACACAGCTTAGAGAGCATAGGGCACTTCCACGCATGGGGGTATAAAGTGGGAAAATTAAAAATCAGCAAGACACAAGCACCCCAAAGTTTAGGGCTGCTCTGTTGACAAGGACCTCCACTTCATTCCACCTTAAATATCCCAGGAAAGCGAAAAATGGATAAAAAAGTTGTAGACCTTATGTACAATGGAATATCACTCAGCCATGAAATCAATATCATAAGGCTAGTAGCAGCATGATGAGTGGATTTAGGTACGACGATTCTAAGTGAAATAAGTCACACAGAAAAGTACACTTCTCATAAGGTGTCACTTATAGAGGGAATGTAAAAACCGTTACACTTGAACTGAATTACAAAACAGAACAGAGTCACACATGCAGAAAACACACTATGGCTGCTTACCAGGAAAGGTGAGGTGGGGTGATACATAAAACAAGAGTTTCAAATTAGCTCAGATACCGTTCCATAAACCCAATATGTAATAGACAAGACCTACTCCTTGCTCAGAGAACTGGACTCAACACGCCTGATTCACCGCACAAGAATATATCTGACTAGTAATAATTTTAAAACCTATGTATTGATATCTCTCTGTTAGTGTGTCAAGTGGGTGTAAAGCGGCATAAACACAGCCGTGAAAAGCAGCTAAACCCCATTATAAAAATAAATTACTTTTAAAAACCCATGAAACAAAGACAGTGAAAGAGAGAGAAATTCTTACACAATTCGTTCAGGGGCTGTGATGCAACCTGGATTGACCATATCTAGACCCACAGCTGGATGAGACATAAGGGTGGACACTCTTGGGGCTGAGAGGTTTGGTGAAGTTGGGTGAGCAAACCCAGACCCTTTAAAGTAATACTGCGTGCTACCCGTCCCATGGGTCCCAAATCTCCAGGTTCAAGGGCATCTTCCTACATCGAAAACAGGCATGAGAAACCCAGAAGATGGTACACCATGTGATGGGGAAAGGTTTCTAAAACGCACCTCATTTCTCATCTCCTTGTGCTCGGGTTCGCCATTCCAGCCACTTTACTAGCAATCTCCCTACTTGGAGCATCAGCATCTTTAACCTCCTGTTCCGTACAGGTTGCAATTTGTCCTGAGGATGAACGGGAAGACGGGGAACCAATGAGAGACTAGCTCTTGGTGTTGGGACAGGCACAGGTCACTCTATTTTCCCATCAGGAAGAAGAATTAACCACAGGCTCAGCCTGCCCCCCGGAACCAGAACAGGGCCTGAAGCCATCCTGCGCTTTTGCGGCCACCTCCCAAAAAAGCGAGTTGTAAAATGGAGCTTCAGGGCACTGCAATTCACAATCCTACAGAGTTATAAATGATAACTCTCGTCCACAAATATATTGAGGGAAGGCAAAGATGAGGAATTGAAATCAAGGCAGAATTGCAGGAAACAGATTTCAGGAGGTAGATTCGAATCGCTTTTAAAGCACATGAAAAGCGCCAAAACGTTGACAATGATGCCCTTGGCCAAAAAGGGCGTATGCGTTTTTTCCTGAATATATTCAGGAAAAAACGCATACGCCGTTTTTGGCCAACCAAGCAACCTGGAAAGGCCAATCAGCGCTATAAAGAAGTCTCGCTTCCCATCAGTCAAAAGGGCCATGCTGAAAAAAGTGTCAAAACCAGAAATGCAGGACAGGCCATGGAGAAATGGGAGCCTTGCTACACTGATGGGCGGGATGTAAATTGCCAACAGCCACTCTGGAGAAGTGTACGGTGTGTCCTGAAACATCTAAAAAACACAGCTTAGAGAGCATAGGGCACGTCCACGCATGGGGGTATAAAGTGGGAAAATTAAAAATCAGCAAGACACAAGCACCCCAAAGTTTAGGGCTGCTCTGTTGACAAGGACCTCTACTTCATTCCACCTTAAATATCCCAGGAAAGCGAAAAATGGATAAAAAATTTGAGGTCCTTATGTACAATGGAATACCACTCAGCCATGAAATCAATGTCATAAGGCTAGTAGCAGCATGATGAGTGGATTTAGGTACGATGATTCTAAGTGAAATAAGTCACACAGAAAAGGACACTTCTCATAAGGTGTCACTTATAGAGGGAATGTAAAAACCGTTACACTTGAACTGAGTTAGAAAACAGAACAGAGTCACACATGCAGAAAACACACTATGGCTGCTTAACGGGAAAGCGAGGTGGGGTGATACATAAAGCAAGAGTTTCAAATTAGCTCAGATACCGTTCCATAAACCCAATATGTAATAGACAAGACCTACTCCTTGCTCAGAGAACTGGACTCAACACGCCCGATTCACCGCACAAGAATATATCTGACTAGTAATAATCTTAAAACCTATGTATTGATATCTCTCTGTTAGTGTGTCAAGTGGGTGTAAAGCGGCATAAACACAGCCGTGAAAAGCAGCTAAACCCCATTATAAAAATAAATTTCTTTTAAAAACCCATGAAACAAAGACAGTGAAAGAGAGAGAAATTCTTACACAATTCGTTCAGGGGCTGTGATGCAACCTGGATTGACCATATCTAGACCCACAGCTGGATGAGACATAAGGGTGGACACTCTTGGGGCTGAGAGGTTTGGTGAGGTTGGGTGAGCAAACGTAGACCCTTTAAAGTAATACTGCGTGCTACCCATCGCATGGGTCCCAAATCTCCAGGTTCAAGGGCATCTTCCTACATCGAAAACATGCATGAGAAACCAAGAAGATGGTACACCGTGTGTTGGGGAAAGGTTTCTAAAATGCACCTCATTTCTCATCTCCTTGTGCTCGGGTTCGCCATTCCAGCCACTTTAGTAGCAATCTCCCTACTTGGAGCATCAGCATCTTTAACCTCCTGTTCCGTACAGGTTGCAATTTGTCCTGAGGATGAACGGGAAGACGGGGAACCAATGAGAGACTAGCTCTTGGTGTTGGGACAGGCACAGGTCACTCTATTTTCCCATCAGGAAGAAGAATTAACCACAGGCTCAGCCTGCCCCCCGGAACCAGAACAGGGCCTGAAGCCATCCTGCGCTTTTGCGGCCACCTCCCAAAAAAGCGAGTTGTAAAATGGAGCTTCAGGGCACTGCAATTCACAATCCTACAGAGTTATAAATGATAACTCTCGTCCACAAATATATTGAGGGAAGGCAAAGACGAGGAATTGAAATCAAGACAGAATTGCAGGAAACAGATTTCAGGAGGTAGATTCGAATCGCCTTTAAAGCACATGAAAAGCGCCAAAACGTTGACAATGATGCCCTTGGCCAAAAAGGGCGTATGCGTTTTTTCCTGAATATATTCAGGAAAAAACGCATAGGCCCTTTTTGGCCAACCAAGCAACCTGGAAAGGCCAATCAGCGCTACAAAGAAGTCTCGCTTCCCATCAGTCAAAAGGGCCATGCTGAAAAAAGTGTCAAAACCAGAAATGCAGGACAGGCCATGGAGAAATGGGAGCCTTGCTACACTGATGGGCGGGATGTAAATTGCCAACAGCCACTCTGGAGAAGTGTACGGTGTGTCCTGAAACATCTAAAAAACACAGCTTAGAGAGCATAGGGCACTTCCACGCATGGGGGTATAAAGTGGGAAAATTAAAAATCAGCAAGACACAAGCACCCCAAAGTTTAGGGCTGCTCTGTTGACAAGGACCTCCACTTCATTCCACCTTAAATATCCCAGGAAAGCGAAAAATGGATAAAAAATTTGAGGTCCTTATGTACAATGGCATACCACTCAGCCATGAAATCAATGTCATAAGGCTAGTAGCAGCATGATGAGTGGATTTAGGTACGACGATTCTAAGTGAAATAAGTCACACAGAAAAGGACACTTCTCATAAGGTGTCACTTATAGAGGGAATGTAAAAACCGTTACACTTGAACTGAGTTACAAAACAGAACAGAGTCACACATGCAGAAAACACACTATGGCTGCTTAACGGGAAAGCGAGGTGGGGTGATACATAAAGCAAGAGTTTCAAATTAGCTCAGATACCGTTCCATAAACCCAATATGTAATAGACAAGACCTACTCCTTGCTCAGAGAACTGGACTCAACACGCCCGATTCACCGCAGAAGAATATATCTGACTAGTAATAATCTTAAAACCTATGTATTGATATCTCTCTGTTAATGTGTCAAGTGGGTGTAAAGCGGCATAAACACAGCCGTGAAAAGCAGCTAAACCCCATTATAAAAATAAATTTCTTTTAAAAACCCATGAAACAAGGACAGTGAAAGAGAGAGAAATTCTTACACAATTCGTTCAGGGGCTGTGATGCAACCTGGATTGACCATATCTAGACCCACAGCTGGATGAGACATAAGGGTGGACACTCTTGGGGCTGAGAGGTTTGGTGAGGTTGGGTGAGCAAACGCAGACCCTTTAAAGTAATACTGCGTGCTACCCATCGCATGGGTCCTAAATCTCCAGGTTCAAGGGCATCTTCCTACATCGAAAACATGCATGAGAAACCAAGAAGATGGTACACCGTGTGATGGGGAAAGGTTTCTAAAACGCACCTCATTTCTCATCTCCTTGTGCTCGGGTTCGCCATTCCAGCCACTTTACTAGCAATCTCCCTACGTGGAGCATCAGCACCTTTAACCTCCTGTTCCGTACAGGTTGCAATTTGTCCTGAGGATGAATGGGAAGACGGGGAACCAATGAGAGACTAGCTCCTGGTGTTGGGACAGGCACAGGTCACTCTATTTTCCCATCAGGAAGAAGAATTAACCACAGGCTCACCCTGCCAACCGGAACCAGAACAGGGCCTGAAGCCATCCTGCGCTTTTGCGGCCAGCTCCCAAAACAGCGAGTTCTAAAATGGAGCTTCAGGGCACAGCAATTCACAAACCTGCAGAGTTATAAATGATAACTCTCGTCCACAAATATATTGAGGGAAGGCAAAGAAGAGGATTTGAAATCAAGGCAGAATTGCAGGAAACAGATTTCAGGAGGTAGATTCGAATCGCCTTTAAAGCACATGAAAAGCGGCAAAACGTTGACAATGATGCCCTTGGCCAAAAAGGGCGTATGCGTTTTTTCCTGAATATATTCAGGAAAAAACGCATACGCCCTTTTTGGCCAACCAAGCAACCTGGAAAGTCAAATCAGCGCTACAAAGAAGTCTCGCTTCCCTTCGGTCAAAAGGGCCATGCTGAAAAAAGTTTCAAAACCAGAAATGCAGGACAGGCCATGGAGAAATGGGAGCCTTGCTACACTGATGGGCGGGATGTAAATTGCCAACAGCCAGTCTGGAGAAGGGTACTGTGTGTCCTGAAACAGCTAAAAAACACAGCTTAGAGAGCATAGGGCACTTCCACGCATGGGGGTATAAAGTGGGAAAATTAAAAATCAGCAAGACACAAGCACCCCAAAGTTTAGGGCTGCTCTGTTGACAAGGACCTCCACTTCATTCCACCTTAAATATCCCAGGAAAGCGAAAAATGGATAAAAAAGTTGTAGACCTTATGTACAATGGAATATCACTCAGCCATGAAATCAATATCATAAGGCTAGTAGCAGCATGATGAGTGGATTTAGGTACGCCGATTCTAAGTGAAATAAGTTACACAGAAAAGTACACTTCTCATAAGGTGTCACTTATAGAGGGAATGTAAAAACCGTTACACTTGAACTGAATTACAAAACAGAACAGAGTCACACATGCAGAAAACACACTATGGCTGCTTAACAGGAAAGGTGAGGTGGGGTGATACATAAAACAAGAGTTTCAAATTAGCTCAGATACCGTTCCATAAACCCAATATGTAATAGACAAGACCTACTCCTTGCTCAGAGAACTGGACTCAACACGCCTGATTCACCGCACAAGAATATATCTGACTAGTAATAATTTTAAAACCTATGTATTGATATCTCTCTGTTAGTGTGTCAAGTGGGTGTAAAGCGGCATAAACACAGCCGTGAAAAGCAGCTAAACCCCATTATAAAAATAAATTACTTTTAAAAACCCATGAAACAAAGACAGTGAAAGAGAGAGAAATTCTTACACAATTCGTTCAGGGGCTGTGATGCAACCTGGATTGACCATATCTAGACCCACAGCTGGATGAGACATAAGGGTGGACACTCTTGGGTCTGAGAGGTTTGGTGAAGTTGGGTGAGCAAACCCAGACCCTTTAAAGTAATACTGCGTGCTACCCGTCCCATGGGTCCCAAATCTCCAGGTTCAAGGGCATCTTCCTACATCGAAAACAGGCATGAGAAACCCAGAAGATGGTACACCATGTGATGGGGAAAGGTTTCTAAAACGCACCTCATTTCTCATCTCCTTGTGCTCGGGTTCGCCATTCCAGCCACTTTACTAGCAATCTCCCTACGTGGAGCATCAGCACCTTTAACCTAATGTTCCGTACAGGTTGCAATTTGTCCTGAGGATGAACGGGAAGACGGGGAACCAATGAGAGACTAGCTCTTGGTGTTGGGACAGGCACAGGTCACTCTATTTTCCCATCAGGAAGAAGAATTAACCACAGGCTCACCCTGCCAACCGGAAACAGAACAGGGCCTGAAGCCATCCTGCGCTTTTGCGGCCAGCTCCCAAAAAAGCGAGTTGTAAAATGGAGCTTCAGGGCACTGCAATTCACAAACCTGCAGAGTTATAAATGATAACTCTCGTCCACAAATATATTGAGGGAAGGCAAAGAAGAGGATTTGAAGTCAAGGCAGAATTGCAGGAAACAGATTTCAGGAGGTAGATTCGAATCGCCTTTAAAGCACATGAAAAGCGGCAAAACGTTGACAATGATGCCCTTGGCCAAAAAGGGCGTATGCGTTTTTTCCTGAATATATTCAGGAAAAAACGCATACGCCCTTTTTGGCCAACCAAGCAACCTGGAAAGGCAAATCAGCGCTACAAAGAAGTCGCGCTTCCCATCGGTCAAAAGGGCCATGCTGAAAAAAGTTTCAAAACCAGAAATGCAGGACAGGCCATGGAGAAATGGGAGCCTTGCTACACTGATGGGCGGGATGTAAATTGCCAACAGCCAGTCTGGAGAAGGGTACGGTGTGTCCTGAAACAGCTAAAAAACACAGCTTAGAGAGCATAGGGCACTTCCACGCATGGGGGTATAAAGTGGGAAAATTAAAAATCAGCAAGACACAAGCACCCCAAAGTTTAGGGCTGCTCTGTTGACAAGGACCTCCACTTCATTCCACCTTAAATATCCCAGGAAAGCGAAAAATGGATAAAAAAGTTGTAGACCTTATGTACAATGGAATATCACTCAGCCATGAAATCAATATCATAAGGCTAGTAGCAGCATGATGAGTGGATTTAGGTACGACGATTCTAAGTGAAATAAGTCACACAGAAAAGGACACTTCTCATAAGGTGTCACTTATAGAGGGAATGTAAAAACCGTTACACTTGAACTGAATTACAAAACAGAACAGGGTCACACATGCAGAAAACACACTATGGCTGCTTAACGGGAAAGGTGAGGTGGGGTGATACATAAAACAAGAGTTTCAAATTAGCTCAGATACCGTTCCATAAACCCAATATGTAATAGACAAGACCTACTCCTTGCTCAGAGAACTGGACTCAACACGCCTGATTCACCGCACAAGAATATATCTGACTAGTAATAATCTTAAAACCTATGTATTGATATCTCTCTGTTAGTGTGTCAAGTGGGTGTAAAGCGGCATAAACACAGCCGTGAAAAGCAGCTAAACCCCATTATAAAAATAAATTACTTTTAAAAACCCATGAAACAAAGACAGTGAAAGAGAGAGAAATTCTTACACAATTCGTTCAGGGGCTGTGATGCAACCTGGATTGACCATATCTAGACCCACAGCTGGATGAGACATAAGGGTGGACACTCTTGGGGCTGAGAGGTTTGGTGAAGTTGGGTGAGCAAACCCAGACCCTTTAAAGTAATACTGCGTGCTACCCGTCCCATGGGTCCCAAATCTCCAGGTTCAAGGGCATCTTCCTACATCGAAAACCGGCATGAGAAACCCAGAAAATGGTACACCGTGTGATGGGGAAAGGTTTCTAAAACGCACCTCATTTCTCATCTCCTTGTGCTCGGGTTCGCCATTCCAGCCACTTTACTAGCAATCTCCCTACGTGGAGCATCAGCACCTTTAACCTCCTGTTCCGTACAGGTTGCAATTTGTCCTGAGGATGAATGGGAAGACGGGGAACCAATGAGAGACTAGCTCCTGGTGTTGGGACAGGCACAGGTCACTCTATTTTCCCATCAGGAAGAAGAATTAACCACAGGCTCACCCTGCCAACCGGAACCAGAACAGGGCTTGAAGCCATCCTGCGCTTTTGCGGCCAGCTCCCAAAAAAGCGAGTTCTAAAATGGAGCTTCAGGGCACAGCAATTCACAAACCTGCAGAGTTATAAATGATAACTCTCGTCCACAAATATATTGAGGGAAGGCAAAGAAGAGGATTTGAAATCAAGGCAGAATTGCAGGAAACAGATTTCAGGAGGTAGATTCGAATCGCCTTTAAAGTACATGAAAAGCGGCAAAACGTTGACAATGATGCCCTTGGCCAAAAGGGGCGTATGCGTTTTTTCCTGAATATATTCAGGAAAAAACGCATACGCCCCTTTTGGCCAACCAAGCAACCTGGAAAGGCAAATCAGCGCTACAAAGAAGTCTCGCTTCCCTTCGGTCAAAAGGGCCATGCTGAAAAAAGTTTGAAAACCAGAAATGCAGGACAGGCCATGGAGAAATGGGAGCCTTGCTACACTGATGGGCGGGATGTAAATTGCCAACAGCCAGTCTGGAGAAGGGTACGGTGTGTCCTGAAACAGCTAAAAAACACAGCTTAGAGAGCATAGGGCACTTCCACGCATGGGGGTATAAAGTGGGAAAATTAAAAATCAGCAAGACACAAGCACCCCAAAGTTTAGGGCTGCTCTGTTGACAAGGACCTCCACTTCATTCCACCTTAAATATCCCAGGAAAGCGAAAAATGGATAAAAAAGTTGTAGACCTTATGTACAATGGAATATCACTCAGCCATGAAATCAATATCATAAGGCTAGTAGCAGCATGATGAGTGGATTTAGGTACGACGATTCTAAGTGAAATAAGTCACACAGAAAAGGACACTTCTCATAAGGTGTCACTTATAGAGGGAATGTAAAAACCGTTACACTTGAACTGAATTACAAAACAGAACAGAGTCACACATGCAGAAAACACACTATGGCTGCTTAACAGGAAAGGTGAGGTGGGGTGATACATAAAACAAGAGTTTCAAATTAGCTCAGATACCGTTCCATAAACCCAATATGTAATAGGCAAGACCTACTCCTTGCTCAGAGAACTGGACTCAACACGCCTGATTCACCGCACAAGAATATATCTGACTAGTAATAATTTTAAAACCTATGTATTGATATCTCTCTGTTAGTGTGTCAACTGGGTGTAAAGCGGCATAAACACAGCCGTGAAAAGCAGCTAAACCCCATTATAAAAATAAATTACTTTTAAAAACCCATGAAACAAAGACAGTGAAAGAGAGAGAAATTCTTACACAATTCATTCAGGGGCTGTGATGCAACCTGGATTGACCATATCTAGACCCACAGCTTAATGAGACATAAGGGTGGACACTCTTGGGGCTGAGAGGTTTGGTGAACTTGGGTGAGCAAACCCAGACCCTTTAAAGTAATACTGCGTGCTACCCGTCCCATTGGTCCCAAATCTCCAGGTTCAAGGGCATCTTCCTACATCGAAAACAGGCATGAGAAACCCAGAAGATGGTACACCATGTGATGGGGAAAGGTTTCTAAAACGCACCTCATTTCTCATCTCCTTGTGCTCGGGTTCGCCATTCCAGCCACTTTACTAGCAATCTCCCTACGTGGAGCATCAGCACCTTTAACCTCCTGTTCCGTACAGGTTGCAATTTGTCCTGAGGATGAACGGGAAGACGGGGAACCAATGAGAGACTAGCTCTTGGTGTTGGGACAGGCACAGGTCACTCTATTTTCCCATCAGGAAGAAGAATTAACCACAGGCTCACCCTGCCAACCGGAAACAGAACAGGGCCTGAAGCCATCCTGCGCTTTTGCGGCCAGCTCCCAAAAAAGCGAGTTGTAAAATGGAGCTTCAGGGCACTGCAATTCACAAACCTGCAGAGTTATAAATGATAACTCTCGTCCACAAATATATTGAGGGAAGGCAAAGAAGAGGATTTGAAGTCAAGGCAGAATTGCAGGAAACAGATTTCAGGAGGTAGATTCGAATCGCCTTTAAAGCACATGAAAAGCGGCAAAACGTTGACAATGATGCCCTTGGCCAAAAAGGGCGTATGCGTTTTTTCCTGAATATATTCAGGAAAAAACGCATACGCCCTTTTTGGCCAACCAAGCAACCTGGAAAGGCAAATCAGCGCTACAAAGAAGTCGCGCTTCCCATCGGTCAAAAGGGCCATGCTGAAAAAAGTTTCAAAACCAGAAATGCAGGACAGGCCATGGAGAAATGGGAGCCTTGCTACACTGATGGGCGGGATGTAAATTGCCAACAGCCAGTCTGGAGAAGGGTACGGTGTGTCCTGAAACAGCTAAAAAACACAGCTTAGAGAGCATAGGGCACTTCCACGCATGGGGGTATAAAGTGGGAAAATTAAAAATCAGCAAGACACAAGCACCCCAAAGTTTAGGGCTGCTCTGTTGACAAGGACCTCCACTTCATTCCACCTTAAATATCCCAGGAAAGCGAAAAATGGATAAAAAAGTTGTAGACCTTATGTACAATGGAATATCACTCAGCCATGAAATCAATATCATAAGGCTAGTAGCAGCATGATGAGTGGATTTAGGTACGACGATTCTAAGTGAAATAAGTCACACAGAAAAGGACACTTCTCATAAGGTGTCACTTATAGAGGGAATGTAAAAACCGTTACACTTGAACTGAATTACAAAACAGAACAGGGTCACATATGCAGAAAACACACTATGGCTGCTTAACGGGAAAGGTGAGGTGGGGTGATACATAAAACAAGAGTTTCAAATTAGCTCAGATACCGTTCCATAAACCCAATATGTAATAGACAAGACCTACTCCTTGCTCAGAGAACTGGACTCAACACGCCTGATTCACCGCACAAGCATATATCTGACTAGTAATAATCTTAAAACCTATGTATTGATATCTCTCTGTTAGTGTGTCAAGTGGGTGTAAAGCGGCATAAACACAGCCGTGAAAAGCAGCTAAACCCCATTATAAAAATAAATTACTTTTAAAAACCCATGAAACAAAGACAGTGAAAGAGAGAGAAATTCTTACACAATTCGTTCAGGGGCTGTGATGCAACCTGGATTGACCATATCTAGACCCACAGCTGGATGAGACATAAGGGTGGACACTATTGGGGCTGAGAGGTTTGGTGAACTTGGGTGAGCAAACCCAGACCCTTTAAAGTAATACTGCGTGCTACCCGTCCCATGGGTCCCAAATCTCCAGGTTCAAGGGCATCTTCCTACATCGAAAACCGGCATGAGAAACCCAGAAGATGGTACACCGTGTGATGGGGAAAGGTTTCTAAAACGCACCTCATTTCTCATCTCCTTGTGCTCGGTTTCGCCATTCCAGCCACTTTACTAGCAATCTCCCTACGTGGAGCATCAGTACCTTTAACTTCCTGTTCCGTACAGGTTGCAATTTGTCCTGAGGATGAATGGGAAGACGGGGAACCAATGAGAGACTAGCTCCTGGTGTTGGGACAGGCACAGGTCACTCTATTTTCCCATCAGGAAGAAGAATTAACCACAGGCTCACCCTGCCAACCGGAACCAGAACAGGGCCTGAAGCCATCCTGCGCTTTTGCGGCCAGTTCCCAAAACAGCGAGTTCTAAAATGGAGCTTCAGGGCACAGCAATTCACAAACCTGCAGAGTTATAAATGATAACTCTCATCCACAAATATATTGAGGGAAGGCAAAGAAGAGGATTTGAAATCAAGGCAGAATTGCAGGAAACAGATTTCAGGAGGTAGATTCGAATCGTCTTTAAAGCACATGAAAAGCGGCAAAACGTTGACAATGATGCCCTTGGCCAAAAAGGGCGTATGCGTTTTTTCCTGAATATATTCAGGAAAAAACGCATACGCCCTTTTTGGCCAACCAAGAACCTGGAAAGGCAAATCAGCGCTACAAAGAAGTCTCGCTTCCCTTCGGTCAAAAGGGCCATGCTGAAAAAAGTTTCAAAACCAGAAATGCAGGACAGGCCATGGAGAAATGGGAGCCTTGCTACACTGATGGGCGGGATGTAAATTGCCAACAGCCAGTCTGGAGAAGGGTACGGTGTGTCCTGAAACAGCTAAAAAACACAGCTTAGAGAGCATAGGGCACTTCCACGCATGGGGGTATAAAGTGGGAAAATTAAAAATCAGCAAGACACAAGCACCCCATAGTTTAGGGCTGCTCTTTTGACAAGGACCTCCACTTCAATCCACCTTAAATATCCCAGGAAAGCGAAAAATGGATAAAAAAGTTGTAGTCCTTATGTACAATGGAATATCACTCAGCCATGAAATCAATATCATAAGGCTAGTAGCAGCATGATGAGTGGATTTAGGTACGACGATTCTAAGTGAAATAAGTCACACAGAAAAGGACACTTCTCATAAGGTGTCACTTATAGAGGGAATGTAAAAACCGTTACACTTGAACTGAATTACAAAACAGAACAGAGTCACACATGCAGAAAACACACTACGGCTGCTTAACTGGAAAGATGAGGTGGGGTGATACATAAAACAAGAGTTTCAAATTAGCTCAGATACCGTTCCATAAACCCAATATGTAATAGACAAAACCTACTCCTTGCTCAGAGAACTGGACTCAACACGCCTGATTCACCGCACAAGAATATATCTGACTAGTAATAATCTTAAAACCTATGAATTGATATCTCTCTGTTAGTGTGTCAAGTGGGTGTAAAGCGGCATAAACACAGCCGTGAAAAGCAGCTAAACCCCATTATAAAAATAAATTACTTTTAAAAACCCATGAAACAAAGACAGGGAAAGAGAGAGAAATTCTTACACAATTCGTTCAGGGGCTGTGATGCAACCTGGATTGACCATATCTAGACCCACAGCTGGATGAGACATAAGGGTGGACACTCTTGGGGCTGAGAGGTTTGGTGAAGTTGGGTGAGCAAACGCAGACCCTTTAAAGTAATACTGCGTGCTACCCATCGCATGGGTCCCAAATCTCCAGGTTCAAGGGCATCTTCCTACATCGAAAACATGCATGAGAAACCCAGAAGATGGTACACCGTGTGATGGGGAAATGTTTCTAAAACGCACCTCATTTCTCATCTCCTTGTGCTCGGGTTCGCCATTCCAGCCACTTTACTAGCAATCTCCCTACGTGGAGCATCAGCACCTTTAACCTCCTGTTCCGTACAGGTTGCAGTTTGTCCTGAGGATGAATGGGAAGACGGGGAACCAATGAGAGACTAGCTCTTGGTGTTGGGACAGGCACAGGTCACTCTATTTTCCCATCAGGAAGAAGAATTAACCACAGGCTCACCCTGCCCACCGGAACCAGAACAGGGCCTGAAGCCATCCTGCGCTTTTGCGGCCAGCTCCCAAAAAAGCGAGTTGTAAAATGGAGCTTCAGGGCACAGCAATTCACAAACCTGCAGAGTTATAAATGATAACTCTCGTCCACAAATATATTGAGGGAAGGCAAAGAAGAGGATTTGAAATCAAGGCAGAATTGCAGGAAACAGATTTCAGGAGGTACATTCGAATCGCCTTTAAAGCACATGAAAAGCGGCAAAACGTTGACAATGATGCCCTTGGCCAAAAAGGGCGTATGCGTTCTTTCCTGAATATATTCAGGAAAGAACGCATACGCCCTTTTTGGCCAACCAAGCAACCTGGAAAGGCAAATCAGCGCTACTAAGAAGTCTCGCTTCCCATTGGTCAAAAGGGCCATTCTGAAAAAAGTGTCAAAACCAGAAATGCAGGACAGGCCATGGAGAAATGGGAGCCTTGCTACACTGATGGGCGGGATGTAAATTGCCAACAGCCACTCTGGAGAAGGGTACGGTGTGTCCTGAACCATCTAAAAAACACAGCCTAGAGAGGATAGGGCACTTCCACGCATGGGGGTATAAAGTGGGAAAATTGAAAATCAGCAAGACACAAGCACCCCAACGTTTAGGGCTGCTCTGTTGACAAGGACTTCCACTTCATTCCACCTTAAATATCCCAGGAAAGAGAAAAATGGATAAAAAAGTTGTGGTCCTTATATACGATGGAATATCACTCAGCCATGAAATCAATGTCATAAGGCTAGTAGGAGCATGATGAGTGGATTTAGGTACGACGATTCTAAGTGAAATAAGTCACACAGAAAAGGACACTTCTCATAAGGTGTCACTTATAGAGGGAATGTAAAAACTGTTACACTTGAACTGAATTACAAAACAGAACAGAGTCACACATGCAGAAAACACACTATGGCTGCTTAACGGGAAAGGGGAGGTGGTGAGATACATAAAACAAGAGTTTCAAATTAGATCAGATACCGTTCCATAAACCCAATATGTAACAGACAAGACCTACTCCTTGCTCAGAGAACTGATCTCAACACGCCCGATTCACCGCACAAGAATATATCTGATGAGTAATAATCTTAAAACCTATGTATTGATATCTCTCTGTTAGTGTGTCAAGTGGGTGTAAAGTGGCATAAACACAGCCGTGAAAAGCAGCTAAACCCCATTATAAAAATAAATTACTTTTAAAAACCCATGAAACAAAGACAGGGAAAGAGAGAGAAATTCTTACACAATTCGTTCAGGGGCATTGATGCAACCTGGATTGACCATATCTAGACCCACAGCTGGATGAGACATAAGGGTGGACACTCTTGGGGCTGAGAGGTTTGGTGAGGTTGGGTGAGCAAACACAGACCCTTTAAAGTAATACTGCGTGCTACCCATCGCATGGGTCCCAAATCTCCAGGTTCAAGGGCATCTTCCTACATCGAAAACATGCATGAGAAACCCAGAAGATGGTACACCGTGTGATGGGGAAAGGTTTCTAAAACGCACCTCATTTCTCATCTCCTTGTGCTCGGGTTTGCCATTCCAGCCACTTTACTAGCAATCTCCCTACTTGGAGCATCAGCACCTTTAACCTCCTGTTCCTTACAGGTTGCAATTTGTCCTGAGGATGAAAGGGAAAACGGGGAACCAATGAGAGACTAGCTCTTGGTGTTGGGACAGGCACAGGTCACTCTATTTTCCCATCAGGAAGAAGAATTAACCACAGGCTCAGCCTGCCCCCCGGAACCAGAACAGGGCCTGAAGCCATCCTGCGCTTTTGCGGCCACCTCCCAAAAAATCGAGTTGTAAAATGGAGCTTCAGGGCACTGCAATTCACAAACCTGCAGAGTTATAAATGATAACTCTCGTCCACAAATATATTGAGTGAAGGCAAAGAAGAGGATTTGAAGTCAAGGCAGAATTTCAGGAAACAGATTTTAGGAGGTAGATTCGAATCGCCTTTAAAGCACATGAAAAGCGACAAAACGTTGACAATAATGCCCTTGGCCAAAAAGGGCGTATGCGTTTTTTCCTGAATATATTCAGGAAAAAACGCATACGCCCTTTTTGGCCAACCAAGCAACCTGGAAAGGCAAATCAGCGCTACAAAGAAGTCTCGCTTCCCATCGGTCAAAAGGGCCATGCTGAAAAAAGTGTCAAAACCAGAAATGCAGGACAGGCCATGGAGAAATGGGAGCCTTGCTACACTGATGGGCGGGATGTAAATTGCCAACAGCCACTCTGGAGAAGGGTACGGTGTGTCCTGAACCATCTAAAACACACAGCCTAGAGAGGATAGGGCACTTCCACGCTTGGGGGTATAAAGTGGGAAAATTGAAAATCAGCAAGACACAAGCACCCCAACGTTTAGGGCTGCTCTGTTGACAAGGACTTCCACTTCATTCCACCTTAAATATCCCAGGAAAGCGAAAAATGGATAAAAAAGTTGTAGTCCTTATTTACAATGGAATATCACTCAGCCATGAAATCAATATCATAAGGCTAGTAGCAGCATGAGGAGTGGATTTAGGTACGACGATTCTAAGTGAAATAAGTCACACAGAAAAGGACACTTCTCATAAGGTGTCACTTATAGAGGGAATGTAAAAACCGTTACACTTGAACTGAGTTACAAAACAGAACAGAGTCACACATGCACAAAACACACTATGGCTGCTTAACGGGAAAGCGAGGTGGGGTGATACATAAAGCAAGAGTTTCAAATTAGCTCAGATACCGTTCCATAAACCCAATATGTAATAGACAAGACCTACTCCTTGCTCAGAAAACTGGACTCAACACGCCCGATTCACCGCACAAGAATATATCTGACTAGTAACAATTTTAAAACCTATGTATTGATATCTCTCTGTTAGTGTGTCAAGTGGGTGTAAAGCGGCATAAACACAGCCGTGAAAAGCAGCTAAACCCCATTATAAAAATAAATTTCTTTTAAAAACCCATGAAACAAAGACAGTGAAAGAGAGAGAAATTCTTACACAATTCGTTCAGGGGCTGTGATGCAACCTGGATTGACCATATCTAGACCCACAGCTGGATGAGACATAAGGGTGGACTCTCTTGGGGCTGAGAGGTTTGGTGAAGGTGGGTGAGCAAACGCAGACCCTTTAAAGTAATACTGCGTGCTACCCATCGCATGGGTCCCAAATCTCCAGGTTCAAGGGCATCTTCCTACATCGAAAACAGGCATGAGAAACCCAGAAGATGGTACACCGTGTGATGGGGAAAGGTTTCTAAAACGCACCTCATTTCTCATCTCCTTGTGCTCGGGTTCGCCATTCCAGCCTCTTTACTAGCAATCGCCCTACGTGGAGCATCAGCACCTTTAACCTCCTATTCCGTACAGGGTGCAATTTGTCCTGAGGATGAATGGGAAGACGGGGAACCAATGAGAGACTAGCTCTTGGTGTTGGGACAGGCACAGGTCACTCTATTTTCCCACCAAGAAGAAGAATTAAACACAGGCTCAGCCTGCCCCCCGGAACCAGAACAGGGCCTGAAGCCATCCTGCGCTTTTGTGGCCAGCTCCCAAAAAAGCGAGTTGTAAAATGGAGCTTCAGGGCACTGCAATTCACAAACCTGCAGAGTTATAAATGATAACTCTCGTCCACAAATATATTGAGGGAAGGCAAAGAAGAGGATTTGAAATCAAGGCAGAATTGCAGGAAACAGATTTCAGGAGGTAGATTCGAATCGCCTTTAAAGCCCATGAAAAGCGGCATAACGTTGACAATGATGCCCTTGGCCAAAAAGGGCGTATGCGTTTTTTCCTGAATATATTCAGGAAAAAACGCATACGCCCTTTTTGGCCAACCAAGCAACCTGGAAAGGCAAATCAGCGCTACAAAGAAGTCTCGCTTCCCATCGGTCAAAAGGGCCATGCTGAAAAAAGTTTCAAAACCAGAAATGCAGGACAGGCCATAGAGAAATGGGAGCCTTGCTACACTGATGGGCGGGATGTAAATTGCCAACAGCCACTCTGGAGAAGGGTACGGTGTGTCCTGAAACAGCTAAAAACACAGCTTAGAGAGGATAGGGCACTTCCACGCATGGGGGTATAAAGTGGGAAAATTGAAAATCAGCAACACACAAGCACCCCAACGTTTAGGGCTGCTCTGTTGACAAGGACTTCCACTTCATTCCACCTTAAATATCCCAGGAAAGAGAAAAATGGATAAAAAAGTTGTGGTCCTTATGTACGATGGAATATCACTCAGCCATGAAATCAATGTCATAAGGCTAGTAGCAACATGATGAGTGGATTTAGGTACGACGATTCTAAGTGAAATAAGTCACACAGAAAAGGACACTTCTCATAAGGTGTCACTTATAGAGGGAATGTAAAAACCGTTACACTTGAACTGAATTACAAAACAGAACAGAGTGACACATGCAGAAAACACACTATGGCTGCTTAACGGGAAAGGGGAGGTGGGGAGATACATAAAACAAGAGTTTCAAATTAGATCAGATACCGTTCCATAAACCCAATATGTTATAGACAAAACCTACTCCTTGCTCAGAGAACTGGACTGAACACGCCTGATTCACCGCACAAGAATATATCTGACTAGTAATAATCTTAAAACCTATGAATTGATATCTCTCTGTTAGTGTGTCAAGTGGGTGTAAAGCGGCATAAACACAGCCGTGATAAGCAGCTAAAGCCCATTATAAAAATAAATTACTTTTAAAAACCCATGAAACAAAGACAGTGAAAGAGAGAGAAATTCTTACACAATTCGTTCAGGGGCTGTGATGCAACCTGGATTGACCATATCTAGACCCACAGCTGGATGAGACATAAGGGTGGACTCTCTTGGGGCTGAGAGGTTTGGTGAGGGTGGGTGAGCAAACGCAGACCCTTTAAAGTAATACTGCATGCTACCCATCGCATGGGTCCCAAATCTCCAGGTTCAAGGGCATCTTCCTACATCGAAAACATGCATGAGAAACCAAGAAGATGGTACACCGTGTGATGGGGAAAGGTTTCTAAAATGCACCTCATTTCTCATCTACTTGTGCTCGGGTTCGCCATTCCAGCCACTTTAGTAGCAATCTCCCTATTTGGAGCATCAGCATATTTAACCTCCTGTTCCGTACAGCTTGCAATTTGTCCTGAGGATGAACGGGAAGACGGGGAACCAATGAGAGACTAGCTCTTGGTGTTGGGACAGGCACAGGTCACTCTATTTTCCCATCAGGAAGAAGAATTAACCACAGGCTCAGCCTGCCCCCCGGAACCAGAACAGGGCCTGAAGCCATCCTGCGCTTCTGCGGCCACCTCCCAAAAAAGCGAGTTGTAAAATGGAGCTTCAGAGCACTGCAATTCACAATCCTACAGAGTTATAAATGATAACTCTCGTCCACAAATATATTGAGGGAAGGCAAAGACGAGGAATTGAAATCAAGGCAGAATTGCAGGAAACAGATTTCAGGAGGTAGATTCGAATCGCCTTTAAAGCACATGAAAAGCGCCAAAACGTTGACAATGATGCCATTGGCCAAAAAGGGCGTATGCCTTTTTTCCTGATTATATTCAGGAAAAAACGCATACGCCCTTTTTGGCCAACCAAGCAACCTGGAAAGGCAAATCAGCGCTACAAAGAAGTCTCGCTTCCCATTGGTCAAAAGGGCCATTCTGAAAAAAGTGTCAAAACCAGAAATGCAGGACAGGCCATGGAGAAATGGGAGCCTTGCTACACTGATGGGCGGGATGTAAATTGCCAACAGCCACTCTGGAGAAGGGTACGGTGTGTCCTGAACCATCTAAAACACACAGCCTAGAGAGGATAGGGCACTTCCACGCATGGGGGTATAAAGTGGGAAAATTGAAAATCAGCAAGACACAAGCACCCCAACGTTTAGGGCTGCTCTGTTGACAAGGACTTCCACTTCATTCCACCTTAAATATCCCAGGAAAGAGAAAAATGGATAAAAAAGTTGTGGTCCTTATGTACGATGGAATATCACTCAGCCATGAAATCAATGTCATAAGGCTAGTAGCAGCATGATGAGTGGATTTAGGTACGACGATTCTAAGTGAAATAAGTCACACAGAAAAGGACACTTCTCATAAGGTGTCACTTATAGAGGGAATGTAAAAACCGTTACACTTGAACTGAATTACAAAACAGAACAGAGTGACACATGCAGAAAACACACTATGGCTGCTTAACGGGAAAGGGGAGGTGGGGAGATACATAAAACAAGAGTTTCAAATTAGATCAGATACCGCTCCATAAACCCAATATGTAACAGACAAGACCTACTCCTTGCTCAGAGAACTGGACTCAACACGCCCGATTCACCGCACAAGAATATATCTGACTAGTAATAATCTTAAAACCTATGTATTGATATCTCTCTATTAGTGTGTCAAGTGGGTGTAAAGCGGCATAAACACAGCCGAGAAAAGCAGCTAAACCCCATTATAAAAATAAATTACTTTTAAAAACCCATGAAACAAAGACAGGGAAAGAGAGAGAAATTCTAACACAATTCGTTCAGGGGCTTTGATGCAACCTGGATTGACCATATCTAGACCCACAGCTGGATGAGACATAAGGGTGGACACTCTTGGGGCTGAGAGGTTTGGTGAGGTTGGGTGAGCAAACACAGACCCTTTAAAGTAATACTGCGTGGTACCCATCGCATGGGTCCCAAATCTCCAGGTTCAAGGGCATCTTCCTACATCGAAAACATGCATGAGAAACCCAGAAGATGGTACACCGTGTGATGGGGAAAGGTTTCTAAAACGCACCTCATTTCTCATCTCCTTGTGCTCGGGTTTGCCATTGCAGCCACTTTACTAGCAATCTCCCTACTTGGAGCATCAGCACCTTTAACCTCCTGTTCTGTAGAGGTTGCAATTTGTCCTGAGGATGAACGGGAAGACGGGGAACCAATGAGAGACTAGCTCTTGGTGTTGGGACAGGCCCAGGTCACTCTATTTTCCCATCAGGAAGAAGAATTAACCACAGGCTCAGCCTGCCCCCCGGAACCAGAACAGGGCCTGAAGCCATCCTGCGCTTTTGCGGCCACCTCCCAAAAAAGCGAGTTGTAAAATGGAGCTTCAGGGCACTGCAATTCACAAACCTGCAGAGTTATAAATGATAACTCTCGTCCACAAATATATTGAGTGAAGGCAAAGAAGAGGATTTGAAGTCAAGGCAGAATTTCAGGAAACAGATTTTAGGAGGTAGATTCGAATCGCCTTTAAAGCACATGAAAAGCGACAAAACGTTGACAATAATGCCCTTGGCCAAAAAGGGCGTATGCTTTTTTTCCTGAATATATTCAGGAAAAAACGCATACGCCCTTTTTGGCCAACCAAGCAACCTGGAAAGGCAAATCAGCGCTACAAAGAAGTCTCGCTTCCCATCGGTCAAAAGGGCCATGCTGAAAAAAGTGTCAAAACCAGAAATGCAGGACAGGCCATGGAGAAATGGGAGCCTTGCTACACTGATGGGCGGGATGTAAATTGCCAACAGCCACTCTGGAGAAGGGTACGGTGTGTCCTGAACCATCTAAAACACACAGCCTAGAGAGGATAGGGCACTTCCACGCATGGGGGTATAGAGTGGGAAAATTGAAAATCAACAACACACAAGCACCCCAACGTTTAGGGCTGCTCTGTTGACAAGGACTTCCACTTCATTCCACCTTAAATATCCCAGGAAAGAGAAAAATGGATAAAAAAGTTGTGGTCCTTATGTACGATGGAATATCACTCAGCCATGAAATCAATGTCATAAGGCTAGTAGCAACATGATGAGTGGATTTAGGTATGACGATTCTAAGTGAAATAAGTCACACAGAAAAGGACACTTCTCATAAGGTGTCACTTATAGAGGGAATGTAAAAACCGTTACACTTGAACTGAATTACAAAACAGAACAGAGTCACACATGCAGAAAACACACTATGGCTGCTTAACTGGAAAGGTGAGGTGGGGTGATACATAAAACAAGAGTTTCAAATTAGCTCAGATACCGTTCCATAAACCCAATATGTTATAGACAAAACCTACTCCTTGCTCAGAGAACTGGACTCAACACGCCCGATTCACCGCACAAGAATATATCTGACTAGTAATAATCTTAAAACCTATGTATTGATATCTCTCTATTAATGTGTCAAGTGGGTGTAAAGCGGCATAAACACAGCCGTGAAAAGCAGCTAAACCCCATTATAAAAATAAATTACTTTTAAAAACCCATGAAACAAAGACAGGGAAAGAGAGAGAAATTCTTACACAATTCGTTCAGGGGCTTTGATGCAACCTGGATTGACCATATCTAGACCCACAGCTGGATGAGACATAAGGGTGGACACTCTTGGGGCTGAGAGGTTTGGTGAGGTTGGGTGAGCAAACACAGACCCTTTAAAGTAATACTGCGTGGTACCCATCGCATGGGTCCCAAATCTCCAGGTTCAAGGGCATCTTCCTACATCGAAAACATGCATGAGAAACCCAGAAGATGGTACACCGTGTGATGGGGAAAGGTTTCTAAAACGCACCTCATTTCTCATCTCCTTGTGCTCGGGTTTGCCATTCCAGCCACTTTACTAGCAATCTCCCTACTTGGAGCATCAGCACCTTTAACCTCCTGTTCTGTACAGGTTGCAATTTGTCCTGAGGATGAACGGGAAGACGGGGAACCAATGAGAGACTAGCTCTTGGTGTTGGGACAGGCCCAGGTCACTCTATTTTCCCATCAGGAAGAAGATTTAACCACAGGCTCAGCCTGCCCCCTGGAACCAGAACAGGGCCTGAAGCCATCCTGCGCTTTTGCGGCCACCTCCAAAAAAAGCGAGTTGTAAAATGGAGCTTCAGGACACTGCAATTCACAAACCTGCAGAGTTATAAATGATAACTCTCGTCCACAAATATATTGAGTGAAGGCAAAGAAGAGGATTTGAAGTCAAGGCAGAATTTCAGGAAACAGATTTTAGGAGGTAGATTCGAATCGCCTTTAAAGCACATGAAAAGCGACAAAACGTTGACAATGATGCCCTTGGCCAAAAAGGGCGTATGCGTTTTTTCCTGAATATATTCAGGAAAAAACGCATACGCCCTTTTTGGCCAACCAAGCAACCTGGAAAGGCCAATCAGCGCTACAAAGAAGTCTCGCTTCCCATCAGTCAAAAGGGCCATGCTGAAAAAAGTGTCAAAACCAGAAATGCAGGACAGGCCATGGAGAAATGGGAGCCTTGCTACACTGATGGGCGGGATGTAAATTGCCAACAGCCACTCTGGAGAAGTGTACGGTGTGTCCTGAAACATCTAAAAAACACAGCTTAGAGAGCATAGGGCACTTCCACGCATGGGGGTATAAAGTGGGAAAATTAAAAATCAGCAAGACACAAGCACCCCAAAGTTTAGGGTTGCTCTGTTGACAAAGACCTCCACTTCATTCCACCTTAAATATCCCAGGAAAGCGAAAAATGGATAAAAAATTTGAGGTCCTTATGTACAATGGCATACCACTCAGCCATGAAATCAATGTCATAAGGCTAGTAGCAGCATGATGAGTGGATTTAGGTACGGCGATTCTAAGTGAAATAAGTCACACAGAAAAGGACACTTCTCATAAGGTGTCACTTATAGAGGGAATGTAAAAACCGTTACACTTGAACTGAATTACAAAACAGAACAGAGTCACACATGCAGAAAACACACTATGGCTGCTTAACGGGAAAGCGAGGTGGGGTGATACATAAATCAAGAGTTTCAAATTAGCTCAGATACCGTTCCATAAACCCAATATGTAATAGACAAGACCTACTCCTTGCTCAGAGAACTGGACTCAACACGCCCGATTCACCGCACAAGAATATATCTGACTAGTAATAATCTTAAAACCTATGTATTGATATCTCTCTGTTAGTGTGTCAAGTGGGTGTAAAGCGGCATAAACACAGCCGTGAAAAGCAGCTAAACCCCATTATAAAAATAAATTTCTTTTAAAAACCCATGAAACAAAGACAGTGAAAGAGAGAGAAATTCTTACACAATTCGTTCAGGGTCTGTGATGCAACCTGGATTGACCATATCTAGACCCACAGCTGGATGAGACATAAGGGTGGATACTCTTGGGGCTGAGAGGTTTGGTGAGGTTGGGTGAGCAAACGCAGACCCTTTAAAGTAATACTGCGTGCTACCCATCGCATGGGTCCCAAATCTCCAGGTTCAAGGGCATCTTCCTACATCGAAAACATGCATGAGAAACCAAGAAGATGGTACACCGTGTGTTGGGGAAAGGTTTCTAAAATGCACCTCATTTCTCATCTCCTTGTGCTCGGGTTCGCCATTCCAGCCACTTTACTAGCAATCTCCCTACGTGGAGCATCAGCACCTTTAACCTCCTGTTCCGTACAGGTTGCAATTTGTCCTGAGGATGAATGGGAAGACGGGGAACCAATGAGAGACTAGCTCCTGGTGTTGGGACAGGCACAGGTCACTCTATTTTCCCATCAGGAAGAAGAATTAACCACAGGCTCACCCTGCCAACCGGAACCAGAACAGGGCCTGAAGCCATCCTGCGCTTTTGTGGCCAGCTCCCAAAACAGCGAGTTCTAAAATGGAGCTTCAGGGCACAGCAATTCACAAACCTGCAGAGTTATAAATGATAACTCTCGTCCACAAATATATTGAGGGAAGGCAAAGAAGAGGATTTGAAATCAAGGCAGAATTGCAGGAAACAGATTTCAGGAGGTAGATTCGAATCGCCTTTAAAGCACATGAAAAGCGGCAAAACGTTGACAATGATGCCCTTGGCCAAAAAGGGCGTATGCGTTTTTTCCTGAATATATTCAGGAAAAAACGCATACGCCCTTTTTGGCCAACCAAGCAACCTGGAAAGTCAAATCAGCGCTACAAAGAAGTCTCGCTTCCCTTCGGTCAAAAGGGCCATGCTGAAAAAAGTTTCAAAACCAGAAATGCAGGACAGGCCATGGAGAAATGGGAGCCTTGCTACACTGATGGGCGGGATGTAAATTGCCAACAGCCAGTCTGGAGAAGGGTACGGTGTGTCCTGAAACAGCTAAAAAACACAGCTTAGAGAGCATAGGGCACTTCCACGCATGGGGGTATAAAGTGGGAAAATTAAAAATCAGCAAGACACAAGCACCCCAAAGTTTAGGGCTGCTCTGTTGACAAGGACCTCCACTTCATTCCACCTTAAATATCCCAGGAAAGCGAAAAATGGATAAAAAAGTTGTAGACCTTATGTACAATGGAATATCACTCAGCCATGAAATCAATATCATAAGGCTAGTAGCAGCATGATGAGTGGATTTAGGTACGACGATTCTAAGTGAAATAAGTCACACAGAAAAGTACACTTCTCATAAGGTGTCACTTATAGAGGGAATGTAAAAACCGTTACACTTGAACTGAATTACAAAACAGAACAGAGTCACACATGCAGAAAACACACTATGGCTGCTTAACAGGAAAGGTGAGGTGGGGTGATACATAAAACAAGAGTTTCAAATTAGCTCAGATACCGTTCCATAAACCCAATATGTAATAGACAAGACCTACTCCTTGCTCAGAGAACTGGACTCAACACGCCTGATTCACCGCACAAGAATATATCTGACTAGTAATAATCTTAAAACCTATGTATTGATATCTCTCTGTTAGTGTGTCAAGTGGGTGTAAAGCGGCATAAACACAGCCGTGAAAAGCAGCTAAACCCCATTATAAAAATAAATTACTTTTAAAAACCCATGAAACAAAGACAGTGAAAGAGAGAGAAATTCTTACACAATTCGTTCAGGGGCTGTGATGCAACCTGGATTGACCATATCTAGACCCACAGCTGGATGAGACATAAGGGTGGACACTCTTGGGGCTGAGAGGTTTGGTGAAGTTGGGTGAGCAAACCCAGACCCTTTAAAGTAATACTGCGTGCTACCCGTCCCATGGGTCCCAAATCTCCAGGTTCAAGGGCATCTTCCTACATCGAAAACAGGCATGAGAAACCCAGAAGATGGTACACCATGTGATGGGGAAAGGTTTCTAAAACGCACCTCATTTCTCATCTCCTTGTGCTCGGGTTCGCCATTCCAGCCACTTTACTAGCAATCTCCCTACGTGGAGCATCAGCACCTTTAACCTCCTGTTCCGTACAGGTTGCAATTTGTCCTGAGGATGAACGGGAAGACGGGGAACCAATGAGAGACTAGCTCTTGGTGTTGGGACAGGCACAGGTCACTCTATTTTCCCATCAGGAAGAAGAATTAACCACAGGCTCACCCTGCCAACCGGAAACAGAACAGGGCCTGAAGCCATCCTGCGCTTTTGCGGCCAGCTCCCAAAAAAGCGAGTTGTAAAATGGAGCTTCAGGGCACTGCAATTCACAAACCTGCAGAGTTATAAATGATAACTCTCGTCCACAAATATATTGAGGGAAGGAAAAGAAGAGGATTTGAAGTCAAGGCAGAATTGCAGGAAACAGATTTCAGGAGGTAGATTCGAATCGCCTTTAAAGCACATGAAAAGCGGCAAAACGTTGACAATGATGCCCTTGGCCAAAAAGGGCGTATGCGTTTTTTCCTGAATATATTCAGGAAAAAACGCATACGCCCTTTTTGGCCAACCAAGCAACCTGGAAAGGCAAATCAGCGCTACAAAGAAGTCGCGCTTCCCATCGGTCAAAAGGGCCATGCTGAAAAAAGTTTCAAAACCAGAAATGCAGGACAGGCCATGGAGAAATGGGAGCCTTGCTACACTGATGGGCGGGATGTAAATTGCCAACAGCCACTCTGGAGAAGGGCACGGTGTGTCCTGAAACAGCTAAAAAACACAGCTTAGAGAGCATAGGGCACTTCCACGCATGGGGGTATAAAGTGGGAAAATTAAAAATCAGCAAGACACAAGCACCCCATAGTTTAGGGCTGCTCTTTTGACAAGGACCTCCACTTCAATCCACCTTAAATATCCCAGGAAAGCGAAAAATGGATAAAAAATTTGTAGTCCTTATGTACAATGGAATATCACTCAGCCATGAAATCAATATCATAAGGCTAGTAGCAGCATGATGAGTGGATTTAGGTACGACGATTCTAAGTGAAATAAGTCACACAGAAAAGGACACTTCTCATAAGGTGTCACTTATAGAGGGAATGTAAAAACCGTTACACTTGAACTGAATTACAAAACAGAACAGTGTCACACATGCAGAAAACACACTACGGCTGCTTAACTGGAAAGATGAGGTGGGGTGATACATAAAACAAGAGTTTCAAATTAGCTCAGATACCGTTCCATAAACCCAATATGTAATAGACAAGACCTACTCCTTGCTCAGAGAACTGGACTCAACACGCCTGATTCACCGCACAAGAATATATCTGACTAGTAATAATCTTAAAACCTATGAATTGATATCTCTCTGTTAGTGTGTCAAGTGGGTGTAAAGCGGCATAAACACAGCCGTGAAAAGCAGCTAAACCCCATTATAAAAATAAATTACTTTTAAAAACCCATGAAACAAAGACAGGGAAAGAGAGAGAAATTCTTACACAATTCGTTCAGGGGCTGTGATGCAACCTGGATTGACCATATCTAGACCCACAGCTGGATGAGACATAAGGGTGGACACTCTTGGGGCTGAGAGGTTTGGTGAAGTTGGGTGAGCAAACGCAGACCCTTTAAAGTAATACTGCGTGCTACCCATCGCATGGGTCCCAAATCTCCAGGTTCAAGGGCATCTTCCTACATCGAAAACATGCATGAGAAACCCAGAAGATGGTACACCGTGTGATGGGGAAATGTTTCTAAAACGCACCTCATTTCTCATCTCCTTGTGCTCGGGTTCGCCATTCCAGCCACTTTACTAGCAATCTCCCTACGTGGAGCATCAGCACCTTTAACCTCCTGTTCCGTACAGGTTGCAATTTGTCCTGAGGATGAATGGGAAGACGGGGAACCAATGAGAGACTAGCTCTTGGTGTTGGGACAGGCACAGGTCACTCTATTTTCCCATCAGGAAGAAGAATTAACCACAGGCTCACCCTGCCAACCGGAACCAGAACAGGGCCTGAAGCCATCCTGCGCTTTTGCGGCCAGCTCCCAAAAAAGCGAGTTCTAAAATGGAGCTTCAGGGCACAGCAATTCACAAACCTGCAGAGTTATAAATGATAACTCTCGTCCACAAATATATTGAGGGAAGGCAAAGAAGAGGATTTGAAATCAAGGCAGAATTGCAGGAAACAGATTTCAGGAGGTAGATTCGAATCGCCTTTAAAGCACATGAAGAGCGGCAAAACGTTGACAATGATGCCCTTGGCCAAAAAGGGCGTATGCGTTTTTTCCTGAATATATTCAGGAAAAAACGCATACGCCCTTTTTGGCCAACCAAGCAACCTGGAAAGGCAAATCAGCGCTACAAAGAAGTCTCGCTTCCCATCGGTCAAAAGGGCCATGCTGAAAAAAGTTTCAAAACCAGAAATGCAGGACAGGCCATGGAGAAATGGGAGCCTTGCTACACTGATGGGCGGGATGTAAATTGCCAACAGCCAGTCTGGAGAAGGGTACGGTGTGTCCTGAAACAGCTAAAAAACACAGCTTAGAGAGCATAGGGCACTTCCACGCATGGGGGTATAAAGTGGGAAAATTAAAAATCAGCAAGACACAAGCACCCCAAAGTTTAGGGCTGCTCTGTTGACAAGGACCTCCACTTCATTCCACCTTAAATATCCCAGGAAAGCGAAAAATGGATAAAAAAGTTGTAGACCTTATGTACAATGGAATATCACTCAGCCATGAAATCAATATCATAAGGCTAGTAGCAGAATGATGAGTGGATTTAGGTACGACACTTCTAAGTGAAATAAGTCACACAGAAAAGGACACTTCTCATAAGGTGTCACTTATAGAGGGAATGTAAAAACCGTTACACTTGAACTGAATTACAAAACAGAACAGAGTCACACATGCAGAAAACACACTATGGCTGCTTAACAGGAAAGGTGAGGTGGGGTGATACATAAAACAAGAGTTTCAAATTAGCTCAGATACCGTTCCATAAACCCAATATGTAATAGACAAGACCTACTCCTTGCTCAGAGAACTGGACTCAACACGCCTGATTCACCGCACAAGAATATATCTGACTAGTAATAATCTTAAAACCTATGTATTGATATCTCTCTTTTAGTGTGTCAAGTGGGTGTAAAGCGGCATAAACACAGCCGTGAAAAGCAGCTAAACCCCATTATAAAAATAAATTACTTTTAAAAACCCATGAAACAAAGACAGTGAAAGAGAGAGAAATTCTTACACAATTCGTTCAGGGGCTGTGATGCAACCTGGATTGACCATATCTAGACCCACAGCTGGATGAGACATAAGGGTGGACACTCTTGGGGCTGAGAGGTTTGGTGAAGTTGGGTGAGCAAACCCAGACCCTTTAAAGTAATACTGCGTGCTACCCGTCCCATGGGTCCCAAATCTCCAGGTTCAAGGGCATCTTCCTACATCGAAAACCGGCATGAGAAACCCAGAAAATGGTACACCGTGTGATGGGGAAAGGTTTCTAAAACGCACCTCATTTCTCATCTCCTTGTGCTCGGGTTCGCCATTCCAGCCACTTTACTAGCAATCTCCCTACGTGGAGCATCAGCACCTTTAACCTCCTGTTCCGTACAGGTTGCAATTTGTCCTGAGGATGAATGGGAAGACGGGGAACCAATGAGAGACTAGCTCCTGGTGTTGGGACAGGCACAGGTCACTCTATTTTCCCATCAGGAAGAAGAATTAACCACAGGCTCACCCTGCCAACCGGAACCAGAACAGGGCTTGAAGCCATCCTGCGCTTTTGCGGCCAGCTCCCAAAAAAGCGAGTTCTAAAATGGAGCTTCAGGGCACAGCAATTCACAAACCTGCAGAGTTATAAATGATAACTCTCGTCCACAAATATATTGAGGGAAGGCAAAGAAGAGGATTTGAAATCAAGGCAGAATTGCAGGAAACAGATTTCAGGAGGTAGATTCGAATCGCCTTTAAAGTACATGAAAAGCGGCAAAACGTTGACAATGATGCCCTTGGCCAAAAGGGGCGTATGCGTTTTTTCCTGAATATATTCAGGAAAAAACGCATACGCCCCTTTTGGCCAACCAAGCAACCTGGAAAGGCAAATCAGCGCTACAAAGAAGTCTCGCTTCCCTTCGGTCAAAAGGGCCATGCTGAAAAAAGTTTCAAAACCAGAAATGCAGGACAGGCCATGGAGAAATGGGAGCCTTGCTACACTGATGGGCGGGATGTAAATTGCCAACAGCCAGTCTGGAGAAGGGTACGGTGTGTCCTGAAACAGCTAAAAAACACAGCTTAGAGAGCATAGGGCACTTCCACGCATGGGGGTATAAAGTGGGAAAATTAAAAATCAGCAAGACACAAGCACCCCAAAGTTTAGGGCTGCTCTGTTGACAAGGACCTCCACTTCATTCCACCTTAAATATCCCAGGAAAGCGAAAAATGGATAAAAAAGTTGTAGACCTTATGTACAATGGAATATCACTCAGCCATGAAATCAATATCATAAGGCTAGTAGCAGCATGATGAGTGGATTTAGGTACGACGATTCTAAGTGAAATAAGTCACACAGAAAAGGACACTTCTCATAAGGTGTCACTTATAGAGGGAATGTAAAAACCGTTACACTTGAACTGAATTACAAAACAGAACAGGGTCACACATGCAGAAAACACACTATGGCTGCTTAACGGGAAAGGTGAGGTGGGGTGATACATAAAACAAGAGTTTCAAATTAGCTCAGATACCGTTCCATAAACCCAATATGTAATAGACAAGACCTACTCCTTGCTCAGAGAACTGGACTCAACACGCCTGATTCACCGCACAAGAATATATCTGACTAGTAATAATCTTAAAACCTATGTATTGATATCTCTCTGTTAGTGTGTCAAGTGGGTGTAAAGCGGCATAAACACAGCCGTGAAAAGCAGCTAAACCCCATTATAAAAATAAATTACTTTTAAAAACCCATGAAACAAAGACAGTGAAAGAGAGAGAAATTCTTACACAATTCGTTCAGGGGCTGTGATGCAACCTGGATTGACCATATCTAGACCCACAGCTGGATGAGACATAAGGGTGGACACTCTTGGGGCTGAGAGGTTTGGTGAAGTTGGGTGAGCAAACCCAGACCCTTTAAAGTAATACTGCGTGCTACCCGTCCCATGGGTCCCAAATCTCCAGGTTCAAGGGCATCTTCCTACATCGAAAACCGGCATGAGAAACCCAGAAAATGGTACACCGTGTGATGGGGAAAGGTTTCTAAAACGCACCTCATTTCTCATCTCCTTGTGCTCGGGTTCGCCATTCCAGCCACTTTACTAGCAATCTCCCTACGTGGAGCATCAGCACCTTTAACCTCCTGTTCCGTACAGGTTGCAATTTGTCCTGAGGATGAATGGGAAGACGGGGAACCAATGAGAGACTAGCTCCTGGTGTTGGGACAGGCACAGGTCACTCTATTTTCCCATCAGGAAGAAGAATTAACCACAGGCTCACCCTGCCAACCGGAACCAGAACAGGGCTTGAAGCCATCCTGCGCTTTTGCGGCCAGCTCCCAAAAAAGCGAGTTCTAAAATGGAGCTTCAGGGCACAGCAATTCACAAACCTGCAGAGTTATAAATGATAACTCTCGTCCACAAATATATTGAGGGAAGGCAAAGAAGAGGATTTGAAATCAAGGCAGAATTGCAGGAAACAGATTTCAGGAGGTAGATTCGAATCGCCTTTAAAGTACATGAAAAGCGGCAAAACGTTGACAATGATGCCCTTGGCCAAAAGGGGCGTATGCGTTTTTTCCTGAATATATTCAGGAAAAAACGCATACGCCCCTTTTGGCCAACCAAGCAACCTGGAAAGGCAAATCAGCGCTACAAAGAAGTCTCGCTTCCCTTCGGTCAAAAGGGCCATGCTGAAAAAAGTTTCAAAACCAGAAATGCAGGACAGGCCATGGAGAAATGGGAGCCTTGCTACACTGATGGGCGGGATGTAAATTGCCAACAGCCAGTCTGGAGAAGGGTACGGTGTGTCCTGAAACAGATAAAAAACACAGCTTAGAGAGCATAGGGCACTTCCACGCATGGGGGTATAAAGTGGGAAAATTAAAAATCAGCAAGACACAAGCACCCCAAAGTTTAGGGCTGCTCTGTTGACAAGGACCTCCACTTCATTCCACCTTAAATATCCCAGGAAAGCGAAAAATGGATAAAAAAGTTGTAGACCTTATGTACAATGGAATATCACTCAGCCATGAAATCAATATCATAAGGCTAGTAGCAGCATGATGAGTGGATTTAGGTACGACGATTCTAAGTGAAATAAGTCACACAGAAAAGGACACTTCTCATAAGGTGTCACTTATAGAGGGAATGTAAAAACCGTTACACTTGAACTGAATTACAAAACAGAACAGGGTCACACATGCAGAAAACACACTATGGCTGCTTAACGGGAAAGGTGAGGTGGGGTGATACATAAAACAAGAGTTTCAAATTAGCTCAGATACCGTTCCATAAACCCAATATGTAATAGACAAGACCTACTCCTTGCTCAGAGAACTGGACTCAACACGCCTGATTCACCGCACAAGAATATATCTGACTAGTAATAATCTTAAAACCTATGTATTGATATCTCTCTGTTAGTGTGTCAAGTGGGTGTAAAGCGGCATAAACACAGCCGTGAAAAGCAGCTAAACCCCATTATAAAAATAAATTACTTTTAAAAACCCATGAAACAAAGACAGTGAAAGAGAGAGAAATTCTTACACAATTCGTTCAGGGGCTGTGATGCAACCTGGATTGACCATATCTAGACCCACAGCTGGATGAGACATAAGGGTGGACTCTCTTGGGGCTGAGAGGTTTGGTGAGGGTGGGTGAGCAAAGGCAAACCCTTTAAAGTAATACTGCATGCTACCCATCGCATGGGTCCCAAATCTCCAGGTTCAAGGGCATCTTCCTACATCGAAAACATGCATGAGAAACCAAGAAGATGGTACACCGTGTGATGGGGAAAGGTTTCTAAAATGCACCTCATTTCTCATCTACTTGTGCTCGGGTTCGCCATTCCAGCCACTTTAGTAGCAATCTCCCTATTTGGAGCATCAGCATATTTAACCTCCTGTTCCGTACAGGTTGCAATTTGTCCTGAGGATGAACGGGAAGACGGGGAAGCAATGAGAGACTAGCTCTTGGTGTTGGGACAGGCACAGGTCACTCTATTTTCCCATCAGGAAGAAGAATTAACCACAGGCTCAGCCTGCCCCCCGGAACCAGAACAGGGCCTGAAGCCATCCTGCGCTTTTGCGGCCACCTCCCAAAAAAGCGAGTTGTAAAATGGAGCTTCAGAGCACTGCAATTCACAATCCTACAGAGTTATAAATGATAACTCTCGTCCACAAATATATTGAGGGAAGGCAAAGACGAGGAATTGAAATCAAGGCAGAATTGCAGGAAACAGATTTCAGGAGGTAGATTCGAATCGCCTTTAAAGCACATGAAAAGCGCCAAAACGTTGACAATGATGCCATTGGCCAAAAAGGGCGTATGCCTTTTTTCCTGATTATATTCAGGAAAAAACGCATACGCCCTTTTTGGCCAACCAAGCAACCTGGAAAGGCAAATCAGCGCTACAAAGAAGTCTCGCTTCCCATCGGTCAAAAGGGCCATGCTGAAAAAAGTGTCAAAACCAGAAATGCAGGACAGGCCATGGAGAAATGGGAGCCTTGCTACACTGATGGGCGGGATGTAAATTGCCAACAGCCACTCTGGAGAAGGGTACGGTGTGTCCTGAACCATCTAAAACACACAGCCTAGAGAGGATAGGGCACTTCCACGCATGGGGGTATAGAGTGGGAAAATTGAAAATCAGCAACACACAAGCACCCCAACGTTTAGGGCTGCTCTGTTGACAAGGACTTCCACTTCATTCCACCTTAAATATCCCAGGAAAGAGAAAAATGGATAAAAAAGTTGTGGTCCTTATGTACGATGGAATATCACTCAGCCATGAAATCAATGTCATAAGGCTAGTAGCAACATGATGAGTGGATTTAGGTACGACGATTCTAAGTGAAATAAGTCACACAGAAAAGGACACTTCTCATAAGGTGTCACTTATAGAGGGAATGTAAAAACCGTTACACTTGAACTGAATTACAAAACAGAACAGAGTGACACATGCAGAAAACACACTATGGCTGCTTAACGGGAAAGGGGAGGTGGGGAGATACATAAAACAAGAGTTTCAAATTAGATCAGATACCGTTCCATAAACCCAATATGTAACAGACAAGACCTACTCCTTGCTCAGAGAACTGGACTCAACACGCCCGATTCACCGCACAAGAATATATCTGACTAGTAATAATCTTAAAACCTATGAATTGATATCTCTCTCTTAGTGTGTCAAGTGGGTGTAAAGCGGCATAAACACAGCCGTGAAAAGCAGCTAAAGCCCATTATAAAAATAAATTACTTTTAAAAACCCATGAAACAAAGACAGTGAAAGAGAGAGAAATTCTTACACAATTCGTTCAGGGGCTGTGATGCAACCTGGATTGACCATATCTAGACCCACAGCTGGATGAGACATAAGGGTGGACTCTCTTGGGGCTGAGAGGTTTGGTGAAGGTGGGTGAGCAAACGCAGACCCTTTAAAGTAATACTGCGTGCTACCCATCGCATGGGTCCCAAATCTCCAGGTTCAAGGGCATCTTCCTACATCGAAAACATGCATGAGAAACCAAGAAGATGGTACACCGTGTGATGGGGAAAGGTTTCTAAAATGCACCTCATTTCTCATCTCCTTGTGCTCGGGTTCGCCATTCCAGCCACTTTAGTAGCAATCTCCCTAGTTGGAGCATCAGCACCTTTAACCTCCTGTTCTGTACAGGTTGCAATTTGTCCTGAGGATGAACGGGAAGACGGGGAACCAATGAGAGATTAGCTCTTGGTTTTGGGACAGGCACAAGTCACTCTATTTTCCCATCAGGAAGAAGAATTAACCACAGGCTCAGCCTGCCCCCCGGAACCAGAACAGGGCCTGAAGCCATCCTGCGCTTTTGCGGCCACCTCCCAAAAAAGCGAGTTGTAAAATGGAGCTTCAGGGCACTGCAATTCACAATCCTACAGAGTTATAAATGATAACTCTCGTCCACAAATATATTGAGGGAAGGCAAAGACGAGGAATTGAAATCAAGGCAGAATTGCAGGAAACAGATTTCAGGAGGTAGATTCGAATCGCCTTTAAAGCACATGAAAAGCGCCAAAACGTTGACAATGATGCCCTTGGCCAAAAAGGGCGTATGCGTTTTTTCCTGAATATATTCAGGAAAAAACGCATACGCCCTTTTTGGCCAACCAAGCAACCTGGAAAGGCCAATCAGCGCTACAAAAAGTCTCGCTTCCCATCAGTCAAAAGGGCCATGCTGAAAAAAGTGTCAAAACCAGAAATGCAGGACAGGCCATGGAGAAATGGGAGCCTTGCTACACTGATGGGCGGGATGTAAATTGCCAACAGCCACTCTGGAGAAGGGTACGGTGTGTCCTGAACCATCTAAAACACACAGCCTAGAGAGGATAGGGCACTTCCACGCATGGGGGTATAAAGTGGGAAAATTGAAAATCAGCAAGACACAAGCACCCCAACGTTTAGGGCTGCTCTGTTGACAAGGACTTCCACTTCATTCCACCTTAAATATCCCAGGAAAGCGAAAAATGGATAAAAAAGTTGTAGTCCTTATTTACAATGGAATATCACTCAGCCATGAAATCAATATCATAAGGCTAGTAGCAGCATGATGAGTGGATTTAGGTACGACGATTCTAAGTGAAATAAGTCACACAGAAAAGGACACTTCTCATAAGGTGTCACTTATAGAGGGAATGTAAAAACCGTTACACTTGAACTGAATTACAAAACAGAACAGAGTCACACATGCAGAAAACACACTATGGCTGCTTAACTGGAAAGGTGAGGTGGGGTGATACATAAAACAAGAGTTTCAAATTAGCTCAGATACCGTTCCATAAACCCAATATGTTATAGACAAAACCTACTCCTTGCTCAGAGAACTGGACTCAACACGCCCGATTCACCGCACAAGAATATATCTGACTAGTAATAATCTTAAAACCTATGTATTGATATCTCTCTATTAATGTGTCAAGTGGGTGTAAAGCGGCATAAACACAGCCGTGAAAAGCAGCTAAACCCCATTATAAAAATAAATTACTTTTAAAAACCCATGAAACAAAGACAGGGAAAGAGAGAGAAATTCTTACACAATTCGTTCAGGGGCTTTGATGCAACCTGGATTGACCATATCTAGACCCACAGCTGGATGAGACATAAGGGTGGACACTCTTGGGGCTGAGAGGTTTGGTGAGGTTGGGTGAGCAAACACAGACCCTTTAAAGTAATACTGCGTGGTACCCATCGCATGGGTCCCAAATCTCCAGGTTCAAGGGCATCTTCCTACATCGAAAACATGCATGAGAAACCCAGAAGATGGTACACCGTGTGATGGGGAAAGGTTTCTAAAACGCACCTCATTTCTCATCTCCTTGTGCTCGGGTTTGCCATTCCAGCCACTTTACTAGCAATCTCCCTACTTGGAGCATCAGCACCTTTAACCTCCTGTTCTGTACAGGTTGCAATTTGTCCTGAGGATGAACGGGAAGACGGGGAACCAATGAGAGACTAGCTCTTGGTGTTGGGACAGGCCCAGGTCACTCTATTTTCCCATCAGGAAGAAGATTTAACCACAGGCTCAGCCTGCCCCCTGGAACCAGAACAGGGCCTGAAGCCATCCTGCGCTTTTGCGGCCACCTCCAAAAAAAGCGAGTTGTAAAATGGAGCTTCAGGACACTGCAATTCACAAACCTGCAGAGTTATAAATGATAACTCTCGTCCACAAATATATTGAGTGAAGGCAAAGAAGAGGATTTGAAGTCAAGGCAGAATTTCAGGAAACAGATTTTAGGAGGTAGATTCGAATCGCCTTTAAAGCACATGAAAAGCGACAAAACGTTGACAATGATGCCCTTGGCCAAAAAGGGCGTATGCGTTTTTTCCTGAATATATTCAGGAAAAAACGCATACGCCCTTTTTGGCCAACCAAGCAACCTGGAAAGGCAAATCAGCGCTACAAAGAAGTCTCGCTTCCCATCGGTCAAAAGGGCCATGTTGAAAAATGTTTCAAAACCAGAAATGCAGGACAGGCCATAGAGAAATGGGAGCCTTGCTACACTGATGGGCGGGATGTAAATTGCCAACAGCCACTCTGGAGAAGGGTACGGTGTGTCCTGAAACAGCTAAAAACACAGCTTAGAGAGCATAGGGCACTTCCACGCATGGGGGTATAAAGTGGGAAAATTAAAAATCAGCAAGACACAAGCACCCCATAGTTTAGGGCTGCTCTTTGACAAGGACCTCCACTTCATTCCACCTTAAATATCCCAGGAAAGCGAAAAATGGATAAAAAAGTTGTAGTCCTTATTTACAATGGAATATCACTCAGCCATGAAATCAATGTCATAAGGCTAGTAGCAGCATGATGAGTGGATTTAGGTACGACGATTCTAAGTGAAATAAGTCACACAGAAAAGGACACTTCTCATAAGGTGTCACTTATAGAGGGAATGTAAAAACCGTTACACTTGAACTGAGTTACAAAACAGAACAGAGTCACACATGCAGAAAACACACTATGGCTGCTTAACGGGAAAGCGAGGTGGGGTGATACATAAAGCAAGAGTTTCAAATTAGCTCAGATACCGTTCCATAAACCCAATATGTAATAGACAAGACCTACTCCTTGCTCAGAGAACTGGACTCAACACGCCCGATTCACCGCACAAGAATATATCTGACTAGTAATAATCTTAAAACCTATGTATTGATATCTCTCTGTTAGTGTGTCTAGTGGGTGTAAAGCGGCATAAACACAGCCGTGAAAAGCAGCTAAACCCCATTATAAAAATAAATTTCTTTTAAAAACCCATGAAACAAAGACAGTGAAAGAGAGAGAAATTCTTACACAATTCGTTCAGGGGCTGTGATGCAACCTGGATTGACCATATCTAGACCCACAGCTGGATGAGACATAAGGGTGGACACTCTTGGGGCTGAGAGGTTTGGTGAGGTTGGGTGAGCAAACGCAGACCCTTTAAAGTAATACTGCGTGCTACCCATCGCATGGGTCCCAAATCTCCAGGTTCAAGGGCATCTTCCTACATCGAAAACATGCATGAGAAACCAAGAAGATGGTACACCGTGTGATGGGGAAAGGTTTCTAAAATGCACCTCATTTCTCATCTCCTTGTGCTCGGGTTCGCCATTCCAGCCACTTTAGTAGCAATCTCCCTACTTGGAGCATCAGCACCTTTAAACTCCTGTTCCGTACAGGTTGCAATTTGTCCTGAGGATGAACGGGAAGACGGGGAACCAATGAGAGATTAGCTCTTGGTGTTGGGACAGGCACAAGTCACTCTATTTTCCCATCAGGTAGAAGAATTAACCACAGGCTCAGCCTGCCCCCCGGAACCAGAACAGGGCCTGAAGCCATCCTGCGCTTTTGCGGCCACCTCCCAAAAAAGCGAGTTGTAAAATGGAGCTTCAGGGCACTGCAATTCACAATCCTACAGAGTTATAAATGATAACTCTCGTCCACAAATATATTGAGGGAAGGCAAAGACGAGGAATTGAAATCAAGGCAGAATTGCAGGAAACAGATTTCAGGAGGTAGATTCGAATCGCCTTTAAAGCACATGAAAAGCGCCAAAACGTTGACAATGATGCCCTTGGCCAAAAAGGGCGTATGCGTTTCTTCCTGAATATATTCAGGAAAAAACGCATACGCCCTTTTTGGCCAACCAAGCAACCTGGAAAGGCCAATCAGCGCTACAAAGAAGTCTCGCTTCCCATCAGTCAAAAGGGCCATGCTGAAAAAAGTGTCAAAACCAGAAATGCAGGACAGGCCATGGAGAAATGGGAGCCTTGCTACACTGATGGGCGGGATGTAAATTGCCAACAGCCACTCTGGAGAAGTGTACGGTGTGTCCTGAAACATCTAAAAAACACAGCTTAGAGAGCATAGGGCACTTCCACGCATGGGGGTATAAAGTGGGAAAATTAAAAATCAGCAAGACACAAGCACCCAAAAGTTTAGGGTTGCTCTGTTGACAAAGACCTCCACTTCATTCCACCTTAAATATCCCAGGAAAGCGAAAAATGGATAAAAAATTTGAGGTCCTTATGTACAATGGCATACCACTCAGCCATGAAATCAATGTCATAAGGCTAGTAGCAGCATGATGAGTGGATTTAGGTACGGCGATTCTAAGTGAAATAAGTCACACAGAAAAGGACACTTCTCATAAGGTGTCACTTATAGAGGGAATGTAAAAACCGTTACACTTGAACTGAATTACAAAACAGAACAGAGTCACACATGCAGAAAACACACTATGGCTGCTTAACGGGAAAGCGAGGTGGGGTGATACATAAATCAAGAGTTTCAAATTAGCTCAGATACCGTTCCATAAACCCAATATGTAATAGACAAGACCTACTCCTTGCTCAGAGAACTGGACTCAACACGCCCGATTCACCGCACAAGAATATATCTGACTAGTAATAATCTTAAAACCTATGTATTGATATCTCTCTGTTAGTGTGTCTAGTGGGTGTAAAGCGGCATAAACACAGCCGTGAAAAGCAGCTAAACCCCATTATAAAAATAAATTTCTTTTAAAAACCCATGAAACAAAGACAGTGAAAGAGAGAGAAATTCTTACACAATTCGTTCAGGGTCTGTGATGCAACCGGAATTGACCATATCTAGACCCACAGCTGGATGAGACATAAGGGTGGATACTCTTGGGGCTGAGAGGTTTGGTGAGGTTGGGTGAGCAAACGCAGACCCTTTAAAGTAATACTGCGTGCTACCCATCGCATGGGTCCCAAATCTCCAGGTTCAAGGGCATCTTCCTACATCGAAAACATGCATGAGAAACCAAGAAGATGGTACACCGTGTGTTGGGGAAAGGTTTCTAAAATGCACCTCATTTCTCATCTCCTTGGGCTCGGGTTCGCCATTCCAGCCACTTTAGTAGCAATCTCCCTACTTGGAGCATCAGCATCTTTAACCTCCTGTTCCGTACAGGTTGCAATTTGTCCTGAGGATGAACGGGAAGACGGGGAACCAATGAGAGACTAGCTCTTGGTGTTGTGATAGGCATAGGTCACTCTATTTTCCCATCAGGAAGAAGAATTAACCACAGGCTCAGCCTGCCCCCCGGAACCAGAACAGGGCCTGAAGCCATCCTGCGCTTTTGCGGCCACCTCCCAAAAAAGCGAGTTGTAAAATGGAGCTTCAGGGCACTGCAATTCACAATCCTACAGAGTTATAAATGATAACTCTCGTCCACAAATATATTGAGGGAAGGCAAAGACGAGGAATTGAAATCAAGGCAGAATTGCAGGAAACAGATTTCAGGAGGTAGATTCGAATCGCCTTTAAAGCACATGAAAAGCGCCAAAACGTTGACAATGATGCCCTTGGCCAAAAAGGGCGTATGCGTTTTTTCCTGAATAAATTCAGGAAAAAACGCATACGCCCTTTTTGGCCAACCAAGCAACCTGGAAAGGCAAATCAGCGCTACAAAGAAGTCTCGCTTCCCATCGGTCAAAATGGCCATGCTGAAAAAAGTGTCAAAACCAGAAATGCAGGACAGGCCATGGAGAAATGGGAGCCTTGCTACACTGATGGGCGGGATGTAAATTGCCAACAGCCACCCTGGAGAAGTGTACGGTGTGTCCTGAAACATCTAAAAAACACAGCTTAGAGAGCATAGGGCACTTCCACGCATGGGGGTATAAAGTGGGAAAACTAAAAATCAGCAAGACACAAGCACCCCAAAGTTTAGGGATGCTCTGTTGACAAGGACTTCCACTTCATTCCACCTTAAATATCCCAGGAAAGCGAAAAATGGATAAAAAATTTGAAGTCCTTATGTACAATGGCATACCACTCAGCCATGAAATCAATGTCATAAGGCTAGTAGCAGCATGATGAGTGGATTTAGGTACGACGATTCTAAGTGAAATAAGTCACACAGAAAAGGACACTTCTAATAAGGTGTCACTTATAGAGGGAATGTAAAAACCGTTACACTTGAACTGAATTACAAAACAGAACAGGGTCACACATGCAGAAAACACACTATGGCTGCTTAACGGGAAAGGTGAGGTGGGGTGATACATAAAACAAGAGTTTCAAATTAGCTCAGATACCGTTCCATAAACCCAATATGTAATAGACAAGACCTACTCCTTGCTCAGAGAACTGGACTCAACACGCCTGATTCACCGCACAAGAATATATCTGACTAGTAATAATCTTAAAACCTATGTATTGATATCTCTCTGTTAGTGTGTCAAGTGGGTGTAAAGCGGCATAAACACAGCCGTGAAAAGCAGCTAAACCCCATTATAAAAATAAATTACTTTTAAAAACCCATGAAACAAAGACAGTGAAAGAGAGAGAAATTCTTACACAATTCGTTCAGGGGCTGTGATGCAACCTGGATTGACCATATCTAGACCCACAGCTGGATGAGACATAAGGGTGGACACTCTTGGGGCTGAGAGGTTTGGTGAAGTTGGGTGAGCAAACCCAGACCCTTTAAAGTAATACTGCGTGCTACCCGTCCCATGGGTCCCAAATCTCCAGGTTCAAGGGCATCTTCCTACATCGAAAACAGGCATGAGAAACCCAGAAGATGGTACACCATGTGATGGGGAAAGGTTTCTAAAACGCACCTCATTTCTCATCTCCTTGTGCTCGGGTTCGCCATTCCAGCCACTTTACTAGCAATCTCCCTACGTGGAGCATCAGCACCTTTAACCTCCTGTTCCGTACAAGTTGCAATTTGTCCTGAGGATGAACGGGAAGACGGGGAACCAATGAGAGACTAGCTCTTGGTGTTGGGACAGGCACAGGTCACTCTATTTTCCCATCAGGAAGAAGAATTAACCACAGGCTCACCCTGCCAACCGGAAACAGAACAGGGCCTGAAGCCATCCTGCGCTTTTGCGGCCACCTCCCAAAAAAGCGAGTTGTAAAATGGAGCTTCAGGGCACTGCAATTCACAATCCTACAGAGTTATAAATGATAACTCTCGTCCACAAATATATTGAGGGAAGGCAAAGACGAGGAATTGAAATCAAGGCAGAATTGCAGGAAACAGATTTCAGGAGGTAGATTCGAATCGCCTTTAAAGCACATGAAAAGCGCCAAAACGTTGACAATGATGCCCTTGGCCAAAAAGGGCGTATGCGTTTTTTCCTGAATATATTCAGGAAAAAACGCATACGCCCTTTTTGGCCAACCAAGCAACCTGGAAAGGCAAATCAGCGCTACAAAGAAGTCTCGCTTCCCATCGGTCAAAATGGCCATGCTGAAAAAAGTGTCAAAACCAGAAATGCAGGACAGGCCATGGAGAAATGGGAGCCTTGCTACACTGATGGGCGGGATGTAAATTGCCAACAGCCACCCTGGAGAAGTGTACGGTGTGTCCTGAAACATCTAAAAAACACAGCTTAGAGAGCATAGGGCACTTCCACGCATGGGGGTATAAAGTGGGAAAACTAAAAATCAGCAAGACACAAGCACCCCAAAGTTTAGGGATGCTCTGTTGACAAGGACTTCCACTTCATTCCACCTTAAATATCCCAGGAAAGCGAAAAATGGATAAAAAATTTGAAGTCCTTATGTACAATGGCATACCACTCAGCCATGAAATCAATGTCATAAGGCTAGTAGCAGCATGATGAGTGGATTTAGGTACGACGATTCTAAGTGAAATAAGTCACACAGAAAAGGACACTTCTAATAAGGTGTCACTTATAGAGGGAATGTAAAAACCGTTACACTTGAACTGAATTACAAAACAGAACAGGGTCACACATGCAGAAAACACACTATGGCTGCTTAACGGGAAAGGTGAGGTGGGGTGATACATAAAACAAGAGTTTCAAATTAGCTCAGATACCGTTCCATAAACCCAATATGTAATAGACAAGACCTACTCCTTGCTCAGAGAACTGGACTCAACACGCCTGATTCACCGCACAAGAATATATCTGACTAGTAATAATCTTAAAACCTATGTATTGATATCTCTCTGTTAGTGTGTCAAGTGGGTGTAAAGCGGCATAAACACAGCCGTGAAAAGCAGCTAAACCCCATTATAAAAATAAATTACTTTTAAAAACCCATGAAACAAAGACAGTGAAAGAGAGAGAAATTCTTACACAATTCGTTCAGGGGCTGTGATGCAACCTGGATTGACCATATCTAGACCCACAGCTGGATGAGACATAAGGGTGGATACTCTTGGGGCTGAGAGGTTTGGTGAGGTTGGGTGAGCAAACGCAGACCCTTTAAAGTAATACTGCGTGCTACCCATCGCATGGGTCCCAAATCTCCAGGTTCAAGGGCATCTTCCTACATCGAAAACATGCATGAGAAACCAAGAAGATGGTACACCGTGTGTTGGGGAAAGGTTTCTAAAATGCACCTCATTTCTCATCTCCTTGGGCTCGGGTTCGCCATTCCAGCCACTTTAGTAGCAATCTCCCTACTTGGAGCATCAGCATCTTTAACCTCCTGTTCCGTACAGGTTGCAATTTGTCCTGAGGATGAACGGGAAGACGGGGAACCAATGAGAGACTAGCTCTTGGTGTTGTGATAGGCATAGGTCACTCTATTTTCCCATCAGGAAGAAGAATTAACCACAGGCTCAGCCTGCCCCCCGGAACCAGAACAGGGCCTGAAGCCATCCTGCGCTTTTGCGGCCACCTCCCAAAAAAGCGAGTTGTAAAATGGAGCTTCAGGGCACTGCAATTCACAATCCTACAGAGTTATAAATGATAACTCTCGTCCACAAATATATTGAGGGAAGGCAAAGACGAGGAATTGAAATCAAGGCAGAATTGCAGGAAACAGATTTCAGGAGGTAGATTCGAATCGCCTTTAAAGCACATGAAAAGCGCCAAAACGTTGACAATGATGCCCTTGGCCAAAAAGGGCGTATGCGTTTTTTCCTGAATAAATTCAGGAAAAAACGCATACGCCCTTTTTGGCCAACCAAGCAACCTGGAAAGGCAAATCAGCGCTACAAAGAAGTCTCGCTTCCCATCGGTCAAAATGGCCATGCTGAAAAAAGTGTCAAAACCAGAAATGCAGGACAGGCCATGGAGAAATGGGAGCCTTGCTACACTGATGGGCGGGATGTAAATTGCCAACAGCCACCCTGGAGAAGTGTACGGTGTGTCCTGAAACATCTAAAAAACACAGCTTAGAGAGCATAGGGCACTTCCACGCATGGGGGTATAAAGTGGGAAAACTAAAAATCAGCAAGACACAAGCACCCCAAAGTTTAGGGATGCTCTGTTGACAAGGACTTCCACTTCATTCCACCTTAAATATCCCAGGAAAGCGAAAAATGGATAAAAAATTTGAAGTCCTTATGTACAATGGCATACCACTCAGCCATGAAATCAATGTCATAAGGCTAGTAGCAGCATGATGAGTGGATTTAGGTACGACGATTCTAAGTGAAATAAGTCACACAGAAAAGGACACTTCTAATAAGGTGTCACTTATAGAGGGAATGTAAAAACCGTTACACTTGAACTGAATTACAAAACAGAACAGGGTCACACATGCAGAAAACACACTATGGCTGCTTAACGGGAAAGGTGAGGTGGGGTGATACATAAAACAAGAGTTTCAAATTAGCTCAGATACCGTTCCATAAACCCAATATGTAATAGACAAGACCTACTCCTTGCTCAGAGAACTGGACTCAACACGCCTGATTCACCGCACAAGAATATATCTGACTAGTAATAATCTTAAAACCTATGTATTGATATCTCTCTGTTAGTGTGTCAAGTGGGTGTAAAGCGGCATAAACACAGCCGTGAAAAGCAGCTAAACCCCATTATAAAAATAAATTACTTTTAAAAACCCATGAAACAAAGACAGTGAAAGAGAGAGAAATTCTTACACAATTCGTTCAGGGGCTGTGATGCAACCTGGATTGACCATATCTAGACCCACAGCTGGATGAGACATAAGGGTGGACACTCTTGGGGCTGAGAGGTTTGGTGAAGTTGGGTGAGCAAACCCAGACCCTTTAAAGTAATACTGCGTGCTACCCGTCCCATGGGTCCCAAATCTCCAGGTTCAAGGGCATCTTCCTACATCGAAAACAGGCATGAGAAACCCAGAAGATGGTACACCATGTGATGGGGAAAGGTTTCTAAAACGCACCTCATTTCTCATCTCCTTGTGCTCGGGTTCGCCATTCCAGCCACTTTACTAGCAATCTCCCTACGTGGAGCATCAGCACCTTTAACCTCCTGTTCCGTACAAGTTGCAATTTGTCCTGAGGATGAACGGGAAGACGGGGAACCAATGAGAGACTAGCTCTTGGTGTTGGGACAGGCACAGGTCACTCTATTTTCCCATCAGGAAGAAGAATTAACCACAGGCTCACCCTGCCAACCGGAAACAGAACAGGGCCTGAAGCCATCCTGCGCTTTTGCGGCCACCTCCCAAAAAAGCGAGTTGTAAAATGGAGCTTCAGGGCACTGCAATTCACAATCCTACAGAGTTATAAATGATAACTCTCGTCCACAAATATATTGAGGGAAGGCAAAGACGAGGAATTGAAATCAAGGCAGAATTGCAGGAAACAGATTTCAGGAGGTAGATTCGAATCGCCTTTAAAGCACATGAAAAGCGCCAAAACGTTGACAATGATGCCCTTGGCCAAAAAGGGCGTATGCGTTTTTTCCTGAATATATTCAGGAAAAAACGCATACGCCCTTTTTGGCCAACCAAGCAACCTGGAAAGGCAAATCAGCGCTACAAAGAAGTCTCGCTTCCCATCGGTCAAAATGGCCATGCTGAAAAAAGTGTCAAAACCAGAAATGCAGGACAGGCCATGGAGAAATGGGAGCCTTGCTACACTGATGGGCGGGATGTAAATTGCCAACAGCCACCCTGGAGAAGTGTACGGTGTGTCCTGAAACATCTAAAAAACACAGCTTAGAGAGCATAGGGCACTTCCACGCATGGGGGTATAAAGTGGGAAAACTAAAAATCAGCAAGACACAAGCACCCCAAAGTTTAGGGATGCTCTGTTGACAAGGACTTCCACTTCATTCCACCTTAAATATCCCAGGAAAGCGAAAAATGGATAAAAAATTTGAAGTCCTTATGTACAATGGCATACCACTCAGCCATGAAATCAATGTCATAAGGCTAGTAGCAGCATGATGAGTGGATTTAGGTACGACGATTCTAAGTGAAATAAGTCACACAGAAAAGGACACTTCTAATAAGGTGTCACTTATAGAGGGAATGTAAAAACCGTTACACTTGAACTGAATTACAAAACAGAACAGGGTCACACATGCAGAAAACACACTATGGCTGCTTAACGGGAAAGGTGAGGTGGGGTGATACATAAAACAAGAGTTTCAAATTAGCTCAGATACCGTTCCATAAACCCAATATGTAATAGACAAGACCTACTCCTTGCTCAGAGAACTGGACTCAACACGCCTGATTCACCGCACAAGAATATATCTGACTAGTAATAATCTTAAAACCTATGTATTGATATCTCTCTGTTAGTGTGTCAAGTGGGTGTAAAGCGGCATAAACACAGCCGTGAAAAGCAGCTAAACCCCATTATAAAAATAAATTACTTTTAAAAACCCATGAAACAAAGACAGTGAAAGAGAGAGAAATTCTTACACAATTCGTTCAGGGGCTGTGATGCAACCTGGATTGACCATATCTAGACCCACAGCTGGATGAGACATAAGGGTGGACACTCTTGGGGCTGAGAGGTTTGGTGAAGTTGGGTGAGCAAACCCAGACCCTTTAAAGTAATACTGCGTGCTACCCGTCCCATGGGTCCCAAATCTCCAGGTTCAAGGGCATCTTCCTACATCGAAAACAGGCATGAGAAACCCAGAAGATGGTACACCATGTGATGGGGAAAGGTTTCTAAAACGCACCTCATTTCTCATCTCCTTGTGCTCGGGTTCGCCATTCCAGCCACTTTACTAGCAATCTCCCTACGTGGAGCATCAGCACCTTTAACCTCCTGTTCCGTACAGGTTGCAATTTGTCCTGAGGATGAACGGGAAGACGGGGAACCAATGAGAGACTAGCTCTTGGTGTTGGGACAGGCACAGGTCACTCTATTTTCCCATCAGGAAGAAGAATTAACCACAGGCTCACCCTGCCAACCGGAAACAGAACAGGGCCTGAAGCCATCCTGCGCTTTTGCGGCCACCTCCCAAAAAAGCGAGTTGTAAAATGGAGCTTCAGGGCACTGCAATTCACAATCCTACAGAGTTATAAATGATAACTCTCGTCCACAAATATATTGAGGGAAGGCAAAGACGAGGAATTGAAATCAAGGCAGAATTGCAGGAAACAGATTTCAGGAGGTAGATTCGAATCGCCTTTAAAGCACATGAAAAGCGCCAAAACGTTGACAATGATGCCCTTGGCCAAAAAGGGCGTATGCGTTTTTTCCTGAATATATTCAGGAAAAAACGCATACGCCCTTTTTGGCCAACCAAGCAACCTGGAAAGGCCAATCAGCGCTACAAAAAGTCTCGCTTCCCATCAGTCAAAAGGGCCATGCTGAAAAAAGTGTCAAAACCAGAAATGCAGGACAGGCCATGGAGAAATGGGAGCCTTGCTACACTGATGGGCGGGATGTAAATTGCCAACAGCCACTCTGGAGAAGGGTACGGTGTGTCCTGAACCATCTAAAACACACAGCCTAGAGAGGATAGGGCACTTCCACGCATGGGGGTATAAAGTGGGAAAATTGAAAATCAGCAAGACACAAGCACCCCAACGTTTAGGGCTGCTCTGTTGACAAGGACTTCCACTTCATTCCACCTTAAATATCCCAGGAAAGCGAAAAATGGATAAAAAAGTTGTAGTCCTTATTTACAATGGAATATCACTCAGCCATGAAATCAATATCATAAGGCTAGTAGCAGCATGATGAGTGGATTTAGGTACGACGATTCTAAGTGAAATAAGTCACACAGAAAAGGACACTTCTCATAAGGTGTCACTTATAGAGGGAATGTAAAAACCGTTACACTTGAACTGAATTACAAAACAGAACAGAGTCACACATGCAGAAAACACACTATGGCTGCTTAACTGGAAAGGTGAGGTGGGGTGATACATAAAACAAGAGTTTCAAATTAGCTCAGATACCGTTCCATAAACCCAATATGTTATAGACAAAACCTACTCCTTGCTCAGAGAACTGGACTCAACACGCCCGATTCACCGCACAAGAATATATCTGACTAGTAATAATCTTAAAACCTATGTATTGATATCTCTCTATTAATGTGTCAAGTGGGTGTAAAGCGGCATAAACACAGCCGTGAAAAGCAGCTAAACCCCATTATAAAAATAAATTACTTTTAAAAACCCATGAAACAAAGACAGGGAAAGAGAGAGAAATTCTTACACAATTCGTTCAGGGGCTTTGATGCAACCTGGATTGACCATATCTAGACCCACAGCTGGATGAGACATAAGGGTGGACACTCTTGGGGCTGAGAGGTTTGGTGAGGTTGGGTGAGCAAACACAGACCCTTTAAAGTAATACTGCGTGGTACCCATCGCATGGGTCCCAAATCTCCAGGTTCAAGGGCATCTTCCTACATCGAAAACATGCATGAGAAACCCAGAAGATGGTACACCGTGTGATGGGGAAAGGTTTCTAAAACGCACCTCATTTCTCATCTCCTTGTGCTCGGGTTTGCCATTCCAGCCACTTTACTAGCAATCTCCCTACTTGGAGCATCAGCACCTTTAACCTCCTGTTCTGTACAGGTTGCAATTTGTCCTGAGGATGAACGGGAAGACGGGGAACCAATGAGAGATTAGCTCTTGGTGTTGGGACAGGCCCAGGTCACTCTATTTTCCCATCAGGAAGAAGATTTAACCACAGGCTCAGCCTGCCCCCTGGAACCAGAACAGGGCCTGAAGCCATCCTGCGCTTTTGCGGCCACCTCCAAAAAAAGCGAGTTGTAAAATGGAGCTTCAGGACACTGCAATTCACAAACCTGCAGAGTTATAAATGATAACTCTCGTCCACAAATATATTGAGTGAAGGCAAAGAAGAGGATTTGAAGTCAAGGCAGAATTTCAGGAAACAGATTTTAGGAGGTAGATTCGAATCGCCTTTAAAGCACATGAAAAGCGACAAAACGTTGACAATGATGCCCTTGGCCAAAAAGGGCGTATGCGTTTTTTCCTGAATATATTCAGGAAAAAACGCATACGCCCTTTTTGGCCAACCAAGCAACCTGGAAAGGCAAATCAGCGCTACAAAGAAGTCTCGCTTCCCATCGGTCAAAAGGGCCATGTTGAAAAATGTTTCAAAACCAGAAATGCAGGACAGGCCATAGAGAAATGGGAGCCTTGCTACACTGATGGGCGGGATGTAAATTGCCAACAGCCACTCTGGAGAAGGGTACGGTGTGTCCTGAAACAGCTAAAAACACAGCTTAGAGAGCATAGGGCACTTCCACGCATGGGGGTATAAAGTGGGAAAATTAAAAATCAGCAAGACACAAGCACCCCATAGTTTAGGGCTGCTCTTTTGACAAGGACCTCCACTTCATTCCACCTTAAATATCCCAGGAAAGCGAAAAATGGATAAAAAAGTTGTAGTCCTTATTTACAATGGAATATCACTCAGCCATGAAATCAATGTCATAAGGCTAGTAGCAGCATGATGAGTGGATTTAGGTACGACGATTCTAAGTGAAATAAGTCACACAGAAAAGGACACTTCTCATAAGGTGTCACTTATAGAGGGAATGTAAAAACCGTTACACTTGAACTGAGTTACAAAACAGAACAGAGTCACACATGCAGAAAACACACTATGGCTGCTTAACGGGAAAGCGAGGTGGGGTGATACATAAAGCAAGAGTTTCAAATTAGCTCAGATACCGTTCCATAAACCCAATATGTAATAGACAAGACCTACTCCTTGCTCAGAGAACTGGACTCAACACGCCCGATTCACCGCACAAGAATATATCTGACTAGTAATAATCTTAAAACCTATGTATTGATATCTCTCTGTTAGTGTGTCTAGTGGGTGTAAAGCGGCATAAACACAGCCGTGAAAAGCAGCTAAACCCCATTATAAAAATAAATTTCTTTTAAAAACCCATGAAACAAAGACAGTGAAAGAGAGAGAAATTCTTACACAATTCGTTCAGGGGCTGTGATGCAACCTGGATTGACCATATCTAGACCCACAGCTGGATGAGACATAAGGGTGGACACTCTTGGGGCTGAGAGGTTTGGTGAGGTTGGGTGAGCAAACGCAGACCCTTTAAAGTAATACTGCGTGCTACCCATCGCATGGGTCCCAAATCTCCAGGTTCAAGGGCATCTTCCTACATCGAAAACATGCATGAGAAACCAAGAAGATGGTACACCGTGTGATGGGGAAAGGTTTCTAAAATGCACCTCATTTCTCATCTCCTTGTGCTCGGGTTCGCCATTCCAGCCACTTTAGTAGCAATCTCCCTACTTGGAGCATCAGCACCTTTAAACTCCTGTTCCGTACAGGTTGCAATTTTTCCTGAGGATGAACGGGAAGACGGGGAACCAATGAGAGATTAGCTCTTGGTGTTGGGACAGGCACAAGTCACTCTATTTTCCCATCAGGTAGAAGAATTAACCACAGGCTCAGCCTGCCCCCCGGAACCAGAACAGGGCCTGAAGCCATCCTGCGCTTTTGCGGCCACCTCCCAAAAAAGCGAGTTGTAAAATGGAGCTTCAGGGCACTGCAATTCACAATCCTACAGAGTTATAAATGATAACTCTCGTCCACAAATATATTGAGGGAAGGCAAAGACGAGGAATTGAAATCAAGGCAGAATTGCAGGAAACAGATTTCAGGAGGTAGATTCGAATCGCCTTTAAAGCACATGAAAAGCGCCAAAACGTTGACAATGATGCCCTTGGCCAAAAAGGGCGTATGCGTTTCTTCCTGAATATATTCAGGAAAAAACGCATACGCCCTTTTTGGCCAACCAAGCAACCTGGAAAGGCCAATCAGCGCTACAAAGAAGTCTCGCTTCCCATCAGTCAAAAGGGCCATGCTGAAAAAAGTGTCAAAACCAGAAATGCAGGACAGGCCATGGAGAAATGGGAGCCTTGCTACACTGATGGGCGGGATGCAAATTGCCAACAGCCACTCTGGAGAAGTGTACGGTGTGTCCTGAAACATCTAAAAAACACAGCTTAGAGAGCATAGGGCACTTCCACGCATGGGGGTATAAAGTGGGAAAATTAAAAATCAGCAAGACACAAGCACCCCAAAGTTTAGGGTTGCTCTGTTGACAAAGACCTCCACTTCATTCCACCTTAAATATCCCAGGAAAGCGAAAAATGGATAAAAAATTTGAGGTCCTTATGTACAATGGCATACCACTCAGCCATGAAATCAATGTCATAAGGCTAGTAGCAGCATGATGAGTGGATTTAGGTACGGCGATTCTAAGTGAAATAAGTCACACAGAAAAGGACACTTCTCATAAGGTGTCACTTATAGAGGGAATGTAAAAACCGTTACACTTGAACTGAATTACAAAACAGAACAGAGTCACACATGCAGAAAACACACTATGGCTGCTTAACGGGAAAGCGAGGTGGGGTGATACATAAATCAAGAGTTTCAAATTAGCTCAGATACCGTTCCATAAACCCAATATGTAATAGACAAGACCTACTCCTTGCTCAGAGAACTGGACTCAACACGCCCGATTCACCGCACAAGAATATATCTGACTAGTAATAATCTTAAAACCTATGTATTGATATCTCTCTGTTAGTGTGTCTAGTGGGTGTAAAGCGGCATAAACACAGCCGTGAAAAGCAGCTAAACCCCATTATAAAAATAAATTTCTTTTAAAAACCCATGAAACAAAGACAGTGAAAGAGAGAGAAATTCTTACACAATTCGTTCAGGGTCTGTGATGCAACCTGGATTGACCATATCTAGACCCACAGCTGGATGAGACATAAGGGTGGATACTCTTGGGGCTGAGAGGTTTGGTGAGGTTGGGTGAGCAAACGCAGACCCTTTAAAGTAATACTGCGTGCTACCCATCGCATGGGTCCCAAATCTCCAGGTTCAAGGGCATCTTCCTACATCGAAAACATGCATGAGAAACCAAGAAGATGGTACACCGTGTGTTGGGGAAAGGTTTCTAAAATGCACCTCATTTCTCATCTCCTTGTGCTCGGGTTCGCCATTCCAGCCACTTTAGTAGCAATCTCCCTACTTGGAGCATCAGCATCTTTAACCTCCTGTTCCGTACAGGTTGCAATTTGTCCTGAGGATGAACGGGAAGACGGGGAACCAATGAGAGACTAGCTCTTGGTGTTGTGATAGGCACAGGTCACTCTATTTTCCCATCAGGAAGAAGAATTAACCACAGGCTCAGCCTGCCCCCCGGAACCAGAACAGGGCCTGAAGCCATCCTGCGCTTTTGCGGCCACCTCCCAAAAAAGCGAGTTGTAAAATGGAGCTTCAGGGCACTGCAATTCACAATCCTACAGAGTTATAAATGATAACTCTCGTCCACAAATATATTGAGGGAAGGCAAAGACGAGGAATTGAAATCAAGGCAGAATTGCAGGAAACAGATTTCAGGAGGTAGATTCGAATCGCCTTTAAAGCACATGAAAAGCGCCAAAACGTTGACAATGATGCCCTTGGCCAAAAAGGGCGTATGCGTTTTTTCCTGAATAAATTCAGGAAAAAACGCATACGCCCTTTTTGGCCAACCAAGCAACCTGGAAAGGCAAATCAGCGCTACAAAGAAGTCTCGCTTCCCATCGGTCAAAATGGCCATGCTGAAAAAAGTGTCAAATCCAGAAATGCAGGACAGGCCATGGAGAAATGGGAGCCTTGCTACACTGATGGGCGGGATGTAAATTGCCAACAGCCACCCTGGAGAAGTGTACGGTGTGTCCTGAAACATCTAAAAAACACAGCTTAGAGAGCATAGGGCACTTCCACGCATGGGGGTATAAAGTGGGAAAACTAAAAATCAGCAAGACACAAGCACCCCAAAGTTTAGGGATGCTCTGTTGACAAGGACTTCCACTTCATTCCACCTTAAATATCCCAGGAAAGCGAAAAATGGATAAAAAATTTGAGGTCCTTATGTACAATGGCATACCACTCAGCCATGAAATCAATGTCATAAGGCTAGTAGCAGCATGATGAGTGGATTTAGGTACGACGATTCTAAGTGAAATAAGTCACACAGAAAAGGACACTTCTAATAAGGTGTCACTTATAGAGGGAATGTAAAAACCGTTACACTTGAACTGAATTACAAAACAGAACAGGGTCACACATGCAGAAAACACACTATGGCTGCTTAACGGGAAAGGTGAGGTGGGGTGATACATAAAACAAGAGTTTCAAATTAGCTCAGATACCGTTCCATAAACCCAATATGTAATAGACAAGACCTACTCCTTGCTCAGAGAACTGGACTCAACACGCCTGATTCACCGCACAAGAATATATCTGACTAGTAATAATCTTAAAACCTATGTATTGATATCTCTCTGTTAGTGTGTCAAGTGGGTGTAAAGCGGCATAAACACAGCCGTGAAAAGCAGCTAAACCCCATTATAAAAATAAATTACTTTTAAAAACCCATGAAACAAAGACAGTGAAAGAGAGAGAAATTCTTACACAATTCGTTCAGGGGCTGTGATGCAACCTGGATTGACCATATCTAGACCCACAGCTGGATGAGACATAAGGGTGGACACTCTTGGGGCTGAGAGGTTTGGTGAAGTTGGGTGAGCAAACCCAGACCCTTTAAAGTAATACTGCGTGCTACCCGTCCCATGGGTCCCAAATCTCCAGGTTCAAGGGCATCTTCCTACATCGAAAACAGGCATGAGAAACCCAGAAGATGGTACACCATGTGATGGGGAAAGGTTTCTAAAACGCACCTCATTTCTCATCTCCTTGTGCTCGGGTTCGCCATTCCAGCCACTTTACTAGCAATCTCCCTACGTGGAGCATCAGCACCTTTAACCTCCTGTTCCGTACAGGTTGCAATTTGTCCTGAGGATGAACGGGAAGACGGGGAACCAATGAGAGACTAGCTCTTGGTGTTGGGACAGGCACAGGTCACTCTATTTTCCCATCAGGAAGAAGAATTAACCACAGGCTCACCCTGCCATCCGGAAACAGAACAGGGCCTGAAGCCATCCTGCGCTTTTGCGGCCAGCTCCCAAAAAAGCGAGTTGTAAAATGGAGCTTCAGGGCACTGCAATTCACAAACCTGCAGAGTTATAAATGATAACTCTCGTCCACAAATATATTGAAGGAAGGAAAAGAAGAGGATTTGAAGTCAAGGCAGAATTGCAGGAAACAGATTTCAGGAGGTAGATTCGAATCGCCTTTAAAGCACATGAAAAGCGGCAAAACGTTGACAATGATGCCCTTGGCCAAAAAGGGCGTATGCGTTTTTTCCTGAATATATTCAGGAAAAAACGCATACGCCCTTTTTGGCCAACCAAGCAACCTGGAAAGGCAAATCAGCGCTACAAAGAAGTCGCGCTTCCCATCGGTCAAAAGGGCCATGCTGAAAAAAGTTTCAAAACCAGAAATGCAGGACAGGCCATGGAGAAATGGGAGCCTTGCTACACTGATGGGCGGGATGTAAATTGCCAACAGCCACTCTGGAGAAGGGCACGGTGTGTCCTGAAACAGCTAAAAAACACAGCTTAGAGAGCATAGGGCACTTCCACGCATGGGGGTATAAAGTGGGAAAATTAAAAATCAGCAAGACACAAGCACCCCATAGTTTAGGGCTGCTCTTTTGACAAGGACCTCCACTTCAATCCACCTTAAATATCCCAGGAAAGCGAAAAATGGATAAAAAATTTGTAGTCCTTATGTACAATGGAATATCACTCAGCCATGAAATCAATATCATAAGGCTAGTAGCAGCATGATGAGTGGATTTAGGTACGACGATTCTAAGTGAAATAAGTCACACAGAAAAGGACACTTCTCATAAGGTGTCACTTATAGAGGGAATGTAAAAACCGTTACACTTGAACTGAATTACAAAACAGAACAGAGTCACACATGCAGAAAACACACTACGGCTGCTTAACTGGAAAGATGAGGTGGGGTGATACATAAAACAAGAGTTTCAAATTAGCTCAGATACCGTTCCATAAACCCAATATGTAATAGACAAAACCTACTCCTTGCTCAGAGAACTGGACTCAACACGCCTGATTCACCGCACAAGAATATATCTGACTAGTAATAATCTTAAAACCTATGAATTGATATCTCTCTGTTAGTGTGTCAAGTGGGTGTAAAGCGGCATAAACACAGCCGTGAAAAGCAGCTAAACCCCATTATAAAAATAAATTACTTTTAAAAACCCATGAAACAAAGACAGGGAAAGAGAGAGAAATTCTTACACAATTCGTTCAGGGGCTGTGATGCAACCTGGATTGACCATATCTAGACCCACAGCTGGATGAGACATAAGGGTGGACACTCTTGGGGCTGAGAGGTTTGGTGAAGTTGGGTGAGCAAACGCAGACCCTTTAAAGTAATACTGCGTGCTACCCATCGCATGGGTCCCAAATCTCCAGGTTCAAGGGCATCTTCCTACATCGAAAACATGCATGAGAAACCCAGAAGATGGTACACCGTGTGATGGGGAAATGTTTCTAAAACGCACCTCATTTCTCATCTCCTTGTGCTCGGGTTCGCCATTCCAGCCACTTTACTAGCAATCTCCCTACGTGGAGCATCAGCACCTTTAACCTCCTGTTCCGTACAGGTTGCAATTTGTCCTGAGGATGAATGGGAAGACGGGGAACCAATGAGAGACTAGCTCTTGGTGTTGGGACAGGCACAGGTCACTCTATTTTCCCATCAGGAAGAAGAATTAACCACAGGCTCACCCTGCCAACCGGAACCAGAACAGGGCCTGAAGCCATCCTGCGCTTTTGCGGCCAGCTCCCAAAAAAGCGAGTTCTAAAATGGAGCTTCAGGGCACAGCAATTCACAAACCTGCAGAGTTATAAATGATAACTCTCGTCCACAAATATATTGAGGGAAGGCAAAGAAGAGGATTTGAAATCAAGGCAGAATTGCAGGAAACAGATTTCAGGAGGTAGATTCGAATCGCCTTTAAAGCACATGAAGAGCGGCAAAACGTTGACAATGATGCCCTTGGCCAAAAAGGGCGTATGCGTTTTTTCCTGAATATATTCAGGAAAAAACGCATACGCCCTTTTTGGCCAACCAAGCAACCTGGAAAGGCAAATCAGCGCTACAAAGAAGTCTCGCTTCCCATCGGTCAAAAGGGCCATGCTGAAAAAAGTTTCAAAACCAGAAATGCAGGACAGGCCATGGAGAAATGGGAGCCTTGCTACACTGATGGGCGGGATGTAAATTGCCAACAGCCAGTCTGGAGAAGGGTACGGTGTGTCCTGAAACAGCTAAAAAACACAGCTTAGAGAGCATAGGGCACTTCCACGCATGGGGGTATAATGTGGGAAAATTAAAAATCAGCAAGACACAAGCACCCCAAAGTTTAGGGCTGCTCTGTTGACAAGGACCTCCACTTCATTCCACCTTAAATATCCCAGGAAAGCGAAAAATGGATAAAAAAGTTGTAGACCTTATGTACAATGGAATATCACTCAGCCATGAAATCAATATCATAAGGCTAGTAGCAGAATGATGAGTGGATTTAGGTACGACACTTCTAAGTGAAATAAGTCACACAGAAAAGGACACTTCTCATAAGGTGTCACTTATAGAGGGAATGTAAAAACCGTTACACTTGAACTGAATTACAAAACAGAACAGAGTCACACATGCAGAAAACACACTATGGCTGCTTAACAGGAAAGGTGAGGTGGGGTGATACATAAAACAAGAGTTTCAAATTAGCTCAGATACCGTTCCATAAACCCAATATGTAATAGACAAGACCTACTCCTTGCTCAGAGAACTGGACTCAACACGCCTGATTCACCGCACAAGAATATATCTGACTAGTAATAATCTTAAAACCTATGTATTGATATCTCTCTGTTAGTGTGTCAAGTGGGTGTAAAGCGGCATAAACACAGCCGTGAAAAGCAGCTAAACCCCATTATAAAAATAAATTACTTTTAAAAACCCATGAAACAAAGACAGTGAAAGAGAGAGAAATTCTTACACAATTCGTTCAGGGGCTGTGATGCAACCTGGATTGACCATATCTAGACCCACAGCTGGATGAGACATAAGGGTGGACACTCTTGGGGCTGAGAGGTTTGGTGAAGTTGGGTGAGCAAACCCAGACCCTTTAAAGTAATACTGCGTGCTACCCGTCCCATGGGTCCCAAATCTCCAGGTTCAAGGGCATCTTCCTACATCGAAAACCGGCATGAGAAACCCAGAAAATGGTACACCGTGTGATGGGGAAAGGTTTCTAAAACGCACCTCATTTCTCATCTCCTTGTGCTCGGGTTCGCCATTCCAGCCACTTTACTAGCAATCTCCCTACGTGGAGCATCAGCACCTTTAACCTCCTGTTCCGTACAGGTTGCAATTTGTCCTGAGGATGAATGGGAAGACGGGGAACCAATGAGAGACTAGCTCCTGGTGTTGGGACAGGCACAGGTCACTCTATTTTCCCATCAGGAAGAAGAATTAACCACAGGCTCACCCTGCCAACCGGAACCAGAACAGGGCTTGAAGCCATCCTGCGCTTTTGCGGCCAGCTCCCAAAAAAGCGAGTTCTAAAATGGAGCTTCAGGGCACAGCAATTCAAAAACCTGCAGAGTTATAAATGATAACTCTCGTCCACAAATATATTGAGGGAAGGCAAAGAAGAGGATTTGAAATCAAGGCAGAATTGCAGGAAACAGATTTCAGGAGGTAGATTCGAATCGCCTTTAAAGTACATGAAAAGCGGCAAAACGTTGACAATGATGCCCTTGGCCAAAAGGGGCGTATGCGTTTTTTCCTGAATATATTCAGGAAAAAACGCATACGCCCCTTTTGGCCAACCAAGCAACCTGGAAAGGCAAATCAGCGCTACAAAGAAGTCTCGCTTCCCTTCGGTCAAAAGGGCCATGCTGAAAAAAGTTTCAAAACCAGAAATGCAGGACAGGCCATGGAGAAATGGGAGCCTTGCTACACTGATGGGCGGGATGTAAATTGCCAACAGCCAGTCTGGAGAAGGGTACGGTGTGTCCTGAAACAGATAAAAAACACAGCTTAGAGAGCATAGGGCACTTCCACGCATGGGGGTATAAAGTGGGAAAATTAAAAATCAGCAAGACACAAGCACCCCAAAGTTTAGGGCTGCTCTGTTGACAAGGACCTCCACTTCATTCCACCTTAAATATCCCAGGAAAGCGAAAAATGGATAAAAAAGTTGTAGACCTTATGTACAATGGAATATCACTCAGCCATGAAATCAATATCATAAGGCTAGTAGCAGCATGATGAGTGGATTTAGGTACGACGATTCTAAGTGAAATAAGTCACACAGAAAAGGACACTTCTAATAAGGTGTCACTTATAGAGGGAATGTAAAAACCGTTACACTTGAACTGAATTACAAAACAGAACAGGGTCACACATGCAGAAAACACACTATGGCTGCTTAACGGGAAAGGTGAGGTGGGGTGATACATAAAACAAGAGTTTCAAATTAGCTCAGATACCGTTCCATAAACCCAATATGTAATAGACAAGACCTACTCCTTGCTCAGAGAACTGGACTCAACACGCCTGATTCACCGCACAAGAATATATCTGACTAGTAATAATCTTAAAACCTATGAATTGATATCTCTCTGTTAGTGTGTCAAGTGGGTGTAAAGCGGCATAAACACAGCCGTGAAAAGCAGCTAAACCCCATTATAAAAATAAATTACTTTTAAAAACCCATGAAACAAAGACAGGGAAAGAGAGAGAAATTCTTACACAATTCGTTCAGGGGCTGTGATGCAACCTGGATTGACCATATCTAGACCCACAGCTGGATGAGACATAAGGGTGGACACTCTTGGGGCTGAGAGGTTTGGTGAAGTTGGGTGAGCAAACGCAGACCCTTTAAAGTAATACTGCGTGCTACCCATCGCATGGGTCCCAAATCTCCAGGTTCAAGGGCATCTTCCTACATCGAAAACATGCATGAGAAACCCAGAAGATGGTACACCGTGTGATTGGGAAATGTTTCTAAAACGCACCTCATTTCTCATCTCCTTGTGCTCGGGTTCGCCATTCCAGCCACTTTACTAGCAATCTCCCTACGTGGAGCATCAGCACCTTTAACCTCCTGTTCCGTATAGGTTGCAATTTGTCCTGAGGATGAATGGGAAGACGGGGAACCAATGAGAGACTAGCTCTTGGTGTTGGGACAGGCACAGGTCACTCTATTTTCCCATCAGGAAGAAGAATTAACCACAGGCTCACCCTGCCAACCGGAACCAGAACAGGGCCTGAAGCCATCCTGCGCTTTTGCGGCCAGCTCCCAAAAAAGCGAGTTCTAAAATGGAGCTTCAGGGCACAGCAATTCACAAACCTGCAGAGTTATAAATGATAACTCTCGTCCACAAATATATTGAGGGAAGGCAAAGAAGAGGATTTGAAATCAAGGCAGAATTGCAGGAAACAGATTTCAGGAGGTAGATTCGAATCGCCTTTAAAGCACATGAAGAGCGGCAAAACGTTGACAATGATGCCCTTGGCCAAAAAGGGCGTATGCGTTTTTTCCTGAATATATTCAGGAAAAAACGCATACGCCCTTTTTGGCCAACCAAGCAACCTGGAAAGGCAAATCAGCGCTACAAAGAAGTCTCGCTTCCCATCGGTCAAAAGGGCCATGCTGAAAAAAGTTTCAAAACCAGAAATGCAGGACAGGCCATGGAGAAATGGGAGCCTTGCTACACTGATGGGCGGGATGTAAATTGCCAACAGCCAGTCTGGAGAAGGGTACGGTGTGTCCTGAAACAGCTAAAAAACACAGCTTAGAGAGCATAGGGCACTTCCACGCATGGGGGTATAAAGTGGGAAAATTAAAAATCAGCAAGACACAAGCACCCCAAAGTTTAGGGCTGCTCTGTTGACAAGGACCTCCACTTCATTCCACCTTAAATATCCCAGGAAAGCGAAAAATGGATAAAAAAGTTGTAGACCTTATGTACAATGGAATATCACTCAGCCATGAAATCAATATCATAAGGCTAGTAGCAGAATGATGAGTGGATTTAGGTACGACACTTCTAAGTGAAATAAGTCACACAGAAAAGGACACTTCTCATAAGGTGTCACTTATAGAGGGAATGTAAAAACCGTTACACTTGAACTGAATTACAAAACAGAACAGAGTCACACATGCAGAAAACACACTATGGCTGCTTAACAGGAAAGGTGAGGTGGGGTGATACATAAAACAAGAGTTTCAAATTAGCTCAGATACCGTTCCATAAACCCAATATGTAATAGACAAGACCTACTCCTTGCTCAGAGAACTGGACTCAACACGCCTGATTCACCGCACAAGAATATATCTGACTAGTAATAATCTTAAAACCTATGTATTGATATCTCTCTGTTAGTGTGTCAAGTGGGTGTAAAGCGGCATAAACACAGCCGTGAAAAGCAGCTAAACCCCATTATAAAAATAAATTACTTTTAAAAACCCATGAAACAAAGACAGTGAAAGAGAGAGAAATTCTTACACAATTCGTTCAGGGGCTGTGATGCAACCTGGATTGACCATATCTAGACCCACAGCTGGATGAGAAATAAGGGTGGACACTCTTGGGGCTGAGAGGTTTGGTGAAGTTGGGTGAGCAAACCCAGACCCTTTAAAGTAATACTGCGTGCTACCCGTCCCATGGGTCCCAAATCTCCAGGTTCAAGGGCATCTTCCTACATCGAAAACCGGCATGAGAAACCCAGAAAATGGTACACCGTGTGATGGGGAAAGGTTTCTAAAACGCACCTCATTTCTCATCTCCTTGTGCTCGGGTTCGCCATTCCAGCCACTTTACTAGCAATCTCCCTACGTGGAGCATCAGCACCTTTAACCTCCTGTTCCGTACAGGTTGCAATTTGTCCTGAGGATGAATGGGAAGACGGGGAACCAATGAGAGACTAGCTCCTGGTGTTGGGACAGGCACAGGTCACTCTATTTTCCCATCAGGAAGAAGAATTAACCACAGGCTCACCCTGCCAACCGGAACCAGAACAGGGCTTGAAGCCATCCTGCGCTTTTGCGGCCAGCTCCCAAAAAAGCGAGTTCTAAAATGGAGCTTCAGGGCACAGCAATTCACAAACCTGCAGAGTTATAAATGATAACTCTCGTCCACAAATCTATTGAGGGAAGGCAAAGAAGAGGATTTGAAATCAAGGCAGAATTGCAGGAAACAGATTTCAGGAGGTATATTCGAATCGCCTTTAAAGTACATGAAAAGCGGCAAAACGTTGACAATGATGCCCTTGGCCAAAAGGGGCGTATGCGTTTTTTCCTGAATATATTCAGGAAAAAACGCATACGCCCCTTTTGCCCAACCAAGCAACCTGGAAAGGCAAATCAGCGCTACAAAGAAGTCTCGCTTCCCTTCGGTCAAAAGGGCCATGCTGAAAAAAGTTTCAAAACCAGAAATGCAGGACAGGCCATGGAGAAATGGGAGCCTTGCTACACTGATGGGCGGGATGTAAATTGCCAACAGCCAGTCTGGAGAAGGGTACGGTGTGTCCTGAAACAGATAAAAAACACAGCTTAGAGAGCATAGGGCACTTCCACGCATGGGGGTATAAAGTGGGAAAATTAAAAATCAGCAAGACACAAGCACCCCAAAGTTTAGGGCTGCTCTGTTGACAAGGACCTCCACTTCATTCCACCTTAAATATCCCAGGAAAGCGAAAAATGGATAAAAAAGTTGTAGACCTTATGTACAATGGAATATCACTCAGCCATGAAATCAATATCATAAGGCTAGTAGCAGCATGATGAGTGGATTTAGGTACGACGATTCTAAGTGAAATAAGTCACACAGAAAAGGACACTTCTAATAAGGTGTCACTTATAGAGGGAATGTAAAAACCGTTACACTTGAACTGAATTACAAAACAGAAGAGGGTCACACATGCAGAAAACACACTATGGCTGCTTAACGGGAAAGGTGAGGTGGGGTGATACATAAAACAAGAGTTTCAAATTAGCTCAGATACCGTTCCATAAACCCAATATGTAATAGACAAGACCTACTCCTTGCTCAGAGAACTGGACTCAACACGCCTGATTCACCGCACAAGAATATATCTGACTAGTAATAATCTTAAAACCTATGAATTGATATCTCTCTGTTAGTGTGTCAAGTGGGTGTAAAGCGGCATAAACACAGCCGTGAAAAGCAGCTAAACCCCATTATAAAAATAAATTACTTTTAAAAACCCATGAAACAAAGACAGGGAAAGAGAGAGAAATTCTTACACAATTCGTTCAGGGGCTGTGATGCAACCTGGATTGACCATATCTAGACCCACAGCTGGATGAGACATAAGGGTGGACACTCTTGGGGCTGAGAGGTTTGGTGAAGTTGGGTGAGCAAACGCAGACACTTTAAAGTAATACTGCGTGCTACCCATCGCATGGGTCCCAAATCTCCAGGTTCAAGGGCATCTTCCTACATCGAAAACATGCATGAGAAACCCAGAAGATGGTACACCGTGTGATGGGGAAATGTTTCTAAAACGCACCTCATTTCTCATCTCCTTGTGCTCGGGTTCGCCATTCCAGCCACTTTACTAGCAATCTCCCTACGTGGAGCATCAGCACCTTTAACCTCCTGTTCCGTACAGGTTGCAATTTGTCCTGAGGATGAATGGGAAGACGGGGAACCAATGAGAGACTAGCTCTTGGTGTTGGGACAGGCACAGGTCACTCTATTTTCCCATCAGGAAGAAGAATTAACCACAGGCTCACCCTGCCAACCGGAACCAGAACAGGGCCTGAAGCCATCCTGCGCTTTTGCGGCCAGCTCCCAAAAAAGCGAGTTCTAAAATGGAGCTTCAGGGCACAGCAATTCACAAACCTGCAGAGTTATAAATGATAACTCTCGTCCACAAATATATTGAGGGAAGTCAAAGAAGAGGATTTGAAATCAAGGCAGAATTGCAGGAAACAGATTTCAGGAGGTAGATTCGAATCGCCTTTAAAGCACATGAAGAGCGGCAAAACGTTGACAATGATGCCCTTGGCCAAAAAGGGCGTATGCGTTTTTTCCTGAATATATTCAGGAAAAAACGCATACGCCCTTTTTGGCCAACCAAGCAACCTGGAAAGGCAAATCAGCGCTACAAAGAAGTCTCGCTTCCCATCGGTCAAAAGGGCCATGCTGAAAAAAGTTTCAAAACCAGAAATGCAGGACAGGCCATGGAGAAATGGGAGCCTTGCTACACTGATGGGCGGGATGTAAATTGCCAACAGCCAGTCTGGAGAAGGGTACGGTGTGTCCTGAAACAGCTAAAAAACACAGCTTAGAGAGCATAGGGCACTTCCACGCATGGGGGTATAAAGTGGGAAAATTAAAAATCAGCAAGACACAAGCACCCCAAAGTTTAGGGCTGCTCTGTTGACAAGGACCTCCACTTCATTCCACCTTAAATATCCCAGGAAAGCGAAAAATGGATAAAAAAGTTGTAGACCTTATGTACAATGGAATATCACTCAGCCATGAAATCAATATCATAAGGCTAGTAGCAGAATGATGAGTGGATTTAGGTACGACACTTCTAAGTGAAATAAGTCACACAGAAAAGGACACTTCTCATAAGGTGTCACTTATAGAGGGAATGTAAAAACCGTTACACTTGAACTGAATTACAAAACAGAACAGAGTCACACATGCAGAAAACACACTATGGCTGCTTAACAGGAAAGGTGAGGTGGGGTGATACATAAAACAAGAGTTTCAAATTAGCTCAGATACCGTTCCATAAACCCAATATGTAATAGACAAGACCTACTCCTTGCTCAGAGAACTGGACTCAACACGCCTGATTCACCGCACAAGAATATATCTGACTAGTAATAATCTTAAAACCTATGTATTGATATCTCTCTGTTAGTGTGTCAAGTGGGTGTAAAGCGGCATAAACACAGCCGTGAAAAGCAGCTAAACCCCATTATAAAAATAAATTACTTTTAAAAACCCATGAAACAAAGACAGTGAAAGAGAGAGAAATTCTTACACAATTCGTTCAGGGGCTGTGATGCAACCTGGATTGACCATATCTAGACCCACAGCTGGATGAGACATAAGGGTGGACACTCTTGGGGCTGAGAGGTTTGGTGAAGTTGGGTGAGCAAACCCAGACCCTTTAAAGTAATACTGCGTGCTACCCGTCCCATGGGTCCCAAATCTCCAGGTTCAAGGGCATCTTCCTACATCGAAAACCGGCATGAGAAACCCAGAAAATGGTACACCGTGTGATGGGGAAAGGTTTCTAAAACGCACCTCATTTCTCATCTCCTTGTGCTCGGGTTCGCCATTCCAGCCACTTTACTAGCAATCTCCCTACGTGGAGCATCAGCACCTTTAACCTCCTGTTCCGTACAGGTTGCAATTTGTCCTGAGGATGAATGGGAAGACGGGGAACCAATGAGAGACTAGCTCCTGGTGTTGGGACAGGCACAGGTCACTCTATTTTCCCATCAGGAAGAAGAATTAACCACAGGCTCACCCTGCCAACCGGAACCAGAACAGGGCTTGAAGCCATCCTGCGCTTTTGCGGCCAGCTCCCAAAAAAGCGAGTTCTAAAATGGAGCTTCAGGGCACAGCAATTCACAAACCTGCAGAGTTATAAATGATAACTCTCGTCCACAAATATATTGAGGGAAGGCAAAGAAGAGGATTTGAAATCAAGGCAGAATTGCAGGAAACAGATTTCAGGAGGTAGATTCGAATCGCCTTTAAAGTACATGAAAAGCGGCAAAACGTTGACAATGATGCCCTTGGCCAAAAGGGGCGTATGCGTTTTTTCCTGAATATATTCAGGAAAAAACGCATACGCCCCTTTTGGCAAACCAAGCAACCTGGAAAGGCAAATCAGCGCTACAAAGAAGTCGCGCTTCCCTTCGGTCAAAAGGGCCATGCTGAAAAAAGTTTCAAAACCAGAAATGCAGGACAGGCCATGGAGAAATGAGAGCCTTGCTACACTGATGGGCGGGATGTAAATTGCCAACAGCCAGTCTGGAGAAGGGTACGGTGTGTCCTGAAACAGCTAAAAAACACAGCTTAGAGAGCATAGGGCACTTCCACGCATGGGGGTATAAAGTGGGAAAATTAAAAATCAGCAAGACACAAGCACCCCATAGTTTAGGGCTGCTCTTTTGACAAGGACCTCCACTTCAATCCACCTTAAATATCCCAGGAAAGCGAAAAATGGATAAAAAATTTGTAGTCCTTATGTACAATGGAATATCACTCAGCCATGAAATCAATATCATAAGGCTAGTAGCAGCATGATGAGTGGATTTAGGTACGACGATTCTAAGTGAAATAAGTCACACAGAAAAGGACACTTCTCATAAGGTGTCACTTATAGAGGGAATGTAAAAACCGTTACACTTGAACTGAATTACAAAACAGAACAGAGTCACACATGCGAAAACACACTACGGCTGCTTAACTGGAAAGATGAGGTGGGGTGATACATAAAACAAGAGTTTCAAATTAGCTCAGATACCGTTCCATAAACCCAATATGTAATAGACAAAACCTACTCCTTGCTCAGAGAACTGGACTCAACACGCCTGATTCACCGCACAAGAATATATCTGACTAGTAATAATCTTAAAACCTATGAATTGATATCTCTCTGTTAGTGTGTCAAGTGGGTGTAAAGCGGCATAAACACAGCCGTGAAAATCAGCTAAACCCCATTATAAAAATAAATTACTTTTAAAAACCCATGAAACAAAGACAGGGAAAGAGAGAGAAATTCTTACACAATTCGTTCAGGGGCTGTGATGCAACCTGGATTGACCATATCTAGACCCACAGCTGGATGAGACATAAGGGTGGACACTCTTGGGGCTGAGAGGTTTGGTGAAGTTGGGTGAGCAAACGCAGACCCTTTAAAGTAATACTGCGTGCTACCCATCGCATGGGTCCCAAATCTCCAGGTTCAAGGGCATCTTCCTACATCGAAAACATGCATGAGAAACCCAGAAGATGGTACACCGTGTGATGGGGAAATGTTTCTAAAACGCACCTCATTTCTCATCTCCTTGTGCTCGGGTTCGCCATTCCAGCCACTTTACTAGCAATCTCCCTACGTGGAGCATCAGCACCTTTAACCTCCTGTTCCGTACAGGTTGCAATTTGTCCTGAGGATGAATGGGAAGACGGGGAACCAATGAGAGACTAGCTCTTGGTGTTGGGACAGGCACAGGTCACTCTATTTTCCCATCAGGAAGAAGAATTAACCACAGGCTCACCCTGCCAACCGGAACCAGAACAGGGCCTGAAGCCATCCTGCGCTTTTGCGGCCAGCTCCCAAAAAAGCGAGTTCTAAAATGGAGCTTCAGGGCACAGCAATTCACAAACCTGCAGAGTTATAAATGATAACTCTCGTCCACAAATATATTGAGGGAAGGCAAAGAAGAGGATTTGAAATCAAGGCAGAATTGCAGGAAACAGATTTCAGGAGGTAGATTCGAATCGCCTTTAAAGCACATGAAGAGCGGCAAAACGTTGACAATGATGCCCTTGGCCAAAAAGGGCGTATGCGTTTTTTCCTGAATATATTCAGGAAAAAACGCATACGCCCCTTTTGCCCAACCAAGCAACCTGGAAAGGCAAATCAGCGCTACAAAGAAGTCTCGCTTCCCATCGGTCAAAAGGGCCATGCTGAAAAAAGTTTCAAAACCAGAAATGCAGGACAGGCCATGGAGAAATGGGAGCCTTGCTACACTGATGGGCGGGATGTAAATTGCCAACAGCCAGTCTGGAGAAGGGTACGGTGTGTCCTGAAACAGCTAAAAATCACAGCTTAGAGAGCATAGGGCACTTCCACGCATGGGGGTATAAAGTGGGAAAATTAAAAATCAGCAAGACACAAGCACCCCAAAGTTTAGGGCTGCTCTGTTGACAAGGACCTCCACTTCATTCCACCTTAAATATCCCAGGAAAGCGAAAAATGAATAAAAAAGTTGTAGACCTTATGTACAATGGAATATCACTCAGCCATGAAATCAATATCATAAGGCTAGTAGCAGAATGATGAGTGGATTTAGGTACGACACTTCTAAGTGAAATAAGTCACACAGAAAAGGACACTTCTCATAAGGTGTCACTTATAGAGGGAATGTAAAAACCGTTACACTTGAACTGAATTACAAAACAGAACAGAGTCACACATGCAGAAAACACACTATGGCTGCTTAACAGGAAAGGTGAGGTGGGGTGATACATAAAACAAGAGTTTCAAATTAGCTCAGATACCGTTCCATAAACCCAATATGTAATAGACAAGACCTACTCCTTGCTCAGAGAACTGGACTCAACACGCCTGATTCACCGCACAAGAATATATCTGACTAGTAATAATCTTAAAACCTATGTATTGATATCTCTCTGTTAGTGTGTCAAGTGGGTGTAAAGCGGCATAAACACAGCCGTGAAAAGCAGCTAAACCCCATTATAAAAATAAATTACTTTTAAAAACCCATGAAACAAAGACAGTGAAAGAGAGAGAAATTCTTACACAATTCGTTCAGGGGCTGTGATGCAACCTGGATTGACCATATCTAGACCCACAGCTGGATGAGACATAAGGGTGGACACTCTTGGGGCTGAGAGGTTTGGTGAAGTTGGGTAAGCAAACCCAGACCCTTTAAAGTAATACTGCGTGCTACCCGTCCCATGGGTCCCAAATCTCCAGGTTCAAGGGCATCTTCCTACATCGAAAACCGGCATGAGAAACCCAGAAAATGGTACACCGTGTGATGGGGAAAGGTTTCTAAAACGCACCTCATTTCTCATCTCCTTGTGCTCGGGTTCGCCATTCCAGCCACTTTACTAGCAATCTCCCTACGTGGAGCATCAGCACCTTTAACCTCCTGTTCCGTACAGGTTGCAATTTGTCCTGAGGATGAATGGGAAGACGGGGAACCAATGAGAGACTAGCTCCTGGTGTTGGGACAGGCACAGGTCACTCTATTTTCCCATCAGGAAGAAGAATTAACCACAGGCTCACCCTGCCAACCGGAACCAGAACAGGGCTTGAAGCCATCCTGCGCTTTTGCGGCCAGCTCCCAAAAAAGCGAGTTCTAAAATGGAGCTTCTGGGCACAGCAATTCACAAACCTGCAGAGTTATAAATGATAACTCTCGTCCACAAATATATTGAGGGAAGGCAAAGAAGAGGATTTGAAATCAAGGCAGAATTGCAGGAAACAGATTTCAGGAGGTAGATTCGAATTGCCTTTAAAGTACATGAAAAGCGGCAAAACGTTGACAATGATGCCCTTGGCCAAAAGGGGCGTATGCGTTTTTTCCTGAATATATTCAGGAAAAAACGCATACGCCCCTTTTGGCCAACCAAGCAACCTGGAAAGGCAAATCAGCGCTACAAAGAAGTCTCGCTTCCCTTCGGTCAAAAGGGCCATGCTGAAAAAAGTTTCAAAACCAGAAATGCAGGACAGGCCATGGAGAAATGGGAGCCTTGCTACACTGATGGGCGGGATGTAAATTGCCAACAGCCAGTCTGGAGAAGGGTACGGTGTGTCCTGAAACAGATAAAAAACACAGCTTAGAGAGCATAGGGCACTTCCACGCATGGGGGTATAAAGTGGGAAAATTAAAAATCAGCAAGACACAAGCACCCCAAAGTTTAGGGCTGCTCTGTTGACAAGGACCTCCACTTCATTCCACCTTAAATATCCCAGGAAAGCGAAAAATGGATAAAAAAGTTGTAGACCTTATGTACAATGGAATATCACTCAGCCATGAAATCAATATCATAAGGCTAGTAGCAGCATGATGAGTGGATTTAGGTACGACGATTCTAAGTGAAATAAGTCACACAGAAAAGGACACTTCTCATAAGGTGTCACTTATAGAGGGAATGTAAAAACCGTTACACTTGAACTGAATTACAAAACAGAACAGGGTCACACATGCAGAAAACACACTATGGCTGCTTAACGGGAAAGGTGAGGTGGGGTGATACATAAAACAAGAGTTTCAAATTAGCTCAGATACCGTTCCATAAACCCAATATGTAATAGACAAGACCTACTCCTTGCTCAGAGAACTGGACTCAACACGCCTGATTCACCGCACAAGAATATATCTGACTAGTAATAATCTTAAAACCTATGTATTGATATCTCTCTGTTAGTGTGTCAAGTGGGTGTAAAGCGGCATAAACACAGCCGTGAAAAGCAGCTAAACCCCATTATAAAAATAAATTACTTTTAAAAACCCATGAAACAAAGACAGTGAAAGAGAGAGAAATTCTTACACAATTCGTTCAGGGGCTGTGATGCAACCTGGATTGACCATATCTAGACCCACAGCTGGATGAGACATAAGGGTGGACACTCTTGGGGCTGAGAGGTTTGGTGAAGTTGGGTGAGCAAACCCAGACCCTTTAAAGTAATACTGCGTGCTACCCGTCCCATGGGTCCCAAATCTCCAGGTTCAAGGGCATCTTCCTACATCGAAAACAGGCATGAGAAACCCAGAAGATGGTACACCATGTGATGGGGAAAGGTTTCTAAAACGCACCTCATTTCTCATCTCCTTGTGCTCGGGTTCGCCATTCCAGCCACTTTACTAGCAATCTCCCTACGTGGAGCATCAGCACCTTTAACCTCCTGTTCCGTACAGGTTGCAATTTGTCCTGAGGATGAACGGGAAGACGGGGAACCAATGAGAGACTAGCTCTTGGTGTTGGGACAGGCACAGGTCACTCTATTTTCCCATCAGGAAGAAGAATTAACCACAGGCTCACCCTGCCAACCGGAAACAGAACAGGGCCTGAAGCCATCCTGCGCTTTTGCGGCCAGCTCCCAAAAAAGCGAGTTGTAAAATGGAGCTTCAGGGCACTGCAATTCACAAACCTGCAGAGTTATAAATGATAACTCTCGTCCACAAATATATTGAGGGAAGGCAAAGAAGAGGATTTGAAGTCAAGGCAGAATTGCAGGAAACAGATTTCAGGAGGTAGATTCGAATCGCCTTTAAAGCACATGAAAAGCGGCAAAACGTTGACAATGATGCCCTTGGCCATAAAGGGCGTATGCGTTTTTTCCTGAATATATTCAGGAAAAAACGCATACGCCCTTTTTGGCCAACCAAGCAACCTGGAAAGGCAAATCAGCGCTACAAAGAAGTCGCGCTTCCCATCGGTCAAAAGGGCCATGCTGAAAAAAGTTTCAAAACCAGAAATGCAGGACAGGCCATGGAGAAATGGGAGCCTTGCTACACTGATGGGCGGGATGTAAATTGCCAACAGCCACTCTGGAGAAGGGCACGGTGTGTCCTGAAACAGCTAAAAAACACAGCTTAGAGAGCATAGGGCACTTCCACGCATGGGGGTATAAAGTGGGAAAATTAAAAATCAGCAAGACACAAGCACCCCATAGTTTAGGGCTGCTCTTTTGACAAGGACCTCCACTTCAATCCACCTTAAATATCCCAGGAAAGCGAAAAATGGATAAAAAATTTGTAGTCCTTATGTACAATGGAATATCACTCAGCCATGAAATCAATATCATAAGGCTAGTAGCAGCATGATGAGTGGATTTAGGTACGACGATACTAAGTGAAATAAGTCACACAGAAAAGGACACTTCTCATAAGGTGTCACTTATAGAGGGAATGTAAAAACCGTTACACTTGAACTGAATTACAAAACAGAACAGAGTCACACATGCAGAAAACACACTACGGCTGCTTAACTGGAAAGATGAGGTGGGGTGATACATAAAACAAGAGTTTCAAATTAGCTCAGATACCGTTCCATAAACCCAATATGTAATAGACAAAACCTACTCCTTGCTCAGAGAACTGGACTCAACACGCCTGATTCACCGCACAAGAATATATCTGACTAGTAATAATCTTAAAACCTATGAATTGATATCTCTCTGTTAGTGTGTCAAGTGGGTGTAAAGCGGCATAAACACAGCCGTGAAAAGCAGCTAAACCCCATTATAAAAATAAATTACTTTTAAAAACCCATGAAACAAAGACAGGGAAAGAGAGAGAAATTCTTACACAATTCGTTCAGGGGCTGTGATGCAACCTGGATTGACCATATCTAGACCCACAGCTGGATGAGACATAAGGGTGGACACTCTTGGGGCTGAGAGGTTTGGTGAAGTTGGGTGAGCAAACGCAGACCCTTTAAAGTAATACTGCGTGCTACCCATCGCATGGGTCCCAAATCTCCAGGTTCAAGGGCATCTTCCTACATCGAAAACATGCATGAGAAACCCAGAAGATGGTACACCGTGTGATGGGGAAATGTTTCTAAAACGCACCTCATTCCTCATCTCCTTGTGCTCGGGTTCGCCATTCCAGCCACTTTACTAGCAATCTCCCTACGTGGAGCATCAGCACCTTTAACCTCCTGTTCCGTACAGGTTGCAATTTGTCCTGAGGATGAATGGGAAGACGGGGAACCAATGAGAGACTAGCTCTTGGTGTTGGGACAGGCACAGGTCACTCTATTTTCCCATCAGGAAGAAGAATTAACCACAGGCTCACCCTGCCAACCGGAACCAGAACAGGGCCTGAAGCCATCCTGCGCTTTTGCGGCCAGCTCCCAAAAAAGCGAGTTCTAAAATGGAGCTTCAGGGCACAGCAATTCACAAACCTGCAGAGTTATAAATGATAACTCTCGTCCACAAATATATTGAGGGAAGGCAAAGAAGAGGATTTGAAATCAAGGCAGAATTGCAGGAAACAGATTTCAGGAGGTAGATTCGAATCGCCTTTAAAGCACATGAAGAGCGGCAAAACGTTGACAATGATGCCCTTGGCCAAAAAGGGCGTATGCGTTTTTTCCTGAATATATTCAGGAAAAAACGCATACGCCCTTTTTGGCCAACCAAGCAACCTGGAAAGGCAAATCAGCGCTACAAAGAAGTCTCGCTTCCCATCGGTCAAAAGGGCCATGCTGAAAAAAGTTTCAAAACCAGAAATGCAGGACAGGCCATGGAGAAATGGGAGCCTTGCTACACTGATGGGCGGGATGTAAATTGCCAACAGCCAGTCTGGAGAAGGGTACGGTGTGTCCTGAAACAGCTAAAAAACACAGCTTAGAGAGCATAGGGCACTTCCACGCATGGGGGTATAAAGTGGGAAAATTAAAAATCAGCAAGACACAAGCACCCCAAAGTTTAGGGCTGCTCTGTTGACAAGGACCTCCACTTCATTCCACCTTAAATATCCCAGGAAAGCGAAAAATGGATAAAAAAGTTGTAGACCTTATGTACAATGGAATATCACTCAGCCATGAAATCAATATCATAAGGCTAGTAGCAGAATGATGAGTGGATTTAGGTACGACACTTCTAAGTGAAATAAGTCACACAGAAAAGGACACTTCTCATAAGGTGTCACTTATAGAGGGAATGTAAAAACCGTTACACTTGAACTGAATTACAAAACAGAACAGAGTCACACATGCAGAAAACACACTATGGCTGCTTAACAGGAAAGGTGAGGTGGGGTGATACATAAAACAAGAGTTTCAAATTAGCTCAGATACCGTTCCATAAACCCAATATGTAATAGACAAGACCTACTCCTTGCTCAGAGAACTGGACTCAACACGCCTGATTCACCGCACAAGAATATATCTGACTAGTAATAATCTTAAAACCTATGTATTGATATCTCTCTGTTAGTGTGTCAAGTGGGTGTAAAGCGGCATAAACACAGCCGTGAAAAGCAGCTAAACCCCATTATAAAAATAAATTACTTTTAAAAACCCATGAAACAAAGACAGTGAAAGAGAGAGAAATTCTTACACAATTCGTTCAGGGGCTGTGATGCAACCTGGATTGACCATATCTAGACCCACAGCTGGATGAGACATAAGGGTGGACACTCTTGGGGCTGAGAGGTTTGGTGAAGTTGGGTAAGCAAACCCAGACCCTTTAAAGTAATACTGCGTGCTACCCGTCCCATGGGTCCCAAATCTCCAGGTTCAAGGGCATCTTCCTACATCGAAAACCGGCATGAGAAACCCAGAAAATGGTACACCGTGTGATGGGGAAAGGTTTCTAAAACGCACCTCATTTCTCATCTCCTTGTGCTCGGGTTCGCCATTCCAGCCACTTTACTAGCAATCTCCCTACGTGGAGCATCAGCACCTTTAACCTCCTGTTCCGTACAGGTTGCAATTTGTCCTGAGGATGAATGGGAAGACGGGGAACCAATGAGAGACTAGCTCCTGGTGTTGGGACAGGCACAGGTCACTCTATTTTCCCATCAGGAAGAAGAATTAACCACAGGCTCACCCTGCCAACCGGAACCAGAACAGGGCTTGAAGCCATCCTGCGCTTTTGCGGCCAGCTCCCAAAAAAGCGAGTTCTAAAATGGAGCTTCAGGGCACTGCATTCACAAACCTGCAGAGTTATAAATGATAACTCTCGTCCACAAATATATTGAGGGAAGGCAAAGAAGAGGATTTGAAATCAAGGCAGAATTGCAGGAAACAGATTTCAGGAGGTAGATTCGAATCGCCTTTAAAGTACATGAAAAGCGGCAAAACGTTGACAATGATGCCCTTGGCCAAAAGGGGCGTATGCGTTTTTTCCTGAATATATTCAGGAAAAAACGCATACGCCCTTTTTGGCCAACCAAGCAACCTGGAAAGGCAAATCAGCGCTACAAAGAAGTCGCGCTTCCCATCGGTCAAAAGGGCCATGCTGAAAAAAGTTTCAAAACCAGAAATGCAGGACAGGCCATGGAGAAATGGGAGCCTTGTTACACTGATGGGCGGGATGTAAATTGCCAACAGCCACTCTGGAGAAGGGCACGGTGTGTCCTGAAACAGCTAAAAAACACAGCTTAGAGAGCATAGGGCACTTCCACGCATGGGGGTATAAAGTGGGAAAATTAAAAATCAGCAAGACACAAGCACCCCATAGTTTAGGGCTGCTCTTTTGACAAGGACCTCCACTTCATTCCACCTTAAATATCCCAGGAAACCGAAAAATGGATAAAAAATTTGTAGTCCTTATGTACAATGGAATATCACTCAGCCATGAAATCAATATCATAAGGCTAGTAGCAGCATGATGAGTGGATTTAGGTACGACGATTCTAAGTGAAATAAGTCACACAGAAAAGGACACTTCTCATAAGGTGTCACTTATAGAGGGAATGTAAAAACCGTTACACTTGAACTGAATTACAAAACAGAACAGAGTCACACATGCAGAAAACACACTACGGCTGCTTAACGGGAAAGATGAGGTGGGGTGATACATAAAACAAGAGTTTCAAATTAGCTCAGATACCGTTCCATAAACCCAATATGTAATAGACAAAACCTACTCCTTGCTCAGAGAACTGGACTCAACACGCCTGATTCACCGCACAAGAATATATCTGACTAGTAATAATCTTAAAACCTATGAATTGATATCTCTCTGTTAGTGTGTCAAGTGGGTGTAAAGCGGCATAAACACAGCCGTGAAAAGCAGCTAAACCCCATTATAAAAATAAATTACTTTTAAAAACCCATGAAACAAAGACAGGGAAAGAGAGAGAAATTCTTACACAATTCGTTCAGGGGCTGTGATGCAACCTGGATTGACCATATCTAGACCCACAGCTGGATGAGACATAAGGGTGGACACTCTTGGGGCTGAGAGGTTTGGTGAAGTTGGGTGAGCAAACGCAGACCCTTTAAAGTAATACTGCGTGCTACCCATCGCATGGGTCCCAAATCTCCAGGTTCAAGGGCATCTTCCTACATCGAAAACATGCATGAGAAACCCAGAAGATGGTACACCGTGTGATGGGGAAATGTTTCTAAAACGCACCTCATTTCTCATCTCCTTGTGCTCGGGTTCGCCATTCCAGCCACTTTACTAGCAATCTCTCTACGTGGAGCATCAGCACCTTTAACCTCCTGTTCCGTACAGGTTGCAATTTGTCCTGAGGATGAACGGGAAGACGGGGAACCAATGAGAGACTAGCTCTTGGTGTTGGGACAGGCACAGGTCACTCTATTTTCCCATCAGGAAGAAGAATTAACCACAGGCTCACCCTGCCAACCGGAAACAGAACAGGGCCTGAAGCCATCCTGCGCTTTTGCGGCCAGCTCCCAAAAAAGCGAGTTCTAAAATGGAGCTTCAGGGCACAGCAATTCACAAACCTGCAGAGTTATAAATGATAACTCTCGTCCACAAATATATTGAGGGAAGGCAAAGAAGAGGATTTGAAATCAAGGCAGAATTGCAGGAAACAGATTTCAGGAGGTAGATTCGAATCGCCTTTAAAGCACATGAAGAGCGGCAAAACGTTGACAATGATGCCCTTGGCCAAAAAGGGCGTATGCGTTTTTTCCTGAATATATTCAGGAAAAAACGCATACGCCCTTTTTGGCCAACCAAGCAACCTGGAAAGGCAAATCAGCGCTACAAAGAAGTCTCGCTTCCCATCGGTCAAAAGGGCCATGCTGAAAAAAGTTTCAAAACCAGAAATGCAGGACAGGCCATGGAGAAATGGGAGCCTTGCTACACTGATGGGCGGGATGTAAATTGCCAACAGCCAGTCTGGAGAAGGGTACGGTGTGTCCTGAAACAGCTAAAAAACACAGCTTAGAGAGCATAGGGCACTTCCACGCATGGGGGTATAAAGTGGGAAAATTAAAAATCAGCAAGACACAAGCACCCCATAGTTTAGGGCTGCTCTTTTGACAAGGACCTCCACTTCAATCCACCTTAAATATCCCAGGAAAGCGAAAAATGGATAAAAAATTTGTAGTCCTTATGTACAATGGAATATCACTCAGCCATGAAATCAATATCATAAGGCTAGTAGCAGCATGATGAGTGGATTTAGGTACGACGATTCTAAGTGAAATAAGTCACACAGAAAAGGACACTTCTCATAAGGTGTCACTTATAGAGGGAATGTAAAAACCGTTACACTTGAACTGAATTACAAAACAGAACAGAGTCACACATGCAGAAAACACACTATGGCTGCTTAACAGGAAAGGTGAGGTGGGGTGATACATAAAACAAGAGTTTCAAATTAGCTCAGATACCGTTCCATAAACCCAATATGTAATAGACAAGACCTACTCCTTGCTCAGAGAACTGGACTCAACACGCCTGATTCACCGCACAAGAATATATCTGACTAGTAATAATCTTAAAACCTATGAATTGATATCTCTCTGTTAGTGTGTCAAGTGGGTGTAAAGCGGCATAAACACAGCCGTGAAAAGCAGCTAAACCCCATTATAAAAATAAATTACTTTTAAAAACCCATGAAACAAAGACAGGGAAAGAGAGAGAAATTCTTACACAATTCGTTCAGGGGCTGTGATGCAACCTGGATTGACCATATCTAGACCCACAGCTGGATGAGACATAAGGGTGGACACTCTTGGGGCTGAGAGGTTTGGTGAAGTTGGGTAAGCAAACCCAGACCCTTTAAAGTAATACTGCGTGCTACCCGTCCCATGGGTCCCAAATCTCCAGGTTCAAGGGCATCTTCCTACATCGAAAACCGGCATGAGAAACCCAGAAAATGGTACACCGTGTGATGGGGAAAGGTTTCTAAAACGCACCTCATTTCTCATCTCCTTGTGCTCGGGTTCGCCATTCCAGCCACTTTACTAGCAATCTCCCTACGTGGAGCATCAGCACCTTTAACCTCCTGTTCCGTACAGGTTGCAATTTGTCCTGAGGATGAATGGGAAGACGGGGAACCAATGAGAGACTAGCTCCTGGTGTTGGGACAGGCACAGGTCACTCTATTTTCCCATCAGGAAGAAGAATTAACCACAGGCTCACCCTGCCAACCGGAACCAGAACAGGGCTTGAAGCCATCCTGCGCTTTTGCGGCCAGCTCCCAAAAAAGCGAGTTCTAAAATGGAGCTTCAGGGCACTGCATTCACAAACCTGCAGAGTTATAAATGATAACTCTCGTCCACAAATATATTGTGGGAAGGCAAAGAAGAGGATTTGAAATCAAGGCAGAATTGCAGGAAACAGATTTCAGGAGGTAGATTCGAATCGCCTTTAAAGTACATGAAAAGCGGCAAAACGTTGACAATGATGCCCTTGGCCAAAAGGGGCGTATGCGTTTTTTCCTGAATATATTCAGGAAAAAACGCATACGCCCTTTTTGGCCAACCAAGCAACCTGGAAAGGCAAATCAGCGCTACAAAGAAGTCGCGCTTCCCATCGGTCAAAAGGGCCATGCTGAAAAAAGTTTCAAAACCAGAAATGCAGGACAGGCCATGGAGAAATGGGAGCCTTGTTACACTGATGGGCGGGATGTAAATTGCCAACAGCCACTCTGGAGAAGGGCACGGTGTGTCCTGAAACAGCTAAAAAACACAGCTTAGAGAGCATAGGGCACTTCCACGCATGGGGGTATAAAGTGGGAAAATTAAAAATCAGCAAGACACAAGCACCCCATAGTTTAGGGCTGCTCTTTTGACAAGGACCTCCACTTCATTCCACCTTAAATATCCCAGGAAACCGAAAAATGGATAAAAAATTTGTAGTCCTTATGTACAATGGAATATCACTCAGCCATGAAATCAATATCATAAGGCTAGTAGCAGCATGATGAGTGGATTTAGGTACGACGATTCTAAGTGAAATAAGTCACACAGAAAAGGACACTTCTCATAAGGTGTCACTTATAGAGGGAATGTAAAAACCGTTACACTTGAACTGAATTACAAAACAGAACAGAGTCACACATGCAGAAAACACACTACGGCTGCTTAACGGGAAAGATGAGGTGGGGTGATACATAAAACAAGAGTTTCAAATTAGCTCAGATACCGTTCCATAAACCCAATATGTAATAGACAAAACCTACTCCTTGCTCAGAGAACTGGACTCAACACGCCTGATTCACCGCACAAGAATATATCTGACTAGTAATAATCTTAAAACCTATGAATTGATATCTCTCTGTTAGTGTGTCAAGTGGGTGTAAAGCGGCATAAACACAGCCGTGAAAAGCAGCTAAACCCCATTATAAAAATAAATTACTTTTAAAAACCCATGAAACAAAGACAGGGAAAGAGAGAGAAATTCTTACACAATTCGTTCAGGGGCTGTGATGCAACCTGGATTGACCATATCTAGACCCACAGCTGGATGAGACATAAGGGTGGACACTCTTGGGGCTGAGAGGTTTGGTGAAGTTGGGTGAGCAAACGCAGACCCGTTAAAGTAATACTGCGTGCTACCCATCGCATGGGTCCCAAATCTCCAGGTTCAAGGGCATCTTCCTACATCGAAAACATGCATGAGAAACCCAGAAGATGGTACACCGTGTGATGGGGAAATGTTTCTAAAACGCACCTCATTTCTCATCTCCTTGTGCTCGGGTTCGCCATTCCAGCCACTTTACTAGCAATCTCCCTACGTGGAGCATCAGCACCTTTAACCTCCTGTTCCGTACAGGTTGCAATTTGTCCTGAGGATGAACGGGAAGACGGGGAACCAATGAGAGACTAGCTCTTGGTGTTGGGACAGGCACAGGTCACTCTATTTTCCCATCAGGAAGAAGAATTAACCACAGGCTCACCCTGCCAACCGGAAACAGAACAGGGCCTGAAGCCATCCTGCGCTTTTGCGGCCAGCTCCCAAAAAAGCGAGTTCTAAAATGGAGCTTCAGGGCACAGCAATTCACAAACCTGCAGAGTTATAAATGATAACTCTCGTCCACAAATATATTGAGGGAAGGCAAAGAAGAGGATTTGAAATCAAGGCAGAATTGCAGGAAACAGATTTCAGGAGGTAGATTCGAATCGCCTTTAAAGCACATGAAGAGCGGCAAAACGTTGACAATGATGCCCTTGGCCAAAAAGGGCGTATGCGTTTTTTCCTGAATATATTCAGGAAAAAACGCATACGCCCTTTTTGGCCAACCAAGCAACCTGGAAAGGCAAATCAGCGCTACAAAGAAGTCTCGCTTCCCATCGGTCAAAAGGGCCATGCTGAAAAAAGTTTCAAAACCAGAAATGCAGGACAGGCCATGGAGAAATGGGAGCCTTGCTACACTGATGGGCGGGATGTAAATTGCCAACAGCCAGTCTGGAGAAGGGTACGGTGTGTCCTGAAACAGCTAAAAAACACAGCTTAGAGAGCATAGGGCACTTCCACGCATGGGGGTATAAAGTGGGAAAATTAAAAATCAGCAAGACACAAGCACCCCATAGTTTAGGGCTGCTCTTTTGACAAGGACCTCCACTTCAATCCACCTTAAATATCCCAGGAAAGCGAAAAATGGATAAAAAATTTGTAGTCCTTATGTACAATGGAATATCACTCAGCCATGAAATCAATATCATAAGGCTAGTAGCAGCATGATGAGTGGATTTAGGTACGACGATTCTAAGTGAAATAAGTCACACAGAAAAGGACACTTCTCATAAGGTGTCACTTATAGAGGGAATGTAAAAACCGTTACACTTGAACTGAATTACAAAACAGAACAGAGTCACACATGCAGAAAACACACTATGGCTGCTTAACAGGAAAGGTGAGGTGGGGTGATACATAAAACAAGAGTTTCAAATTAGCTCAGATACCGTTCCATAAACCCAATATGTAATAGACAAGACCTACTCCTTGCTCAGAGAACTGGACTCAACACGCCTGATTCACCGCACAAGAATATATCTGACTAGTAATAATCTTAAAACCTATGAATTGATATCTCTCTGTTAGTGTGTCAAGTGGGTGTAAAGCGGCATAAACACAGCCGTGAAAAGCAGCTAAACCCCATTATAAAAATAAATTACTTTTAAAAACCCATGAAACAAAGACAGGGAAAGAGAGAGAAATTCTTACACAATTCGTTCAGGGGCTGTGATGCAACCTGGATTGACCATATCTAGACCCACAGCTGGATGAGACATAAGGGTGGACACTCTTGGGGCTGAGAGGTTTGGTGAAGTTAGGTGAGCAAACCCAGACCCTTTAAAGTAATACTGCGTGCTACCCGTCCCATGGGTCCCAAATCTCCAGGTTCAAGGGCATCTTCCTACATCGAAAACATGCATGAGAAACCCAGAAGATGGTACACCGTGTGATGGGGAAATGTTTCTAAAACGCACCTCATTTCTCATCTCCTTGTGCTCGGGTTCGCCATTCCAGCCACTTTACTAGCAATCTCCCTACGTGGAGCATCAGCACCTTTAACCTCCTGTTCCGTACAGGTTGCAATTTGTCCTGAGGATGAATGGGAAGACGGGGAACCAATGAGAGACTAGCTCTTGGTGTTGGGACAGGCACAGGTCACTCTATTTTCCCATCAGGAAGAAGAATTAACCACAGGCTCACCCTGCCAACCGGAACCAGAACAGGGCCTGAAGCCATCCTGCGCTTTTGCGGCCAGCTCCCAAAAAAGCGAGTTCTAAAATGGAGCTTCAGGGCACAGCAATTCACAAACCTGCAGAGTTATAAATGATAACTCTCGTCCACAAATATATTGAGGGAAGGCAAAGAAGAGGATTTGAAATCAAGGCAGAATTGCAGGAAACAGATTTCAGGAGGTAGATTCGAATCGCCTTTAAAGCACATGAAGAGCGGCAAAACGTTGACAATGATGCCCTTGGCCAAAAAGGGCGTATGCGTTTTTTCCTGAATATATTCAGGAAAAAACGCATACGCCCTTTTTGGCCAACCAAGCAACCTGGAAAGGCAAATCAGCGCTACAAAGAAGTCTCGCTTCCCATCGGTCAAAAGGGCCATGCTGAAAAAAGTTTCAAAACCAGAAATGCAGGACAGGCCATGGAGAAATGGGAGCCTTGCTACACTGATGGGCGGGATGTAAATTGCCAACAGCCAGTCTGGAGAAGGGTACGGTGTGTCCTGAAACAGCTAAAAAACACAGCTTAGAGAGCATAGGGCACTTCCACGCATGGGGGTATAAAGTGGGAAAATTAAAAATCAGCAAGACACAAGCACCCCATAGTTTAGGGCTGCTCTTTTGACAAGGACCTCCACTTCAATCCACCTTAAATATCCCAGGAAAGCGAAAAATGGATAAAAAATTTGTAGTCCTTATGTACAATGGAATATCACTCAGCCATGAAATCAATATCATAAGGCTAGTAGCAGCATGATGAGTGGATTTAGGTACGACGATTCTAAGTGAAATAAGTCACACAGAAAAGGACACTTCTCATAAGGTGTCACTTATAGAGGGAATGTAAAAACCGTTACACTTGAACTGAATTACAAAACAGAACAGAGTCACACATGCAGAAAACACACTATGGCTGCTTAACAGGAAAGGTGAGGTGGGGTGATACATAAAACAAGAGTTTCAAATTAGCTCAGATACCGTTCCATAAACCCAATATGTAATAGACAAGACCTACTCCTTGCTCAGAGAACTGGACTCAACACGCCTGATTCACCGCACAAGAATATATCTGACTAGTAATAATCTTAAAACCTATGAATTGATATCTCTCTGTTAGTGTGTCAAGTGGGTGTAAAGCGGCATAAACACAGCCGTGAAAAGCAGCTAAACCCCATTATAAAAATAAATTACTTTTAAAAACCCATGAAACAAAGACAGGGAAAGAGAGAGAAATTCTTACACAATTCGTTCAGGGGCTGTGATGCAACCTGGATTGACCATATCTAGACCCACAGCTGGATGAGACATAAGGGTGGACACTCTTGGGGCTGAGAGGTTTGGTGAAGTTAGGTGAGCAAACCCAGACCCTTTAAAGTAATACTGCGTGCTACCCGTCCCATGGGTCCCAAATCTCCAGGTTCAAGGGCATCTTCCTACATCGAAAACATGCATGAGAAACCCAGAAGATGGTACACCGTGTGATGGGGAAATGTTTCTAAAACGCACCTCATTTCTCATCTCCTTGTGCTCGGGTTCGCCATTCCAGCCACTTTACTAGCAATCTCCCTACGTGGAGCATCAGCACCTTTAACCTCCTGTTCCGTACAGGTTGCAATTTGTCCTGAGGATGAACGGGAAGACGGGGAACCAATGAGAGACTAGCTCTTGGTGTTGGGACAGGCACAGGTCACTCTATTTTCCCATCAGGAAGAAGAATTAACCACAGGCTCACCCTGCCAACCGGAAACAGAACAGGGCCTGAAGCCATCCTGCGCTTTTGCGGCCAGCTCCCAAAAAAGCGAGTTCTAAAATGGAGCTTCAGGGCACAGCAATTCACAAACCTGCAGAGTTATAAATGATAACTCTCGTCCACAAATATATTGAGGGAAGGCAAAGAAGAGGATTTGAAATCAAGGCAGAATTGCAGGAAACAGATTTCAGGAGGTAGATTCGAATCGCCTTTAAAGCACATGAAGAGCGGCAAAACGTTGACAATGATGCCCTTGGCCAAAAAGGGCGTATGCGTTTTTTCCTGAATATATTCAGGAAAAAACGCATACGCCCTTTTTGGCCAACCAAGCAACCTGGAAAGGCAAATCAGCGCTACAAAGAAGTCTCGCTTCCCATCGGTCAAAAGGGCCATGCTGAAAAAAGTTTCAAAACCAGAAATGCAGGACAGGCCATGGAGAAATGGGAGCCTTGCTACACTGATGGGCGGGATGTAAATTGCCAACAGCCAGTCTGGAGAAGGGTACGGTGTGTCCTGAAACAGCTAAAAAACACAGCTTAGAGAGCATAGGGCACTTCCACGCATGGGGGTATAAAGTGGGAAAATTAAAAATCAGCAAGACACAAGCACCCCATAGTTTAGGGCTGCTCTTTTGACAAGGACCTCCACTTCAATCCACCTTAAATATCCCAGGAAAGCGAAAAATGGATAAAAAATTTGTAGTCCTTATGTACAATGGAATATCACTCAGCCATGAAATCAATATCATAAGGCTAGTAGCAGCATGATGAGTGGATTTAGGTACGACGATTCTAAGTGAAATAAGTCACACAGAAAAGGACACTTCTCATAAGGTGTCACTTATAGAGGGAATGTAAAAACCGTTACACTTGAACTGAATTACAAAACAGAACAGAGTCACACATGCAGAAAACACACTATGGCTGCTTAACAGGAAAGGTGAGGTGGGGTGATACATAAAACAAGAGTTTCAAATTAGCTCAGATACCGTTCCATAAACCCAATATGTAATATACAAGACCTACTCCTTGCTCAGAGAACTGGACTCAACACGCCTGATTCACCGCACAAGAATATATCTGACTAGTAATAATCTTAAAACCTATGAATTGATATCTCTCTGTTAGTGTGTCAAGTGGGTGTAAAGCGGCATAAACACAGCCGTGAAAAGCAGCTAAACCCCATTATAAAAATAAATTACTTTTAAAAACCCATGAAACAAAGACAGGGAAAGAGAGAGAAATTCTTACACAATTCGTTCAGGGGCTGTGATGCAACCTGGATTGACCATATCTAGACCCACAGCTGGATGAGACATAAGGGTGGACACTCTTGGGGCTGAGAGGTTTGGTGAAGTTAGGTGAGCAAACCCAGACCCTTTAAAGTAATACTGCGTGCTACCCGTCCCATGGGTCCCAAATCTCCAGGTTCAAGGGCATCTTCCTACATCGAAAACATGCATGAGAAACCCAGAAGATGGTACACCGTGTGATGGGGAAATGTTTCTAAAACGCACCTCATTTCTCATCTCCTTGTGCTCGGGTTCGCCATTCCAGCCACTTTACTAGCAATCTCCCTACGTGGAGCATCAGCACCTTTAACCTCCTGTTCCGTACAGGTTGCAATTTGTCCTGAGGATGAATGGGAAGACGGGGAACCAATGAGAGACTAGCTCTTGGTGTTGGGACAGGCACAGGTCACTCTATTTTCCCATCAGGAAGAAGAATTAACCACAGGCTCACCCTGCCAACCGGAACCAGAACAGGGCCTGAAGCCATCCTGCGCTTTTGCGGCCAGCTCCCAAAAAAGCGAGTTCTAAAATGGAGCTTCAGGGCACAGCAATTCACAAACCTGCAGAGTTATAAATGATAACTCTCGTCCACAAATATATTGAGGGAAGGCAAAGAAGAGGATTTGAAATCAAGGCAGAATTGCAGGAAACAGATTTCAGGAGGTAGATTCGAATCGCCTTTAAAGCACATGAAGAGCGGCAAAACGTTGACAATGATGCCCTTGGCCAAAAAGGGCGTATGCGTTTTTTCCTGAATATATTCAGGAAAAAACGCATACGCCCTTTTTGGCCAACCAAGCAACCTGGAAAGGCAAATCAGCGCTACAAAGAAGTCTCGCTTCCCATCGGTCAAAAGGGCCATGCTGAAAAAAGTTTCAAAACCAGAAATGCAGGACAGGCCATGGAGAAATGGGAGCCTTGCTACACTGATGGGCGGGATGTAAATTGCCAACAGCCAGTCTGGAGAAGGGTACGGTGTGTCCTGAAACAGCTAAAAAACACAGCTTAGAGAGCATAGGGCACTTCCACGCATGGGGGTATAAAGTGGGAAAATTAAAAATCAGCAAGACACAAGCACCCCATAGTTTAGGGCTGCTCTTTTGACAAGGACCTCCACTTCAATCCACCTTAAATATCCCAGGAAAGCGAAAAATGGATAAAAAATTTGTAGTCCTTATGTACAATGGAATATCACTCAGCCATGAAATCAATATCATAAGGCTAGTAGCAGCATGATGAGTGGATTTAGGTACGACGATTCTAAGTGAAATAAGTCACACAGAAAAGGACACTTCTCATAAGGTGTCACTTATAGAGGGAATGTAAAAACCGTTACACTTGAACTGAATTACAAAACAGAACAGAGTCACACATGCAGAAAACACACTATGGCTGCTTAACAGGAAAGGTGAGGTGGGGTGATACATAAAACAAGAGTTTCAAATTAGCTCAGATACCGTTCCATAAACCCAATATGTAATAGACAAGACCTACTCCTTGCTCAGAGAACTGGACTCAACACGCCTGATTCACCGCACAAGAATATATCTGACTAGTAATAATCTTAAAACCTATGAATTGATATCTCTCTGTTAGTGTGTCAAGTGGGTGTAAAGCGGCATAAACACAGCCGTGAAAAGCAGCTAAACCCCATTATAAAAATAAATTACTTTTAAAAACCCATGAAACAAAGACAGGGAAAGAGAGAGAAATTCTTACACAATTCGTTCAGGGGCTGTGATGCAACCTGGATTGACCATATCTAGACCCACAGCTGGATGAGACATAAGGGTGGACACTCTTGGGGCTGAGAGGTTTGGTGAAGTTAGGTGAGCAAACCCAGACCCTTTAAAGTAATACTGCGTGCTACCCGTCCCATGGGTCCCAAATCTCCAGGTTCAAGGGCATCTTCCTACATCGAAAACATGCATGAGAAACCCAGAAGATGGTACACCGTGTGATGGGGAAATGTTTCTAAAACGCACCTCATTTCTCATCTCCTTGTGCTCGGGTTCGCCATTCCAGCCACTTTACTAGCAATCTCCCTACGTGGAGCATCAGCACCTTTAACCTCCTGTTCCGTACAGGTTGCAATTTGTCCTGAGGATGAATGGGAAGACGGGGAACCAATGAGAGACTAGCTCTTGGTGTTGGGACAGGCACAGGTCACTCTATTTTCCCATCAGGAAGAAGAATTAACCACAGGCTCACCCTGCCAACCGGAACCAGAACAGGGCCTGAAGCCATCCTGCGCTTTTGCGGCCAGCTCCCAAAAAAGCGAGTTCTAAAATGGAGCTTCAGGGCACAGCAATTCACAAACCTGCAGAGTTATAAATGATAACTCTCGTCCACAAATATATTGAGGGAAGGCAAAGAAGAGGATTTGAAATCAAGGCAGAATTGCAGGAAACAGATTTCAGGAGGTAGATTCGAATCGCCTTTAAAGCACATGAAGAGCGGCAAAACGTTGACAATGATGCCCTTGGCCAAAAAGGGCGTATGCGTTTTTTCCTGAATATATTCAGGAAAAAACGCATACGCCCTTTTTGGCCAACCAAGCAACCTGGAAAGGCAAATCAGCGCTACAAAGAAGTCTCGCTTCCCATCGGTCAAAAGGGCCATGCTGAAAAAAGTTTCAAAACCAGAAATGCAGGACAGGCCATGGAGAAATGGGAGCCTTGCTACACTGATGGGCGGGATGTAAATTGCCAACAGCCAGTCTGGAGAAGGGTACGGTGTGTCCTGAAACAGCTAAAAAACACAGCTTAGAGAGCATAGGGCACTTCCACGCATGGGGGTATAAAGTGGGAAAATTAAAAATCAGCAAGACACAAGCACCCCAAAGTTTAGGGCTGCTCTGTTGACAAGGACCTCCACTTCATTCCACCTTAAATATCCCAGGAAAGCGAAAAATGGATAAAAAAGTTGTAGACCTTATGTACAATGGAATATCACTCAGCCATGAAATCAATATCATAAGGCTAGTAGCAGCATGATGAGTGGATTTAGGTACGACGATTCTAAGTGAAATAAGTCACACAGAAAAGGACACTTCTCATAAGGTGTCACTTATAGAGGGAATGTAAAAACCGTTACACTTGAACTGAATTACAAAACAGAACAGGGTCACACATGCAGAAAACACACTATGGCTGCTTAACAGGAAAGGTGAGGTGGGGTGATACATAAAACAAGAGTTTCAAATTAGCTCAGATACCGTTCCATAAACCCAATATGTAATAGACAAGACCTACTCCTTGCTCAGAGAACTGGACTCAACACGCCTGATTCACCGCACAAGAATATATCTGACTAGTAATAATCTTAAAACCTATGTATTGATATCTCTCTGTTAGTGTGTCAAGTGGGTGTAAAGCGGCATAAACACAGCCGTGAAAAGCAGCTAAACCCCATTATAAAAATAAATTACTTTTAAAAACCCATGAAACAAAGACAGTGAAAGAGAGAGAAATTCTTACACAATTCGTTCAGGGGCTGTGATGCAACCTGGATTGACCATATCTAGACCCACAGCTGGATGAGACATAAGGGTGGACACTCTTGGGGCTGAGAGGTTTGGTGAAGTTGGGTGAGCAAACCCAGACCCTTTAAAGTAATACTGCGTGCTACCCGTCCCATGGGTCCCAAATCTCCAGGTTCAAGGGCATCTTCCTACATCGAAAACCGGCATGAGAAACCCAGAAAATGGTACACCGTGTGATGGGGAAAGGTTTCTAAAACGCACCTCATTTCTCATCTCCTTGTGCTCGGGTTCGCCATTCCAGCCACTTTACTAGCAATCTCCCTACGTGGAGCATCAGCACCTTTAACCTCCTGTTCCGTACAGGTTGCAATTTGTCCTGAGGATGAATGGGAAGACGGGGAACCAATGAGAGACTAGCTCCTGGTGTTGGGACAGGCACAGGTCACTCTATTTTCCCATCAGGAAGAAGAATTAACCACAGGCTCACCCTGCCAACCGGAACCAGAACAGGGCTTGAAGCCATCCTGCGCTTTTGCGGCCAGCTCCCAAAAAAGCGAGTTCTAAAATGGAGCTTCAGGGCACAGCAATTCACAAACCTGCAGAGTTATAAATGATAACTCTCGTCCACAAATATATTGAGGGAAGGCAAAGAAGAGGATTTGAAATCAAGGCAGAATTGCAGGAAACAGATTTCAGGAGGTAGATTCGAATCGCCTTTAAAGTACATGAAAAGCGGCAAAACGTTGACAATGATGCCCTTGGCCAAAAGGGGCGTATGCGTTTTTTCCTGAATATATTCAGGAAAAAACGCATACGCCCCTTTTGGCCAACCAAGCAACCTGGAAAGGCAAATCAGCGCTACAAAGAAGTCTCGCTTCCCTTCGGTCAAAAGGGCCATGCTGAAAAAAGTTTCAAAACCAGAAATGCAGGACAGGCCATGGAGAAATGGGAGCCTTGCTACACTGATGGGCGGGATGTAAATTGCCAACAGCCAGTCTGGAGAAGGGTACGGTGTGTCCTGAAACAGCTAAAAAACACAGCTTAGAGAGCATAGGGCACTTCCACGCATGGGGGTATAAAGTGGGAAAATTAAAAATCAGCAAGACACAAGCACCCCAAAGTTTAGGGCTGCTCTGTTGACAAGGACCTCCACTTCATTCCACCTTAAATATCCCAGGAAAGCGAAAAATGGATAAAAAAGTTGTAGACCTTATGTACAATGGAATATCACTCAGCCATGAAATCAATATCATAAGGCTAGTAGCAGCATGATGAGTGGATTTAGGTACGACGATTCTAAGTGAAATAAGTCACACAGAAAAGGACACTTCTCATAAGGTGTCACTTATAGAGGGAATGTAAAAACCGTTACACTTGAACTGAATTACAAAACAGAACAGGGTCACACATGCAGAAAACACACTATGGCTGCTTAACGGGAAAGGTGAGGTGGGGTGATACATAAAACAAGAGTTTCAAATTAGCTCAGATACCGTTCCATAAACCCAATATGTAATAGACAAGACCTACTCCTTGCTCAGAGAACTGGACTCAACACGCCTGATTCACCGCACAAGAATATATCTGACTAGTAATAATCTTAAAACCTATGTATTGATATCTCTCTGTTAGTGTGTCAAGTGGGTGTAAAGCGGCATAAACACAGCCGTGAAAAGCAGCTAAACCCCATTATAAAAATAAATTACTTTTAAAAACCCATGAAACAAAGACAGTGAAAGAGAGAGAAATTCTTACACAATTCGTTCAGGGGCTGTGATGCAACCTGGATTGACCATATCTAGACCCACAGCTGGATGAGACATAAGGGTGGACACTCTTGGGGCTGAGAGGTTTGGTGAAGTTGGGTGAGCAAACCCAGACCCTTTAAAGTAATACTGCGTGCTACCCGTCCCATGGGTCCCAAATCTCCAGGTTCAAGGGCATCTTCCTACATCGAAAACCGGCATGAGAAACCCAGAAAATGGTACACCGTGTGATGGGGAAAGGTTTCTAAAACGCACCTCATTTCTCATCTCCTTGTGCTCGGGTTCGCCATTCCAGCCACTTTACTAGCAATCTCCCTACGTGGAGCATCAGCACCTTTAACCTCCTGTTCCGTACAGGTTGCAATTTGTCCTGAGGATGAATGGGAAGACGGGGAACCAATGAGAGACTAGCTCTTGGTGTTGGGACAGGCACAGGTCACTCTATTTTCCCATCAGGAAGAAGAATTAACCACAGGCTCACCCTGCCAACCGGAACCAGAACAGGGCTGGAAGCCATCCTGCGCTTTTGCGGCCAGCTCCCAAAAAAGCGAGTTCTAAAATGGAGCTTCAGGGCACAGCAATTCACAAACCTGCAGAGTTATAAATGATAACTCTCGTCCACAAATATATTGAGGGAAGGCAAAGAAGAGGATTTGAAATCAAGGCAGAATTGCAGGAAACAGATTTCAGGAGGTAGATTCGAATCGCCTTTAAAGTACATGAAAAGCGGCAAAACGTTGACAATGATGCCCTTGGCCAAAAGGGGCGTATGCGTTTTTTCCTGAATATATTCAGGAAAAAACGCATACGCCCCTTTTGGCCAACCAAGCAACCTGGAAAGGCAAATCAGCGCTACAAAGAAGTCTCGCTTCCCTTCGGTCAAAAGGGCCATGCTGAAAAAAGTTTCAAAACCAGAAATGCAGGACAGGCCATGGAGAAATGGGAGCCTTGCTACACTGATGGGCGGGATGTAAATTGCCAACAGCCAGTCTGGAGAAGGGTACGGTGTGTCCTGAAACAGATAAAAAACACAGCTTAGAGAGCATAGGGCACTTCCACGCATGGGGGTATAAAGTGGGAAAATTAAAAATCAGCAAGACACAAGCACCCCAAAGTTTAGGGCTGCTCTGTTGACAAGGACCTCCACTTCATTCCACCTTAAATATCCCAGGAAAGCGAAAAATGGATAAAAAAGTTGTAGACCTTATGTACAATGGAATATCACTCAGCCATGAAATCAATATCATAAGGCTAGTAGCAGCATGATGAGTGGATTTAGGTACGACAATTCTAAGTGAAATAAGTCACACAGAAAAGGACACTTCTCATAAGGTGTCACTTATAGAGGGAATGTAAAAACCGTTACACTTGAACTGAATTACAAAACAGAACAGGGTCACACATGCAGAAAACACACTATGGCTGCTTAACGGGAAAGGTGAGGTGGGGTGATACATAAAACAAGAGTTTCAAATTAGCTCAGATACCGTTCCATAAACCCAATATGTAATAGACAAGACCTACTCCTTGCTCAGAGAACTGGACTCAACACGCCTGATTCACCGCACAAGAATATATCTGACTAGTAATAATCTTAAAACCTATGTATTGATATCTCTCTGTTAGTGTGTCAAGTGGGTGTAAAGCGGCATAAACACAGCCGTGAAAAGCAGCTAAACCCCATTATAAAAATAAATTACTTTTAAAAACCCATGAAACAAAGACAGTGAAAGAGAGAGAAATTCTTACACAATTCGTTCAGGGGCTGTGATGCAACCTGGATTGACCATATCTAGACCCACAGCTGGATGAGACATAAGGGTGGACACTCTTGGGGCTGAGAGGTTTGGTGAAGTTGGGTGAGCAAACCCAGACCCTTTAAAGTAATACTGCGTGCTACCCGTCCCATGGGTCCCAAATCTCCAGGTTCAAGGGCATCTTCCTACATCGAAAACCGGCATGAGAAACCCAGAAAATGGTACACCGTGTGATGGGGAAAGGTTTCTAAAACGCACCTCATTTCTCATCTCCTTGTGCTCGGGTTCGCCATTCCAGCCACTTTACTAGCAATCTCCCTACGTGGAGCATCAGCACCTTTAACCTCCTGTTCCGTACAGGTTGCAATTTGTCCTGAGGATGAATGGGAAGACGGGGAACCAATGAGAGACTAGCTCCTGGTGTTGGGACAGGCACAGGTCACTCTATTTTCCCATCAGGAAGAAGAATTAACCACAGGCTCACCCTGCCAACCGGAACCAGAACAGGGCTTGAAGCCATCCTGCGCTTTTGCGGCCAGCTCCCAAAAAAGCGAGTTCTAAAATGGAGCTTCAGGGCACAGCAATTCACAAACCTGCAGAGTTATAAATGATAACTCTCGTCCACAAATATATTGAGGGAAGGCAAAGAAGAGGATTTGAAATCAAGGCAGAATTGCAGGAAACAGATTTCAGGAGGTAGATTCGAATCGCCTTTAAAGTACATGAAAAGCGGCAAAACGTTGACAATGATGCCCTTGGCCAAAAGGGGCGTATGCGTTTTTTCCTGAATATATTCAGGAAAAAACGCATACGCCCCTTTTGGCCAACCAAGCAACCTGGAAAGGCAAATCAGTGCTACAAAGAAGTCTCGCTTCCCTTCGGTCAAAAGGGCCATGGTGAAAAAAGTTTCAAAACCAGAAATGCAGGACAGGCCATGGAGAAATGGGAGCCTTGCTACACTGATGGGCGGGATGTAAATTGCCAACAGCCAGTCTGGAGAAGGGTACGGTGTGTCCTGAAACAGCTAAAAAACACAGCTTAGAGAGCATAGGGCACTTCCACGCATGGGGGTATAAAGTGGGAAAATTAAAAATCAGCAAGACACAAGCACCCCAAAGTTTAGGGCTGCTCTGTTGACAAGGACCTCCACTTCATTCCACCTTAAATATCCCAGGAAAGCGAAAAATGGATAAAAAAGTTGTAGACCTTATGTACAATGGAATATCACTCAGCCATGAAATCAATATCATAAGGCTAGTAGCAGCATGATGAGTGGATTTAGGTACGACGATTCTAAGTGAAATAAGTCACACAGAAAAGGACACTTCTCATAAGGTGTCACTTATAGAGGGAATGTAAAAACCGTTACACTTGAACTGAATTACAAAACAGAACAGGGTCACACATGCAGAAAACACACTATGGCTGCTTAACGGGAAAGGTGAGGTGGGGTGATACATAAAACAAGAGTTTCAAATTAGCTCAGATACCGTTCCATAAACCCAATATGTAATAGACAAGACCTACTCCTTGCTCAGAGAACTGGACTCAACACGCCTGATTCACCGCACAAGAATATATCTGACTAGTAATAATCTTAAAACCTATGTATTGATATCTCTCTGTTAGTGTGTCAAGTGGGTGTAAAGCGGCATAAACACAGCCGTGAAAAGCAGCTAAACCCCATTATAAAAATAAATTACTTTTAAAAACCCATGAAACAAAGACAGTGAAAGAGAGAGAAATTCTTACACAATTCGTTCAGGGGCTGTGATGCAACCTGGATTGACCATATCTAGACCCACAGCTGGATGAGACATAAGGGTGGACACTCTTGGGGCTGAGAGGTTTGGTGAAGTTGGGTGAGCAAACCCAGACCCTTTAAAGTAATACTGCGTGCTACCAGTCCCATGGGTCCCAAATCTCCAGGTTCAAGGGCATCTTCCTACATCGAAAACCGGCATGAGAAACCCAGAAAATGGTACACCGTGTGATGGGGAAAGGTTTCTAAAACGCACCTCATTTCTCATCTCCTTGTGCTCGGGTTCGCCATTCCAGCCACTTTACTAGCAATCTCCCTACGTGGAGCATCAGCACCTTTAACCTCCTGTTCCGTACAGGTTGCAATTTGTCCTGAGGATGAATGGGAAGACGGTGAACCAATGAGAGACTAGCTCCTGGTGTTGGGACAGGCACAGGTCACTCTATTTTCCCATCAGGAAGAAGAATTAACCACAGGCTCACCCTGCCAACCGGAACCAGAACAGGGCTTGAAGCCATCCTGCGCTTTTGCGGCCAGCTCCCAAAAAAGCGAGTTCTAAAATGGAGCTTCAGGGCACAGCAATTCACAAACCTGCAGAGTTATAAATGATAACTCTCGTCCACAAATATATTGAGGGAAGGCAAAGAAGAGGATTTGAAATCAAGGCAGAATTGCAGGAAACAGATTTCAGGAGGTAGATTCGAATCGCCTTTAAAGTACATGAAAAGCGGCAAAACGTTGACAATGATGCCCTTGGCCAAAAGGGGCGTATGCGTTTTTTCCTGAATATATTCAGGAAAAAACGCATACGCCCCTTTTGGCCAACCAAGCAACCTGGAAAGGCAAATCAGCGCTACAAAGAAGTCTCGCTTCCCTTCGGTCAAAAGGGCCATGCTGAAAAAAGTTTCAAAACCAGAAATGCAGGACAGGCCATGGAGAAATGGGAGCCTTGCTACACTGATGGGCGGGATGTAAATTGCCAACAGCCAGTCTGGAGAAGGGTACGGTGTGTCCTGAAACAGCTAAAAAACACAGCTTAGAGAGCATAGGGCACTTCCACGCATGGGGGTATAAAGTGGGAAAATTAAAAATCAGCAAGACACAAGCACCCCAAAGTTTAGGGCTGCTCTGTTGACAAAGACCTCCACTTCATTCCACCTTAAATATCCCAGGAAAGCGAAAAATGGATAAAAAAGTTGTAGACCTTATGTACAATGGAATATCACTCAGCCATGAAATCAATATCATAAGGCTAGTAGCAGCATGATGAGTGGATTTAGGTACGACAATTCTAAGTGAAATAAGTCACACAGAAAAGGACACTTCTCATAAGGTGTCACTTATAGAGGGAATGTAAAAACCGTTACACTTGAACTGAATTACAAAACAGAACAGGGTCACACATGCAGAAAACACACTATGGCTGCTTAACGGGAAAGGTGAGGTGGGGTGATACATAAAACAAGAGTTTCAAATTAGCTCAGATACCGTTCCATAAACCCAATATGTAATAGACAAGACCTACTCCTTGCTCAGAGAACTGGACTCAACACGCCTGATTCACCGCACAAGAATATATCTGACTAGTAATAATCTTAAAACCTATGTATTGATATCTCTCTGTTAGTGTGTCAAGTGGGTGTAAAGCGGCATAAACACAGCCGTGAAAAGCAGCTAAACCCCATTATAAAAATAAATTACTTTTAAAAACCCATGAAACAAAAACAGTGAAAGAGAGAGAAATTCTTACACAATTCGTTCAGGGGCTGTGATGCAACCTGGATTGACCATATCTAGACCCACAGCTGGATGAGACATAAGGGTGGACACTCTTGGGGCTGAGAGGTTTGGTGAAGTTGGGTGAGCAAACCCAGACCCTTTAAAGTAATACTGCGTGCTACCCGTCCCATGGGTCCCAAATCTCCAGGTTCAAGGGCATCTTCCTACATCGAAAACCGGCATGAGAAACCCAGAAAATGGTACACCGTGTGATGGGGAAAGGTTTCTAAAACGCACCTCATTTCTCATCTCCTTGTGCTCGGGTTCGCCATTCCAGCCACTTTACTAGCAATCTCCCTACGTGGAGCATCAGCACCTTTAACCTCCTGTTCCGTACAGGTTGCAATTTGTCCTGAGGATGAATGGGAAGACGGGGAACCAATGAGAGACTAGCTCCTGGTGTTGGGACAGGCACAGGTCACTCTATTTTCCCATCAGGAAGAAGAATTAACCACAGGCTCACCCTGCCAACCGGAACCAGAACAGGGCTTGAAGCCATCCTGCGCTTTTGCGGCCAGCTCCCAAAAAAGCGAGTTCTAAAATGGAGCTTCAGGGCACAGCAATTCACAAACCTGCAGAGTTATAAATGATAACTCTCGTCCACAAATATATTGAGGGAAGGCAAAGAAGAGGATTTGAAATCAAGGCAGAATTGCAGGAAACAGATTTCAGGAGGTAGATTCGAATCGCCTTTAAAGTACATGAAAAGCGGCAAAACGTTGACAATGATGCCCTTGGCCAAAAGGGGCGTATGCGTTTTTTCCTGAATATATTCAGGAAAAAACGCATACGCCCCTTTTGACCAACCAAGCAACCTGGAAAGGCAAATCAGCGCTACAAAGAAGTCTCGCTTCCCTTCGGTCAAAAGGGCCATGCTGAAAAAAGTTTCAAAACCAGAAATGCAGGACAGGCCATGGAGAAATGGGAGCCTTGCTACACTGATGGGCGGGATGTAAATTGCCAACAGCCAGTCTGGAGAAGGGTACGGTGTGTCCTGAAACAGCTAAAAAACACAGCTTAGAGAGCATAGGGCACTTCCACGCATGGGGGTATAAAGTGGGAAAATTAAAAATCAGCAAGACACAAGCACCCCAAAGTTTAGGGCTGCTCTGTTGACAAGGACCTCCACTTCATTCCACCTTAAATATCCCAGGAAAGCGAAAAATGGATAAAAAAGTTGTAGACCTTATGTACAATGGAATATCACTCAGCCATGAAATCAATATCATAAGGCTAGTAGCAGCATGATGAGTGGATTTAGGTACGACGATTCTAAGTGAAATAAGTCACACAGAAAAGGACACTTCTCATAAGGTGTCACTTATAGAGGGAATGTAAAAACCGTTACACTTGAACTGAATTACAAAACAGAACAGGGTCACACATGCAGAAAACACACTATGGCTGCTTAACGGGAAAGGTGAGGTGGGGTGATACATAAAACAAGAGTTTCAAATTAGCTCAGATACCGTTCCATAAACCCAATATGTAATAGACAAGACCTACTCCTTGCTCAGAGAACTGGACTCAACACGCCTGATTCACCGCACAAGAATATATCTGACTAGTAATAATCTTAAAACCTATGTATTGATATCTCTCTGTTAGTGTGTCAAGTGGGTGTAAAGCGGCATAAACACAGCCGTGAAAAGCAGCTAAACCCCATTATAAAAATAAATTACTTTTAAAAACCCATGAAACAAAGACAGTGAAAGAGAGAGAAATTCTTACACAATTCGTTCAGGGGCTGTGATGCAACCTGGATTGACCATATCTAGACCCACAGCTGGATGAGACATAAGGGTGGACACTCTTGGGGCTGAGAGGTTTGGTGAAGTTGGGTGAGCAAACCCAGACCCTTTAAAGTAATACTGCGTGCTACCCGTCCCATGGGTCCCAAATCTCCAGGTTCAAGGGCATCTTCCTACATCGAAAACCGGCATGAGAAACCCAGAAAATGGTACACCGTGTGATGGGGAAAGGTTTCTAAAACGCACCTCATTTCTCATCTCCTTGTGCTCGGGTTCGCCATTCCAGCCACTTTACTAGCAATCTCCCTACGTGGAGCATCAGCACCTTTAACCTCCTGTTCCGTACAGGTTGCAATTTGTCCTGAGGATGAATGGGAAGACGGGGAACCAATGAGAGACTAGCTCTTGGTGTTGGGACAGGCACAGGTCACTCTATTTTCCCATCAGGAAGAAGAATTAACCACAGGCTCACCCTGCCAACCGGAACCAGAACAGGGCTGGAAGCCATCCTGCGCTTTTGCGGCCAGCTCCCAAAAAAGCGAGTTCTAAAATGGAGCTTCAGGGCACAGCAATTCACAAACCTGCAGAGTTATAAATGATAACTCTCGTCCACAAATATATTGAGGGAAGGCAAAGAAGAGGATTTGAAATCAAGGCAGAATTGCAGGAAACAGATTTCAGGAGGTAGATTCGAATCGCCTTTAAAGTACATGAAAAGCGGCAAAACGTTGACAATGATGCCCTTGGCCAAAAGGGGCGTATGCGTTTTTTCCTGAATATATTCAGGAAAAAACGCATACGCCCCTTTTGGCCAACCAAGCAACCTGGAAAGGCAAATCAGCGCTACAAAGAAGTCTCGCTTCCCTTCGGTCAAAAGGGCCATGCTGAAAAAAGTTTCAAAACCAGAAATGCAGGACAGGCCATGGAGAAATGGGAGCCTTGCTACACTGATGGGCGGGATGTAAATTGCCAACAGCCAGTCTGGAGAAGGGTACGGTGTGTCCTGAAACAGATAAAAAACACAGCTTAGAGAGCATAGGGCACTTCCACGCATGGGGGTATAAAGTGGGAAAATTAAAAATCAGCAAGACACAAGCACCCCAAAGTTTAGGGCTGCTCTGTTGACAAGGACCTCCACTTCATTCCACCTTAAATATCCCAGGAAAGCGAAAAATGGATAAAAAAGTTGTAGACCTTATGTACAATGGAATATCACTCAGCCATGAAATCAATATCATAAGGCTAGTAGCAGCATGATGAGTGGATTTAGGTACGACAATTCTAAGTGAAATAAGTCACACAGAAAAGGACACTTCTCATAAGGTGTCACTTATAGAGGGAATGTAAAAACCGTTACACTTGAACTGAATTACAAAACAGAACAGGGTCACACATGCAGAAAACACACTATGGCTGCTTAACGGGAAAGGTGAGGTGGGGTGATACATAAAACAAGAGTTTCAAATTAGCTCAGATACCGTTCCATAAACCCAATATGTAATAGACAAGACCTACTCCTTGCTCAGAGAACTGGACTCAACACGCCTGATTCACCGCACAAGAATATATCTGACTAGTAATAATCTTAAAACCTATGTATTGATATCTCTCTGTTAGTGTGTCAAGTGGGTGTAAAGCGGCATAAACACAGCCGTGAAAAGCAGCTAAACCCCATTATAAAAATAAATTACTTTTAAAAACCCATGAAACAAAGACAGTGAAAGAGAGAGAAATTCTTACACAATTCGTTCAGGGGCTGTGATGCAACCTGGATTGACCATATCTAGACCCACAGCTGGATGAGACATAAGGGTGGACACTCTTGGGGCTGAGAGGTTGGGTGAAGTTGGGTGAGCAAACCCAGACCCTTTAAAGTAATACTGCGTGCTACCCGTCCCATGGGTCCCAAATCTCCAGGTTCAAGGGCATCTTCCTACATCGAAAACCGGCATGAGAAACCCAGAAAATGGTACACCGTGTGATGGGGAAAGGTTTCTAAAACGCACCTCATTTCTCATCTCCTTGTGCTCGGGTTCGCCATTCCAGCCACTTTACTAGCAATCTCCCTACGTGGAGCATCAGCACCTTTAACCTCCTGTTCCGTACAGGTTGCAATTTGTCCTGAGGATGAATGGGAAGACGGGGAACCAATGAGAGACTAGCTCCTGGTGTTGGGACAGGCACAGGTCACTCTATTTTCCCATCAGGAAGAAGAATTAACCACAGGCTCACCCTGCCAACCGGAACCAGAACAGGGCTTGAAGCCATCCTGCGCTTTTGCGGCCAGCTCCCAAAAAAGCGAGTTCTAAAATGGAGCTTCAGGGCACAGCAATTCACAAACCTGCAGAGTTATAAATGATAACTCTCGTCCACAAATATATTGAGGGAAGGCAAAGAAGAGGATTTGAAATCAAGGCAGAATTGCAGGAAACAGATTTCAGGAGGTAGATTCGAATCGCCTTTAAAGTACATGAAAAGCGGCAAAACGTTGACAATGATGCCCTTGGCCAAAAGGGGCGTATGCGTTTTTTCCTGAATATATTCAGGAAAAAACGCATACGCCCCTTTTGGCCAACCAAGCAACCTGGAAAGGCAAATCAGCGCTACAAAGAAGTCTCGCTTCCCTTCGGTCAAAAGGGCCATGGTGAAAAAAGTTTCAAAACCAGAAATGCAGGACAGGCCATGGAGAAATGGGAGCCTTGCTACACTGATGGGCGGGATGTAAATTGCCAACAGCCAGTCTGGAGAAGGGTACGGTGTGTCCTGAAACAGCTAAAAAACACAGCTTAGAGAGCATAGGGCACTTCCACGCATGGGGGTATAAAGTGGGAAAATTAAAAATCAGCAAGACACAAGCACCCCAAAGTTTAGGGCTGCTCTGTTGACAAGGACCTCCACTTCATTCCACCTTAAATATCCCAGGAAAGCGAAAAATGGATAAAAAAGTTGTAGACCTTATGTACAATGGAATATCACTCAGCCATGAAATCAATATCATAAGGCTAGTAGCAGCATGATGAGTGGATTTAGGTACGACGATTCTAAGTGAAATAAGTCACACAGAAAAGGACACTTCTCATAAGGTGTCACTTATAGAGGGAATGTAAAAACCGTTACACTTGAACTGAATTACAAAACAGAACAGGGTCACACATGCAGAAAACACACTATGGCTGCTTAACGGGAAAGGTGAGGTGGGGTGATACATAAAACAAGAGTTTCAAATTAGCTCAGATACCGTTCCATAAACCCAATATGTAATAGACAAGACCTACTCCTTGCTCAGAGAACTGGACTCAACACGCCTGATTCACCGCACAAGAATATATCTGACTAGTAATAATCTTAAAACCTATGTATTGATATCTCTCTGTTAGTGTGTCAAGTGGGTGTAAAGCGGCATAAACACAGCCGTGAAAAGCAGCTAAACCCCATTATAAAAATAAATTACTTTTAAAAACCCATGAAACAAAGACAGTGAAAGAGAGAGAAATTCTTACACAATTCGTTCAGGGGCTGTGATGCAACCTGGATTGACCATATCTAGACCCACAGCTGGATGAGACATAAGGGTGGACACTCTTGGGGCTGAGAGGTTTGGTGAAGTTGGGTGAGCAAACCCAGACCCTTTAAAGTAATACTGCGTGCTACCCGTCCCATGGGTCCCAAATCTCCAGGTTCAAGGGCATCTTCCTACATCGAAAACCGGCATGAGAAACCCAGAAAATGGTACACCGTGTGATGGGGAAAGGTTTCTAAAACGCACCTCATTTCTCATCTCCTTGTGCTCGGGTTCGCCATTCCAGCCACTTTACTAGCAATCTCCCTACGTGGAGCATCAGCACCTTTAACCTCCTGTTCCGTACAGGTTGCAATTTGTCCTGAGGATGAATGGGAAGACGGTGAACCAATGAGAGACTAGCTCCTGGTGTTGGGACAGGCACAGGTCACTCTATTTTCCCATCAGGAAGAAGAATTAACCACAGGCTCACCCTGCCAACCGGAACCAGAACAGGGCTTGAAGCCATCCTGCGCTTTTGCGGCCAGCTCCCAAAAAAGCGAGTTCTAAAATGGAGCTTCAGGGCACAGCAATTCACAAACCTGCAGAGTTATAAATGATAACTCTCGTCCACAAATATATTGAGGGAAGGCAAAGAAGAGGATTTGAAATCAAGGCAGAATTGCAGGAAACAGATTTCAGGAGGTAGATTCGAATCGCCTTTAAAGTACATGAAAAGCGGCAAAACGTTGACAATGATGCCCTTGGCCAAAAGGGGCGTATGCGTTTTTTCCTGAATATATTCAGGAAAAAACGCATACGCCCCTTTTGGCCAACCAAGCAACCTGGAAAGGCAAATCAGCGCTACAAAGAAGTCTCGCTTCCCTTCGGTCAAAAGGGCCATGCTGAAAAAAGTTTCAAAACCAGAAATGCAGGACAGGCCATGGAGAAATGGGAGCCTTGCTACACTGATGGGCGGGATGTAAATTGCCAACAGCCAGTCTGGAGAAGGGTACGGTGTGTCCTGAAACAGCTAAAAAACACAGCTTAGAGAGCATAGGGCACTTCCACGCATGGGGGTATAAAGTGGGAAAATTAAAAATCAGCAAGACACAAGCACCCCAAAGTTTAGGGCTGCTCTGTTGACAAAGACCTCCACTTCATTCCACCTTAAATATCCCAGGAAAGCGAAAAATGGATAAAAAAGTTGTAGACCTTATGTACAATGGAATATCACTCAGCCATGAAATCAATATCATAAGGCTAGTAGCAGCATGATGAGTGGATTTAGGTACGACAATTCTAAGTGAAATAAGTCACACAGAAAAGGACACTTCTCATAAGGTGTCACTTATAGAGGGAATGTAAAAACCGTTACACTTGAACTGAATTACAAAACAGAACAGGGTCACACATGCAGAAAACACACTATGGCTGCTTAACGGGAAAGGTGAGGTGGGGTGATACATAAAACAAGAGTTTCAAATTAGCTCAGATACCGTTCCATAAACCCAATATGTAATAGACAAGACCTACTCCTTGCTCAGAGAACTGGACTCAACACGCCTGATTCACCGCACAAGAATATATCTGACTAGTAATAATCTTAAAACCTATGTATTGATATCTCTCTGTTAGTGTGTCAAGTGGGTGTAAAGCGGCATAAACACAGCCGTGAAAAGCAGCTAAACCCCATTATAAAAATAAATTACTTTTAAAAACCCATGAAACAAAAACAGTGAAAGAGAGAGAAATTCTTACACAATTCGTTCAGGGGCTGTGATGCAACCTGGATTGACCATATCTAGACCCACAGCTGGATGAGACATAAGGGTGGACACTCTTGGGGCTGAGAGGTTTGGTGAAGTTGGGTGAGCAAACCCAGACCCTTTAAAGTAATACTGCGTGCTACCCGTCCCATGGGTCCCAAATCTCCAGGTTCAAGGGCACCTTCCTACATCGAAAACCGGCATGAGAAACCCAGAAGATGGTACACCGTGTGATGGGGAAAGGTTTCTAAAACGCACCTCATTTCTCATCTCCTTGTGCTCGGGTTCGCCATTCCAGCCACTTTACTAGCAATCTCCCTACGTGGAGCATCAGCACCTTTAACCTCCTGTTCCGTACAGGTTGCAATTTGTCCTGAGGATGAATGGGAAGACGGGGAACCAATGAGAGACTAGCTCCTGGTGTTGGGACAGGCACAGGTCACTCTATTTTCCCATCAGGAAGAAGAATTAACCACAGGCTCACCCTGCCAACCGGAACCAGAACAGGGCCTGAAGCCATCCTGCGCTTTTGCGGCCAGCTCCCAAAACAGCGAGTTCTAAAATGGAGCTTCAGGGCACAGCAATTCACAAACCTGCAGAGTTATAAATGATAACTCTCATCCACAAATATATTGAGGGAAGGCAAAGAAGAGGATTTGAAATCAAGGCAGAATTGCAGGAAACAGATTTCAGGAGGTAGATTCGAATCGTCTTTAAAGCACATGAAAAGCGGCAAAACGTTGACAATGATGCCCTTGGCCAAAAAGGGCGTATGCGTTTTTTCCTGAATATATTCAGGAAAAAACGCATACGCCCTTTTTGGCCAACCAAGAACCTGGAAAGGCAAATCAGCGCTACAAAGAAGTCTCGCTTCCCTTCGGTCAAAAGGGCCATGCTGAAAAAAGTTTCAAAACCAGAAATGCAGGACAGGCCATGGAGAAATGGGAGCCTTGCTACACTGATGGGCGGGATGTAAATTGCCAACAGCCAGTCTGGAGAAGGGTACGGTGTGTCCTGAAACAGCTAAAAAACACAGCTTAGAGAGCATAGGGCACTTCCACGCATGGGGGTATAAAGTGGGAAAATTAAAAATCAGCAAGACACAAGCACCCCAAAGTTTAGGGCTGCTCTGTTGACAAGGACCTCCACTTCATTCCACCTTAAATATCCCAGGAAAGCGAAAAATGGATAAAAAAGTTGTAGACCTTATGTACAATGGAATATCACTCAGCCATGAAATCAATATCATAAGGCTAGTAGCAGCATGATGAGTGGATTTAGGTACGACGATTCTAAGTGAAATAAGTCACACAGAAAAGGACACTTCTCATAAGGTGTCACTTATAGAGGGAATGTAAAAACCGTTACACTTGAACTGAATTACAAAACAGAACAGAGTCACACATGCAGAAAACACACTATGGCTGCTTAACGGGAAAGGTGAGGTGGGGTGATACATAAAACAAGAGTTTCAAATTAGCTCAGATACCGTTCCATAAACCCAATATGTAATAGACAAGACCTACTCCTTGCTCAGAGAACTGGACTCAACACGCCTGATTCACCGCACAAGAATATATCTGACTAGTAATAATCTTAAAACGTATGTATTGATATCTCTCTGTTAGTGTGTCAAGTGGGTGTAAAGCGGCATAAACACAGCCGTGAAAAGCAGCTAAACCCCATTATAAAAATAAATTACTTTTAAAAACCCATGAAACAAAGACAGTGAAAGAGAGAGAAATTCTTACACAATTCGTTCAGGGGCTGTGATGCAACCTGGATTGACCATATCTAGACCCACAGCTGGATGAGACATAAGGGTGGACACTCTTGGGGCTGAGAGGTTTGGTGAAGTTGGGTGAGCAAACCCAGACCCTTTAAAGTAATACTGCGTGCTACCCGTCCCATGGGTCCCAAATCTCCAGGTTCAAGGGCATCTTCCTACATCGAAAACCGGCATGAGAAACCCAGAAGATGGTACACCGTGTGATGGGGAAAGGTTTCTAAAACGCACCTCATTTCTCATCTCCTTGTGCTCGGGTTCGCCATTCCAGCCACTTTACTAGCAATCTCCCTACGTGGAGCATCAGCACCTTTAACCTCCTGTTCCGTACAGGTTGCAATTTGTCCTGAGGATGAATGGGAAGACGGGGAACCAATGAGAGACTAGCTCCTGGTGTTGGGACAGGCACAGGTCACTCTATTTTCCCATCAGGAAGAAGAATTAACCACAGGCTCACCCTGCCAACCGGAACCAGAACAGGGCCTGAAGCCATCCTGCGCTTTTGCGGCCAGCTCCCAAAACAGCGAGTTCTAAAATGGAGCTTCAGGGCACAGCAATTCACAAACCTGCAGAGTTATAAATGATAACTCTCATCCACAAATATATTGAGGGAAGGCAAAGAAGAGGATTTGAAATCAAGGCAGAATTGCAGGAAACAGATTTCAGGAGGTAGATTCGAATCGTCTTTAAAGCACATGAAAAGCGGCAAAACGTTGACAATGATGCCCTTGGCCAAAAAGGGCGTATGCGTTTTTTCCTGAATATATTCAGGAAAAAACGCATACGCCCCTTTTGGCCAACCAAGCAACCTGGAAAGGCAAATCAGCGCTACAAAGAAGTCTCGCTTCCCTTCGGTCAAAAGGGCCATGCTGAAAAAAGTTTCAAAACCAGAAATGCAGGACAGGCCATGGAGAAATGGGAGCCTTGCTACACTGATGGGCGGGATGTAAATTGCCAACAGCCAGTCTGGAGAAGGGTACGGTGTGTCCTGAAACAGATAAAAAACACAGCTTAGAGAGCATAGGGCACTTCCACGCATGGGGGTATAAAGTGGGAAAATTAAAAATCAGCAAGACACAAGCACCCCAAAGTTTAGGGCTGCTCTGTTGACAAGGACCTCCACTTCATTCCACCTTAAATATCCCAGGAAAGCGAAAAATGGATAAAAAAGTTGTAGACCTTATGTACAATGGAATATCACTCAGCCATGAAATCAATATCATAAGGCTAGTAGCAGCATGATGAGTGGATTTAGGTACGACAATTCTAAGTGAAATAAGTCACACAGAAAAGGACACTTCTCATAAGGTGTCACTTATAGAGGGAATGTAAAAACCGTTACACTTGAACTGAATTACAAAACAGAACAGGGTCACACATGCAGAAAACACACTATGGCTGCTTAACGGGAAAGGTGAGGTGGGGTGATACATAAAACAAGAGTTTCAAATTAGCTCAGATACCGTTCCATAAACCCAATATGTAATAGACAAGACCTACTCCTTGCTCAGAGAACTGGACTCAACACGCCTGATTCACCGCACAAGAATATATCTGACTAGTAATAATCTTAAAACCTATGTATTGATATCTCTCTGTTAGTGTGTCAAGTGGGTGTAAAGCGGCATAAACACAGCCGTGAAAAGCAGCTAAACCCCATTATAAAAATAAATTACTTTTAAAAACCCATGAAACAAAGACAGTGAAAGAGAGAGAAATTCTTACACAATTCGTTCAGGGGCTGTGATGCAACCTGGATTGACCATATCTAGACCCACAGCTGGATGAGACATAAGGGTGGACACTCTTGGGGCTGAGAGGTTTGGTGAAGTTGGGTGAGCAAACCCAGACCCTTTAAAGTAATACTGCGTGCTACCCGTCCCATGGGTCCCAAATCTCCAGGTTCAAGGGCATCTTCCTACATCGAAAACCGGCATGAGAAACCCAGAAAATGGTACACCGTGTGATGGGGAAAGGTTTCTAAAACGCACCTCATTTCTCATCTCCTTGTGCTCGGGTTCGCCATTCCAGCCACTTTACTAGCAATCTCCCTACGTGGAGCATCAGCACCTTTAACCTCCTGTTCCGTACAGGTTGCAATTTGTCCTGAGGATGAATGGGAAGACGGGGAACCAATGAGAGACTAGCTCCTGGTGTTGGGACAGGCACAGGTCACTCTATTTTCCCATCAGGAAGAAGAATTAACCACAGGCTCACCCTGCCAACCGGAACCAGAACAGGGCTTGAAGCCATCCTGCGCTTTTGCGGCCAGCTCCCAAAAAAGCGAGTTCTAAAATGGAGCTTCAGGGCACAGCAATTCACAAACCTGCAGAGTTATAAATGATAACTCTCGTCCACAAATATATTGAGGGAAGGCAAAGAAGAGGATTTGAAATCAAGGCAGAATTGCAGGAAACAGATTTCAGGAGGTAGATTCGAATCGCCTTTAAAGTACATGAAAAGCGGCAAAACGTTGACAATGATGCCCTTGGCCAAAAGGGGCGTATGCGTTTTTTCCTGAATATATTCAGGAAAAAACGCATACGCCCCTTTTGGCCAACCAAGCAACCTGGAAAGGCAAATCAGCGCTACAAAGAAGTCTCGCTTCCCTTCGGTCAAAAGGGCCATGGTGAAAAAAGTTTCAAAACCAGAAATGCAGGACAGGCCATGGAGAAATGGGAGCCTTGCTACACTGATGGGCGGGATGTAAATTGCCAACAGCCAGTCTGGAGAAGGGTACGGTGTGTCCTGAAACAGCTAAAAAACACAGCTTAGAGAGCATAGGGCACTTCCACGCATGGGGGTATAAAGTGGGAAAATTAAAAATCAGCAAGACACAAGCACCCCAAAGTTTAGGGCTGCTCTGTTGACAAGGACCTCCACTTCATTCCACCTTAAATATCCCAGGAAAGCGAAAAATGGATAAAAAAGTTGTAGACCTTATGTACAATGGAATATCACTCAGCCATGAAATCAATATCATAAGGCTAGTAGCAGCATGATGAGTGGATTTAGGTACGACGATTCTAAGTGAAATAAGTCACACAGAAAAGGACACTTCTCATAAGGTGTCACTTATAGAGGGAATGTAAAAACCGTTACACTTGAACTGAATTACAAAACAGAACAGGGTCACACATGCAGAAAACACACTATGGCTGCTTAACGGGAAAGGTGAGGTGGGGTGATACATAAAACAAGAGTTTCAAATTAGCTCAGATACCGTTCCATAAACCCAATATGTAATAGACAAGACCTACTCCTTGCTCAGAGAACTGGACTCAACACGCCTGATTCACCGCACAAGAATATATCTGACTAGTAATAATCTTAAAACCTATGTATTGATATCTCTCTGTTAGTGTGTCAAGTGGGTGTAAAGCGGCATAAACACAGCCGTGAAAAGCAGCTAAACCCCATTATAAAAATAAATTACTTTTAAAAACCCATGAAACAAAGACAGTGAAAGAGAGAGAAATTCTTACACAATTCGTTCAGGGGCTGTGATGCAACCTGGATTGACCATATCTAGACCCACAGCTGGATGAGACATAAGGGTGGACACTCTTGGGGCTGAGAGGTTTGGTGAAGTTGGGTGAGCAAACCCAGACCCTTTAAAGTAATACTGCGTGCTACCCGTCCCATGGGTCCCAAATCTCCAGGTTCAAGGGCATCTTCCTACATCGAAAACCGGCATGAGAAACCCAGAAAATGGTACACCGTGTGATGGGGAAAGGTTTCTAAAACGCACCTCATTTCTCATCTCCTTGTGCTCGGGTTCGCCATTCCAGCCACTTTACTAGCAATCTCCCTACGTGGAGCATCAGCACCTTTAACCTCCTGTTCCGTACAGGTTGCAATTTGTCCTGAGGATGAATGGGAAGACGGTGAACCAATGAGAGACTAGCTCCTGGTGTTGGGACAGGCACAGGTCACTCTATTTTCCCATCAGGAAGAAGAATTAACCACAGGCTCACCCTGCCAACCGGAACCAGAACAGGGCTTGAAGCCATCCTGCGCTTTTGCGGCCAGCTCCCAAAAAAGCGAGTTCTAAAATGGAGCTTCAGGGCACAGCAATTCACAAACCTGCAGAGTTATAAATGATAACTCTCGTCCACAAATATATTGAGGGAAGGCAAAGAAGAGGATTTGAAATCAAGGCAGAATTGCAGGAAACAGATTTCAGGAGGTAGATTCGAATCGCCTTTAAAGTACATGAAAAGCGGCAAAACGTTGACAATGATGCCCTTGGCCAAAAGGGGCGTATGCGTTTTTTCCTGAATATATTCAGGAAAAAACGCATACGCCCCTTTTGGCCAACCAAGCAACCTGGAAAGGCAAATCAGCGCTACAAAGAAGTCTCGCTTCCCTTCGGTCAAAAGGGCCATGCTGAAAAAAGTTTCAAAACCAGAAATGCAGGACAGGCCATGGAGAAATGGGAGCCTTGCTACACTGATGGGCGGGATGTAAATTGCCAACAGCCAGTCTGGAGAAGGGTACGGTGTGTCCTGAAACAGCTAAAAAACACAGCTTAGAGAGCATAGGGCACTTCCACGCATGGGGGTATAAAGTGGGAAAATTAAAAATCAGCAAGACACAAGCACCCCAAAGTTTAGGGCTGCTCTGTTGACAAAGACCTCCACTTCATTCCACCTTAAATATCCCAGGAAAGCGAAAAATGGATAAAAAAGTTGTAGACCTTATGTACAATGGAATATCACTCAGCCATGAAATCAATATCATAAGGCTAGTAGCAGCATGATGAGTGGATTTAGGTACGACAATTCTAAGTGAAATAAGTCACACAGAAAAGGACACTTCTCATAAGGTGTCACTTATAGAGGGAATGTAAAAACCGTTACACTTGAACTGAATTACAAAACAGAACAGGGTCACACATGCAGAAAACACACTATGGCTGCTTAACGGGAAAGGTGAGGTGGGGTGATACATAAAACAAGAGTTTCAAATTAGCTCAGATACCGTTCCATAAACCCAATATGTAATAGACAAGACCTACTCCTTGCTCAGAGAACTGGACTCAACACGCCTGATTCACCGCACAAGAATATATCTGACTAGTAATAATCTTAAAACCTATGTATTGATATCTCTCTGTTAGTGTGTCAAGTGGGTGTAAAGCGGCATAAACACAGCCGTGAAAAGCAGCTAAACCCCATTATAAAAATAAATTACTTTTAAAAACCCATGAAACAAAAACAGTGAAAGAGAGAGAATTTCTTACACAATTCGTTCAGGGGCTGTGATGCAACCTGGATTGACCATATCTAGACCCACAGCTGGATGAGACATAAGGGTGGACACTCTTGGGGCTGAGAGGTTTGGTGAAGTTGGGTGAGCAAACCCAGACCCTTTAAAGTAATACTGCGTGCTACCCGTCCCATGGGTCCCAAATCTCCAGGTTCAAGGGCATCTTCCTACATCGAAAACCGGCATGAGAAACCCAGAAGATGGTACACCGTGTGATGGGGAAAGGTTTCTAAAACGCACCTCATTTCTCATCTCCTTGTGCTCGGGTTCGCCATTCCAGCCACTTTACTAGCAATCTCCCTACGTGGAGCATCAGCACCTTTAACCTCCTGTTCCGTACAGGTTGCAATTTGTCCTGAGGATGAATGGGAAGACGGGGAACCAATGAGAGACTAGCTCCTGGTGTTGGGACAGGCACAGGTCACTCTATTTTCCCATCAGGAAGAAGAATTAACCACAGGCTCACCCTGCCAACCGGAACCAGAACAGGGCCTGAAGCCATCCTGCGCTTTTGCGGCCAGCTCCCAAAACAGCGAGTTCTAAAATGGAGCTTCAGGGCACAGCAATTCACAAACCTGCAGAGTTATAAATGATAACTCTCATCCACAAATATATTGAGGGAAGGCAAAGAAGAGGATTTGAAATCAAGGCAGAATTGCAGGAAACAGATTTCAGGAGGTAGATTCGAATCGTCTTTAAAGCACATGAAAAGCGGCAAAACGTTGACAATGATGCCCTTGGCCAAAAAGGGCGTATGCGTTTTTTCCTGAATATATTCAGGAAAAAACGCATACGCCCTTTTTGGCCAACCAAGAACCTGGAAAGGCAAATCAGCGCTACAAAGAAGTCTCGCTTCCCTTCGGTCAAAAGGGCCATGCTGAAAAAAGTTTCAAAACCAGAAATGCAGGACAGGCCATGGAGAAATGGGAGCCTTGCTACACTGATGGGCGGGATGTAAATTGCCAACAGCCAGTCTGGAGAAGGGTACGGTGTGTCCTGAAACAGCTAAAAAACACAGCTTAGAGAGCATAGGGCACTTCCACGCATGGGGGTATAAAGTGGGAAAATTAAAAATCAGCAAGACACAAGCACCCCAAAGTTTAGGGCTGCTCTGTTGACAAGGACCTCCACTTCATTCCACCTTAAATATCCCAGGAAAGCGAAAAATGGATAAAAAAGTTGTAGACCTTATGTACAATGGAATATCACTCAGCCATGAAATCAATATCATAAGGCTAGTAGCAGCATGATGAGTGGATTTAGGTACGACGATTCTAAGTGAAATAAGTCACACAGAAAAGGACACTTCTCATAAGGTGTCACTTATAGAGGGAATGTAAAAACCGTTACACTTGAACTGAATTACAAAACAGAACAGAGTCACACATGCAGAAAACACACTATGGCTGCTTAACGGGAAAGGTGAGGTGGGGTGATACATAAAACAAGAGTTTCAAATTAGCTCAGATACCGTTCCATAAACCCAATATGTAATAGACAAGACCTACTCCTTGCTCAGAGAACTGGACTCAACACGCCTGATTCACCGCACAAGAATATATCTGACTAGTAATAATCTTAAAACGTATGTATTGATATCTCTCTGTTAGTGTGTCAAGTGGGTGTAAAGCGGCATAAACACAGCCGTGAAAAGCAGCTAAACCCCATTATAAAAATAAATTACTTTTAAAAACCCATGAAACAAAGACAGTGAAAGAGAGAGAAATTCTTACACAATTCGTTCAGGGGCTGTGATGCAACCTGGATTGACCATATCTAGACCCACAGCTGGATGAGACATAAGGGTGGACACTCTTGGGGCTGAGAGGTTTGGTGAAGTTGGGTGAGCAAACCCAGACCCTTTAAAGTAATACTGCGTGCTACCCGTCCCATGGGTCCCAAATCTCCAGGTTCAAGGGCATCTTCCTACATCGAAAACCGGCATGAGAAACCCAGAAGATGGTACACCGTGTGATGGGGAAAGGTTTCTAAAACGCACCTCATTTCTCATCTCCTTGTGCTCGGGTTCGCCATTCCAGCCACTTTACTAGCAATCTCCCTACGTGGAGCATCAGCACCTTTAACCTCCTGTTCCGTACAGGTTGCAATTTGTCCTGAGGATGAATGGGAAGACGGGGAACCAATGAGAGACTAGCTCCTGGTGTTGGGACAGGCACAGGTCACTCTATTTTCCCATCAGGAAGAAGAATTAACCACAGGCTCACCCTGCCAACCGGAACCAGAACAGGGCCTGAAGCCATCCTGCGCTTTTGCGGCCAGCTCCCAAAACAGCGAGTTCTAAAATGGAGCTTCAGGGCACAGCAATTCACAAACCTGCAGAGTTATAAATGATAACTCTCATCCACAAATATATTGAGGGAAGGCAAAGAAGAGGATTTGAAATCAAGGCAGAATTGCAGGAAACAGATTTCAGGAGGTAGATTCGAATCGTCTTTAAAGCACATGAAAAGCGGCAAAACGTTGACAATGATGCCCTTGGCCAAAAAGGGCGTATGCGTTTTTTCCTGAATATATTCAGGAAAAAACGCATACGCCCTTTTTGGCCAACCAAGAACCTGGAAAGGCAAATCAGCGCTACAAAGAAGTCTCGCTTCCCTTCGGTCAAAAGGGCCATGCTGAAAAAAGTTTCAAAACCAGAAATGCAGGACAGGCCATGGAGAAATGGGAGCCTTGCTACACTGATGGGCGGGATGTAAATTGCCAACAGCCAGTCTGGAGAAGGGTACGGTGTGTCCTGAAACAGCTAAAAAACACAGCTTAGAGAGCATAGGGCACTTCCACGCATGGGGGTATAAAGTGGGAAAATTAAAAATCAGCAAGACACAAGCACCCCAAAGTTTAGGGCTGCTCTGTTGACAAGGACCTCCACTTCATTCCACCTTAAATATCCCAGGAAAGCGAAAAATGGATAAAAAAGTTGTAGACCTTATGTACAATGGAATATCACTCAGCCATGAAATCAATATCATAAGGCTAGTAGCAGCATGATGAGTGGATTTAGGTACGACGATTCTAAGTGAAATAAGTCACACAGAAAAGGACACTTCTCATAAGGTGTCACTTATAGAGGGAATGTAAAAACCGTTACACTTGAACTGAATTACAAAACAGAACAGAGTCACACATGCAGAAAACACACTATGGCTGCTTAACGGGAAAGGTGAGGTGGGGTGATACATAAAACAAGAGTTTCAAATTAGCTCAGATACCGTTCCATAAACCCAATATGTAATAGACAAGACCTACTCCTTGCTCAGAGAACTGGACTCAACACGCCTGATTCACCGCACAAGAATATATCTGACTAGTAATAATCTTAAAACGTATGTATTGATATCTCTCTGTTAGTGTGTCAAGTGGGTGTAAAGCGGCATAAACACAGCCGTGAAAAGCAGCTAAACCCCATTATAAAAATAAATTACTTTTAAAAACCCATGAAACAAAGACAGTGAAAGAGAGAGAAATTCTTACACAATTCGTTCAGGGGCTGTGATGCAACCTGGATTGACCATATCTAGACCCACAGCTGGATGAGACATAAGGGTGGACACTCTTGGGGCTGAGAGGTTTGGTGAAGTTGGGTGAGCAAACCCAGACCCTTTAAAGTAATACTGCGTGCTACCCGTCCCATGGGTCCCAAATCTCCAGGTTCAAGGGCATCTTCCTACATCGAAAACCGGCATGAGAAACCCAGAAGATGGTACACCGTGTGATGGGGAAAGGTTTCTAAAACGCACCTCATTTCTCATCTCCTTGTGCTCGGGTTCGCCATTCCAGCCACTTTACTAGCAATCTCCCTACGTGGAGCATCAGCACCTTTAACCTCCTGTTCCGTACAGGTTGCAATTTGTCCTGAGGATGAATGGGAAGACGGGGAACCAATGAGAGACTAGCTCCTGGTGTTGGGACAGGCACAGGTCACTCTATTTTCCCATCAGGAAGAAGAATTAACCACAGGCTCACCCTGCCAACCGGAACCAGAACAGGGCCTGAAGCCATCCTGCGCTTTTGCGGCCAGCTCCCAAAACAGCGAGTTCTAAAATGGAGCTTCAGGGCACAGCAATTCACAAACCTGCAGAGTTATAAATGATAACTCTCATCCACAAATATATTGAGGGAAGGCAAAGAAGAGGATTTGAAATCAAGGCAGAATTGCAGGAAACAGATTTCAGGAGGTAGATTCGAATCGTCTTTAAAGCACATGAAAAGCGGCAAAACGTTGACAATGATGCCCTTGGCCAAAAAGGGCGTATGCGTTTTTTCCTGAATATATTCAGGAAAAAACGCATACGCCCTTTTTGGCCAACCAAGAACCTGGAAAGGCAAATCAGCGCTACAAAGAAGTCTCGCTTCCCTTCGGTCAAAAGGGCCATGCTGAAAAAAGTTTCAAAACCAGAAATGCAGGACAGGCCATGGAGAAATGGGAGCCTTGCTACACTGATGGGCGGGATGTAAATTGCCAACAGCCAGTCTGGAGAAGGGTACGGTGTGTCCTGAAACAGATAAAAAACACAGCTTAGAGAGCATAGGGCACTTCCACGCATGGGGGTATAAAGTGGGAAAATTAAAAATCAGCAAGACACAAGCACCCCAAAGTTTAGGGCTGCTCTGTTGACAAGGACCTCCACTTCATTCCACCTTAAATATCCCAGGAAAGCGAAAAATGGATAAAAAAGTTGTAGACCTTATGTACAATGGAATATCACTCAGCCATGAAATCAATATCATAAGGCTAGTAGCAGCATGATGAGTGGATTTAGGTACGACGATTCTAAGTGAAATAAGTCACACAGAAAAGGACACTTCTCATAAGGTGTCACTTATAGAGGGAATGTAAAAACCGTTACACTTGAACTGAATTACAAAACAGAACAGAGTCACACATGCAGAAAACACACTATGGCTGCTTAACGGGAAAGGTGAGGTGGGGTGATACATAAAACAAGAGTTTCAAATTAGCTCAGATACCGTTCCATAAACCCAATATGTAATAGACAAGACCTACTCCTTGCTCAGAGAACTGGACTCAACACGCCTGATTCACCGCACAAGAATATATCTGACTAGTAATAATCTTAAAACGTATGTATTGATATCTCTCTGTTAGTGTGTCAAGTGGGTGTAAAGCGGCATAAACACAGCCGTGAAAAGCAGCTAAACCCCATTATAAAAATAAATTACTTTTAAAAACCCATGAAACAAAGACAGTGAAAGAGAGAGAAATTCTTACACAATTCGTTCAGGGGCTGTGATGCAACCTGGATTGACCATATCTAGACCCACAGCTGGATGAGACATAAGGGTGGACACTCTTGGGGCTGAGAGGTTTGGTGAAGTTGGGTGAGCAAACCCAGACCCTTTAAAGTAATACTGCGTGCTACCCGTCCCATGGGTCCCAAATCTCCAGGTTCAAGGGCATCTTCCTACATCGAAAACCGGCATGAGAAACCCAGAAGATGGTACACCGTGTGATGGGGAAAGGTTTCTAAAACGCACCTCATTTCTCATCTCCTTGTGCTCGGGTTCGCCATTCCAGCCACTTTACTAGCAATCTCCCTACGTGGAGCATCAGCACCTTTAACCTCCTGTTCCGTACAGGTTGCAATTTGTCCTGAGGATGAATGGGAAGACGGGGAACCAATGAGAGACTAGCTCCTGGTGTTGGGACAGGCACAGGTCACTCTATTTTCCCATCAGGAAGAAGAATTAACCACAGGCTCACCCTGCCAACCGGAACCAGAACAGGGCCTGAAGCCATCCTGCGCTTTTGCGGCCAGCTCCCAAAACAGCGAGTTCTAAAATGGAGCTTCAGGGCACAGCAATTCACAAACCTGCAGAGTTATAAATGATAACTCTCATCCACAAATATATTGAGGGAAGGCAAAGAAGAGGATTTGAAATCAAGGCAGAATTGCAGGAAACAGATTTCAGGAGGTAGATTCGAATCGTCTTTAAAGCACATGAAAAGCGGCAAAACGTTGACAATGATGCCCTTGGCCAAAAAGGGCGTATGCGTTTTTTCCTGAATATATTCAGGAAAAAACGCATACGCCCTTTTTGGCCAACCAAGAACCTGGAAAGGCAAATCAGCGCTACAAAGAAGTCTCGCTTCCCTTCGGTCAAAAGGGCCATGCTGAAAAAAGTTTCAAAACCAGAAATGCAGGACAGGCCATGGAGAAATGGGAGCCTTGCTACACTGATGGGCGGGATGTAAATTGCCAACAGCCAGTCTGGAGAAGGGTACGGTGTGTCCTGAAACAGCTAAAAAACACAGCTTAGAGAGCATAGGGCTCTTCCACGCATGGGGGTATAAAGTGGGAAAATTAAAAATCAGCAAGACACAAGCACCCCAAAGTTTAGGGCTGCTCTGTTGACAAGGACCTCCACTTCATTCCACCTTAAATATCCCAGGAAAGCGAAAAATGGATAAAAAAGTTGTAGACCTTATGTACAATGGAATATCACTCAGCCATGAAATCAATATCATAAGGCTAGTAGCAGCATGATGAGTGGATTTAGGTACGACAATTCTAAGTGAAATAAGTCACACAGAAAAGGACACTTCTCATAAGGTGTCACTTATAGAGGGAATGTAAAAACCGTTACACTTGAACTGAATTACAAAACAGAACAGGGTCACACATGCAGAAAACACACTATGGCTGCTTAACGGGAAAGGTGAGGTGGGGTGATACATAAAACAAGAGTTTCAAATTAGCTCAGATACCGTTCCATAAACCCAATATGTAATAGACAAGACCTACTCCTTGCTCAGAGAACTGGACTCAACACGCCTGATTCACCGCACAAGAATATATCTGACTAGTAATAATCTTAAAACCTATGTATTGATATCTCTCTGTTAGTGTGTCAAGTGGGTGTAAAGCGGCATAAACACAGCCGTGAAAAGCAGCTAAACCCCATTATAAAAATAAATTACTTTTAAAAACCCATGAAACAAAAACAGTGAAAGAGAGAGAAATTCTTACACAATTCGTTCAGGGGCTGTGATGCAACCTGGATTGACCATATCTAGACCCACAGCTGGATGAGACATAAGGGTGGACACTCTTGGGGCTGAGAGGTTTGGTGAAGTTGGGTGAGCAAACCCAGACCCTTTAAAGTAATACTGCGTGCTACCCGTCCCATGGGTCCCAAATCTCCAGGTTCAAGGGCATCTTCCTACATCGAAAACCGGCATGAGAAACCCAGAAGATGGTACACCGTGTGATGGGGAAAGGTTTCTAAAACGCACCTCATTTCTCATCTCCTTGTGCTCGGGTTCACCATTCCAGCCACTTTACTAGCAATCTCCCTACGTGGAGCATCAGCACCTTTAACCTCCTGTTCCGTACAGGTTGCAATTTGTCCTGAGGATGAATGGGAAGACGGGGAACCAATGAGAGACTAGCTCCTGGTGTTGGGACAGGCACAGGTCACTCTATTTTCCCATCAGGAAGAAGAATTAACCACAGGCTCACCCTGCCAACCGGAACCAGAACAGGGCCTGAAGCCATCCTGCGCTTTTGCGGCCAGCTCCCAAAACAGCGAGTTCTAAAATGGAGCTTCAGGGCACAGCAATTCACAAACCTGCAGAGTTATAAATGATAACTCTCATCCACAAATATATTGAGGGAAGGCAAAGAAGAGGATTTGAAATCAAGGCAGAATTGCAGGAAACAGATTTCAGGAGGTAGATTCGAATCGTCTTTAAAGCACATGAAAAGCGGCAAAACGTTGACAATGATGCCCTTGGCCAAAAAGGGCGTATGCGTTTTTTCCTGAATATATTCAGGAAAAAACGCATACGCCCTTTTTGGCCAACCAAGAACCTGGAAAGGCAAATCAGCGCTACAAAGAAGTCTCGCTTCCCTTCGGTCAAAAGGGCCATGCTGAAAAAAGTTTCAAAACCAGAAATGCAGGACAGGCCATGGAGAAATGGGAGCCTTGCTACACTGATGGGCGGGATGTAAATTGCCAACAGCCAGTCTGGAGAAGGGTACGGTGTGTCCTGAAACAGCTAAAAAACACAGCTTAGAGAGCATAGGGCACTTCCACGCATGGGGGTATAAAGTGGGAAAATTAAAAATCAGCAAGACACAAGCACCCCAAAGTTTAGGGCTGCTCTGTTGACAAGGACCTCCACTTCATTCCACCTTAAATATCCCAGGAAAGCGAAAAATGGATAAAAAAGTTGTAGACCTTATGTACAATGGAATATCACTCAGCCATGAAATCAATATCATAAGGCTAGTAGCAGCATGATGAGTGGATTTAGGTACGACGATTCTAAGTGAAATAAGTCACACAGAAAAGGACACTTCTCATAAGGTGTCACTTATAGAGGGAATGTAAAAACCGTTACACTTGAACTGAATTACAAAACAGAACAGGGTCACACATGCAGAAAACACACTATGGCTGCTTAACGGGAAAGGTGAGGTGGGGTGATACATAAAACAAGAGTTTCAAATTAGCTCAGATACCGTTCCATAAACCCAATATGTAATAGACAAGACCTACTCCTTGCTCAGAGAACTGGACTCAACACGCCTGATTCACCGCACAAGAATATATCTGACTAGTAATAATCTTAAAACGTATGTATTGATATCTCTCTGTTAGTGTGTCAAGTGGGTGTATAGCGGCATAAACACAGCCGTGAAAAGCAGCTAAACCCCATTATAAAAATAAATTACTTTTAAAAACCCATGAAACAAAGACAGTGAAAGAGAGAGAAATTCTTACACAATTCGTTCAGGGGCTGTGATGCAACCTGGATTGACCATATCTAGACCCACAGCTGGATGAGACATAAGGGTGGACACTCTTGGGGCTGAGAGGTTTGGTGAAGTTGGGTGAGCAAACCCAGACCCTTTAAAGTAATACTGCGTGCTACCCGTCCCATGGGTCCCAAATCTCCAGGTTCAAGGGCATCTTCCTACATCGAAAACCGGCATGAGAAACCCAGAAGATGGTACACCGTGTGATGGGGAAAGGTTTCTAAAACGCACCTCATTTCTCATCTCCTTGTGCTCGGGTTCGCCATTCCAGCCACTTTACTAGCAATCTCCCTACGTGGAGCATCAGCACCTTTAACCTCCTGTTCCGTACAGGTTGCAATTTGTCCTGAGGATGAATGGGAAGACGGGGAACCAATGAGAGACTAGCTCCTGGTGTTGGGACAGGCACAGGTCACTCTATTTTCCCATCAGGAAGAAGAATTAACCACAGGCTCACCCTGCCAACCGGAACCAGAACAGGGCCTGAAGCCATCCTGCGCTTTTGCGGCCAGCTCCCAAAACAGCGAGTTCTAAAATGGAGCTTCAGGGCACAGCAATTCACAAACCTGCAGAGTTATAAATGATAACTCTCATCCACAAATATATTGAGGGAAGGCAAAGAAGAGGATTTGAAATCAAGGCAGAATTGCAGGAAACAGATTTCAGGAGGTAGATTCGAATCGTCTTTAAAGCACATGAAAAGCGGCAAAACGTTGACAATGATGCCCTTGGCCAAAAAGGGCGTATGCGTTTTTTCCTGAATATATTCAGGAAAAAACGCATACGCCCTTTTTGGCCAACCAAGAACCTGGAAAGGCAAATCAGCGCTACAAAGAAGTCTCGCTTCCCTTCGGTCAAAAGGGCCATGCTGAAAAAAGTTTCAAAACCAGAAATGCAGGACAGGCCATGGAGAAATGGGAGCCTTGCTACACTGATGGGCGGGATGTAAATTGCCAACAGCCAGTCTGGAGAAGGGTACGGTGTGTCCTGAAACAGCTAAAAAACACAGCTTAGAGAGCATAGGGCACTTCCACGCATGGGGGTATAAAGTGGGAAAATTAAAAATCAGCAAGACACAAGCACCCCAAAGTTTAGGGCTGCTCTGTTGACAAGGACCTCCACTTCATTCCACCTTAAATATCCCAGGAAAGCGAAAAATGGATAAAAAAGTTGTAGACCTTATGTACAATGGAATATCACTCAGCCATGAAATCAATATCATAAGGCTAGTAGCAGCATGATGAGTGGATTTAGGTACGACGATTCTAAGTGAAATAAGTCACACAGAAAAGGACACTTCTCATAAGGTGTCACTTATAGAGGGAATGTAAAAACCGTTACACTTGAACTGAATTACAAAACAGAACAGGGTCACACATGCAGAAAACACACTATGGCTGCTTAACGGGAAAGGTGAGGTGGGGTGATACATAAAACAAGAGTTTCAAATTAGCTCAGATACCGTTCCATAAACCCAATATGTAATAGACAAGACCTACTCCTTGCTCAGAGAACTGGACTCAACACGCCTGATTCACCGCACAAGAATATATCTGACTAGTAATAATCTTAAAACGTATGTATTGATATCTCTCTGTTAGTGTGTCAAGTGGGTGTATAGCGGCATAAACACAGCCGTGAAAAGCAGCTAAACCCCATTATAAAAATAAATTACTTTTAAAAACCCATGAAACAAAGACAGTGAAAGAGAGAGAAATTCTTACACAATTCGTTCAGGGGCTGTGATGCAACCTGGATTGACCATATCTAGACCCACAGCTGGATGAGACATAAGGGTGGACACTCTTGGGGCTGAGAGGTTTGGTGAAGTTGGGTGAGCAAACCCAGACCCTTTAAAGTAATACTGCGTGCTACCCGTCCCATGGGTCCCAAATCTCCAGGTTCAAGGGCATCTTCCTACATCGAAAACCGGCATGAGAAACCCAGAAGATGGTACACCGTGTGATGGGGAAAGGTTTCTAAAACGCACCTCATTTCTCATCTCCTTGTGCTCGGGTTCGCCATTCCAGCCACTTTACTAGCAATCTCCCTACGTGGAGCATCAGCACCTTTAACCTCCTGTTCCGTACAGGTTGCAATTTGTCCTGAGGATGAACGGGAAGACGGGGAACCAATGAGAGACTAGCTCTTGGTGTTGGGACAGGCACAGGTCACTCTAATTTCCCATCAGGAAGAAGAATTAACCACAGGCTCAGCCTGCCCCCAGGAACCAGAACAGGGCCTGAAGCCATCCTGCGCTTTTGCGGCCAGCTCCCAAAAAAGCGAGTTGTAAAATGGAGCTTCAGGGCACTGCAATTCACAAACCTGCAGAGTTATAAATGATAACTCTCGTCCACAAATATATTGAGGGAAGGCAAAGAAGAGGATTTGAAGTCAAGGCAGAATTGCAGGAAACAGATTTCAGGAGGTAGATTCGAATCGCCTTTAAAGCACATGAAAAGCGGCAAAACGTTGACAATGATGCCCTTGGCCAAAAAGGGCGTATGCGTTTTTTCCTGAATATATTCAGGAAAAAACGCATACGCCCTTTTTGGCCAACCAAGCAACCTGGAAAGGCAAATCAGCGCTACAAAGAAGTCGCGCTTCCCATCGGTCAAAAGGGCCATGCTGAAAAAAGTGTCAAAACCAGAAATGCAGGACAGGCCATGGAGAAATGGGAGCCTTGCTACACTGATGGGCGGGATGTAAATTGCCAACAGCCACTCTGGAGAAGGGCACGGTGTGTCCTGAAACAGCTAAAAAACACAGCTTAGAGAGCATAGGGCACTTCCACGCATGGGGGTATAAAGTGGGAAAATTAAAAATCAGCAAGACACAAGCACCCCATAGTTTAGGGCTGCTCTTTTGACAAGGACCACCACTTCAATCCACCTTAAATATCCCAGGAAAGCGAAAAATGGATAAAAAAGTTGTAGTCCTTATGTACAATGGAATATCACTCAGCCATGAAATCAATATCATAAGGCTAGTAGCAGCATGATGAGTGGATTTAGGTACGACGATTCTAAGTGAAATAAGTCACACAGAAAAGGACACTTCTCATAAGGTGTCACTTATAGAGGGAATGTAAAAACCGTTACACTTGAACTGAATTACAAAACAGAACAGAGTCACACATGCGGAAAACACACTACGGCTGCTTAACTGGAAAGATGAGGTGGGGTGATACATAAAACAAGAGTTTCAAATTAGCTCAGATACCGTTCCATAAACCCAATATGTAATAGACAAAACCTACTCCTTGCTCAGAGAACTGGACTCAACACGCCTGATTCACCGCACAACAATATATCTGACTAGTAATAATCTTAAAACCTATGAATTGATATCTCTCTGTTAGTGTGTCAAGTGGGTGTAAAGCGGCATAAACACAGCCGTGAAAAGCAGCTAAACCCCATTATAAAAAGAAATTTCTTTTAAAAACCCATGAAACAAAGACAGGGAAAGAGAGAGAAATTCTTACACAATTCGTTCAGGGGCTGTGATGCAACCTGGATTGACCATATCTAGACCCACAGCTGGATGAGACATAAGGGTGGACACTCTTGGGGCTGAGAGGTTTGGTGAAGTTGGGTGAGCAAACGCAGACCCTTTAAAGTAATACTGCGTGCTACCCATCGCATGGGTCCCAAATCTCCAGGTTCAAGGGCATCTTCCTACATCGAAAACATGCATGAGAAACCCAGAAGATGGTACACCGTGTGATGGGGAAAGGTTTCTAAAACGCACCTCATTTCTCATCTCCATGTGCTCGGGTTCGCCATTCCAGCCACTTTACTAGCAATCTCCCTACGTGGAGCATCAGCACCTTTAACCTCCTGTTCCGTACAGGTTGCAGTTTGTCCTGAGGATGAATGGGAAGACGGGGAACCAATGAGAGACTAGCTCTTGGTGTTGGGACAGGCACAGGTCACTCTATTTTCCCATCAGGAAGAAGAATTAACCACAGGCTCACCCTGCCCACCGGAACCAGAACAGGGCCTGAAGCCATCCTGCGCTTTTGCGGCCAGCTCCCAAAAAAGCGAGTTGTAAAATGGAGCTTCAGGGCACAGCAATTCACAAACCTGCAGAGTTATAAATGATAACTCTCGTCCACAAATATATTGAGGGAAGGCAAAGAAGAGGATTTGAAATCAAGGCAGAATTGCAGGAAACAGATTTCAGGAGGTTCATTCGAATCGCCTTTAAAGCACATGAAAAGCAGCAAAACGTTGACAATGATGCCCTTGGCCAAAAAGGGCGTATGCGTTTTTTCCTGAATATATTCAGGAAAAAACGCATACGCCCTTTTTGGCCAACCAAGCAACCTGGAAAGGCAAATCAGCGCTACTAAGAAGTCTCGCTTCCCATTGGTCAAAAGGGCCATTCTGAAAAAAGTGTCAAAACCAGAAATGCAGGACAGGCCATGGAGAAATGGGAGCCTTGCTACACTGATGGGCGGGATGTAAATTGCCAACAGCCACTCTGGAGAAGGGTACGGTGTGTCCTGAACCATCTAAAAAACACAGCCTAGAGAGGATAGGGCACTTCCACGCATGGGGGTATAAAGTGGGAAAATTGAAAATCAGCAAGACACAAGCACCCCAACGTTTAGGGCTGCTCTGTTGACAAGGACTTCCACTTCATTCCACCTTAAATATCCCAGGAAAGAGAAAAATGGATAAAAAAGTTGTGGTCCTTATATACGATGGAATATCACTCAGCCATGAAATCAATGTCATAAGGCTAGTAGGAGCATGATGAGTGGATTTAGGTACGACGATTCTAAGTGAAATAAGTCACACAGAAAAGGACACTTCTCATAAGGTGTCACTTATAGAGGGAATGTAAAAACTGTTACACTTGAACTGAATTACAAAACAGAACAGAGTCACACATGCAGAAAACACACTATGGCTGCTTAACGGGAAAGGGGAGGTGGTGAGATACATAAAACAAGAGTTTCAAATTAGATCAAATACCGTTCCATAAACCCAATATGTAACAGACAAGACCTACTCCTTGCTCAGAGAACTGATCTCAACACGCCCGATTCACCGCACAAGAATATATCTGATGAGTAATAATCTTAAAACCTATGTATTGATATCTCTCTGTTAGTGTGTCAAGTAGGTGTAAAGCGGCATAAACACAGCCGTGAAAAGCAGCTAAACCCCATTATAAAAAGAAATTACTTTTAAAAACCCATGAAACAAAGACAGGGAAAGAGAGAGAAATTCTTACACAATTCGTTCAGGGGCTTTGATGCAACCTGGATTGACCATATCTAGACCCACAGCTGGATGAGACATAAGGGTGGACACTCTTGGGGCTGAGAGGTTTGGTGAGGTTGGGTGAGCAAACACAGACCCTTTAAAGTAATACTGCGTGCTACCCATCGCATGGGTCCCAAATCTCCAGGTTCAAGTGCATCTTCCTACATCGAAAACATGCATGAGAAACCCAGAAGATGGTACACCGTGTGATGGGGAAAGGTTTCTAAAACGCACCTCATTTCTCATCTCCTTGTGCTCGGGTTTGCCATTCCAGCCACTTTACTAGCAATCTCCCTACTTGGAGCATCAGCACCTTTAACCTCCTGTTCCTTACAGGTTGCAATTTGTCCTGAGGATGAACGGGAAAACGGGGAACCAATGAGAGACTAGCTCTTGGTGTTGGGACAGGCACAGGTCACTCTATTTTCCCATCAGGAAGAAGAATTAACCACAGGCTCAGCCTGCCCCCCGGAACCAGAACAGGGCCTGAAGCCATCCTGCGCTTTTGCGGCCACCTCCCAAAAAAGCGAGTTGTAAAATGGAGCTTCAGGGCAATGCAATTCACAAACCTGCGGAGTTATAAATGATAACTCTCGTCCACAAATATATTGAGTGAAGGCAAAGAAGAGGATTTGAAGTAAAGGCAGAATTGCAGGAAACAGATTTTAGGAGGTAGATTCGAATCGCCTTTAAAGCACATGAAAAGCGGCAAAACGTTGACAATGATGCCCTTGGCCAAAAAGGGCGTATGCGTTTTTTCCTGAATATATTCAGGAAAAAACGCATACGCCCTTTTTGGCCAACCAAGCAACCTGGAAAGGCAAATCAGCGCTACAAAGAAGTCTCGCTTCCCATCGGTCAAAAGGGCCATGCTGAAAAAAGTTTCAAAACCAGAAATGCAGGACAGGCCATAGAGAAATGGGAGCCTTGCTACACTGATGGGCGGGATGTAAATTGCCAACAGCCACTCTGGAGAAGGGTACGGTGTGTCCTGAAACAGCTAAAAACACAGCTTAGAGAGCATAGGGCACTTCCACGCATGGGGGTATAAAGTGGGAAAATTAAAAATCAGCAAGACACAAGCACCCCATAGTTTAGGGCTGCTCTTTTGACAAGGACCTCCACTTCATTCCACCTTAAATATCCCAGGAAAGCGAAAAATGGATAAAAAAGTTGTAGTCCTTATTTACAATGGAATATCACTCAGCCATGAAATCAATATCATAAGGCTAGTAGCAGCATGATGAGTGGATTTAGGTACGACGATTCTAAGTGAAATAAGTCACACAGAAAAGGACACTTCTCATAAGGTGTCACTTATAGAGGGAATGTAAAAACCGTTACACTTGAACTGAATTACAAAACAGAACAGAGTCACACATGTAGAAAACACACTATGGCTGCTTAACTGGAAAGGTGAGGTGGGGTGATACATAAAACAAGAGTTTCAAATTAGCTCAGATACCGTTCCATAAACCCAATATGTTATAGACAAAACCTACTCCTTGCTCAGAGAACTGGACTCAACACGCCTGATTCACCGCACAAGAATATATCTGACTAGTAATAATCTTAAAACCTATGAATTGATATCTCTCTGTTAGTGTGTCAAGTGGGTGTAAAGCGGCATAAACACAGCCGTGAAAAGCACCTAAAGCCCATTATAAAAATAAATTACTTTTAAAAACCCATGAAACAAAGACAGTGAAAGAGAGAGAAATTCTTACACAATTCGTTCAGGGGCTGTGATGCAACCTGGATTGACCATATCTAGACCCACAGCTGGATGAGACATAAGGGTGGACTCTCTTGGGGCTGAGAGGTTTGGTGAAGGTGGGTGAGCAAACGCAGACCCTTTAACGTAATACTGCCTGCTACCCATCGCATGGGTCCCAAATCTCCAGGTTCAAGGGCATCTTCCTACATCGAAAACAGGCATGAGAAACACAGAAGATGGTACACCGTGTGATGGGGAAAGGTTTCTAAAACGCACCTCATTTCTCATCTCCTTGTGCTCGGGTTCGCCATTCCAGCCACTTTACTTGCAATCTCCCTAAGTGGAGCATCAGCACCTTTAACCTCCTGTTCCGTACAGGTTGCAATTTGTCCTGAGGATGAATGGGAAGACGTGGAACCAATGAGAGACTAGCTCTTGGTGTTGGGACAGGCACAGGTCACTCTATTTTCCCATCAGGAAGAAGAATTAACCACAGGCTCACCCTGCGCACTGGAACCAGAACAGGGCCTGAAACCATCCTGCGCTTTTGCGGCCAGCTCCCAAAAAAGCGAGTTGTAAAATGGAGCTTCAGGGCACAGCAATTCACAAACCTGCAGAGTTATAAATGATAACTCTCGTCCACAAATATATTGACTTAATGCAAAGAAGAGGATTTGAAATCAAGGCAGAATTGCAGGAAACAGATTTCAGGAGGTAGATTCGAATCGCCTTTAAAGCACATGAAAAGCGGCAAAACGTTGACAATGATGCCCTTGGCCAAAAAGGGCGTATGCGTTTTTTCCTGAATATATTCAGGAAAAAACGCATACGCCCTTTTTGGCCAACCAAGCAACCTGGAAAGGCAAATCAGCGCTACAAAGAAGTCTCGCTTCCCATCGGTCAAAAGGGCCATGCTGAAAAAAGTGTCAAAACCAGAAATGCAGGACAGGCCATGGAGAAATGGGAGCCTTGCTACACTGATGGGCGGGATGTAAATTGCCAACAGCCACTCTGGAGAAGTGTACGGTGTGTCCTGAAACATCTAAAAAACACAGCTTAGAGAGCATAGGGCACTTCCACGCATGGGGGTATAAAGTGGGAAAATTAAAAATCAGCAAGACACAAGCACCCCAAAGTTTAGGGCTGCTCTGTTGACAAGGACCTCCACTTCATTCCACCTTAAATATCCCAGGAAAGCGAAAAATGGATAAAAAATTTGAGGTCCTTATGTACAATGGCATACCACTCAGCCATGAAATCAATGTCATAAGGCTAGTAGCAGCATGATGAGTGGATTTAGGTACGACGATTCTAAGTGAAATAAGTCACACAGAAAAGGACACTTCTCATAAGGTGTCACTTATAGAGCGAATGTAAAAACGGTTACACTTGAACTGAATTACAAAACAGAACAGAGTCACACATGCAGAAAACACACTATGGCTGCTTAACGGGAAAGCGAGGTGGGGTGATACATAAAGCAAGAGTTTCAAATTAGCTCAGATACCGTTCCATAAACCCAATATGTAATAGACAAGACCTACTCCTTGCTCAGAGAACTGGACTCAACACGCCTGATTCACCGCACAAGAATATATCTGACTAGTAATAATCTTAAAACCTATGTATTGATATCTCTCTGTTAGTGTGTCAAGTGGGTGTAAAGCGGCATAAACACAGCCGTGAAAAGCAGCTAAACCCCATTATAAAAATAAATTACTTTTAAAAACCCATGAAACAAAGACAGGGAAAGAGAGAGAAATTCTTACACAATTCGTTCAGGGGCTGTGATGCAACCTGGATTGACCATATCTAGACCCACAGCTGGATGAGACATAAGGGTGGACACTCTTGGGGCTGAGAGGTTTGGTGAGGTTGGGTGAGCAAACGCAGACCCTTTAAAGTAATACTGCGTGCTACCCATCGCATGGGTCCCAAATCTCCAGGTTCAAGGGCATCTTCCTACATCGAAAACATGCATGAGAAACCAAGAAGATGGTACACCATGTGTTGGGGAAAGGTTTCTAAAATGCACCTCATTTCTCATCTCCTTGTGCTCGGTTTCGCCATTCCAGCCACTTTAGTAGCAATCTCCCTACTTGGAGCATCAGCATCTTTAACCTCCTGTTCCGTACAGGTTGCAATTTGTCCTGAGGATGAACGGGAAGACGGGGAACCAATGAGAGACTAGCTCTTGGTGTTGGGACAGGCACAGGTCACTCTATTTTCCCATCAGGAAGAAGAATTAACCACAGGCTCAGCCTGCCCCCCGGAACCAGAACAGGGCCTGAAGCCATCCTGCGCTTTTGCGGCCACCTCCCAAAAAAGCGAGTTGTAAAATGGAGCTTCAGGGCACTGCAATTCACAATCCTACAGAGTTATAAATGATAACTCTCGTCCACAAATATATTGAGGGAAGGCAAAGACGAGGAATTGAAATCAAGGCAGAATTGCAGGAAACAGATTTCAGGAGGTAGATTCGAATCGCTTTTAAAGCACATGAAAAGCGCCAAAACGTTGACAATGATGCCCTTGGCCAAAAAGGGCGTATGCGTTTTTTCCTGAATATATTCAGGAAAAAACGCATACGCCGTTTTTGGCCAACCAAGCAACCTGGAAAGGCCAATCAGCGCTATAAAGAAGTCTCGCTTCCCATCAGTCAAAAGGGCCATGCTGAAAAAAGTGTCAAAACCAGAAATGCAGGACAGGCCATGGAGAAATGGGAGCCTTGCTACACTGATGGGCGGGATGTAAATTGCCAACAGCCACTCTGGAGAAGTGTACGGTGTGTCCTGAAACATCTAAAAAACACAGCTTAGAGAGCATAGGGCACTTCCACGCATGGGGGTATAAAGTGGGAAAATTAAAAATCAGCAAGACACAAGCACCCCAAAGTTTAGGGCTGCTCTGTTGACAAGGACCTCTACTTCATTCCACCTTAAATATCCCAGGAAAGCGAAAAATGGATAAAAAATTTGAGGTCCTTATGTACAATGGCATACCACTCAGCCATGAAATCAATGTCATAAGGCTAGTAGCAGCATGATGAGTGGATTTAGGTACGACGATTCTAAGTGAAATAAGTCACACAGAAAAGGACACTTCTCATAAGGTGTCACTTATAGAGGGAATGTAAAAACCGTTACACTTGAACTGAGTTAGAAAACAGAACAGAGTCACACATGCAGAAAACACACTATGGCTGCTTAACGGGAAAGCGAGGTGGGGTGATACATAAAGCAAGAGTTTCAAATTAGCTCAGATACCGTTCCATAAACCCAATATGTAATAGACAAGACCTACTCCTTGCTCAGAGAACTGGACTCAACACGCCCGATTCACCGCACAAGAATATATCTGACTAGTAATAATCTTAAAACCTATGTATTGATATCTCTCTGTTAGTGTGTCAAGTGGGTGTAAAGCGGCATAAACACAGCCGTGAAAAGCAGCTAAACCCCATTATAAAAATAAATTTCTTTTAAAAACCCATGAAACAAAGACAGTGAAAGAGAGAGAAATTCTTACACAATTCGTTCAGGGGCTGTGATGCAACCTGGATTGACCATATCTAGACCCACAGCTGGATGAGACATAAGGGTGGACACTCTTGGGGCTGAGAGGTTTGGTGAGGTTGGGTGAGCAAACGCAGACCCTTTAAAGTAATACTGCGTGCTACCCATCGCATGGGTCCCAAATCTCCAGGTTCAAGGGCATCTTCCTACATCGAAAACATGCATGAGAAACCAAGAAGATGGTACACCGTGTGTTGGGGAAAGGTTTCTAAAATGCACCTCATTTCTCATCTCCTTGTGGTCGGGTTCGCCATTCCAGCCACTTTAGTAGCAATCTCCCTACTTGGAGCATCAGCATCTTTAACCTCCTGTTCCGTACAGGTTGCAATTTGTCCTGAGGATGAACGGGAAGACGGGGAAGCAATGAGAGACTAGCTCTTGGTGTTGGGACAGGCACAGGTCACTCTATTTTCCCATCAGGAAGAAGAATTAACCACAGGCTCAGCCTGCCCCCCGGAACCAGAACAGGGCCTGAAGCCATCCTGCGCTTTTGCGGCCACCTCCCAAAAAAGCGAGTTGTAAAATGGAGCTTCAGGGCACTGCAATTCACAATCCTACAGAGTTATAAATGATAACTCTCGTCCACAAATATATTGAGGGAAGGCAAAGACGAGGAATTGAAATCAAGGCAGAATTGCAGGAAACAGATTTCAGGAGGTAGATTCGAATCGCCTTTAAAGCGCATGAAAAGCGCCAAAACGTTGACAATGATGCCCTTGGCCAAAAAGGGCGTATGCGTTTTTTCCTGAATATATTCAGGAAAAAACGCATACGCCCTTTTTGGCCAACCAAGCAACCTGGAAAGGCCAATCAGCGCTACAAAGAAGTCTCGCTTCCCATCAGTCAAAAGGGCCATGCTGAAAAAAGTGTCAAAACCAGAAATGCAGGACAGGCCATGGAGAAATGGGAGCCTTGCTACACTGATGGGCGGGATGTAAATTGCCAACAGCCACTCTGGAGAAGTGTACGGTGTGTCCTGAAACATCTAAAAAACACAGCTTAGAGAGCATAGGGCACTTCCACGCATGGGGGTATAAAGTGGGAAAATTAAAAATCAGCAAGACACAAGCACCCCAAAGTTTAGGGCTGCTCTGTTGACAAGGACCTCCACTTCATTCCACCTTAAATATCCCAGGAAAGCGAAAAATGGATAAAAAATTTGAGGTCCTTATGTACAATGGCATACCACTCAGCCATGAAATCAATGTCATAAGGCTAGTAGCAGCATGATGAGTGGATTTAGGTACGACGATTCTAAGTGAAATAAGTCACACAGAAAAGGACACTTCTCATAAGGTGTCACTTATAGAGGGAATGTAAAAACCGTTACACTTGAACTGAGTTACAAAACAGAACAGAGTCACACATGCAGAAAACACACTATGGCTGCTTAACGGGAAAGCGAGGTGGGGTGATACATAAAGCAAGAGTTTCACATTAGCTCAGATACCGTTCCATAAACCCAATATGTAATAGACAAGACCTACTCCTTGCTCAGAGAACTGGACTCAACACGCCCGATTCACCGCACAAGAATATATCTGACTAGTAATAATCTTAAAACCTATGTATTGATATCTCTCTGTTAGTGTGTCAAGTGGGTGTAAAGCGGCATAAACACAGCCGTGAAAAGCAGCTAAACCCCATTATAAAAATAAATTTCTTTTAAAAACCCATGAAACAAGGACAGTGAAAGAGAGAGAAATTCTTACACAATTCGTTCAGGGGCTGTGATGCAACCTGGATTGACCATATCTAGACCCACAGCTGGATGAGACATAAGGGTGGACACTCTTGGGGCTGAGAGGTTTGGTGAGGTTGGGTGAGCAAACGCAGACCCTTTAAAGTAATACTGCGTGCTACCCATCGCATGGGTCCCAAATCTACAGGTTCAAGGGCATCTTCCTACATCGAAAACATGCATGAGAAACCAAGAAGATGGTACACCGTCTGTTGGGGAAAGGTTTCTAAAATGCACCTCATTTCTCATCTCCTTGTCCTTGGGTTCGCCATTCCAGCCACTTTAGTAGCAATCTCCCTACTTGGAGCATCAGCATCTTTAACCTCCTGTTCCGTACAGGTTGCAATTTGTCCTGAGGATGAACGGGAAGACGGGGAACCAATGAGAGACTAGCTCTTGGTGTTGGGACAGGCACAGGTCACTCTATTTTCCCATCAGGAAGAAGAATTAACCACAGGCTCAGCCTGCCCCCCGGAACCAGAACAGGGCCTGAAGCCATCCTGCGCTTTTGCGGCCACCTCCCAAAAAAGCGAGTTGTAAAATGGAGCTTCAGGGCACTGCAATTCACAATCCTACAGAGTTATAAATGATAACTCTCGTCCACAAATATATTGAGGGAAGGCAAAGACGAGGAATTGAAATCAAGGCAGAATTGCAGGAAACAGATTTCAGGAGGTAGATTCGAATCGCCTTTAAAGCACATGAAAAGCGCCAAAACGTTGACAATGATGCCCTTGGCCAAAAAGGGCGTATGCGTTTTTTCCTGAATACATTCAGGAAAAAACGCATACGCCCTTTTTGGCCAACCAAGCAACCTGGAAAGGCAAATCAGCGCTACAAAGAAGTCTCGCTTCCCATCGGTCAAAAGGGCCATGCTGAAAAAAGTTTCAAAACCAGAAATGCAGGACAGGCCATGGAGAAATGGGAGCCTTGCTACACTGATGGGCGGGATGTAAATTGCCAACAGCCAGTCTGGAGAAGGGTACGGTGTGTCCTGGAACAGCTAAAAAACACAGCTTAGAGAGCATAGGGCACTTCCACGCATGGGGGTATAAAGTGGGAAAATTAAAAATCAGCAAGACACAAGCACCCCAAAGTTTAGGGCTGCTCTGTTGACAAGGACTTCCACTTCATTCCACCTTAAATGTCCCAGGAAAGCGAAAAATGGATAAAAAATTTGAAGTCCTTATGTACAATGGCATACCACTCAGCCATGAAATCAATGTCATAAGGCTAGTAGCAGCATGATGAGTGGATTTAGGTACGACGATTCTAAGTGAAATAAGTCACACAGAAAAGGACACTTCTCATAAGGTGTCACTTATAGAGGGAATGTAAAAACCGTTACACTTGAACTGAGTTACAAAACAGAACAGAGTCACACATGCAGAAAACACACTATGGCTGCTTAACGGGAAAGCGAGGTGGGGTGATACATAAAGCAAGAGTTTCAAATTAGCTCAGATACCGTTCCATAAACCCAATATGTAATAGACAAGACCTACTCCTTGCTCAGAGAACTGGACTCAACACGCCCGATTCACCGCACAAGAATATATCTGACTAGTAATAATCTTAAAACCTATGTATTGATATCTCTCTGTTAGTGTGTCAAGTGGGTGTAAAGCGGCATAAACACAGCCGTGAAAAGCAGCTAAATCCCATTATAAAAATAAATTTCTTTTAAAAACCCATGAAACAAAGACAGTGAAAGAGAGAGAAATTCTTACACAATTCGTTCAGGGGCTGTGATGCAACCTGGATTGACCATATCTAGACCCACAGCTGGATGAGACATAAGGGTGGACACTCTTGGGGCTGAGAGGTTTGGTGAGGTTGGGTGAGCAAACGCAGACCCTTTAAAGTAATACTGCGTGCTACCCATCGCATAGGTCCCAAATCTCCAGGTTCAAGGGCATCTTTCTACATCGAAAACATGCATGAGAAACCAAGAAGATGGTACACCGTGTGTTGGGGAAAGGTTTCTAAAATGCACCTCATTTCTCATCTCCTTGTGCTCGGGTTCGCCATTCCAGCCACTTTAGTAGCAATCTCCCTACTTGGAGCATCAGCATCTTTAACCTCCTGTTCCGTACAGGTTGCAATTTGTCCTGAGGATGAACGGGAAGACGGGGAACCAATGAGAGACTAGCTCTTGGTGTTGGGACAGGCACAGGTCACTCTATTTATCCATCAGGAAGAAGAATTAACCACAGGCTCAGCCTGCCCCCCGGAACCAGAACAGGGCCTGAAGCCATCCTGCGCTTTTGCGGCCACCTCCCAAAAAAGCGAGTTGTAAAATGGAGCTTCAGGGCACTGCAATTCACAATCCTACAGAGTTATAAATGATAACTCTCGTCCACAAATATATTGAGGGAAGGCAAAGACGAGGAATTGAAATCAAGGCAGAATTGCAGGAAACAGATTTCAGGAGGTAGATTCGAATCGCTTTTAAAGCACATGAAAAGCGCCAAAACGTTGACAATGATGCCCTTGGCCAAAAAGGGCGTATCCGTTTTTTCCTGAATATATTCAGGAAAAAACGCATACGCCCTTTTTGGCCAACCAAGCAACCTGGAAAGGCCAATCAGCGCTACAAAGAAGTCTCGCTTCCCATCAGTCAAAAGGGCCATGCTGAAAAAAGTGTCAAAACCAGAAATGCAGGACAGGCCATGGAGAAATGGGAGCCTTGCTACACTGATGGGCGGGATGTAAATTGCCAACAGCCACTCTGGAGAAGTGTACGGTGTGTCCTGAAACATCTAAAAAACACAGCTTAGAGAGCATAGGGCACTTCCACGCATGGGGGTATAAAGTGGGAAAATTAAAAATCAGCAAGACACAAGCACCCCAAAGTTTAGGGCTGCTCTGTTGACAAGGACCTCCACTTCATTCCACCTTAAATATCCCAGGAAAGCGAAAAATGGATAAAAAATTTGAGGTCCTTATGTACAATGGCATACCACTCAGCCATGAAATCAATGTCATAAGGCTAGTAGCAGCATGATGAGTGGATTTAGGTACGACGATTCTAAGTGAAATAAGTCACACAGAAAAGGACACTTCTCATAAGGTGTCACTTATAGAGGGAATGTAAAAACCGTTACACTTGAACTGAGTTACAAAACAGAACAGAGTCACACATGCAGAAAACACACTATGGCTGCTTAACGGGAAAGCGAGGTGGGGTGATACATAAAGCAAGAGTTTCACATTAGCTCAGATACCGTTCCATAAACCCAATATGTAATAGACAAGACCTACTCCTTGCTCAGAGAACTGGACTCAACACGCCCGATTCACCGCACAAGAATATATCTGACTAGTAATAATCTTAAAACCTATGTATTGATATCTCTCTGTTAGTGTGTCAAGTGGGTGTAAAGCGGCATAAACACAGCCGTGAAAAGCAGCTAAACCCCATTATAAAAATAAATTTCTTTTAAAAACCCATGAAACAAAGACAGTGAAAGAGAGAGAAATTCTTACACAATTCGTTCAGGGGCTGTGATGCAACCTGGATTGACCATATCTAGACCCACAGCTGGATGAGACATAAGGGTGGACACTCTTGGGGCTGAGAGGTTTGGTGAGGTTGGGTGAGCAAACGCAGACCCTTTAAAGTAATACTGCGTTCTACCCATCGCATGGGTCCCAAATCTCCAGGTTCAAGGGCATCTTCCTACATCGAAAACATGCATGAGAAACCAAGAAGATGGTACACCGTGTGTTGGGGAAAGGTTTCTAAAATGCACCTCATTTCTCATCTCCTTGTGCTCGGGTTCGCCATTCCAGCCACTTTAGTAGCAATCTCCCTACTTGGAGCATCAGCATCTTTAACCTCCTGTTCCGTACAGGTTGCAATTTGTCCTGAGGATGAACGGGAAGACGGGGAACAAATGAGAGACTATCTCTTGGTGTTGGGACAGGCACAGGTCACTCTATTTTCCCATCAGGAAGAAGAATTAACCACAGGCTCAGCCTGCCCCCCGGAACCAGAACAGGGCCTGAAGCCATCCTGCGCTTTTGCGGCCACCTCCCAAAAAAGCGAGTTGTAAAATGGAGCTTCAGGGCACTGCAATTCACAATCCTACAGAGTTATAAATGATAACTCTCGTCCAAAAATATATTGAGGGAAGGCAAAGACGAGGAATTGAAATCAAGGCAGAATTGCAGGAAACAGATTTCAGGAGGTAGATTCGAATCGCCTTTAAAGCGCATGAAAAGCGCCAAAACGTTGACAATGATGCCCTTGGCCAAAAAGGGCGTATGCGTTTTTTCCTGAATATATTCAGGAAAAAACGCATACGCCCTTTTTGGCCAACCAAGCAACCTGGAAAGGCCAATCAGCGCTACAAAGAAGTCTCGCTTCCCATCAGTCAAAAGGGCCATGCTGAAAAAAGTGTCAAAACCAGAAATGCAGGACAGGCCATGGAGAAATGGGAGCCTTGCTACACTGATGGGCGGGATGTAAATTGCCAACAGCCACTCTGGAGAAGTGTACGGTGTGTCCTGAAACATCTAAAAAACACAGCTTAGAGAGCATAGGGCACTTCCACGCATGGGGGTATAAAGTGGGAAAATTAAAAATCAGCAAGACACAAGCACCCCAAAGTTTAGGGCTGCTCTGTTGACAAGGACCTCCACTTCATTCCACCTTAAATAACCCAGGAAAGCGAAAAATGGATAAAAAATTTGAGGTCCTTATGTACAATGGCATACCACTCAGCCATGAAATCAATGTCATAAGGCTAGTAGCAGCATGATGAGTGGATTTAGGTACGACGATTCTAAGTGAAATAAGTCACACAGAAAAGGACACTTCTCATAAGGTGTCACTTATAGAGGGAATGTAAAAACCGTTACACTTGAACTGAGTTACAAAACAGAACAGAGTCACACATGCAGAAAACACACTATGGCTGCTTAACGGGAAAGCGAGGTGGGGTGATACATAAATCAAGAGTTTCACATTAGCTCAGATACCGTTCCATAAACCCAATATGTAATAGACAAGACCTACTCCTTGCTCAGAGAACTGGACTCAACACGCCCGATTCACCGCACAAGAATATATCTGACTAGTAATAATCTTAAAACCTATGTATTGATATCTCTCTGTTAGTGTGTCAAGTGGGTGTAAAGCGGCATAAACACAGCCGTGAAAAGCAGCTAAACCCCATTATAAAAATAAATTTCTTTTAAAAACCCATGAAACAAGGACAGTGAAAGAGAGAGAAATTCTTACACAATTCGTTCAGGGGCTGTGATGCAACCTGGATTGACCATATCTAGACCCACAGCTGGATGAGACATAAGGGTGGACACTCTTGGGGCTGAGAGGTTTGGTGAGGTTGGGTGAGCAAACGCAGACCCTTTAAAGTAATACTGCGTGTTACCCATCGCATGGGTCCCAAATCTCCAGGTTCAAGGGCATCTTCCTACATCGAAAACATGCATGAGAAACCAAGAAGATGGTACACCGTCTGTTGGGGAAAGGTTTCTAAAATGCACCTCATTTCTCATCTAATTGTCCTTGGGTTCGCCATTCCAGCCACTTTAGTAGCAATCTCCCTACTTGGAGCATCAGCATCTTTAACCTCCTGTTCCGTACAGGTTGCAATTTGTCCTGAGGATGAACGGGAAGACGGGGAACCAATGAGAGACTAGCTCTTGGTGTTGGGACAGGCACAGGTCACTCTATTTTCCCATCAGGAAGAAGAATTAACCACAGGCTCAGCCTGCCCCCCGGAACCAGAACAGGGCCTGAAGCCATCCTGCGCTTTTGCGGCCACCTCCCAAAAAAGCGAGTTGTAAAATGGAGCTTCAGGGCACTGCAATTCACAATCCTACAGAGTTATAAATGATAACTCTCGTCCACAAATATATTGAGGGAAGGCAAAGACGAGGAATTGAAATCAAGGCAGAATTGCAGGAAACAGATTTCAGGAGGTAGATTCGAATCGCCTTTAAAGCACATGAAAAGCGCCAAAACGTTGACAATGATGCCCTTGGCCAAAAAGGGCGTATGCGTTTTTTCCTGAATATATTCAGGAAAAAACGCATACGCCCTTTTTGGCCAACCAAGCAACCTGGAAAGGCAAATCAGCGCTACAAAGAAGTCTCGCTTCCCATCGGTCAAAAGGGCCATGCTGAAAAAAGTGTCAAAACCAGAAATGCAGGACAGGCCATGGAGAAATGGGAGCCTTGCTACACTGATGGGCGGGATGTAAATTGCCAACAGCCAGTCTGGAGAAGGGTACGGTGTGTCCTGAAACAGCTAAAAAACACAGCTTAGAGAGCATAGGGCACTTCCACGCATGGGGGTATAAAGTGGGAAAATTAAAAATCAGCAAGACACAAGCACCCCAAAGTTTAGGGCTGCTCTGTTGACAAGGACCTCCACTTCATTCCACCTTAAATATCCCAGGAAAGCGAAAAATGGATAAAAAAGTTGTAGACCTTATGTACAATGGAATATCACTCAGCCATGAAATCAATATCATAAGGCTAGTAGCAGCATGATGAGTGGATTTAGGTAAGACGATTCTAAGTGAAATAAGTCACACAGAAAAGGACACTTCTCATAAGGTGTCACTTATAGAGGGAATGTAAAAACCGTTACACTTGAACTGAATTACAAAACAGAACAGAGTCACACATGCAGAAAACACACTATGGCTGCTTAACGGGAAAGGTGAGGTGGGGTGATACATAAAACAAGAGTTTCAAATTAGCTCAGATACCGTTCCATAAACCCAATATGTAATAGACAAGACCTACTCCTTGCTCAGAGAACTGGACTCAACACGCCCGATTCACCACACAAGAATATATCTGACTAGTAATAATCTTAAAACCTATGTATTGATATCTCTCTGTTAGTGTGTCAAGTGGGTGTAAAGCGGCATAAACACAGCCGTGAAAAGAAGCTAAACCCCATTATAAAAATAAATTACTTTTAAAAACCCATGAAACAAAGACAGTGAAAGAGAGAGAAATTCTTACACAATTCGTTCAGGGGCTTTGATGCAACCTGGATTGACCATATCTAGACCCACAGCTGGATGAGACATAAGCGTGGACACTCTTGGGGCTGAGAGGTTTCGTGAAGTATGGTGAGCAAACGCAGACCCTTTAAAGTAATACTGCGTGCTACCCGTCCCATGGGTCCCAAATCTCCAGGTTCAAGGGCATCTTCCTACATCGAAAACAGGCATGAGAAACACAGAAGATGGTACACCATGTGATGGGGAAAGGTTTCTAAAACGCACCTCATTTCTCATCTCCTTGTGCTCAGGTTCGCCATTCCAGCCACTTTACTAGCAATCTCCCTACGTGGAGCATCAGCACCTTTAACCTCCTGTCCCGTACAGGTTGCAATTTGTCCTGAGGATGAATGGGAAGACGGGGAACCAATGAGAGACTAGCTCTTGGTGTTGGGACAGGCACAGGTCACTCTATTTTCCCATCAGGAAGAAGAATTAACCACAGGCTCACCCTGCCAACCGGAACCAGAACAGGGCCTGAAGCCATCCTGCGCTTTTGCGGCCAGCTCCCAAAAAAGCGAGTTGTAAAATGGAGCTTCAGGGCACAGCAATTCACAAACCTGCAGAGTTATAAATGATAACTCTCGTCCACAAATATATTGAGGGAAGGCAAAGAAGAGGATTTGAAATCAAGGCAGAATTGCAGGAAACAGATTTCAGGAGGTAGATTCGAATCGCCTTTAAAGCACATGAAAAGCGGCAAAACGTTGACAATGATGCCCTTGGCCAAAAAGGGCGTATGCGTTTTTTCCTGAATATATTCAGGAAAAAACGCATACGCCCTTTTTGGCCAACCAAGCAACCAGGAAAGGCAAATCAGCGCTACAAAGAAGTCTCGCTTCCCATCGGTCAAAAGGGCCATGCTGAAAAAAGTTTCAAAACCAGAAATGCAGGACAGGCCATGGAGAAATGGGAGCCTTGCTACACTGATGGGCGGGATGTAAATTGCCAACAGCCAGTCTGGAGAAGGGTACGGTGTGTCCTGAAACAGCTAAAAAACACAGCTTAGAGAGCATAGGGCACTTCCACGCATGGGGGTATAAAGTGGGAAAATTAAAAATCAGCAAGACACAAGCACCCCAAAGTTTAGGGCTGCTCTGTTGACAAGGACCTCCACTTCATTCCACCTTAAATATCCCAGGAAAGCGAAAAATGGATAAAAAAGTTGTAGACCTTATGTACAATGGAATATCACTCAGCCATGAAATCAATATCATAAGGCTAGTAGCAGCATGATGAGTGGATTTAGGTACGACGATTCTAAGTGAAATAAGTCACACAGAAAAGGACACTTCTCATAAGGTGTCACTTATAGAGGGAATGTAAAACCGTTACACTTGAACTGAATTATAAAACAGAACAGAGTCACACATGCAGAAAACACACTATGGCTGCTTAACAGGAAAGGTGAGGTGGGGTGATACATAAAACAAGCGTTTCAAATTAGATCAGATACCGTTCCATAAACCCAATATGTAATAGACAAGACCTACTCCTTGCTCAGAGAACTGGACTCAACACGCCTGATTCACCGCACAAGAATATATCTGACTAGTAATAATCTTAAAACCTATGTATTGATATCTCTCTGTTAGTGTGTCAAGTGGGTGTAAAGCGGCATAAACACAGCCGTGAAAAGCAGCTAAACCCCATTATAAAAATAAATTACTTTTAAAAACCCATGAAACAAAGACAGGGAAAGAGAGAGAAATTCTTACACAATTCGTTCAGGGGCTGTGATGCAACCTGGATTGACCATATCTAGACCCACAGCTGGATGAGACATAAGGGTGGACACTCTTGGGGCTGAGAGGTTTGGTGCAGTTGGGTGAGCAAACCCAGACCCTTTAAAGTAATACTGCGTGCTACCCGTCCCATGGGTCCCAAATCTCCAGGTTCAAGGGCATCTTCCTACATCGAAAACCGGCATGAGAAACCCAGAAAATGGTACACCGTGTGATGGGGAAAGGTTTCTAAAACGCACCTCATTTCTCATCTCCTTGTGCTCGGGTTCGCCATTCCAGCCACTTTACTAGCAATCTCCCTACGTGGAGCATCAGCACCTTTAACCTCCTGTTCCGTACAGGTTGCAATTTGTCCTGAGGATGAATGGGAAGACGGGGAACCAATGAGAGACTAGCTCCTGGTGTTGGGACAGGCACAGGTCACTCTATTTTCCCATCAGGAAGAAGAATTAACCACAGGCTCACCCTGCCAACCGGAACCAGAACAGGGCCTGAAGCCATCCTGCGCTTTTGCGGCCAGCTCCCAAAACAGCGAGTTCTAAAATGGAGCTTCAGGGCACAGCAATTCACAAACCTGCAGAGTTATAAATGATAACTCTCGTCCACAAATATATTGAGGGAAGGCAAAGAAGAGGATTTGAAATCAAGGCAGAATTGCAGGAAACATATTTCAGGAGGTAGATTCGAATCGCCTTTAAAGCACATGAAAAGCGGCAAAACGTTGACAATGATGCCCTTGGCCAAAAAGGGCGTATGCGTTTTTTCCTGAATATATTCAGGAAAAAACGCATACGCCCTTTTTGGCCAACCAAGCAACCTGGAAAGGCAAATCAGCGCTACAAAGAAGTCGCGCTTCCCATCGGTCAAAAGGGCCATGCTGAAAAAAGTTTCAAAACCAGAAATGCAGGACAGGCCATGGAGAAATGGGAGCCTTGCTACACTGATGGGTGGGATGTAAATTGCCAACAGCCAGTCTGGAGAAGGGTACGGTGTGTCCTGAAACAGCTAAAAAACACAGCTTAGAGAGCATAGGGCACTTCCACGCATGGGGGTATAAAGTGGGAAAATTAAAAATCAGCAAGACACAAGCACCCCAAAGTTTAGGGCTGCTCTGTTGACAAGGACCTCCACTTCATTCCACCTTAAATATCCCAGGAAAGCGAAAAATGGATAAAAAAGTTGTAGACCTTATGTACAATGGAATATCACTCAGCCATGAAATCAATGTCATAAGGCTAGTAGCAGCATGATGAGTGGATTTAGGTAAGACGATTCTAAGTGAAATAAGTCACACAGAAAAGGACACTTCTCATAAGGTGTCACTTATAGAGCGAATGTAAAAACGGTTACACTTGAACTGAATTACAAAACAGAACAGAGTCACACATGCAGAAAACACACTATGGCTGCTTAACGGGAAAGCGAGGTGGGGTGATACATAAAGCAAGAGTTTCAAATTAGCTCAGATACCGTTCCATAAACCCAATATGTAATAGACAAGACCTACTCCCTGCTCAGAGAACTGGACTCAACACGCCCGATTCACCGCACAAGAATATATCTGACTAGTAATAATCTTAAAACCTATGTATTGATATCTCTCTGTTAGTGTGTCAAGTGGGTGTAAAGCGGCATAAACACAGCCGTGAAAAGCAGCTAAACCCCATTATAAAAATAAATTACTTTTAAAAACCCATGAAACAAAGACAGGGAAAGAGAGAGAAATTCTTACACAATTCGTTCAGGGGCTGTGATGCAACCTGGATTGACCATATCTAGACCCACAGCTGGATGAGACATAAGGGTGGACACTCTTGGGGCTGAGAGGTTTGGTGAGGTTGGGTGAGCAAACGCAGACCCTTTAAAGTAATACTGCGTGCTACCCATCGCATGGGTCCCAAATCTCCAGGTTCAAGGGCATCTTCCTACATCGAAAACATGCATGAGAAACCAAGAAGATGGTACACCATGTGTTGGGGAAAGGTTTCTAAAATGCACCTCATTTCTCATCTCCTTGTGCTCGGGTTCGCCATTCCAGCCACTTTAGTAGCAATCTCCCTACTTGGAGCATCAGCATCTTTAACCTCCTGTTCCGTACAGGTTGCAATTTGTCCTGAGGATGAACGGGAAGACGGGGAACCAATGAGAGACTAGCTCTTGGTGTTGGGACAGGCACAGGTCACTCTATTTTCCCATCAGGAAGAAGAATTAACCACAGGCTCAGCCTGCCCCCCGGAACCAGAATAGGGCCTGAAGCCATCCTGTGCTTTTGCGGCCACCTCCCAAAAAAGCGAGTTGTAAAATGGAGCTTCAGGGCACTGCAATTCACAATCCTACAGAGTTATAAATGATAACTCTCGTCCACAAATATATTGAGGGAAGGCAAAGACGAGGAATTGAAATCAAGGCAGAATTGCAGGAAACAGATTTCAGGAGGTAGATTCGAATCGCATTTAAAGCACATGAAAAGCGCCAAAACGTTGACAATGATGCCCTTGGCCAAAAAGGGCGTATGCGTTTTTTCCTGAATATATTCTGGAAAAAACGCATACGCCCTTTTTGGCCAACCAAGCAACCTGGAAAGGCCAATCAGCGCTACAAAGAAGTCTCGCTTCCCATCAGTCAAAAGGGCCATGCTGAAAAAAGTGTCAAAACCAGAAATGCAGGACAGGCCATGGAGAAATGGGAGCCTTGCTACACTGATGGGCGGGATGTAAATTGCCAACAGCCACTCTGGAGAAGTGTACGGTGTGTCCTGAAACATCTAAAAAACACAGCTTAGAGAGCATAGGGCACTTCCACGCATGGGGGTATAAAGTGGGAAAATTAAAAATCAGCAAGACACAAGCACCCCAAAGTTTAGGGCTGCTCTGTTGACAAGGACCTCCACTTCATTCCACCTTAAATATCCCAGGAAAGCGAAAAATGGATAAAAAATTTGAGGTCCTTATGTACAATGGCATACCACTCAGCCATGAAATCAATGTCATAAGGCAAGTAGCAGCATGATGAGTGGATTTAGGTACGGCGATTCTAAGTGAAATAAGTCACACAGAAAAGGACACTTCTCATAAGGTGTCACTTATAGAGGGAATGTAAAAACCGTTACACTTGAACTGAATTACAAAACAGAACAGAGTCACACATGCAGAAAACACACTATGGCTGCTTAACGGGAAAGCGAGGTGGGGTGATACATAAATCAAGAGTTTCAAATTAGCTCAGATACCGTTCCATAAACCCAATATGTAATAGACAAGACCTACTCCTTGCTCAGAGAACTGGACTCAATATGCCCGATTCACCGCACAAGAATATATCTGACTAGTAATAATCTTAAAACCTATGTATTGATATCTCTCTGTTAGTGTGTCTAGTGGGTGTAAAGCGGCATAAACACAGCCGTGAAAAGCAGCTAAACCCCATTATAAAAATAAATTTCTTTTAAAAACCCATGAAACAAAGACAGTGAAAGAGAGAGAAATTCTTACACAATTCGTTCAGGGGCTGTGATGCAACCTGGATTGACCATATCTAGACCCACAGCTGGATGAGACATAAGGGTGGATACTCTTGGGGCTGAGAGGTTTGGTGAGGTTGGGTGAGCAAACGCAGACCCTTTAAAGTAATACTGCGTGCTACCCATCGCATGGGTCCCAAATCTCCAGGTTCAAGGGCATCTTCCTACATCGAAAACATGCATGAGAAACCAAGAAGATGGTACACCGTGTGTTGGGGAAAGGTTTCTAAAATGCACCTCATTTCTCATCTCCTTGTGCTCGGGTTCGCCATTCCAGCCACTTTAGTAGCAATCTCCCTACTTGGAGCATCAGCATCTTTAACATCCTGTTCCGTACAGGTTGCAATTTGTCCTGAGGATGAACGGGAAGACGGGGAACCAATGAGAGACTAGCTCTTGGTGTTGGGATAGGCACAGGTCACTCTATTTTCCCATCAGGAAGAAGAATTAACCACAGGCTCAGCCTGCCCCCCGGAACCAGAACAGGGCCTGAAGCCATCCTGCGCTTTTGCGGCCACCTCCCAAAAAAGCGAGTTGTAAAATGGAGCTTCAGGGCACTGCAATTCACAATCCTACAGAGTTATAAATGATAACTCTCGTCCACAAATATATTGAGGGAAGGCAAAGACGAGGAATTGAAATCAAGGCAGAATTGCAGGAAACAGATTTCAGGAGGTAGATTCGAATCGCTTTTAAAGCACATGAAAAGCGCCAAAACGTTGACAATGATGCCCTTGGCCAAAAAGGGCGTATGCGTTTTTTCCTGAATATATTCAGGAAAAAACGCATACGCCGTTTTTGGCCAACCAAGCAACCTGGAAAGGCCAATCAGCGCTATAAAGAAGTCTCGCTTCCCATCAGTCAAAAGGGCCATGCTGAAAAAAGTGTCAAAACCAGAAATGCAGGACAGGCCATGGAGAAATGGGAGCCTTGCTACACTGATGGGCGGGATGTAAATTGCCAACAGCCACTCTGGAGAAGTGTACGGTGTGTCCTGAAACATCTAAAAAACACAGCTTAGAGAGCATAGGGCACTTCCACGCATGGGGGTATAAAGTGGGAAAATTAAAAATCAGCAAGACACAAGCACCCCAAAGTTTAGGGCTGCTCTGTTGACAAGGACCTCTACTTCATTCCACCTTAAATATCCCAGGAAAGCGAAAAATGGATAAAAAATTTGAGGTCCTTATGTACAATGGCATACCACTCAGCCATGAAATCAATGTCATAAGGCTAGTAGCAGCATGATGAGTGGATTTAGGTACGACGATTCTAAGTGAAATAAGTCACACAGAAAAGGACACTTCTCATAAGGTGTCACTTATAGAGGGAATGTAAAAACCGTTACACTTGAACTGAGTTAGAAAACAGAACAGAGTCACACATGCAGAAAACACACTATGGCTGCTTAACGGGAAAGCGAGGTGGGGTGATACATAAAGCAAGAGTTTCAAATTAGCTCAGATACCGTTCCATAAACCCAATATGTAATAGACAAGACCTACTCCTTGCTCAGAGAACTGGACTCAACACGCCCGATTCACCGCACAAGAATATATCTGACTAGTAATAATCTTAAAACCTATGTATTGATATCTCTCTGTTAGTGTGTCAAGTGGGTGTAAAGCGGCATAAACACAGCCGTGAAAAGCAGCTAAACCCCATTATAAAAATAAATTACTTTTAAAAACCCATGAAACAAAGACAGGGAAAGAGAGAGAAATTCTTACACAATTCGTTCAGGGGCTGTGATGCAACCTGGATTGACCATATCTAGACCCACAGCTGGATGAGACATAAGGGTGGACACTCTTGGGGCTGAGAGGTTTGGTGCAGTTGGGTGAGCAAACCCAGACCCTTTAAAGTAATACTGCGTGCTACCCGTCCCATGGGTCCCAAATCTCCAGGTTCAAGGGCATCTTCCTACATCGAAAACCGGCATGAGAAACCCAGAAAATGGTACACCGTGTGATGGGGAAAGGTTTCTAAAACGCACCTCATTTCTCATCTCCTTGTGCTCGGGTTCGCCATTCCAGCCACTTTACTAGCAATCTCCCTACGTGGAGCATCAGCACCTTTAACCTCCTGTTCCGTACAGGTTGCAATTTGTCCTGAGGATGAATGGGAAGACGGGGAACCAATGAGAGACTAGCTCCTGGTGTTGGGACAGGCACAGGTCACTCTATTTTCCCATCAGGAAGAAGAATTAACCACAGGCTCACCCTGCCAACCGGAACCAGAACAGGGCCTGAAGCCATCCTGCGCTTTTGCGGCCAGCTCCCAAAACAGCGAGTTCTAAAATGGAGCTTCAGGGCACAGCAATTCACAAACCTGCAGAGTTATAAATGATAACTCTCGTCCACAAATATATTGAGGGAAGGCAAAGAAGAGGATTTGAAATCAAGGCAGAATTGCAGGAAACAGATTTCAGGAGGTAGATTCGAATCGCCTTTAAAGCACATGAAAAGCGGCAAAACGTTGACAATGATGCCCTTGGCCAAAAAGGGCGTATGCGTTTTTTCCTGAATATATTCAGGAAAAAACGCATACGCCCTTTTTGGCCAACCAAGCAACCTGGAAAGGCAAATCAGCGCTACAAAGAAGTCGCGCTTCCCATCGGTCAAAAGGGCCATGCTGAAAAAAGTTTCAAAACCAGAAATGCAGGACAGGCCATGGAGAAATGGGAGCCTTGCTACACTGATGGGTGGGATGTAAATTGCCAACAGCCAGTCTGGAGAAGGGTACGGTGTGTCCTGAAACAGCTAAAAAACACAGCTTAGAGAGCATAGGGCACTTCCACGCATGGGGGTATAAAGTGGGAAAATTAAAAATCAGCAAGACACAAGCACCCCAAAGTTTAGGGCTGCTCTGTTGACAAGGACCTCCACTTCATTCCACCTTAAATATCCCAGGAAAGCGAAAAATGGATAAAAAATTTGAGGTCCTTATGTACAATGGCATACCACTCAGCCATGAAATCAATGTCATAAGGCAAGTAGCAGCATGATGAGTGGATTTAGGTACGGCGATTCTAAGTGAAATAAGTCACACAGAAAAGGACACTTCTCATAAGGTGTCACTTATAGAGGGAATGTAAAAACCGTTACACTTGAACTGAATTACAAAACAGAACAGAGTCACACATGCAGAAAACACACTATGGCTGCTTAACGGGAAAGCGAGGTGGGGTGATACATAAATCAAGAGTTTCAAATTAGCTCAGATACCGTTCCATAAACCCAATATGTAATAGACAAGACCTACTCCTTGCTCAGAGAACTGGACTCAACATGCCCGATTCACCGCACAAGAATATATCTGACTAGTAATAATCTTAAAACCTATGTATTGATATCTCTCTGTTAGTGTGTCTAGTGGGTGTAAAGCGGCATAAACACAGCCGTGAAAAGCAGCTAAACCCCATTATAAAAATAAATTTCTTTTAAAAACCCATGAAACAAAGACAGTGAAAGAGAGAGAAATTCTTACACAATTCGTTCAGGGGCTGTGATGCAACCTGGATTGACCATATCTAGACCCACAGCTGGATGAGACATAAGGGTGGATACTCTTGGGGCTGAGAGGTTTGGTGAGGTTGGGTGAGCAAACGCAGACCCTTTAAAGTAATACTGCGTGCTACCCATCGCATGGGTCCCAAATCTCCAGGTTCAAGGGCATCTTCCTACATCGAAAACATGCATGAGAAACCAAGAAGATGGTACACCGTGTGTTGGGGAAAGGTTTCTAAAATGCACCTCATTTCTCATCTCCTTGTGCTCGGGTTCGCCATTCCAGCCACTTTAGTAGCAATCTCCCTACTTGGAGCATCAGCATCTTTAACATCCTGTTCCGTACAGGTTGCAATTTGTCCTGAGGATGAACGGGAAGACGGGGAACCAATGAGAGACTAGCTCTTGGTGTTGGGATAGGCACAGGTCACTCTATTTTCCCATCAGGAAGAAGAATTAACCACAGGCTCAGCCTGCCCCCCGGAACCAGAACAGGGCCTGAAGCCATCCTGCGCTTTTGCGGCCACCTCCCAAAAAAGCGAGTTGTAAAATGGAGCTTCAGGGCACTGCAATTCACAATCCTACAGAGTTATAAATGATAACTCTCGTCCACAAATATATTGAGGGAAGGCAAAGACGAGGAATTGAAATCAAGGCAGAATTGCAGGAAACAGATTTCAGGAGGTAGATTCGAATCGCTTTTAAAGCACATGAAAAGCGCCAAAACGTTGACAATGATGCCCTTGGCCAAAAAGGGCGTATGCGTTTTTTCCTGAATATATTCAGGAAAAAACGCATACGCCGTTTTTGGCCAACCAAGCAACCTGGAAAGGCCAATCAGCGCTATAAAGAAGTCTCGCTTCCCATCAGTCAAAAGGGCCATGCTGAAAAAAGTGTCAAAACCAGAAATGCAGGACAGGCCATGGAGAAATGGGAGCCTTGCTACACTGATGGGCGGGATGTAAATTGCCAACAGCCACTCTGGAGAAGTGTACGGTGTGTCCTGAAACATCTAAAAAACACAGCTTAGAGAGCATAGGGCACTTCCACGCATGGGGGTATAAAGTGGGAAAATTAAAAATCAGCAAGACACAAGCACCCCAAAGTTTAGGGCTGCTCTGTTGACAAGGACCTCTACTTCATTCCACCTTAAATATCCCAGGAAAGCGAAAAATGGATAAAAAATTTGAGGTCCTTATGTACAATGGCATACCACTCAGCCATGAAATCAATGTCATAAGGCTAGTAGCAGCATGATGAGTGGATTTAGGTACGACGATTCTAAGTGAAATAAGTCACACAGAAAAGGACACTTCTCATAAGGTGTCACTTATAGAGGGAATGTAAAAACCGTTACACTTGAACTGAGTTAGAAAACAGAACAGAGTCACACATGCAGAAAACACACTATGGCTGCTTAACGGGAAAGCGAGGTGGGGTGATACATAAAGCAAGAGTTTCAAATTAGCTCAGATACCGTTCCATAAACCCAATATGTAATAGACAAGACCTACTCCTTGCTCAGAGAACTGGACTCAACACGCCCGATTCACCGCACAAGAATATATCTGACTAGTAATAATCTTAAAACCTATGTATTGATATCTCTCTGTTAGTGTGTCAAGTGGGTGTAAAGCGGCATAAACACAGCCGTGAAAAGCAGCTAAACCCCATTATAAAAATAAATTACTTTTAAAAACCCATGAAACAAAGACAGGGAAAGAGAGAGAAATTCTTACACAATTCGTTCAGGGGCTGTGATGCAACCTGGATTGACCATATCTAGACCCACAGCTGGATGAGACATAAGGGTGGACACTCTTGGGGCTGAGAGGTTTGGTGCAGTTGGGTGAGCAAACCCAGACCCTTTAAAGTAATACTGCGTGCTACCCGTCCCATGGGTCCCAAATCTCCAGGTTCAAGGGCATCTTCCTACATCGAAAACCGGCATGAGAAACCCAGAAAATGGTACACCGTGTGATGGGGAAAGGTTTCTAAAACGCACCTCATTTCTCATCTCCTTGTGCTCGGGTTCGCCATTCCAGCCACTTTACTAGCAATCTCCCTACGTGGAGCATCAGCACCTTTAACCTCCTGTTCCGTACAGGTTGCAATTTGTCCTGAGGATGAATGGGAAGACGGGGAACCAATGAGAGACTAGCTCCTGGTGTTGGGACAGGCACAGGTCACTCTATTTTCCCATCAGGAAGAAGAATTAACCACAGGCTCACCCTGCCAACCGGAACCAGAACAGGGCCTGAAGCCATCCTGCGCTTTTGCGGCCAGCTCCCAAAACAGCGAGTTCTAAAATGGAGCTTCAGGGCACAGCAATTCACAAACCTGCAGAGTTATAAATGATAACTCTCGTCCACAAATATATTGAGGGAAGGCAAAGAAGAGGATTTGAAATCAAGGCAGAATTGCAGGAAACAGATTTCAGGAGGTAGATTCGAATCGCCTTTAAAGCACATGAAAAGCGGCAAAACGTTGACAATGATGCCCTTGGCCAAAAAGGGCGTATGCGTTTTTTCCTGAATATATTCAGGAAAAAACGCATACGCCCTTTTTGGCCAACCAAGCAACCTGGAAAGGCAAATCAGCGCTACAAAGAAGTCGCGCTTCCCATCGGTCAAAAGGGCCATGCTGAAAAAAGTTTCAAAACCAGAAATGCAGGACAGGCCATGGAGAAATGGGAGCCTTGCTACACTGATGGGTGGGATGTAAATTGCCAACAGCCAGTCTGGAGAAGGGTACGGTGTGTCCTGAAACAGCTAAAAAACACAGCTTAGAGAGCATAGGGCACTTCCACGCATGGGGGTATAAAGTGGGAAAATTAAAAATCAGCAAGACACAAGCACCCCAAAGTTTAGGGCTGCTCTGTTGACAAGGACCTCCACTTCATTCCACCTTAAATATCCCAGGAAAGCGAAAAATGGATAAAAAAGTTGTAGACCTTATGTACAATGGAATATCACTCAGCCATGAAATCAATGTCATAAGGCTAGTAGCAGCATGATGAGTGGATTTAGGTAAGACGATTCTAAGTGAAATAAGTCACACAGAAAAGGACACTTCTCATAAGGTGTCACTTATAGAGCGAATGTAAAAACGGTTACACTTGAACTGAATTACAAAACAGAACAGAGTCACACATGCAGAAAACACACTATGGCTGCTTAACGGGAAAGCGAGGTGGGGTGATACATAAAGCAAGAGTTTCAAATTAGCTCAGATACCGTTCCATAAACCCAATATGTAATAGACAAGACCTACTCCTTGCTCAGAGAACTGGACTCAACACGCCCGATTCACCGCACAAGAATATATCTGACTAGTAATAATCTTAAAACCTATGTATTGATATCTCTCTGTTAGTGTGTCAAGTGGGTGTAAAGCGGCATAAACACAGCCGTGAAAAGCAGCTAAACCCCATTATAAAAATAAATTACTTTTAAAAACCCATGAAACAAAGACAGGGAAAGAGAGAGAAATTCTTACACAATTCGTTCAGGGGCTGTGATGCAACCTGGATTGACCATATCTAGACCCACAGCTGGATGAGACATAAGGGTGGACACTCTTGGGGCTGAGAGGTTTGGTGAGGTTGGGTGAGCAAACGCAGACCCTTTAAAGTAATACTGCGTGCTACCCATCGCATGGGTCCCAAATCTCCAGGTTCAAGGGCATCTTCCTACATCGAAAACATGCATGAGAAACCAAGAAGATGGTACACCATGTGTTGGGGAAAGGTTTCTAAAATGCACCTCATTTCTCATCTCCTTGTGCTCGGGTTCGCCATTCCAGCCACTTTAGTAGCAATCTCCCTACTTGGAGCATCAGCATCTTTAACCTCCTGTTCCGTACAGGTTGCAATTTGTCCTGAGGATGAACGGGAAGACGGGGAACCAATGAGAGACTAGCTCTTGGTGTTGGGACAGGCACAGGTCACTCTATTTTCCCATCAGGAAGAAGAATTAACCACAGGCTCAGCCTGCCCCCCGGAACCAGAACAGGGCCTGAAGCCATCCTGCGCTTTTGCGGCCACCTCCCAAAAAAGCGAGTTGTAAAATGGAGCTTCAGGGCACTGCAATTCACAATCCTACAGAGTTATAAATGATAACTCTCGTCCACAAATATATTGAGGGAAGGCAAAGACGAGGAATTGAAATCAAGGCAGAATTGCAGGAAACAGATTTCAGGAGGTAGATTCGAATCGCATTTAAAGCACATGAAAAGCGCCAAAACGTTGACAATGATGCCCTTGGCCAAAAAGGGCGTATGCGTTTTTTCCTGAATATATTCTGGAAAAAACGCATACGCCCTTTTTGGCCAACCAAGCAACCTGGAAAGGCCAATCAGCGCTACAAAGAAGTCTCGCTTCCCATCAGTCAAAAGGGCCATGCTGAAAAAAGTGTCAAAACCAGAAATGCAGGACAGGCCATGGAGAAATGGGAGCCTTGCTACACTGATGGGCGGGATGTAAATTGCCAACAGCCACTCTGGAGAAGTGTACGGTGTGTCCTGAAACATCTAAAAAACACAGCTTAGAGAGCATAGGGCACTTCCACGCATGGGGGTATAAAGTGGGAAAATTAAAAATCAGCAAGACACAAGCACCCCAAAGTTTAGGGCTGCTCTGTTGACAAGGACCTCCACTTCATTCCACCTTAAATATCCCAGGAAAGCGAAAAATGGATAAAAAATTTGAGGTCCTTATGTACAATGGCATACCACTCAGCCATGAAATCAATGTCATAAGGCAAGTAGCAGCATGATGAGTGGATTTAGGTACGGCGATTCTAAGTGAAATAAGTCACACAGAAAAGGACACTTCTCATAAGGTGTCACTTATAGAGGGAATGTAAAAACCGTTACACTTGAACTGAATTACAAAACAGAACAGAGTCACACATGCAGAAAACACACTATGGCTGCTTAACGGGAAAGCGAGGTGGGGTGATACATAAATCAAGAGTTTCAAATTAGCTCAGATACCGTTCCATAAACCCAATATGTAATAGACAAGACCTACTCCTTGCTCAGAGAACTGGACTCAACATGCCCGATTCACCGCACAAGAATATATCTGACTAGTAATAATCTTAAAACCTATGTATTGATATCTCTCTGTTAGTGTGTCTAGTGGGTGTAAAGCGGCATAAACACAGCCGTGAAAAGCAGCTAAACCCCATTATAAAAATAAATTTCTTTTAAAAACCCATGAAACAAAGACAGTGAAAGAGAGAGAAATTCTTACACAATTCGTTCAGGGGCTGTGATGCAACCTGGATTGACCATATCTAGACCCACAGCTGGATGAGACATAAGGGTGGATACTCTTGGGGCTGAGAGGTTTGGTGAGGTTGGGTGAGCAAACGCAGACCCTTTAAAGTAATACTGCGTGCTACCCATCGCATGGGTCCCAAATCTCCAGGTTCAAGGGCATCTTCCTACATCGAAAACATGCATGAGAAACCAAGAAGATGGTACACCGTGTGTTGGGGAAAGGTTTCTAAAATGCACCTCATTTCTCATCTCCTTGTGCTCGGGTTCGCCATTCCAGCCACTTTAGTAGCAATCTCCCTACTTGGAGCATCAGCATCTTTAACATCCTGTTCCGTACAGGTTGCAATTTGTCCTGAGGATGAACGGGAAGACGGGGAACCAATGAGAGACTAGCTCTTGGTGTTGGGATAGGCACAGGTCACTCTATTTTCCCATCAGGAAGAAGAATTAACCACAGGCTCAGCCTGCCCCCCGGAACCAGAACAGGGCCTGAAGCCATCCTGCGCTTTTGCGGCCACCTCCCAAAAAAGCGAGTTGTAAAATGGAGCTTCAGGGCACTGCAATTCACAATCCTACAGAGTTATAAATGATAACTCTCGTCCACAAATATATTGAGGGAAGGCAAAGACGAGGAATTGAAATCAAGGCAGAATTGCAGGAAACAGATTTCAGGAGGTAGATTCGAATCGCTTTTAAAGCACATGAAAAGCGCCAAAACGTTGACAATGATGCCCTTGGCCAAAAAGGGCGTATGCGTTTTTTCCTGAATATATTCAGGAAAAAACGCATACGCCGTTTTTGGCCAACCAAGCAACCTGGAAAGGCCAATCAGCGCTATAAAGAAGTCTCGCTTCCCATCAGTCAAAAGGGCCATGCTGAAAAAAGTGTCAAAACCAGAAATGCAGGACAGGCCATGGAGAAATGGGAGCCTTGCTACACTGATGGGCGGGATGTAAATTGCCAAAAGCCACTCTGGAGAAGTGTACGGTGTGTCCTGAAACATCTAAAAAACACAGCTTAGAGAGCATAGGGCACTTCCACGCATGGGGGTATAAAGTGGGAAAATTAAAAATCAGCAAGACACAAGCACCCCAAAGTTTAGGGCTGCTCTGTTGACAAGGACCTCTACTTCATTCCACCTTAAATATCCCAGGAAAGCGAAAAATGGATAAAAAATTTGAGGTCCTTATGTACAATGGCATACCACTCAGCCATGAAATCAATGTCATAAGGCTAGTAGCAGCATGATGAGTGGATTTAGGTACGACGATTCTAAGTGAAATAAGTCACACAGAAAAGGACACTTCTCATAAGGTGTCACTTATAGAGGGAATGTAAAAACCGTTACACTTGAACTGAGTTAGAAAACAGAACAGAGTCACACATGCAGAAAACACACTATGGCTGCTTAACGGGAAAGCGAGGTGGGGTGATACATAAAGCAAGAGTTTCAAATTAGCTCAGATACCGATCCATAAACCCAATATGTAATAGACAAGACCTACTGCTTGCTCAGAGAACTGGACTCAACACGCCCGATTCACCGCACAAGAATATATCTGACTAGTAATAATCTTAAAACCTATGTATTGATATCTCTCTGTTAGTGTGTCAAGTGGGTGTAAAGCGGCATAAACACAGCCGTGAAAAGCAGCTAAACCCCATTATAAAAATAAATTTCTTTTAAAAACCCATGAAACAAAGACAGTGAAAGAGAGAGAAATTCTTACACAATTCGTTCAGGGGCTGTGATGCAACCTGGATTGACCATATCTAGACCCACAGCTGGATGAGACATAAGGGTGGACACTCTTGGGGCTGAGAGGTTTGGTGAGGTTGGGTGAGCAAACGCAGACCCTTTAAAGTAATACTGCGTTCTACCCATCGCATGGGTCCCAAATCTCCAGGTTCAAGGGCATCTTCCTACATCGAAAACATGCATGAGAAACCAAGAAGATGGTACACCGTGTGTTGGGGAAAGGTTTCTAAAATGCACCTCATTTCTCATCTCCTTGTGCTCGGGTTCGCCATTCCAGCCACTTTAGTAGCAATCTCCCTACTTGGAGCATCAGCATCTTTAACCTCCTGTTCCGTACAGGTTGCAATTTGTCCTGAGGATGAACGGGAAGACGGGGAACAAATGAGAGACTAGCTCTTGGTGTTGGGACAGGCACAGGTCACTCTATTTTCCCATCAGGAAGAAGAATTAACCACAGGCTCAGCCTGCCCCCCGGAACCAGAACAGGGCCTGAAGCCATCCTGCGCTTTTGCGGCCACCTCCCAAAAAAGCGAGTTGTAAAATGGAGCTTCAGGGCACTGCAATTCACAATCCTACAGAGTTATAAATGATAACTCTCGTCCAAAAATATATTGAGGGAAGGCAAAGACGAGGAATTGAAATCAAGGCAGAATTGCAGGAAACAGATTTCAGGAGGTAGATTCGAATCGCCTTTAAAGCGCATGAAAAGCGCCAAAACGTTGACAATGATGCCCTTGGCCAAAAAGGGCGTATGCGTTTTTTCCTGAATATATTCAGGAAAAAACGCATACGCCCTTTTTGGCCAACCAAGCAACCTGGAAAGGCCAATCAGCGCTACAAAGAAGTCTCGCTTCCCATCAGTCAAAAGGGCCATGCTGAAAAAAGTGTCAAAACCAGAAATGCAGGACAGGCCATGGAGAAATGGGAGCCTTGCTACACTGATGGGCGGGATGTAAATTGCCAACAGCCACTCTGGAGAAGTGTACGGTGTGTCCTGAAACATCTAAAAAACACACCTTAGAGAGCATAGGGCACTTCCACGCATGGGGGTATAAAGTGGGAAAATTAAAAATCAGCAAGACACAAGCACCCCAAAGTTTAGGGCTGCTCTGTTGACAAGGACCTCCACTTCATTCCACCTTAAATAACCCAGGAAAGCGAAAAATGGATAAAAAATTTGAGGTCCTTATGTACAATGGCATACCACTCAGCCATGAAATCAATGTCATAAGGCTAGTAGCAGCATGATGAGTGGATTTAGGTACGACGATTCTAAGTGAAATAAGTCACACAGAAAAGGACACTTCTCATAAGGTGTCACTTATAGAGGGAATGTAAAAACCGTTACACTTGAACTGAGTTACAAAACAGAACAGAGTCACACATGCAGAAAACACACTATGGCTGCTTAACGGGAAAGCGAGGTGGGGTGATACATAAAGCAAGAGTTTCACATTAGCTCAGATACCGTTCCATAAACCCAATATGTAATAGACAAGACCTACTCCTTGCTCAGAGAACTGGACTCAACACGCCCGATTCACTGCACAAGAATATATCTGACTAGTAATAATCTTAAAACCTATGTATTGATATCTCTCTGTTAGTGTGTCAAGTGGGTGTAAAGCGGCATAAACACAGCCGTGAAAAGCAGCTAAACCCCATTATAAAAATAAATTTCTTTTAAAAACCCATGAAACAAGGACAGTGAAAGAGAGAGAAATTCTTACACAATTCGTTCAGGGGCTGTGATGCAACCTGGATTGACCATATCTAGACCCACAGCTGGATGAGACATAAGGGTGGACACTCTTGGGGCTGAGAGGTTTGGTGAGGTTGGGTGAGCAAACGCAGACCCTTTAAAGTAATACTGCGTGTTACCCATCGCATGGGTCCCAAATCTCCAGGTTCAAGGGCATCTTCCTACATCGAAAACATGCATGAGAAACCAAGAAGATGGTACACCGTCTGTTGGGGAAAGGTTTCTAAAATGCACCTCATTTCTCATCTCCTTGTCCTTGGGTTCGCCATTCCAGCCACTTTAGTAGCAATCTCCCTACTTGGAGCATCAGCATCTTTAACCTCCTGTTCCGTACAGGTTGCAATTTGTCCTGAGGATGAACGGGAAGACGGGGAACCAATGAGAGACTAGCTCTTGGTGTTGGGACAGGCACAGGTCACTCTATTTTCCCATCAGGAAGAAGAATTAACCACAGGCTCAGCCTGCCCCCCGGAACCAGAACAGGGCCTGAAGCCATCCTGCGCTTTTGCGGCCACCTCCCAAAAAAGCGAGTTGTAAAATGGAGCTTCAGGGCACTGCAATTCACAATCCTACAGAGTTATAAATGATAACTCTCGTCCACAAATATATTGAGGGAAGGCAAAGACGAGGAATTGAAATCAAGGCAGAATTGCAGGAAACAGATTTCAGGAGGTAGATTCGAATCGCCTTTAAAGCACATGAAAAGCGCCAAAACGTTGACAATGATGCCCTTGGCCAAAAAGGGCGTATGCGTTTTTTCCTGAATATATTCAGGAAAAAACGCATACGCCCTTTTTGGCCAACCAAGCAACCTGGAAAGGCAAATCAGCGCTACAAAGAAGTCTCGCTTCCCATCGGTCAAAAGGGCCATGCTGTAAAAAGTGTCAAAACCAGAAATGCAGGACAGGCCATGGAGAAATGGGAGCCTTGCTACACTGATGGGCGGGATGTAAATTGCCAACAGCCAGTCTGGAGAAGGGTACGGTGTGTCCTGAAACAGCTAAAAAACACAGCTTAGAGAGCATAGGGCACTTCCACGCATGGGGTTATAAAGTGGGAAAATTAAAAATCAGCAAGACACAAGCACCCCAAAGTTTAGGGCTGCTCTGTTGACAAGGACCTCCACTTCATTCCACCTTAAATATCCCAGGAAAGCGAAAAATGGATAAAAAAGTTGTAGACCTTATGTACAATGGAATATCACTCAGCCATGAAATCAATATCATAAGGCTAGTAGCAGCATGATGAGTGGATTTAGGTAAGACGATTCTAAGTGAAATAAGTCACACAGAAAAGGACACTTCTCATAAGGTGTCACTTATAGAGGGAATGTAAAAACCGTTACACTTGAACTGAATTACAAAACAGAACAGAGTCACACATGCAGAAAACACACTATGGCTGCTTAACGGGAAAGGTGAGGTGGGGTGATACATAAAACAAGAGTTTCAAATTAGCTCAGATACCGTTCCATAAACCCAATATGTAATAGACAAGACCTACTCCTTGCTCAGAGAACTGGACTCAACACGCCCGATTCACCACACAAGAATATATCTGACTAGTAATAATCTTAAAACCTATGTATTGATATCTCTCTGTTAGTGTGTCAAGTGGGTGTAAAGCGGCATAAACACAGCCGTGAAAAGCAGCTAAACCCCATTATAAAAATAAATTACTTTTAAAAACCCATGAAACAAAGACAGTGAAAGAGAGAGAAATTCTTACACAATTCGTTCAGGGGCTGTGATGCAACCTGGATTGACCATATCTAGACCCACAGCTGGATGAGACATAAGGGTGGACACTCTTGGGGCTGAGAGGTTTCGTGAAGTATGGTGAGCAAACGCAGACCCTTTAAAGTAATACTGCGTGCTACCCGTCCCATGGGTCCCAAATCTCCAGGTTCAAGGGCATCTTCCTACATCGAAAACAGGCATGAGAAACACAGAAGATGGTACACCATGTGATGGGGAAAGGTTTCTAAAACGCACCTCATTTCTCATCTCCTTGTGCTCGGGTTCGCCATTCCAGCCACTTTACTAGCAATCTCCCTACGTGGAGCATCAGCACCTTTAACCTCCTGTCCCGTACAGGTTGCAATTTGTCCTGAGGATGAATGGGAAGACGGGGAACCAATGAGAGACTAGCTCTTGGTGTTGGGACAGGCACAGGTCACTCTATTTTCCCATCAGGAAGAAGAATTAACCACAGGCTCACCCTGCCAACCGGAACCAGAACAGGGCCTGAAGCCATCCTGCGCTTTTGCGGCCAGCTCCCAAAAAAGCGAGTTGTAAAATGGAGCTTCAGGGCACAGCAATTCACAAACCTGCAGAGTTATAAATGATAACTCTCGTCCACAAATATATTGAGGGAAGGCAAAGAAGAGGATTTGAAATCAAGGCAGAATTGCAGGAAACAGATTTCAGGAGGTAGATTCGAATCGCCTTTAAAGCACATGAAAAGCGGCAAAACGTTGACAATGATGCCCTTGGCCAAAAAGGGCGTATGCGTTTTTTCCTGAATATATTCAGGAAAAAACGCATACGCCCTTTTTGGCCAACCAAGCAACCAGGAAAGGCAAATCAGCGCTACAAAGAAGTCTCGCTTCCCATCGGTCAAAAGGGCCATGCTGAAAAAAGTTTCAAAACCAGAAATGCAGGACAGGCCATGGAGAAATGGGAGCCTTGCTACACTGATGGGCGGGATGTAAATTGCCAACAGCCAGTCTGGAGAAGGGTACGGTGTGTCCTGAAACAGCTAAAAAACACAGCTTAGAGAGCATAGGGCACTTCCACGCATGGGGTTATAAAGTGGGAAAATTAAAAATCAGCAAGACACAAGCACCCCAAAGTTTAGGGCTGCTCTGTTGACAAGGACCTCCACTTCATTCCACCTTAAATATCCCAGGAAAGCGAAAAATGGATAAAAAAGTTGTAGACCTTATGTACAATGGAATATCACTCAGCCATGAAATCAATATCATAAGGCTAGTAGCAGCATGATGAGTGGATTTAGGTAAGACGATTCTAAGTGAAATAAGTCACACAGAAAAGGACACTTCTCATAAGGTGTCACTTATAGAGGGAATGTAAAAACCGTTACACTTGAACTGAATTACAAAACAGAACAGAGTCACACATGCAGAAAACACACTATGGCTGCTTATCGGGAAAGGTGAGGTGGGGTGATACATAAAACAAGAGTTTCAAATTAGCTCAGATACCGTTCCATAAACCCAATATGTAATAGACAAGACCTACTCCTTGCTCAGAGAACTGGACTCAACACGCCCGATTCACCACACAAGAATATATCTGACTAGTAATAATCTTAAAACCTATGTATTGATATCTCTCTGTTAGTGTGTCAAGTGGGTGTAAAGCGGCATAAACACAGCCGTGAAAAGCAGCTAAACCCCATTATAAAAATAAATTACTTTTAAAAACCCATGAAACAAAGACAGTGAAAGAGAGAGAAATTCTTACACAATTCGTTCAGGGGCTGTGATGCAACCTGGATTGACCATATCTAGACCCACAGCTGGATGAGACATAAGGGTGGACACTCTTGGGGCTGAGAGGTTTCGTGAAGTATGGTGAGCAAACGCAGACCCTTTAAAGTAATACTGCGTGCTACCCGTCCCATGGGTCCCAAATCTCCAGGTTCAAGGGCATCTTCCTACATCGAAAACAGGCATGAGAAACCCAGAAAATGGTACACCGTGTGATGGGGAAAGGTTTCTAAAACGCACCTCATTTCTCATCTCCTTGTGCTCGGGTTCGCCATTCCAGCCACTTTACTAGCAATCTCCCTACGTGGAGCATCAGCACCTTTAACCTCCTGTTCCGTACAGGTTGCAATTTGTCCTGAGGATGAATGGGAAGACGGGGAACCAATGAGAGACTAGCTCCTGGTGTTGGGACAGGCACAGGTCACTCTATTTTCCCATCAGGAAGAAGAATTAACCACAGGCTCACCCTGCCAACCGGAACCAGAACAGGGCCTGAAGCCATCCTGCGCTTTTGCGGCCAGCTCCCAAAACAGCGAGTTCTAAAATGGAGCTTCAGGGCACAGCAATTCACAAACCTGCAGAGTTATAAATGATAACTCTCGTCCACAAATATATTGAGGGAAGGCAAAGAAGAGGATTTGAAATCAAGGCAGAATTGCAGGAAACAGATTTCAGGAGGTAGATTCGAATCGCCTTTAAAGCACATGAAAAGCGGCAAAACGTTGACAATGATGCCCTTGGCCAAAAAGGGCGTATGCGTTTTTTCCTGAATATATTCAGGAAAAAACGCATACGCCCTTTTTGGCCAACCAAGCAACCTGGAAAGGCAAATCAGCGCTACAAAGAAGTCGCGCTTCCCATCGGTCAAAAGGGCCATGCTGAAAAAAGTTTCAAAACCAGAAATGCAGGACAGGCCATGGAGAAATGGGAGCCTTGCTACACTGATGGGTGGGATGTAAATTGCCAACAGCCAGTCTGGAGAAGGGTACGGTGTGTCCTGAAACAGCTAAAAAACACAGCTTAGAGAGCATAGGGCACTTCCACGCATGGGGGTATAAAGTGGGAAAATTAAAAATCAGCAAGACACAAGCACCCCAAAGTTTAGGGCTGCTCTGTTGACAAGGACCTCCACTTCATTCCACCTTAAATATCCCAGGAAAGCGAAAAATGGATAAAAAAGTTGTAGACCTTATGTACAATGGAATATCACTCAGCCATGAAATCAATGTCATAAGGCTAGTAGCAGCATGATGAGTGGATTTAGGTAAGACGATTCTAAGTGAAATAAGTCACACAGAAAAGGACACTTCTCATAAGGTGTCACTTATAGAGCGAATGTAAAAACGGTTACACTTGAACTGAATTACAAAACAGAACAGAGTCACACATGCAGAAAACACACTATGGCTGCTTAACGGGAAAGCGAGGTGGGGTGATACATAAAGCAAGAGTTTCAAATTAGCTCAGATACCGTTCCATAAACCCAATATGTAATAGACAAGACCTACTCCTTGCTCAGAGAACTGGACTCAACACGCCCGATTCACCGCACAAGAATATATCTGACTAGTAATAATCTTAAAACCTATGTATTGATATCTCTCTGTTAGTGTGTCAAGTGGGTGTAAAGCGGCATAAACACAGCCGTGAAAAGCAGCTAAACCCCATTATAAAAATAAATTACTTTTAAAAACCCATGAAACAAAGACAGGGAAAGAGAGAGAAATTCTTACACAATTCGTTCAGGGGCTGTGATGCAACCTGGATTGACCATATCTAGACCCACAGCTGGATGAGACATAAGGGTGGACACTCTTGGGGCTGAGAGGTTTGGTGAGGTTGGGTGAGCAAACGCAGACCCTTTAAAGTAATACTGCGTGCTACCCATCGCATGGGTCCCAAATCTCCAGGTTCAAGGGCATCTTCCTACATCGAAAACATGCATGAGAAACCAAGAAGATGGTACACCATGTGTTGGGGAAAGGTTTCTAAAATGCACCTCATTTCTCATCTCCTTGTGCTCGGGTTCGCCATTCCAGCCACTTTAGTAGCAATCTCCCTACTTGGAGCATCAGCATCTTTAACCTCCTGTTCCGTACAGGTTGCAATTTGTCCTGAGGATGAACGGGAAGACGGGGAACCAATGAGAGACTAGCTCTTGGTGTTGGGACAGGCACAGGTCACTCTATTTTCCCATCAGGAAGAAGAATTAACCACAGGCTCAGCCTGCCCCCCGGAACCAGAACAGGGCCTGAAGCCATCCTGCGCTTTTGCGGCCACCTCCCAAAAAAGCGAGTTGTAAAATGGAGCTTCAGGGCACTGCAATTCACAATCCTACAGAGTTATAAATGATAACTCTCGTCCACAAATATATTGAGGGAAGGCAAAGACGAGGAATTGAAATCAAGGCAGAATTGCAGGAAACAGATTTCAGGAGGTAGATTCGAATCGCATTTAAAGCACATGAAAAGCGCCAAAACGTTGACAATGATGCCCTTGGCCAAAAAGGGCGTATGCGTTTTTTCCTGAATATATTCTGGAAAAAACGCATACGCCCTTTTTGGCCAACCAAGCAACCTGGAAAGGCCAATCAGCGCTACAAAGAAGTCTCGCTTCCCATCAGTCAAAAGGGCCATGCTGAAAAAAGTGTCAAAACCAGAAATGCAGGACAGGCCATGGAGAAATGGGAGCCTTGCTACACTGATGGGCGGGATGTAAATTGCCAACAGCCACTCTGGAGAAGTGTACGGTGTGTCCTGAAACATCTAAAAAACACAGCTTAGAGAGCATAGGGCACTTCCACGCATGGGGGTATAAAGTGGGAAAATTAAAAATCAGCAAGACACAAGCACCCCAAAGTTTAGGGCTGCTCTGTTGACAAGGACCTCCACTTCATTCCACCTTAAATATCCCAGGAAAGCGAAAAATGGATAAAAAATTTGAGGTCCTTATGTACAATGGCATACCACTCAGCCATGAAATCAATGTCATAAGGCAAGTAGCAGCATGATGAGTGGATTTAGGTACGGCGATTCTAAGTGAAATAAGTCACACAGAAAAGGACACTTCTCATAAGGTGTCACTTATAGAGGGAATGTAAAAACCGTTACACTTGAACTGAATTACAAAACAGAACAGAGTCACACATGCAGAAAACACACTATGGCTGCTTAACGGGAAAGCGAGGTGGGGTGATACATAAATCAAGAGTTTCAAATTAGCTCAGATACCGTTCCATAAACCCAATATGTAATAGACAAGACCTACTCCTTGCTCAGAGAACTGGACTCAACATGCCCGATTCACCGCACAAGAATATATCTGACTAGTAATAATCTTAAAACCTATGTATTGATATCTCTCTGTTAGTGTGTCTAGTGGGTGTAAAGCGGCATAAACACAGCCGTGAAAAGCAGCTAAACCCCATTATAAAAATAAATTTCTTTTAAAAACCCATGAAACAAAGACAGTGAAAGAGAGAGAAATTCTTACACAATTCGTTCAGGGGCTGTGATGCAACCTGGATTGACCATATCTAGACCCACAGCTGGATGAGACATAAGGGTGGATACTCTTGGGGCTGAGAGGTTTGGTGAGGTTGGGTGAGCAAACGCAGACCCTTTAAAGTAATACTGCGTGCTACCCATCGCATGGGTCCCAAATCTCCAGGTTCAAGGGCATCTTCCTACATCGAAAACATGCATGAGAAACCAAGAAGATGGTACACCGTGTGTTGGGGAAAGGTTTCTAAAATGCACCTCATTTCTCATCTCCTTGTGCTCGGGTTCGCCATTCCAGCCACTTTAGTAGCAATCTCCCTACTTGGAGCATCAGCATCTTTAACATCCTGTTCCGTACAGGTTGCAATTTGTCCTGAGGATGAACGGGAAGACGGGGAACCAATGAGAGACTAGCTCTTGGTGTTGGGATAGGCACAGGTCACTCTATTTTCCCATCAGGAAGAAGAATTAACCACAGGCTCAGCCTGCCCCCCGGAACCAGAACAGGGCCTGAAGCCATCCTGCGCTTTTGCGGCCACCTCCCAAAAAAGCGAGTTGTAAAATGGAGCTTCAGGGCACTGCAATTCACAATCCTACAGAGTTATAAATGATAACTCTCGTCCACAAATATATTGAGGGAAGGCAAAGACGAGGAATTGAAATCAAGGCAGAATTGCAGGAAACAGATTTCAGGAGGTAGATTCGAATCGCTTTTAAAGCACATGAAAAGCGCCAAAACGTTGACAATGATGCCCTTGGCCAAAAAGGGCGTATGCGTTTTTTCCTGAATATATTCAGGAAAAAACGCATACGCCGTTTTTGGCCAACCAAGCAACCTGGAAAGGCCAATCAGCGCTATAAAGAAGTCTCGCTTCCCATCAGTCAAAAGGGCCATGCTGAAAAAAGTGTCAAAACCAGAAATGCAGGACAGGCCATGGAGAAATGGGAGCCTTGCTACACTGATGGGCGGGATGTAAATTGCCAAAAGCCACTCTGGAGAAGTGTACGGTGTGTCCTGAAACATCTAAAAAACACAGCTTAGAGAGCATAGGGCACTTCCACGCATGGGGGTATAAAGTGGGAAAATTAAAAATCAGCAAGACACAAGCACCCCAAAGTTTAGGGCTGCTCTGTTGACAAGGACCTCTACTTCATTCCACCTTAAATATCCCAGGAAAGCGAAAAATGGATAAAAAATTTGAGGTCCTTATGTACAATGGCATACCACTCAGCCATGAAATCAATGTCATAAGGCTAGTAGCAGCATGATGAGTGGATTTAGGTACGACGATTCTAAGTGAAATAAGTCACACAGAAAAGGACACTTCTCATAAGGTGTCACTTATAGAGGGAATGTAAAAACCGTTACACTTGAACTGAGTTAGAAAACAGAACAGAGTCACACATGCAGAAAACACACTATGGCTGCTTAACGGGAAAGCGAGGTGGGGTGATACATAAAGCAAGAGTTTCAAATTAGCTCAGATACCGATCCATAAACCCAATATGTAATAGACAAGACCTACTCCTTGCTCAGAGAACTGGACTCAACACGCCCGATTCACCGCACAAGAATATATCTGACTAGTAATAATCTTAAAACCTATGTATTGATATCTCTCTGTTAGTGTGTCAAGTGGGTGTAAAGCGGCATAAACACAGCCGTGAAAAGCAGCTAAACCCCATTATAAAAATAAATTTCTTTTAAAAACCCATGAAACAAAGACAGTGAAAGAGAGAGAAATTCTTACACAATTCGTTCAGGGGCTGTGATGCAACCTGGATTGACCATATCTAGACCCACAGCTGGATGAGACATAAGGGTGGACACTCTTGGGGCTGAGAGGTTTGGTGAGGTTGGGTGAGCAAACGCAGACCCTTTAAAGTAATACTGCGTTCTACCCATCGCATGGGTCCCAAATCTCCAGGTTCAAGGGCATCTTCCTACATCGAAAACATGCATGAGAAACCAAGAAGATGGTACACCGTGTGTTGGGGAAAGGTTTCTAAAATGCACCTCATTTCTCATCTCCTTGTGCTCGGGTTCGCCATTCCAGCCACTTTAGTAGCAATCTCCCTACTTGGAGCATCAGCATCTTTAACCTCCTGTTCCGTACAGGTTGCAATTTGTCCTGAGGATGAACGGGAAGACGGGGAACAAATGAGAGACTAGCTCTTGGTGTTGGGACAGGCACAGGTCACTCTATTTTCCCATCAGGAAGAAGAATTAACCACAGGCTCAGCCTGCCCCCCGGAACCAGAACAGGGCCTGAAGCCATCCTGCGCTTTTGCGGCCACCTCCCAAAAAAGCGAGTTGTAAAATGGAGCTTCAGGGCACTGCAATTCACAATCCTACAGAGTTATAAATGATAACTCTCGTCCAAAAATATATTGAGGGAAGGCAAAGACGAGGAATTGAAATCAAGGCAGAATTGCAGGAAACAGATTTCAGGAGGTAGATTCGAATCGCCTTTAAAGCGCATGAAAAGCGCCAAAACGTTGACAATGATGCCCTTGGCCAAAAAGGGCGTATGCGTTTTTTCCTGAATATATTCAGGAAAAAACGCATACGCCCTTTTTGGCCAACCAAGCAACCTGGAAAGGCCAATCAGCGCTACAAAGAAGTCTCGCTTCCCATCAGTCAAAAGGGCCATGCTGAAAAAAGTGTCAAAACCAGAAATGCAGGACAGGCCATGGAGAAATGGGAGCCTTGCTACACTGATGGGCGGGATGTAAATTGCCAACAGCCACTCTGGAGAAGTGTACGGTGTGTCCTGAAACATCTAAAAAACACACCTTAGAGAGCATAGGGCACTTCCACGCATGGGGGTATAAAGTGGGAAAATTAAAAATCAGCAAGACACAAGCACCCCAAAGTTTAGGGCTGCTCTGTTGACAAGGACCTCCACTTCATTCCACCTTAAATAACCCAGGAAAGCGAAAAATGGATAAAAAATTTGAGGTCCTTATGTACAATGGCATACCACTCAGCCATGAAATCAATGTCATAAGGCTAGTAGCAGCATGATGAGTGGATTTAGGTACGACGATTCTAAGTGAAATAAGTCACACAGAAAAGGACACTTCTCATAAGGTGTCACTTATAGAGGGAATGTAAAAACCGTTACACTTGAACTGAGTTACAAAACAGAACAGAGTCACACATGCAGAAAACACACTATGGCTGCTTAACGGGAAAGCGAGGTGGGGTGATACATAAAGCAAGAGTTTCACATTAGCTCAGATACCGTTCCATAAACCCAATATGTAATAGACAAGACCTACTCCTTGCTCAGAGAACTGGACTCAACACGCCCGATTCACTGCACAAGAATATATCTGACTAGTAATAATCTTAAAACCTATGTATTGATATCTCTCTGTTAGTGTGTCAAGTGGGTGTAAAGCGGCATAAACACAGCCGTGAAAAGCAGCTAAACCCCATTATAAAAATAAATTTCTTTTAAAAACCCATGAAACAAGGACAGTGAAAGAGAGAGAAATTCTTACACAATTCGTTCAGGGGCTGTGATGCAACCTGGATTGACCATATCTAGACCCACAGCTGGATGAGACATAAGGGTGGACACTCTTGGGGCTGAGAGGTTTCGTGAAGTATGGTGAGCAAACGCAGACCCTTTAAAGTAATACTGCGTGCTACCCGTCCCATGGGTCCCAAATCTCCAGGTTCAAGGGCATCTTCCTACATCGAAAACAGGCATGAGAAACACAGAAGATGGTACACCATGTGATGGGGAAAGGTTTCTAAAACGCACCTCATTTCTCATCTCCTTGTGCTCGGGTTCGCCATTCCAGCCACTTTACTAGCAATCTCCCTACGTGGAGCATCAGCACCTTTAACCTCCTGTCCCGTACAGGTTGCAATTTGTCCTGAGGATGAATGGGAAGACGGGGAACCAATGAGAGACTAGCTCTTGGTGTTGGGACAGGCACAGGTCACTCTATTTTCCCATCAGGAAGAAGAATTAACCACAGGCTCACCCTGCCAACCGGAACCAGAACAGGGCCTGAAGCCATCCTGCGCTTTTGCGGCCAGCTCCCAAAAAAGCGAGTTGTAAAATGGAGCTTCAGGGCACAGCAATTCACAAACCTGCAGAGTTATAAATGATAACTCTCGTCCACAAATATATTGAGGGAAGGCAAAGAAGAGGATTTGAAATCAAGGCAGAATTGCAGGAAACAGATTTCAGGAGGTAGATTCGAATCGCCTTTAAAGCACATGAAAAGCGGCAAAACGTTGACAATGATGCCCTTGGCCAAAAAGGGCGTATGCGTTTTTTCCTGAATATATTCAGGAAAAAACGCATACGCCCTTTTTGGCCAACCAAGCAACCAGGAAAGGCAAATCAGCGCTACAAAGAAGTCTCGCTTCCCATCGGTCAAAAGGGCCATGCTGAAAAAAGTTTCAAAACCAGAAATGCAGGACAGGCCATGGAGAAATGGGAGCCTTGCTACACTGATGGGCGGGATGTAAATTGCCAACAGCCAGTCTGGAGAAGGGTACGGTGTGTCCTGAAACAGCTAAAAAACACAGCTTAGAGAGCATAGGGCACTTCCACGCATGGGGGTATAAAGTGGGAAAATTAAAAATCAGCAAGACACAAGCACCCCAAAGTTTAGGGCTGCTCTGTTGACAAGGACCTCCACTTCATTCCACCTTAAATATCCCAGGAAAGCGAAAAATGGATAAAAAAGTTGTAGACCTTATGTACAATGGAATATCACTCAGCCATGAAATCAATATCATAAGGCTAGTAGCAGCATGATGAGTGGATTTAGGTACGACGATTCTAAGTGAAATAAGTCACACAGAAAAGGACACTTCTCATAAGGTGTCACTTATAGAGGGAATGTAAAACCGTTACACTTGAACTGAATTATAAAACAGAACAGAGTCACACATGCAGAAAACACACTATGGCTGCTTAACAGGAAAGGTGAGGTGGGGTGATACATAAAACAAGCGTTTCAAATTAGCTCAGATACCGTTCCATAAACCCAATATGTAATAGACAAGACCTACTCCTTGCTCAGAGAACTGGACTCAACACGCCTGATTCACCGCACAAGAATATATCTGACTAGTAATAATCTTAAAACCTATGTATTGATATCTCTCTGTTAGTGTGTCAAGTGGGTGTAAAGCGGCATAAACACAGCCGTGAAAAGCAGCTAAACCCCATTATAAAAATAAATTACTTTTAAAAACCCATGAAACAAAGACAGGGAAAGAGAGAGAAATTCTTACACAATTCGTTCAGGGGCTGTGATGCAACCTGGATTGACCATATCTAGACCCACAGCTGGATGAGACATAAGGGTGGACACTCTTGGGGCTGAGAGGTTTGGTGCAGTTGGGTGAGCAAACCCAGACCCTTTAAAGTAATACTGCGTGCTACCCGTCCCATGGGTCCCAAATCTCCAGGTTCAAGGGCATCTTCCTACATCGAAAACCGGCATGAGAAACCCAGAAAATGGTACACCGTGTGATGGGGAAAGGTTTCTAAAACGCACCTCATTTCTCATCTCCTTGTGCTCGGGTTCGCCATTCCAGCCACTTTACTAGCAATCTCCCTACGTGGAGCATCAGCACCTTTAACCTCCTGTTCCGTACAGGTTGCAATTTGTCCTGAGGATGAATGGGAAGACGGGGAACCAATGAGAGACTAGCTCCTGGTGTTGGGACAGGCACAGGTCACTCTATTTTCCCATCAGGAAGAAGAATTAACCACAGGCTCACCCTGCCAACCGGAACCAGAACAGGGCCTGAAGCCATCCTGCGCTTTTGCGGCCAGCTCCCAAAACAGCGAGTTCTAAAATGGAGCTTCAGGGCACAGCAATTCACAAACCTGCAGAGTTATAAATGATAACTCTCGTCCACAAATATATTGAGGGAAGGCAAAGAAGAGGATTTGAAATCAAGGCAGAATTGCAGGAAACAGATTTCAGGAGGTAGATTCGAATCGCCTTTAAAGCACATGAAAAGCGGCAAAACGTTGACAATGATGCCCTTGGCCAAAAAGGGCGTATGCGTTTTTTCCTGAATATATTCAGGAAAAAACGCATACGCCCTTTTTGGCCAACCAAGCAACCTGGAAAGGCAAATCAGCGCTACAAAGAAGTCGCGCTTCCCATCGGTCAAAAGGGCCATGCTGAAAAAAGTTTCAAAACCAGAAATGCAGGACAGGCCATGGAGAAATGGGAGCCTTGCTACACTGATGGGTGGGATGTAAATTGCCAACAGCCAGTCTGGAGAAGGGTACGGTGTGTCCTGAAACAGCTAAAAAACACAGCTTAGAGAGCATAGGGCACTTCCACGCATGGGGGTATAAAGTGGGAAAATTAAAAATCAGCAAGACACAAGCACCCCAAAGTTTAGGGCTGCTCTGTTGACAAGGACCTCCACTTCATTCCACCTTAAATATCCCAGGAAAGCGAAAAATGGATAAAAAAGTTGTAGACCTTATGTACAATGGAATATCACTCAGCCATGAAATCAATATCATAAGGCTAGTAGCAGCATGATGAGTGGATTTAGGTACGACGATTCTAAGTGAAATAAGTCACACAGAAAAGGACACTTCCCATAAGGTGTCACTTATAGAGGGAATGTAAAAACCGTTACACTTGAACTGAATTATAAAACAGAACAGAGTCACACATGCAGAAAACACACTATGGCTGCTTAACAGGAAAGGTGAGGTGGGGTGATACATAAAACAAGAGTTTCAAATTAGCTCATATACCGTTCCATAAACCCAATATGTAATAGACAAGACCTACTCCTTGCTCAGAGAACTGGACTCAACACGCCTGATTCACCGCACAAGAATATATCTGACTAGTAATAATCTTAAAACCTATGTATTGATATCTCTCTGTTAGTGTGTCAAGTGGGTGTAAAGCGGCATAAACACAGCCGTGAAAAGCAGCTAAACCCCATTATAAAAATAAATTACTTTTAAAAACCCATGAAACAAAGACAGGGAAAGAGAGAGAAATTCTTACACAATTCGTTCAGGGGCTGTGATGCAACCTGGATTGACCATATCTAGACCCACAGCTGGATGAGACATAAGGGTGGACACTCTTGGGGCTGAGAGGTTTGGTGCAGTTGGGTGAGCAAACCCAGACCCTTTAAAGTAATACTGCGTGCTACCCGTCCCATGGGTCCCAAATCTCCAGGTTCAAGGGCATCTTCCTACATCGAAAACCGGCATGAGAAACCCAGAAAATGGTACACCGTGTGATGGGGAAAGGTTTCTAAAACGCACCTCATTTCTCATCTCCTTGTGCTCGGGTTCGCCATTCCAGCCACTTTACTAGCAATCTCCCTACGTGGAGCATCAGCACCTTTAACCTCCTGTTCCGTACAGGTTGCAATTTGTCCTGAGGATGAATGGGAAGACGGGGAACCAATGAGAGACTAGCTCCTGGTGTTGGGACAGGCACAGGTCACTCTATTTTCCCATCAGGAAGAAGAATTAACCACAGGCTCACCCTGCCAACCGGAACCAGAACAGGGCCTGAAGCCATCCTGCGCTTTTGCGGCCAGCTCCCAAAACAGCGAGTTCTAAAATGGAGCTTCAGGGCACAGCAATTCACAAACCTGCAGAGTTATAAATGATAACTCTCGTCCACAAATATATTGAGGGAAGGCAAAGAAGAGGATTTGAAATCAAGGCAGAATTGCAGGAAACAGATTTCAGGAGGTAGATTCGAATCGCCTTTAAAGCACATGAAAAGCGGCAAAACGTTGACAATGATGCCCTTGGCCAAAAAGGGCGTATGCGTTTTTTCCTGAATATATTCAGGAAAAAACGCATACGCCCTTTTTGGCCAACCAAGCAACCTGGAAAGGCAAATCAGCGCTACAAAGAAGTCGCGCTTCCCATCGGTCAAAAGGGCCATGCTGAAAAAAGTTTCAAAACCAGAAATGCAGGACAGGCCATGGAGAAATGGGAGCCTTGCTACACTGATGGGCGGGATGTAAATTGCCAACAGCCAGTCTGGAGAAGGGTACGGTGTGTCCTGAAACAGCTAAAAAACACAGCTTAGAGAGCATAGGGCACTTCCACGCATGGGGGTATAAAGTGGGAAAATTAAAAATCAGCAAGACACAAGCACCCCAAAGTTTAGGGCTGCTCTGTTGACAAGGACCTCCACTTCATTCCACCTTAAATATCCCAGGAAAGCGAAAAATGGATAAAAAAGTTGTAGACCTTATGTACAATGGAATATCACTCAGCCATGAAATCAATATCATAAGGCTAGTAGCAGCATGATGAGTGGATTTAGGTACGACGATTCTAAGTGAAATAAGTCACACAGAAAAGGACACTTCTCATAAGGTGTCACTTATAGAGGGAATGTAAAAACCGTTACACTTGAACTGAATTATAAAACAGAACAGAGTCACACATGCAGAAAACACACTATGGCTGCTTAACAGGAAAGGTGAGGTGGGGTGATACATAAAACAAGAGTTTCAAATTAGCTCAGATACCGTTCCATAAACCCAATATGTAATAGACAAGACCTACTCCTTGCTCAGAGAACTGGACTCAACACGCCTGATTCACCGCACAAGAATATATCTGACTAGTAATAATCTTAAAACCTATGTATTGATATCTCTCTGTTAGTGTGTCAAGTGGGTGTAAAGCGGCATAAACACAGCCGTGAAAAGCAGCTAAACCCCATTATAAAAATAAATTACTTTTAAAAACCCATGAAACAAAGACAGGGAAAGAGAGAGAAATTCTTACACAATTCGTTCAGGGGCTGTGATGCAACCTGGATTGACCATATCTAGACCCACAGCTGGATGAGACATAAGGGTGGACACTCTTGGGGCTGAGAGGTTTGGTGCAGTTGGGTGAGCAAACCCAGACCCTTTAAAGTAATACTGCGTGCTACCCGTCCCATGGGTCCCAAATCTCCAGGTTCAAGGGCATCTTCCTACATCGAAAACCGGCATGAGAAACCCAGAAAATGGTACACCGTGTGATGGGGAAAGGTTTCTAAAACGCAATTCATTTCTCATCTCCTTGTGCTCGGGTTCGCCATTCCAGCCACTTTACTAGCAATCTCCCTACGTGGAGCATCAGCACCTTTAACCTCCTGTTCCGTACAGGTTGCAATTTGTCCTGAGGATGAATGGGAAGACGGGGAACCAATGAGAGACTAGCTCCTGGTGTTGGGACAGGCACAGGTCACTCTATTTTCCCATCAGGAAGAAGAATTAACCACAGGCTCACCCTGCCAACCGGAACCAGAACAGGGCTTGAAGCCATCCTGCGCTTTTGCGGCCAGCTCCCAAAAAAGCGAGTTCTAAAATGGAGCTTCAGGGCACAGCAATTCACAAACCTGCAGAGTTATAAATGATAACTCTCGTCCACAAATATATTGAGGGAAGGCAAAGAAGAGGATTTGAAATCAAGGCAGAATTGCAGGAAACAGATTTCAGGAGGTAGATTCGAATCGCCTTTAAAGTACATGAAAAGCGGCAAAACGTTGACAATGATGCCCTTGGCCAAAAGGGGCGTATGCGTTTTTTCCTGAATATATTCAGGAAAAAACGCATACGCCCCTTTTGCCCAACCAAGCAACCTGGAAAGGCAAATCAGCGCTACAAAGAAGTCTCGCTTCCCTTCGGTCAAAAGGGCCATGCTGAAAAAAGTTTCAAAACCAGAAATGCAGGACAGGCCATGGAGAAATGGGAGCCTTGCTACACTGATGGGCGGGATGTAAATTGCCAACAGCCAGTCTGGAGAAGGGTACGGTGTGTCCTGAAACAGCTAAAAAACACAGCTTAGAGAGCATAGGGCACTTCCACGCATGGGGGTATAAAGTGGGAAAATTAAAAATCAGCAAGACACAAGCACCCCAAAGTTTAGGGCTGCTCTGTTGACAAGGACCTCCACTTCATTCCACCTTAAATATCGCAGGAAAGCGAAAAATGGATAAAAAAGTTGTAGACCTTATGTACAATGGAATATCACTCAGCCATGAAATCAATATCATAAGGCTAGTAGCAGCATGATGAGTGGATTTAGGTACGACGATTCTAAGTGAAATAAGTCACACAGAAAAGGACACTTCTCATAAGGTGTCACTTATAGAGGGAATGTAAAAACCGTTACACTTGAACTGAATTACAAAACAGAACAGGGTCACACATGCAGAAAACACACTATGGCTGCTTAAGGGGAAAGGTGAGGTGGGGTGATACATAAAACAAGAGTTTCAAATTAGCTCAGATACCGTTCCATAAACCCAATATGTAATAGACAAGACCTACTCCTTGCTCAGAGAACTGGACTCAACATGCCCGATTCACCGCACAAGAATATATCTGACTAGTAATAATCTTAAAACCTATGTATTGATATCACTCTGTTAGTGTGTCAAGTGGGTGTAAAGCGGCATAAACACAGCCGTGAAAAGCAGCTAAACCCCATTATAAAAATAAATTACTTTTAAAAACCCATGAAACAAAGACAGTGAAAGAGAGAGAAATTCTTACACAATTCGTTCAGGGGCTGTGATGCAACCTGGATTGACCATATCTAGACCCACAGCTGGATGAGACATAAGGGTGGACACTCTTGGGGCTGAGAGGTTTGGTGAAGTTGGGTGAGCAAACCCAGACCCTTTAAAGTAATACTGCGTGCTACCCGTCCCATGGGTCCCAAATCTCCAGGTTCAAGGGCATCTTCCTACATCGAAAACCGGCATGAGAAACCCAGAAAATGGTACACCGTGTGATGGGGAAAGGTTTCTAAAACGCACCTCATTTCTCATCTCCTTGTGCTCGGGTTCGCCATTCCAGCCACTTTACTAGCAATCTCCCTACGTGGAGCATCAGCACCTTTAACCTCCTGTTCCGTACAGGTTGCAATTTGTCCTGAGGATGAATGGGAAGACGGGGAACCAATGAGAGACTAGCTCCTGGTGTTGGGACAGGCACAGGTCACTCTATTTTCCCATCAGGAAGAAGAATTAACCACAGGCTCACCCTGCCAACCGGAACCAGAACAGGGCTTGAAGCCATCCTGCGCTTTTGCGGCCAGCTCCCAAAAAAGCGAGTTCTAAAATGGAGCTTCAGGGCACAGCAATTCACAAACCTGCAGAGTTATAAATGATAACTCTCGTCCACAAATATATTGAGGGAAGGCAAAGAAGAGGATTTGAAATCAAGGCAGAATTGCAGGAAACAGATTTCAGGAGGTAGATTCGAATCGCCTTTAAAGTACATGAAAAGCGGCAAAACGTTGACAATGATGCCCTTGGCCAAAAGGGGCGTATGCGTTTTTTCCTGAATATATTCAGGAAAAAACACATACGCCCCTTTTGGCCAACCAAGCAACCTGGAAAGGCAAATCAGCGCTACAAAGAAGTCTCGCTTCCCTTCGGTCAAAAGGGCCATGCTGAAAAAACTTTCAAAACCAGAAATGCAGGACAGGCCATGGAGAAATGGGAGCCTTGCTACACTGATGGGCGGGATGTAAATTGCCAACAGCCAGTCTGGAGAAGGGTACGGTGTGTCCTGAAACAGCTAAAAAACACAGCTTAGAGAGCATAGGGCACTTCCACGCATGGGGGTATAAAGTGGGAAAATTAAAAATCAGCAAGACACAAGCACCCCAAAGTTTAGGGCTGCTCTGTTGACAAGGACCTCCACTTCATTCCACCTTAAATATCCCAGGAAAGCGAAAAATGGATAAAAAAGTTGTAGACCTTATGTACAATGGAATATCACTCAGCCATGAAATCAATATCATAAGGCTAGTAGCAGCATGATGAGTGGATTTAGGTACGACGATTCTAAGTGAAATAAGTCACACAGAAAAGGACACTTCTCATAAGGTGTCACTTATAGAGGGAATGTAAAAACCGTTACACTTGAACTGAATTACAAAACAGAACAGGGTCACACATGCAGAAAACACACTATGGCTGCTTAACGGGAAAGGTGAGGTGGGGTGTTACATAAAACAAGAGTTTCAAATTAGCTCAGATACCGTTCCATAAACCCAATATGTAATAGACAAGACCTACTCCTTGCTCAGAGAACTGGACTCAACACGCCTGATTCACCGCACAAGAATATATCTGACTAGTAATAATCTTAAAACCTATGTATTGATATCTCTCTGTTAGTGTGTCAAGTGGGTGTAAAGCGGCATAAACACAGCCGTGAAAAGCAGCTAAACCCCATTATAAAAATAAATTACTTTTAAAAACCCATGAAACAAAGACAGTGAAAGAGAGAGAAATTCTTACACAATTCGTTCAGGGGCTGTGATGCAACCTGGATTGACCATATCTAGACCCACAGCTGGATGAGACATAAGGGTGGACACTCTTGGGGCTGAGAGGTTTGGTGAAGTTGGGTGAGCAAACCCAGACCCTTTAAAGTAATACTGCGTGCTACCCGTCCCATGGGTCCCAAATCTCCAGGTTCAAGGGCATCTTCCTACATCGAAAACCGGCATGAGAAACCCAGAAAATGGTACACCGTGTGATCGGGAAAGGTTTCTAAAACGCACCTCATTTCTCATCTCCTTGTGCTCGGGTTCGCCATTCCAGCCACTTTACTAGCAATCTCCCTACGTGGAGCATCAGCACCTTTAACCTCCTGTTCCGTACAGGTTGCAATTTGTCCTGAGGATGAATGGGAAGACGGGGAACCAATGAGAGACTACCTCCTGGTGTTGGGACAGGCACAGGTCACTCTATTTTCCCATCAGGAAGAAGAATTAACCACAGGCTCACACTGCCAACCGGAACCAGAACAGGGCTTGAAGCCATCCTGCGCTTTTGCTGCCAGCTCCCAAAAAAGCGAGTTCTAAAATGGAGCTTCAGGGCACAGCAATTCACAAACCTGCAGAGTTATAAATGATAACTCTCGTCCATAAATATATTGAGGGAAGGCAAAGAAGAGGATTTGAAATCAAGGCAGAATTGCAGGAAACAGATTTCAGGAGGTAGATTCGAATCGCCTTTAAAGTACATGAAAAGCGGCAAAACGTTGACAATGATGCCCTTGGCCAAAAGGGGCGTATGCGTTTTTTCCTGAATATATTCAGGAAAAAACGCATACGCCCCTTTTGGCCAACCAAGCAACCTGGAAAGGCAAATCAGCGCTACAAAGAAGTCTCGCTTCCCTTCGGTCAAAAGGGCCATGCTGAAAAAAGTTTCAAAACCAGAAATGCAGGACAGGCCATGGAGAAATGGGAGCCTTGCTACACTGATGGGCGGGATGTAAATTGCCAACAGCCAGTCTGGAGAAGGGTACGGTGTGTCCTGAAACAGCTAAAAAACACAGCTTAGAGAGCATAGGGCACTTCCACGCATGGGGGTATAAAGTGGGAAAATTAAAAATCAGCAAGACACAAGCACCCCAAAGTTTAGGGCTGCTCTGTTGACAAGGACCTCCACTTCATTCCACCTTAAATATCCCAGGAAAGCGAAAAATGGATAAAAAAGTTGTAGACCTTATGTACAATGGAATATCACTCAGCCATGAAATCAATATCATAAGGCTAGTAGCAGCATGATGAGTGGATTTAGGTACGACGATTCTAAGTGAAATAAGTCACACAGAAAAGGACACTTCTCATAAGGTGTCACTTATAGAGGGAATGTAAAAACCGTTACACTTGAACTGAATTACAAAACAGAACAGAGTCACACATGCAGAAAACACACTATGGCTGCTTAACGGGAAAGGTGAGGTGGGGTGATACATAAAACAAGAGTTTCAAATTAGCTCAGATACCGTTCCATAAACCCAATATGTAATAGACAAGACCTACTCCTTGCTCAGAGAACTGGACTCAACACGCCTGATTCACCGCACAAGAATATATCTGACTAGTAATAATCTTAAAACCTATGTATTGATATCTCTCTGTTAGTGTGTCAAGTGGGTGTAAAGCGGCATAAACACAGCCGTGAAAAGCAGCTAAACCCCATTATAAAAATAAATTACTTTTAAAAACCCATGAAACAAAAACAGTGAAAGAGAGAGAAATTCTTACACAATTCGTTCAGGGGCTGTGATGCAACCTGGATTGACCATATCTAGACCCACAGCTGGATGAGACATAAGGGTGGACACTCTTGGGGCTGAGAGGTTTGGTGAAGTTGGGTGAGCAAACCCAGACCCTTTAAAGTAATACTGCGTGCTACCCGTCCCATGGGTCCCAAATCTCCAGGTTCAAGGGCATCTTCCTACATCGAAAACCGGCATGAGAAACCCAGAAGATGGTACACCGTGTGATGGGGAAAGGTTTCTAAAACGCACCTCATTTCTCATCTCCTTGTGCTCGGGTTCGCCATTCCAGCCACTTTACTAGCAATCTCCCTACGTGGAGCATCAGCACCTTTAACCTCCTGTTCCGTACAGGTTGCAATTTGTCCTGAGGATGAATGGGAAGACGGGGAACCAATGAGAGACTAGCTCCTGGTGTTGGGACAGGCACAGGTCACTCTATTTTCCCATCAGGAAGAAGAATTAACCACAGGCTCACCCTGCCAACCGGAACCAGAACAGGGCCTGAAGCCATCCTGCGCTTTTGCGGCCAGCTCCCAAAACAGCGAGTTCTAAAATGGAGCTTCAGGGCACAGCAATTCACAAACCTGCAGAGTTATAAATGATAACTCTCATCCACAAATATATTGAGGGAAGGCAAAGAAGAGGATTTGAAATCAAGGCAGAATTGCAGGAAACAGATTTCAGGAGGTAGATTCGAATCGTCTTTAAAGCACATGAAAAGCGGCAAAACGTTGACAATGATGCCCTTGGCCAAAAAGGGCGTATGCGTTTTTTCCTGAATATATTCAGGAAAAAACGCATACGCCCTTTTTGGCCAACCAAGCAACCTGGAAAGGCAAATCAGCGCTACAATGAAGTCTCGCTTCCCATCGGTCAAAAGGGCCATGCTGAAAAAAGTTTCAAAACCAGAAATGCAGGACAGGCCATAGAGAAATGGGAGCCTTGTTACACTGATGGGCGGGATGTAAATTGCCAACAGCCACTCTGGAGAAGGGTACGGTGTGTCCTGAAACAGCTAAAACACAGCTTAGAGAGCATAGGGCACTTCCACGCATGGGGGTATAAAGTGGGAAAATTAAAAATCAGCAAGACACAAGCACCCCATAGTTTAGGGCTGCTCTTTTGACAAGGACCTCCACTTCATTCCACCTTAAATATCCCAGGAAAGCGAAAAATGGATAAAAAAGTTGTAGTCCTTATTTACAATGGAATATCACTCAGCCATGAAATCAATATCATAAGGCTAGTAGCAGCATGATGAGTGGATTTAGGTACGACGATTCTAAGTGAAATAAGTCACAGAGAAAAGGACACTTCTCATAAGGTGTCACTTATAGAGGGAATGTAAAAACCGTTACACTTGAACTGAATTACAAAACAGAACAGAGTCACACATGCAGAAAACACACTATGGCTGCTTAACTGGAAAGGTGAGGTGGGGTGATACATAAAACAAGAGTTTCAAATTAGCTCAGATACCGTTCCATAAACCCAATATGTTATAGACAAAACCTACTCCTTGCTCAGAGAACTGGACTCAACACGCCTGATTCACCGCACAAGAATATATCTGACTAGTAATAATCTTAAAACCTATGAATTGATATCTCTCTGTTAGTGTGTCAAGTGGGTGTAAAGCGGCATAAACACAGCCGTGAAAAGCACCTAAAGCCCATTATAAAAATAAATTACTTTTAAAAACCCATGAAACAAAGACAGTGAAAGAGAGAGAAATTCTTACACAATTCGTTCAGGGGCTGTGATGCAACCTGGATTGACCATATCTAGACCCACAGCTGGATGAGACATAAGGTTGGACTCTCTTGGGGCTGAGAGGTTTGGTGAAGGTGGGTGAGCAAACGCACACCCTTTAAAGTAATACTGCCTTCTACCCATCGCATGGGTCCCAAATCTCCAGGTTCAAGGGCATCTTCCTACATCGAAAACAGGCATGAGAAACCCAAAAGATGGTACACCGTGTGATGGGGAAAGGTTTCTAAAACGCACCTCATTTCTCATCTCCTTGTGCTCGGGTTCGCCATTCCAGCCACTTTACTTGCAATCTCCCTAAGTGGAGCATCAGCACCTTTAACCTCCTGTTCCGTACAGGTTGCAATTTGTCCTGAGGATGAATGGGAAGACGGGGAACCAATGAGAGACTAGCTCTTGGTGTTGGGACAGGCACAGGTCACTCTATTTTCCCATCAGGAAGAAGAATTAACCACAGGCTCACCCTGCGCACTGGAACCAGAACAGGGCCTGAAGCCATCCTGCGCTTTTGCGGCCAGCTCCCAAAAAAGCGAGTTGTAAAATGGAGCTTCAGGGCACAGCAATTCACAAACCTGCAGAGTTATAAATGATAACTCTCGTCCACAAATATATTGACATAATGCAAAGAAGAGGATTTGAAATCAAGGCAGAATTGCAGGAAACAGATTTCAGGAGGTAGATTCGAATCGCCTTTAAAGCACATGAAAAGCGGCAAAACGTTGACAATGATGCCCTTGGCCAAAAAGGGCGTATGCGTTTTTTCCTGAATATATTCAGGAAAAAACGCATACGCCCTTTTTGGCCAACCAAGCAACCTGCAAAGGAAAATCAGCGCTACAAAGAAGTCTCGCTTCCCATCGGTCAAAAGGGCCATGCTGAAAAAAGTGTCAAAACCAGAAATGCAGGACAGGCCATGGAGAAATGGGAGCCTTGCTACACTGATGGGCGGGATGTAAATTGCCAACAGCCACTCTGGAGAAGTGTACGGTGTGTCCTGAAACATCTAAAAAACACAGCTTAGAGAGCATAGGGCACTTCCACGCATGGGGGTATAAAGTGGGAAAATTAAAAATCAGCAAGACACAAGCACCCCAAAGTTTAGGGCTGCTCTGTTGACAAGGACCTCCACTTCATTCCACCTTAAATATCCCAGGAAAGCGAAAAATGGATAAAAAATTTGAGGTCCTTATGTACAATGGAATACCACTCAGCCATGAAATCAATGTCATAAGGCTAGTAGCAGCATGATGAGTGGATTTAGGTACGACGATTCTAAGTGAAATAAGTCACACAGAAAAGGACACTTCTCATAAGGTGTCACTTATAGAGCGAATGTAAAAACGGTTACACTTGAACTGAATTACAAAACAGAACAGAGTCACACATGCAGAAAACACACTATGGCTGCTTAACGGGAAAGCGAGGTGGGGTGATACATAAAGCAAGAGTTTCAAATTAGCTCAGATACCGTTCCATATACCCAATATGTAATAGACAAGACCTACTCCTTGCTCAGAGAACTGGACTCAACACGCCCGATTCACCGCACAAGAATATATCTGACTAGTAATAATCTTAAAACCTATGTATTGATATCTCTCTGTTAGTGTGTCAAGTGGGTGTAAAGCGGCATAAACACAGCCGTGAAAAGCAGCTAAACCCCATTATAAAAATAAATTACTTTTAAAAACCCATGAAACAAAGACAGTGAAAGAGAGAGAAATTCTTACACAATTCGTTCAGGGGCTGTGATGCAACCTGGATTGACCATATCTAGACCCACAGCTGGATGAGACATAAGGGTGGACACTCTTGGGGCTGAGAGGTTTGGTGAAGTTGGGTGAGCAAACCCAGACCCTTTAAAGTAATACTGCGTGCTACCCGTCCCATGGGTCCCAAATCTCCAGGTTCAAGGGCATCTTCCTACATCGAAAACAGGCATGAGAAACCCAGAAGATGGTACACCATGTGATGGGGAAAGGTTTCTAAAACGCACCTCATTTCTCATCTCCTTGTGCTCGGGTTCGCCATTCCAGCCACTTTACTAGCAATCTCCCTACGTGGAGCATCAGCACCTTTAACCTCCTGTTCCGTACAGGTTGCAATTTGTCCTGAGGATGAACGGGAAGACGGGGAACCAATGAGAGACTAGCTCTTGGTGTTGGGACAGGCACAGGTCACTCTAATTTCCCATCAGGAAGAAGAATTAACCACAGGCTCAGCCTGCCCCCAGGAACCAGAACAGGGCCTGAAGCCATCCTGCGCTTTTGCGGCCAGCTCCCAAAAAAGCGAGTTGTAAAATGGAGCTTCAGGGCACTGCAATTCACAAACCTGCAGAGTTATAAATGATAACTCTCGTCCACAAATATATTGAGGGAAGGCAAAGAAGAGGATTTGAAGTCAAGGCAGAATTGCAGGAAACAGATTTCAGGAGGTAGATTCGAATCGCCTTTAAAGCACATGAAAAGCGGCAAAACGTTGACAATGATGCCCTTGGCCAAAAAGGGCGTATGCGTTTTTTCCTGAATATATTCAGGAAAAAACGCATACGCCCTTTTTGGTCAACCAAGCAACCTGGAAAGGCAAATCAGCGCTACAAAGAAGTCGCGCTTCCCATCGGTCAAAAGGGCCATGCTGAAAAAAGTGTCAAAACCAGAAATGCAGGACAGGCCATGGAGAAATGGGAGCCTTGCTACACTGATGGGCGGGATGTAAATTGCCAACAGCCACTCTGGGGAAGGGCACGGTGTGTCCTGAAACAGCTAAAAAACACAGCTTAGAGAGCATAGGGCACTTCCACGCATGGGGGGATAAAGTGGGAAAATTAAAAATCAGCAAGACACAAGCACCCCATAGTTTAGGGCTGCTCTTTTGACAAGGACCTCCACTTCAATCCACCTTAAATATCCCAGGAAAGCGAAAAATGGATAAAAAAGTTGTAGTCCTTATGTACAATGGAATATCACTCAGCCATGAAATCAATATCATAAGGCTAGTAGCAGCATGATGAGTGGATTTAGGTACGACGATTCTAAGTGAAATAAGTCACACAGAAAAGGACACTTCTCATAAGGTGTCACTTATAGTGGGAATGTAAAAACCGTTACACTTGAACTGAATTACAAAACAGAACAGAGTCACACATGCAGAAAACACACTACGGCTGCTTAACTGGAAAGATGAGGTGGGGTGATACATAAAACAAGAGTTTCAAATTAGCTCAGATACCGTTCCATAAACCCAATATGTAATAGACAAAACCTACTCCTTGCTCAGAGAACTGGACTCAACACGCCTGATTCACCGCACAAGAATATATCTGACTAGTAATAATCTTAAAACCTATGAATTGATATCTCTCTGTTAGTGTGTCAAGTGGGTGTAAAGCGGCATAAACACAGCCGTGAAAAGCAGCTAAACCCCATTATAAAAAGAAATTACTTTTAAAAACCCATGAAACAAAGACAGGGAAAGAGAGAGAAATTCTTACACAATTCGTTCAGGGGCTGTGATGCAACCTGGATTGACCATATCTAGACCCACAGATGGATGAGATATAAGGGTGGACACTCTTGGGGCTGAGAGGTTTGGTGAAGTTGGGTGAGCAAACGCAGACCCTTTAAAGTAATACTGCGTGCTACCCATCGCATGGGTCCCAAATCTCCAGGTTCAAGGGCATCTTCCTACATCGAAAACATGCATGAGAAACCCAGAAGACGGTACACCGTGTGATGGGGAAATGTTTCTAAAACGCACCTCATTTCTCATCTCCTTGTGCTCGGGTTCGCCATTCCAGCCACTTTACTAGCAATCTCCCTACGTGGAGCATCAGCACCTTTAACCTCCTGTTCCGTACAGGTTGCAGGTTGTCCTGAGGATGAATGGGAAGACGGGGAACCAATGAGAGACTAGCTCTTGGTGTTGGGACAGGCACAGGTCACTCTATTTTCCCATCAGGAAGAAGAATTAACCACAGGCTCACCCTGCCCACCGGAACCAGAACAGGGCCTGAAGCCATCCTGCGCTTTTGCGGCCAGCTCCCAAAAAAGCGAGTTGTAAAATGGAGCTTCAGGGCACAGCAATTCACAAACCTGCAGAGTTATAAATGATAACTCTCGTCCGCAAATATATTGAGGGAAGGCAAAGAAGAGGATTTGAAATCAAGGCAGAATTGCAGGAAACAGATTTCAGGAGGTACATTCGAATCGCCTTTAAAGCACATGAAAAGCGGCAAAACGTTGACAATGATGCCCTTGGCCAAAAAGGGCGTATGCGTTTTTTCCTGAATATATTCAGGAAAAAACGCATACGCCCTTTTTGGCCAACCAAGCAACCTGGAAAGGCAAATCAGCGCTACTAAGAAGTCTCGCTTCCCATTGGTCAAAAGGGCCATTCTGAAAAAAGTGTCAAAACCAGAAATGCAGGACAGGCCATGGAGAAATGGGAGCCTTGCTACACTGATGGGCGGGATGTAAATTGCCAACAGCCACTCTGGAGAAGGGTACGGTGTGTCCTGAACCATCTAAAAAACACAGCCTAGAGAGGATAGGGCACTTCCACGCATGGGGGTATAAAGTGGGAAAATTGAAAATCAGCAAGACACAAGCACCCCAACGTTTAGGGCTGCTCTGTTGACAAGGACTTCCACTTCATTCCACCTTAAATATCCCAGGAAAGAGAAAAATGGATAAAAAAGTTGTGGTCCTTATATACGATGGAATATCACTCAGCCATGAAATCAATGTCATAAGGCTAGTAGGAGCATGATGAGTGGATTTAGCTACGACGATTCTAAGTGAAATAAGTCACACAGAAAAGGACACTTCTCATAAGGTGTCACTTATAGAGGGAATGTAAAAACTGTTACACTTGAACTGAATTACAAAACAGAACAGAGTCACACATGCAGAAAACACACTATGGCTGCTTAACGGGAAAGGGGAGGTGGTGAGATACATAAAACAAGAGTTTCAAATTAGATCAGATACCGTTCCATAAACCCAATATGTAACAGACAAGACCTACTCCTTGCTCAGAGAACTGATCTCAACACGCCCGATTCACCGCACAAGAATATATCTGACTAGTAATAATCTTAAAACCTATGAATTGATATCTCTCTGTTAGTGTGTCAAGTGGGTGTAAAGCGGCATAAACACAGCCGTGAAAAGCACCTAAAGCCCATTATAAAAATAAATTACTTTTAAAAACCCATGAAACAAAGACAGTGAAAGAGAGAGAAATTCTTACACAATTCGTTCAGGGGCTGTGATGCAACCTGGATTGACCATATCTAGACCCACAGCTGGATGAGACATAAGGGTGGACTCTCTTGGGGCTGAGAGGTTTGGTGAAGGTGGGTGAGCAAACGCAGACCCTTTAAAGTAATACTGCCTGCTACCCATCGCATGGGTCCCAAATCTCCAGGTTCAAGGGCATCTTCCTACATCGAAAACAGGCATGAGAAACCCAAAAGATGGTACACCGTGTGATGGGGAAAGGTTTCTAAAACGCACCTCATTTCTCATCTCCTTGTGCTCGGGTTCGCCATTCCAGCCACTTTACTTGCAATCTCCCTAAGTGGAGCATCAGCACCTTTAACCTCCTGTTCCGTACAGGTTGCAATTTGTCCTGAGGATGAATGGGAAGACGGGGAACCAATGAGAGACTAGCTCTTGGTGTTGGGACAGGCACAGGTCACTCTATTTTCCCATCAGGAAGAAGAATTAACCACAGGCTCACCCTGCGCACTGGAACCAGAACAGGGCCTGAAGCCATCCTGCGCTTTTGCGGCCAGCTCCCAAAAAAGCGAGTTGTAAAATGGAGCTTCAGGGCACAGCAATTCACAAACCTGCAGAGTTATAAATGATAACTGTCGTCCACAAATATATTGACATAATGCAAAGAAGAGGATTTGAAATCAAGGCAGAATTGCAGGAAACAGATTTCAGGAGGTAGATTCGAATCGCCTTTAAAGCACATGAAAAGCGGCAAAACGTTGACAATGATGCCCTTGGCCAAAAAGGGCGTATGCGTTTTTTCCTGAATATATTCAGGAAAAAACGCATACGCCCTTTTTGGCCAACCAAGCAACCTGCAAAGGAAAATCAGCGCTACAAAGAAGTCTCGCTTCCCATCGGTCAAAAGGGCCATGCTGAAAAAAGTGTCAAAACCAGAAATGCAGGACAGGCCATGGAGAAATGGGAGCCTTGCTACACTGATGGGCGGGATGTAAATTGCCAACAGCCACTCTGGAGAAGTGTACGGTGTGTCCTGAAACATCTAAAAAACACAGCTTAGAGAGCATAGGGCACTTCCACGCATGGGGGTATAAAGTGGGAAAATTAAAAATCAGCAAGACACAAGCACCCCAAAGTTTAGGGCTGCTCTGTTGACAAGGACCTCCACTTCATTCCACCTTAAATATCCCAGGAAAGCGAAAAATGGATAAAAAATTTGAGGTCCTTATGTACAATGGCATACCACTCAGCCATGAAATCAATGTCATAAGGCTAGTAGCAGCATGATGAGTGGATTTAGGTACGACGATTCTAAGTGAAATAAGTCACACAGAAAAGACACTTCTCATAAGGTGTCACTTATAGAGCGAATGTAAAAACGGTTACACTTGAACTGAATTACAAAACAGAACAGAGTCACACATGCAGAAAACACACTATGGCTGCTTAACGGGAAAGCGAGGTGGGGTGATACATAAAGCAAGAGTTTCAAATTAGCTCAGATACCGTTCCATAAACCCAATATGTAATAGACAAGACCTACTCCTTGCTCAGAGAACTGGACTCAACACGCCCGATTCACCGCACAAGAATATATCTGACTAGTAATAATCTTAAAACCTATGTATTGATATCTCTCTGTTAGTGTGTCAAGTGGGTGTAAAGCGGCATAAACACAGCCGTGAAAAGCAGCTAAACCCCATTATAAAAATAAATTTCTTTTAAAAACCCATGAAACAAAGACAGTGAAAGAGAGAGAAATTCTTACACAATTCTTTCAGGGGCTGTGATGCAACCTGGATTGACCATATCTAGACCCACAGCTGGATGAGACATAAGGGTGGATACTCTTGGGGCTGAGAGGTTTGGTGAGGTTGGGTGAGCAAACGCAGACCCTTTAAAGTAATACTGCGTGCTACCCATCGCATGGGTCCCAAATCTCCAGGTTCAAGGGCATCTTCCTACATCGAAAACATGCATGAGAAACCAAGAAGATGGTACACCGTGTGTTGGGGAAAGGTTTCTAAAATGCACCTCATTTCTCATCTCCTTGTGCTCGGGTTCGCCATTCCAGCCACTTTAGTAGCAATCTCCCTACTTGGAGCATCAGCATCTTTAACCTCCTGTTCCGTACAGGTTGCAATTTGTCCTGAGGATGAACGGGAAGACGGGGAACCAATGAGAGACTAGCTCTTGGTGTTGGGACAGGCACAGGTCACTCTATTTTCCCATCAGGAAGAAGAATTAACCACAGGCTCAGCCTGCCCCCCGGAACCAGAACAGGGCCTGAAGCCATCCTGCGCTTTTGCGGCCACCTCCCAAAAAAGCGAGTTGTAAAATGGAGCTTCAGGGCACTGCAATTCACAATCCTACAGAGTTATAAATGATAACTCTCGTCCACAAATATATTGAGGGAAGGCAAAGACGAGGAATTGAAATCAAGGCAGAATTGCAGGAAACAGATTTCAGGAGGTAGATTCGAATCGCCTTTAAAGCACATGAAAAGCGCCAAAACGTTGACAATGATGCCCTTGGCCAAAAAGGGCGTATGCGTTTTTTCCTGAATATATTCAGGAAAAAACGCATACGCCCTTTTTGGCCAACCAAGCAACCTGGAAAGGCAAATCAGCGCTACAAAGAAGTCTCGCTTCCCATCGGTCAAAAGGGCCATGCTGAAAAAAGTTTCAAAACCAGAAATGCAGGACAGGCCATGGAGAAATGGGAGCCTTGCTACACTGATGGGCGGGATGTAAATTGCCAACAGCCAGTCTGGAGAAGGGTACGGTGTGTCCTGGAACAGCTAAAAAACACAGCTTAGAGAGCATAGGGCACTTCCACGCATGGGGGTATAAAGTGGGAAAATTAAAAATCAGCAAGACACAAGCACCCCAAAGTTTAGGGATGCTCTGTTGACAAGGACTTCCACTTCATTCCACCTTAAATATCCAAGGAAAGCGAAAAATGGATAAAAAAGTTGTAGACCTTATGTACAATGGAATATCACTCAGCCATGAAATCAATATCATAAGGCTAGTAGCAGCATGATGAGTGGATTTAGGTACGACGATTCTAAGTGAAATAAGTCACACAGAAAAGGACACTTCTCATAAGGTGTCACTTATAGAGGGAATGTAAAAACCGTTACACTTGAACTGAATTACAAAACAGAACAGAGTCACACATGCAGAAAACACACTATGGCTGCTTAACAGGAAAGGTGAGGTGGGGTGATACATAAAACAAGAGTTTCAAATTAGCTCAGATACCGTTCCATAAACCCAATATGTAATAGACAAGACCTACTCCTTGCTCAGAGAACTGGACTCAACACGCCTGATTCACCGCACAAGAATATATCTGACTAGTAATAATCTTAAAACCTATGTATTGATATCTCTCTGTTAGTGTGTCAAGTGGGTGTAAAGCGGCATAAACACAGCCGTGAAAAGCAGCTAAACCCCATTATAAAAATAAATTACTTTTAAAAACCCATGAAACAAAGACAGTGAAAGAGAGAGAAATTCTTACACAATTCGTTCAGGGGCTGTGATGCAACCTGGATTGACCATATCTAGACCCACAGCTGGATGAGACATAAGGGTGGACACTCTTGGGGCTGAGAGGTTTGGTGAAGTTGGGTGAGCAAACCCAGACCCTTTAAAGTAATACTGCGTGCTACCCGTCCCATGGGTCCCAAATCTCCAGGTTCAAGGGCATCTTCCTACATCGAAAACAGGCATGAGAAACCCAGAAGATGGTACACCATGTGATGGGGAAAGGTTTCTAAAACGCACCTCATTTCTCATCTCCTTGTGCTCGGGTTCGCCATTCCAGCCACTTTACTAGCAATCTCCCTACGTGGAGCATCAGCACCTTTAACCTCCTGTTCCGTACAGGTTGCAATTTGTCCTGAGGATGAACGGGAAGACGGGGAACCAATGAGAGACTAGCTCTTGGTGTTGGGACAGGCACAGGTCACTCTAATTTCCCATCAGGAAGAAGAATTAACCACAGGCTCAGCCTGCCCCCAGGAACCAGAACAGGGCCTGAAGCCATCCTGCGCTTTTGCGGCCAGCTCCCAAAAAAGCGAGTTGTAAAATGGAGCTTCAGGGCACTGCAATTCACAAACCTGCAGAGTTATAAATGATAACTCTCGTCCACAAATATATTGAGGGAAGGCAAAGAAGAGGATTTGAAGTCAAGGCAGAATTGCAGGAAACAGATTTCAGGAGGTAGATTCGAATCGCCTTTAAAGCACATGAAAAGCGGCAAAACGTTGACAATGATGCCCTTGGCCAAAAAGGGCGTATGCGTTTTTTCCTGAATATATTCAGGAAAAAACGCATACGCCCTTTTTGGCCAACCAAGCAACCTGGAAAGGCAAATCAGCGCTACAAAGAAGTCGCGCTTCCCATCGGTCAAAAGGGCCATGCTGAAAAAAGTGTCAAAACCAGAAATGCAGGACAGGCCATGGAGAAATGGGAGCCTTGCTACACTGATGGGCGGGATGTAAATTGCCAACAGCCACTCTGGGGAAGGGCACGGTGTGTCCTGAAACAGCTAAAAAACACAGCTTAGAGAGCATAGGGCACTTCCACGCATGGGGGGATAAAGTGGGAAAATTAAAAATCAGCAAGACACAAGCACCCCATAGTTTAGGGCTGCTCTTTTGACAAGGACCTCCACTTCAATCCACCTTAAATATCCCAGGAAAGCGAAAAATGGATAAAAAAGTTGTAGTCCTTATGTACAATGGAATATCACTCAGCCATGAAATCAATATCATAAGGCTAGTAGCAGCATGATGAGTGGATTTAGGTACGACGATTCTAAGTGAAATAAGTCACACAGAAAAGGACACTTCTCATAAGGTGTCACTTATAGAGGGAATGTAAAAACCGTTACACTTGAACTGAATTACAAAACAGAACAGAGTCACACATGCAGAAAACACACTACGGCTGCTTAACTGGAAAGATGAGGTGGGGTGATACATAAAACAAGAGTTTCAAATTAGCTCAGATACCGTTCCATAAACCCAATATGTAATAGACAAAACCTACTCCTTGCTCAGAGAACTGGACTCAACACGCCTGATTCACCGCACAAGAATATATCTGACTAGTAATAATCTTAAAACCTATGAATTGATATCTCTCTGTTAGTGTGTCAAGTGGGTGTAAAGCGGCATAAACACAGCCGTGAAAAGCAGCTAAACCCCATTATAAAAAGAAATTACTTTTAAAAACCCATGAAACAAAGACAGGGAAAGAGAGAGAAATTCTTACACAATTCGTTCAGGGGCTGTGATGCAACCTGGATTGACCATATCTAGACCCACAGATGGATGAGATATAAGGGTGGACACTCTTGGGGCTGAGAGGTTTGGTGAAGTTGGGTGAGCAAACGCAGACCCTTTAAAGTAATACTGCGTGCTACCCATCGCATGGGTCCCAAATCTCCAGGTTCAAGGGCATCTTCCTACATCGAAAACATGCATGAGAAACCCAGAAGACGGTACACCGTGTGATGGGGAAATGTTTCTAAAACGCACCTCATTTCTCATCTCCTTGTGCTCGGGTTCGCCATTCCAGCCACTTTACTAGCAATCTCCCTACGTGGAGCATCAGCACCTTTAACCTCCTGTTCCGTACAGGTTGCAGGTTGTCCTGAGGATGAATGGGAAGACGGGGAACCAATGAGAGACTAGCTCTTGGTGTTGGGACAGGCACAGGTCACTCTATTTTCCCATCAGGAAGAAGAATTAACCACAGGCTCACCCTGCCCACCGGAACCAGAACAGGGCCTGAAGCCATCCTGCGCTTTTGCGGCCAGCTCCCAAAAAAGCGAGTTGTAAAATGGAGCTTCAGGGCACAGCAATTCACAAACCTGCAGAGTTATAAATGATAACTCTCGTCCGCAAATATATTGAGGGAAGGAAAAGAAGAGGATTTGAAATCAAGGCAGAATTGCAGGAAACAGATTTCAGGAGGTACATTCGAATCGCCTTTAAAGTACATGAAAAGCGGCAAAACGTTGACAATGATGCCCTTGGCCAAAAGGGGCGTATGCGTTTTTTCCTGAATATATTCAGGAAAAAACACATACGCCCCTTTTGGCCAACCAAGCAACCTGGAAAGGCAAATCAGCGCTACAAAGAAGTCTCGCTTCCCTTCGGTCAAAAGGGCCATGCTGAAAAAACTTTCAAAACCAGAAATGCAGGACAGGCCATGGAGAAATGGGAGCCTTGCTACACTGATGGGCGGGATGTAAATTGCCAACAGCCAGTCTGGAGAAGGGTACGGTGTGTCCTGAAACAGCTAAAAAACACAGCTTAGAGAGCATAGGGCACTTCCACGCATGGGGGTATAAAGTGGGAAAATTAAAAATCAGCAAGACACAAGCACCCCAAAGTTTAGGGCTGCTCTGTTGACAAGGACCTCCACTTCATTCCACCTTAAATATCCCAGGAAAGCGAAAAATGGATAAAAAAGTTGTAGACCTTATGTACAATGGAATATCACTCAGCCATGAAATCAATATCATAAGGCTAGTAGCAGCATGATGAGTGGATTTAGGTACGACGATTCTAAGTGAAATAAGTCACACAGAAAAGGACACTTCTCATAAGGTGTCACTTATAGAGGGAATGTAAAAACCGTTACACTTGAACTGAATTACAAAACAGAACAGGGTCACACATGCAGAAAACACACTATGGCTGCTTAACGGGAAAGGTGAGGTGGGGTGATACATAAAACAAGAGTTTCAAATTAGCTCAGATACCGTTCCATAAACCCAATATGTAATAGACAAGACCTACTCCTTGCTCAGAGAACTGGACTCAACACGCCTGATTCACCGCACAAGAATATATCTGACTAGTAATAATCTTAAAACCTATGTATTGATATCTCTCTGTTAGTGTGTCAAGTGGGTGTAAAGCGGCATAAACACAGCCGTGAAAAGCAGCTAAACCCCATTATAAAAATAAATTACTTTTAAAAACCCATGAAACAAAGACAGTGAAAGAGAGAGAAATTCTTACACAATTCGTTCAGGGGCTGTGATGCAACCTGGATTGACCATATCTAGACCCACAGCTGGATGAGACATAAGGGTGGACACTCTTGGGGCTGAGAGGTTTGGTGAAGTTGGGTGAGCAAACCCAGACCCTTTAAAGTAATACTGCGTGCTACCCGTCCCATGGGTCCCAAATCTCCAGGTTCAAGGGCATCTTCCTACATCGAAAACCGGCATGAGAAACCCAGAAAATGGTACACCGTGTGATCGGGAAAGGTTTCTAAAACGCACCTCATTTCTCATCTCCTTGTGCTCGGGTTCGCCATTCCAGCCACTTTACTAGCAATCTCCCTACGTGGAGCATCAGCACCTTTAACCTCCTGTTCCGTACAGGTTGCAATTTGTCCTGAGGATGAATGGGAAGACGGGGAACCAATGAGAGACTACCTCCTGCTGTTGGGACAGGCACAGGTCACTCTATTTTCCCATCAGGAAGAAGAATTAACCACAGGCTCACACTGCCAACCGGAACCAGAACAGGGCTTGAAGCCATCCTGCGCTTTTGCTGCCAGCTCCCAAAAAAGCGAGTTCTAAAATGGAGCTTCAGGGCACAGCAATTCACAAACCTGCAGAGTTATAAATGATAACTCTCGTCCATAAATATATTGAGGGAAGGCAAAGAAGAGGATTTGAAATCAAGGCAGAATTGCAGGAAACAGATTTCAGGAGGTAGATTCGAATCGCCTTTAAAGTACATGAAAAGCGGCAAAACGTTGACAATGATGCCCTTGGCCAAAAGGGGCGTATGCGTTTTTTCCTGAATATATTCAGGAAAAAACGCATACGCCCCTTTTGGCCAACCAAGCAACCTGGAAAGGCAAATCAGCGCTACAAAGAAGTCTCGCTTCCCTTCGGTCAAAAGGGCCATGCTGAAAAAAGTTTCAAAACCAGAAATGCAGGACAGGCCATGGAGAAATGGGAGCCTTGCTACACTGATGGGCGGGATGTAAATTGCCAACAGCCAGTCTGGAGAAGGGTACGGTGTGTCCTGAAACAGCTAAAAAACACAGCTTAGAGAGCATAGGGCACTTCCACGCATGGGGGTATAAAGTGGGAAAATTAAAAATCAGCAAGACACAAGCACCCCAAAGTTTAGGGCTGCTCTGTTGACAAGGACCTCCACTTCATTCCACCTTAAATATCCCAGGAAAGCGAAAAATGGATAAAAAAGTTGTAGACCTTATGTACAATGGAATATCACTCAGCCATGAAATCAATATCATAAGGCTAGTAGCAGCATGATGAGTGGATTTAGGTACGACGATTCTAAGTGAAATAAGTCACACAGAAAAGGACACTTCTCATAAGGTGTCACTTATAGAGGGAATGTAAAAACCGTTACACTTGAACTGAATTACAAAACAGAACAGAGTCACACATGCAGAAAACACACTATGGCTGCTTAACGGGAAAGGTGAGGTGGGGTGATACATAAAACAAGAGTTTCAAATTAGCTCAGATACCGTTCCATAAACCCAATATGTAATAGACAAGACCTACTCCTTGCTCAGAGAACTGGACTCAACACGCCTGATTCACCGCACAAGAATATATCTGACTAGTAATAATCTTAAAACCTATGTATTGATATCTCTCTGTTAGTGTGTCAAGTGGGTGTAAAGCGGCATAAACACAGCCGTGAAAAGCAGCTAAACCCCATTATAAAAATAAATTACTTTTAAAAACCCATGAAACAAAAACAGTGAAAGAGAGAGAAATTCTTACACAATTCGTTCAGGGGCTGTGATGCAACCTGGATTGACCATATCTAGACCCACAGCTGGATGAGACATAAGGGTGGACACTCTTGGGGCTGAGAGGTTTGGTGAAGTTGGGTGAGCAAACCCAGACCCTTTAAAGTAATACTGCGTGCTACCCGTCCCATGGGTCCCAAATCTCCAGGTTCAAGGGCATCTTCCTACATCGAAAACCGGCATGAGAAACCCAGAAGATGGTACACCGTGTGATGGGGAAAGGTTTCTAAAACGCACCTCATTTCTCATCTCCTTGTGCTCGGGTTCGCCATTCCAGCCACTTTACTAGCAATCTCCCTACGTGGAGCATCAGCACCTTTAACCTCCTGTTCCGTACAGGTTGCAATTTGTCCTGAGGATGAATGGGAAGACGGGGAACCAATGAGAGACTAGCTCCTGGTGTTGGGACAGGCACAGGTCACTCTATTTTCCCATCAGGAAGAAGAATTAACCACAGGCTCACCCTGCCAACCGGAACCAGAACAGGGCCTGAAGCCATCCTGCGCTTTTGCGGCCAGCTCCCAAAACAGCGAGTTCTAAAATGGAGCTTCAGGGCACAGCAATTCACAAACCTGCAGAGTTATAAATGATAACTCTCATCCACAAATATATTGAGGGAAGGCAAAGAAGAGGATTTGAAATCAAGGCAGAATTGCAGGAAACAGATTTCAGGAGGTAGATTCGAATCGTCTTTAAAGCACATGAAAAGCGGCAAAACGTTGACAATGATGCCCTTGGCCAAAAAGGGCGTATGCGTTTTTTCCTGAATATATTCAGGAAAAAACGCATACGCCCTTTTTGGCCAACCAAGCAACCTGGAAAGGCAAATCAGCGCTACAAAGAAGTCTCGCTTCCCATCGGTCAAAAGGGCCATGCTGAAAAAAGTTTCAAAACCAGAAATGCAGGACAGGCCATAGAGAAATGGGAGCCTTGTTACACTGATGGGCGGGATGTAAATTGCCAACAGCCACTCTGGAGAAGGGTACGGTGTGTCCTGAAACAGCTAAAACACAGCTTAGAGAGCATAGGGCACTTCCACGCATGGGGGTATAAAGTGGGAAAATTAAAAATCAGCAAGACACAAGCACCCCATAGTTTAGGGCTGCTCTTTTGACAAGGACCTCCACTTCATTCCACCTTAAATATCCCAGGAAAGCGAAAAATGGATAAAAAAGTTGTAGTCCTTATTTACAATGGAATATCACTCAGCCATGAAATCAATATCATAAGGCTAGTAGCAGCATGATGAGTGGATTTAGGTACGACGATTCTAAGTGAAATAAGTCACAGAGAAAAGGACACTTCTCATAAGGTGTCACTTATAGAGGGAATGTAAAAACCGTTACACTTGAACTGAATTACAAAACAGAACAGAGTCACACATGCAGAAAACACACTATGGCTGCTTAACTGGAAAGGTGAGGTGGGGTGATACATAAAACAAGAGTTTCAAATTAGCTCAGATACCGTTCCATAAACCCAATATGTTATAGACAAAACCTACTCCTTGCTCAGAGAACTGGACTCAACACGCCTGATTCACCGCACAAGAATATATCTGACTAGTAATAATCTTAAAACCTATGAATTGATATCTCTCTGTTAGTGTGTCAAGTGGGTGTAAAGCGGCATAAACACAGCCGTGAAAAGCACCTAAAGCCCATTATAAAAATAAATTACTTTTAAAAACCCATGAAACAAAGACAGTGAAAGAGAGAGAAATTCTTACACAATTCGTTCAGGGGCTGTGATGCAACCTGGATTGACCATATCTAGACCCACAGCTGGATGAGACATAAGGTTGGACTCTCTTGGGGCTGAGAGGTTTGGTGAAGGTGGGTGAGCAAACGCACACCCTTTAAAGTAATACTGCCTTCTACCCATCGCATGGGTCCCAAATCTCCAGGTTCAAGGGCATCTTCCTACATCGAAAACAGGCATGAGAAACCCAAAAGATGGTACACCGTGTGATGGGGAAAGGTTTCTAAAACGCACCTCATTTCTCATCTCCTTGTGCTCGGGTTCGCCATTCCAGCCACTTTACTTGCAATCTCCCTAAGTGGAGCATCAGCACCTTTAACCTCCTGTTCCGTACAGGTTGCAATTTGTCCTGAGGATGAATGGGAAGACGGGGAACCAATGAGAGACTAGCTCTTGGTGTTGGGACAGGCACAGGTCACTCTATTTTCCCATCAGGAAGAAGAATTAACCACAGGCTCACCCTGCGCACTGGAACCAGAACAGGGCCTGAAGCCATCCTGCGCTTTTGCGGCCAGCTCCCAAAAAAGCGAGTTGTAAAATGGAGCTTCAGGGCACAGCAATTCACAAACCTGCAGAGTTATAAATGATAACTCTCGTCCACAAATATATTGACATAATGCAAAGAAGAGGATTTGAAATCAAGGCAGAATTGCAGGAAACAGATTTCAGGAGGTAGATTCGAATCGCCTTTAAAGCACATGAAAAGCGGCAAAACGTTGACAATGATGCCCTTGGCCAAAAAGGGCGTATGCGTTTTTTCCTGAATATATTCAGGAAAAAACGCATACGCCCTTTTTGGCCAACCAAGCAACCTGCAAAGGAAAATCAGCGCTACAAAGAAGTCTCGCTTCCCATCGGTCAAAAGGGCCATGCTGAAAAAAGTGTCAAAACCAGAAATGCAGGACAGGCCATGGAGAAATGGGAGCCTTGCTACACTGATGGGCGGGATGTAAATTGCCAACAGCCACTCTGGAGAAGTGTACGGTGTGTCCTGAAACATCTAAAAAACACAGCTTAGAGAGCATAGGGCACTTCCACGCATGGGGGTATAAAGTGGGAAAATTAAAAATCAGCAAGACACAAGCACCCCAAAGTTTAGGGCTGCTCTGTTGACAAGGACCTCCACTTCATTCCACCTTAAATATCCCAGGAAAGCGAAAAATGGATAAAAAATTTGAGGTCCTTATGTACAATGGAATACCACTCAGCCATGAAATCAATGTCATAAGGCTAGTAGCAGCATGATGAGTGGATTTAGGTACGACGATTCTAAGTGAAATAAGTCACACAGAAAAGGACACTTCTCATAAGGTGTCACTTATAGAGCGAATGTAAAAACGGTTACACTTGAACTGAATTACAAAACAGAACAGAGTCACACATGCAGAAAACACACTATGGCTGCTTAACGGGAAAGCGAGGTGGGGTGATACATAAAGCAAGAGTTTCAAATTAGCTCAGATACCGTTCCATATACCCAATATGTAATAGACAAGACCTACTCCTTGCTCAGAGAACTGGACTCAACACGCCCGATTCACCGCACAAGAATATATCTGACTAGTAATAATCTTAAAACCTATGTATTGATATCTCTCTGTTAGTGTGTCAAGTGGGTGTAAAGCGGCATAAACACAGCCGTGAAAAGCAGCTAAACCCCATTATAAAAATAAATTTCTTTTAAAAACCCATGAAACAAAGACAGTGAAAGAGAGAGAAATTCTTACACAATTCGTTCAGGGGCTGTGATGCAACCTGGATTGACCATATCTAGACCCACAGCTGGATGAGACATAAGGGTGGATACTCTTGGGGCTGAGAGGTTTGGTGAGGTTGGGTGAGCAAACGCAGACCCTTTAAAGTAATACTGCGTGCTACCCATCGCATGGGTCCCAAATCTCCAGGTTCAAGGGCATCTTCCTACATCGAAAACATGCATGAGAAACCAAGAAGATGGTACACCGTGTGTTGGGGAAAGGTTTCTAAAATGCACCTCATTTCTCATCTCCTTGTGCTCGGGTTCGCCATTCCAGCCACTTTAGTAGCAATTTCCCTACTTGGAGCATCAGCATCTTTAACCTCCTGTTCCGTATAGGTTGCAATTTGTCCTGAGGATGAACGGGAAGACGGGGAACCAATGAGAGACTAGCTCTTGGTGTTGGGATAGGCACAGGTCACTCTATTTTCCCATCAGGAAGAAGAATTAACCACAGGCTCAGCCTGCCCCCCGGAACCAGAACAGGGCCTGAAGCCATCCTGCGCTTTTGCGGCCACCTCCCAAAAAAGCGAGTTGTAAAATGGAGCTTCAGGGCACTGCAATCCACAATCCTACAGAGTTATAAATGATAACTCTCGTCCACAAATATATTGAGGGAAGGCAAAGACGAGGAATTGAAATCAAGGCAGAATTGCAGGAAACAGATTTCAGGAGGTAGATTCGAATCGCTTTTAAAGCACATGAAAAGCGCCAAAACGTTGACAATGATGCCCTTGGCCAAAAAGGGCGTATGCGTTTTTTCCTGAATATATTCAGGAAAAAACGCATACGCCCTTTTTGGCCAACCAAGAACCTGGAAAGGCAAATCAGCGCTACAAAGAAGTCTCGCTTCCCTTCGGTCAAAAGGGCCATGCTGAAAAAAGTTTCAAAACCAGAAATGCAGGACAGGCCATGGAGAAATGGGAGCCTTGCTACACTGATGGGCGGGATGTAAATTGCCAACAGCCAGTCTGGAGAAGGGTACGGTGTGTCCTGAAACAGCTAAAAAACACAGCTTAGAGAGCATAGGGCACTTCCACGCATGGGGGTATAAAGTGGGAAAATTAAAAATCAGCAAGACACAAGCACCCCAAAGTTTAGGGCTGCTCTGTTGACAAGGACCTCCACTTCATTCCACCTTAAATATCCCAGGAAAGCGAAAAATGGATAAAAAAGTTGTAGACCTTATGTACAATGGAATATCACTCAGCCATGAAATCAATATCATAAGGCTAGTAGCAGCATGATGAGTGGATTTAGGTACGACGATTCTAAGTGAAATAAGTCACACAGAAAAGGACACTTCTCATAAGGTGTCACTTATAGAGGGAATGTAAAAACCGTTACACTTGAACTGAATTACAAAACAGAACAGAGTCACACATGCAGAAAACACACTATGGCTGCTTAACAGGAAAGGTGAGGTGGGGTGATACATAAAACAAGAGTTTCAAATTAGCTCAGATACCGTTCCATAAACCCAATATGTAATAGACAAGACCTACTCCTTGCTCAGAGAACTGGACTCAACACGCCTGATTCACCGCACAAGAATATATCTGACTAGTAATAATCTTAAAACCTATGTATTGATATCTCTCTGTTAGTGTGTCAAGTGGGTGTAAAGCGGCATAAACACAGCCGTGAAAAGCAGCTAAACCCCATTATAAAAATAAATTACTTTTAAAAACCCATGAAACAAAGACAGTGAAAGAGAGAGAAATTCTTACACAATTCGTTCAGGGGCTGTGATGCAACCTGGATTGACCATATCTAGACCCACAGCTGGATGAGACATAAGGGTGGACACTCTTGGGGCTGAGAGGTTTGGTGAAGTTGGGTGAGCAAACCCAGACCCTTTAAAGTAATACTGCGTGCTACCCGTCCCATGGGTCCCAAATCTCCAGGTTCAAGGGCATCTTCCTACATCGAAAACAGGCATGAGAAACCCAGAAGATGGTACACCATGTGATGGGGAAAGGTTTCTAAAACGCACCTCATTTCTCATCTCCTTGTGCTCGGGTTCGCCATTCCAGCCACTTTACTAGCAATCTCCCTACGTGGAGCATCAGCACCTTTAACCTCCTGTTCCGTACAGGTTGCAATTTGTCCTGAGGATGAACGGGAAGACGGGGAACCAATGAGAGACTAGCTCTTGGTGTTGGGACAGGCACAGGTCACTCTAATTTCCCATCAGGAAGAAGAATTAACCACAGGCTCAGCCTGCCCCCAGGAACCAGAACAGGGCCTGAAGCCATCCTGCGCTTTTGCGGCCAGCTCCCAAAAAAGCGAGTTGTAAAATGGAGCTTCAGGGCACTGCAATTCACAAACCTGCAGAGTTATAAATGATAACTCTCGTCCACAAATATATTGAGGGAAGGCAAAGAAGAGGATTTGAAGTCAAGGCAGAATTGCAGGAAACAGATTTCAGGAGGTAGATTCGAATCGCCTTTAAAGCACATGAAAAGCGGCAAAACGTTGACAATGATGCCCTTGGCCAAAAAGGGCGTATGCGTTTTTTCCTGAATATATTCAGGAAAAAACGCATACGCCCTTTTTGGCCAACCAAGCAACCTGGAAAGGCAAATCAGCGCTACAAAGAAGTCGCGCTTCCCATCGGTCAAAAGGGCCATGCTGAAAAAAGTGTCAAAACCAGAAATGCAGGACAGGCCATGGAGAAATGGGAGCCTTGCTACACTGATGGGCGGGATGTAAATTGCCAACAGCCACTCTGGGGAAGGGCACGGTGTGTCCTGAAACAGCTAAAAAACACAGCTTAGAGAGCATAGGGCACTTCCACGCATGGGGGGATAAAGTGGGAAAATTAAAAATCAGCAAGACACAAGCACCCCATAGTTTAGGGCTGCTCTTTTGACAAGGACCTCCACTTCAATCCACCTTAAATATCCCAGGAAAGCGAAAAATGGATAAAAAAGTTGTAGTCCTTATGTACAATGGAATATCACTCAGCCATGAAATCAATATCATAAGGCTAGTAGCAGCATGATGAGTGGATTTAGGTACGACGATTCTAAGTGAAATAAGTCACACAGAAAAGGACACTTCTCATAAGGTGTCACTTATAGAGGGAATGTAAAAACCGTTACACTTGAACTGAATTACAAAACAGAACAGAGTCACACATGCAGAAAACACACTACGGCTGCTTAACTGGAAAGATGAGGTGGGGTGATACATAAAACAAGAGTTTCAAATTAGCTCAGATACCGTTCCATAAACCCAATATGTAATAGACAAAACCTACTCCTTGCTCAGAGAACTGGACTCAACACGCCCGATTCACCGCACAAGAATATATCTGACTAGTAATAATCTTAAAACCTATGAATTGATATCTCTCTGTTAGTGTGTCAAGTGGGTGTAAAGCGGCATAAACACAGCCGTGAAAAGCAGCTAAACCCCATTATAAAAAGAAATTACTTTTAAAAACCCATGAAACAAAGACAGGGAAAGAGAGAGAAATTCTTACACAATTCGTTCAGGGGCTGTGATGCAACCTGGATTGACCATATCTAGACCCACAGATGGATGAGACATAAGGGTGGACACTCTTGGGGCTGAGAGGTTTGGTGAAGTTGGGTGAGCAAACGCAGACCCTTTAAAGTAATACTGCGTGCTACCCATCGCATGGGTCCCAAATCTCCAGGTTCAAGGGCATCTTCCTACATCGAAAACATGCATGAGAAACCCAGAAGACGGTACACCGTGTGATGGGGAAATGTTTCTAAAACGCACCTCATTTCTCATCTCCTTGTGCTCGGGTTCGCCATTCCAGCCACTTTACTAGCAATCTCCCTACGTGGAGCATCAGCACCTTTAACCTCCTGTTCCGTACAGGTTGCAGGTTCTCCTGAGGATGAATGGGAAGACGGGGAACCAATGAGAGACTAGCTCTTGGTGTTGGGACAGGCACAGGTCACTCTATTTTCCCATCAGGAAGAAGAATTAACCACAGGCTCACCCTGCCCACCGGAACCAGAACAGGGCCTGAAGCCATCCTGCGCTTTTGCGGCCAGCTCCCAAAAAAGCGAGTTGTAAAATGGAGCTTCAGGGCACAGCAATTCACAAACCTGCAGAGTTATAAATGATAACTCTCGTCCGCAAATATATTGAGGGAAGGAAAAGAAGAGGATTTGAAATCAAGGCAGAATTGCAGGAAACAGATTTCAGGAGGTACATTCGAATCGCCTTTAAAGCACATGAAAAGCGGCAAAACGTTGACAATGATGCCCTTGGCCAAAAAGGGCGTATGCGTTTTTTCCTGAATATATTCAGGAAAAAACGCATACGCCCTTTTTGGCCAACCAAGCAACCTGGAAAGGCAAATCAGCGCTACTAAGAAGTCTCGCTTCCCATCGGTCAAAAGGGCCATTCTGAAAAAAGTGTCAAAACCAGAAATGCAGGACAGGCCATGGAGAAATGGGAGCCTTGCTACACTGATGGGCGGGATGTAAATTGCCAACAGCCACTCTGGAGAAGTGTACGGTGTGTCCTGAAACATCTAAAAAACACAGCTTAGAGAGCATAGGGCACTTCCACGCATGGGGGTATAAAGTGGGAAAATTAAAAATCAGCAAGACACAAGCACCCCAAAGTTTAGGGCTGCTCTGTTGACAAGGACCTCTACTTCATTCCACCTTAAATATCCCAGGAAAGCGAAAAATGGATAAAAAATTTGAGGTCCTTATGTACAATGGCATACCACTCAGCCATGAAATCAATGTCATAAGGCTAGTAGCAGCATGATGAGTGGATTTAGGTACGACGATTCTAAGTGAAATAAGTCACACAGAAAAGGACACTTCTCATAAGGTGTCACTTATAGAGGGAATGTAAAAACCGTTACACATGAACTGAGTTAGAAAACAGAACAGAGTCACACATGCAGAAAACACACTATGGCTGCTTAACGGGAAAGCGAGGTGGGGTGATACATAAAGCAAGAGTTTCAAATTAGCTCAGATACCGTTCCATAAACCCAGTATGTAATAGACAAGACCTACTCCTTGCTCAGAGAACTGGACTCAACACGCCCGATTCACCGCACAAGAATATATCTGACTAGTAATAATCTTAAAACCTATGTATTGATATCTCTCTGTTAGTGTGTCAAGTGGGTGTAAAGCGGCATAAACACAGCCGTGAAAAGCAGCTAAACCCCATTATAAAAATAAATTTCTTTTAAAAACCCATGAAACAAAGACAGTGAAAGAGAGAGAAATTCTTACACAATTCGTTCAGGGGCTGTGATGCAACCTGGATTGACCATATCTAGACCCACAGCTGGATGAGACATAAGGGTGGACACTCTTGGGGCTGAGAGGTTTGGTGAGGTTGGGTGAGCAAACGCAGACCCTTTAAAGTAATACTGCGTGCTACCCATCGCATGGGTCCCAAATCTCCAGGTTCAAGGGCATCTTCCTACATCGAAAACATGCATGAGAAACCAAGAAGATGGTACACCGTGTGTTGGGGAAAGGTTTCTAAAATGCACCTCATTTCTCATCTCCTTGTGCTCGGGTTCGCCATTCCAGCCACTTTAGTAGCAATCTCCCTACTTGGAGCATCAGCATCTTTAACCTCCTGTTCCGTACAGGTTGCAATTTGTCCTGAGGATGAACGGGAAGACGGGGAACCAATGAGAGATTAGCTCTTGGTGTTGGGACAGGCACAGGTCACTCTATTTTCCCATCAGGAAGAAGAATTAACCACAGGCTCAGCCTGCCCCCCGGAACCAGAACAGGGCCTGAAGCCATCCTGCGCTTTTGCGGCCACCTCCCAAAAAAGCGAGTTGTAAAATGGAGCTTCAGGGCACTGCAATTCACAATCCTACAGAGTTATAAATGATAACTCTCGTCCACAAATATATTGAGGGAAGGCAAAGACGAGGAATTGAAATCAAGGCAGAATTGCAGGAAACAGATTTCAGGAGGTAGATTCGAATCGCTTTTAAAGCACATGAAAAGCGCCAAAACGTTGACAATGATGCCCTTGGCCAAAAAGGGCGTATGCGTTTTTTCCTGAATATATTCAGGAAAAAACGCATACGCCCTTTTTGGCCAACCAAGCAACCTGGAAAGGCCAATCAGCGCTATAAAGAAGTCTCGCTTCCCATCAGTCAAAAGGGCCATGCTGAAAAAAGTGTCAAAACCAGAAATGCAGGACAGGCCATGGAGAAATGGGAGCCTTGCTACACTGATGGGCGGGATGTAAATTGCCAACAGCCACTCTGGAGAAGTGTACGGTGTGTCCTGAAACATCTAAAAAACACAGCTTAGAGAGCATAGGGCACTTCCACGCATGGGGGTATAAAGTGGGAAAATTAAAAATCAGCAAGACACAAGCACCCCAAAGTTTAGGGCTGCTCTGTTGACAAGGACCTCTACTTCATTCCACCTTAAATATCCCAGGAAAGCGAAAAATGGATAAAAAATTTGAGGTCCTTATGTACAATGGCATACCACTCAGCCATGAAATCAATGTCATAAGGCTAGAAGCAGCATGATGAGTGGGTTTAGGTACGACGATTCTAAGTGAAATAAGTCACACAGAAAAGGACACTTCTCATAAGGTGTCACTTATAGAGGGAATGTAAAAACCGTTACACTTGAACTGAGTTAGAAAACAGAACAGAGTCACACATGCAGAAAACACACTATGGCTGCTTAACGGGAAAGCGAGGTGGGGTGATACATAAAGCAAGAGTTTCAAATTAGCTCAGATACCGTTCCATAAACCCAATATGTAATAGACAAGACCTACTCCTTGCTCAGAGAACTGGACTCAACACGCCCGATTCACCGCACAAGAATATATCTGACTAGTAATAATCTTAAAACCTATGTATTGATATCTCTCTGTTAGTGTGTCAAGTGGGTGTAAAGCGGCATAAACACAGCCGTGAAAAGCAGCTAAACCCCATTATAAAAATAAATTTCTTTTAAAAACCCATGAAACAAAGACAGTGAAAGAGAGAGAAATTCTTACACAATTCGTTCAGGGGCTGTGATGCAACCTGGATTGACCATATCTAGACCCACAGCTGGATGAGACATAAGGGTGGACACTCTTGGGGCTGAGAGGTTTGGTGAGGTTGGGTGAGCAAACGCAGACCCTTTAAAGTAATACTGCGTTCTACCCATCGCATGGGTCCCAAATCTCCAGGTTCAAGGGCATCTTCCTACATCGAAAACATGCATGAGAAACCAAGAAGATGGTACACCGTGTGTTGGGGAAAGGTTTCTAAAATGCACCTCATTTCTCATCTCCTTGTGCTCGGGTTCGCCATTCCAGCCACTTTAGTAGCAATCTCCCTACTTGGAGCATCAGCATCTTTAACCTCCTGTTCCGTACAGGTTGCAATTTGTCCTGAGGATGAACGGGAAGACGGGGAACCAATGAGAGACTAGCTCTTGGTGTTGGGACAGGCACAGGTCACTCTATTTTCCCATCAGGAAGAAGAATTAACCACAGGCTCAGCCTGCCCCCCGGAACCAGAACAGGGCCTGAAGCCATCCTGCGCTTTTGCGGCCACCTCCCAAAAAAGCGAGTTGTAAAATGGAGCTTCAGGGCACTGCAATTCACAATCCTACAGAGTTATAAATGATAACTCTCGTCCACAAATATATTGAGGGAAGGCAAAGACGAGGAATTGAAATCAAGGCAGAATTGCAGGAAACAGATTTCAGGAGGTAGATTCGAATCGCCTTTAAAGCGCATGAAAAGCGCCAAAACGTTGACAATGATGCCCTTGGCCAAAAAGGGCGTATGCGTTTTTTCCTGAATATATTCAGGAAAAAACGCATACGCCCTTTTTGGCCAACCAAGCAACCTGGAAAGGCCAATCAGCGCTACAAAGAAGTCTCGCTTCCCATCAGTCAAAAGGGCCATGCTGAAAAAAGTGTCAAAACCAGAAATGCAGGACAGGCCATGGAGAAATGGGAGCCTTGCTACACTGATGGGCGGGATGTAAATTGCCAACAGCCACTCTGGAGAAGTGTACGGTGTGTCCTGAAACATCTAAAAAACACAGCTTAGAGAGCATAGGGCACTTCCACGCATGGGGGTATAAAGTGGGAAAATTAAAAATCAGCAAGACACAAGCACCCCAAAGTTTAGGGCTGCTCTGTTGACAAGGACCTCCACTTCATTCCACCTTAAATATCCCAGGAAAGCGAAAAATGGATAAAAAATTTGAGGTCCTTATGTACAATGGCATACCACTCAGCCATGAAATCAATGTCATAAGGCTAGTAGCAGCATGATGAGTGGATTTAGGTACGACGATTCTAACTGAAATAAGTCACACAGAAAAGGACACTTCTCATAAGGTGTCACTTATAGAGGGAATGTAAAAACCGTTACACTTGAACTGAGTTACAAAACAGAACAGAGTCACACATGCAGAAAACACACTATGGCTGCTTAACGGGAAAGCGAGGTGGGGTGATACATAAAGCAAGAGTTTCACATTAGCTCAGATACCGTTCCATAAACCCAATATGTAATAGACAAGACCTACTCCTTGCTCAGAGAACTGGACTCAACACGCCCGATTCACCGCACAAGAATATATCTGACTAGTAATAATCTTAAAACCTATGTATTGATATCTCTCTGTTAGTGTGTCAAGTGGGTGTAAAGCGGCATAAACACAGCCGTGAAAAGCAGCTAAACCCCATTATGAAAATAAATTTCTTTTAAAAACCCATGAAACAAGGACAGTGAAAGAGAGAGAAATTCTTACACAATTCGTTCAGGGGCTGTGATGCAACCTGGATTGACCATATCTAGACCCACAGCTGGATGAGACATAAGGGTGGACACTCTTGGGGCTGAGAGGTTTGGTGAGGTTGGGTGAGCAAACGCAGACCCTTTAAAGTAATACTGCGTGCTACCCATCGCATGGGTCCCAAATCTCCAGGTTCAAGGGCATCTTCCTACATCGAAAACATGCATGAGAAACCAAGAAGATGGTACACCGTCTGTTGGGGAAAGGTTTCTAAAATGCACCTCATTTCTCATCTCCTTGTCCTTGGGTTCGCCATTCCAGCCACTTTAGTAGCAATCTCCCTACTTGGAGCATCAGCATCTTTAACCTCCTGTTCCGTACAGGTTGCAATTTGTCCTGAGGATGAACGGGAAGACGGGGAACCAATGAGAGACTAGCTCTTGGTTTTGGGACAGGCACAGGTCACTCTATTTTCCCATCAGGAAGAAGAATTAACCACAGGCTCAGCCTGCCCCCCGGAACCAGAACAGGGCCTGAAGCCATCCTGCGCTTTTGCGGCCACCTCCCAAAAAAGCGAGTTGTAAAATGGAGCTTCAGGGCACTGCAATTCACAATCCTACAGAGTTATAAATGATAACTCTCGTCCACAAATATATTGAGGGAAGGCAAAGACGAGGAATTGAAATCAAGGCAGAATTGCAGGAAACAGATTTCAGGAGGTAGATTCGAATCGCCTTTAAAGCACATGAAAAGCGCCAAAACGTTGACAATGATGCCCTTGGCCAAAAAGGGCGTATGCGTTTTTTCCTGAATATATTCAGGAAAAAACGCATACGCCCTTTTTGGCCAACCAAGCAACCTGGAAAGGCAAATCAGCGCTACAAAGAAGTCTCGCTTCCCATCGGTCAAAAGGGCCATGCTGTAAAAAGTGTCAAAACCAGAAATGCAGGACAAGCCATGGAGAAATGGGAGCCTTGCTACACTGATGGGCGGGATGTAAATTGCCAACAGCCAGTCTGGAGAAGGGTACGGTGTGTCCTGAAACAGCTAAAAAACACAGCTTAGAGAGCATAGGGCACTTCCACGCATGGGGTTATAAAGTGGGAAAATTAAAAATCAGCAAGACACAAGCACCCCAAAGTTTAGGGCTGCTCTGTTGACAAGGACCTCCACTTCATTCCACCTTAAATATCCCAGGAAAGCGAAAAATGGATAAAAAAGTTGTAGACCTTATGTACAATGGAATATCACTCAGCCATGAAATCAATATCATAAGGCTAGTAGCAGCATGATGAGTGGATTTAGGTAAGACGATTCTAAGTGAAATAAGTCACACAGAAAAGGACACTTCTCATAAGGTGTCACTTATAGAGGGAATGTAAAAACCGTTACACTTGAACTGAATTACAAAACAGAACAGAGTCACACATGCAGAAAACACACTATGGCTGCTTAACGGGAAAGGTGAGGTGGGGTGATACATAAAACAAGAGTTTCAAATTAGCTCAGATACCGTTCCATAAACCCAATATGTAATAGACAAGACCTACTCCTTGCTCAGAGAACTGGACTCAACACGCCTGATTCACCGCACAAGAATATATCTGACTAGTAATAATCTTAAAACCTATGTATTGATATCTCTCTGTTAGTGTGTCAAGTGGGTGTAAAGCGGCATAAACACAGCCGTGAAAAGCAGCTAAACCCCATTATAAAAATAAATTACTTTTAAAAACCCATGAAACAAAGACAGGGAAAGAGAGAGAAATTCTTACACAATTCGTTCAGGGGCTGTGATGCAACCTGGATTGACCATATCTAGACCCACAGCTGGATGAGACATAAGGGTGGACACTCTTGGGGCTGAGAGGTTTGGTGCAGTTGGGTGAGCAAACCCAGACCCTTTAAAGTAATACTGCGTGCTACCCGTCCCATGGGTCCCAAATCTCCAGGTTCAAGGGCATCTTCCTACATCGAAAACCGGCATGAGAAACCCAGAAAATGGTACACCGTGTGATGGGGAAAGGTTTCTAAAACGCACCTCATTTCTCATCTCCTTGTGCTCGGGTTCGCCATTCCAGCCACTTTACTAGCAATCTCCCTACGTGGAGCATCAGCACCTTTAACCTCCTGTTCCGTACAGGTTGCAATTTGTCCTGAGGATGAATGGGAAGACGGGGAACCAATGAGAGACTAGCTCCTGGTGTTGGGACAGGCACAGGTCACTCTATTTTCCCATCAGGAAGAAGAATTAACCACAGGCTCACCCTGCCAACCGGAACCAGAACAGGGCCTGAAGCCATCCTGCGCTTTTGCGGCCAGCTCCCAAAACAGCGAGTTCTAAAATGGAGCTTCAGGGCACAGCAATTCACAAACCTGCAGAGTTATAAATGATAACTCTCGTCCACAAATATATTGAGGGAAGGCAAAGAAGAGGATTTGAAATCAAGGCAGAATTGCAGGAAACAGATTTCAGGAGGTAGATTCGAATCGCCTTTAAAGCACATGAAAAGCGGCAAAACGTTGACAATGATGCCCTTGGCCAAAAAGGGCGTATGCGTTTTTTCCTGAATATATTCAGGAAAAAACGCATACGCCCTTTTTGGCCAACCAAGCAACCTGGAAAGGCAAATCAGCGCTACAAAGAAGTCGCGCTTCCCATCGGTCAAAAGGGCCATGCTGAAAAAAGTTTCAAAACCAGAAATGCAGGACAGGCCATGGAGAAATGGGAGCCTTGCTACACTGATGGGCGGGATGTAAATTGCCAACAGCCAGTCTGGAGAAGGGTACGGTGTGTCCTGAAACAGCTAAAAAACACAGCTTAGAGAGCATAGGGCACTTCCACGCATGGGGGTATAAAGTGGGAAAATTAAAAATCAGCAAGACACAAGCACCCCAAAGTTTAGGGCTGCTCTGTTGACAAGGACCTCCACTTCATTCCACCTTAAATATCCCAGGAAAGCGAAAAATGGATAAAAAAGTTGTAGACCTTATGTACAATGGAATATCACTCAGCCATGAAATCAATATCATAAGGCTAGTAGCAGCATGATGAGTGGATTTAGGTACGACGATTCTAAGTGAAATAAGTCACACAGAAAAGGACACTTCTCATAAGGTGTCACTTATAGAGGGAATGTAAAAACCGTTACACTTGAACTGAATTATAAAACAGAACAGAGTCACACATGCAGAAAACACACTATGGCTGCTTAACAGGAAAGGTGAGGTGGGGTGATACATAAAACAAGAGTTTCAAATTAGCTCAGATACCGTTCCATAAACCCAATATGTAATAGACAAGACCTACTCCTTGCTCAGAGAACTGGACTCAACACGCCTGATTCACCGCACAAGAATATATCTGACTAGTAATAATCTTAAAACCTATGTATTGATATCTCTCTGTTAGTGTGTCAAGTGGGTGTAAAGCGGCATAAACACAGCCGTGAAAAGCAGCTAAACCCCATTATAAAAATAAATTACTTTTAAAAACCCATGAAACAAAGACAGGGAAAGAGAGAGAAATTCTTACACAATTCGTTCAGGGGCTGTGATGCAACCTGGATTGACCATATCTAGACCCACAGCTGGATGAGACATAAGGGTGGACACTCTTGGGGCTGAGAGGTTTGGTGCAGTTGGGTGAGCAAACCCAGACCCTTTAAAGTAATACTGCGTGCTACCCGTCCCATGGGTCCCAAATCTCCAGGTTCAAGGGCATCTTCCTACATCGAAAACCGGCATGAGAAACCCAGAAAATGGTACACCGTGTGATGGGGAAAGGTTTCTAAAACGCACCTCATTTCTCATCTCCTTGTGCTCGGGTTCGCCATTCCAGCCACTTTACTAGCAATCTCCCTACGTGGAGCATCAGCACCTTTAACCTCCTGTTCCGTACAGGTTGCAATTTGTCCTGAGGATGAATGGGAAGACGGGGAACCAATGAGAGACTAGCTCCTGGTGTTGGGACAGGCACAGGTCACTCTATTTTCCCATCAGGAAGAAGAATTAACCACAGGCTCACCCTGCCAACCGGAACCAGAACAGGGCCTGAAGCCATCCTGCGCTTTTGCGGCCAGCTCCCAAAACAGCGAGTTCTAAAATGGAGCTTCAGGGCACAGCAATTCACAAACCTGCAGAGTTATAAATGATAACTCTCGTCCACAAATATATTGAGGGAAGGCAAAGAAGAGGATTTGAAATCAAGGCAGAATTGCAGGAAACAGATTTCAGGAGGTAGATTCGAATCGCCTTTAAAGCACATGAAAAGCGGCAAAACGTTGACAATGATGCCCTTGGCCAAAAAGGGCGTATGCGTTTTTTCCTGAATATATTCAGGAAAAAACGCATACGCCCTTTTTGGCCAACCAAGCAACCTGGAAAGGCAAATCAGCGCTACAAAGAAGTCGCGCTTCCCATCGGTCAAAAGGGCCATGCTGAAAAAAGTTTCAAAACCAGAAATGCAGGACAGGCCATGGAGAAATGGGAGCCTTGCTACACTGATGGGCGGGATGTAAATTGCCAACAGCCAGTCTGGAGAAGGGTACGGTGTGTCCTGAAACAGCTAAAAAACACAGCTTAGAGAGCATAGGGCACTTCCACGCATGGGGGTATAAAGTGGGAAAATTAAAAATCAGCAAGACACAAGCACCCCAAAGTTTAGGGCTGCTCTGTTGACAAGGACCTCCACTTCATTCCACCTTAAATATCCCAGGAAAGCGAAAAATGGATAAAAAATTTGTAGTCCATATGTACAATGGAATATCACTCAGCCATGAAATCAATATCATAAGGCTAGTAGCAGCATGATGAGTGGATTTAGGTACGACGATTCTAAGTGAAATAAGTCACACAGAAAAGGACACTTCTCATAAGGTGTCACTTATAGAGGGAATGTAAAAACCGTTACACTTGAACTGAATTACAAAACAGAACAGAGTCACACATGCAGAAAACACACTACGGCTGCTTAACTGGAAAGATGAGGTGGGGTGATACATAAAACAAGAGTTTCAAATTAGCTCAGATACCGTTCCATAAACCCAATATGTAATAGACAAAACCTACTCCTTGCTCAGAGAACTGGACTCAACACGCCTGATTCACCGCACAAGAATATATCTGACTAGTAATAATCTTAAAACCTATGAATTGATATCTCTCTGTTAGTGTGTCAAGTGGGTGTAAAGCGGCATAAACACAGCCGTGAATAGCAGCTAAACCCCATTATAAAAATAAATTACTTTTAAAAACCCATGAAACAAAGACAGGGAAAGAGAGAGAAATTCTTACACAATTCGTTCAGGGGATGTGATGCAACCTGGATTGACCATATCTAGACCCACAGCTGGATGAGACATAAGGGTGGACACTCTTGGGGCTGAGAGGTTTGGTGAAGTTGGGTGAGCAAACGCAGACCCTTTAAAGTAATACTGCGTGCTACCCATCGCATGGGTCCCAAATCTCCAGGTTCAAGGGCATCTTCCTACATCGAAAACATGCATGAGAAACCCAGAAGATGGTACACCGTGTGATGGGGAAATGTTTCTAAAACGCACCTCATTTCTCATCTCCTTGTGCTCGGGTTCGCCATTCCAGCCACTTTACTAGCAATCTCCCTACGTGGAGCATCAGAACCTTTAACCTCCTGTTCTGTACAGGTTGCAATTTGTCCTGAGGATGAATGGGAAGACGGGGAACCAATGAGAGACTAGCTCTTGGTGTTGGGACAGGCACAGGTCACTCTATTTTCCCATCAGGAAGAAGAATTAACCACAGGCTCACCCTGCCAACCGGAACCAGAACAGGGCCTGAAGCCATCCTGCGCTTTTGCGGCCAGCTCCCAAAAAAGCGAGTTCTAAAATGGAGCTTCAGGGCACAGCAATTCACAAACCTGCAGAGTTATAAATGATAACTCTCGTCCACAAATATATTGAGGGAAGGCAAAGAAGAGGATTTGAAATCAAGGCAGAATTGCAGGAAACAGATTTCAGGAGGTAGATTCGAATCGCCTTTAAAGCACATGAAAAGCGGCAAAACGTTGACAATGATGCCCTTGGCCAAAAAGGGCGTATGCGTTTTTTCCTGAATATATTCAGGAAAAAACGCATACGCCCTTTTTGGCCAACCAAGCAACCTGGAAAGGCAAATCTGCGCTACAAAGAAGTCGCGCTTCCCATCGGTCAAAAGGGCCATGCTGAAAAAAGTTTCAAAACCAGAAATGCAGGACAGGCCATGGAGAAATGGGAGCCTTGCTACACTGATGGGCGGGATGTAAATTGCCAACAGCCAGTCTGGAGAAGGGTACGGTGTGTCCTGAAACAGCTAAAAAACACAGCTTAGAGAGCATAGGGCACTTCCACGCATGGGGGTATAAAGTGGGAAAATTAAAAATCAGCAAGACACAAGCACCCCAAAGTTTAGGGCTGCTCTGTTGACAAGGACCTCCACTTCATTCCACCTTAAATATCCCAGGAAAGCGAAAAATGGATAAAAAAGTTGTAGACCTTATGTACAATGGAATATCACTCAGCCATGAAATCAATATCATAAGGCTAGTAGCAGCATGATGAGTGGATTTAGGTAAGACGATTCTAAGTGAAATAAGTCACACAGAAAAGGACACTTCTCATAAGGTGTCACTTATAGAGGGAATGTAAAAACCGTTACACTTGAACTGAATTACAAAACAGAACAGAGTCACACATGCAGAAAACACACTATGGCTGCTTAACGGGAAAGGTGAGGTGGGGTGATACATAAAACAAGAGTTTCAAATTAGCTCAGATACCGTTCCATAAACCCAATATGTAATAGACAAGACCTACTCCTTGCTCAGAGAACTGGACTCAACACGCCCGATTCACCACACAAGAATATATCTGACTAGTAATAATCTTAAAACCTATGTATTGATATCTCTCTGTTAGTGTGTCAAGTGGGTGTAAAGCGGCATAAACACAGCCGTGAAAAGCAGCTAAACCCCATTATAAAAATAAATTACTTTTAAAAACCCATGAAACAAAGACAGTGAAAGAGAGAGAAATTCTTACACAATTCGTTCAGGGGCTGTGATGCAACCTGGATTGACCATATCTAGACCCACAGATGGATGAGACATAAGGGTGGACACTCTTGGGGCTGAGAGGTTTCGTGAAGTATGGTGAGCAAACGCAGACCCTTTAAAGTAATACTGCGTGCTACCCGTCCCATGGGTCCCAAATCTCCAGGTTCAAGGGCATCTTCCTACATCGAAAACAGGCATGAGAAACACAGAAGATGGTACACCATGTGATGGGGAAAGGTTTCTAAAACGCACCTCATTTCTCATCTCCTTGTGCTCGGGTTCGCCATTCCAGCCACTTTACTAGCAATCTCCCTACGTGGAGCATCAGCACCTTTAACCTCCTGTCCCGTACAGGTTGCAATTTGTCCTGAGGATGAATGGGAAGACGGGGAACCAATGAGAGACTAGCTCTTGGTGTTGGGACAGGCACAGGTCACTCTATTTTCCCATCAGGAAGAAGAATTAACCACAGGCTCACACTGCCAACCGGAACCAGAACAGGGCCTGAAGCCATCCTGCGCTTTTGCGGCCAGCTCCCAAAAAAGCGAGTTCTAAAATGGAGCTTCAGGGCACAGCAATTCACAAACCTGCAGAGTTATAAATGATAACTCTCGTCCACAAATATATTGAGGGAAGGCAAAGAAGAGGATTTGAAATCAAGGCAGAATTGCAGGAAACAGATTTCAGGAGGTAGATTCGAATCGCCTTTAAAGCACATGAAAAGCGGCAAAACGTTGACAATGATGCCCTTGGCCAAAAAGGGCGTATGCGTTTTTTCCTGAATATATTCAGGAAAAAACGCATACGCCCTTTTTGGCCAACCAAGAAACCAGGAAAGGCAAATCAGCGCTACAAAGAAGTCTCGCTTCCCATCGGTCAAAAGGGCCATGCTGAAAAAAGTTTCAAAACCAGAAATGCAGGACAGGCCATGGAGAAATGGGAGCCTTGCTACACTGATGGGCGGGATGTAAATTGCCAACAGCCAGTCTGGAGAAGGGTACGGTGTGTCCTGAAACAGCTAAAAAACACAGCTTACAGAGCATAGGGCACTTCCACGCATGGGGGTATAAAGTGGGAAAATTAAAAATCAGCAAGACACAAGCACCCCAAAGTTTAGGGCTGCTCTGTTGACAAGGACCTCCACTTCATTCCACCTTAAATATCCCAGGAAAGCGAAAAATGGATAAAAAAGTTGTAGACCTTATGTACAATGGAATATCACTCAGCCATGAAATCAATGTCATAAGGCTAGTAGCAGCATGATGAGTGGATTTAGGTAAGACGATTCTAAGTGAAATAAGTCACACAGAAAAGGACACTTCTCATAAGGTGTCACTTATAGAGGGAATGTAAAAACCGTTACACTTGAACTGAATTATAAAACAGAACAGAGTCACACATGCAGAAAACACACTATGGCTGCTTAACAGGAAAGGTGAGGTGGGGTGATACATAAAACAAGAGTTTCAAATTAGCTCAGATACCGTTCCATAAACCCAATATGTAATAGACAAGACCTACTCCTTGCTCAGAGAACTGGACTCAACACGCCTGATTCACCGCACAAGAATATATCTGACTAGTAATAATCTTAAAACCTATGTATTGATATCTCTCTGTTAGTGTGTCAAGTGGGTGTAAAGCGGCATAAACACAGCCGTGAAAAGCAGCTAAACCCCATTATAAAAATAAATTACTTTTAAAAACCCATGAAACAAAGACAGGGAAAGAGAGAGAAATTCTTACACAATTCGTTCAGGGGCTGTGATGCAACCTGGATTGACCAGATCTAGACCCACAGCTGGATGAGACATAAGGGTGGACACTCTTGGGGCTGAGAGGTTTGGTGCAGTTGGGTGAGCAAACCCAGACCCTTTAAAGTAATACTGCGTGCTACCCGTCCCATGGGTCCCAAATCTCCAGGTTCAAGGGCATCTTCCTACATCGAAAACCGGCATGAGAAACCCAGAAAATGGTACACCGTGTGATGGGGAAAGGTTTCTAAAACGCACCTCATTTCTCATCTCCTTGTGCTCGGGTTCGCCATTCCAGCCACTTTACTAGCAATCTCCCTACGTGGAGCATCAGCACCTTTAACCTCCTGTTCCGTACAGGTTGCAATTTGTCCTGAGGATGAATGGGAAGACGGGGAACCAATGAGAGACTAGCTCCTGGTGTTGGGACAGGCACAGGTCACTCTATTTTCCCATCAGGAAGAAGAATTAACCACAGGCTCACCCTGCCAACCGGAACCAGAACAGGGCCTGAAGCCATCCTGCGCTTTTGCGGCCAGCTCCCAAAACAGCGAGTTCTAAAATGGAGCTTCAGGGCACAGCAATTCACAAACCTGCAGAGTTATAAATGATAACTCTCGTCCACAAATATATTGAGGGAAGGCAAAGAAGAGGATTTGAAATCAAGGCAGAATTGCAGGAAACAGATTTCAGGAGGTAGATTCGAATCGCCTTTAAAGCACATGAAAAGCGGCAAAACGTTGACAATGATGCCCTTGGCCAAAAAGGGCGTATGCGTTTTTTCCTGAATATATTCAGGAAAAAACGCATACGCCCTTTTTGGCCAACCAAGCAACCTGGAAAGGCAAATCTGCGCTACAAAGAAGTCGCGCTTCCCATCGGTCAAAAGGGCCATGCTGAAAAAAGTTTCAAAACCAGAAATGCAGGACAGGCCATGGAGAAATGGGAGCCTTGCTACACTGATGGGCGGGATGTAAATTGCCAACAGCCAGTCTGGAGAAGGGTACGGTGTGTCCTGAAACAGCTAAAAAACACAGCTTAGAGAGCATAGGGCACTTCCACGCATGGGGGTATAAAGTGGGAAAATTAAAAATCAGCAAGACACAAGCACCCCAAAGTTTAGGGCTGCTCTGTTGACAAGGACCTCCACTTCATTCCACCTTAAATATCCCAGGAAAGCGAAAAATGGATAAAAAAGTTGTAGACCTTATGTACAATGGAATATCACTCAGCCATGAAATCAATATCATAAGGCTAGTAGCAGCATGATGAGTGGATTTAGGTAAGACGATTCTAAGTGAAATAAGTCACACAGAAAAGGACACTTCTCATAAGGTGTCACTTATAGAGGGAATGTAAAAACCGTTACACTTGAACTGAATTACAAAACAGAACAGAGTCACACATGCAGAAAACACACTATGGCTGCTTAACGGGAAAGGTGAGGTGGGGTGATACATAAAACAAGAGTTTCAAATTAGCTCAGATACCGTTCCATAAACCCAATATGTAATAGACAAGACCTACTCCTTGCTCAGAGAACTGGACTCAACACGCCCGATTCACCACACAAGAATATATCTGACTAGTAATAATCTTAAAACCTATGTATTGATATCTCTCTGTTAGTGTGTCAAGTGGGTGTAAAGCGGCATAAACACAGCCGTGAAAAGCAGCTAAACCCCATTATAAAAATAAATTACTTTTAAAAACCCATGAAACAAAGACAGTGAAAGAGAGAGAAATTCTTACACAATTCGTTCAGGGGCTGTGATGCAACCTGGATTGACCATATCTAGACCCACAGATGGATGAGACATAAGGGTGGACACTCTTGGGGCTGAGAGGTTTCGTGAAGTATGGTGAGCAAACGCAGACCCTTTAAAGTAATACTGCGTGCTACCCGTCCCATGGGTCCCAAATCTCCAGGTTCAAGGGCATCTTCCTACATCGAAAACAGGCATGAGAAACACAGAAGATGGTACACCATGTGATGGGGAAAGGTTTCTAAAACGCACCTCATTTCTCATCTCCTTGTGCTCGGGTTCGCCATTCCAGCCACTTTACTAGCAATCTCCCTACGTGGAGCATCAGCACCTTTAACCTCCTGTCCCGTACAGGTTGCAATTTGTCCTGAGGATGAATGGGAAGACGGGGAACCAATGAGAGACTAGCTCTTGGTGTTGGGACAGGCACAGGTCACTCTATTTTCCCATCAGGAAGAAGAATTAACCACAGGCTCACACTGCCAACCGGAACCAGAACAGGGCCTGAAGCCATCCTGCGCTTTTGCGGCCAGCTCCCAAAAAAGCGAGTTCTAAAATGGAGCTTCAGGGCACAGCAATTCACAAACCTGCAGAGTTATAAATGATAACTCTCGTCCACAAATATATTGAGGGAAGGCAAAGAAGAGGATTTGAAATCAAGGCAGAATTGCAGGAAACAGATTTCAGGAGGTAGATTCGAATCGCCTTTAAAGCACATGAAAAGCGGCAAAACGTTGACAATGATGCCCTTGGCCAAAAAGGGCGTATGCGTTTTTTCCTGAATATATTCAGGAAAAAACGCATACGCCCTTTTTGGCCAACCAAGAAACCAGGAAAGGCAAATCAGCGCTACAAAGAAGTCTCGCTTCCCATCGGTCAAAAGGGCCATGCTGAAAAAAGTTTCAAAACCAGAAATGCAGGACAGGCCATGGAGAAATGGGAGCCTTGCTACACTGATGGGCGGGATGTAAATTGCCAACAGCCAGTCTGGAGAAGGGTACGGTGTGTCCTGAAACAGCTAAAAAACACAGCTTACAGAGCATAGGGCACTTCCACGCATGGGGGTATAAAGTGGGAAAATTAAAAATCAGCAAGACACAAGCACCCCAAAGTTTAGGGCTGCTCTGTTGACAAGGACCTCCACTTCATTCCACCTTAAATATCCCAGGAAAGCGAAAAATGGATAAAAAAGTTGTAGACCTTATGTACAATGGAATATCACTCAGCCATGAAATCAATGTCATAAGGCTAGTAGCAGCATGATGAGTGGATTTAGGTAAGACGATTCTAAGTGAAATAAGTCACACAGAAAAGGACACTTCTCATAAGGTGTCACTTATAGAGGGAATGTAAAAACCGTTACACTTGAACTGAATTACAAAACAGAACAGAGTCACACATGCAGAAAACACACTATGGCTGCTTAACGGGAAAGGTGAGGTGGGGTGATACATAAAACAAGAGTTTCAAATTAGCTCAGATACCGTTCCATAAACCCAATATGTAATAGACAAGACCTACTCCTTGCTCAGAGAACTGGACTCAACACGCCTGATTCACCGCACAAGAATATATCTGACTAGTAATAATCTTAAAACCTATGTATTGATATCTCTCTGTTAGTGTGTCAAGTGGGTGTAAAGCGGCATAAACACAGCCGTGAAAAGCAGCTAAACCCCATTATAAAAATAAATTACTTTTAAAAACCCATGAAACAAAGACAGGGAAAGAGAGAGAAATTCTTACACAATTCGTTCAGGGGCTGTGATGCAACCTGGATTGACCAGATCTAGACCCACAGCTGGATGAGACATAAGGGTGGACACTCTTGGGGCTGAGAGGTTTGGTGCAGTTGGGTGAGCAAACCCAGACCCTTTAAAGTAATACTGCGTGCTACCCGTCCCATGGGTCCCAAATCTCCAGGTTCAAGGGCATCTTCCTACATCGAAAACCGGCATGAGAAACCCAGAAAATGGTACACCGTGTGATGGGGAAAGGTTTCTAAAACGCACCTCATTTCTCATCTCCTTGTGCTCGGGTTCGCCATTCCAGCCACTTTACTAGCAATCTCCCTACGTGGAGCATCAGCACCTTTAACCTCCTGTTCCGTACAGGTTGCAATTTGTCCTGAGGATGAATGGGAAGACGGGGAACCAATGAGAGACTAGCTCCTGGTGTTGGGACAGGCACAGGTCACTCTATTTTCCCATCAGGAAGAAGAATTAACCACAGGCTCACCCTGCCAACCGGAACCAGAACAGGGCCTGAAGCCATCCTGCGCTTTTGCGGCCAGCTCCCAAAACAGCGAGTTCTAAAATGGAGCTTCAGGGCACAGCAATTCACAAACCTGCAGAGTTATAAATGATAACTCTCGTCCACAAATATATTGAGGGAAGGCAAAGAAGAGGATTTGAAATCAAGGCAGAATTGCAGGAAACAGATTTCAGGAGGTAGATTCGAATCGCCTTTAAAGCACATGAAAAGCGGCAAAACGTTGACAATGATGCCCTTGGCCAAAAAGGGCGTATGCGTTTTTTCCTGAATATATTCAGGAAAAAACGCATACGCCCTTTTTGGCCAACCAAGCAACCTGGAAAGGCAAATCTGCGCTACAAAGAAGTCGCGCTTCCCATCGGTCAAAAGGGCCATGCTGAAAAAAGTTTCAAAACCAGAAATGCAGGACAGGCCATGGAGAAATGGGAGCCTTGCTACACTGATGGGCGGGATGTAAATTGCCAACAGCCAGTCTGGAGAAGGGTACGGTGTGTCCTGAAACAGCTAAAAAACACAGCTTAGAGAGCATAGGGCACTTCCACGCATGGGGGTATAAAGTGGGAAAATTAAAAATCAGCAAGACACAAGCACCCCAAAGTTTAGGGCTGCTCTGTTGACAAGGACCTCCACTTCATTCCACCTTAAATATCCCAGGAAAGCGAAAAATGGATAAAAAAGTTGTAGACCTTATGTACAATGGAATATCACTCAGCCATGAAATCAATATCATAAGGCTAGTAGCAGCATGATGAGTGGATTTAGGTAAGACGATTCTAAGTGAAATAAGTCACACAGAAAAGGACACTTCTCATAAGGTGTCACTTATAGAGGGAATGTAAAAACCGTTACACTTGAACTGAATTACAAAACAGAACAGAGTCACACATGCAGAAAACACACTATGGCTGCTTAACGGGAAAGGTGAGGTGGGGTGATACATAAAACAAGAGTTTCAAATTAGCTCAGATACCGTTCCATAAACCCAATATGTAATAGACAAGACCTACTCCTTGCTCAGAGAACTGGACTCAACACGCCCGATTCACCACACAAGAATATATCTGACTAGTAATAATCTTAAAACCTATGTATTGATATCTCTCTGTTAGTGTGTCAAGTGGGTGTAAAGCGGCATAAACACAGCCGTGAAAAGCAGCTAAACCCCATTATAAAAATAAATTACTTTTAAAAACCCATGAAACAAAGACAGTGAAAGAGAGAGAAATTCTTACACAATTCGTTCAGGGGCTGTGATGCAACCTGGATTGACTATATCTAGACCCACAGATGGATGAGACATAAGGGTGGACACTCTTGGGGCTGAGAGGTTTCGTGAAGTATGGTGAGCAAACGCAGACCCTTTAAAGTAATACTGCGTGCTACCCGTCCCATGGGTCCCAAATCTCCAGGTTCAAGGGCATCTTCCTACATCGAAAACAGGCATGAGAAACACAGAAGATGGTACACCATGTGATGGGGAAAGGTTTCTAAAACGCACCTCATTTCTCATCTCCTTGTGCTCGGGTTCGCCATTCCAGCCACTTTACTAGCAATCTCCCTACGTGGAGCATCAGCACCTTTAACCTCCTGTCCCGTACAGGTTGCAATTTGTCCTGAGGATGAATGGGAAGACGGGGAACCAATGAGAGACTAGCTCTTGGTGTTGGGACAGGCACAGGTCACTCTATTTTCCCATCAGGAAGAAGAATTAACCACAGGCTCACACTGCCAACCGGAACCAGAACAGGGCCTGAAGCCATCCTGCGCTTTTGCGGCCAGCTCCCAAAAAAGCGAGTTCTAAAATGGAGCTTCAGGGCACAGCAATTCACAAACCTGCAGAGTTATAAATGATAACTCTCGTCCACAAATATATTGAGGGAAGGCAAAGAAGAGGATTTGAAATCAAGGCAGAATTGCAGGAAACAGATTTCAGGAGGTAGATTCGAATCGCCTTTAAAGCACATGAAAAGCGGCAAAACGTTGACAATGATGCCCTTGGCCAAAAAGGGCGTATGCGTTTTTTCCTGAATATATTCAGGAAAAAACGCATACGCCCTTTTTGGCCAACCAAGAAACCAGGAAAGGCAAATCAGCGCTACAAAGAAGTCTCGCTTCCCATCGGTCAAAAGGGCCATGCTGAAAAAAGTTTCAAAACCAGAAATGCAGGACAGGCCATGGAGAAATGGGAGCCTTGCTACACTGATGGGCGGGATGTAAATTGCCAACAGCCAGTCTGGAGAAGGGTACGGTGTGTCCTGAAACAGCTAAAAAACACAGCTTACAGAGCATAGGGCACTTCCACGCATGGGGGTATAAAGTGGGAAAATTAAAAATCAGCAAGACACAAGCACCCCAAAGTTTAGGGCTGCTCTGTTGACAAGGACCTCCACTTCATTCCACCTTAAATATCCCAGGAAAGCGAAAAATGGATAAAAAAGTTGTAGACCTTATGTACAATGGAATATCACTCAGCCATGAAATCAATGTCATAAGGCTAGTAGCAGCATGATGAGTGGATTTAGGTAAGACGATTCTAAGTGAAATAAGTCACACAGAAAAGGACACTTCTCATAAGGTGTCACTTATAGAGGGAATGTAAAAACCGTTACACTTGAACTGAATTACAAAACAGAACAGAGTCACACATGCAGAAAACACACTATGGCTGCTTAACGGGAAAGGTGAGGTGGGGTGATACATAAAACAAGAGTTTCAAATTAGCTCAGATACCGTTCCATAAACCCAATATGTAATAGACAAGACCTACTCCTTGCTCAGAGAACTGGACTCAACACGCCTGATTCACCGCACAAGAATATATCTGACTAGTAATAATCTTAAAACCTATGTATTGATATCTCTCTGTTAGTGTGTCAAGTGGGTGTAAAGCGGCATAAACACAGCCGTGAAAAGCAGCTAAACCCCATTATAAAAATAAATTACTTTTAAAAACCCATGAAACAAAGACAGGGAAAGAGAGAGAAATTCTTACACAATTCGTTCAGGGGCTGTGATGCAACCTGGATTGACCAGATCTAGACCCACAGCTGGATGAGACATAAGGGTGGACACTCTTGGGGCTGAGAGGTTTGGTGCAGTTGGGTGAGCAAACCCAGACCCTTTAAAGTAATACTGCGTGCTACCCGTCCCATGGGTCCCAAATCTCCAGGTTCAAGGGCATCTTCCTACATCGAAAACCGGCATGAGAAACCCAGAAAATGGTACACCGTGTGATGGGGAAAGGTTTCTAAAACGCACCTCATTTCTCATCTCCTTGTGCTCGGGTTCGCCATTCCAGCCACTTTACTAGCAATCTCCCTACGTGGAGCATCAGCACCTTTAACCTCCTGTTCCGTACAGGTTGCAATTTGTCCTGAGGATGAATGGGAAGACGGGGAACCAATGAGAGACTAGCTCCTGGTGTTGGGACAGGCACAGGTCACTCTATTTTCCCATCAGGAAGAAGAATTAACCACAGGCTCACCCTGCCAACCGGAACCAGAACAGGGCCTGAAGCCATCCTGCGCTTTTGCGGCCAGCTCCCAAAACAGCGAGTTCTAAAATGGAGCTTCAGGGCACAGCAATTCACAAACCTGCAGAGTTATAAATGATAACTCTCGTCCACAAATATATTGAGGGAAGGCAAAGAAGAGGATTTGAAATCAAGGCAGAATTGCAGGAAACAGATTTCAGGAGGTAGATTCGAATCGCCTTTAAAGCACATGAAAAGCGGCAAAACGTTGACAATGATGCCCTTGGCCAAAAAGGGCGTATGCGTTTTTTCCTGAATATATTCAGGAAAAAACGCATACGCCCTTTTTGGCCAACCAAGCAACCTGGAAAGGCAAATCAGCGCTACAAAGAAGTCGCGCTTCCCATCGGTCAAAAGGGCCATGCTGAAAAAAGTTTCAAAACCAGAAATGCAGGACAGGCCATGGAGAAATGGGAGCCTTGCTACACTGATGGGCGGGATGTAAATTGCCAACAGCCAGTCTGGAGAAGGGTACGGTGTGTCCTGAAACAGCTAAAAAACACAGCTTAGAGAGCATAGGGCACTTCCACGCATGGGGGTATAAAGTGGGAAAATTAAAAATCAGCAAGACACAAGCACCCCAAAGTTTAGGGCTGCTCTGTTGACAAGGACCTCCACTTCATTCCACCTTAAATATCCCAGGAAAGCGAAAAATGGATAAAAAAGTTGTAGACCTTATGTACAATGGAATATCACTCAGCCATGAAATCAATATCATAAGGCTAGTAGCAGCATGATGAGTGGATTTAGGTACGACGATTCTAAGTGAAATAAGTCACACAGAAAAGGACACTTCTCATAAGGTGTCACTTATAGAGGGAATGTAAAAACCGTTACACTTGAACTGAATTATAAAACAGAACAGAGTCACACATGCAGAAAACACACTATGGCTGCTTAACAGGAAAGGTGAGGTGGGGTGATACATAAAACAAGAGTTTCAAATTAGCTCAGATACCGTTCCATAAACCCAATATGTAATAGACAAGACCTACTCCTTGCTCAGAGAACTGGACTCAACACGCCTGATTCACCGCACAAGAATATATCTGACTAGTAATAATCTTAAAACCTATGTATTGATATCTCTCTGTTAGTGTGTCAAGTGGGTGTAAAGCGGCATAAACACAGCCGTGAAAAGCAGCTAAACCCCATTATAAAAATAAATTACTTTTAAAAACCCATGAAACAAAGACAGGGAAAGAGAGAGAAATTCTTACACAATTCGTTCAGGGGCTGTGATGCAACCTGGATTGACCATATCTAGACCCACAGCTGGATGAGACATAAGGGTGGACACTCTTGGGGCTGAGAGGTTTGGTGCAGTTGGGTGAGCAAACCCAGACCCTTTAAAGTAATACTGCGTGCTACCCGTCCCATGGGTCCCAAATCTCCAGGTTCAAGGGCATCTTCCTACATCGAAAACCGGCATGAGAAACCCAGAAAATGGTACACCGTGTGATGGGGAAAGGTTTCTAAAACGCACCTCATTTCTCATCTCCTTGTGCTCGGGTTCGCCATTCCAGCCACTTTACTAGCAATCTCCCTACGTGGAGCATCAGCACCTTTAACCTCCTGTTCCGTACAGGTTGCAATTTGTCCTGAGGATGAACGGGAAGACGGGGAACCAATGAGAGATTAGCTCTTGGTGTTGGGACAGGCACAGGTCACTCTATTTTCCCATCAGGAAGAAGAATTAACCACAGGCTCAGCCTGCCCCCCGGAACCAGAACAGGGCCTGAAGCCATCCTGCGCTTTTGCGGCCACCTCCCAAAAAAGCGAGTTGTAAAATGGAGCTTCAGGGCACTGCAATTCACAATCCTACAGAGTTATAAATGATAACTCTCGTCCACAAATATATTGAGGGAAGGCAAAGACGAGGAATTGAAATCAAGGCAGAATTGCAGGAAACAGATTTCAGGAGGTAGATTCGAATCGCTTTTAAAGCACATGAAAAGCGCCAAAACGTTGACAATGATGCCCTTGGCCAAAAAGGGCGTATGCGTTTTTTCCTGAATATATTCAGGAAAAAACGCATACGCCGTTTTTGGCCAACCAAGCAACCTGGAAAGGCCAATCAGCGCTATAAAGAAGTCTCGCTTCCCATCAGTCAAAAGGGCCATGCTGAAAAAAGTGTCAAAACCAGAAATGCAGGACAGGCCATGGAGAAATGGGAGCCTTGCTACACTGATGGGCGGGATGTAAATTGCCAACAGCCACTCTGGAGAAGTGTACGGTGTGTCCTGAAACATCTAAAAAACACAGCTTAGAGAGCATAGGGCACTTCCACGCATGGGGGTATAAAGTGGGAAAATTAAAAATCAGCAAGACACAAGCACCCCAAAGTTTAGGGCTGCTCTGTTGACAAGGACCTCTACTTCATTCCACCTTAAATATCCCAGGAAAGCGAAAAATGGATAAAAAATGTGAGGTCCTTATGTACAATGGCATACCACTCAGCCATGAAATCAATGTCATAAGGCTAGAAGCAGCATGATGAGTGGGTTTAGGTACGACGATTCTAAGTGAAATAAGTCACACAGAAAAGGACACTTCTCATAAGGTGTCACTTATAGAGGGAATGTAAAAACCGTTACACTTGAACTGAGTTAGAAAACAGAACAGAGTCACACATGCAGAAAACACACTATGGCTGCTTAACGGGAAAGCGAGGTGGGGTGATACATAAAGCAAGAGTTTCAAATTAGCTCAGATACCGTTCCATAAACCCAATATGTAATAGACAAAACCTACTCCTTGCTCAGAGAACTGGACTCAACACGCCCGATTCACCGCACAAGAATATATCTGACTAGTAATAATCTTAAAACCTATGTATTGATATCTCTCTGTTAGTGTGTCAAGTGGGTGTAAAGCGGCATAAACACAGCCGTGAAAAGCAGCTAAACCCCATTATAAAAATAAATTTCTTTTAAAAACCCATGAAACAAAGACAGTGAAAGAGAGAGAAATTCTTACACAATTCGTTCAGGGGCTGTGATGCAACCTGGATTGACCATATCTAGACCCACAGCTGGATGAGACATAAGGGTGGACACTCTTGGGGCTGAGAGGTTTGGTGAGGTTGGGTGAGCAAACGCAGACCCTTTAAAGTAATACTGCGTTCTACCCATCGCATGGGTCCCAAATCTCCAGGTTCAAGGGCATCTTCCTACATCGAAAACATGCATGAGAAACCAAGAAGATGGTACACCGTCTGTTGGGGAAAGGTTTCTAAAATGCACCTCATTTCTCATCTCCTTGTGCTCGGGTTCGCCATTCCAGCCACTTTAGTAGCAATCTCCCTACTTGGAGCATCAGCATCTTTAACCTCCTGTTCCGTACAGGTTGCAATTTGTCCTGAGGATGAACGGGAAGACGGGGAACCAATGAGAGACTAGCTCTTGGTGTTGGGACAGGCACAGGTCACTCTATTTTCCCATCAGGAAGAAGAATTAACCACAGGCTCAGCCTGCCCCCCGGAACCAGAACAGGGCCTGAAGCCATCCTGCGCTTTTGCGGCCACCTCCCAAAAAAGCGAGTTGTAAAATGGAGCTTCAGGGCACTGCAATTCACAATCCTACAGAGTTATAAATGATAACTCTCGTCCACAAATATATTGAGGGAAGGCAAAGACGAGGAATTGAAATCAAGGCAGAATTGCAGGAAACAGATTTCAGGAGGTAGATTCGAATCGCCTTTAAAGCGCATGAAAAGCGCCAAAACGTTGACAATGATGCCCTTGGCCAAAAAGGGCGTATGCGTTTTTTCCTGAATATATTCAGGAAAAAACGCATACGCCCTTTTTGGCCAACCAAGCAACCTGGAAAGGCCAATCAGCGCTACAAAGAAGTCTCGCTTCCCATCAGTCAAAAGGGCCATGCTGAAAAAAGTGTCAAAACCAGAAATGCAGGACAGGCCATGGAGAAATGGGAGCCTTGCTACACTGATGGGCGGGATGTAAATTGCCAACAGCCACTCTGGAGAAGTGTACGGTGTGTCCTGAAACATCTAAAAAACACAGCTTAGAGAGCATAGGGCACTTCCACGCATGGGGGTATAAAGTGGGAAAATTAAAAATCAGCAAGACACAAGCACCCCAAAGTTTAGGGCTGCTCTGTTGACAAGGACCTCCACTTCATTCCACCTTAAATATCCCAGGAAAGCGAAAAATGGATAAAAAATTTGAGGTCCTTATGTACAATGGCATACCACTCAGCCATGAAATCAATGTCATAAGGCTAGTAGCAGCATGATGAGTGGATTTAGGTACGACGATTCTAAGTGAAAAAAGTCACACAGAAAAGGACACTTCTCATAAGGTGTCACTTATAGAGGGAATGTAAAAACCGTTACACTTGAACTGAGTTACAAAACAGAACAGAGTCACACATGCAGAAAACACACTATGGCTGCTTAACGGGAAAGCGAGGTGGGGTGATACATAAAGCAAGAGTTTCACATTAGCTCAGATACCGTTCCATAAACCCAATATGTAATAGACAAGACCTACTCCTTGCTCAGAGAACTGGACTCAACACGCCCGATTCACCGCACAAGAATATATCTGACTAGTAATAATCTTAAAACCTATGTATTGATATCTCTCTGTTAGTGTGTCAAGTGGGTGTAAAGCGGCATAAACACAGCCGTGAAAAGCAGCTAAACCCCATTATAAAAATAAATTTCTTTTAAAAACCAATGAAACAAGGACAGTGAAAGAGAGAGAAATTCTTACACAATTCGTTCAGGGGCTGTGATGCAACCTGGATTGACCATATCTAGACCCACAGCTGGATGAGACATAAGGGTGGACACTCTTGGGGCTGAGAGGTTTGGTGAGGTTGGGTGAGCAAACGCAGACCCTTTAAAGTAATACTGCGTGCTACCCATCGCATGGGTCCCAAATCTCCAGGTTCAAGGGCATCTTCCTACATCGAAAACATGCATGAGAAACCAAGAAGATGGTACACCGTCTGTTGGGGAAAGGTTTCTAAAATGCACCTCATTTCTCATCTCCTTGTCCTTGGGTTCGCCATTCCAGCCACTTTAGTAGCAATCTCCCTACTTGGAGCATCAGCATCTTTAACCTCCTGTTCCGTACAGGTTGCAATTTGTCCTGAGGATGAACGGGAAGACGGGGAACCAATGAGAGACTAGCTCTTGGTTTTGGGACAGGCACAGGTCACTCTATTTTCCCATCAGGAAGAAGAATTAACCACAGGCTCAGCCTGCCCCCCGGAACCAGAACAGGGCCTGAAGCCATCCTGCGCTTTTGCGGCCACCTCCCAAAAAAGCGAGTTGTAAAATGGAGCTTCAGGGCACTGCAATTCACAATCCTACAGAGTTATAAATGATAACTCTCGTCCACAAATATATTGAGGGAAGGCAAAGACGAGGAATTGAAATCAAGGCAGAATTGCAGGAAACAGATTTCAGGAGGTAGATTCGAATCGCCTTTAAAGCACATGAAAAGCGCCAAAACGTTGACAATGATGCCCTTGGCCAAAAAGGGCGTATGCGTTTTTTCCTGAATATATTCAGGAAAAAACGCATACGCCCTTTTTGGCCAACCAAGCAACCTGGAAAGGCAAATCAGCGCTACAAAGAAGTCTCGCTTCCCATCGGTCAAAAGGGCCATGCTGTAAAAAGTGTCAAAACCAGAAATGCAGGACAAGCCATGGAGAAATGGGAGCCTTGCTACACTGATGGGCGGGATGTAAATTGCCAACAGCCAGTCTGGAGAAGGGTACGGTGTGTCCTGAAACATCTAAAAAACACAGCTTAGAGAGCATAGGGCACTTCCACGCATGGGGTTATAAAGTGGGAAAATTAAAAATCAGCAAGACACAAGCACCCCAAAGTTTAGGGCTGCTCTGTTGACAAGGACCTCCACTTCATTCCACCTTAAATATCCCAGGAAAGCGAAAAATGGATAAAAAAGTTGTAGACCTTATGTACAATGGAATATCACTCAGCCATGAAATCAATATCATAAGGCTAGTAGCAGCATGATGAGTGGATTTAGGTAAGACGATTCTAAGTGAAATAAGTCACACAGAAAAGGACACTTCTCATAAGGTGTCACTTATAGAGGGAATGTAAAAACCGTTACACTTGAACTGAATTACAAAACAGAACAGAGTCACACATGCAGAAAACACACTATGGCTGCTTAACGGGAAAGGTGAGGTGGGGTGATACATAAAACAAGAGTTTCAAATTAGCTCAGATACCGTTCCATAAACCCAATATGTAATAGACAAGACCTACTCCTTGCTCAGAGAACTGGACTCAACACGCCTGATTCACCGCACAAGAATATATCTGACTAGTAATAATCTTAAAACCTATGTATTGATATCTCTCTGTTAGTGTGTCAAGTGGGTGTAAAGCGGCATAAACACAGCCGTGAAAAGCAGCTAAACCCCATTATAAAAATAAATTACTTTTAAAAACCCATGAAACAAAGACAGGGAAAGAGAGAGAAATTCTTACACAATTCGTTCAGGGGCTGTGATGCAACCTGGATTGACCATATCTAGACCCACAGCTGGATGAGACATAAGGGTGGACACTCTTGGGGCTGAGAGGTTTGGTGCAGTTGGGTGAGCAAACCCAGACCCTTTAAAGTAATACTGCGTGCTACCCGTCCCATGGGTCCCAAATCTCCAGGTTCAAGGGCATCTTCCTACATCGAAAACCGGCATGAGAAACCCAGAAAATGGTACACCGTGTGATGGGGAAAGGTTTCTAAAACGCACCTCATTTCTCATCTCCTTGTGCTCGGGTTCGCCATTCCAGCCACTTTACTAGCAATCTCCCTACGTGGAGCATCAGCACCTTTAACCTCCTGTTCCGTACAGGTTGCAATTTGTCCTGAGGATGAATGGGAAGACGGGGAACCAATGAGAGACTAGCTCCTGGTGTTGGGACAGGCACAGGTCACTCTATTTTCCCATCAGGAAGAAGAATTAACCACAGGCTCACCCTGCCAACCGGAACCAGAACAGGGCCTGAAGCCATCCTGCGCTTTTGCGGCCAGCTCCCAAAACAGCGAGTTCTAAAATGGAGCTTCAGGGCACAGCAATTCACAAACCTGCAGAGTTATAAATGATAACTCTCGTCCACAAATATATTGAGGGAAGGCAAAGAAGAGGATTTGAAATCAAGGCAGAATTGCAGGAAACAGATTTCAGGAGGTAGATTCGAATCGCCTTTAAAGCACATGAAAAGCGGCAAAACGTTGACAATGATGCCCTTGGCCAAAAAGGGCGTATGCGTTTTTTCCTGAATATATTCAGGAAAAAACGCATACGCCCTTTTTGGCCAACCAAGCAACCTGGAAAGGCAAATCAGCGCTACAAAGAAGTCGCGCTTCCCATCGGTCAAAAGGGCCATGCTGAAAAAAGTTTCAAAACCAGAAATGCAGGACAGGCCATGGAGAAATGGGAGCCTTGCTACACTGATGGGCGGGATGTAAATTGCCAACAGCCAGTCTGGAGAAGGGTACGGTGTGTCCTGAAACAGCTAAAAAACACAGCTTAGAGAGCATAGGGCACTTCCACGCATGGGGGTATAAAGTGGGAAAATTAAAAATCAGCAAGACACAAGCACCCCAAAGTTTAGGGCTGCTCTGTTGACAAGGACCTCCACTTCATTCCACCTTAAATATCCCAGGAAAGCGAAAAATGGATAAAAAAGTTGTAGACCTTATGTACAATGGAATATCACTCAGCCATGAAATCAATATCATAAGGCTAGTAGCAGCATGATGAGTGGATTTAGGTACGACGATTCTAAGTGAAATAAGTCACACAGAAAAGGACACTTCTCATAAGGTGTCACTTATAGAGGGAATGTAAAAACCGTTACACTTGAACTGAATTATAAAACAGAACAGAGTCACACATGCAGAAAACACACTATGGCTGCTTAACAGGAAAGGTGAGGTGGGGTGATACATAAAACAAGAGTTTCAAATTAGCTCAGATACCGTTCCATAAACCCAATATGTAATAGACAAGACCTACTCCTTGCTCAGAGAACTGGACTCAACACGCCTGATTCACCGCACAAGAATATATCTGACTAGTAATAATCTTAAAACCTATGTATTGATATCTCTCTGTTAGTGTGTCAAGTGGGTGTAAAGCGGCATAAACACAGCCGTGAAAAGCAGCTAAACCCCATTATAAAAATAAATTACTTTTAAAAACCCATGAAACAAAGACAGGGAAAGAGAGAGAAATTCTTACACAATTCGTTCAGGGGCTGTGATGCAACCTGGATTGACCATATCTAGACCCACAGCTGGATGAGACATAAGGGTGGACACTCTTGGGGCTGAGAGGTTTGGTGCAGTTGGGTGAGCAAACCCAGACCCTTTAAAGTAATACTGCGTGCTACCCGTCCCATGGGTCCCAAATCTCCAGGTTCAAGGGCATCTTCCTACATCGAAAACCGGCATGAGAAACCCAGAAAATGGTACACCGTGTGATGGGGAAAGGTTTCTAAAACGCACCTCATTTCTCATCTCCTTGTGCTCGGGTTCGCCATTCCAGCCACTTTACTAGCAATCTCCCTACGTGGAGCATCAGCACCTTTAACCTCCTGTTCCGTACAGGTTGCAATTTGTCCTGAGGATGAATGGGAAGACGGGGAACCAATGAGAGACTAGCTCCTGGTGTTGGGACAGGCACAGGTCACTCTATTTTCCCATCAGGAAGAAGAATTAACCACAGGCTCACCCTGCCAACTGGAACCAGAACAGGGCCTGAAGCCATCCTGCGCTTTTGCGGCCAGCTCCCAAAACAGCGAGTTCTAAAATGGAGCTTCAGGGCACAGCAATTCACAAACCTGCAGAGTTATAAATGATAACTCTCGTCCACAAATATATTGAGGGAAGGCAAAGAAGAGGATTTGAAATCAAGGCAGAATTGCAGGAAACAGATTTCAGTAGGTAGATTCGAATCGCCTTTAAAGCACATGTAAAGCGGCAAAACGTTGACAATGATGCCCTTGGCCAAAAAGGGCGTATGCGTTTTTTCCTGAATATATTCAGGAAAAAACGCATACGCCCTTTTTGGCCAACCAAGCAACCTGGAAAGGCAAATCAGCGCTACAAAGAAGTCGCGCTTCCCATCGGTCAAAAGGGCCATGCTGAAAAAAGTTTCAAAACTAGAAATGCAGGACAGGCCATGGAGAAATGGGAGCCTTGCTACACTGATGGGCGGGATGTAAATTGCCAACAGCCACTCTGGAGAAGGGCACGGTGTGTCCTGAAACAGCTAAAAAACACAGCTTAGAGAGCATAGGGCACTTCCACGCATGGGGGTATAAAGTGGGAAAATTTAAAATCAGCAAGACACAAGCACCCCATAGTTTAGGGCTGCTCTTTTGACAAGGACCTCCACTTCAATCCACGTTAAATATCCCAGGAAAGCGAAAAATGGATAAAAAATTTGTAGTCCATATGTACAATGGAATATCACTCAGCCATGAAATCAATATCATAAGGCTAGTAGCAGCATGATGAGTGGATTTAGGTACGACGATTCTAAGTGAAATAAGTCACACAGAAAAGGACACTTCTCATAAGGTGTCACTTATAGAGGGAATGTAAAAACCGTTACACTTGAACTGAATTACAAAACAGAACAGAGTCACACATGCAGAAAACACACTACGGCTGCTTAACTGGAAAGATGAGGTGGGGTGATACATAAAACAAGAGTTTCAAATTAGCTCAGATACCGTTCCATAAACCCAATATGTAATAGACAAGACCTACTCCTTGCTCAGAGAACTGGACTCAACACGCCTGATTCACCGCACAAGAATATATCTGACTAGTAATAATCTTAAAACCTATGAATTGATATCTCTCTGTTAGTGTGTCAAGTGGGTGTAAAGCGGCATAAACACAGCCGTGAAAAGCAGCTAAACCCCATTATAAAAATAAATTACTTTTAAAAACCCATGAAACAAAGACAGGGAAAGAGAGAGAAATTCTTACACAATTTGTTCAGGGGATGTGATGCAACCTGGATTGACCATATCTAGACCCACAGCTGGATGAGACATAAGGGTGGACACTCTTGGGGCTGAGAGGTTTGGTGAAGTTGGGTGAGCAAACGCAGACCCTTTAAAGTAATACTGCGTGCTACCCATCGCATGGGTCCCAAATCTCCAGGTTCAAGGGCATCTTCCTACATCGAAAACATGCATGAGAAACCCAGAAGATGGTACACCGTGTGATGGGGAAATGTTTCTAAAACGCACCTCATTTCTCATCTCCTTGTGCTCGGGTTCGCCATTCCAGCCACTTTACTAGCAATCTCCCTACGTGGAGCATCAGAAACTTTAACCTCCTGTTCTGTACAGGTTGCAATTTGTCCTGAGGATGAATGGGAAGACGGGGAACCAATGAGAGACTAGCTCTTGGTGTTGGGACAGGCACAGGTCACTCTATTTTCCCATCAGGAAGAAGAATTAACCACAGGCTCACCCTGCCAACCGGAACCAGAACAGGGCCTGAAGCCATCCTGCGCTTTTGCGGCCAGCTCCCAAAAAAGCGAGTTCTAAAATGGAGCTTCAGGGCACAGCAATTCACAAACCTGCAGAGTTATAAATGATAACTCTCGTCCACAAATATATTGAGGGAAGGCAAAGAAGAGGATTTGAAATCAAGGCAGAATTGCAGGAAACAGATTTCAGGAGGTAGATTCGAATCGCCTTTAAAGCACATGAAAAGCGGCAAAACGTTGACAATGATGCCCTTGGCCAAAAAGGGCGTATGCGTTTTTTCCTGAATATATTCAGGAAAAAACGCATACGCCCTTTTTGGCCAACCAAGCAACCTGGAAAGGCAAATCTGCGCTACAAAGAAGTCGCGCTTCCCATCGGTCAAAAGGGCCATGCTGAAAAAAGTTTCAAAACCAGAAATGCAGGACAGGCCATGGAGAAATGGGAGCCTTGCTACACTGATGGGCGGGATGTAAATTGCCAACAGCCAGTCTGGAGAAGGGTACGGTGTGTCCTGAAACAGCTAAAAAACACAGCTTAGAGAGCATAGGGCACTTCCACGCATGGGGGTATAAAGTGGGAAAATTAAAAATCAGCAAGACACAAGCACCCCAAAGTTTAGGGCTGCTCTGTTGACAAGGACCTCCACTTCATTCCACCTTAAATATCCCAGGAAAGCGAAAAATGGATAAAAAAGTTGTAGACCTTATGTACAATGGAATATCACTCAGCCATGAAATCAATATCATAAGGCTAGTAGCAGCATGATGAGTGGATTTAGGTAAGACGATTCTAAGTGAAATAAGTCACACAGAAAAGGACACTTCTCATAAGGTGTCACTTATAGAGGGAATGTAAAAACCGTTACACTTGAACTGAATTACAAAACAGAACAGAGTCACACATGCAGAAAACACACTATGGCTGCTTAACGGGAAAGGTGAGGTGGGGTGATACATAAAACAAGAGTTTCAAATTAGCTCAGATACCGTTCCATAAACCCAATATGTAATAGACAAGACCTACTCCTTGCTCAGAGAACTGGACTCAACACGCCCGATTCACCACACAAGAATATATCTGACTAGTAATAATCTTAAAACCTATGTATTGATATCTCTCTGTTAGTGTGTCAAGTGGGTGTAAAGCGGCATAAACACAGCCGTGAAAAGCAGCTAAACCCCATTATAAAAATAAATTACTTTTAAAAACCCATGAAACAAAGACAGTGAAAGAGAGAGAAATTCTTACACAATTCGTTCAGGGGCTGTGATGCAACCTGGATTGACCATATCTAGACCCACAGATGGATGAGACATAAGGGTGGACACTCTTGGGCCTGAGAGGTTTCGTGAAGTATGGTGAGCAAACGCAGACCCTTTAAAGTAATACTGCGTGCTACCCGTCCCATGGGTCCCAAATCTCCAGGTTCAAGGGCATCTTCCTACATCGAAAACAGGCATGAGAAACACAGAAGATGGTACACCATGTGATGGGGAAAGGTTTCTAAAACGCACCTCATTTCTCATCTCCTTGTGCTCGGGTTCGCCATTCCAGCCACTTTACTAGCAATCTCCCTACGTGGAGCATCAGCACCTTTAACCTCCTGTCCCGTACAGGTTGCAATTTGTCCTGAGGATGAATGGGAAGACGGGGAACCAATGAGAGACTAGCTCTTGGTGTTGGGACAGGCACAGGTCACTCTATTTTCCCATCAGGAAGAAGAATTAACCACAGGCTCACACTGCCAACCGGAACCAGAACAGGGCCTGAAGCCATCCTGCGCTTTTGCGGCCAGCTCCCAAAAAAGCGAGTTCTAAAATGGAGCTTCAGGGCACAGCAATTCACAAACCTGCAGAGTTATAAATGATAACTCTCGTCCACAAATATATTGAGGGAAGGCAAAGAAGAGGATTTGAAATCAAGGCAGAATTGCAGGAAACAGATTTCAGGAGGTAGATTCGAATCGCCTTTAAAGCACATGAAAAGCGGCAAAACGTTGACAATGATGCCCTTGGCCAAAAAGGGCGTATGCGTTTTTTCCTGAATATATTCAGGAAAAAACGCATACGCCCTTTTTGGCCAACCAAGAAACCAGGAAAGGCAAATCAGCGCTACAAAGAAGTCTCGCTTCCCATCGGTCAAAAGGGCCATGCTGAAAAAAGTTTCAAAACCAGAAATGCAGGACAGGCCATGGAGAAATGGGAGCCTTGCTACACTGATGGGCGGGATGTAAATTGCCAACAGCCAGTCTGGAGAAGGGTACGGTGTGTCCTGAAACAGCTAAAAAACACAGCTTACAGAGCATAGGGCACTTCCACGCATGGGGGTATAAAGTGGGAAAATTAAAAATCAGCAAGACACAAGCACCCCAAAGTTTAGGGCTGCTCTGTTGACAAGGACCTCCACTTCATTCCACCTTAAATATCCCAGGAAAGCGAAAAATGGATAAAAAAGTTGTAGACCTTATGTACAATGGAATATCACTCAGCCATGAAATCAATGTCATAAGGCTAGTAGCAGCATGATGAGTGGATTTAGGTAAGACGATTCTAAGTGAAATAAGTCACACAGAAAAGGACACTTCTCATAAGGTGTCACTTATAGAGGGAATGTAAAAACCGTTACACTTGAACTGAATTATAAAACAGAACAGAGTCACACATGCAGGAAACACACTATGGCTGCTTAACAGGAAAGGTGAGGTGGGGTGATACATAAAACAAGAGTTTCAAATTAGCTCAGATACCGTTCCATAAACCCAATATGTAATAGACAAGACCTACTCCTTGCTCAGAGAACTGGACTCAACACGCCTGATTCACCGCACAAGAATATATCTGACTAGTAATAATCTTAAAACCTATGTATTGATATCTCTCTGTTAGTGTGTCAAGTGGGTGTAAAGCGGCATAAACACAGCCGTGAAAAGCAGCTAAACCCCATTATAAAAATAAATTACTTTTAAAAACCCATGAAACAAAGACAGGGAAAGAGAGAGAAATTCTTACACAATTCGTTCAGGGGCTGTGATGCAACCTGGATTGACCAGATCTAGACCCACAGCTGGATGAGACATAAGGGTGGACACTCTTGGGGCTGAGAGGTTTGGTGCAGTTGGGTGAGCAAACCCAGACCCTTTAAAGTAATACTGCGTGCTACCCGTCCCATGGGTCCCAAATCTCCAGGTTCAAGGGCATCTTCCTACATCGAAAACCGGCATGAGAAACCCAGAAAATGGTACACCGTGTGATGGGGAAAGGTTTCTAAAACGCACCTCATTTCTCATCTCCTTGTGCTCGGGTTCGCCATTCCAGCCACTTTACTAGCAATCTCCCTACGTGGAGCATCAGCACCTTTAACCTCCTGTTCCGTACAGGTTGCAATTTGTCCTGAGGATGAACGGGAAGACGGGGAACCAATGAGAGATTAGCTCTTGGTTTTGGGACAGGCACAGGTCACTCTATTTTCCCATCAGGAAGAAGAATTAACCACAGGCTCAGCCTGCCCCCCGGAACCAGAACAGGGCCTGAAGCCATCCTGCGCTTTTGCGGCCACCTCCCAAAAAAGCGAGTTGTAAAATGGAGCTTCAGGGCACTGCAATTCACAATCCTACAGAGTTATAAATGATAACTCTCGTCCACAAATATATTGAGGGAAGGCAAAGACGAGGAATTGAAATCAAGGCAGAATTGCAGGAAACAGATTTCAGGAGGTAGATTCGAATCGCTTTTAAAGCACATGAAAAGCGCCAAAACGTTGACAATGATGCCCTTGGCCAAAAAGGGCGTATGCGTTTTTTCCTGAATATATTCAGGAAAAAACGCATACGCCGTTTTTGGCCAACCAAGCAACCTGGAAAGGCCAATCAGCGCTATAAAGAAGTCTCGCTTCCCATCAGTCAAAAGGGCCATGCTGAAAAAAGTGTCAAAACCAGAAATGCAGGACAGGCCATGGAGAAATGGGAGCCTTGCTACACTGATGGGCGGGATGTAAATTGCCAACAGCCACTCTGGAGAAGTGTACGGTGTGTCCTGAAACATCTAAAAAACACAGCTTAGAGAGCATAGGGCACTTCCACGCATGGGGGTATAAAGTGGGAAAATTAAAAATCAGCAAGACACAAGCACCCCAAAGTTTAGGGCTGCTCTGTTGACAAGGACCTCTACTTCATTCCACCTTAAATATCCCAGGAAAGCGAAAAATGGATAAAAAATTTGAGGTCCTTATGTACAATGGCATACCACTCAGCCATGAAATCAATGTCATAAGGCTAGAAGCAGCATGATGAGTGGGTTTAGGTACGACGATTCTAAGTGAAATAAGTCACACAGAAAAGGACACTTCTCATAAGGTGTCACTTATAGAGGGAATGTAAAAACCGTTACACTTGAACTGAGTTAGAAAACAGAACAGAGTCACACATGCAGAAAACACACTATGGCTGCTTAACGGGAAAGCGAGGTGGGGTGATACATAAAGCAAGAGTTTCAAATTAGCTCAGATACCGTTCCATAAACCCAATATGTAATAGACAAGACCTACTCCTTGCTCAGAGAACTGGACTCAACACGCCCGATTCACCGCACAAGAATATATCTGACTAGTAATAATCTTAAAACCTATGTATTGATATCTCTCTGTTAGTGTGTCAAGTGGGTGTAAAGCGGCATAAACACAGCCGTGAAAAGCAGCTAAACCCCATTATAAAAATAAATTTCTTTTAAAAACCCATGAAACAAAGACAGTGAAAGAGAGAGAAATTCTTACACAATTCGTTCAGGGGCTGTGATGCAACCTGGATTGACCATATCTAGACCCACAGCTGGATGAGACATAAGGGTGGACACTCTTGGGGCTGAGAGGTTTGGTGAGGTTGGGTGAGCAAACGCAGACCCTTTAAAGTAATACTGCGTTCTACCCATCGCATGGGTCCCAAATCTCCAGGTTCAAGGGCATCTTCCTACATCGAAAACATGCATGAGAAACCAAGAAGATGGTACACCGTCTGTTGGGGAAAGGTTTCTAAAATGCACCTCATTTCTCATCTCCTTGTGCTCGGGTTCGCCATTCCAGCCACTTTAGTAGCAATCTCCCTACTTGGAGCATCAGCATCTTTAACCTCCTGTTCCGTACAGGTTGCAATTTGTCCTGAGGATGAACGGGAAGACGGGGAACCAATGAGAGACTAGCTCTTGGTGTTGGGACAGGCACAGGTCACTCTATTTTCCCATCAGGAAGAAGAATTAACCACAGGCTCAGCCTGCCCCCCGGAACCAGAACAGGGCCTGAAGCCATCCTGCGCTTTTGCGGCCACCTCCCAAAAAAGCGAGTTGTAAAATGGAGCTTCAGGGCACTGCAATTCACAATCCTACAGAGTTATAAATGATAACTCTCGTCCACAAATATATTGAGGGAAGGCAAAGACGAGGAATTGAAATCAAGGCAGAATTGCAGGAAACAGATTTCAGGAGGTAGATTCGAATCGCCTTTAAAGCGCATGAAAAGCGCCAAAACGTTGACAATGATGCCCTTGGCCAAAAAGGGCGTATGCGTTTTTTCCTGAATATATTCAGGAAAAAACGCATACGCCCTTTTTGGCCAACCAAGCAACCTGGAAAGGCCAATCAGCGCTACAAAGAAGTCTCGCTTCCCATCAGTCAAAAGGGCCATGCTGAAAAAAGTGTCAAAACCAGAAATGCAGGACAGGCCATGGAGAAATGGGAGCCTTGCTACACTGATGGGCGGGATGTAAATTGCCAACAGCCACTCTGGAGAAGTGTACGGTGTGTCCTGAAACATCTAAAAAACACAGCTTAGAGAGCATAGGGCACTTCCACGCATGGGGGTATAAAGTGGGAAAATTAAAAATCAGCAAGACACAAGCACCCCAAAGTTTAGGGCTGCTCTGTTGACAAGGACCTCCACTTCATTCCACCTTAAATATCCCAGGAAAGCGAAAAATGGATAAAAAATTTGAGGTCCTTATGTACAATGGCATACCACTCAGCCATGAAATCAATGTCATAAGGCTAGTAGCAGCATGATGAGTGGATTTAGGTACGACGATTCTAAGTGAAATAAGTCACACAGAAAAGGACACTTCTCATAAGGTGTCACTTATAGAGGGAATGTAAAAACCGTTACACTTGAACTGAGTTACAAAACAGAACAGAGTCACACATGCAGAAAACACACTATGGCTGCTTAACGGGAAAGCGAGGTGGGGTGATACATAAAGCAAGAGTTTCACATTAGCTCAGATACCGTTCCATAAACCCAATATGTAATAGACAAGACCTACTCCTTGCTCAGAGAACTGGACTCAACACGCCCGATTCACCGCACAAGAATATATCTGACTAGTAATAATCTTAAAACCTATGTATTGATATCTCTCTGTTAGTGTGTCAAGTGGGTGTAAAGCGGCATAAACACAGCCGTGAAAAGCAGCTAAACCCCATTATAAAAATAAATTTCTTTTAAAAACCCATGAAACAAGGACAGTGAAAGAGAGAGAAATTCTTACACAATTCGTTCAGGGGCTGTGATGCAACCTGGATTGACCATATCTAGACCCACAGCTGGATGAGACATAAGGGTGGACACTCTTGGGGCTGAGAGGTTTGGTGAGGTTGGGTGAGCAAACGCAGACCCTTTAAAGTAATACTGCGTGCTACCCATCGCATGGGTCCCAAATCTCCAGGTTCAAGGGCATCTTCCTACATCGAAAACATGCATGAGAAACCAAGAAGATGGTACACCGTCTGTTGGGGAAAGGTTTCTAAAATGCACCTCATTTCTCATCTCCTTGTCCTTGGGTTCGCCATTCCAGCCACTTTAGTAGCAATCTCCCTACTTGGAGCATCAGCATCTTTAACCTCCTGTTCCGTACAGGTTGCAATTTGTCCTGAGGATGAACGGGAAGACGGGGAACCAATGAGAGACTAGCTCTTGGTTTTGGGACAGGCACAGGTCACTCTATTTTCCCATCAGGAAGAAGAATTAACCACAGGCTCAGCCTGCCCCCCGGAACCAGAACAGGGCCTGAAGCCATCCTGCGCTTTTGCGGCCACCTCCCAAAAAAGCGAGTTGTAAAATGGAGCTTCAGGGCACTGCAATTCACAATCCTACAGAGTTATAAATGATAACTCTCGTCCACAAATATATTGAGGGAAGGCAAAGACGAGGAATTGAAATCAAGGCAGAATTGCAGGAAACAGATTTCAGGAGGTAGATTCGAATCGCCTTTAAAGCACATGAAAAGCGCCAAAACGTTGACAATGATGCCCTTGGCCAAAAAGGGCGTATGCGTTTTTTCCTGAATATATTCAGGAAAAAACGCATACGCCCTTTTTGGCCAACCAAGCAACCTGGAAAGGCAAATCAGCGCTACAAAGAAGTCTCGCTTCCCATCGGTCAAAAGGGCCATGCTGTAAAAAGTGTCAAAACCAGAAATGCAGGACAAGCCATGGAGAAATGGGAGCCTTGCTACACTGATGGGCGGGATGTAAATTGCCAACAGCCAGTCTGGAGAAGGGTACGGTGTGTCCTGAAACAGCTAAAAAACACAGCTTAGAGAGCATAGGGCACTTCCACGCATGGGGTTATAAAGTGGGAAAATTAAAAATCAGCAAGACACAAGCACCCCAAAGTTTAGGGCTGCTCTGTTGACAAGGACCTCCACTTCATTCCACCTTAAATATCCCAGGAAAGCGAAAAATGGATAAAAAAGTTGTAGACCTTATGTACAATGGAATATCACTCAGCCATGAAATCAATATCATAAGGCTAGTAGCAGCATGATGAGTGGATTTAGGTAAGACGATTCTAAGTGAAATAAGTCACACAGAAAAGGACACTTCTCATAAGGTGTCACTTATAGAGGGAATGTAAAAACCGTTACACTTGAACTGAATTACAAAACAGAACAGAGTCACACATGCAGAAAACACACTATGGCTGCTTAACGGGAAAGGTGAGGTGGGGTGATACATAAAACAAGAGTTTCAAATTAGCTCAGATACCGTTCCATAAACCCAATATGTAATAGACAAGACCTACTCCTTGCTCAGAGAACTGGACTCAACACGCCTGATTCACCGCACAAGAATATATCTGACTAGTAATAATCTTAAAACCTATGTATTGATATCTCTCTGTTAGTGTGTCAAGTGGGTGTAAAGCGGCATAAACACAGCCGTGAAAAGCAGCTAAACCCCATTATAAAAATAAATTACTTTTAAAAACCCATGAAACAAAGACAGGGAAAGAGAGAGAAATTCTTACACAATTCGTTCAGGGGCTGTGATGCAACCTGGATTGACCATATCTAGACCCACAGCTGGATGAGACATAAGGGTGGACACTCTTGGGGCTGAGAGGTTTGGTGCAGTTGGGTGAGCAAACCCAGACCCTTTAAAGTAATACTGCGTGCTACCCGTCCCATGGGTCCCAAATCTCCAGGTTCAAGGGCATCTTCCTACATCGAAAACCGGCATGAGAAACCAAGAAAATGGTACACCGTGTGATGGGGAAAGGTTTCTAAAACGCACCTCATTTCTCATCTCCTTGTGCTCGGGTTCGCCATTCCAGCCACTTTACTAGCAATCTCCCTACGTGGAGCATCAGCACCTTTAACCTCCTGTTCCGTACAGGTTGCAATTTGTCCTGAGGATGAATGGGAAGACGGGGAACCAATGAGAGACTAGCTCCTGGTGTTGGGACAGGCACAGGTCACTCTATTTTCCCATCAGGAAGAAGAATTAACCACAGGCTCACCCTGCCAACCGGAACCAGAACAGGGCCTGAAGCCATCCTGCGCTTTTGCGGCCAGCTCCCAAAACAGCGAGTTCTAAAATGGAGCTTCAGGGCACAGCAATTCACAAACCTGCAGAGTTATAAATGATAACTCTCGTCCACAAATATATTGAGGGAAGGCAAAGAAGAGGATTTGAAATCAAGGCAGAATTGCAGGAAACAGATTTCAGGAGGTAGATTCGAATCGCCTTTAAAGCACATGAAAAGCGGCAAAACGTTGACAATGATGCCCTTGGCCAAAAAGGGCGTATGCGTTTTTTCCTGAATATATTCAGGAAAAAACGCATACGCCCTTTTTGGCCAACCAAGCAACCTGGAAAGGCAAATCAGCGCTACAAAGAAGTCGCGCTTCCCATCGGTCAAAAGGGCCATGCTGAAAAAAGTTTCAAAACCAGAAATGCAGGACAGGCCATGGAGAAATGGGAGCCTTGCTACACTGATGGGCGGGATGTAAATTGCCAACAGCCAGTCTGGAGAAGGGTACGGTGTGTCCTGAAACAGCTAAAAAACACAGCTTAGAGAGCATAGGGCACTTCCACGCATGGGGGTATAAAGTGGGAAAATTAAAAATCAGCAAGACACAAGCACCCCAAAGTTTAGGGCTGCTCTGTTGACAAGGACCTCCACTTCATTCCACCTTAAATATCCCAGGAAAGCGAAAAATGGATAAAAAAGTTGTAGACCTTATGTACAATGGAATATCACTCAGCCATGAAATCAATATCATAAGGCTAGTAGCAGCATGATGAGTGGATTTAGGTACGACGATTCTAAGTGAAATAAGTCACACAGAAAAGGACACTTCTCATAAGGTGTCACTTATAGAGGGAATGTAAAAACCGTTACACTTGAACTGAATTATAAAACAGAACAGAGTCACACATGCAGAAAACACACTATGGCTGCTTAACAGGAAAGGTGAGGTGGGGTGATACATAAAACAAGAGTTTCAAATTAGCTCAGATACCGTTCCATAAACCCAATATGTAATAGACAAGACCTACTCCTTGCTCAGAGAACTGGACTCAACACGCCTGATTCACCGCACAAGAATATATCTGACTAGTAATAATCTTAAAACCTATGTATTGATATCTCTCTGTTAGTGTGTCAAGTGGGTGTAAAGCGGCATAAACACAGCCGTGAAAAGCAGCTAAACCCCATTATAAAAATAAATTACTTTTAAAAACCCATGAAACAAAGACAGGGAAAGAGAGAGAAATTCTTACACAATTCGTTCAGGGGCTGTGATGCAACCTGGATTGACCAGATCTAGACCCACAGCTGGATGAGACATAAGGGTGGACACTCTTGGGGCTGAGAGGTTTGGTGCAGTTGGGTGAGCAAACCCAGACCCTTTAAAGTAATACTGCGTGCTACCCGTCCCATGGGTCCCAAATCTCCAGGTTCAAGGGCATCTTCCTACATCGAAAACCGGCATGAGAAACCCAGAAAATGGTACACCGTGTGATGGGGAAAGGTTTCTAAAACGCACCTCATTTCTCATCTCCTTGTGCTCGGGTTCGCCATTCCAGCCACTTTACTAGCAATCTCCCTACGTGGAGCATCAGCACCTTTAACCTCCTGTTCCGTACAGGTTGCAATTTGTCCTGAGGATGAACGGGAAGACGGGGAACCAATGAGAGATTAGCTCTTGGTTTTGGGACAGGCACAGGTCACTCTATTTTCCCATCAGGAAGAAGAATTAACCACAGGCTCAGCCTGCCCCCCGGAACCAGAACAGGGCCTGAAGCCATCCTGCGCTTTTGCGGCCACCTCCCAAAAAAGCGAGTTGTAAAATGGAGCTTCAGGGCACTGCAATTCACAATCCTACAGAGTTATAAATGATAACTCTCGTCCACAAATATATTGAGGGAAGGCAAAGACGAGGAATTGAAATCAAGGCAGAATTGCAGGAAACAGATTTCAGGAGGTAGATTCGAATCGCTTTTAAAGCACATGAAAAGCGCCAAAACGTTGACAATGATGCCCTTGGCCAAAAAGGGCGTATGCGTTTTTTCCTGAATATATTCAGGAAAAAACGCATACGCCGTTTTTGGCCAACCAAGCAACCTGGAAAGGCCAATCAGCGCTATAAAGAAGTCTCGCTTCCCATCAGTCAAAAGGGCCATGCTGAAAAAAGTGTCAAAACCAGAAATGCAGGACAGGCCATGGAGAAATGGGAGCCTTGCTACACTGATGGGCGGGATGTAAATTGCCAACAGCCACTCTGGAGAAGTGTACGGTGTGTCCTGAAACATCTAAAAAACACAGCTTAGAGAGCATAGGGCACTTCCACGCATGGGGGTATAAAGTGGGAAAATTAAAAATCAGCAAGACACAAGCACCCCAAAGTTTAGGGCTGCTCTGTTGACAAGGACCTCTACTTCATTCCACCTTAAATATCCCAGGAAAGCGAAAAATGGATAAAAAATTTGAGGTCCTTATGTACAATGGCATACCACTCAGCCATGAAATCAATGTCATAAGGCTAGAAGCAGCATGATGAGTGGGTTTAGGTACGACGATTCTAAGTGAAATAAGTCACACAGAAAAGGACACTTCTCATAAGGTGTCACTTATAGAGGGAATGTAAAAACCGTTACACTTGAACTGAGTTAGAAAACAGAACAGAGTCACACATGCAGAAAACACACTATGGCTGCTTAACGGGAAAGCGAGGTGGGGTGATACATAAAGCAAGAGTTTCAAATTAGCTCAGATACCGTTCCATAAACCCAATATGTAATAGACAAGACCTACTCCTTGCTCAGAGAACTGGACTCAACACGCCCGATTCACCGCACAAGAATATATCTGACTAGTAATAATCTTAAAACCTATGTATTGATATCTCTCTGTTAGTGTGTCAAGTGGGTGTAAAGCGGCATAAACACAGCCGTGAAAAGCAGCTAAACCCCATTATAAAAATAAATTTCTTTTAAAAACCCATGAAACAAAGACAGTGAAAGAGAGAGAAATTCTTACACAATTCGTTCAGGGGCTGTGATGCAACCTGGATTGACCATATCTAGACCCACAGCTGGATGAGACATAAGGGTGGACACTCTTGGGGCTGAGAGGTTTGGTGAGGTTGGGTGAGCAAACGCAGACCCTTTAAAGTAATACTGCGTTCTACCCATCGCATGGGTCCCAAATCTCCAGGTTCAAGGGCATCTTCCTACATCGAAAACATGCATGAGAAACCAAGAAGATGGTACACCGTCTGTTGGGGAAAGGTTTCTAAAATGCACCTCATTTCTCATCTCCTTGTGCTCGGGTTCGCCATTCCAGCCACTTTAGTAGCAATCTCCCTACTTGGAGCATCAGCATCTTTAACCTCCTGTTCCGTACAGGTTGCAATTTGTCCTGAGGATGAACGGGAAGACGGGGAACCAATGAGAGACTAGCTCTTGGTGTTGGGACAGGCACAGGTCACTCTATTTTCCCATCAGGAAGAAGAATTAACCACAGGCTCAGCCTGCCCCCCGGAACCAGAACAGGGCCTGAAGCCATCCTGCGCTTTTGCGGCCACCTCCCAAAAAAGCGAGTTGTAAAATGGAGCTTCAGGGCACTGCAATTCACAATCCTACAGAGTTATAAATGATAACTCTCGTCCACAAATATATTGAGGGAAGGCAAAGACGAGGAATTGAAATCAAGGCAGAATTGCAGGAAACAGATTTCAGGAGGTAGATTCGAATCGCCTTTAAAGCGCATGAAAAGCGCCAAAACGTTGACAATGATGCCCTTGGCCAAAAAGGGCGTATGCGTTTTTTCCTGAATATATTCAGGAAAAAACGCATACGCCCTTTTTGGCCAACCAAGCAACCTGGAAAGGCCAATCAGCGCTACAAAGAAGTCTCGCTTCCCATCAGTCAAAAGGGCCATGCTGAAAAAAGTGTCAAAACCAGAAATGCAGGACAGGCCATGGAGAAATGGGAGCCTTGCTACACTGATGGGCGGGATGTAAATTGCCAACAGCCACTCTGGAGAAGTGTACGGTGTGTCCTGAAACATCTAAAAAACACAGCTTAGAGAGCATAGGGCACTTCCACGCATGGGGGTATAAAGTGGGAAAATTAAAAATCAGCAAGACACAAGCACCCCAAAGTTTAGGGCTGCTCTGTTGACAAGGACCTCCACTTCATTCCACCTTAAATATCCCAGGAAAGCGAAAAATGGATAAAAAATTTGAGGTCCTTATGTACAATGGCATACCACTCAGCCATGAAATCAATGTCATAAGGCTAGTAGCAGCATGATGAGTGGATTTAGGTACGACGATTCTAAGTGAAATAAGTCACACAGAAAAGGACACTTCTCATAAGGTGTCACTTATAGAGGGAATGTAAAAACCGTTACACTTGAACTGAGTTACAAAACAGAACAGAGTCACACATGCAGAAAACACACTATGGCTGCTTAACGGGAAAGCGAGGTGGGGTGATACATAAAGCAAGAGTTTCACATTAGCTCAGATACCGTTCCATAAACCCAATATGTAATAGACAAGACCTACTCCTTGCTCAGAGAACTGGACTCAACACGCCCGATTCACCGCACAAGAATATATCTGACTAGTAATAATCTTAAAACCTATGTATTGATATCTCTCTGTTAGTGTGTCAAGTGGGTGTAAAGCGGCATAAACACAGCCGTGAAAAGCAGCTAAACCCCATTATAAAAATAAATTTCTTTTAAAAACCCATGAAACAAGGACAGTGAAAGAGAGAGAAATTCTTACACAATTCGTTCAGGGGCTGTGATGCAACCTGGATTGACCATATCTAGACCCACAGCTGGATGAGACATAAGGGTGGACACTCTTGGGGCTGAGAGGTTTGGTGAGGTTGGGTGAGCAAACGCAGACCCTTTAAAGTAATACTGCGTGCTACCCATCGCATGGGTCCCAAATCTCCAGGTTCAAGGGCATCTTCCTACATCGAAAACATGCATGAGAAACCAAGAAGATGGTACACCGTCTGTTGGGGAAAGGTTTCTAAAATGCACCTCATTTCTCATCTCCTTGTCCTTGGGTTCGCCATTCCAGCCACTTTAGTAGCAATCTCCCTACTTGGAGCATCAGCATCTTTAACCTCCTGTTCCGTACAGGTTGCAATTTGTCCTGAGGATGAACGGGAAGACGGGGAACCAATGAGAGACTAGCTCTTGGTTTTGGGACAGGCACAGGTCACTCTATTTTCCCATCAGGAAGAAGAATTAACCACAGGCTCAGCCTGCCCCCCGGAACCAGAACAGGGCCTGAAGCCATCCTGCGCTTTTGCGGCCACCTCCCAAAAAAGCGAGTTGTAAAATGGAGCTTCAGGGCACTGCAATTCACAATCCTACAGAGTTATAAATGATAACTCTCGTCCACAAATATATTGAGGGAAGGCAAAGACGAGGAATTGAAATCAAGGCAGAATTGCAGGAAACAGATTTCAGGAGGTAGATTCGAATCGCCTTTAAAGCACATGAAAAGCGCCAAAACGTTGACAATGATGCCCTTGGCCAAAAAGGGCGTATGCGTTTTTTCCTGAATATATTCAGGAAAAAACGCATACGCCCTTTTTGGCCAACCAAGCAACCTGGAAAGGCAAATCAGCGCTACAAAGAAGTCTCGCTTCCCATCGGTCAAAAGGGCCATGCTGTAAAAAGTGTCAAAACCAGAAATGCAGGACAAGCCATGGAGAAATGGGAGCCTTGCTACACTGATGGGCGGGATGTAAATTGCCAACAGCCAGTCTGGAGAAGGGTACGGTGTGTCCTGAAACAGCTAAAAAACACAGCTTAGAGAGCATAGGGCACTTCCACGCATGGGGTTATAAAGTGGGAAAATTAAAAATCAGCAAGACACAAGCACCCCAAAGTTTAGGGCTGCTCTGTTGACAAGGACCTCCACTTCATTCCACCTTAAATATCCCAGGAAAGCGAAAAATGGATAAAAAAGTTGTAGACCTTATGTACAATGGAATATCACTCAGCCATGAAATCAATATCATAAGGCTAGTAGCAGCATGATGAGTGGATTTAGGTAAGACGATTCTAAGTGAAATAAGTCACACAGAAAAGGACACTTCTCATAAGGTGTCACTTATAGAGGGAATGTAAAAACCGTTACACTTGAACTGAATTACAAAACAGAACAGAGTCACACATGCAGAAAACACACTATGGCTGCTTAACGGGAAAGGTGAGGTGGGGTGATACATAAAACAAGAGTTTCAAATTAGCTCAGATACCGTTCCATAAACCCAATATGTAATAGACAAGACCTACTCCTTGCTCAGAGAACTGGACTCAACACGCCTGATTCACCGCACAAGAATATATCTGACTAGTAATAATCTTAAAACCTATGTATTGATATCTCTCTGTTAGTGTGTCAAGTGGGTGTAAAGCGGCATAAACACAGCCGTGAAAAGCAGCTAAACCCCATTATAAAAATAAATTACTTTTAAAAACCCATGAAACAAAGACAGGGAAAGAGAGAGAAATTCTTACACAATTCGTTCAGGGGCTGTGATGCAACCTGGATTGACCATATCTAGACCCACAGCTGGATGAGACATAAGGGTGGACACTCTTGGGGCTGAGAGGTTTGGTGCAGTTGGGTGAGCAAACCCAGACCCTTTAAAGTAATACTGCGTGCTACCCGTCCCATGGGTCCCAAATCTCCAGGTTCAAGGGCATCTTCCTACATCGAAAACCGGCATGAGAAACCAAGAAAATGGTACACCGTGTGATGGGGAAAGGTTTCTAAAACGCACCTCATTTCTCATCTCCTTGTGCTCGGGTTCGCCATTCCAGCCACTTTACTAGCAATCTCCCTACGTGGAGCATCAGCACCTTTAACCTCCTGTTCCGTACAGGTTGCAATTTGTCCTGAGGATGAATGGGAAGACGGGGAACCAATGAGAGACTAGCTCCTGGTGTTGGGACAGGCACAGGTCACTCTATTTTCCCATCAGGAAGAAGAATTAACCACAGGCTCACCCTGCCAACCGGAACCAGAACAGGGCCTGAAGCCATCCTGCGCTTTTGCGGCCAGCTCCCAAAACAGCGAGTTCTAAAATGGAGCTTCAGGGCACAGCAATTCACAAACCTGCAGAGTTATAAATGATAACTCTCGTCCACAAATATATTGAGGGAAGGCAAAGAAGAGGATTTGAAATCAAGGCAGAATTGCAGGAAACAGATTTCAGGAGGTAGATTCGAATCGCCTTTAAAGCACATGAAAAGCGGCAAAACGTTGACAATGATGCCCTTGGCCAAAAAGGGCGTATGCGTTTTTTCCTGAATATATTCAGGAAAAAACGCATACGCCCTTTTTGGCCAACCAAGCAACCTGGAAAGGCAAATCAGCGCTACAAAGAAGTCGCGCTTCCCATCGGTCAAAAGGGCCATGCTGAAAAAAGTTTCAAAACCAGAAATGCAGGACAGGCCATGGAGAAATGGGAGCCTTGCTACACTGATGGGCGGGATGTAAATTGCCAACAGCCAGTCTGGAGAAGGGTACGGTGTGTCCTGAAACAGCTAAAAAACACAGCTTAGAGAGCATAGGGCACTTCCACGCATGGGGGTATAAAGTGGGAAAATTAAAAATCAGCAAGACACAAGCACCCCAAAGTTTAGGGCTGCTCTGTTGACAAGGACCTCCACTTCATTCCACCTTAAATATCCCAGGAAAGCGAAAAATGGATAAAAAAGTTGTAGACCTTATGTACAATGGAATATCACTCAGCCATGAAATCAATATCATAAGGCTAGTAGCAGCATGATGAGTGGATTTAGGTACGACGATTCTAAGTGAAATAAGTCACACAGAAAAGGACACTTCTCATAAGGTGTCACTTATAGAGGGAATGTAAAAACCGTTACACTTGAACTGAATTATAAAACAGAACAGAGTCACACATGCAGAAAACACACTATGGCTGCTTAACAGGAAAGGTGAGGTGGGGTGATACATAAAACAAGAGTTTCAAATTAGCTCAGATACCGTTCCATAAACCCAATATGTAATAGACAAGACCTACTCCTTGCTCAGAGAACTGGACTCAACACGCCTGATTCACCGCACAAGAATATATCTGACTAGTAATAATCTTAAAACCTATGTATTGATATCTCTCTGTTAGTGTGTCAAGTGGGTGTAAAGCGGCATAAACACAGCCGTGAAAAGCAGCTAAACCCCATTATAAAAATAAATTACTTTTAAAAACCCATGAAACAAAGACAGGGAAAGAGAGAGAAATTCTTACACAATTCGTTCAGGGGCTGTGATGCAACCTGGATTGACCATATCTAGACCCACAGCTGGATGAGACATAAGGGTGGACACTCTTGGGGCTGAGAGGTTTGGTGCAGTTGGGTGAGCAAACCCAGACCCTTTAAAGTAATACTGCGTGCTACCCGTCCCATGGGTCCCAAATCTCCAGGTTCAAGGGCATCTTCCTACATCGAAAACCGGCATGAGAAACCCAGAAAATGGTACACCGTGTGATGGGGAAAGGTTTCTAAAACGCACCTCATTTCTCATCTCCTTGTGCTCGGGTTCGCCATTCCAGCCACTTTACTAGCAATCTCCCTACGTGGAGCATCAGCACCTTTAACCTCCTGTTCCGTACAGGTTGCAATTTGTCCTGAGGATGAATGGGAAGACGGGGAACCAATGAGAGACTAGCTCCTGGTGTTGGGACAGGCACAGGTCACTCTATTTTCCCATCAGGAAGAAGAATTAACCACAGGCTCACCCTGCCAACCGGAACCAGAACAGGGCCTGAAGCCATCCTGCGCTTTTGCGGCCAGCTCCCAAAACAGCGAGTTCTAAAATGGAGCTTCAGGGCACAGCAATTCACAAACCTGCAGAGTTATAAATGATAACTCTCGTCCACAAATATATTGAGGGAAGGCAAAGAAGAGGATTTGAAATCAAGGCAGAATTGCAGGAAACAGATTTCAGGAGGTAGATTCGAATCGCCTTTAAAGCACATGAAAAGCGGCAAAACGTTGACAATGATGCCCTTGGCCAAAAAGGGCGTATGCGTTTTTTCCTGAATATATTCAGGAAAAAACGCATACGCCCTTTTTGGCCAACCAAGCAACCTGGAAAGGCAAATCAGCGCTACAAAGAAGTCGCGCTTCCCATCGGTCAAAAGGGCCATGCTGAAAAAAGTTTCAAAACCAGAAATGCAGGACAGGCCATGGAGAAATGGGAGCCTTGCTACACTGATGGGCGGGATGTAAATTGCCAACAGCCAGTCTGGAGAAGGGTACGGTGTGTCCTGAAACAGCTAAAAAACACAGCTTAGAGAGCATAGGGCACTTCCACGCATGGGGGTATAAAGTGGGAAAATTAAAAATCAGCAAGACACAAGCACCCCAAAGTTTAGGGCTGCTCTGTTGACAAGGACCTCCACTTCATTCCACCTTAAATATCCCAGGAAAGCGAAAAATGGATAAAAAAGTTGTAGACCTTATGTACAATGGAATATCACTCAGCCATGAAATCAATATCATAAGGCTAGTAGCAGCATGATGAGTGGATTTAGGTACGACAATTCTAAGTGAAATAAGTCACACAGAAAAGGACACTTCTCATAAGGTGTCACTTATAGAGGGAATGTAAAAACCGTTACACTTGAACTGAATTATAAAACAGAACAGAGTCACACATGCAGAAAACACACTATGGCTGCTTAACAGGAAAGGTGAGGTGGGGTGATACATAAAACAAGAGTTTCAAATTAGCTCAGATACCGTTCCATAAACCCAATATGTAATAGACAAGACCTACTCCTTGCTCAGAGAACTGGACTCAACACGCCTGATTCACCGCACAAGAATATATCTGACTAGTAATAATCTTAAAACCTATGTATTGATATCTCTCTGTTAGTGTGTCAAGTGGGTGTAAAGCGGCATAAACACAGCCGTGAAAAGCAGCTAAACCCCATTATAAAAATAAATTACTTTTAAAAACCCATGAAACAAAGACAGGGAAAGAGAGAGAAATTCTTACACAATTCGTTCAGGGGCTGTGATGCAACCTGGATTGACCAGATCTAGACCCACAGCTGGATGAGACATAAGGGTGGACACTCTTGGGGCTGAGAGGTTTGGTGCAGTTGGGTGAGCAAACCCAGACCCTTTAAAGTAATACTGCGTGCTACCCGTCCCATGGGTCCCAAATCTCCAGGTTCAAGGGCATCTTCCTACATCGAAAACCGGCATGAGAAACCCAGAAAATGGTACACCGTGTGATGGGGAAAGGTTTCTAAAACGCACCTCATTTCTCATCTCCTTGTGCTCGGGTTCGCCATTCCAGCCACTTTACTAGCAATCTCCCTACGTGGAGCATCAGCACCTTTAACCTCCTGTTCCGTACAGGTTGCAATTTGTCCTGAGGATGAATGGGAAGACGGGGAACCAATGAGAGACTAGCTCCTGGTGTTGGGACAGGCACAGGTCACTCTATTTTCCCATCAGGAAGAAGAATTAACCACAGGCTCACCCTGCCAACCGGAACCAGAACAGGGCCTGAAGCCATCCTGCGCTTTTGCGGCCAGCTCCCAAAAAAGCGAGTTCTAAAATGGAGCTTCAGGGCACAGCAATTCACAAACCTGCAGAGTTATAAATGATAACTCTCGTCCACAAATATATTGAGGGAAGGCAAAGAAGAGGATTTGAAATCAAGGCAGAATTGCAGGAAACAGATTTCAGGAGGTAGATTCGAATCGCCTTTAAAGCACATGAAAAGCGGCAAAACGTTGACAATGATGCCCTTGGCCAAAAAGGGCGTATGCGTTTTTTCCTGAATATATTCAGGAAAAAACGCATACGCCCTTTTTGGCCAACCAAGCAACCTGGAAAGGCAAATCTGCGCTACAAAGAAGTCGCGCTTCCCATCGGTCAAAAGGGCCATGCTGAAAAAAGTTTCAAAACCAGAAATGCAGGACAGGCCATGGAGAAATGGGAGCCTTGCTACACTGATGGGCGGGATGTAAATTGCCAACAGCCAGTCTGGAGAAGGGTACGGTGTGTCCTGAAACAGCTAAAAAACACAGCTTAGAGAGCATAGGGCACTTCCACGCATGGGGGTATAAAGTGGGAAAATTAAAAATCAGCAAGACACAAGCACCCCAAAGTTTAGGGCTGCTCTGTTGACAAGGACCTCCACTTCATTCCACCTTAAATATCCCAGGAAAGCGAAAAATGGATAAAAAAGTTGTAGACCTTATGTACAATGGAATATCACTCAGCCATGAAATCAATATCATAAGGCTAGTAGCAGCATGATGAGTGGATTTAGGTAAGACGATTCTAAGTGAAATAAGTCACACAGAAAAGGACACTTCTCATAAGGTGTCACTTATAGAGGGAATGTAAAAACCGTTACACTTGAACTGAATTACAAAACAGAACAGAGTCACACATGCAGAAAACACACTATGGCTGCTTAACGGGAAAGGTGAGGTGGGGTGATACATAAAACAAGAGTTTCAAATTAGCTCAGATACCGTTCCATAAACCCAATATGTAATAGACAAGACCTACTCCTTGCTCAGAGAACTGGACTCAACACGCCCGATTCACCACACAAGAATATATCTGACTAGTAATAATCTTAAAACCTATGTATTGATATCTCTCTGTTAGTGTGTCAAGTGGGTGTAAAGCGGCATAAACACAGCCGTGAAAAGCAGCTAAACCCCATTATAAAAATAAATTACTTTTAAAAACCCATGAAACAAAGACAGTGAAAGAGAGAGAAATTCTTACACAATTCGTTCAGGGGCTGTGATGCAACCTGGATTGACCATATCTAGACCCACAGATGGATGAGACATAAGGGTGGACACTCTTGGGGCTGAGAGGTTTCGTGAAGTATGGTGAGCAAACGCAGACCCTTTAAAGTAATACTGCGTGCTACCCGTCCCATGGGTCCCAAATCTCCAGGTTCAAGGGCATCTTCCTACATCGAAAACAGGCATGAGAAACACAGAAGATGGTACACCATGTGATGGGGAAAGGTTTCTAAAACGCACCTCATTTCTCATCTCCTTGTGCTCGGGTTCGCCATTCCAGCCACTTTACTAGCAATCTCCCTACGTGGAGCATCAGCACCTTTAACCTCCTGTCCCGTACAGGTTGCAATTTGTCCTGAGGATGAATGGGAAGACGGGGAACCAATGAGAGACTAGCTCTTGGTGTTGGGACAGGCACAGGTCACTCTATTTTCCCATCAGGAAGAAGAATTAACCACAGGCTCACACTGCCAACCGGAACCAGAACAGGGCCTGAAGCCATCCTGCGCTTTTGCGGCCAGCTCCCAAAAAAGCGAGTTCTAAAATGGAGCTTCAGGGCACAGCAATTCACAAACCTGCAGAGTTATAAATGATAACTCTCGTCCACAAATATATTGAGGGAAGGCAAAGAAGAGGATTTGAAATCAAGGCAGAATTGCAGGAAACAGATTTCAGGAGGTAGATTCAAATCGCCTTTAAAGCACATGAAAAGCGGCAAAACGTTGACAATGATGCCCTTGGCCAAAAAGGGCGTATGCGTTTTTTCCTGAATATATTCAGGAAAAAACGCATACGCCCTTTTTGGCCAACCAAGAAACCAGGAAAGGCAAATCAGCGCTACAAAGAAGTCTCGCTTCCCATCGGTCAAAAGGGCCATGCTGAAAAAAGTTTCAAAACCAGAAATGCAGGACAGGCCATGGAGAAATGGGAGCCTTGCTACACTGATGGGCGGGATGTAAATTGCCAACAGCCAGTCTGGAGAAGGGTACGGTGTGTCCTGAAACAGCTAAAAAACACAGCTTACAGAGCATAGGGCACTTCCACGCATGGGGGTATAAAGTGGGAAAATTAAAAATCAGCAAGACACAAGCACCCCAAAGTTTAGGGCTGCTCTGTTGACAAGGACCTCCACTTCATTCCACCTTAAATATCCCAGGAAAGCGAAAAATGGATAAAAAAGTTGTAGACCTTATGTACAATGGAATATCACTCAGCCATGAAATCAATGTCATAAGGCTAGTAGCAGCATGATGAGTGGATTTAGGTAAGACGATTCTAAGTGAAATAAGTCACACAGAAAAGGACACTTCTCATAAGGTGTCACTTATAGAGGGAATGTAAAAACCGTTACACTTGAACTGAATTATAAAACAGAACAGAGTCACACATGCAGAAAACACACTATGGCTGCTTAACAGGAAAGGTGAGGTGGGGTGATACATAAAACAAGAGTTTCAAATTAGCTCAGATACCGTTCCATAAACCCAATATGTAATAGACAAGACCTACTCCTTGCTCAGAGAACTGGACTCAACACGCCTGATTCACCGCACAAGAATATATCTGACTAGTAATAATCTTAAAACCTATGTATTGATATCTCTCTGTTAGTGTGTCAAGTGGGTGTAAAGCGGCATAAACACAGCCGTGAAAAGCAGCTAAACCCCATTATAAAAATAAATTACTTTTAAAAACCCATGAAACAAAGACAGGGAAAGAGAGAGAAATTCTTACACAATTCGTTCAGGGGCTGTGATGCAACCTGGATTGACCATATCTAGACCCACAGCTGGATGAGACATAAGGGTGGACACTCTTGGGGCTGAGAGGTTTGGTGCAGTTGGGTGAGCAAACCCAGACCCTTTAAAGTAATACTGCGTGCTACCCGTCCCATGGGTCCCAAATCTCCAGGTTCAAGGGCATCTTCCTACATCGAAAACCGGCATGAGAAACCCAGAAAATGGTACACCGTGTGATGGGGAAAGGTTTCTAAAACGCACCTCATTTCTCATCTCCTTGTGCTCGGGTTCGCCATTCCAGCCACTTTACTAGCAATCTCCCTACGTGGAGCATCAGCACCTTTAACCTCCTGTTCCGTACAGGTTGCAATTTGTCCTGAGGATGAATGGGAAGACGGGGAACCAATGAGAGACTAGCTCCTGGTGTTGGGACAGGCACAGGTCACTCTATTTTCCCATCAGGAAGAAGAATTAACCACAGGCTCACCCTGCCAACCGGAACCAGAACAGGGCCTGAAGCCATCCTGCGCTTTTGCGGCCAGCTCCCAAAACAGCGAGTTCTAAAAAGGAGCTTCAGGGCACAGCAATTCACAAACCTGCAGAGTTATAAATGATAACTCTCGTCCACAAATATATTGAGGGAAGGCAAAGAAGAGGATTTGAAATCAAGGCAGAATTGCAGGAAACAGATTTCAGGAGGTAGATTCAAATCGCCTTTAAAGCACATGAAAAGCGGCAAAACGTTGACAATGATGCCCTTGGCCAAAAAGGGCGTATGCGTTTTTTCCTGAATATATTCAGGAAAAAACGCATACGCCCTTTTTGGCCAACCAAGCAACCTGGAAAGGCAAATCAGCGCTACAAAGAAGTCGCGCTTCCCATCGGTCAAAAGGGCCATGCTGAAAAAAGTTTCAAAACCAGAAATGCAGGACAGGCCATGGAGAAATGGGAGCCTTGCTACACTGATGGGCGGGATGTAAATTGCCAACAGCCAGTCTGGAGAAGGGTACGGTGTGTCCTGAAACAGCTAAAAAACACAGCTTAGAGAGCATAGGGCACTTCCACGCATGGGGGTATAAAGTGGGAAAATTAAAAATCAGCAAGACACAAGCACCCCAAAGTTTAGGGCTGCTCTGTTGACAAGGACCTCCACTTCATTCCACCTTAAATATCCCAGGAAAGCGAAAAATGGATAAAAAAGTTGTAGACCTTATGTACAATGGAATATCACTCAGCCATGAAATCAATATCATAAGGCTAGTAGCAGCATGATGAGTGGATTTAGGTACGACGATTCTAAGTGAAATAAGTCACACAGAAAAGGACACTTCTCATAAGGTGTCACTTATAGAGGGAATGTAAAAACCGTTACACTTGAACTGAATTATAAAACAGAACAGAGTCACACATGCAGAAAACACACTATGGCTGCTTAACAGGAAAGGTGAGGTGGGGTGATACATAAAACAAGAGTTTCAAATTAGCTCAGATACCGTTCCATAAACCCAATATGTAATAGACAAGACCTACTCCTTGCTCAGAGAACTGGACTCAACACGCCTGATTCACCGCACAAGAATATATCTGACTAGTAATAATCTTAAAACCTATGTATTGATATCTCTCTGTTAGTGTGTCAAGTGGGTGTAAAGCGGCATAAACACAGCCGTGAAAAGCAGCTAAACCCCATTATAAAAATAAATTACTTTTAAAAACCCATGAAACAAAGACAGGGAAAGAGAGAGAAATTCTTACACAATTCGTTCAGGGGCTGTGATGCAACCTGGATTGACCATATCTAGACCCACAGCTGGATGAGACATAAGGGTGGACACTCTTGGGACTGAGAGGTTTGGTGCAGTTGGGTGAGCAAACCCAGACCCTTTAAAGTAATACTGCGTGCTACCCGTCCCATGGGTCCCAAATCTCCAGGTTCAAGGGCATCTTCCTACATCGAAAACCGGCATGAGAAACCCAGAAAATGGTACACCGTGTGATGGGGAAAGGTTTCTAAAACGCACCTCATTTCTCATCTCCTTGTGCTCGGGTTCGCCATTCCAGCCACTTTACTAGCAATCTCCCTACGTGGAGCATCAGCACCTTTAACCTCCTGTTCCGTACAGGTTGCAATTTGTCCTGAGGATGAATGGGAAGACGGGGAACCAATGAGAGACTAGCTCCTGGTGTTGGGACAGGCACAGGTCACTCTATTTTCCCATCAGGAAGAAGAATTAACCACAGGCTCACCCTGCCAACCGGAACCAGAACAGAGCCTGAAGCCATCCTGCGCTTTTGCGGCCAGCTCCCAAAACAGCGAGTTCTAAAATGGAGCTTCAGGGCACAGCAATTCACAAACCTGCAGAGTTATAAATGATAACTCTCGTCCACAAATATATTGAGGGAAGGCAAAGAAGAGGATTTGAAATCAAGGCAGAATTGCAGGAAACAGATTTCAGTAGGTAGATTCGAATCGCCTTTAAAGCACATGTAAAGCGGCAAAACGTTGACAATGATGCCCTTGGCCAAAAAGGGCGTATGCGTTTTTTCCTGAATATATTCAGGAAAAAACGCATACGCCCTTTTTGGCCAACCAAGCAACCTGGAAAGGCAAATCAGCGCTACAAAGAAGTCGCGCTTCCCATCGGTCAAAAGGGCCATGCTGAAAAAAGTTTCAAAACTAGAAATGCAGGACAGGCCATGGAGAAATGGGAGCCTTGCTACACTGATGGGCGGGATGTAAATTGCCAACAGCCACTCTGGAGAAGGGCACGGTGTGTCCTGAAACAGCTAAAAAACACAGCTTAGAGAGCATAGGGCACTTCCACGCATGGGGGTATAAAGTGGGAAAATTTAAAATCAGCAAGACACAAGCACCCCATAGTTTAGGGCTGCTCTTTTGACAAGGACCTCCACTTCATTCCACCTTAAATATCCCAGGAAAGCGAAAAATGGATAAAAAAGTTGTAGACCTTATGTACAATGGAATATCACTCAGCCATGAAATCAATATCATAAGGCTAGTAGCAGCATGATGAGTGGATTTAGGTACGACGATTCTAAGTGAAATAAGTCACACAGAAAAGGACACTTCTCATAAGGTGTCACTTATAGAGGGAATGTAAAAACCGTTACACTTGAACTGAATTATAAAACAGAACAGAGTCACACATGCAGAAAACACACTATGGCTGCTTAACAGGAAAGGTGAGGTGGGGTGATACATAAAACAAGAGTTTCAAATTAGCTCAGATACCGTTCCATAAACCCAATATGTAATAGACAAGACCTACTCCTTGCTCAGAGAACTGGACTCAACACGCCTGATTCACCGCACAAGAATATATCTGACTAGTAATAATCTTAAAACCTATGTATTGATATCTCTCTGTTAGTGTGTCAAGTGGGTGTAAAGCGGCATAAACACAGCCGTGAAAAGCAGCTAAACCCCATTATAAAAATAAATTACTTTTAAAAACCCATGAAACAAAGACAGGGAAAGAGAGAGAAATTCTTACACAATTCGTTCAGGGGCTGTGATGCAACCTGGATTGACCATATCTAGACCCACAGCTGGATGAGACATAAGGGTGGACACTCTTGGGGCTGAGAGGTTTGGTCCAGTTGGGTGAGCAAACCCAGACCCTTTAAAGTAATACTGCGTGCTACCCGTCCCATGGGTCCCAAATCTCCAGGTTCAAGGGCATCTTCCTACATCGAAAACCGGCATGAGAAACCCAGAAAATGGTACACCGTGTGATGGGGAAAGGTTTCTAAAACGCACCTCATTTCTCATCTCCTTGTGCTCGGGTTCGCCATTCCAGCCACTTTACTAGCAATCTCCCTACGTGGAGCATCAGCACCTTTAACCTCCTGTTCCGTACAGGTTGCAATTTGTCCTGAGGATGAATGGGAAGACGGGGAACCAATGAGAGACTAGCTCCTGGTGTTGGGACAGGCACAGGTCACTCTATTTTCCCATCAGGAAGAAGAATTAACCACAGGCTCACCCTGCCAACTGGAACCAGAACAGGGCCTGAAGCCATCCTGCGCTTTTGCGGCCAGCTCCCAAAACAGCGAGTTCTAAAATGGAGCTTCAGGGCACAGCAATTCACAAACCTGCAGAGTTATAAATGATAACTCTCGTCCACAAATATATTGAGGGAAGGCAAAGAAGAGGATTTGAAATCAAGGCAGAATTGCAGGAAACAGATTTCAGTAGGTAGATTCGAATCGCCTTTAAAGCACATGTAAAGCGGCAAAACGTTGACAATGATGCCCTTGGCCAAAAAGGGCGTATGCGTTTTTTCCTGAATATATTCAGGAAAAAACGCATACGCCCTTTTTGGCCAACCAAGCAACCTGGAAAGGCAAATCAGCGCTACAAAGAAGTCGCGCTTCCCATCGGTCAAAAGGGCCATGCTGAAAAAAGTTTCAAAACTAGAAATGCAGGACAGGCCATGGAGAAATGGGAGCCTTGCTACACTGATGGGCGGGATGTAAATTGCCAACAGCCACTCTGGAGAAGGGCACGGTGTGTCCTGAAACAGCTAAAAAACACAGCTTAGAGAGCATAGGGCACTTCCACGCATGGGGGTATAAAGTGGGAAAATTTAAAATCAGCAAGACACAAGCACCCCATAGTTTAGGGCTGCTCTTTTGACAAGGACCTCCACTTCAATCCACCTTAAATATCCCAGGAAAGCGAAAAATGGATAAAAAATTTGTAGTCCATATGTACAATGGAATATCACTCAGCCATGAAATCAATATCATAAGGCTAGTAGCAGCATGATGAGTGGATTTAGGTACGACGATTCTAAGTGAAATAAGTCACACAGAAAAGGACACTTCTCATAAGGTGTCACTTATAGAGGGAATGTAAAAACCGTTACACTTGAACTGAATTACAAAACAGAACAGAGTCACACATGCAGAAAACACACTACGGCTGCTTAACTGGAAAGATGAGGTGGGGTGATACATAAAACAAGAGTTTCAAATTAGCTCAGATACCGTTCCATAAACCCAATATGTAATAGACAAAACCTACTCCTTGCTCAGAGAACTGGACTCAACACGCCTGATTCACCGCACAAGAATATATCTGACTAGTAATAATCTTAAAACCTATGAATTGATATCTCTCTGTTAGTGTGTCAAGTGGGTGTAAAGCGGCATAAACACAGCCGTGAAAAGCAGCTAAACCCCATTATAAAAATAAATTACTTTTAAAAACCCATGAAACAAAGACAGGGAAAGAGAGAGAAATTCTTACACAATTCGTTCAGGGGATGTGATGCAACCTGGATTGACCATATCTAGACCCACAGCTGGATGAGACATAAGGGTGGACACTCTTGGGGCTGAGAGGTTTGGTGAAGTTGGGTGAGCAAACGCAGACCCTTTAAAGTAATACTGCGTGCTACCCATCGCATGGGTCCCAAATCTCCAGGTTCAAGGGCATCTTCCTACATCGAAAACATGCATGAGAAACCCAGAAGATGGTACACCGTGTGATGGGGAAATGTTTCTAAAACGCACCTCATTTCTCATCTCCTTGTGCTCGGGTTCGCCATTCCAGCCACTTTACTAGCAATCTCCCTACGTGGAGCATCAGAACCTTTAACCTCCTGTTCTGTACAGGTTGCAATTTGTCCTGAGGATGAATGGGAAGACGGGGAACCAATGAGAGACTAGCTCTTGGTGTTGGGACAGGCACAGGTCACTCTATTTTCCCATCAGGAAGAAGAATTAACCACAGGCTCACCCTGCCAACCGGAACCAGAACAGGGCCTGAAGCCATCCTGCGCTTTTGCGGCCAGCTCCCAAAAAAGCGAGTTCTAAAATGGAGCTTCAGGGCACAGCAATTCACAAACCTGCAGAGTTATAAATGATAACTCTCGTCCACAAATATATTGAGGGAAGGCAAAGAAGAGGATTTGAAATCAAGGCAGAATTGCAGGAAACAGATTTCAGGAGGTAGATTCGAATCGCCTTTAAAGCACATGAAAAGCGGCAAAACGTTGACAATGATGCCCTTGGCCAAAAAGGGCGTATGCGTTTTTTCCTGAATATATTCAGGAAAAAACGCATACGCCCTTTTTGGCCAACCAAGCAACCTGGAAAGGCAAATCTGCGCTACAAAGAAGTCGCGCTTCCCATCGGTCAAAAGGGCCATGCTGAAAAAAGTTTCAAAACCAGAAATGCAGGACAGGCCATGGAGAAATGGGAGCCTTGCTACACTGATGGGCGGGATGTAAATTGCCAACAGCCAGTCTGGAGAAGGGTACGGTGTGTCCTGAAACAGCTAAAAAACACAGCTTAGAGAGCATAGGGCACTTCCACGCATGGGGGTATAAAGTGGGAAAATTAAAAATCAGCAAGACACAAGCACCCCAAAGTTTAGGGCTGCTCTGTTGACAAGGACCTCCACTTCATTCCACCTTAAATATCCCAGGAAAGCGAAAAATGGATAAAAAAGTTGTAGACCTTATGTACAATGGAATATCACTCAGCCATGAAATCAATATCATAAGGCTAGTAGCAGCATGATGAGTGGATTTAGGTAAGACGATTCTAAGTGAAATAAGTCACACAGAAAAGGACACTTCTCATAAGGTGTCACTTATAGAGGGAATGTAAAAACCGTTACACTTGAACTGAATTACAAAACAGAACAGAGTCACACATGCAGAAAACACACTATGGCTGCTTAACGGGAAAGGTGAGGTGGGGTGATACATAAAACAAGAGTTTCAAATTAGCTCAGATACCGTTCCATAAACCCAATATGTAATAGACAAGACCTACTCCTTGCTCAGAGAACTGGACTCAACACGCCCGATTCACCACACAAGAATATATCTGACTAGTAATAATCTTAAAACCTATGTATTGATATCTCTCTGTTAGTGTGTCAAGTGGGTGTAAAGCGGCATAAACACAGCCGTGAAAAGCAGCTAAACCCCATTATAAAAATAAATTACTTTTAAAAACCCATGAAACAAAGACAGTGAAAGAGAGAGAAATTCTTACACAATTCGTTCAGGGGCTGTGATGCAACCTGGATTGACCATATCTAGACCCACAGATGGATGAGACATAAGGGTGGACACTCTTGGGGCTGAGAGGTTTCGTGAAGTATGGTGAGCAAACGCAGACCCTTTAAAGTAATACTGCGTGCTACCCGTCCCATGGGTCCCAAATCTCCAGGTTCAAGGGCATCTTCCTAAATCGAAAACAGGCATGAGAAACACAGAAGATGGTACACCATGTGATGGGGAAAGGTTTCTAAAACGCACCTCATTTCTCATCTCCTTGTGCTCGGGTTCGCCATTCCAGCCACTTTACTAGCAATCTCCCTACGTGGAGCATCAGCACCTTTAACCTCCTGTCCCGTACAGGTTGCAATTTGTCCTGAGGATGAATGGGAAGACGGGGAACCAATGAGAGACTAGCTCTTGGTGTTGGGACAGGCACAGGTCACTCTATTTTCCCATCAGGAAGAAGAATTAACCACAGGCTCACACTGCCAACCGGAACCAGAACAGGGCCTGAAGCCATCCTGCGCTTTTGCGGCCAGCTCCCAAAAAAGCGAGTTCTAAAATGGAGCTTCAGGGCACAGCAATTCACAAACCTGCAGAGTTATAAATGATAACTCTCGTCCACAAATATATTGAGGGAAGGCAAAGAAGAGGATTTGAAATCAAGGCAGAATTGCAGGAAACAGATTTCAGGAGGTAGATTCAAATCGCCTTTAAAGCACATGAAAAGCGGCAAAACGTTGACAATGATGCCCTTGGCCAAAAAGGGCGTATGCGTTTTTTCCTGAATATATTCAGGAAAAAACGCATACGCCCTTTTTGGCCAACCAAGAAACCAGGAAAGGCAAATCAGCGCTACAAAGAAGTCTCGCTTCCCATCGGTCAAAAGGGCCATGCTGAAAAAAGTTTCAAAACCAGAAATGCAGGACAGGCCATGGAGAAATGGGAGCCTTGCTACACTGATGGGCGGGATGTAAATTGCCAACAGCCAGTCTGGAGAAGGGTACGGTGTGTCCTGAAACAGCTAAAAAACACAGCTTACAGAGCATAGGGCACTTCCACGCATGGGGGTATAAAGTGGGAAAATTAAAAATCAGCAAGACACAAGCACCCCAAAGTTTAGGGCTGCTCTGTTGACAAGGACCTCCACTTCATTCCACCTTAAATATCCCAGGAAAGCGAAAAATGGATAAAAAAGTTGTAGACCTTATGTACAATGGAATATCACTCAGCCATGAAATCAATGTCATAAGGCTAGTAGCAGCATGATGAGTGGATTTAGGTAAGACGATTCTAAGTGAAATAAGTCACACAGAAAAGGACACTTCTCATAAGGTGTCACTTATAGAGGGAATGTAAAAACCGTTACACTTGAACTGAATTATAAAACAGAACAGAGTCACACATGCAGAAAACACACTATGGCTGCTTAACAGGAAAGGTGAGGTGGGGTGATACATAAAACAAGAGTTTCAAATTAGCTCAGATACCGTTCCATAAACCCAATATGTAATAGACAAGACCTACTCCTTGCTCAGAGAACTGGACTCAACACGCCTGATTCACCGCACAAGAATATATCTGACTAGTAATAATCTTAAAACCTATGTATTGATATCTCTCTGTTAGTGTGTCAAGTGGGTGTAAAGCGGCATAAACACAGCCGTGAAAAGCAGCTAAACCCCATTATAAAAATAAATTACTTTTAAAAACCCATGAAACAAAGACAGGGAAAGAGAGAGAAATTCTTACACAATTCGTTCAGGGGCTGTGATGCAACCTGGATTGACCATATCTAGACCCACAGCTGGATGAGACATAAGGGTGGACACTCTTGGGGCTGAGAGGTTTGGTGCAGTTGGGTGAGCAAACCCAGACCCTTTAAAGTAATACTGCGTGCTACCCGTCCCATGGGTCCCAAATCTCCAGGTTCAAGGGCATCTTCCTACATCGAAAACCGGCATGAGAAACCCAGAAAATGGTACACCGTGTGATGGGGAAAGGTTTCTAAAACGCACCTCATTTCTCATCTCCTTGTGCTCGGGTTCGCCATTCCAGCCACTTTACTAGCAATCTCCCTACGTGGAGCATCAGCACCTTTAACCTCCTGTTCCGTACAGGTTGCAATTTGTCCTGAGGATGAATGGGAAGACGGGGAACCAATGAGAGACTAGCTCCTGGTGTTGGGACAGGCACAGGTCACTCTATTTTCCCATCAGGAAGAAGAATTAACCACAGGCTCACCCTGCCAACCGGAACCAGAACAGGGCCTGAAGCCATCCTGCGCTTTTGCGGCTAGCTCCCAAAACAGCGAGTTCTAAAAAGGAGCTTCAGGGCACAGCAATTCACAAACCTGCAGAGTTATAAATGATAACTCTCGTCCACAAATATATTGAGGGAAGGCAAAGAAGAGGATTTGAAATCAAGGCAGAATTGCAGGAAACAGATTTCAGGAGGTAGATTCGAATCGCCTTTAAAGCACATGAAAAGCGGCAAAACGTTGACAATGATGCCCTTGGCCAAAAAGGGCGTATGCGTTTTTTCCTGAATATATTCAGGAAAAAACGCATACGCCCTTTTTGGCCAACCAAGCAACCTGGAAAGGCAAATCAGCGCTACAAAGAAGTCGCGCTTCCCATCGGTCAAAAGGGCCATGCTGAAAAAAGTTTCAAAACCAGAAATGCAGGACAGGCCATGGAGAAATGGGAGCCTTGCTACACTGATGGGCGGGATGTAAATTGCCAACAGCCAGTCTGGAGAAGGGTACGGTGTGTCCTGAAACAGCTAAAAAACACAGCTTAGAGAGCATAGGGCACTTCCACGCATGGGGGTATAAAGTGGGAAAATTAAAAATCAGCAAGACACAAGCACCCCAAAGTTTAGGGCTGCTCTGTTGACAAGGACCTCCACTTCATTCCACCTTAAATATCCCAGGAAAGCGAAAAATGGATAAAAAAGTTGTAGACCTTATGTACAATGGAATATCACTCAGCCATGAAATCAATATCATAAGGCTAGTAGCAGCATGATGAGTGGATTTAGGTACGACGATTCTAAGTGAAATAAGTCACACAGAAAAGGACACTTCTCATAAGGTGTCACTTATAGAGGGAATGTAAAAACCGTTACACTTGAACTGAATTATAAAACAGAACAGAGTCACACATGCAGAAAACACACTATGGCTGCTTAACAGGAAAGGTGAGGTGGGGTGATACATAAAACAAGAGTTTCAAATTAGCTCAGATACCGTTCCATAAACCCAATATGTAATAGACAAGACCTACTCCTTGCTCAGAGAACTGGACTCAACACGCCTGATTCACCGCACAAGAATATATCTGACTAGTAATAATCTTAAAACCTATGTATTGATATCTCTCTGTTAGTGTGTCAAGTGGGTGTAAAGCGGCATAAACACAGCCGTGAAAAGCAGCTAAACCCCATTATAAAAATAAATTACTTTTAAAAACCCATGAAACAAAGACAGGGAAAGAGAGAGAAATTCTTACACAATTCGTTCAGGGGCTGTGATGCAACCTGGATTGACCATATCTAGACCCACAGCTGGATGAGACATAAGGGTGGACACTCTTGGGGCTGAGAGGTTTGGTGCAGTTGGGTGAGCAAACCCAGACCCTTTAAAGTAATACTGCGTGCTACCCGTCCCATGGGTCCCAAATCTCCAGGTTCAAGGGCATCTTCCTACATCGAAAACCGGCATGAGAAACCCAGAAAATGGTACACCGTGTGATGGGGAAAGGTTTCTAAAACGCACCTCATTTCTCATCTCCTTGTGCTCGGGTTCGCCATTCCAGCCACTTTACTAGCAATCTCCCTACGTGGAGCATCAGCACCTTTAACCTCCTGTTCCGTACAGGTTGCAATTTGTCCTGAGGATGAATGGGAAGACGGGGAACCAATGAGAGACTAGCTCCTGGTGTTGGGACAGGCACAGGTCACTCTATTTTCCCATCAGGAAGAAGAATTAACCACAGGCTCACCCTGCCAACCGGAACCAGAACAGGGCCTGAAGCCATCCTGCGCTTTTGCGGCCAGCTCCCAAAACAGCGAGTTCTAAAATGGAGCTTCAGGGCACAGCAATTCACAAACCTGCAGAGTTATAAATGATAACTCTCGTCCACAAATATATTGAGGGAAGGCAAAGAAGAGGATTTGAAATCAAGGCAGAATTGCAGGAAACAGATTTCAGTAGGTAGATTCGAATCGCCTTTAAAGCACATGTAAAGCGGCAAAACGTTGACAATGATGCCCTTGGCCAAAAAGGGCGTATGCGTTTTTTCCTGAATATATTCAGGAAAAAACGCATACGCCCTTTTTGGCCAACCAAGCAACCTGGAAAGGCAAATCAGCGCTACAAAGAAGTCGCGCTTCCCATCGGTCAAAAGGGCCATGCTGAAAAAAGTTTCAAAACTAGAAATGCAGGACAGGCCATGGAGAAATGGGAGCCTTGCTACACTGATGGGCGGGATGTAAATTGCCAACAGCCACTCTGGAGAAGGGCACGGTGTGTCCTGAAACAGCTAAAAAACACAGCTTAGAGAGCATAGGGCACTTCCACGCATGGGGGTATAAAGTGGGAAAATTTAAAATCAGCAAGACACAAGCACCCCATAGTTTAGGGCTGCTCTTTTGACAAGGACCTCCACTTCAATCCACCTTAAATATCCCAGGAAAGCGAAAAATGGATAAAAAATTTGTAGTCCTTATGTACAATGGAATATCACTCAGCCATGAAATCAATATCATAAGGCTAGTAGCAGCATGATGAGTGGATTTAGGTACGACGATTCTAAGTGAAATAAGTCACACAGAAAAGGACACTTCTCATAAGGTGTCACTTATAGAGGGAATGTAAAAACCGTTACACTTGAACTGAATTACAAAACAGAACAGAGTCACACATGCAGAAAACACACTACGGCTGCTTAACTGGAAAGATGAGGTGGGGTGATACATAAAACAAGAGTTTCAAATTAGCTCAGATACCGTTCCATAAACCCAATATGTAATAGACAAAACCTACTCCTTGCTCAGAGAACTGGACTCAACACGCCTGATTCACCGCACAAGAATATATCTGACTAGTAATAATCTTAAAACCTATGAATTGATATCTCTCTGTTAGTGTGTCAAGTGGGTGTAAAGCGGCATAAACACAGCCGTGAAAAGCAGCTAAACCCCATTATAAAAATAAATTACTTTTAAAAACCCATGAAACAAAGACAGGGAAAGAGAGAGAAATTCTTACACAATTCGTTCAGGGGATGTGATGCAACCTGGATTGACCATATCTAGACCCACAGCTGGATGAGACATAAGGGTGGACACTCTTGGGGCTGAGAGGTTTGGTGAAGTTGGGTGAGCAAACGCAGACCCTTTAAAGTAATACTGCGTGCTACCCATCGCATGGGTCCCAAATCTCCAGGTTCAAGGGCATCTTCCTACATCGAAAACATGCATGAGAAACCCAGAAGATGGTACACCCTGTGATGGGGAAATGTTTCTAAAACGCACCTCATTTCTCATCTCCTTGTGCTCGGGTTCGCCATTCCAGCCACTTTACTAGCAATCTCCCTACCTGGAGCATCAGAACCTTTAACCTCCTGTTCTGTACAGGTTGCAATTTGTCCTGAGGATGAATGGGAAGACGGGGAACCAATGAGAGACTAGCTCTTGGTGTTGGGACAGGCACAGGTCACTCTATTTTCCCATCAGGAAGAAGAATTAACCACAGGCTCACCCTGCCAACCGGAACCAGAACAGGGCCTGAAGCCATCCTGCGCTTTTGCGGCCAGCTCCCAAAAAAGCGAGTTCTAAAATGGAGCTTCAGGGCACAGCAATTCACAAACCTGCAGAGTTATAAATGATAACTCTCGTCCACAAATATATTGAGGGAAGGCAAAGAAGAGGATTTGAAATCAAGGCAGAATTGCAGGAAACAGATTTCAGGAGGTAGATTCGAATCGCCTTTAAAGCACATGAAAAGCGGCAAAACGTTGACAATGATGCCCTTGGCCAAAAAGGGCGTATGCGTTTTTTCCTGAATATATTCAGGAAAAAACGCATACGCCCTTTTTGGCCAACCAAGCAACCTGGAAAGGCAAATCTGCGCTACAAAGAAGTCTCGCTTCCCTTCGGTCAAAAGGGCCATGCTGAAAAAAGTTTCAAAACCAGAAATGCAGGACAGGCCATGGAGAAATGGGAGCCTTGCTACACTGATGGGCGGGATGTAAATTGCCAACAGCCAGTCTGGAGAAGGGTACGGTGTGTCCTGAAACAGCTAAAAAACACAGCTTAGAGAGCATAGGGCACTTCCACGCATGGGGGTATAAAGTGGGAAAATTAAAAATCAGCAAGACACAAGCACCCCAAAGTTTAGGGCTGCTCTGTTGACAAGGACCTCCACTTCATTCCACCTTAAATATCCCAGGAAAGCGAAAAATGGATAAAAAAGTTGTAGACCTTATGTACAATGGAATATCACTCAGCCATGAAATCAATATCATAAGGCTAGTAGCAGCATGATGAGTGGATTTAGGTACGACGATTCTAAGTGAAATAAGTCACACAGAAAAGGACACTTCTCATAAGGTGTCACTTATAGAGGGAATGTAAAAACCGTTACACTTGAACTGAATTATAAAACAGAACAGAGTCACACATGCAGAAAACACACTATGGCTGCTTAACAGGAAAGGTGAGGTGGGGTGATACATAAAACAAGAGTTTCAAATTAGCTCAGATACCGTTCCATAAACCCAATATGTAATAGACAAGACCTACTCCTTGCTCAGAGAACTGGACTCAACACGCCTGATTCACCGCACAAGAATATATCTGACTAGTAATAATCTTAAAACCTATGTATTGATATCTCTCTGTTAGTGTGTCAAGTGGGTGTAAAGCGGCATAAACACAGCCGTGAAAAGCAGCTAAACCCCATTATAAAAATAAATTACTTTTAAAAACCCATGAAACAAAGACAGGGAAAGAGAGAGAAATTCTTACACAATTCGTTCAGGGGCTGTGATGCAACCTGGATTGACCATATCTAGACCCACAGCTGGATGAGACATAAGGGTGGACACTCTTGGGGCTGAGAGGTTTGGTGCAGTTGGGTGAGCAAACCCAGACCCTTTAAAGTAATACTGCGTGCTACCCGTCCCATGGGTCCCAAATCTCCAGGTTCAAGGGCATCTTCCTACATCGAAAACCGGCATGAGAAACCCAGAAAATGGTACACCGTGTGATGGGGAAAGGTTTCTAAAACGCACCTCATTTCTCATCTCCTTGTGCTCGGGTTCGCCATTCCAGCCACTTTACTAGCAATCTCCCTACGTGGAGCATCAGCACCTTTAACCTCCTGTTCCGTACAGGTTGCAATTTGTCCTGAGGATGAATGGGAAGACGGGGAACCAATGAGAGACTAGCTCCTGGTGTTGGGACAGGCACAGGTCACTCTATTTTCCCATCAGGAAGAAGAATTAACCACAGGCTCACCCTGCCAACCGGAACCAGAACAGGGCCTGAAGCCATCCTGCGCTTTTGCGGCCAGCTCCCAAAACAGCGAGTTCTAAAAAGGAGCTTCAGGGCACAGCAATTCACAAACCTGCAGAGTTATAAATGATAACTCTCGTCCACAAATATATTGAGGGAAGGCAAAGAAGAGGATTTGAAATCAAGGCAGAATTGCAGGAAACAGATTTCAGGAGGTAGATTCGAATCGCCTTTAAAGCACATGAAAAGCGGCAAAACGTTGACAATGATGCCCTTGGCCAAAAAGGGCGTATGCGTTTTTTCCTGAATATATTCAGGAAAAAACGCATACGCCCTTTTTGGCCAACCAAGCAACCTGGAAAGGCAAATCAGCGCTACAAAGAAGTCGCGCTTCCCATCGGTCAAAAGGGCCATGCTGAAAAAAGTTTCAAAACCAGAAATGCAGGACAGGCCATGGAGAAATGGGAGCCTTGCTACACTGATGGGCGGGATGTAAATTGCCAACAGCCAGTCTGGAGAAGGGTACGGTGTGTCCTGAAACAGCTAAAAAACACAGCTTAGAGAGCATAGGGCACTTCCACGCATGGGGGTATAAAGTGGGAAAATTAAAAATCAGCAAGACACAAGCACCCCAAAGTTTAGGGCTGCTCTGTTGACAAGGACCTCCACTTCATTCCACCTTAAATATCCCAGGAAAGCGAAAAATGGATAAAAAAGTTGTAGACCTTATGTACAATGGAATATCACTCAGCCATGAAATCAATATCATAAGGCTAGTAGCAGCATGATGAGTGGATTTAGGTACGACGATTCTAAGTGAAATAAGTCACACAGAAAAGGACACTTCTCATAAGGTGTCACTTATAGAGGGAATGTAAAAACCGTTACACTTGAACTGAATTATAAAACAGAACAGAGTCACACATGCAGAAAACACACTATGGCTGCTTAACAGGAAAGGTGAGGTGGGGTGATACATAAAACAAGAGTTTCAAATTAGCTCAGATACCGTTCCATAAACCCAATATGTAATAGACAAGACCTACTCCTTGCTCAGAGAACTGGACTCAACACGCCTGATTCACCGCACAAGAATATATCTGACTAGTAATAATCTTAAAACCTATGTATTGATATCTCTCTGTTAGTGTGTCAAGTGGGTGTAAAGCGGCATAAACACAGCCGTGAAAAGCAGCTAAACCCCATTATAAAAATAAATTACTTTTAAAAACCCATGAAACAAAGACAGGGAAAGAGAGAGAAATTCTTACACAATTCGTTCAGGGGCTGTGATGCAACCTGGATTGACCATATCTAGACCCACAGCTGGATGAGACATAAGGGTGGACACTCTTGGGGCTGAGAGGTTTGGTGCAGTTGGGTGAGCAAACCCAGACCCTTTAAAGTAATACTGCGTGCTACCCGTCCCATGGGTCCCAAATCTCCAGGTTCAAGGGCATCTTCCTACATCGAAAACCGGCATGAGAAACCCAGAAAATGGTACACCGTGTGATGGGGAAAGGTTTCTAAAACGCACCTCATTTCTCATCTCCTTGTGCTCGGGTTCGCCATTCCAGCCACTTTACTAGCAATCTCCCTACGTGGAGCATCAGCACCTTTAACCTCCTGTTCCGTACAGGTTGCAATTTGTCCTGAGGATGAATGGGAAGACGGGGAACCAATGAGAGACTAGCTCCTGGTGTTGGGACAGGCACAGGTCACTCTATTTTCCCATCAGGAAGAAGAATTAACCACAGGCTCACCCTGCCAACCGGAACCAGAACAGGGCCTGAAGCCATCCTGCGCTTTTGCGGCCAGCTCCCAAAACAGCGAGTTCTAAAATGGAGCTTCAGGGCACAGCAATTCACAAACCTGCAGAGTTATAAATGATAACTCTCGTCCACAAATATATTGAGGGAAGGCAAAGAAGAGGATTTGAAATCAAGGCAGAATTGCAGGAAACAGATTTCAGTAGGTAGATTCGAATCGCCTTTAAAGCACATGTAAAGCGGCAAAACGTTGACAATGATGCCCTTGGCCAAAAAGGGCGTATGCGTTTTTTCCTGAATATATTCAGGAAAAAACGCATACGCCCTTTTTGGCCAACCAAGCAACCTGGAAAGGCAAATCAGCGCTACAAAGAAGTCGCGCTTCCCATCGGTCAAAAGGGCCATGCTGAAAAAAGTTTCAAAACTAGAAATGCAGGACAGGCCATGGAGAAATGGGAGCCTTGCTACACTGATGGGCGGGATGTAAATTGCCAACAGCCACTCTGGAGAAGGGCACGGTGTGTCCTGAAACAGCTAAAAAACACAGCTTAGAGAGCATAGGGCACTTCCACGCATGGGGGTATAAAGTGGGAAAATTTAAAATCAGCAAGACACAAGCACCCCATAGTTTAGGGCTGCTCTTTTGACAAGGACCTCCACTTCAATCCACCTTAAATATCCCAGGAAAGCGAAAAATGGATAAAAAATTTGTAGTCCTTATGTACAATGGAATATCACTCAGCCATGAAATCAATATCATAAGGCTAGTAGCAGCATGATGAGTGGATTTAAGTACGACGATTCTAAGTGAAATAAGTCACACAGAAAAGGACACTTCTCATAAGGTGTCACTTATAGAGGGAATGTAAAAACCGTTACACTTGAACTGAATTACAAAACAGAACAGAGTCACACATGCAGAAAACACACTACGGCTGCTTAACTGGAAAGATGAGGTGGGGTGATACATAAAACAAGAGTTTCAAATTAGCTCAGATACCGTTCCATAAACCCAATATGTAATAGACAAAACCTACTCCTTGCTCAGAGAACTGGACTCAACACGCCTGATTCACCGCACAAGAATATATCTGACTAGTAATAATCTTAAAACCTATGAATTGATATCTCTCTGTTAGTGTGTCAAGTGGGTGTAAAGCGGCATAAACACAGCCGTGAAAAGCAGCTAAACCCCATTATAAAAATAAATTACTTTTAAAAACCCATGAAACAAAGACAGGGAAAGAGAGAGAAATTCTTACACAATTCGTTCAGGGGATGTGATGCAACCTGGATTGACCATATCTAGACCCACAGCTGGATGAGACATAAGGGTGGACACTCTTGGGGCTGAGAGGTTTGGTGAAGTTGGGTGAGCAAACGCAGACCCTTTAAAGTAATACTGCGTGCTACCCATCGCATGGGTCCCAAATCTCCAGGTTCAAGGGCATCTTCCTACATCGAAAACATGCATGAGAAACCCAGAAGATGGTACACCGTGTGATGGGGAAATGTTTCTAAAACGCACCTCATTTCTCATCTCCTTGTGCTCGGGTTCGCCATTCCAGCCACTTTACTAGCAATCTCCCTACCTGGAGCATCAGAACCTTTAACCTCCTGTTCTGTACAGGTTGCAATTTGTCCTGAGGATGAATGGGAAGACGGGGAACCAATGAGAGACTAGCTCTTGGTGTTGGGACAGGCACAGGTCACTCTATTTTCCCATCAGGAAGAAGAATTAACCACAGGCTCACCCTGCCAACCGGAACCAGAACAGGGCCTGAAGCCATCCTGCGCTTTTGCGGCCAGCTCCCAAAAAAGCGAGTTCTAAAATGGAGCTTCAGGGCACAGCAATTCACAAACCTGCAGAGTTATAAATGATAACTCTCGTCCACAAATATATTGAGGGAAGGCAAAGAAGAGGATTTGAAATCAAGGCAGAATTGCAGGAAACAGATTTCAGGAGGTAGATTCGAATCGCCTTTAAAGCACATGAAAAGCGGCAAAACGTTGACAATGATGCCCTTGGCCAAAAAGGGCGTATGCGTTTTTTCCTGAATATATTCAGGAAAAAACGCATACGCCCTTTTTGGCCAACCAAGCAACCTGGAAAGGCAAATCTGCGCTACAAAGAAGTCTCGCTTCCCTTCGGTCAAAAGGGCCATGCTGAAAAAAGTTTCAAAACCAGAAATGCAGGACAGGCCATGGAGAAATGGGAGCCTTGCTACACTGATGGGCGGGATGTAAATTGCCAACAGCCAGTCTGGAGAAGGGTACGGTGTGTCCTGAAACAGCTAAAAAACACAGCTTAGAGAGCATAGGGCACTTCCACGCATGGGGGTATAAAGTGGGAAAATTAAAAATCAGCAAGACACAAGCACCCCAAAGTTTAGGGCTGCTCTGTTGACAAGGACCTCCACTTCATTCCACCTTAAATATCCCAGGAAAGCGAAAAATGGATAAAAAAGTTGTAGACAATATGTACAATGGAATATCACTCAGCCATGAAATCAATATCATAAGGCTAGTAGCAGCATGATGAGTGGATTTAGGTACGACGATTCTAAGTGAAATAAGTCACACAGAAAAGGACACTTCTCATAAGGTGTCACTTATAGAGGGAATGTAAAAACCGTTACACTTGAACTGAATTATAAAACAGAACAGAGTCACACATGCAGAAAACACACTATGGCTGCTTAACAGGAAAGGTGAGGTGGGGTGATACATAAAACAAGAGTTTCAAATTAGCTCAGATACCGTTCCATAAACCCAATATGTAATAGACAAGACCTACTCCTTGCTCAGAGAACTGGACTCAACACGCCTGATTCACCGCACAAGAATATATCTGACTAGTAATAATCTTAAAACCTATGTATTGATATCTCTCTGTTAGTGTGTCAAGTGGGTGTAAAGCGGCATAAACACAGCCGTGAAAAGCAGCTAAACCCCATTATAAAAATAAATTACTTTTAAAAACCCATGAAACAAAGACAGGGAAAGAGAGAGAAATTCTTACACAATTCGTTCAGGGGCTGTGATGCAACCTGGATTGACCATATCTAGACCCACAGCTGGATGAGACATAAGGGTGGACACTCTTGGGGCTGAGAGGTTTGGTGCAGTTGGGTGAGCAAACCCAGACCCTTTAAAGTAATACTGCGTGCTACCCGTCCCATGGGTCCCAAATCTCCAGGTTCAAGGGCATCTTCCTACATCGAAAACCGGCATGAGAAACCCAGAAAATGGTACACCGTGTGATGGGGAAAGGTTTCTAAAACGCACCTCATTTCTCATCTCCTTGTGCTCGGGTTCGCCATTCCAGCCACTTTACTAGCAATCTCCCTACGTGGAGCATCAGCACCTTTAACCTCCTGTTCCGTACAGGTTGCAATTTGTCCTGAGGATGAATGGGAAGACGGGGAACCAATGAGAGACTAGCTCCTGGTGTTGGGACAGGCACAGGTCACTCTATTTTCCCATCAGGAAGAAGAATTAACCACAGGCTCACCCTGCCAACCGGAACCAGAACAGGGCCTGAAGCCATCCTGCGCTTTTGCGGCCAGCTCCCAAAACAGCAAGTTCTAAAATGGAGCTTCAGGGCACAGCAATTCACAAACCTGCAGAGTTATAAATGATAACTCTCGTCCACAAATATATTGAGGGAAGGCAAAGAAGAGGATTTGAAATCAAGGCAGAATTGCAGGAAACAGATTTCAGTAGGTAGATTCGAATCGCCTTTAAAGCACATGTAAAGCGGTAAAACGTTGACAATGATGCCCTTGGCCAAAAAGGGCGTATGCGTTTTTTCCTGAATATATTCAGGAAAAAACGCATACGCCCTTTTTGGCCAACCAAGCAACCTGGAAAGGCAAATCAGCGCTACAAAGAAGTCGCGCTTCCCATCGGTCAAAAGGGCCATGCTGAAAAAAGTTTCAAAACTAGAAATGCAGGACAGGCCATGGAGAAATGGGAGCCTTGCTACACTGATGGGCGGGATGTAAATTGCCAACAGCCACTCTGGAGAAGGGCACGGTGTGTCCTGAAACAGCTAAAAAACAAAGCTTAGAGAGCATAGGGCACTTCCACGCATGGGGGTATAAAGTGGGAAAATTTAAAATCAGCAAGACACAAGCACCCCATAGTTTAGGGCTGCTCTTTTGACAAGGACCTCCACTTCAATCCACCTTAAATATCCCAGGAAAGCGAAAAATGGATAAAAAATTTGTAGTCCTTATGTACAATGGAATATCACTCAGCCATGAAATCAATATCATAAGGCTAGTAGCAGCATGATGAGTGGATTTAGGTACGACGATTCTAAGTGAAATAAGTCACACAGAAAAGGACACTTCTCATAAGGTGTCACTTATAGAGGGAATGTAAAAACCGTTACACTTGAACTGAATTACAAAACAGAACAGAGTCACACATGCAGAAAACACACTACGGCTGCTTAACTGGAAAGATGAGGTGGGGTGATACATAAAACAAGAGTTTCAAATTAGCTCAGATACCGTTCCATAAACCCAATATGTAATAGACAAAACCTACTCCTTGCTCAGAGAACTGGACTCAACACGCCTGATTCACCGCACAAGAATATATCTGACTAGTAATAATCTTAAAACCTATGAATTGATATCTCTCTGTTAGTGTGTCAAGTGGGTGTAAAGCGGCATAAACACAGCCGTGAAAAGCAGCTAAACCCCATTATAAAAATAAATTACTTTTAAAAACCCATGAAACAAAGACAGGGAAAGAGAGAGAAATTCTTACACAATTCGTTCAGGGGATGTGATGCAACCTGGATTGACCATATCTAGACCCACAGCTGGATGAGACATAAGGGTGGACACTCTTGGGGCTGAGAGGTTTGGTGAAGTTGGGTGAGCAAACGCAGACCCTTTAAAGTAATACTGCGTGCTACCCATCGCATGGGTCCCAAATCTCCAGGTTCAAGGGCATCTTCCTACATCGAAAACATGCATGAGAAACCCAGAAGATGGTACACCGTGTGATGGGGAAATGTTTCTAAAACGCACCTCATTTCTCATCTCCTTGTGCTCGGGTTCGCCATTCCAGCCACTTTACTAGCAATCTCCCTACGTGGAGCATCAGAACCTTTAACCTCCTGTTCTGTACAGGTTGCAATTTGTCCTGAGGATGAATGGGAAGACGGGGAACCAATGAGAGACTAGCTCTTGGTGTTGGGACAGGCACAGGTCACTCTATTTTCCCATCAGGAAGAAGAATTAACCACAGGCTCACCCTGCCAACCGGAACCAGAACAGGGCCTGAAGCCATCCTGCGCTTTTGCGGCCAGCTCCCAAAAAAGCGAGTTCTAAAATGGAGCTTCAGGGCACAGCAATTCACAAACCTGCAGAGTTATAAATGATAACTCTCGTCCACAAATATATTGAGGGAAGGCAAAGAAGAGGATTTGAAATCAAGGCAGAATTGCAGGAAACAGATTTCAGGAGGTAGATTCGAATCGCCTTTAAAGCACATGAAAAGCCACAAAACGTTGACAATGATGCCCTTGGCCAAAAAGGGCGTATGCGTTTTTTCCTGAATATATTCAGGAAAAAACGCATACGCCCTTTTTGGCCAACCAAGCAACCTGGAAAGGCAAATCTGCGCTACAAAGAAGTCGTGCTTCCCATCGGTCAAAAGGGCCATGCTGAAAAAAGTTTCAAAACCAGAAATGCAGGACAGGCCATGGAGAAATGGGAGCCTTGCTACACTGATGGGCGGGATGTAAATTGCCAACAGCCAGTCTGGAGAAGGGTACGGTGTGTCCTGAAACAGCTAAAAAACACAGCTTAGAGAGCATAGGGCACTTCCACGCATGGGGGTATAAAGTGGGAAAATTAAAAATCAGCAAGACACAAGCACCCCAAAGTTTAGGGCTGCTCTGTTGACAAGGACCTCCACTTCATTCCACCTTAAATATCCCAGGAAAGCGAAAAATGGATAAAAAAGTTGTAGACCTTATGTACAATGGAATATCACTCAGCCATGAAATCAATATCATAAGGCTAGTAGCAGCATGATGAGTGGATTTAGGTAAGACGATTCTAAGTGAAATAAGTCACACAGAAAAGGACACTTCTCATAAGGTGTCACTTATAGAGGGAATGTAAAAACCGTTACACTTGAACTGAATTACAAAACAGAACAGAGTCACACATGCAGAAAACACACTATGGCTGCTTAACGGGAAAGGTGAGGTGGGGTGATACATAAAACAAGAGTTTCAAATTAGCTCAGATACCGTTCCATAAACCCAATATGTAATAGACAAGACCTACTCCTTGCTCAGAGAACTGGACTCAACACGCCCGATTCACCACACAAGAATATATCTGACTAGTAATAATCTTAAAACCTATGTATTGATATCTCTCTGTTAGTGTGTCAAGTGGGTGTAAAGCGGCATAAACACAGCCGTGAAAAGCAGCTAAACCCCATTATAAAAATAAATTACTTTTAAAAACCCATGAAACAAAGACAGTGAAAGAGAGAGAAATTCTTACACAATTCGTTCAGGGGCTGTGATGCAACCTGGATTGACCATATCTAGACCCACAGATGGATGAGACATAAGGGTGGACACTCTTGGGGCTGAGAGGTTTCGTGAAGTATGGTGAGCAAACGCAGACCCTTTAAAGTAATACTGCGTGCTACCCGTCCCATGGGTCCCAAATCTCCAGGTTCAAGGGCATCTTCCTACATCGAAAACAGGCATGAGAAACACAGAAGATGGTACACCATGTGATGGGGAAAGGTTTCTAAAACGCACCTCATTTCTCATCTCCTTGTGCTCGGGTTCGCCATTCCAGCCACTTTACTAGCAATCTCCCTACGTGGAGCATCAGCACCTTTAACCTCCTGTCCCGTACAGGTTGCAATTTGTCCTGAGGATGAATGGGAAGACGGGGAACCAATGAGAGACTAGCTCTTGGTGTTGGGACAGGCACAGGTCACTCTATTTTCCCATCAGGAAGAAGAATTAACCACAGGCTCACACTGCCAACCGGAACCAGAACAGGGCCTGAAGCCATCCTGCGCTTTTGCGGCCAGCTCCCAAAAAAGCGAGTTCTAAAATGGAGCTTCAGGGCACAGCAATTCACAAACCTGCAGAGTTATAAATGATAACTCTCGTCCACAAATATATTGAGGGAAGGCAAAGAAGAGGATTTGAAATCAAGGCAGAATTGCAGGAAACAGATTTCAGGAGGTAGATTCGAATCGCCTTTAAAGCACATGAAAAGCGGCAAAACGTTGACAATGATGCCCTTGGCCAAAAAGGGCGTATGCGTTTTTTCCTGAATATATTCAGGAAAAAACGCATACGCCCTTTTTGGCCAACCAAGAAACCAGGAAAGGCAAATCAGCGCTACAAAGAAGTCTCGCTTCCCATCGGTCAAAAGGGCCATGCTGAAAAAAGTTTCAAAACCAGAAATGCAGGACAGGCCATGGAGAAATGGGAGCCTTGCTACACTGATGGGCGGGATGTAAATTGCCAACAGCCAGTCTGGAGAAGGGTACGGTGTGTCCTGAAACAGCTAAAAAACACAGCTTAGAGAGCATAGGGCACTTCCACGCATGGGGGTATAAAGTGGGAAAATTAAAAATCAGCAAGACACAAGCACCCCAAAGTTTAGGGCTGCTCTGTTGACAAGGACCTCCACTTCATTCCACCTTAAATATCCCAGGAAAGCGAAAAATGGATAAAAAAGTTGTAGACCTTATGTACAATGGAATATCACTCAGCCATGAAATCAATGTCATAAGGCTAGTAGCAGCATGATGAGTGGATTTAGGTAAGACGATTCTAAGTGAAATAAGTCACACAGAAAAGGACACTTCTCATAAGGTGTCACTTATAGAGGGAATGTAAAAACCGTTACACTTGAACTGAATTATAAAACAGAACAGAGTCACACATGCAGAAAACACACTATGGCTGCTTAACAGGAAAGGTGAGGTGGGGTGATACATAAAACAAGAGTTTCAAATTAGCTCAGATACCGTTCCATAAACCCAATATGTAATAGACAAGACCTACTCCTTGCTCAGAGAACTGGACTCAACACGCCTGATTCACCGCACAAGAATATATCTGACTAGTAATAATCTTAAAACCTATGTATTGATATCTCTCTGTTAGTGTGTCAAGTGGGTGTAAAGCGGCATAAACACAGCCGTGAAAAGCAGCTAAACCCCATTATAAAAATAAATTACTTTTAAAAACCCATGAAACAAAGACAGGGAAAGAGAGAGAAATTCTTACACAATTCGTTCAGGGGCTGTGATGCAACCTGGATTGACCAGATCTAGACCCACAGCTGGATGAGACATAAGGGTGGACACTCTTGGGGCTGAGAGGTTTGGTGCAGTTGGGTGAGCAAACCCAGACCCTTTAAAGTAATACTGCGTGCTACCCGTCCCATGGGTCCCAAATCTCCAGGTTCAAGGGCATCTTCCTACATCGAAAACCGGCATGAGAAACCCAGAAAATGGTACACCGTGTGATGGTGAAAGGTTTCTAAAACGCACCTCATTTCTCATCTCCTTGTGCTCGGGTTCGCCATTCCAGCCACTTTACTAGCAATCTCCCTACGTGGAGCATCAGCACCTTTAACCTCCTGTTCCGTACAGGTTGCAATTTGTCCTGAGGATGAATGGGAAGACGGGGAACCAATGAGAGACTAGCTCCTGGTGTTGGGACAGGCACAGGTCACTCTATTTTCCCATCAGGAAGAAGAATTAACCACAGGCTCACCCTGCCAACCGGAACCAGAACAGGGCCTGAAGCCATCCTGCGCTTTTGCGGCCAGCTCCCAAAACAGCGAGTTCTAAAATGGAGCTTCAGGGCACAGCAATTCACAAACCTGCAGAGTTATAAATGATAACTCTCGTCCACAAATATATTGAGGGAAGGCAAAGAAGAGGATTTGAAATCAAGGCAGAATTGCAGGAAACAGATTTCAGGAGGTAGATTCGAATCGCCTTTAAAGCACATGAAAAGCGGCAAAACGTTGACAATGATGCCCTTGGCCAAAAAGGGCGTATGCGTTTTTTCCTGAATATATTCAGGAAAAAACGCATACGCCCTTTTTGGCCAACCAAGCAACCTGGAAATGCAAATCAGCGCTACAAAGAAGTCGCGCTTCCCATCGGTCAAAAGGGCCATGCTGAAAAAAGTTTCAAAACCAGAAATGCAGGACAGGCCATGGAGAAATGGGAGCCTTGCTACACTGATGGGCGGGATGTAAATTGCCAACAGCCAGTCTGGAGAAGGGTACGGTGTGTCCTGAAACAGCTAAAAAACACAGCTTAGAGAGCATAGGGCACTTCCACGCATGGGGGTATAAAGTGGGAAAATTAAAAATCAGCAAGACACAAGCACCCCAAAGTTTAGGGCTGCTCTGTTGACAAGGACCTCCACTTCATTCCACCTTAAATATCCCAGGAAAGCGAAAAATGGATAAAAAAGTTGTAGACCTTATGTACAATGGAATATCACTCAGCCATGAAATCAATATCATAAGGCTAGTAGCAGCATGATGAGTGGATTTAGGTAAGACGATTCTAAGTGAAATAAGTCACACAGAAAAGGACACTTCTCATAAGGTGTCACTTATAGAGGGAATGTAAAAACCGTTACACTTGAACTGAATTACAAAACAGAACAGAGTCACACATGCAGAAAACACACTACGGCTGCTTAACGGGAAAGGTGAGGTGGGGTGATACATAAAACAAGAGTTTCAAATTAGCTCAGATACCGTTCCATAAACCCAATATGTAATAGACAAGACCTACTCCTTGCTCAGAGAACTGGACTCAACACGCCCGATTCACCACACAAGAATATATCTGACTAGTAATAATCTTAAAACCTATGTATTGATATCTCTCTGTTAGTGTGTCAAGTGGGTGTAAAGCGGCATAAACACAGCCGTGAAAAGCAGCTAAACCCCATTATAAAAATAAATTACTTTTAAAAACCCATGAAACAAAGACAGTGAAAGAGAGAGAAATTCTTACACAATTCGTTCAGGGGCTGTGATGCAACCTGGATTGACCATATCTAGACCCACAGCTGGATGAGACATAAGGGTGGACACTCTTGGGGCTGAGAGGTTTGGTGCAGTTGGGTGAGCAAACCCAGACCCTTTAAAGTAATACTGCGTGCTACCCGTCCCATGGGTCCCAAATCTCCAGGTTCAAGGGCATCTTCCTACATCGAAAACCGGCATGAGAAACCCAGAAAATGGTACACCGTGTGATGGGGAAAGGTTTCTAAAACGCACCTCATTTCTCATCTCCTTGTGCTCGGGTTCGCCATTCCAGCCACTTTACTAGCAATCTCCCTACGTGGAGCATCAGCACCTTTAACCTCCTGTTCCGTACAGGTTGCAATTTGTCCTGAGGATGAATGGGAAGACGGGGAACCAATGAGAGACTAGCTCCTGGTGTTGGGACAGGCACAGGTCACTCTATTTTCCCATCAGGAAGAAGAATTAACCACAGGCTCACCCTGCCAACCGGAACCAGAACAGGGCCTGAAGCCATCCTGCGCTTTTGCGGCCAGCTCCCAAAACAGCGAGTTCTAAAATGGAGCTTCAGGGCACAGCAATTCACAAACCTGCAGAGTTATAAATGATAACTCTCGTCCACAAATATATTGAGGGAAGGCAAAGAAGAGGATTTGAAATCAAGGCAGAATTGCAGGAAACAGATTTCAGGAGGTAGATTCGAATCGCCTTTAAAGCACATGAAAAGCGGCAAAACGTTGACAATGATGCCCTTGGCCAAAAAGGGCGTATGCGTTTTTTCCTGAATATATTCAGGAAAAAACGCATACGCCCTTTTTGGCCAACCAAGCAACCTGGAAAGGCAAATCAGCGCTACAAAGAAGTCGCGCTTCCCATCGGTCAAAAGGGCCATGCTGAAAAAAGTTTCAAAACCAGAAATGCAGGACAGGCCATGGAGAAATGGGAGCCTTGCTACACTGATGGGCGGGATGTAAATTGCCAACAGCCACTCTGGAGAAGGGCACGGTGTGTCCTGAAACAGCTAAAAAACACAGCTTAGAGAGCATAGGGCACTTCCACGCATGGGGGTATAAAGTGGGAAAATTTAAAATCAGCAAGACACAAGCACCCCATAGTTTAGGGCTGCTCTTTTGACAAGGACCTCCACTTCAATCCACCATAAATATCCCAGGAAAGCGAAAAATGGATAAAAAATTTGTAGTCCTTATGTACAATGGAATATCACTCAGCCATGAAATCAATATCATAAGGCTAGTAGCAGCATGATGAGTGGATTTAGGTACGACGATTCTAAGTGAAATAAGTCACACAGAAAAGGACACTTCTCATAAGGTGTCACTTATAGAGGGAATGTAAAAACCGTTACACTTGAACTGAATTACAAAACAGAACTGAGTCACACATGCAGAAAACACACTACGGCTGCTTAACTGGAAAGATGAGGCGGGGTGATACATAAAACAAGAGTTTCAAATTAGCTCAGATACCGTTCCATAAACCCAATATGTAATAGACAAAACCTACTACTTGCTCAGAGAACTGGACTCAACACGCCTGATTCACCGCACAAGAATATATCTGACTAGTAATAATCTTAAAACCTATGAATTGATATCTCTCTGTTAGTGTGTCAAGTGGGTGTAAAGCGGCATAAACACAGCCGTGAAAAGCAGCTAAACCCCATTATAAAAATAAATTACTTTTAAAAACCCATGAAACAAAGACAGGGAAAGAGAGAGAAATTCTTACACAATTCGTTCAGGGGCTGTGATGCAACCTGGATTGACCATATCTAGACCCACAGCTGGATGAGACATAAGGGTGGACACTCTTGGGGCTGAGAGGTTTGGTGAAGTTGGGTGAGCAAACGCAGACCCTTTAAAGTAATACTGCGTGCTACCCATCGCATGGCTCCCAAATCTCCAGGTTCAAGGGCATCTTCCTACATCGAAAACATGCATGAGAAACCCAGAAGATGGTACACCGTGTGATGGGGAAAGGTTTCTAAAACGCACCTCATTTCTCATCTCCTTGTGCTCGGGTTCGCCATTCCAGCCACTTTACTAGCAATCTCCCTACGTGGAGCATCAGCACCTTCAACCTCCTGTTCCGTACAGGTTGCAATTTGTCCTGAGGATGAATGGGAAGACGGGGAACCAATGAGAGACTAGCTCCTGGTGTTGGGACAGGCACAGGTCACTCTATTTTCCCATCAGGAAGAAGAATTAACCACAGGCTCACCCTGCCAACCGGAACCAGAACAGGGCCTGAAGCCATCCTGCGCTTTTGCGGCCAGCTCCCAAAAAAGCGAGTTCTAAAATGGAGCTTCAGGGCACAGCAATTCACAAACCTGCAGAGATATAAATGATAACTCTCGTCCACAAATATATTGAGGGAAGGCAAAGAAGAGGATTTGAAATCAAGGCAGAATTGCAGGAAACAGATTTCAGGAGGTAGATTCGAATCGCCTTTAAAGCACATGAAAAGCGGCAAAACGTTGACAATGATGCCCTTGGCCAAAAAGGGCGTATGCGTTTTTTCCTGAATATATTCAGGAAAAAACGCATACGCCCTTTTTGGCCAACCAAGCAACCTGGAAAGGCAAATCAGCGCTACAAAGAAGTCGCGCTTCCCATCGGTCAAAAGGGCCATGCTGAAAAAAGTTTCAAAACCAGAAATGCAGGACAGGCCATGGAGAAATGGGAGCCTTGCTACACTGATGGGCGGGATGTAAATTGCCAACAGCCACTCTGGAGAAGGGCACGGTGTGTCCTGAAACAGCTAAAAAACACAGCTTAGAGAGCATAGGGCACTTCCACGCATGGGGGTATAAAGTGGGAAAATTTAAAATCAGCAAGACACAAGCACCCCATAGTTTAGGGCTGCTCTTTTGACAAGGACCTCCACTTCAATCCACCTTAAATATCCCAGGAAAGCGAAAAATGGATAAAAAATTTGTAGTCCTTATGTACAATGGAATATCACTCAGCCATGAAATCAATATCATAAGGCTAGTAGCAGCATGATGAGTGGATTTAGGTACGACGATTCTAAGTGAAATAAGTCACACAGAAAAGGACACTTCTCATAAGGTGTCACTTATAGAGGGAATGTAAAAACCGTTACACTTGAACTGAATTACAAAACAGAACTGAGTCACACATGCAGAAAACACACTACGGCTGCTTAACTGGAAAGATGAGGCGGGGTGATACATAAAACAAGAGTTTCAAATTAGCTCAGATACCGTTCCATAAACCCAATATGTAATAGACAAAACCTACTCCTTGCTCAGAGAACTGGACTCAACACGCCTGATTCACCGCACAAGAATATATCTGACTAGTAATAATCTTAAAACCTATGAATTGATATCTCTCTGTTAGTGTGTCAAGTGGGTGTAAAGCGGCATAAACACAGCCGTGAAAAGCAGCTAAACCCCATTATAAAAATAAATTACTTTTAAAAACCCATGAAACAAAGACAGGGAAAGAGAGAGAAATTCTTACACAATTCGTTCAGGGGCTGTGATGCAACCTGGATTGACCATATCTAGACCCACAGCTGGATGAGACATGAGGGTGGACACTCTTGGGGCTGAGAGGTTTGGTGAAGTTGGGTGAGCAAACGCAGACCCTTTAAAGTAATACTGCGTGCTACCCATCGCATGGCTCCCAAATCTCCAGGTTCAAGGGCATCTTCCTACATCGAAAACATGCATGAGAAACCCAGAAGATGGTACACCGTGTGATGGGGAAATGTTTCTAAAACGCACCTCATTTCTCATCTCCTTGTGCTCGGGTTCGCCATTCCAGCCACTTTACTAGCAATCTCCCTACGTGGAGCATCAGCACCTTTAACCTCCTGTTCCGTACAGGTTGCAATTTGTCCTGAGGATGAATGGGAAGACGGGGAACCAATGAGAGACTAGCTCCTGGTGTTGGGACAGGCACAGGTCACTCTATTTTCCCATCAGGAAGAAGAATTAACCACAGGCTCACACTGCCAACCGGAACCAGAACAGGGCTTGAAGCCATCCTGCGCTTTTGCGGCCAGCTCCCAAAAAAGCGAGTTCTAAAATGGAGCTTCAGGGCACAGCAATTCACAAACCTGCAGAGTTATAGATGATAACTCTCGTCCACAAATATATTGAGGGAAGGCAATGAAGAGGATTTGAAATCAAGGCAGAATTGCAGGAAACAGATTTCAGGAGGTAGATTCGAATCGCCTTTAAAGTACATGAAAAGCGGCAAAACGTTGACAATGATGCCCTTGGCCAAAAGGGGCGTATGCGTTTTTTCCTGAATATATTCAGGAAAAAACGCATACGCCCCTTTTGGCCAACCAAGCAACCTGGAAAGGCAAATCAGCGCTACAAAGAAGTCTCGCTTCCCTTCGGTCAAAAGGGCCATGCTGAAAAAAGTTTCAAAACCAGAAATGCAGGACAGGCCATGGAGAAATGGGAGCCTTGCTACACTGATGGGCGGGATGTAAATTGCCAACAGCCAGTCTGGAGAAGGGTACGGTGTGTCCTGAAACAGCTAAAAAACACAGCTTAGAGAGCATAGGGCACTTCCACGCATGGGGGTATAAAGTGGGAAAATTAAAAATCAGCAAGACACAAGCACCCCAAAGTTTAGGGCTGCTCTGTTGACAAGGACCTCCACTTCATTCCACCTTAAATATCCCAGGAAAGCGAAAAATGGATAAAAAAGTTGTAGACCTTATGTACAATGGAATATCACTCAGCCATGAAATCAATATCATAAGGCTAGTAGCAGCATGATGAGTGGATTTAGGTACGACGATTCTAAGTGAAATAAGTCACACAGAAAAGGACACTTCTCATAAGGTGTCACTTATAGAGGGAATGTAAAAACCGTTACACTTGAACTGAATTACAAAACAGAACAGGGTCACACATGCAGAAAACACACTATGGCTGCTTAACGGGAAAGGTGAGGTGGGGTGATACATAAAACAAGAGTTTCAAATTAGCTCAGATACCGTTCCATAAACCCAATATGTAATAGACAAGACCTACTCCTTGCTCAGAGAACTGGACTCAACACGCCTGATTCACCGCACAAGAATATATCTGACTAGTAATAATCTTAAAACCTATGTATTGATATCTCTCTGTTAGTGTGTCAAGTGGGTGTAAAGCGGCATAAACACAGCCGTGAAAAGCAGCTAAACTCCATTATAAAAATAAATTACTTTTAAAAACCCATGAAACAAAAACAGTGAAAGAGAGAGAAATTCTTACACAATTCGTTCAGGGGCTGTGATGCAACCTGGATTGACCATATCTAGACCCACAGCTGGATGAGACATAAGGGTGGACACTCTTGGGGCTGAGAGGTTTGGTGAAGTTGGGTGAGCAAACCCAGACCCTTTAAAGTAATACTGCGTGCTACCCGTCCCATGGGTCCCAAATCTCCAGGTTCAAGGGCATCTTCCTACATCGAAAACCGGCATGAGAAACCCAGAAGATGGTACACCGTGTGATGGGGAAAGGTTTCTAAAACGCACCTCATTTCTCATCTCCTTGTGCTCGGGTTCGCCATTCCAGCCACTTTACTAGCAATCTCCCTACGTGGAGCATCAGCACCTTTAACCTCCTGTTCCGTACAGGTTGCAATTTGTCCTGAGGATGAATGGGAAGACGGGGAACCAATGAGAGACTAGCTCCTGGTGTTGGGACAGGCACAGGTCACTCTATTTTCCCATCAGGAAGAAGAATTAACCACAGGCTCACCCTGCCAACCGGAACCAGAACAGGGCCTGAAGCCATCCTGCGCTTTTGCGGCCAGCTCCCAAAACAGCGAGTTCTAAAATGGAGCTTCAGGGCACAGCAATTCACAAACCTGCAGAGTTATAAATGATAACTCTCATCCACAAATATATTGAGGGAAGGCAAAGAAGAGGATTTGAAATCAAGGCAGAATTGCAGGAAACAGATTTCAGGAGGTAGATTCGAATCGTCTTTAAAGCACATGAAAAGCGGCAAAACGTTGACAATGATGCCCTTGGCCAAAAAGGGCGTATGCGTTTTTTCCTGAATATATTCAGGAAAAAACGCATACGCCCTTTTTGGCCAACCAAGCAACCTGGAAAGGCAAATCAGCGCTACAAAGAAGTCTCGCTTCCCTTCGGTCAAAAGGGCCATGCTGAAAAAAGTTTCAAAACCAGAAATGCAGGACAGGCCATGGAGAAATGGGAGCCTTGCTACACTGATGGGCGGGATGTAAATTGCCAACAGCCAGTCTGGAGAAGGGTACGGTGTGTCCTGAAACAGCTAAAAAACACAGCTTAGAGAGCATAGGGCACTTCCACGCATGGGGGTATAAAGTGGGAAAATTAAAAATCAGCAAGACACAAGCACCCCAAAGTTTAGGGCTGCTCTGTTGACAAGGACCTCCACTTCATTCCACCTTAAATGTCCCAGGAATGCGAAAAATGGATAAAAAAGTTGTAGACCTTATGTACAATGGAATATCACTCAGCCATGAAATCAATATCATAAGGCTAGTAGCAGCATGATGAGTGGATTTAGGTACGACGATTCTAAGTGAAATAAGTCACACAGAAAAGGACACTTCTCATAAGGTGTCACTTATAAAGGGAATGTAAAAACCGTTACACTTGAACTGAATTACAAAACAGAACAGAGTCACACATGCAGAAAACACACTATGGCTGCTTAACAGGAAAGGTGAGGTGGGGTGATACATAAAACAAGAGTTTCAAATTAGCTCAGATACCGTTCCATAAACCCAATATGTAGTAGACAAGACCTACTCCTTGCTCAGAGAACTGGACTCAACACGCCTGATTCACCGCACAAGAATATATCTGACTAGTGATAATCTTAAAACCTATGTATTGATATCTCTCTGTTAGTGTGTCAAGTGGGTGTAAAGCGGCATAAACACAGCCGTGAAAAGCAGCTAAACCCCATTATAAAAATAAATTACTTTTAAAAACCCATGAAACAAAGACAGTGAAAGAGAGATAAATTCTTACACAATTCGTTCAGGGGCTGTGATGCAACCTGGATTGACCATATCTAGACCCACAGCTGGATGAGTCATAAGGGTGGACACTCTTGGGGCTGAGAGGTTTGGTGAAGTTGGGTGAGCAAACCCAGACCCTTTAAAGTAATACTGCGTGCTACCCGTCCCATGGGTCCCAAATCTCCAGGTTCAAGGGCATCTTCCTACATCGAAAACAGGCATGAGAAACCCAGAAGATGGTACACCATGTGATGGGGAAAGGTTTCTAAAACGCACCTCATTTCTCATCTCCTTGTGCTCGGGTTCGCCATTCCAGCCACTTTACTAGCAATCTCCCTACGTGGAGCATCAGCACCTTTAACATCCTGTTCCGTACAGGTTGCAATTTGTCCTGAGGATGAACGGGAAGACGGGGAACCAATGAGAGACTAGCTCTTGGTGTTGGGACAGGCACAGGTCACTCTATTTTCCCATCAGGAAGAATAATTAACCACAGGCTCAGCCTGCCCCCAGGAACCAGAACAGGGCCTGAAGCCATCCTGCGCTTTTGCGGCCAACTCCCAAAAAAGCGAGTTGTAAAATGGAGCTTCAGGGCACTGCAATTCACAAACCTGCAGAGTTATAAATGATAACTCTCGTCCACAAATATATTGAGGGAAGGCAAAGAAGAGGATTTGAAATCAAGGCAGAATTGCAGGAAACAGATTTCAGGAGGTAGATTCGAATCGCCTTTAAAGTACATGAAAAGCGGCAAAACGTTGACAATGATGCCCTTGGCCAAAAGGGGCGTATGCGTTTTTTCCTGAATATATTCAGGAAAAAACGCATACGCCCCTTTTGGCCAACCAAGCAACCTGGAAAGGCAAATCAGCGCTACAAAGAAGTCTCGCTTCCCTTCGGTCAAAAGGGCCATGCTGAAAAAAGTTTCAAAACCAGAAATGCAGGACAGGCCATGGAGAAATGGGAGCCTTGCTACACTGATGGGCGGGATGTAAATTGCCAACAGCCAGTCTGGAGAAGGGTACGGTGTGTCCTGAAACAGCTAAAAAACACAGCTTAGAGAGCATAGGGCACTTCCACGCATGGGGGTATAAAGTGGGAAAATTAAAAATCAGCAAGACACAAGCACCCCAAAGTTTAGGGCTGCTCTGTTGACAAGGACCTCCACTTCATTCCACCTTAAATATCCCAGGAAAGCGAAAAATGGACAAAAAAGTTGTAGACCTTATGTACAATGGAATATCACTCAGCCATGAAATCAATATCATAAGGCTAGTAGCAGCATGATGAGTGGATTTAGGTACGACGATTCTAAGTGAAATAAGTCACACAGAAAAGGACACTTCTCATAAGGTGTCACTTATAGAGGGAATGTAAAAACCGTTACACTTGAACTGAATTACAAAACAGAACAGGGTCACACATGCAGAAAACACACTATGGCTGCTTAACGGGAAAGGTGAGGTGGGGTGATACATAAAACAAGAGTTTCAAATTAGCTCAGATACCGTTCCATAAACCCAATATGTAATAGACAAGACCTACTCCTTGCTCAGAGAACTGGACTCAACACGCCTGATTCACCGCACAAGAATATATCTGACTAGTAATAATCTTAAAACCTATGTATTGATATCTCTCTGTTAGTGTGTCAAGTGGGTGTAAAGCGGCATAAACACAGCCGTGAAAAGCAGCTAAACCCCATTATAAAAATAAATTACTTTTAAAAACCCATGAAACAAAAACAGTGAAAGAGAGAGAAATTCTTACACAATTCGTTCAGGGGCTGTGATGCAACCTGGATTGACCATATCTAGACCCACAGCTGGATGAGACATAAGGGTGGACACTCTTGGGGCTGAGAGGTTTGGTGAAGTTGGGTGAGCAAACCCAGACCCTTTAAAGTAATACTGCGTGCTACCCGTCCCATGGGTCCCAAATCTCCAGGTTCAAGGGCATCTTCCTACATCGAAAACCGGCATGAGAAACCCAGAAGATGGTACACCGTGTGATGGGGAAAGGTTTCTAAAACGCACCTCATTTCTCATCTCCTTGTGCTCGGGTTCGCCATTCCAGCCACTTTACTAGCAATCTCCCTACGTGGAGCATCAGCACCTTTAACCTCCTGTTCCGTACAGGTTGCAATTTGTCCTGAGGATGAATGGGAAGACGGGGAACCAATGAGAGACTAGCTCTTGGTGTTGGGACAGGCACAGGTCACTCTATTTTCCCATCAGGAAGAATAATTAACCACAGGCTCAGCCTGCCCCCAGGAACCAGAACAGGGCCTGAAGCCATCCTGCGCTTTTGCGGCCAACTCCCAAAAAAGCGAGTTGTAAAATGGAGCTTCAGGGCACTGCAATTCACAAACCTGCAGAGTTATAAATGATAACTCTCGTCCACAAATATATTGAGGGAAGGCAAAGAAGAGGATTTGAAGTCAAGGCAGAATTGCAGGAAACAGATTTCAGGAGGTAGATTCGAATCGCCTTTAAAGCACATGAAAAGCGGCAAAACGTTGACAATGATGCCCTTGGCCAAAAAGGGCGTATGCGTTTTTTCCTGAATATATTCAGGAAAAAACGCATACGCCCTTTTTGGCCAACCAAGCAACCTGGAAAGGCAAATCAGCGCTACAAAGAAGTCGCGCTTCCCATCGGTCAAAAGGGCCATGCTGAAAAAAGTTTCAAAACCAGAAATGCAGGACAGGCCATGGAGAAATGGGAGCCTTGCTACACTGATGGGCGGGATGTAAATTGCCAACAGCCACTCTGGAGAAGGGCACGGTGTGTCCTGAAACAGCTAAAAAACACAGCTTAGAGAGCATAGGGCACTTCCACGCATGGGGGTATAAAGTGGGAAAATTAAAAATCAGCAAGACACAAGCACCCCATAGTTTAGGGCTGCTCTTTTGACAAGGACCTCCACTTCAATCCACCTTAAATATCCCAGGAAAGCGAAAAATGGATAAAAAAGTTGTAGTCCTTATGTACAATGGAATATCACTCAGCCATGAAATCAATATCATAAGGCTAGTAGCAGCATGATGAGTGGATTTAGGTACGACGATTCTAAGTGAAATAAGTCACACAGAAAAGGACACTTCTCATAAGGTGTCACTTATAGAGGGAATGTAAAAACCGTTACACTTGAACTGAATTACAAAACAGAACAGAGTCACACATGCAGAAAACACACTACGGCTGCTTAACTGGAAAGATGAGGTGGGGTGATACATAAAACAAGAGTTTCAAATTAGCTCAGATACCGTTCCATAAACCCAATATGTAATAGACAAAACCTACTCCTTGCTCAGAGAACTGGACTCAACACGCCTGATTCACCGCACAAGAATATATCTGACTAGTAATAATCTTAAAACCTATGAATTGATATCTCTCTGTTAGTGTGTCAAGTGGGTGTAAAGCGGCATAAACACAGCCGTGAAAAGCAGCTAAACCCCATTATAAAAATAAATTACTTTTAAAAACCCATGAAACAAAGACAGTGAAAGAGAGAGAAATTCTTACACAATTCGTTCAGGGGCTGTGATGCAACCTGGATTGACCATATCTAGACCCACAGCTGGATGAGACATAAGGGTGGACACTCTTGGGGCTGAGAGGTTTGGTGAAGTTGGGTGAGCAAACGCAGACCCTTTAAAGTAATACTGCGTGCTACCCATCCCATGGGTCCCAAATCTCCAGGTTCAAGGGCATCTTCCTACATCGAAAACATGCATGAGAAACCCAGAAGATGGTACACCGTGTGATGGGGAAATTTTTCTAAAACGCACTTCATTTCTCATCTCCTTGTGCTCGGGTTCGCCATTCCAGCCACTTTACTAGCAATCTCCCTACGTGGAGCATCAGCACCTTTAACCTCCTGTTCCGTACAGGTTGCAGTTTGTCCTGAGGATGAATGGGAAGACGGGGAACCAATGAGAGACTAGCTCTTGGTGTTGGGACAGGCACAGGTCACTCTATTTTCCCATCAGGAAGAAGAATTAACCACAGGCTCACCCTGCCCACCGGAACCAGAACAGGGCCTGAAGCCATCCTGCGCTTTTGCGGCCAGCTCCCAAAAAAGCGAGTTGTAAAATGGAGCTTCAGGGCACAGCAATTCACAAACCTGCAGAGTTATAAATGATAACTCTCGTCCACAAATATATTGAGGGAAGGCAAAGAAGAGGATTTGAAATCAAGGCAGAATTGCAGGAAACAGATTTCAGGAGGTTCATTCGAATCGCCTTTAAAGCACATGAAAAGCAGCAAAACGTTGACAATGATGCCCTTGGCCAAAAAGGGCGTATGCGTTTTTTCCTGAATATATTCAGGAAAAAACGCATACGCCCTTTTTGGCCAACCAAGCAACCTGGAAAGGGAAATCAGCGCTACTAAGAAGTCTCGCTTCCCATTGGTCAAAAGGGCCATTCTGAAAAAAGTGTCAAAACCAGAAATGCAGGACAGGCCATGGAGAAATGGGAGCCTTGCTACACTGATGGGCGGGATGTAAATTGCCAACAGCCACTCTGGAGAAGTGTACGGTGTTTCCTGAACCATCTAAAAAACACAGCCTAGAGAGGATAGGGCACTTCCACGCATGGGGGTATAAAGTGGGAAAATTGAAAATCAGCAAGACACAAGCACCCCAACGTTTAGGGCTGCTCTGTTGACAAGGACTTCCACTTCATTCCACCTTAAATATCCCAGGAAAGAGAAAAATGGATAAAAAAGTTGTGGTCCTTATATACGATGGAATATCACTCAGCCATGAAATCAATGTCATAAGGCTAGTAGGAGCATGATGAGTGGATTTAGGTACGACGATTCTAAGTGAAATAAGTCACACAGAAAAGGACACTTCTCATAAGGTGTCACTTATAGAGGGAATGTAAAAACTGTTACACTTGAACTGAATTACAAAACAGAACAGAGTCACACATGCAGAAAACACACTATGGCTGCTTAACGGGAAAGGGGAGGTGGTGAGATACATAAAACAAGAGTTTCAAATTAGATCAGATACCGTTCCATAAACCCAATATGTAACAGACAAGACCTACTCCTTGCTCAGAGAACTGATCTCAACACGCCCGATTCACCGCACAAGAATATATCTGACGAGTAATAATCTTAAAACCTATGTATTGATATCTCTCTGTTAGTGTGTCAAGTGGGTGTAAAGCGGCATAAACACAGCCGTGAAAAGCAGCTAAACCCCATTATAAAAATAAATTACTTTTAAAAACCCATGAAACAAAGACAGGGAAAGAGAGAGAAATTCTTACACAATTCGTTCAGGGGCTTTGATGCAACCTGGATTGACCATATCTAGACCCACAGCTGGATGAGACATAAGGGTGGACACTCTTGGGGCTGAGAGGTTTGGTGAGGTTGGGTGAGCAAACACAGACCCTTTAAAGTAATACTGCGTGCGACCCATCGCATGGGTCCCAAATCTCCAGGTTCAAGGGCATCTTCCTACATCGAAAACATGCATGAGAAACCCAGAAGATGGTACACCGTGTGATGGGGAAAGGTTTCTAAAACGCACCTCATTTCTCATCTCCTTGTGCTCGGGTTTGCCATTCCAGCCACTTTACTAGCAATCTCCCTACTTGGAGCATCAGCACCTTTAACCTCCTGTTCCTTACAGGTTGCAACTTGTCCTGAGGATGAACGGGAAAACGGGGAACCAATGAGAGACTAGCTCTTGGTGTTGGGACAGGCACAGGTCACTCTATTTTCCCATCAGGAAGAAGAATTAACCACAGGCTCAGCCTGCCCCCCGGAACCAGAACAGGGCCTGAAGCCATCCTGCGCTTTTGCGGCCACCTCCCAAAAAAGCGAGTTGTAAAATGGAGCTTCAGGGCACTGCAATTCACAAACCTGCGGAGTTATAAATGATAACTCTCGTCCACAAATATATTGAGTGAAGGCAAAGAAGAGGATTTGAAGTAAAGGCAGAATTGCAGGAAACAGATTTCAGGAGGTAGATTCGAATCGCCTTTAAAGCACATGAAAAGCGGCAAAACGTTGACAATGATGCCCTTGGCCAAAAAGGGCGTATGCGTTTTTTCCTGAATATATTCAGGAAAAAACGCATACGCCCTTTTTGGCCAACCAAGCAACCTGGAAAGGCCAATCAGCGCTACAAAGAAGTCTCGCTTCCCATCGGTCAAAAGGGCCATGCTGAAAAAAGTTTCAAAACCAGAAATGCAGGACAGGCCATGGAGAAATGGGAGCCTTGCTACACTGATGGGTGGGATGTAAATTGCCAACAGCCAGTCTGGAGAAGGGTACGGTGTGTCCTGAAACAGCTAAAAACACAGCTTAGAGAGCATAGGGCACTTCCACGCATGGGAGTATAAAGTGGGAAAATTAAAAATCAGCAAGACACAAGCACCCCATAGTTTAGGGCTGCTCTTTTGACAAGGACCTCCACTTCATTCCACCTTAAATATCCCAGGAAAGCGAAAAATGGATAAAAAAGTTGTAGTCCTTATTTACAATGGAATATCACTCAGCCATGAAATCAATATCATAAGGCTAGTAGCAGCATGATGAGTGGATTTAGGTACGACGATTCTAAGTGAAATAAGTCACAGAGAAAAGGACACTTCTCATAAGGTGTCACTTATAGAGGGAATGTAAAAACCGTTACACTTGAACTGAATTACAAAACAGAACAGAGTCACACATGCAGAAAACACACTATGGCTGCTTAACTGGAAAGGTGAGGTGGGGTGATACATAAAACAAGAGTTTCAAATTAGCTCAGATACCGTTCCATAAACCCAATATGTTATAGACAAAACCTACTCCTTGCTCAGAGAACTGGACTCAACACGCCTGATTCACCGCACAAGAATATATCTGACTAGTAATAATCTTAAAACCTATGAATTGATATCTCTCTGTTAGTGTGTCAAGTGGGTGTAAAGCGGCATAAACACAGCCGTGAAAAGCAGCTAAAGCCCATTATAAAAATAAATTACTTTTAAAAACCCATGAAACAAAGACAGGGAAAGAGAGAGAAATTCTTACACAATTCGTTCAGGGGCTGTGATGCAACCTGGATTGACCATATCTAGACCCACAGCTGGATGAGACATAAGGGTGGACACTCTTGGGGCTGACAGGTTTGGTGAAGTTGGGTGAGCAAACGCAGACCCTTTAAAGTAATACTGCGTGCGACCCATCGCATGGGTCCCAAATCTCCAGGTTCAAGGGCATCTTCCTACATCGAAAACAGGCATGAGAAACCCAGAAGATGGTACACCGTGTGATGGGGAAAGGTTTCTAAAACGCACCTCATTTCTCATCTCCTTGTGCTCGGGTTCGCCATTCCAGCCACTTTACTAGCAATCTCCCTACGTGGAGCATCAGCACCTTTAACCTCCTGTTCCGTACAGGTTGCAATTTGTCCTGAGGATGAAAGGGAAGACGGGGAACCAATGAGAGACTAGCTCTTGGTGTTGGGACAGGCACAGGTCACTCTATTTTCCCATCAGGAAGAAGAATTAACCACAGGCTCACCCTGCGCACTGGAACCAGAACAGGGCCTGAAGCCATCCTGCGCTTTTGCGGCCAGCTCCCAAAAAAGCGAGTTGTAAAATGGAGCTTCAGGGCACAGCAATTCACAAACCTGCAGAGTTATAAATGATAACTCTCGTCCACAAATATATTGACTTAATGCAAAGAAGAGGATTTGAAATCAAGGCAGAATTGCAGGAAACAGATTTCAGGAGGTAGATTCGAATCGCCTTTAAAGCACATGAAAAGCGGCAAAACGTTGACAATGATGCCCTTGGCCAAAAAGGGCGTATGCGTTTTTTCCTGAATATATTCAGGAAAAAACGCATACGCCCTTTTTGGCCAACCAAGCAACCTGGAAAGTCAAATCAGCGCTACTAAGAAGTCTCGCTTCCCATTGGTCAAAAGGGCCATTCTGAAAAAAGTGTCAAAACCAGAAATGCAGGACAGGCCATGGAGAAATGGGAGCCTTGCTACACTGATGGGCGGGATGTAAATTGCCAACAGCCACTCTGGAGAAGGGTACGGTGTGTCCTGAACCATCTAAAAAACACAGCCTAGTGAGGATAGGGCACTTCCACGCATGGGGGTATAAAGTGGGAAAATTAAAAATCAGCAAGACACAAGCACCCCAACGTTTATGGCTGCTCTGTTGACAAGGACTTCCACTTCATTCCACCTTAAATATCCCAGGAAAGAGAAAAATGGATAAAAAAGTTGTGGTCCTTATATACGATGGAAAATCACTCAGCCATGAAATCAATGTCATAAGGCTAGTAGGAGCATGATGAGTGGATTTAGGTACGACAATTCTAAGTGAAATAAGTCACACAGAAAAGGACACGTCTCATAAGGTGTCACTTATAGAGGGAATGTAAAAACCGTTACACTTGAACTGAATTACAAAAGAGAACAGAGTCACACATGCAGAAAACACACTATGGCTGCTTAACGGGAAAGGGGAGGTGGTGAGATACATAAAACAAGAGTTTCAAATTAGATCAGATACCGTTCCATAAACCCAATATGTAACAGACAAGACCTACTCCTTGCTCAGAGAACTGATCTCAACACGCCCGATTCACCACACAAGAATATATCTGACGAGTAATAATCTTAAAACCTATGTATTGATATCTCTCTGTTAGTGTGTCAAGTGGGTGTAAAGCGGCATAAACACAGCCGTGAAAAGCAGCTAAACCCCATTATAAAAATAAATTACTTTTAAAAACCCATGAAACAAAGACAGGGAAAGAGAGAGAAATTCTTACACAATTCGTTCAGGGGCTTTGATGCAACCTGGATTGACCATATCTAGACCCACAGCTGGATGAGACATAAGGGTGGACACTCTTGGGGCTGAGAGGTTTGGTGAGGTTGGGTGAGCAAACACAGACCCTTTAAAGTAATACTGCGTGCTACCCATCGCATGGGTCCCAAATCTCCAGGTTCAAGGGCATCTTCCTACATCGAAAACATGCATGAGAAACCCAGAAGATGGTACACCGTGTGATGGGGAATGGTTTCTAAAACGCACCTCATTTCTCATCTCCTTGTGCTCGGGTTTGCCATTCCAGCCACTTTACTAGCAATCTCCCTACTTGGAGCATCAGCACCTTTAACCTCCTGTTCCTTACAGGTTGCAATTTGTCCTGAGGATGAACGGGAAAACGGGGAACCAATGAGAGACTAGCTCTTGGTGTTGGGACAGGCACAGGTCACTCTATTTTCCCATCAGGAAGAAGAATTAACCACAGGCTCAGCCTGCCCCCCGGAACCAGAACAGGGCCTGAAGCCATCCTGCGCTTTTGCGGCCACCTCCCAAAAAAGCGAGTTGTAAAATGGAGCTTCAGGGCACTGCAATTCACAAACCTGCGGAGTTATAAATGATAACTCTCGTCCACAAATATATTGAGTGAAGGCAAAGAAGAGGATTTGAAGTAAAGGCAGAATTGCAGGAAACAGATTTTAGGAGGTAGATTCGAATCGCCTTTAAAGCACATGAAAAGCGGCAAAACGTTGACAATGATGCCCTTGGCCAAAAAGGGCGTATGCGTTTTTTCCTGAATATATTCAGGAAAAAACGCATACGCCCTTTTTGGCCAACCAAGCAACCTGGAAAGGCAAATCAGCGCTACAAAGAAGTCTCGCTTCCCATCGGTCAAAAGGGCCATGCTGAAAAAAGTTTCAAAACCAGAAATGCAGGACAGGCCATAGAGAAATGGGAGCCTTGCTACACTGATGGGCGGGATGTAAATTGCCAACAGCCACTCTGGAGAAGGGTACGGTGTGTCCTGAAACAGCTAAAAACACAGCTTAGAGAGCATAGGGCACTTCCACGCATGGGGGTATAAAGTGGGAAAATTAAAAATCAGCAAGACACAAGCACCCCATAGTTTAGGGCTGCTCTTTTGACAAGGACCTCCACTTCATTCCACCTTAAATATCCCAGGAAAGCGAAAAATGGATAAAAAAGTTGTAGTCCTTATTTACAATGGAATATCACTCAGCCATGAAATCAATATCATAAGGCTAGTAGCAGCATGATGAGTGGATTTAGGTACGACGATTCTAAGTGAAATAAGTCACAGAGAAAAGGACACTTCTCATAAGGTGTCACTTATAGAGGGAATGTAAAAACCGTTACACTTGAACTGAATTACAAAACAGAACAGAGTCACACATGCAGAAAACACACTATGGCTGCTTAACTGGAAAGGTGAGGTGGGGTGATACATAAAACAAGAGTTTCAAATTAGCTCAGATACCGTTCCATAAACCCAATATGTTATAGACAAAACCTACTCCTTGCTCAGAGAACTGGACTCAACACGCCTGATTCACCGCACAAGAATATATCTGACTAGTAATAATCTTAAAACCTATGAATTGATATCTCTCTGTTAGTGTGTCAAGTGGGTGTAAAGCGGCATAAACACAGCCGTGAAAAGCAGCTAAAGCCCATTATAAAAATAAATTACTTTTAAAAACCCATGAAACAAAGACAGTGAAAGAGAGAGAAATTCTTACACAATTCGTTCAGGGGCTGTGATGCAACCTGGATTGACCATATCTAGACCCACAGCTGGATGAGACATAAGGGTGGACTCTCTTGGGGCTGAGAGGTTTGGTGAAGGTGGGTGAGCAAACGCAGACCCTTTAAAGTAATACTGCGTGCTACCCATCGCATGGCTCCCAAATCTCCAGGTTCAAGGGCATCTTCCTACATCGAAAACATGCATGAGAAACCCAGAAGATGGTACACCGTGTGATGGGGAAATGTTTCTAAAACGCACCTCATTTCTCATCTCCTTGTGCTCGGGTTCGCCATTCCAGCCACTTTACTAGCAATCTCCCTACGTGGAGCATCAGCACCTTTAACCTCCTGTTCCGTACAGGTTGCAATTTGTCCTGAGGATGAATGGGAAGACGGGGAACCAATGAGAGACTAGCTCCTGGTGTTGGGACAGGCACAGGTCACTCTATTTTCCGATCAGGAAGAAGAATTAACCACAGGCTCACACTGCCAACCGGAACCAGAACAGGGCTTGAAGCCATCCTGCGCTTTTGCGGCCACCTCCCAAAAAAGCGAGTTCTAAAATGGAGCTTCAGGGCACAGCAATTCACAAACCTGCAGAGTTATAGATGATAACTCTCGTCCACAAATATATTGAGGGAAGGCAAAGAAGAGGATTTGAAATCAAGGCAGAATTGCAGGAAACAGATTTCAGGAGGTAGATTCGAATCGCCTTTAAAGTACATGAAAAGCGGCAAAACGTTGACAATGATGCCCTTGGCCAAAAGGGGCGTATGCGTTTTTTCCTGAATATATTCAGGAAAAAACGCATACGCCCCTTTTGGCCAACCAAGCAACCTGGAAAGGCAAATCAGCGCTACAAAGAAGTCTCGCTTCCCCTCGGTCAAAAGGGCCATGCTGAAAAAAGTTTCAAAACCAGAAATGCAGGACAGGCCATGGAGAAATGGGAGCCTTGCTACACTGATGGGCGGGATGTAAATTGCCAACAGCCAGTCTGGAGAAGGGTACGGTGTGTCCTGAAACAGCTAAAAAACACAGCTTAGAGAGCATAGGGCACTTCCACGCATGGGGGTATAAAGTGGGAAAATTAAAAATCAGCAAGACACAAGCACCCCAAAGTTTAGGGCTGCTCTGTTGACAAGGACCTCCACTTCATTCCACCTTAAATATCCCAGGAAAGCGAAAAATGGATAAAAAAGTTGTAGACCTTATGTACAATGGAATATCACTCAGCCATGAAATCAATATCATAAGGCTAGTAGCAGCATGATGAGTGGATTTAGGTACGACGATTCTAAGTGAAATAAGTCACACAGAAAAGGACACTTCTCATAAGGTGTCACTTATAGAGGGAATGTAAAAACCGTTACACTTGAACTGAATTACAAAACAGAACAGGGTCACACATGCAGAAAATACACTATGGCTGCTTAACGGGAAAGGTGAGGTGGGGTGATACATAAAACAAGAGTTTCAAATTAGCTCAGATACCGTTCCATAAACCCAATATGTAATAGACAAGACCTACTCCTTGCTCAGAGAACTGGACTCAACACGCCTGATTCACCGCACAAGAATATATCTGACTAGTAATAATCTTAAAACCTATGAATTGATATCTCTCTGTTAGTGTGTCAAGTGGGTGTAAAGCGGCATAAACACAGCCGTGAAAAGCAGCTAAAGCCCATTATAAAAATAAATTACTTTCAAAAACCCATGAAACAAAGACAGTGAAAGAGAGAGAAATTCTTACACAATTCGTTCAGGGGCTGTGATGCAACCTGGATTGACCATATCTAGACCCACAGCTGGATGAGACATAAGGGTGGACTCTCTTGGGGCTGAGAGGTTTGGTGAAGGTGGGTGAGCAAACGCAGACCCTTTAAAGTAATACTGCCTGCTACCCATCGCATGGGTCCCAAATCTCCAGGTTCAAGGGCATCTTCCTACATCGAAAACCGGCATGAGAAACCCAGAAGATGGTACACCGTGTGATGGGGAAAGGTTTCTAAAACGCACCTCATTTCTCATCTCCTTGTGCTCGGGTTCGCCATTCCAGCCACTTTACTAGCAATCTCCCTACGTGGAGCATCAGCACCTTTAACCTCCTGTTCCGTACAGGTTGCAATTTGTCCTGAGGATGAATGGGAAGACGGGGAACCAATGAGAGACTAGCTCCTGGTGTTGGGACAGGCACAGGTCACTCTATTTTCCCATCAGGAAGAAGAATTAACCACAGGCTCACCCTGCCAACCGGAACCAGAACAGGGCCTGAAGCCATCCTGCGCTTTTGCGGCCAGCTCCCAAAACAGCGAGTTCTAAAATGGAGCTTCAGGGCACAGCAATTCACAAACCTGCAGAGTTATAAATGATAACTCTCATCCACAAATATATTGAGGGAAGGCAAAGAAGAGGATTTGAAATCAAGGCAGAATTGCAGGAAACAGATTTCAGGAGGTAGATTCGAATCGTCTTTAAAGCACATGAAAAGCGGCAAAACGTTGACAATGATGCCCTTGGCCAAAAAGGGCGTATGCGTTTTTTCCTGAATATATTCAGGAAAAAACGCATAGGCCCTTTTTGGCCAACCAAGCAACCTGGAAAGGCAAATCAGCGCTACAAAGAAGTCTCGCTTCCCTTCGGTCAAAAGGGCCATGCTGAAAAAAGTTTCAAAACCAGAAATGCAGGACAGGCCATGGAGAAATGGGAGCCTTGCTACACTGATGGGCGGGATGTAAATTGCCAACAGCCAGTCTGGAGAAGGGTACGGTGTGTCCTGAAACAGCTAAAAAACACAGCTTAGAGAGCATAGGGCACTTCCACGCATGGGGGTATAAAGTGGGAAAATTAAAAATCAGCAAGACACAAGCACCCCAAAGTTTAGGGCTGCTCTGTTGACAAGGACCTCCACTTCATTCCACCTTAAATATCCCAGGAATGCGTAAAATGGATAAAAAAGTTGTAGACCTTATGTACAATGGAATATCACTCAGCCATGAAATCAATATCATAAGGCTAGTAGCAGCATGATGAGTGGATTTAGGTACGACGATTCTAAGTGAAATAAGTCACACAGAAAAGGACACTTCTCATAAGGTGTCACTTATAAAGGGAATGTAAAAACCGTTACACTTGAACTGAATTACAAAACAGAACAGAGTCACACATGCAGAAAACACACTATGGCTGCTTAACAGGAAAGGTGAGGTGGGGTGATACATAAAACAAGAGTTTCAAATTAGCTCAGATACCGTTCCATAAACCCAATATGTAGTAGACAAGACCTACTCCTTGCTCAGAGAACTGGACTCAACACGCCTGATTCACCGCACAAGAATATATCTGACTAGTGATAATCTTAAAACCTATGTATTGATATCTCTCTGTTAGTGTGTCAAGTGGGTGTAAAGCGGCATAAACACAGCCGTGAAAAGCAGCTAAACCCCATTATAAAAATAAATTACTTTTAAAAACCCATGAAACAAAGACAGTGAAAGAGAGAGAAATTCTTACACAATTCGTTCAGGGGCTGTGATGCAACCTGGATTGACCATATCTAGACCCACAGCTGGATGAGACATAAGGGTGGACACTCTTGGGGCTGAGAGGTTTGGTGAAGTTGGGTGAGCAAACCCAGACCCTTTAAAGTAATACTGCGTGCTACCCGTCCCATGGGTCCCAAATCTCCAGGTTCAAGGGCATCTTCCTACATCGAAAACAGGCATGAGAAACCCAGAAGATGGTACACCATGTGATGGGGAAAGGTTTCTAAAACGCACCTCATTTCTCATCTCCTTGTGCTCGGGTTCGCCATTCCAGCCACTTTACTAGCAATCTCCCTACGTGGAGCATCAGCACCTTTAACCTCCTGTTCCGTACAGGTTGCAGTTTGTCCTGAGGATGAACGGGAAGACGGGGAACCAATGAGAGACTAGCTCTTGGTGTTGGGACAGGCACAGGTCACTCTATTTTCCCATCAGGAAGAATAATTAACCACAGGCTCAGCCTGCCCCCAGGAACCAGAACAGGGCCTGAAGCCATCCTGCGCTTTTGCGGCCAACTCCCAAAAAAGCGAGTTGTAAAATGGAGCTTCAGGGCACTGCAATTCACAAACCTGCAGAGTTATAAATGATAACTCTCGTCCACAAATATATTGAGGGAAGGCAAAGAAGAGGATTTGAAATCAAGGCAGAATTGCAGGAAACAGATTTCAGGAGGTAGATTCGAATCGCCTTTAAAGCACATGAAAAGCGGCAAAACGTTGACAATGATGCCCTTGGCCAAAAAGGGCGTATGCGTTTTTTCCTGAATATATTCAGGAAAAAACGCATACGCCCTTTTTGGCCAACCAAGCAACCTGGAAAGGCAAATCAGCGCTACAAAGAAGTCGCGCTTCCCATCGGTCAAAAGGGCCATGCTGAAAAAAGTTTCAAAACCAGAAATGCAGGACAGGCCATGGAGAAATGGGAGCCTTGCTACACTGATGGGCGGGATGTAAATTGCCAACAGCCACTCTGGAGAAGGGCACGGTGTGTCCTGAAACAGCTAAAAAACACAGCTTAGAGAGCATAGGGCACTTCCACGCATGGGGGTATAAAGTGGGAAAATTAAAAATCAGCAAGACACAAGCACCCCATAGTTTAGGGCTGCTCTTTTGACAAGGACCTCCACTTCAATCCACCTTAAATATCCCAGGAAAGCGAAAAATGGATAAAAAAGTTGTAGTCCTTATGTACAATGGAATATCACTCAGCCATGAAATCAATATCATAAGGCTAGTAGCAGCATGATGAGTGGATTTAGGTACGACGATTCTAAGTGAAATAAGTCACAGAGAAAAGGACACTTCTCATAAGGTGTCACTTATAGAGGGAATGTAAAAACCGTTACACTTGAACTGAATTACAAAACAGAACAGAGTCACACATGCAGAAAACACACTACGGCTGCTTAACTGGAAAGATGAGGTGGGGTGATACATAAAACAAGAGTTTCAAATTAGCTCAGATACCGTTCCATAAACCCAATATGTAATAGACAAAACCTACTCCTTGCTCAGAGAACTGGACTCAACACGCCTGATTCACCGCACAAGAATATATCTGACTAGTAATAATCTTAAAACCTATGAATTGATATCTCTCTGTTAGTGTGTCAAGTGGGTGTAAAGCGGCATAAACACAGCCGTGAAAAGCAGCTAAACCCCATTATAAAAATAAATTACTTTTAAAAACCCATGAAACAAAGACAGTGAAAGAGAGAGAAATTCTTACACAATTCGTTCAGGGGCTGTGATGCAACCTGGATTGACCATATCTAGACCCACAGCTGGATGAGACATAAGGGTGGACACTCTTGGGGCTGAGAGGTTTGGTGAAGTTGGGTGAGCAAACGCAGACCCTTTAAAGTAATACTGCGTGCTACCCATCCCATGGGTCCCAAATCTCCAGGTTCAAGGGCATCTTCCTACATCGAAAACATGCATGAGAAACCCAGAAGATGGTACACCGTGTGATGGGGAAATTTTTCTAAAACGCACTTCATTTCTCATCTCCTTGTGCTCGGGTTCGCCATTCCAGCCACTTTACTAGCAATCTCCCTACGTGGAGCATCAGCACCTTTAACCTCCTGTTCCGTACAGGTTGCAGTTTGTCCTGAGGATGAATGGGAAGACGGGGAACCAATGAGAGACTAGCTCTTGGTGTTGGGACAGGCACAGGTCACTCTATTTTCCCATCAGGAAGAAGAATTAACCACAGGCTCACCCTGCCCACCGGAACCAGAACAGGGCCTGAAGCCATCCTGCGCTTTTGCGGCCAGCTCCCAAAAAAGCGAGTTGTAAAATGGAGCTTCAGGGCACAGCAATTCACAAACCTGCAGAGTTATAAATGATAACTCTCGTCCACAAATATATTGAGGGAAGGCAAAGAAGAGGATTTGAAATCAAGGCAGAATTGCAGGAAACAGATTTCAGGAGGTTCATTCGAATCGCCTTTAAAGCACATGAAAAGCAGCAAAACGTTGACAATGATGCCCTTGGCCAAAAAGGGCGTATGCGTTTTTTCCTGAATATATTCAGGAAAAAACGCATACGCCCTTTTTGGCCAACCAAGCAACCTGGAAAGGGAAATCAGCGCTACTAAGAAGTCTCGCTTCCCATTGGTCAAAAGGGCCATTCTGAAAAAAGTGTCAAAACCAGAAATGCAGGACAGGCCATGGAGAAATGGGAGCCTTGCTACACTGATGGGCGGGATGTAAATTGCCAACAGCCACTCTGGAGAAGGGTACGGTGTTTCCTGAACCATCTAAAAAACACAGCCTAGAGAGGATAGGGCACTTCCACGCATGGGGGTATAAAGTGGGAAAATTGAAAATCAGCAAGACACAAGCACCCCAACGTTTAGGGCTGCTCTGTTGACAAGGACTTCCACTTCATTCCACCTTAAATATCCCAGGAAAGAGAAAAATGGATAAAAAAGTTGTGGTCCTTATATACGATGGAATATCACTCAGCCATGAAATCAATGTCATAAGGCTAGTAGGAGCATGATGAGTGGATTTAGGTACGACGATTCTAAGTGAAATAAGTCACACAGAAAAGGACACTTCTCATAAGGTGTCACTTATAGAGGGAATGTAAAAACTGTTACACTTGAACTGAATTAAAAAACAGAACAGAGTCACACATGCAGAAAACACACTATGGCTGCTTAACGGGAAAGGGGAGGTGGTGAGATACATAAAACAAGAGTTTCAAATTAGATCAGATACCGTTCCATAAACCCAATATGTAACAGACAAGACCTACTCCTTGCTCAGAGAACTGATCTCAACACGCCCGATTGACCGCACAAGAATATATCTGACGAGTAATAATCTTAAAACCTATGTATTGATATCTCTCTGTTAGTGTGTCAAGTGGGTGTAAAACGGCATAAACACAGCCGTGAAAAGCAGCTAAACCCCATTATAAAAATAAATTACTTTTAAAAACCCATGAAACAAAGACAGGGAAAGAGAGAGAAATTCTTACACAATTCGTTCAGGGGCTTTGATGCAACCTGGATTGACCATATCTAGACCCACAGCTGGATGAGACATAAGGGTGGACACTCTTGGGGCTGAGAGGTTTGGTGAGGTTGGGTGAGCAAACACAGACCCTTTAAAGTAATACTGCGTGCTACCCATCGCATGGGTCCCAAATCTCCAGGTTCAAGGGCATCTTCCTACATCGAAAACATGCATGAGAAACCCAGAAGATGGTACACCGTGTGATGGGGAAAGGTTTCTAAAACGCACCTCATTTCTCATCTCCTTGTGCTCGGGTTTGCCATTCCAGCCACTTTACTAGCAATCTCCCTACTTGGAGCATCAGCACCTTTAACCTCCTGTTCCTTACAGGTTGCAATTTGTCCTGAGGATGAACGGGAAAACGGGGAACCAATGAGAGACTAGCTCTTGGTGTTGGGACAGGCACAGGTCACTCTATTTTCCCATCAGGAAGAAGAATTAACCACAGGCTCAGCCTGCCCCCCGGAACCAGAACAGGGCCTGAAGCCATCCTGCGCTTTTGCGGCCACCTCCCAAAAAAGCGAGTTGTAAAATGGAGCTTCAGGGCACTGCAATTCACAAACCTGCGGAGTTATAAATGATAACTCTCGTCCACAAATATATTGAGTGAAGGCAAAGAAGAGGATTTGAAGTAAAGGCAGAATTGCAGGAAACAGATTTTAGGAGGTAGATTCGAATCGCCTTTAAAGCACATGAAAAGCGGCAAAACGTTGACAATGATGCCCTTGGCCAAAAAGGGCGTATGCGTTTTTTCCTGAATATATTCAGGAAAAAACGCATACGCCCTTTTTGGCCAACCAAGCAACCTGGAAAGGCCAATCAGCGCTACAAAGAAGTCTCGCTTCCCATCGGTCAAAAGGGCCATGCTGAAAAAAGTTTCAAAACCAGAAATGCAGGACAGGCCATAGAGAAATGGGAGCCTTGCTACACTGATGGGCGGGATGTAAATTGCCAACAGCCACTCTGGAGAAGGGTACGGTGTGTCCTGAAACAGCTAAAAACACAGCTTAGAGAGCATAGGGCACTTCCACGCATGGGAGTATAAAGTGGGAAAATTAAAAATCAGCAAGACACAAGCACCCCATAGTTTAGGGCTGCTCTTTTGACAAGGACCTCCACTTCATTCCACCTTAAATATCCCAGGAAAGCGAAAAATGGATAAAAAAGTTGTAGTCCTTATTTACAATGGAATATCACTCAGCCATGAAATCAATATCATAAGGCTAGTAGCAGCATGATGAGTGGATTTAGGTACGACGATTCTAAGTGAAATAAGTCACAGAGAAAAGGACACTTCTCATAAGGTGTCACTTATAGAGGGAATGTAAAAACCGTTACACTTGAACTGAATTACAAAACAGAACAGAGTCACACATGCAGAAAACACACTATGGCTGCTTAACTGGAAAGGTGAGGTGGGGTGATACATAAAACAAGAGTTTCAAATTAGCTCAGATACCGTTCCATAAACCCAATATGTTATAGACAAAACCTACTCCTTGCTCAGAGAACTGGACTCAACACGCCTGATTCACCGCACAAGAATATATCTGACTAGTAATAATCTTAAAACCTATGAATTGATATCTCTCTGTTAGTGTGTCAAGTGGGTGTAAAGCGGCATAAACACAGCCGTGAAAAGCAGCTAAAGCCCATTATAAAAATAAATTACTTTTAAAAACCCATGAAACAAAGACAGGGAAAGAGAGAGAAATTCTTACACAATTCGTTCAGGGGCTGTGATGCAACCTGGATTGACCATATCTAGACCCACAGCTGGATGAGACATAAGGGTGGACACTCTTGGGGCTGACAGGTTTGGTGAAGTTGGGTGAGCAAACGCAGACCCTTTAAAGTAATACTGCGTGCGACCCATCGCATGGGTCCCAAATCTCCAGGTTCAAGGGCATCTTCCTACATCGAAAACAGGCATGAGAAACCCAGAAGATGGTACACCGTGTGATGGGGAAAGGTTTCTAAAACGCACCTCATTTCTCATCTCCTTGTGCTCGGGTTCGCCATTCCAGCCACTTTACTAGCAATCTCCCTACGTGGAGCATCAGCACCTTTAACCTCCTGTTCCGTACAGGTTGCAATTTGTCCTGAGGATGAATGGGAAGACGGGGAACCAATGAGAGACTAGCTCTTGGTGTTGGGACAGGCACAGGTCACTCTATTTTCCCATCAGGAAGAAGAATTAACCACAGGCTCACCCTGCGCACTGGAACCAGAACAGGGCCTGAAGCCATCCTGCGCTTTTGCGGCCAGCTCCCAAAAAAGCGAGTTGTAAAATGGAGCTTCAGGGCACAGCAATTCACAAACCTGCAGAGTTATAAATGATAACTCTCGTCCACAAATATATTGACTTAATGCAAAGAAGAGGATTTGAAATCAAGGCAGAATTGCAGGAAACAGATTTCAGGAGGTAGATTCGAATCGCCTTTAAAGCACATGAAAAGCGGCAAAACGTTGACAATGATGCCCTTGGCCAAAAAGGGCGTATGCGTTTTTTCCTGAATATATTCAGGAAAAAACGCATACGCCCTTTTTGGCCAACCAAGCAACCTGGAAAGTCAAATCAGCGCTACTAAGAAGTCTCGCTTCCCATTGGTCAAAAGGGCCATTCTGAAAAAAGTGTCAAAACCAGAAATGCAGGACAGGCCATGGAGAAATGGGAGCCTTGCTACACTGATGGGCGGGATGTAAATTGCCAACAGCCACTCTGGAGAAGGGTACGGTGTGTCCTGAACCATCTAAAAAACACAGCCTAGAGAGGATAGGGCACTTCCACGCATGGGGGTATAAAGTGGGAAAATTGAAAATCAGCAAGACACAAGCACCCCAACGTTTAGGGCTGCTCTGTTGACAAGGACTTCCACTTCATTCCACCTTAAATATCCCAGGAAAGAGAAAAATGGATAAAAAAGTTGTGGTCCTTATATACGATGGAATATCACTCAGCCATGAAATCAATGTCATAAGGCTAGTAGGAGCATGATGAGTGGATTTAGGTACGACGATTCTAAGTGAAATAAGTCACACAGAAAAGGACACTTCTCATAAGGTGTCACTTATAGAGGGAATGTAAAAACTGTTACACTTGAACTGAATTACAAAACAGAACAGAGTCACACATGCAGAAAACACACTATGGCTGCTTAACGGGAAAGGGGAGGTGGTGAGATACATAAAACAAGAGTTTCAAATTAGATCAGATACCGTTCCATAAACCCAATATGTAACAGACAAGACCTACTCCTTGCTCAGAGAACTGATCTCAACACGCCCGATTGACCGCACAAGAATATATCTGACGAGTAATAATCTTAAAACCTATGTATTGATATCTCTCTGTTAGTGTGTCAAGTGGGTGTAAAGCGGCATAAACACAGCCGTGAAAAGCAGCTAAACCCCATTATAAAAATAAATTACTTTTAAAAACCCATGAAACAAAGACAGGGAAAGAGAGAGAAATTCTTACACAATTCGTTCAGGGGCTTTGATGCAACCTGGATTGACCATATCTAGACCCACAGCTGGATGAGACATAAGGGTGGACACTCTTGGGGCTGAGAGGTTTGGTGAGGTTGGGTGAGCAAACACAGACCCTTTAAAGTAATACTGCGTGCTACCCATCGCATGGGTCCCAAATCTCCAGGTTCAAGGGCATCTTCCTACATCGAAAACATGCATGAGAAACCCAGAAGATGGTACACCGTGTGATGGGGAAAGGTTTCTAAAACGCACCTCATTTCTCATCTCCTTGTGCTCGGGTTTGCCATTCCAGCCACTTTACTAGCAATCTCCCTACTTGGAGCATCAGCACCTTTAACCTCCTGTTCCTTACAGGTTGCAATTTGTCCTGAGGATGAACGGGAAAACGGGGAACCAATGAGAGACTAGCTCTTGGTGTTGGGACAGGCACAGGTCACTCTATTTTCCCATCAGGAAGAAGAATTAACCACAGGCTCAGCCTGCCCCCCGGAACCAGAACAGGGCCTGAAGCCATCCTGCGCTTTTGCGGCCACCTCCCAAAAAAGCGAGTTGTAAAATGGAGCTTCAGGGCACTGCAATTCACAAACCTGCGGAGTTATAAATGATAACTCTCGTCCACAAATATATTGAGTGAAGGCAAAGAAGAGGATTTGAAGTAAAGGCAGAATTGCAGGAAACAGATTTTAGGAGGTAGATTCGAATCGCCTTTAAAGCACATGAAAAGCGGCAAAACGTTGACAATGATGCCCTTGGCCAAAAAGGGCGTATGCGTTTTTTCCTGAATATATTCAGGAAAAAACGCATACGCCCTTTTGGGCCAACCAAGCAACCTGGAAAGGCCAATCAGCGCTACAAAGAAGTCTCGCTTCCCATCGGTCAAAAGGGCCATGCTGAAAAAAGTTTCAAAACCAGAAATGCAGGACAGGCCATAGAGAAATGGGAGCCTTGCTACACTGATGGGCGGGATGTAAATTGCCAACAGCCACTCTGGAGAAGGGTACGGTGTGTCCTGAAACAGCTAAAAACACAGCTTAGAGAGCATAGGGCACTTCCACGCATGGGAGTATAAAGTGGGAAAATTAAAAATCAGCAAGACACAAGCACCCCATAGTTTAGGGCTGCTCTTTTGACAAGGACCTCCACTTCATTCCACCTTAAATATCCCAGGAAAGCGAAAAATGGATAAAAAAGTTGTAGTCCTTATTTACAATGGAATATCACTCAGCCATGAAATCAATATCATAAGGCTAGTAGCAGCATGATGAGTGGATTTAGGTACGACGATTCTAAGTGAAATAAGTCACAGAGAAAAGGACACTTCTCATAAGGTGTCACTTATAGAGGGAATGTAAAAACCGTTACACTTGAACTGAATTACAAAACAGAACAGAGTCACACATGCAGAAAACACACTATGGCTGCTTAACTGGAAAGGTGAGGTGGGGTGATACATAAAACAAGAGTTTCAAATTAGCTCAGATACCGTTCCATAAACCCAATATGTTATAGACAAAACCTACTCCTTGCTCAGAGAACTGGACTCAACACGCCTGATTCACCGCACAAGAATATATCTGACTAGTAATAATCTTAAAACCTATGAATTGATATCTCTCTGTTAGTGTGTCAAGTGGGTGTAAAGCGGCATAAACACAGCCGTGAAAAGCAGCTAAAGCCCATTATAAAAATAAATTACTTTTAAAAACCCATGAAACAAAGACAGGGAAAGAGAGAGAAATTCTTACACAATTCGTTCAGGGGCTGTGATGCAACCTGGATTGACCATATCTAGACCCACAGCTGGATGAGACATAAGGGTGGACACTCTTGGGGCTGACAGGTTTGGTGAAGTTGGGTGAGCAAACGCAGACCCTTTAAAGTAATACTGCGTGCGACCCATCGCATGGGTCCCAAATCTCCAGGTTCAAGGGCATCTTCCTACATCAAAAACAGGCATGAGAAACCCAGAAGATGGTACACCGTGTGATGGGGAAAGGTTTCTAAAACGCACCTCATTTCTCATCTCCTTGTGCTCGGGTTCGCCATTCCAGCCACTTTACTAGCAATCTCCCTACGTGGAGCATCAGCACCTTTAACCTCCTTTTCCGTACAGGTTGCAATTTGTCCTGAGGATGAATGGGAAGACGGGGAACCAATGAGAGACTAGCTCTTGGTGTTGGGACAGGCACAGGTCACTCTATTTTCCCATCAGGAAGAAGAATTAACCACAGGCTCACCCTGCGCACTGGAACCAGAACAGGGCCTGAAGCCATCCTGCGCTTTTGCGGCCAGCTCCCAAAAAAGCGAGTTGTAAAATGGAGCTTCAGGGCACAGCAATTCACAAACCTGCAGAGTTATAAATGATAACTCTCGTCCACAAATATATTGACTTAATGCAAAGAAGAGGATTTGAAATCAAGGCAGAATTGCAGGAAACAGATTTCAGGAGGTAGATTCGAATCGCCTTTAAAGCACATGAAAAGCGGCAAAACGTTGACAATGATGCCCTTGGCCAAAAAGGGCGTATGCGTTTTTTCCTGAATATATTCAGGAAAAAACGCATACGCCCTTTTTGGCCAACCAAGCAACCTGGAAAGTCAAATCAGCGCTACTAAGAAGTCTCGCTTCCCATTGGTCAAAAGGGCCATTCTGAAAAAAGTGTCAAAACCAGAAATGCAGGACAGGCCATGGAGAAATGGGAGCCTTGCTACACTGATGGGCGGGATGTAAATTGCCAACAGCCACTCTGGAGAAGGGTACGGTGTGTCCTGAACCATCTAAAAAACACAGCCTAGAGAGGATAGGGCACTTCCACGCATGGGGGTATAAAGTGGGAAAATTAAAAATCAGCAAGACACAAGCACCCCAACGTTTATGGCTGCTCTGTTGACAAGGACTTCCACTTCATTCCACCTTAAATATCCCAGGAAAGAGAAAAATGGATAAAAAAGTTGTGGTCCTTATATACGATGGAAAATCACTCAGCCATGAAATCAATGTCATAAGGCTAGTAGGAGCATGATGAGTGGATTTAGGTACGACAATTCTAAGTGAAATAAGTCACACAGAAAAGGACACGTCTCATAAGGTGTCACTTATAGAGGGAATGTAAAAACCGTTACACTTGAACTGAATTACAAAAGAGAACAGAGTCACACATGCAGAAAACACACTATGGCTGCTTAACGGGAAAGGGGAGGTGGTGAGATACATAAAACAAGAGTTTCAAATTAGATCAGATACCGTTCCATAAACCCAATATGTAACAGACAAGACCTACTCCTTGCTCAGAGAACTGATCTCAACACGCCCGATTCACCACACAAGAATATATCTGACGAGTAATAATCTTAAAACCTATGTATTGATATCTCTCTGTTAGTGTGTCAAGTGGGTGTAAAGCGGCATAAACACAGCCGTGAAAAGCAGCTAAACCCCATTATAAAAATAAATTACTTTTAAAAACCCATGAAACAAAGACAGGGAAAGAGAGAGAAATTCTTACACAATTCGTTCAGGGGCTTTGATGCAACCTGGATTGACCATATCTAGACCCACAGCTGGATGAGACATAAGGGTGGACACTCTTGGGGCTGAGAGGTTTGGTGAGGTTGGGTGAGCAAACACAGACCCTTTAAAGTAATACTGCGTGCTACCCATCGCATGGGTCCCAAATCTCCAGGTTCAAGGGCATCTTCCTACATCGAAAACATGCATGAGAAACCCAGAAGATGGTACACCGTGTGATGGGGAATGGTTTCTAAAACGCACCTCATTTCTCATCTCCTTGTGCTCGGGTTTGCCATTCCAGCCACTTTACTAGCAATCTCCCTACTTGGAGCATCAGCACCTTTAACCTCCTGTTCCTTACAGGTTGCAATTTGTCCTGAGGATGAACGGGAAAACGGAGAACCAATGAGAGACTAGCTCTTGGTGTTGGGACAGGCACAGGTCACTCTATTTTCCCATCAGGAAGAAGAATTAACCACAGGCTCAGCCTGCCCCCCGGAACCAGAACAGGGCCTGAAGCCATCCTGCGCTTTTGCGGCCACCTCCCAAAAAAGCGAGTTGTAAAATGGAGCTTCAGGGCACTGCAATTCACAAACCTGCGGAGTTATAAATGATAACTCTCGTCCACAAATATATTGAGTGAAGGCAAAGAAGAGGATTTGAAGTAAAGGCAGAATTGCAGGAAACAGATTTTAGGAGGTAGATTCGAATCGCCTTTAAAGCACATGAAAAGCGGCAAAACGTTGACAATGATGCCCTTGGCCAAAAAGGGCGTATGCGTTTTTTCCTGAATATATTCAGGAAAAAACGCATACGCCCTTTTTGGCCAACCAAGCAACCTGGAAAGGCAAATCAGCGCTACAAAGAAGTCTCGCTTCCCATCGGTCAAAAGGGCCATGCTGAAAAAAGTTTCAAAACCAGAAATGCAGGACAGGCCATAGAGAAATGGGAGCCTTGCTACACTGATGGGCGGGATGTAAATTGCCAACAGCCACTCTGGAGAAGGGTACGGTGTGTCCTGAAACAGCTAAAAACACAGCTTAGAGAGCATAGGGCACTTCCACGCATGGGGGTATAAAGTGGGAAAATTAAAAATCAGCAAGACACAAGCACCCCATAGTTTAGGGCTGCTCTTTTGACAAGGACCTCCACTTCATTCCACCTTAAATATCCCAGGAAAGCGAAAAATGGATAAAAAAGTTGTAGTCCTTATTTACAATGGAATATCACTCAGCCATGAAATCAATATCATAAGGCTAGTAGCAGCATGATGAGTGGATTTAGGTACGACGATTCTAAGTGAAATAAGTCACAGAGAAAAGGACACTTCTCATAAGGTGTCACTTATAGAGGGAATGTAAAAACCGTTACACTTGAACTGAATTACAAAACAGAACAGAGTCACACATGCAGAAAACACACTATGGCTGCTTAACTGGAAAGGTGAGGTGGGGTGATACATAAAACAAGAGTTTCAAATTAGCTCAGATACCGTTCCATAAACCCAATATGTTATAGACAAAACCTACTCCTTGCTCAGAGAACTGGACTCAACACGCCTGATTCACCGCACAAGAATATATCTGACTAGTAATAATCTTAAAACCTATGAATTGATATCTCTCTGTTAGTGTGTCAAGTGGGTGTAAAGCGGCATAAACACAGCCGTGAAAAGCAGCTAAAGCCCATTATAAAAATAAATTACTTTTAAAAACCCATGAAACAAAGACAGTGAAAGAGAGAGAAATTCTTACACAATTCGTTCAGGGGCTGTGATGCAACCTGGATTGACCATATCTAGACCCACAGCTGGATGAGACATAAGGGTGGACACTCTTGGGGCTGAGAGTTTTGGTGAGGTTGGGTGAGCAAACACAGACCCTTTAAAGTAATACTGCGTGCTACCCATCGCATGGGTCCCAAATCTCCAGGTTCAAGGGCATCTTCCTACATCGAAAACAGGCATGAGAAACCCAGAAGATGGTACACCGTGTGATGGGGAAAGGTTTCTAAAACGCACCTCATTTCTCATCTCCTTGTGCTCGGGTTCGCCATTCCAGCCACTTTACTAGCAATCTCCCTACGTGGAGCATCAGCACCTTTAACCTCCTGTTCCGTACAGGTTGCAATTTGTCCTGAGGATGAATGGGAAGACGGGGAACCAATGAGAGACTAGCTCTTGGTGTTGGGACAGGCACAGGTCACTCTATTTTCCCATCAGGAAGAAGAATTAACCACAGGCTCACCCTGCGCACTGGAACCAGAACAGGGCCTGAAGCCATCCTGTGCTTTTGCGGCCAGCTCCCAAAAAAGCGAGTTGTAAAATGGAGCTTCAGGGCACAGCAATTCACAAACCTGCAGAGTTATAAATGATAACTCTCGTCCACAAATATATTGACTTAATGCAAAGAAGAGGATTTGAAATCAAGGCAGAATTGCAGGAAACAGATTTCAGGAGGTAGATTCGAATCGCGTTTAAAGCACATGAAAAGCGGCAAAACGTTGACAATGATGCCCTTGGCCAAAAAGGGCGTATGCGTTTTTTCCTGAATATATTCAGGAAAAAACGCATACGCCCTTTTTGGCCAACCAAGCAACCTGGAAAGGCCAATCAGCGCTACAAAGAAGTCTCGCTTCCCATCGGTCAAAAGGGCCATGCTGAAAAAAGTGTCAAAACCAGAAATGCAGGACAGGCCATGGAGAAATGGGAGCCTTGCTACACTGATGGGCGGGATGTAAATTGCCAACAGCCACTCTGGAGAAGTGTACGGTGTGTCCTGAAACATCTAAAAAACACAGCTTAGAGAGCATAGGGCACTTCCACGCATGGGGGTATAAAGTGGGAAAATTAAAAATCAGCAAGACACAAGCACCCCAAAGTTTAGGGCTGCTCTGTTGACAAGGACCTCCACTTCATTCCACCTTAAATATCCCAGGAAAGCGAAAAATGGATAAAAAATTTGAGGTCCTTATGTACAATGGCATACCACTCAGCCATGAAATCAATGTCATAAGGCTAGTAGCAGCATGATGAGTGGATTTAGGTACGACGATTCTAAGTGAAATAAGTCACACAGAAAAGGACACTTCTCATAAGGTGTCACTTATAGAGCGAATGTAAAAACGGTTACACTTGAACTGAATTACAAAACAGAACAGAGTCACACATGCAGAAAACACACTATGGCTGCTTAACGGGAAAGCGAGGTGGGGTGATACATAAAGCAAGAGTTTCAAATTAGCTCAGATACCGTTCCATAAACCCAATATGTAATAGAAAAGACCTACTCCTTGCTCAGAGAACTGGACTCAACACGCCCGATTCACCGCACAAGAATATATCTGACTAGTAATAATCTTAAAACCTATGTATTGATATCTCTCTGTTAGTGTGTCAAGTGGGTGTAAAGCGGCATAAACACAGCCGTGAAAAGCAGCTAAACCCCATTATAAAAATAAATTTCTTTTAAAAACCCATGAAACAAAGACAGTGAAAGAGAGAGAAATTCTTACACAATTCGTTCAGGGGCTGTGATGCAACCTGGATTGACCATATCTAGACCCACAGCTGGATGAGACATAAGGGTGGACACTCTTGGGGCTGAGAGGTTTGGTGAGGTTGGGTGAGCAAACGCAGACCCTTTAAAGTAATACTGCGTGCTACCCATCGCATGGGTCCCAAATCTCCAGGTTCAAGGGCATCTTCCTACATCGAAAACATGCATGAGAAACCAAGAAGATGGTACACCGTGTGTTGGGGAAAGGTTTCTAAAATGCACCTCATTTCTCATCTCCTTGTGCTCGGGTTCGCCATTCCAGCCACTTTAGTAGCAATCTCCCTACTTGGAGCATCAGCATCTTTAACCTCCTGTTCCGTACAGGTTGCAATTTGTCCTGAGGATGAACGGGAAGACGGGGGACCAATGAGAGACTAGCTCTTGGTGTTGGGACAGGCACAGGTCACTCTATTTTCCCATCAGGAAGAAGAATTAACCACAGGCTCAGCCTGCCCCCCGGAACCAGAACAGGGCCTGAAGCCATCCTGCGCTTTTGCGGCCACCTCCCAAAAAAGCGAGTTGTAAAATGGAGCTTCAGGGCACTGCAATTCACAATCCTACAGAGTTATAAATGATAACTCTCGTCCACAAATATATTGAGGGAAGGCAAAGACGAGGAATTGAAATCAAGGCAGAATTGCAGGAAACAGATTTCAGGAGGTAGATTCGAATCGCCTTTAAAGCACATGAAAAGCGCCAAAACGTTGACAATGATGCCCTTGGCCAAAAAGGGCGTATGCGTTTTTTCCTGAATATATTCAGGAAAAAACGCATACGCCCTTTTTGGCCAACCAAGCAACCTGGAAAGGCCAATCAGCGCTACAAAGAAGTCTCGCTTCCCATCAGTCAAAAGGGCCATGCTGAAAAAAGTGTCAAAACCAGAAATGCAGGACAGGCCATGGAGAAATGGGAGCCTTGCCACACTGATGGGCGGGATGTAAATTGCCAACAGCCACTCTGGAGAAGTGTACGGTGTGTCCTGAAACATCTAAAAAACACAGCTTAGAGAGCATAGGGCACTTCCACGCATGGGGGTATAAAGTGGGAAAATTAAAAATCAGCAAGACACAAGCACCCCAAAGTTTAGGGCTGCTCTGTTGACAAGGACCTCCACTTCATTCCACCTTAAATATCCCAGGAAAGCGAAAAATGGATAAAAAATTTGAGGTCCTTATGTACAATGGCATACAACTCAGCCATGAAATCAATGTCATAAGGCTAGTAGCAGGATGATGAGTGGATTTAGGTACGGCGATTCTAAGTGAAATAAGTCACACAGAAAAGGACACTTCTCATAAGGTGTCACTTATAGAGGGAATGTAAAAACCGTTACACTTGAACTGAGTTACAAAACAGAACAGAGTCACACATGCAGAAAACACACTATGGCTGCTTAACGGGAAAGCGAGGTGGGGTGATACATAAAGCAAGAGTTTCAAATTAGCTCAGATACCGTTCCATAAACCCAATATGTAATAGACAAGACCTACTCCTTGCTCAGAGAACTGGACTAAACACGCCCGATTCACCGCACAAGAATATATCTGACTAGTAATAATCTTAAAACCTATGTATTGATATCTCTCTGTTAGTGTGTCAAGTGGGTGTAAAGCGGCATAAACACAGCCGTGAAAAGCAGCTAAACCCCATTATAAAAATAAATTTCTTTTAAAAACCCATGAAACAAAGACAGTGAAAGAGAGAGAAATTCTTACACAATTCGTTCAGGGGCTGTGATGCAACCTGGATTGACCATATCTAGACCCACAGCTGGATGAGACATAAGGGTGGACACTCTTGGGGCTGAGAGGTTTGGTGAAGTTGGGTGAGCAAACGCAGACCCTTTAAAGTAATACTGCGTGCGACCCATCGCATGGGTCCCAAATCTCCAGGTTCAAGGGCATCTTCCTACATCGAAAAGAGGCATGAGAAACCCAGAAGATGGTACACCGTGTGATGGGGAAAGGTTTCTAAAACGCACCTCATTTCTCATCTCCTTGTGCTCGGGTTCGCCATTCCAGCCACTTTACTAGCAATCTCCCTACGTGGAGCATCAGCACCTTTAACCTCCTGTTCCGTACAGGTTGCAATTTGTCCTGAGGATGAATGGGAAGACGGGGAACCAATGAGAGACTAGCTCTTGGTGTTGGGACAGGCACAGGTCACTCTATTTTCCCATCAGGAAGAAGAATTAACCACAGGCTCACCCTGCGCACTGGAACCAGAACAGGGCCTGAAGCCATCCTGCGCTTTTGCGGCCAGCTCCCAAAAAAGCGAGTTGTAAAATGGAGCTTCAGGGCACAGCAATTCACAAACCTGCAGAGTTATAAATGATAACTCTCGTCCACAAATATATTGACTTAATGCAAAGAAGAGGATTTGAAATCAAGGCAGAATTGCAGGAAACAGATTTCAGGAGGTAGATTCGAATCGCCTTTAAAGCACATGAAAAGCGGCAAAACGTTGACAATGATGCCCTTGGCCAAAAAGGGCGTACGCGTTTTTTCCTGAATATATTCAGGAAAAAACGCATACGCCCTTTTTGGCCAACCAAGCAACCTGGAAAGTCAAATCAGCGCTACTAAGAAGTCTCGCTTCCCATTGGTCAAAAGGGCCATTCTGAAAAAAGTGTCAAAACCAGAAATGCAGGACAGGCCATGGAGAAATGGGAGCCTTGCTACACTGATGGGCGGGATGTAAATTGCCAACAGCCACTCTGGAGAAGGGTACGGTGTGTCCTGAACCATCTAAAAAACACAGCCTAGAGAGGATAGGGCACTTCCACGCATGGGGGTATAAAGTGGGAAAATTAAAAATCAGCAAGACACAAGCACCCCAACGTTTATGGCTGCTCTGTTGACAAGGACTTCCACTTCATTCCACGTTAAATATCCCAGGAAAGAGAAAAATGGATAAAAAAGTTGTGGTCCTTATATACGATGGAAAATCACTCAGCCATGAAATCAATGTCATAAGGCTAGTAGGAGCATGATGAGTGGATTTAGGTACGACAATTCTAAGTGAAATAAGTCACACAGAAAAGGACACTTCTCATAAGGTGTCACTTATAGAGGGAATGTAAAAACCGTTACACTTGAACTGAATTACAAAACAGAACAGAGTCACACATGCAGAAAACACACTATGGCTGCTTAACGGGAAAGGGGAGGTGGTGAGATACATAAAACAAGAGTTTCAAATTAGATCAGATACCGTTCCATAAACCCAATATGTAACAGACAAGACCTACTCCTTGCTCAGAGAACTGATCTCAACACGCCCGATTCACCGCACAAGAATATATCTGACGAGTAATAATCTTAAAACCTATGTATTGATATCTCTCTGTTAGTGTGTCAAGTGGGTGTAAAGCGGCATAAACACAGCCGTGAAAAGCAGCTAAACCCCATTATAAAAATAAATTACTTTTAAAAACCCATGAAACAAAGACAGGGAAAGAGAGAGAAATTCTTACACAATTCGTTCAGGGGCTTTGATGCAACCTGGATTGACCATATCTAGACCCACAGCTGGATGAGACATAAGGGTGGACACTCTTGGGGCTGAGAGTTTTGGTGAGGTTGGGTGAGCAAACACAGACCCTTTAAAGTAATACTGCGTGCTACCCATCGCATGGGTCCCAAATCTCCAGGTTCAAGGGCATCTTCCTACATCGAAAACAGGCATGAGAAACCCAGAAGATGGTACACCGTGTGATGGGGAAAGGTTTATAAAACGCACCTCATTTCTCATCTCCTTGTGCTCGGGTTTGCCATTCCAGCCACTTTACTAGCAATCTCCCTACTTGGAGCATCAGCACCTTTAACCTCTTGTTCCTTACAGGTTGCAATTTGTCCTGAGGATGAACGGGAAAACGGGGAAACAATGAGAGACTAGCTCTTGGTGTTGGGACAGGCACAGGTCACTCTATTTTCCCATCAGGAAGAAGAATTAACCACAGGCTCAGCCTGCCCCCCGGAACCAGAACAGGGCCTGAAGCCATCCTGCGCTTTTGCGGCCACCTCCCAAAAAAGCGAGTTGTAAAATGGAGCTTCAGGGCACTGCAATTCACAATCCTACAGAGTTATAAATGATAACTCTCGTCCACAAATATATTGAGTGAAGGCAAAGAAGAGGATTTGAAGTAAAGGCAGAATTGCAGGAAACAGATTTTAGGAGGTAGATTCGAATCGCCTTTAAAGCACATGAAAAGTGGCAAAACGTTGACAATGATGCCCTTGGCCAAAAAGGGCGTATGCGTTTTTTCCTGAATATATTCAGGAAAAAACGCATACGCCCTTTTTGGCCAACCAAGCAACCTGGAAAGGCAAATCAGCGCTACAAAGAAGTCTCGCTTCCCATCGGTCAAAAGGGCCATGCTGAAAAAAGTGTCAAAACCAGAAATGCAGGACAGGCCATGGAGAAATGGGAGCCTTGCTACACTGATGGGCGGGATGTAAATTGCCAACAGCCACTCTGGAGAAGTGTACGGTGTGTCCTGAAACATCTAAAAAACACAGCTTAGAGAGCATAGGGCACTTCCACGCATGGGGGTATAAAGTGGGAAAATTAAAAATCAGCAAGACACAAGCACCCCATAGTTTAGGGCTGCTCTTTTGACAAGGACCTCCACTTCAATCCACCTTAAATATCCCAGGAAAGCGAAAAATGGATAAAAAAGTTGTAGTCCTTATGTACAATGGAATATCACTCAGCCATGAAATCAATATCATAAGGCTAGTAGCAGCATGATGAGTGGATTTAGGTACGACGATTCTAAGTGAAATAAGTCACACAGAAAAGGACACTTCTCATAAGGTGTCACTTATAGAGGGAATGTAAAAACCGTTACACTTGAACTGAATTACAAAACAGAACAGAGTCACACATGCAGAAAACACACTACGGCTGCTTAACTGGAAAGATGAGGTGGGGTGATACATAAAACAAGAGTTTCAAATTAGCTCAGATACCGTTCCATAAACCCAATATGTAATAGACAAAACCTACTCCTTGCTCAGAGAACTGGACTCAACACGCCTGATTCACCGCACAAGAATATATCTGACTAGTAATAATCTTAAAACCTATGAATTGATATCTCTCTGTTAGTGTGTCAAGTGGGTGTAAAGCGGCATAAACACAGCCGTGAAAAGCAGCTAAACCCCATTATAAAAATAAATTACTTTTAAAAACCCATGAAACAAAGACAGTGAAAGAGAGAGAAATTCTTACACAATTCGTTCAGGGGCTGTGATGCAACCTGGATTGACCATATCTAGACCCACAGCTGGATGAGACATAAGGGTGGACACTCTTGGGGCTGAGAGGTTTGGTGAAGTTGGGTGAGCAAACGCAGACCCTTTAAAGTAATACTGCGTGCTACCCATCCCATGGGTCCCAAATCTCCAGGTTCAAGGGCATCTTCCTACATCGAAAACATGCATGAGAAACCCAGAAGATGGTACACCGTGTGATGGGGAAATTTTTCTAAAACGCACTTCATTTCTCATCTCCTTGTGCTCGGGTTCGCCATTCCAGCCACTTTACTAGCAATCTCCCTACGTGGAGCATCAGCACCTTTAACCTCCTGTTCCGTACAGGTTGCAGTTTGTCCTGAGGATGAATGGGAAGACGGGGAACCAATGAGAGACTAGCTCTTGGTGTTGGGACAGGCACAGGTCACTCTATTTTCCCATCAGGAAGAAGAATTAACCACAGGCTCACCCTGCCCACCGGAACCAGAACAGGGCCTGAAGCCATCCTGCGCTTTTGCGGCCAGCTCCCAAAAAAGCGAGTTGTAAAATGGAGCTTCAGGGCACAGCAATTCACAAACCTGCAGAGTTATAAATGATAACTCTCGTCCACAAATATATTGAGGGAAGGCAAAGAAGAGGATTTGAAATCAAGGCAGAATTGCAGGAAACAGATTTCAGGAGGTTCATTCGAATCGCCTTTAAAGCACATGAAAAGCAGCAAAACGTTGACAATGATGCCCTTGGCCAAAAAGGGCGTATGCGTTTTTTCCTGAATATATTCAGGAAAAAACGCATACGCCCTTTTTGGCCAACCAAGCAACCTGGAAAGGGAAATCAGCGCTACTAAGAAGTCTCGCTTCCCATTGGTCAAAAGGGCCATTCTGAAAAAAGTGTCAAAACCAGAAATGCAGGACAGGCCATGGAGAAATGGGAGCCTTGCTACACTGATGGGCGGGATGTAAATTGCCAACAGCCACTCTGGAGAAGGGTACGGTGTTTCCTGAACCATCTAAAAAACACAGCCTAGAGAGGATAGGGCACTTCCACGCATGGGGGTATAAAGTGGGAAAATTGAAAATCAGCAAGACACAAGCACCCCAACGTTTAGGGCTGCTCTGTTGACAAGGACTTCCACTTCATTCCACCTTAAATATCCCAGGAAAGAGAAAAATGGATAAAAAAGTTGTGGTCCTTATATACGATGGAATATCACTCAGCCATGAAATCAATGTCATAAGGCTAGTAGGAGCATGATGAGTGGATTTAGGTACGACGATTCTAAGTGAAATAAGTCACACAGAAAAGGACACTTCTCATAAGGTGTCACTTATAGAGGGAATGTAAAAACTGTTACACTTGAACTGAATTACAAAACAGAACAGAGTCACACATGCAGAAAACACACTATGGCTGCTTAACGGGAAAGGGGAGGTGGTGAGATACATAAAACAAGAGTTTCAAATTAGATCAGATACCGTTCCATAAACCCAATATGTAACAGACAAGACCTACTCCTTGCTCAGAGAACTGATCTCAACACGCCCGATTGACCGCACAAGAATATATCTGACGAGTAATAATCTTAAAACCTATGTATTGATATCTCTCTGTTAGTGTGTCAAGTGGGTGTAAAACGGCATAAACACAGCCGTGAAAAGCAGCTAAACCCCATTATAAAAATAAATTACTTTTAAAAACCCATGAAACAAAGACAGGGAAAGAGAGAGAAATTCTTACACAATTCGTTCAGGGGCTTTGATGCAACCTGGATTGACCATATCTAGACCCACAGCTGGATGAGACATAAGGGTGGACACTCTTGGGGCTGAGAGGTTTGGTGAGGTTGGGTGAGCAAACACAGACCCTTTAAAGTAATACTGCGTGCTACCCATCGCATGGGTCCCAAATCTCCAGGTTCAAGGGCATCTTCCTACATCGAAAACATGCATGAGAAACCCAGAAGATGGTACACCGTGTGATGGGGAAAGGTTTCTAAAACGCACCTCATTTCTCATCTCCTTGTGCTCGGGTTTGCCATTCCAGCCACTTTACTAGCAATCTCCCTACTTGGAGCATCAGCACCTTTAACCTCCTGTTCCTTACAGGTTGCAATTTGTCCTGAGGATGAACGGGAAAACGGGGAACCAATGAGAGACTAGCTCTTGGTGTTGGGACAGGCACAGGTCACTCTATTTTCCCATCAGGAAGAAGAATTAACCACAGGCTCAGCCTGCCCCCCGGAACCAGAACAGGGCCTGAAGCCATCCTGCGCTTTTGCGGCCACCTCCCAAAAAAGCGAGTTGTAAAATGGAGCTTCAGGGCACTGCAATTCACAAACCTGCGGAGTTATAAATGATAACTCTCGTCCACAAATATATTGAGTGAAGGCAAAGAAGAGGATTTGAAGTAAAGGCAGAATTGCAGGAAACAGATTTTAGGAGGTAGATTCGAATCGCCTTTAAAGCACATGAAAAGCGGCAAAACGTTGACAATGATGCCCTTGGCCAAAAAGGGCGTATGCGTTTTTTCCTGAATATATTCAGGAAAAAACGCATACGCCCTTTTTGGCCAACCAAGCAACCTGGAAAGGCCAATCAGCGCTACAAAGAAGTCTCGCTTCCCATCGGTCAAAAGGGCCATGCTGAAAAAAGTTTCAAAACCAGAAATGCAGGACAGGCCATAGAGAAATGGGAGCCTTGCTACACTGATGGGCGGGATGTAAATTGCCAACAGCCACTCTGGAGAAGGGTACGGTGTGTCCTGAAACAGCTAAAAACACAGCTTAGAGAGCATAGGGCACTTCCACGCATGGGAGTATAAAGTGGGAAAATTAAAAATCAGCAAGACACAAGCACCCCATAGTTTAGGGCTGCTCTTTTGACAAGGACCTCCACTTCATTCCACCTTAAATATCCCAGGAAAGCGAAAAATGGATAAAAAAGTTGTAGTCCTTATTTACAATGGAATATCACTCAGCCATGAAATCAATATCATAAGGCTAGTAGCAGCATGATGAGTGGATTTAGGTACGACGATTCTAAGTGAAATAAGTCACAGAGAAAAGGACACTTCTCATAAGGTGTCACTTATAGAGGGAATGTAAAAACCGTTACACTTGAACTGAATTACAAAACAGAACAGAGTCACACATGCAGAAAACACACTATGGCTGCTTAACTGGAAAGGTGAGGTGGGGTGATACATAAAACAAGAGTTTCAAATTAGCTCAGATACCGTTCCATAAACCCAATATGTTATAGACAAAACCTACTCCTTGCTCAGAGAACTGGACTCAACACGCCTGATTCACCGCACAAGAATATATCTGACTAGTAATAATCTTAAAACCTATGAATTGATATCTCTCTGTTAGTGTGTCAAGTGGGTGTAAAGCGGCATAAACACAGCCGTGAAAAGCAGCTAAAGCCCATTATAAAAATAAATTACTTTTAAAAACCCATGAAACAAAGACAGGGAAAGAGAGAGAAATTCTTACACAATTCGTTCAGGGGCTGTGATGCAACCTGGATTGACCATATCTAGACCCACAGCTGGATGAGACATAAGGGTGGACACTCTTGGGGCTGACAGGTTTGGTGAAGTTGGGTGAGCAAACGCAGACCCTTTAAAGTAATACTGCGTGCGACCCATCGCATGGGTCCCAAATCTCCAGGTTCAAGGGCATCTTCCTACATCGAAAACAGGCATGAGAAACCCAGAAGATGGTACACCGTGTGATGGGGAAAGGTTTCTAAAACGCACCTCATTTCTCATCTCCTTGTGCTCGGGTTCGCCATTCCAGCCACTTTACTAGCAATCTCCCTACGTGGAGCATCAGCACCTTTAACCTCCTGTTCCGTACAGGTTGCAATTTGTCCTGAGGATGAATGGGAAGACGGGGAACCAATGAGAGACTAGCTCTTGGTGTTGGGACAGGCACAGGTCACTCTATTTTCCCATCAGGAAGAAGAATTAACCACAGGCTCACCCTGCGCACTGGAACCAGAACAGGGCCTGAAGCCATCCTGCGCTTTTGCGGCCAGCTCCCAAAAAAGCGAGTTGTAAAATGGAGCTTCAGGGCACAGCAATTCACAAACCTGCAGAGTTATAAATGATAACTCTCGTCCACAAATATATTGACTTAATGCAAAGAAGAGGATTTGAAATCAAGGCAGAATTGCAGGAAACAGATTTCAGGAGGTAGATTCGAATCGCCTTTAAAGCACATGAAAAGCGGCAAAACGTTGACAATGATGCCCTTGGCCAAAAAGGGCGTATGCGTTTTTTCCTGAATATATTCAGGAAAAAACGCATACGCCCTTTTTGGCCAACCAAGCAACCTGGAAAGTCAAATCAGCGCTACTAAGAAGTCTCGCTTCCCATTGGTCAAAAGGGCCATTCTGAAAAAAGTGTCAAAACCAGAAATACAGGACAGGCCATGGAGAAATGGGAGCCTTGCTACACTGATGGGCGGGATGTAAATTGCCAACAGCCACTCTGGAGAAGGGTACGGTGTGTCCTGAACCATCTAAAAAACACAGCCTAGAGAGGATAGGGCACTTCCACGCATGGGGGTATAAAGTGGGAAAATTGAAAATCAGCAAGACACAAGCACCCCAACGTTTAGGGCTGCTCTGTTGACAAGGACTTCCACTTCATTCCACCTTAAATATCCCAGGAAAGAGAAAAATGGATAAAAAAGTTGTGGTCCTTATATACGATGGAATATCACTCAGCCATGAAATCAATGTCATAAGGCTAGTAGGAGCATGATGAGTGGATTTAGGTACGACGATTCTAAGTGAAATAAGTCACACAGAAAAGGACACTTCTCATAAGGTGTCACTTATAGAGGGAATGTAAAAACTGTTACACTTGAACTGAATTACAAAACAGAACAGAGTCACACATGCAGAAAACACACTATGGCTGCTTAACGGGAAAGGGGAGGTGGTGAGATACATAAAACAAGAGTTTCAAATTAGATCAGATACCGTTCCATAAACCCAATATGTAACAGACAAGACCTACTCCTTGCTCAGAGAACTGATCTCAACACGCCCGATTGACCGCACAAGAATATATCTGACGAGTAATAATCTTAAAACCTATGTATTGATATCTCTCTGTTAGTGTGTCAAGTGGGTGTAAAGCGGCATAAACACAGCCGTGAAAAGCAGCTAAACCCCATTATAAAAATAAATTACTTTTAAAAACCCATGAAACAAAGACAGGGAAAGAGAGAGAAATTCTTACACAATTCGTTCAGGGGCTTTGATGCAACCTGGATTGACCATATCTAGACCCACAGCTGGATGAGACATAAGGGTGGACACTCTTGGGGCTGAGAGGTTTGGTGAGGTTGGGTGAGCAAACACAGACCCTTTAAAGTAATACTGCGTGCTACCCATCGCATGGGTCCCAAATCTCCAGGTTCAAGGGCATCTTCCTACATCGAAAACATGCATGAGAAACCCAGAAGATGGTACACCGTGTGATGGGGAAAGGTTTCTAAAACGCACCTCATTTCTCATCTCCTTGTGCTCGGGTTTGCCATTCCAGCCACTTTACTAGCAATCTCCCTACTTGGAGCATCAGCACCTTTAACCTCCTGTTCCTTACAGGTTGCAATTTGTCCTGAGGATGAACGGGAAAACGGGGAACCAATGAGAGACTAGCTCTTGGTGTTGGGACAGGCACAGGTCACTCTATTTTCCCATCAGGAAGAAGAATTAACCACAGGCTCAGCCTGCCCCCCGGAACCAGAACAGGGCCTGAAGCCATCCTGCGCTTTTGCGGCCACCTCCCAAAAAAGCGAGTTGTAAAATGGAGCTTCAGGGCACTGCAATTCACAAACCTGCGGAGTTATAAATGATAACTCTCGTCCACAAATATATTGAGTGAAGGCAAAGAAGAGGATTTGAAGTAAAGGCAGAATTGCAGGAAACAGATTTTAGGAGGTAGATTCGAATCGCCTTTAAAGCACATGAAAAGCGGCAAAACGTTGACAATGATGCCCTTGGCCAAAAAGGGCGTATGCGTTTTTTCCTGAATATATTCAGGAAAAAACGCATACGCCCTTTTGGGCCAACCAAGCAACCTGGAAAGGCCAATCAGCGCTACAAAGAAGTCTCGCTTCCCATCGGTCAAAAGGGCCATGCTGAAAAAAGTTTCAAAACCAGAAATGCAGGACAGGCCATAGAGAAATGGGAGCCTTGCTACACTGATGGGCGGGATGTAAATTGCCAACAGCCACTCTGGAGAAGGGTACGGTGTGTCCTGAAACAGCTAAAAACACAGCTTAGAGAGCATAGGGCACTTCCACGCATGGGAGTATAAAGTGGGAAAATTAAAAATCAGCAAGACACAAGCACCCCATAGTTTAGGGCTGCTCTTTTGACAAGGACCTCCACTTCATTCCACCTTAAATATCCCAGGAAAGCGAAAAATGGATAAAAAAGTTGTAGTCCTTATTTACAATGGAATATCACTCAGCCATGAAATCAATATCATAAGGCTAGTAGCAGCATGATGAGTGGATTTAGGTACGACGATTCTAAGTGAAATAAGTCACAGAGAAAAGGACACTTCTCATAAGGTGTCACTTATAGAGGGAATGTAAAAACCGTTACACTTGAACTGAATTACAAAACAGAACAGAGTCACACATGCAGAAAACACACTATGGCTGCTTAACTGGAAAGGTGAGGTGGGGTGATACATAAAACAAGAGTTTCAAATTAGCTCAGATACCGTTCCATAAACCCAATATGTTATAGACAAAACCTACTCCTTGCTCAGAGAACTGGACTCAACACGCCTGATTCACCGCACAAGAATATATCTGACTAGTAATAATCTTAAAACCTATGAATTGATATCTCTCTGTTAGTGTGTCAAGTGGGTGTAAAGCGGCATAAACACAGCCGTGAAAAGCAGCTAAAGCCCATTATAAAAATAAATTACTTTTAAAAACCCATGAAACAAAGACAGGGAAAGAGAGAGAAATTCTTACACAATTCGTTCAGGGGCTGTGATGCAACCTGGATTGACCATATCTAGACCCACAGCTGGATGAGACATAAGGGTGGACACTCTTGGGGCTGACAGGTTTGGTGAAGTTGGGTGAGCAAACGCAGACCCTTTAAAGTAATACTGCGTGCGACCCATCGCATGGGTCCCAAATCTCCAGGTTCAAGGGCATCTTCCTACATCGAAAACAGGCATGAGAAACCCAGAAGATGGTACACCGTGTGATGGGGAAAGGTTTCTAAAACGCACCTCATTTCTCATCTCCTTGTGCTCGGGTTCGCCATTCCAGCCACTTTACTAGCAATCTCCCTACGTGGAGCATCAGCACCTTTAACCTCCTTTTCCGTACAGGTTGCAATTTGTCCTGAGGATGAATGGGAAGACGGGGAACCAATGAGAGACTAGCTCTTGGTGTTGGGACAGGCACAGGTCACTCTATTTTCCCATCAGGAAGAAGAATTAACCACAGGCTCACCCTGCGCACTGGAACCAGAACAGGGCCTGAAGCCATCCTGCGCTTTTGCGGCCAGCTCCCAAAAAAGCGAGTTGTAAAATGGAGCTTCAGGGCACAGCAATTCACAAACCTGCAGAGTTATAAATGATAACTCTCGTCCACAAATATATTGACTTAATGCAAAGAAGAGGATTTGAAATCAAGGCAGAATTGCAGGAAACAGATTTCAGGAGGTAGATTCGAATCGCCTTTAAAGCACATGAAAAGCGGCAAAACGTTGACAATGATGCCCTTGGCCAAAAAGGGCGTATGCGTTTTTTCCTGAATATATTCAGGAAAAAACGCATACGCCCTTTTTGGCCAACCAAGCAACCTGGAAAGTCAAATCAGCGCTACTAAGAAGTCTCGCTTCCCATTGGTCAAAAGGGCCATTCTGAAAAAAGTGTCAAAACCAGAAATGCAGGACAGGCCATGGAGAAATGGGAGCCTTGCTACACTGATGGGCGGGATGTAAATTGCCAACAGCCACTCTGGAGAAGGGTACGGTGTGTCCTGAACCATCTAAAAAACACAGCCTAGAGAGGATAGGGCACTTCCACGCATGGGGGTATAAAGTGGGAAAATTAAAAATCAGCAAGACACAAGCACCCCAACGTTTATGGCTGCTCTGTTGACAAGGACTTCCACTTCATTCCACCTTAAATATCCCAGGAAAGAGAAAAATGGATAAAAAAGTTGTGGTCCTTATATACGATGGAAAATCACTCAGCCATGAAATCAATGTCATAAGGCTAGTAGGAGCATGATGAGTGGATTTAGGTACGACAATTCTAAGTGAAATAAGTCACACAGAAAAGGACACGTCTCATAAGGTGTCACTTATAGAGGGAATGTAAAAACCGTTACACTTGAACTGAATTACAAAAGAGAACAGAGTCACACATGCAGAAAACACACTATGGCTGCTTAACGGGAAAGGGGAGGTGGTGAGATACATAAAACAAGAGTTTCAAATTAGATCAGATACCGTTCCATAAACCCAATATGTAACAGACAAGACCTACTCCTTGCTCAGAGAACTGATCTCAACACGCCCGATTCACCACACAAGAATATATCTGACGAGTAATAATCTTAAAACCTATGTATTGATATCTCTCTGTTAGTGTGTCAAGTGGGTGTAAAGCGGCATAAACACAGCCGTGAAAAGCAGCTAAACCCCATTATAAAAATAAATTACTTTTAAAAACCCATGAAACAAAGACAGGGAAAGAGAGAGAAATTCTTACACAATTCGTTCAGGGGCTTTGATGCAACCTGGATTGACCATATCTAGACCCACAGCTGGATGAGACATAAGGGTGGACACTCTTGGGGCTGAGAGGTTTGGTGAGGTTGGGTGAGCAAACACAGACCCTTTAAAGTAATACTGCGTGCTACCCATCGCATGGGTCCCAAATCTCCAGGTTCAAGGGCATCTTCCTACATCGAAAACATGCATGAGAAACCCAGAAGATGGTACACCGTGTGATGGGGAATGGTTTCTAAAACGCACCTCATTTCTCATCTCCTTGTGCTCGGGTTTGCCATTCCAGCCACTTTACTAGCAATCTCCCTACTTGGAGCATCAGCACCTTTAACCTCCTGTTCCTTACAGGTTGCAATTTGTCCTGAGGATGAACGGGAAAACGGAGAACCAATGAGAGACTAGCTCTTGGTGTTGGGACAGGCACAGGTCACTCTATTTTCCCATCAGGAAGAAGAATTAACCACAGGCTCAGCCTGCCCCCCGGAACCAGAACAGGGCCTGAAGCCATCCTGCGCTTTTGCGGCCACCTCCCAAAAAAGCGAGTTGTAAAATGGAGCTTCAGGGCACTGCAATTCACAAACCTGCGGAGTTATAAATGATAACTCTCGTCCACAAATATATTGAGTGAAGGCAAAGAAGAGGATTTGAAGTAAAGGCAGAATTGCAGGAAACAGATTTTAGGAGGTAGATTCGAATCGCCTTTAAAGCACATGAAAAGCGGCAAAACGTTGACAATGATGCCCTTGGCCAAAAAGGGCGTATGCGTTTTTTCCTGAATATATTCAGGAAAAAACGCATACGCCCTTTTTGGCCAACCAAGCAACCTGGAAAGGCAAATCAGCGCTACAAAGAAGTCTCGCTTCCCATCGGTCAAAAGGGCCATGCTGAAAAAAGTTTCAAAACCAGAAATGCAGGACAGGCCATAGAGAAATGGGAGCCTTGCTACACTGATGGGCGGGATGTAAATTGCCAACAGCCACTCTGGAGAAGGGTACGGTGTGTCCTGAAACAGCTAAAAACACAGCTTAGAGAGCATAGGGCACTTCCACGCATGGGGGTATAAAGTGGGAAAATTAAAAATCAGCAAGACACAAGCACCCCATAGTTTAGGGCTGCTCTTTTGACAAGGACCTCCACTTCATTCCACCTTAAATATCCCAGGAAAGCGAAAAATGGATAAAAAAGTTGTAGTCCTTATTTACAATGGAATATCACTCAGCCATGAAATCAATATCATAAGGCTAGTAGCAGCATGATGAGTGGATTTAGGTACGACGATTCTAAGTGAAATAAGTCACAGAGAAAAGGACACTTCTCATAAGGTGTCACTTATAGAGGGAATGTAAAAACCGTTACACTTGAACTGAATTACAAAACAGAACAGAGTCACACATGCAGAAAACACACTATGGCTGCTTAACTGGAAAGGTGAGGTGGGGTGATACATAAAACAAGAGTTTCAAATTAGCTCAGATACCGTTCCATAAACCCAATATGTTATAGACAAAACCTACTCCTTGCTCAGAGAACTGGACTCAACACGCCTGATTCACCGCACAAGAATATATCTGACTAGTAATAATCTTAAAACCTATGAATTGATATCTCTCTGTTAGTGTGTCAAGTGGGTGTAAAGCGGCATAAACACAGCCGTGAAAAGCAGCTAAAGCCCATTATAAAAATAAATTACTTTTAAAAACCCATGAAACAAAGACAGTGAAAGAGAGAGAAATTCTTACACAATTCGTTCAGGGGCTGTGATGCAACCTGGATTGACCATATCTAGACCCACAGCTGGATGAGACATAAGGGTGGACACTCTTGGGGCTGAGAGTTTTGGTGAGGTTGGGTGAGCAAACACAGACCCTTTAAAGTAATACTGCGTGCTACCCATCGCATGGGTCCCAAATCTCCAGGTTCAAGGGCATCTTCCTACATCGAAAACAGGCATGAGAAACCCAGAAGATGGTACACCGTGTGATGGGGAAAGGTTTCTAAAACGCACCTCATTTCTCATCTCCTTGTGCTCGGGTTCGCCATTCCAGCCACTTTACTAGCAATCTCCCTACGTGGAGCATCAGCACCTTTAACCTCCTGTTCCGTACAGGTTGCAATTTGTCCTGAGGATGAATGGGAAGACGGGGAACCAATGAGAGACTAGCTCTTGGTGTTGGGACAGGCACAGGTCACTCTATTTTCCCATCAGGAAGAAGAATTAACCACAGGCTCACCCTGCGCACTGGAACCAGAACAGGGCCTGAAGCCATCCTGTGCTTTTGCGGCCAGCTCCCAAAAAAGCGAGTTGTAAAATGGAGCTTCAGGGCACAGCAATTCACAAACCTGCAGAGTTATAAATGATAACTCTCGTCCACAAATATATTGACTTAATGCAAAGAAGAGGATTTGAAATCAAGGCAGAATTGCAGGAAACAGATTTCAGGAGGTAGATTCGAATCGCGTTTAAAGCACATGAAAAGCGGCAAAACGTTGACAATGATGCCCTTGGCCAAAAAGGGCGTATGCGTTTTTTCCTGAATATATTCAGGAAAAAACGCATACGCCCTTTTTGGCCAACCAAGCAACCTGGAAAGGCCAATCAGCGCTACAAAGAAGTCTCGCTTCCCATCGGTCAAAAGGGCCATGCTGAAAAAAGTGTCAAAACCAGAAATGCAGGACAGGCCATGGAGAAATGGGAGCCTTGCTACACTGATGGGCGGGATGTAAATTGCCAACAGCCACTCTGGAGAAGTGTACGGTGTGTCCTGAAACATCTAAAAAACACAGCTTAGAGAGCATAGGGCACTTCCACGCATGGGGGTATAAAGTGGGAAAATTAAAAATCAGCAAGACACAAGCACCCCAAAGTTTAGGGCTGCTCTGTTGACAAGGACCTCCACTTCATTCCACCTTAAATATCCCAGGAAAGCGAAAAATGGATAAAAAATTTGAGGTCCTTATGTACAATGGCATACCACTCAGCCATGAAATCAATGTCATAAGGCTAGTAGCAGCATGATGAGTGGATTTAGGTACGACGATTCTAAGTGAAATAAGTCACACAGAAAAGGACACTTCTCATAAGGTGTCACTTATAGAGCGAATGTAAAAACGGTTACACTTGAACTGAATTACAAAACAGAACAGAGTCACACATGCAGAAAACACACTATGGCTGCTTAACGGGAAAGCGAGGTGGGGTGATACATAAAGCAAGAGTTTCAAATTAGCTCAGATACCGTTCCATAAACCCAATATGTAATAGAAAAGACCTACTCCTTGCTCAGAGAACTGGACTCAACACGCCCGATTCACCGCACAAGAATATATCTGACTAGTAATAATCTTAAAACCTATGTATTGATATCTCTCTGTTAGTGTGTCAAGTGGGTGTAAAGCGGCATAAACACAGCCGTGAAAAGCAGCTAAACCCCATTATAAAAATAAATTTCTTTTAAAAACCCATGAAACAAAGACAGTGAAAGAGAGAGAAATTCTTACACAATTCGTTCAGGGGCTGTGATGCAACCTGGATTGACCATATCTAGACCCACAGCTGGATGAGACATAAGGGTGGACACTCTTGGGGCTGAGAGGTTTGGTGAGGTTGGGTGAGCAAACGCAGACCCTTTAAAGTAATACTGCGTGCTACCCATCGCATGGGTCCCAAATCTCCAGGTTCAAGGGCATCTTCCTACATCGAAAACATGCATGAGAAACCAAGAAGATGGTACACCGTGTGTTGGGGAAAGGTTTCTAAAATGCACCTCATTTCTCATCTCCTTGTGCTCGGGTTCGCCATTCCAGCCACTTTAGTAGCAATCTCCCTACTTGGAGCATCAGCATCTTTAACCTCCTGTTCCGTACAGGTTGCAATTTGTCCTGAGGATGAACGGGAAGACGGGGGACCAATGAGAGACTAGCTCTTGGTGTTGGGACAGGCACAGGTCACTCTATTTTCCCATCAGGAAGAAGAATTAACCACAGGCTCAGCCTGCCCCCCGGAACCAGAACAGGGCCTGAAGCCATCCTGCGCTTTTGCGGCCACCTCCCAAAAAAGCGAGTTGTAAAATGGAGCTTCAGGGCACTGCAATTCACAATCCTACAGAGTTATAAATGATAACTCTCGTCCACAAATATATTGAGGGAAGGCAAAGACGAGGAATTGAAATCAAGGCAGAATTGCAGGAAACAGATTTCAGGAGGTAGATTCGAATCGCCTTTAAAGCACATGAAAAGCGCCAAAACGTTGACAATGATGCCCTTGGCCAAAAAGGGCGTATGCGTTTTTTCCTGAATATATTCAGGAAAAAACGCATACGCCCTTTTTGGCCAACCAAGCAACCTGGAAAGGCCAATCAGCGCTACAAAGAAGTCTCGCTTCCCATCAGTCAAAAGGGCCATGCTGAAAAAAGTGTCAAAACCAGAAATGCAGGACAGGCCATGGAGAAATGGGAGCCTTGCCACACTGATGGGCGGGATGTAAATTGCCAACAGCCACTCTGGAGAAGTGTACGGTGTGTCCTGAAACATCTAAAAAACACAGCTTAGAGAGCATAGGGCACTTCCACGCATGGGGGTATAAAGTGGGAAAATTAAAAATCAGCAAGACACAAGCACCCCAAAGTTTAGGGCTGCTCTGTTGACAAGGACCTCCACTTCATTCCACCTTAAATATCCCAGGAAAGCGAAAAATGGATAAAAAATTTGAGGTCCTTATGTACAATGGCATACAACTCAGCCATGAAATCAATGTCATAAGGCTAGTAGCAGGATGATGAGTGGATTTAGGTACGGCGATTCTAAGTGAAATAAGTCACACAGAAAAGGACACTTCTCATAAGGTGTCACTTATAGAGGGAATGTAAAAACCGTTACACTTGAACTGAGTTACAAAACAGAACAGAGTCACACATGCAGAAAACACACTATGGCTGCTTAACGGGAAAGCGAGGTGGGGTGATACATAAAGCAAGAGTTTCAAATTAGCTCAGATACCGTTCCATAAACCCAATATGTAATAGACAAGACCTACTCCTTGCTCAGAGAACTGGACTAAACACGCCCGATTCACCGCACAAGAATATATCTGACTAGTAATAATCTTAAAACCTATGTATTGATATCTCTCTGTTAGTGTGTCAAGTGGGTGTAAAGCGGCATAAACACAGCCGTGAAAAGCAGCTAAACCCCATTATAAAAATAAATTTCTTTTAAAAACCCATGAAACAAAGACAGTGAAAGAGAGAGAAATTCTTACACAATTCGTTCAGGGGCTGTGATGCAACCTGGATTGACCATATCTAGACCCACAGCTGGATGAGACATAAGGGTGGACACTCTTGGGGCTGAGAGGTTTGGTGAAGTTGGGTGAGCAAACGCAGACCCTTTAAAGTAATACTGCGTGCGACCCATCGCATGGGTCCCAAATCTCCAGGTTCAAGGGCATCTTCCTACATCGAAAAGAGGCATGAGAAACCCAGAAGATGGTACACCGTGTGATGGGGAAAGGTTTCTAAAACGCACCTCATTTCTCATCTCCTTGTGCTCGGGTTCGCCATTCCAGCCACTTTACTAGCAATCTCCCTACGTGGAGCATCAGCACCTTTAACCTCCTGTTCCGTACAGGTTGCAATTTGTCCTGAGGATGAATGGGAAGACGGGGAACCAATGAGAGACTAGCTCTTGGTGTTGGGACAGGCACAGGTCACTCTATTTTCCCATCAGGAAGAAGAATTAACCACAGGCTCACCCTGCGCACTGGAACCAGAACAGGGCCTGAAGCCATCCTGCGCTTTTGCGGCCAGCTCCCAAAAAAGCGAGTTGTAAAATGGAGCTTCAGGGCACAGCAATTCACAAACCTGCAGAGTTATAAATGATAACTCTCGTCCACAAATATATTGACTTAATGCAAAGAAGAGGATTTGAAATCAAGGCAGAATTGCAGGAAACAGATTTCAGGAGGTAGATTCGAATCGCCTTTAAAGCACATGAAAAGCGGCAAAACGTTGACAATGATGCCCTTGGCCAAAAAGGGCGTACGCGTTTTTTCCTGAATATATTCAGGAAAAAACGCATACGCCCTTTTTGGCCAACCAAGCAACCTGGAAAGTCAAATCAGCGCTACTAAGAAGTCTCGCTTCCCATTGGTCAAAAGGGCCATTCTGAAAAAAGTGTCAAAACCAGAAATGCAGGACAGGCCATGGAGAAATGGGAGCCTTGCTACACTGATGGGCGGGATGTAAATTGCCAACAGCCACTCTGGAGAAGGGTACGGTGTGTCCTGAACCATCTAAAAAACACAGCCTAGAGAGGATAGGGCACTTCCACGCATGGGGGTATAAAGTGGGAAAATTAAAAATCAGCAAGACACAAGCACCCCAACGTTTATGGCTGCTCTGTTGACAAGGACTTCCACTTCATTCCACGTTAAATATCCCAGGAAAGAGAAAAATGGATAAAAAAGTTGTGGTCCTTATATACGATGGAAAATCACTCAGCCATGAAATCAATGTCATAAGGCTAGTAGGAGCATGATGAGTGGATTTAGGTACGACAATTCTAAGTGAAATAAGTCACACAGAAAAGGACACTTCTCATAAGGTGTCACTTATAGAGGGAATGTAAAAACCGTTACACTTGAACTGAATTACAAAACAGAACAGAGTCACACATGCAGAAAACACACTATGGCTGCTTAACGGGAAAGGGGAGGTGGTGAGATACATAAAACAAGAGTTTCAAATTAGATCAGATACCGTTCCATAAACCCAATATGTAACAGACAAGACCTACTCCTTGCTCAGAGAACTGATCTCAACACGCCCGATTCACCGCACAAGAATATATCTGACGAGTAATAATCTTAAAACCTATGTATTGATATCTCTCTGTTAGTGTGTCAAGTGGGTGTAAAGCGGCATAAACACAGCCGTGAAAAGCAGCTAAACCCCATTATAAAAATAAATTACTTTTAAAAACCCATGAAACAAAGACAGGGAAAGAGAGAGAAATTCTTACACAATTCGTTCAGGGGCTTTGATGCAACCTGGATTGACCATATCTAGACCCACAGCTGGATGAGACATAAGGGTGGACACTCTTGGGGCTGAGAGTTTTGGTGAGGTTGGGTGAGCAAACACAGACCCTTTAAAGTAATACTGCGTGCTACCCATCGCATGGGTCCCAAATCTCCAGGTTCAAGGGCATCTTCCTACATCGAAAACAGGCATGAGAAACCCAGAAGATGGTACACCGTGTGATGGGGAAAGGTTTATAAAACGCACCTCATTTCTCATCTCCTTGTGCTCGGGTTTGCCATTCCAGCCACTTTACTAGCAATCTCCCTACTTGGAGCATCAGCACCTTTAACCTCTTGTTCCTTACAGGTTGCAATTTGTCCTGAGGATGAACGGGAAAACGGGGAAACAATGAGAGACTAGCTCTTGGTGTTGGGACAGGCACAGGTCACTCTATTTTCCCATCAGGAAGAAGAATTAACCACAGGCTCAGCCTGCCCCCCGGAACCAGAACAGGGCCTGAAGCCATCCTGCGCTTTTGCGGCCACCTCCCAAAAAAGCGAGTTGTAAAATGGAGCTTCAGGGCACTGCAATTCACAATCCTACAGAGTTATAAATGATAACTCTCGTCCACAAATATATTGAGTGAAGGCAAAGAAGAGGATTTGAAGTAAAGGCAGAATTGCAGGAAACAGATTTTAGGAGGTAGATTCGAATCGCCTTTAAAGCACATGAAAAGTGGCAAAACGTTGACAATGATGCCCTTGGCCAAAAAGGGCGTATGCGTTTTTTCCTGAATATATTCAGGAAAAAACGCATACGCCCTTTTTGGCCAACCAAGCAACCTGGAAAGGCAAATCAGCGCTACAAAGAAGTCTCGCTTCCCATCGGTCAAAAGGGCCATGCTGAAAAAAGTGTCAAAACCAGAAATGCAGGACAGGCCATGGAGAAATGGGAGCCTTGCTACACTGATGGGCGGGATGTAAATTGCCAACAGCCACTCTGGAGAAGTGTACGGTGTGTCCTGAAACATCTAAAAAACACAGCTTAGAGAGCATAGGGCACTTCCACGCATGGGGGTATAAAGTGGGAAAATTAAAAATCAGCAAGACACAAGCACCCCATAGTTTAGGGCTGCTCTTTTGACAAGGACCTCCACTTCAATCCACCTTAAATATCCCAGGAAAGCGAAAAATGGATAAAAAAGTTGTAGTCCTTATGTACAATGGAATATCACTCAGCCATGAAATCAATATCATAAGGCTAGTAGCAGCATGATGAGTGGATTTAGGTACGACGATTCTAAGTGAAATAAGTCACACAGAAAAGGACACTTCTCATAAGGTGTCACTTATAGAGGGAATGTAAAAACCGTTACACTTGAACTGAATTACAAAACAGAACAGAGTCACACATGCAGAAAACACACTACGGCTGCTTAACTGGAAAGATGAGGTGGGGTGATACATAAAACAAGAGTTTCAAATTAGCTCAGATACCGTTCCATAAACCCAATATGTAATAGACAAAACCTACTCCTTGCTCAGAGAACTGGACTCAACACGCCTGATTCACCGCACAAGAATATATCTGACTAGTAATAATCTTAAAACCTATGAATTGATATCTCTCTGTTAGTGTGTCAAGTGGGTGTAAAGCGGCATAAACACAGCCGTGAAAAGCAGCTAAACCCCATTATAAAAATAAATTACTTTTAAAAACCCATGAAACAAAGACAGTGAAAGAGAGAGAAATTCTTACACAATTCGTTCAGGGGCTGTGATGCAACCTGGATTGACCATATCTAGACCCACAGCTGGATGAGACATAAGGGTGGACACTCTTGGGGCTGAGAGGTTTGGTGAAGTTGGGTGAGCAAACGCAGACCCTTTAAAGTAATACTGCGTGCTACCCATCCCATGGGTCCCAAATCTCCAGGTTCAAGGGCATCTTCCTACATCGAAAACATGCATGAGAAACCCAGAAGATGGTACACCGTGTGATGGGGAAATTTTTCTAAAACGCACTTCATTTCTCATCTCCTTGTGCTCGGGTTCGCCATTCCAGCCACTTTACTAGCAATCTCCCTACGTGGAGCATCAGCACCTTTAACCTCCTGTTCCGTACAGGTTGCAGTTTGTCCTGAGGATGAATGGGAAGACGGGGAACCAATGAGAGACTAGCTCTTGGTGTTGGGACAGGCACAGGTCACTCTATTTTCCCATCAGGAAGAAGAATTAACCACAGGCTCACCCTGCCCACCGGAACCAGAACAGGGCCTGAAGCCATCCTGCGCTTTTGCGGCCAGCTCCCAAAAAAGCGAGTTGTAAAATGGAGCTTCAGGGCACAGCAATTCACAAACCTGCAGAGTTATAAATGATAACTCTCGTCCACAAATATATTGAGGGAAGGCAAAGAAGAGGATTTGAAATCAAGGCAGAATTGCAGGAAACAGATTTCAGGAGGTTCATTCGAATCGCCTTTAAAGCACATGAAAAGCAGCAAAACGTTGACAATGATGCCCTTGGCCAAAAAGGGCGTATGCGTTTTTTCCTGAATATATTCAGGAAAAAACGCATACGCCCTTTTTGGCCAACCAAGCAACCTGGAAAGGGAAATCAGCGCTACTAAGAAGTCTCGCTTCCCATTGGTCAAAAGGGCCATTCTGAAAAAAGTGTCAAAACCAGAAATGCAGGACAGGCCATGGAGAAATGGGAGCCTTGCTACACTGATGGGCGGGATGTAAATTGCCAACAGCCACTCTGGAGAAGGGTACGGTGTTTCCTGAACCATCTAAAAAACACAGCCTAGAGAGGATAGGGCACTTCCACGCATGGGGGTATAAAGTGGGAAAATTGAAAATCAGCAAGACACAAGCACCCCAACGTTTAGGGCTGCTCTGTTGACAAGGACTTCCACTTCATTCCACCTTAAATATCCCAGGAAAGAGAAAAATGGATAAAAAAGTTGTGGTCCTTATATAAGATGGAATATCACTCAGCCATGAAATCAATGTCATAAGGCTAGTAGGAGCATGATGAGTGGATTTAGGTACGACGATTCTAAGTGAAATAAGTCACACAGAAAAGGACACTTCTCATAAGGTGTCACTTATAGAGGGAATGTAAAAACTGTTACACTTGAACTGAATTACAAAACAGAACAGAGTCACACATGCAGAAAACACACTATGGCTGCTTAACGGGAAAGGGGAGGTGGTGAGATACATAAAACAAGAGTTTCAAATTAGATCAGATACCGTTCCATAAACCCAATATGTAACAGACAAGACCTACTCCTTGCTCACAGAACTGATCTCAACACGCCCGATTGACCGCACAAGAATATATCTGACGAGTAATAATCTTAAAACCTATGTATTGATATCTCTCTGTTAGTGTGTCAAGTGGGTGTAAAGCGGCATAAACACAGCCGTGAAAAGCAGCTAAACCCCATTATAAAAATAAATTACTTTTAAAAACCCATGAAACAAAGACAGGGAAAGAGAGAGAAATTCTTACACAATTCGTTCAGGGGCTTTGATGCAACCTGGATTGACCATATCTAGACCCACAGCTGGATGAGACATAAGGGTGGACACTCTTGGGGCTGAGAGGTTTGGTGAGGTTGGGTGAGCAAACACAGACCCTTTAAAGTAATACTGCGTGCTACCCATCGCATGGGTCCCAAATCTCCAGGTTCAAGGGCATCTTCCTACATCGAAAACATGCATGAGAAACCCAGAAGATGGTACACCGTGTGATGGGGAAAGGTTTCTAAAACGCACCTCATTTCTCATCTCCTTGTGCTCGGGTTTGCCATTCCAGCCACTTTACTAGCAATCTCCCTACTTGGAGCATCAGCACCTTTAACCTCCTGTTCCTTACAGGTTGCAATTTGTCCTGAGGATGAACGGGAAAACGGGGAACCAATGAGAGACTAGCTCTTGGTGTTGGGACAGGCACAGGTCACTCTATTTTCCCATCAGGAAGAAGAATTAACCACAGGCTCAGCCTGCCCCCCGGAACCAGAACAGGGCCTGAAGCCATCCTGCGCTTTTGCGGCCACCTCCCAAAAAAGCGAGTTGTAAAATGGAGCTTCAGGGCACTGCAATTCACAAACCTGCGGAGTTATAAATGATAACTCTCGTCCACAAATATATTGAGTGAAGGCAAAGAAGAGGATTTGAAGTAAAGGCAGAATTGCAGGAAACAGATTTTAGGAGGTAGATTCGAATCGCCTTTAAAGCACATGAAAAGCGGCAAAACGTTGACAATGATGCCCTTGGCCAAAAAGGGCGTATGCGTTTTTTCCTGAATATATTCAGGAAAAAACGCATACGCCCTTTTTGGCCAACCAAGCAACCTGGAAAGGCCAATCAGCGCTACAAAGAAGTCTCGCTTCCCATCGGTCAAAAGGGCCATGCTGAAAAAAGTTTCAAAACCAGAAATGCAGGACAGGCCATAGAGAAATGGGAGCCTTGCTACACTGATGGGCGGGATGTAAATTGCCAACAGCCACTCTGGAGAAGGGTACGGTGTGTCCTGAAACAGCTAAAAACACAGCTTAGAGAGCATAGGGCACTTCCACGCATGGGAGTATAAAGTGGGAAAATTAAAAATCAGCAAGACACAAGCACCCCATAGTTTAGGGCTGCTCTTTTGACAAGGACCTCCACTTCATTCCACCTTAAATATCCCAGGAAAGCGAAAAATGGATAAAAAAGTTGTAGTCCTTATTTACAATGGAATATCACTCAGCCATGAAATCAATATCATAAGGCTAGTAGCAGCATGATGAGTGGATTTAGGTACGACGATTCTAAGTGAAATAAGTCACAGAGAAAAGGACACTTCTCATAAGGTGTCACTTATAGAGGGAATGTAAAAACCGTTACACTTGAACTGAATTACAAAACAGAACAGAGTCACACATGCAGAAAACACACTATGGCTGCTTAACTGGAAAGGTGAGGTGGGGTGATACATAAAACAAGAGTTTCAAATTAGCTCAGATACCGTTCCATAAACCCAATATGTTATAGACAAAACCTACTCCTTGCTCAGAGAACTGGACTCAACACGCCTGATTCACCGCACAAGAATATATCTGACTAGTAATAATCTTAAAACCTATGAATTGATATCTCTCTGTTAGTGTGTCAAGTGGGTGTAAAGCGGCATAAACACAGCCGTGAAAAGCAGCTAAAGCCCATTATAAAAATAAATTACTTTTAAAAACCCATGAAACAAAGACAGGGAAAGAGAGAGAAATTCTTACACAATTCGTTCAGGGGCTGTGATGCAACCTGGATTGACCATATCTAGACCCACAGCTGGATGAGACATAAGGGTGGACACTCTTGGGGCTGACAGGTTTGGTGAAGTTGGGTGAGCAAACGCAGACCCTTTAAAGTAATACTGCGTGCGACCCATCGCATGGGTCCCAAATCTCCAGGTTCAAGGGCATCTTCCTACATCGAAAACAGGCATGAGAAACCCAGAAGATGGTACACCGTGTGATGGGGAAAGGTTTCTAAAACGCACCTCATTTCTCATCTCCTTGTGCTCGGGTTCGCCATTCCAGCCACTTTACTAGCAATCTCCCTACGTGGAGCATCAGCACCTTTAACCTCCTGTTCCGTACAGGTTGCAATTTGTCCTGAGGATGAATGGGAAGACGGGGAACCAATGAGAGACTAGCTCTTGGTGTTGGGACAGGCACAGGTCACTCTATTTTCCCATCAGGAAGAAGAATTAACCACAGGCTCACCCTGCGCACTGGAACCAGAACAGGGCCTGAAGCCATCCTGCGCTTTTGCGGCCAGCTCCCAAAAAAGCGAGTTGTAAAATGGAGCTTCAGGGCATAGCAATTCACAAACCTGCAGAGTTATAAATGATAACTCTCGTCCACAAATATATTGACTTAATGCAAAGAAGAGGATTTGAAATCAAGGCAGAATTGCAGGAAACAGATTTCAGGAGGTAGATTCGAATCGCCTTTAAAGCACATGAAAAGCGGCAAAACGTTGACAATGATGCCCTTGGCCAAAAAGGGCGTATGCGTTTTTTCCTGAATATATTCAGGAAAAAACGCATACGCCCTTTTTGGCCAACCAAGCAACCTGGAAAGTCAAATCAGCGCTACTAAGAAGTCTCGCTTCCCATTGGTCAAAAGGGCCATTCTGAAAAAAGTGTCAAAACCAGAAATGCAGGACAGGCCATGGAGAAATGGGAGCCTTGCTACACTGATGGGCGGGATGTAAATTGCCAACAGCCACTCTGGAGAAGGGTACGGTGTGTCCTGAACCATCTAAAAAACACAGCCTAGAGAGGATAGGGCACTTCCACGCATGGGGGTATAAAGTGGGAAAATTAAAAATCAGCAAGACACAAGCACCCCAAAGTTTAGGGCTGCTCTGTTGACAAGGACCTCCACTTCATTCCACCTTAAATATCCCAGGAAAGCGAAAAATGGATAAAAAATTTGAGGTCCTTATGTACAATGGCATACCACTCAGCCATGAAATCAATGTCATAAGGCTAGTAGCAGCATGATGAGTGGATTTAGGTACGACGATTCTAAGTGAAATAAGTCACACAGAAAAGGACACTTCTCATAAGGTGTCACTTATAGAGCGAATGTAAAAACGGTTACACTTGAACTGAATTACAAAACAGAACAGAGTCACACATGCAGAAAACACACTATGGCTGCTTAACGGGAAAGCGAGGTGGGGTGATACATAAAGCAAGAGTTTCAAATTAGCTCAGATACCGTTCCATAAACCCAATATGTAATAGACAAGACCTACTCCTTGCTCAGAGAACTGGACTCAACACGCCCGATTCACCGCACAAGAATATATCTGACTAGTAATAATCTTAAAACCTATGTATTGATATCTCTCTGTTAGTGTGTCAAGTGGGTGTAAAGCGGCATAAACACAGCCGTGAAAAGCAGCTAAACCCCATTATAAAAATAAATTTCTTTTAAAAACCCATGAAACAAAGACAGTGAAAGAGAGAGAAATTCTTACACAATTCGTTCAGGGGCTGTGATGCAACCTGGATTGACCATATCTAGACCCACAGCTGGATGAGACATAAGGGTGGACACTCTTGGGGCTGAGAGGTTTGGTGAGGTTGGGTGAGCAAACGCAGACCCTTTAAAGTAATACTGCGTGCTACCCATCGCATGGGTCCCAAATCTCCAGGTTCAAGGGCATCTTCCTACATCGAAAACATGCATGAGAAACCAAGAAGATGGTACACCGTGTGTTGGGGAAAGGTTTCTAAAATGCACCTCATTTCTCATCTCCTTGTGCTCGGGTTCGCCATTCCAGCCACTTTAGTAGCAATCTCCCTACTTGGAGCATCAGCATCTTTAACCTCCTGTTCCGTACAGGTTGCAATTTGTCCTGAGGATGAACGGGAAGACGGGGGACCAATGAGAGACTAGCTCTTGGTGTTGGGACAGGCACAGGTCACTCTATTTTCCCATCAGGAAGAAGAATTAACCACAGGCTCAGCCTGCCCCCCGGAACCAGAACAGGGCCTGAAGCCATCCTGCGCTTTTGCGGCCACCTCCCAAAAAAGCGAGTTGTAAAATGGAGCTTCAGGGCACTGCAATTCACAATCCTACAGAGTTATAAATGATAACTCTCGTCCACAAATATATTGAGGGAAGGCAAAGACGAGGAATTGAAATCAAGGCAGAATTGCAGGAAACAGATTTCAGGAGGTAGATTCGAATCGCCTTTAAAGCACATGAAAAGCGCCAAAACGTTGACAATGATGCCCTTGGCCAAAAAGGGCGTATGCGTTTTTTCCTGAATATATTCAGGAAAAAACGCATACGCCCTTTTTGGCCAACCAAGCAACCTGGAAAGGCCAATCAGCGCTACAAAGAAGTCTCGCTTCCCATCAGTCAAAAGGGCCATGCTGAAAAAAGTGTCAAAACCAGAAATGCAGGACAGGCCATGGAGAAATGGGAGCCTTGCCACACTGATGGGCGGGATGTAAATTGCCAACAGCCACTCTGGAGAAGTGTACGGTGTGTCCTGAAACATCTAAAAAACACAGCTTAGAGAGCATAGGGCACTTCCACGCATGGGGGTATAAAGTGGGAAAATTAAAAATCAGCAAGACACAAGCACCCCAAAGTTTAGGGCTGCTCTGTTGACAAGGACCTCCACTTCATTCCACCTTAAATATCCCAGGAAAGCGAAAAATGGATAAAAAATTTGAGGTCCTTATGTACAATGGCATACAACTCAGCCATGAAATCAATGTCATAAGGCTAGTAGCAGGATGATGAGTGGATTTAGGTACGGCGATTCTAAGTGAAATAAGTCACACAGAAAAGGACACTTCTCATAAGGTGTCACTTATAGAGGGAATGTAAAAACCGTTACACTTGAACTGAGTTACAAAACAGAACAGAGTCACACATGCAGAAAACACACTATGGCTGCTTAACGGGAAAGCGAGGTGGGGTGATACATAAAGCAAGAGTTTCAAATTAGCTCAGATACCGTTCCATAAACCCAATATGTAATAGACAAGACCTACTCCTTGCTCAGAGAACTGGACTAAACACGCCCGATTCACCGCACAAGAATATATCTGACTAGTAATAATCTTAAAACCTATGTATTGATATCTCTCTGTTAGTGTGTCAAGTGGGTGTAAAGCGGCATAAACACAGCCGTGAAAAGCAGCTAAACCCCATTATAAAAATAAATTTCTTTTAAAAACCCATGAAACAAAGACAGTGAAAGAGAGAGAAATTCTTACACAATTCGTTCAGGGGCTGTGATGCAACCTGGATTGACCATATCTAGACCCACAGCTGGATGAGACATAAGGGTGGACACTCTTGGGGCTGAGAGGTTTGGTGAAGTTGGGTGAGCAAACGCAGACCCTTTAAAGTAATACTGCGTGCGACCCATCGCATGGGTCCCAAATCTCCAGGTTCAAGGGCATCTTCCTACATCGAAAACAGGCATGAGAAACCCAGAAGATGGTACACCGTGTGATGGGGAAAGGTTTCTAAAACGCACCTCATTTCTCATCTCCTTGTGCTCGGGTTCGCCATTCCAGCCACTTTACTAGCAATCTCCCTACGTGGAGCATCAGCACCTTTAACCTCCTGTTCCGTACAGGTTGCAATTTGTCCTGAGGATGAATGGGAAGACGGGGAACCAATGAGAGACTAGCTCTTGGTGTTGGGACAGGCACAGGTCACTCTATTTTCCCATCAGGAAGAAGAATTAACCACAGGCTCACCCTGCGCACTGGAACCAGAACAGGGCCTGAAGCCATCCTGCGCTTTTGCGGCCAGCTCCCAAAAAAGCGAGTTGTAAAATGGAGCTTCAGGGCACAGCAATTCACAAACCTGCAGAGTTATAAATGATAACTCTCGTCCACAAATATATTGACTTAATGCAAAGAAGAGGATTTGAAATCAAGGCAGAATTGCAGGAAACAGATTTCAGGAGGTAGATTCGAATCGCCTTTAAAGCACATGAAAAGCGGCAAAACGTTGACAATGATGCCCTTGGCCAAAAAGGGCGTATGCGTTTTTTCCTGAATATATTCAGGAAAAAACGCATACGCCCTTTTTGGCCAACCAAGCAACCTGGAAAGTCAAATCAGCGCTACTAAGAAGTCTCGCTTCTCATTGGTCAAAAGGGCCATTCTGAAAAAAGTGTCAAAACCAGAAATGCAGGACAGGCCATGGAGAAATGGGAGCCTTGCTACACTGATGGGCGGGATGTAAATTGCCAACGGCCACTCTGGAGAAGGGTACGGTGTGTCCTGAACCATCTAAAAAACACAGCCTAGAGAGGATAGGGCACTTCCACGCATGGGGGTATAAAGTGGGAAAATTAAAAATCAGCAAGACACAAGCACCCCAACGTTTATGGCTGCTCTGTTGACAAGGACTTCCACTTCATTCCACCTTAAATATCCCAGGAAAGAGAAAAATGGATAAAAAAGTTGTGGTCCTTATATACGATGGAAAATCACTCAGCCATGAAATCAATGTCATAAGGCTAGTAGGAGCATGATGAGTGGATTTAGGTACGACAATTCTAAGTGAAATAAGTCACACAGAAAAGGACACGTCTCATAAGGTGTCACTTATAGAGGGAATGTAAAAACCGTTACACTTGAACTGAATTACAAAACAGAACAGAGTCACACATGCAGAAAACACACTATGGCTGCTTAACGGGAAAGGGGAGGTGGTGAGATACATAAAACAAGAGTTTCAAATTAGATCAGATACCGTTCCATAAACCCAATATGTAACAGACAAGACCTACTCCTTGCTCAGAGAACTGATCTCAACACGCCCGATTCACCGCACAAGAATATATCTGACGAGTAATAATCTTAAAACCTATGTATTGATATCTCTCTGTTAGTGTGTCAAGTGGGTGTAAAGCGGCATAAACACAGCCGTGAAAAGCAGCTAAACCCCATTATAAAAATAAATTACTTTTAAAAACCCATGAAACAAAGACAGGGAAAGAGAGAGAAATTCTTACACAATTCGTTCAGGGGCTTTGATGCAACCTGGATTGACCATATCTAGACCCACAGCTGGATGAGACATAAGGGTGGACACTCTTGGGGCTGAGAGGTTTGGTGAGGTTGGGTGAGCAAACACAGACCCTTTAAAGTAATACTGCGTGCTACCCATCGCATGGGTCCCAAATCTCCAGGTTCAAGGGCATCTTCCTACATCGAAAACAGGCATGAGAAACCCAGAAGATGGTACACCGTGTGATGGGGAAAGGTTTATAAAACGCACCTCATTTCTCATCTCCTTGTGCTCGGGTTTGCCATTCCAGCCACTTTACTAGCAATCTCCCTACTTGGAGCATCAGCACCTTTAACCTCCTGTTCCTTACAAGTTGCAATTTGTCCTGAGGATGAACGGGAAAACGGGGAACCAATGAGAGACTAGCTCTTGGTGTTGGGACAGGCACAGGTCACTCTATTTTCCCATCAGGAAGAAGAATTAACCACAGGCTCAGCCTGCCCCCCGGAACCAGAACAGGGCCTGAAGCCATCCTGCGCTTTTGCGGAGACCTCCCAAAAAAGCGAGTTGTAAAATGGAGCTTCAGGGCACTGCAATTCACAAACCTGCGGAGTTATAAATGATAACTCTCGTCCACAAATATATTGAGTGAAGGCAAAGAAGAGGATTTGAAGTAAAGGCAGAATTGCAGGAAACAGATTTTAGGAGGTAGATTCGAATCGCCTTTAAAGCACATGAAAAGCGGCAAAACGTTGACAATGATGCCCTTGGCCAAAAAGGGCGTATGCGTTTTTTCCTGAATATATTCAGGAAAAAACGCATACGCCCTTTTTGGCCAACCAAGCAACCTGGAAAGGCAAATCAGCGCTACAAAGAAGTCTCGCTTCCCATCGGTCAAAAGGGCCATGCTGAAAAAAGTTTCAAAACCAGAAATGCAGGACAGGCCATAGAGAAATGGGAGCCTTGCTACACTGATGGGCGGGATGTAAATTGCCAACAGCCACTCTGGAGAAGGGTACGGTGTGTCCTGAAACAGCTAAAAACACAGCTTAGAGAGCATAGGGCACTTCCACGCATGGGGGTATAAAGTGGGAAAATTAAAAATCAGCAAGACACAAGCACCCCATAGTTTAGGGCTGCTCTTTTGACAAGGACCTCCACTTCATTCCACCTTAAATATCCCAGGAAAGCGAAAAATGGATAAAAAAGTTGTAGTCCTTATTTACAATGGAATATCACTCAGCCATGAAATCAATATCATAAGGCTAGTAGCAGCATGATGAGTGGATTTAGGTACGACGATTCTAAGTGAAATAAGTCACACAGAAAAGGACACTTCTCATAAGGTGTCACTTATAGAGGGAATGTAAAAACCGTTACACTTGAACTGAATTACAAAACAGAACAGAGTCACACATGCAGAAAACACACTATGGCTGCTTAACTGGAAAGATGAGGTGGGGTGATACATAAAACAAGAGTTTCAAATTAGCTCAGATACCGTTCCATAAACCCAATATGTTATAGACAAAACCTACTCCTTGCTCAGAGAACTGGACTCAACACGCCTGATTCACCGCACAAGAATATATCTGACTAGTAATAATCTTAAAACCTATGAATTGATATCTCTCTGTTAGTGTGTCAAGTGGGTGTAAAGCGGCATAAACACAGCCGTGAAAAGCAGCTAAAGCCCATTATAAAAATAAATTACTTTTAAAAACCCATGAAACAAAGACAGTGAAAGAGAGAGAAATTCTTACACAATTCGTTCAGGGGCTGTGATGCAACCTGGATTGACCATATCTAGACCCACAGCTGGATGAGACATAAGGGTGGACTCTCTTGGGGCTGAAAGGTTGGTGAAGGTGGGTGAGGAAACGCAGACCCTTTAAAGTAATACTGCCTGCTACCCATCGCATGGGTCCCAAATCTCCAGGTTCAAGGGCATCTTCCTACATCGAAAACAGGCATGAGAAACCCAGAAGATGGTACACCGTGTGATGGGGAAAGGTTTCTAAAACGCACCTCATTTCTCATCTCCTTGTGCTCGGGTTTGCCATTCCAGCCACTTTACTAGCAATCTCCCTACTTGGAGCATCAGCACCTTTAACCTCCTGTTCCGTACAGGTTGCAATTTGTCCTGAGGATGAACGGGAAAACGGGGAACCAATATGAGACTAGCTCTTGGTGTTGGGACAGGCACAGGTCACTCTATTTTCCCATCAGGAAGAAGAATTAACCACAGGCTCAGCCTGCCACCCGGAACCAGAACAGGGCCTGAAGCCATCCTGCGCTTTTGCGGCCACCTCCCAAAAAAGCGAGTTGTAAAATGGAGCTTCAGGGCACTGCAATTCACAAACCTGCGGAGTTATAAATGATAACTCTCGTCCACAAATATATTGAGTGAAGGCAAAGAAGAGGATTTGAAGTAAAGGCAGAATTGCAGGAAACAGATTTTAGGAGGTAGATTAGAATCGCCTTTAAAGCACATGAAAAGCGGCAAAACGTTGACAATGATGCCCTTGGCCAAAAAGGGCGTATGCGTTTTTTCCTGAATATATTCAGGAAAAAACGCATACGCCCTTTTTGGCCAACCAAGCAACCTGGAAAGGCAAATCAGCGCTACAAAGAAGTCTCGCTTCCCATCGGTCAAAAGGGCCATGCTGAAAAAAGTTTCAAAACCAGAAATGCAGGACAGGCCATAGAGAAATGGGAGCCTTGCTACACTGATGGGCGGGATGTAAATTGCCAACAGCCACTCTGGAGAAGGGTACGGTGTGTCCTGAAACAGCTAAAAACACAGCTTAGAGAGCATAGGGCACTTCCACGCATGGGGGTATAAAGTGGGAAAATTAAAAATCAGCAAGACACAAGCACCCCATAGTTTAGGGCTGCTCTTTTGACAAGGACCTCCACTTCATTCCACCTTAAATATCCCAGGAAAGCGAAAAATGGATAAAAAAGTTGTAGTCCTTATTTACAATGGAATATCACTCAGCCATGAAATCAATATCATAAGGCTAGTAGCAGCATGATGAGTGGATTTAGGTACGACGATTCTAAGTGAAATAAGTCACAGAGAAAAGGACACTTCTCATAAGGTGTCACTTATAGAGGGAATGTAAAAACCGTTACACTTGAACTGAATTACAAAACAGAACAGAGTCACACATGCAGAAAACACACTATGGCTGCTTAACTGGAAAGGTGAGGTGGGGTGATACATAAAACAAGAGTTTCAAATTAGCTCAGATACCGTTCCATAAACCCAATATGTTATAGACAAAACCTACTCCTTGCTCAGAGAACTGGACTCAACACGCCTGATTCACCGCACAAGAATATATCTGACTAGTAATAATCTTAAAACCTATGAATTGATATCTCTCTGTTAGTGTGTCAAGTGGGTGTAAAGCGGCATAAACACAGCCGTGAAAAGCAGCTAAAGCCCATTATAAAAATAAATTACTTTTAAAAACCCATGAAACAAAGACAGGGAAAGAGAGAGAAATTCTTACACAATTCGTTCAGGGGCTGTGATGCAACCTGGATTGACCATATCTAGACCCACAGCTGGATGAGACATAAGGGTGGACTCTCTTGGGGCTGAGAGGTTTGGTGAAGGTGGGTGAGCAAACGCAGACCCTTTAAAGTAATACTGCCTGCTACCCATCGCATGGGTCCCAAATCTCCAGGTTCAAGGGCATCTTCCTACATCGAAAACAGGCATGAGAAACCCAGAAGATGGTACACCGTGTGATGGGGAAAGGTTTCTAAAACGCACCTCATTTCTCATCTCCTTGTGCTCGGGTTCGCCATTCCAGCCACTTTACTAGCAATCTCCCTACGTGGAGCATCAGCACCTTTAACCTCCTGTTCCGTACAGGTTGCAATTTGTCCTGAGGATGAATGGGAAGACGGGGAACCAATGAGAGACTAGCTCTTGGTGTTGGGACAGGCACAGGTCACTCTATTTTCCCATCAGGAAGAAGAATTAACCACAGGCTCACCCTGCGCACTGGAACCAGAACAGGGCCTGAAGCCATCCTGTGCTTTTGCGGCCAGCTCCCAAAAAAGCGAGTTGTAAAATGGAGCTTCAGGGCACAGCAATTCACAAACCTGCAGAGTTATAAATGATAACTCTCGTCCACAAATATATTGACTTAATGCAAAGAAGAGGATTTGAAATCAAGGCAGAATTGCAGGAAACAGATTTCAGGAGGTAGATTCGAATCGCGTTTAAAGCACATGAAAAGCGGCAAAACGTTGACAATGATGCCCTTGGCCAAAAAGGGCGTATGCGTTTTTTCCTGAATATATTCAGGAAAAAACGCATACGCCCTTTTTGGCCAACCAAGCAACCTGGAAAGGCCAATCAGCGCTACAAAGAAGTCTCGCTTCCCATCGGTCAAAAGGGCCATGCTGAAAAAAGTGTCAAAACCAGAAATGCAGGACAGGCCATGGAGAAATGGGAGCCTTGCTACACTGATGGGCGGGATGTAAATTGCCAACAGCCACTCTGGAGAAGTGTACGGTGTGTCCTGAAACATCTAAAAAACACAGCTTAGAGAGCATAGGGCACTTCCACGCATGGGGGTATAAAGTGGGAAAATTAAAAATCAGCAAGACACAAGCACCCCAAAGTTTAGGGCTGCTCTGTTGACAAGGACCTCCACTTCATTCCACCTTAAATATCCCAGGAAAGCGAAAAATGGATAAAAAATTTGAGGTCCTTATGTACAATGGCATACCACTCAGCCATGAAATCAATGTCATAAGGCTAGTAGCAGCATGATGAGTGGATTTAGGTACGACGATTCTAAGTGAAATAAGTCACACAGAAAAGGACACTTCTCATAAGGTGTCACTTATAGAGCGAATGTAAAAACGGTTACACTTGAACTGAATTACAAAACAGAACAGAGTCACACATGCAGAAAACACACTATGGCTGCTTAACGGGAAAGCGAGGTGGGGTGATACATAAAGCAAGAGTTTCAAATTAGCTCAGATACCGTTCCATAAACCCAATATGTAATAGACAAGACCTACTCCTTGCTCAGAGAACTGGACTCAACACGCCCGATTCACCGCACAAGAATATATCTGACTAGTAATAATCTTAAAACCTATGTATTGATATCTCTCTGTTAGTGTGTCAAGTGGGTGTAAAGCGGCATAAACACAGCCGTGAAAAGCAGCTAAACCCCATTATAAAAATAAATTTCTTTTAAAAACCCATGAAACAAAGACAGTGAAAGAGAGAGAAATTCTTACACAATTCGTTCAGGGGCTGTGATGCAACCTGGATTGACCATATCTAGACCCACAGCTGGATGAGATATAAGGGTGGACACTCTTGGGGCTGAGAGGTTTGGTGAGGTTGGGTGAGCAAACGCAGACCCTTTAAAGTAATACTGCGTGCTACCCATCGCATGGGTCCCAAATCTCCAGGTTCAAGGGCATCTTCCTACATCGAAAACATGCATGAGAAACCAAGAAGATGGTACACCGTGTGTTGGGGAAAGGTTTCTAAAATGCACCTCATTTCTCATCTCCTTGTGCTCGGGTTCGCCATTCCAGCCACTTTAGTAGCAATCTCCCTACTTGGAGCATCAGCATCTTTAACCTCCTGTTCCGTACAGGTTGCAATTTGTCCTGAGGATGAACGGGAAGACGGGGGACCAATGAGAGACTAGCTCTTGGTGTTGGGACAGGCACAGGTCACTCTATTTTCCCATCAGGAAGAAGAATTAACCACAGGCTCAGCCTGCCCCCCGGAACCAGAACAGGGCCTGAAGCCATCCTGCGCTTTTGCGGCCACCTCCCAAAAAAGCGAGTTGTAAAATGGAGCTTCAGGGCACTGCAATTCACAATCCTACAGAGTTATAAATGATAACTCTCGTCCACAAATATATTGAGGGAAGGCAAAGACGAGGAATTGAAATCAAGGCAGAATTGCAGGAAACAGATTTCAGGAGGTAGATTCGAATCGCCTTTAAAGCACATGAAAAGCGCCAAAACGTTGACAATGATGCCCTTGGCCAAAAAGGGCGTATGCGTTTTTTCCTGAATATATTCAGGAAAAAACGCATACGCCCTTTTTGGCCAACCAAGCAACCTGGAAAGGCCAATCAGCGCTACAAAGAAGTCTCGCTTCCCATCAGTCAAAAGGGCCATGCTGAAAAAAGTGTCAAAACCAGAAATGCAGGACAGGCCATGGAGAAATGGGAGCCTTGCCACACTGATGGGCGGGATGTAAATTGCCAACAGCCACTCTGGAGAAGTGTACGGTGTGTCCTGAAACATCTAAAAAACACAGCTTAGAGAGCATAGGGCACTTCCACGCATGGGGGTATAAAGTGGGAAAATTAAAAATCAGCAAGACACAAGCACCCCAAAGTTTAGGGCTGCTCTGTTGACAAGGACCTCCACTTCATTCCACCTTAAATATCCCAGGAAAGCGAAAAATGGATAAAAAATTTGAGGTCCTTATGTACAATGGCATACAACTCAGCCATGAAATCAATGTCATAAGGCTAGTAGCAGGATGATGAGTGGATTTAGGTACGGCGATTCTAAGTGAAATAAGTCACACAGAAAAGGACACTTCTCATAAGGTGTCACTTATAGAGGGAATGTAAAAACCGTTACACTTGAACTGAGTTACAAAACAGAACAGAGTCACACATGCAGAAAACACACTATGGCTGCTTAACGGGAAAGCGAGGTGGGGTGATACATAAAGCAAGAGTTTCAAATTAGCTCAGATACCGTTCCATAAACCCAATATGTAATAGACAAGACCTACTCCTTGCTCAGAGAACTGGACTAAACACGCCCGATTCACCGCACAAGAATATATCTGACTAGTAATAATCTTAAAACCTATGTATTGATATCTCTCTGTTAGTGTGTCAAGTGGGTGTAAAGCGGCATAAACACAGCCGTGAAAAGCAGCTAAACCCCATTATAAAAATAAATTTCTTTTAAAAACCCATGAAACAAAGACAGTGAAAGAGAGAGAAATTCTTACACAATTCGTTCAGGGGCTGTGATGCAACCTGGATTGACCATATCTAGACCCACAGCTGGATGAGACATAAGGGTGGACACTCTTGGGGCTGAGAGGTTTGGTGAAGTTGGGTGAGCAAACGCAGACCCTTTAAAGTAATACTGCGTGCGACCCATCGCATGGGTCCCAAATCTCCAGGTTCAAGGGCATCTTCCTACATCGAAAAGAGGCATGAGAAACCCAGAAGATGGTACACCGTGTGATGGGGAAAGGTTTCTAAAACGCACCTCATTTCTCATCTCCTTGTGCTCGGGTTCGCCATTCCAGCCACTTTACTAGCAATCTCCCTACGTGGAGCATCAGCACCTTTAACCTCCTGTTCCGTACAGGTTGCAATTTGTCCTGAGGATGAATGGGAAGACGGGGAACCAATGAGAGACTAGCTCTTGGTGTTGGGACAGGCACAGGTCACTCTATTTTCCCATCACGAAGAAGAATTAACCACAGGCTCACCCTGCGCACTGGAACCAGGACAGGGCCTGAAGCCATCCTGCGCTTTTGCGGCCAGCTCCCAAAAAAGCGAGTTGTAAAATGGAGCTTCAGGGCACAGCAATTCACAAACCTGCAGAGTTATAAATGATAACTCTCGTCCACAAATATATTGACTTAATGCAAAGAAGAGGATTTGAAATCAAGGCAGAATTGCAGGAAACAGATTTCAGGAGGTAGATTCGAATCGCCTTTAAAGCACATGAAAAGCGGCAAAACGTTGACAATGATGCCCTTGGCCAAAAAGGGCGTACGCGTTTTTTCCTGAATATATTCAGGAAAAAACGCATACGCCCTTTTTGGCCAACCAAGCAACCTGGAAAGTCAAATCAGCGCTACTAAGAAGTCTCGCTTCCCATTGGTCAAAAGGGCCATTCTGAAAAAAGTGTCAAAACCAGAAATGCAGGACAGGCCATGGAGAAATGGGAGCCTTGCTACACTGATGGGCGGGATGTAAATTGCCAACAGCCACTCTGGAGAAGGGTACGGTGTGTCCTGAACCATCTAAAAAACACAGCCTAGAGAGGATAGGGCACTTCCACGCATGGGGGTATAAAGTGGGAAAATTAAAAATCAGCAAGACACAAGCACCCCAACGTTTATGGCTGCTCTGTTGACAAGGACTTCCACTTCATTCCACCTTAAATATCCCAGGAAAGAGAAAAATGGATAAAAAAGTTGTGGTCCTTATATACGATGGAAAATCACTCAGCCATGAAATCAATGTCATAAGGCTAGTAGGAGCATGATGAGTGGATTTAGGTACGACAATTCTAAGTGAAATAAGTCACACAGAAAAGGACACTTCTCATAAGGTGTCACTTATAGAGGGAATGTAAAAACCGTTACACTTGAACTGAATTACAAAACAGAACAGAGTCACACATGCAGAAAACACACTATGGCTGCTTAACGGGAAAGGGCAGGTGGTGAGATACATAAAACAAGAGTTTCAAATTAGATCAGATACCGTTCCATAAACCCAATATGTAACAGACAAGACCTACTCCTTGCTCAGAGAACTGATCTCAACACGCCCGATTCACCGCACAAGAATATATCTGACGAGTAATAATCTTAAAACCTATGTATTGATATCTCTCTGTTAGTGTGTCAAGTGGGTGTAAAGCGGCATAAACACAGCCGTGAAAAGCAGCTAAACCCCATTATAAAAATAAATTACTTTTAAAAACCCATGAAACAAAGACAGGGAAAGAGAGAGAAATTCTTACACAATTCGTTCAGGGGCTTTGATGCAACCTGGATTGACCATATCTAGACCCACAGCTGGATGAGACATAAGGGTGGACACTCTTGGGGCTGAGAGGTTTGGTGAGGTTGGGTGAGCAAACGCAGACCCTTTAAGGTAATACTGCGTGCTACCCATCGCATGGGTCCCAAATCTCCAGGTTCAAGGGCATCTTCCTACATCGAAAACATGCATGAGAAACCAAGAAGATGGTACACCATGTGTTGGGGAAAGGTTTCTAAAATGCACCTCATTTCTCATCTCCTTGTGCTCGGGTTCGCCATTCCAGCCACTTTAGTAGCAATCGCCCTACTTGGAGCATCAGCATCTTTAACCTCCTGTTCCGTACAGGTTGCAATTTGTCCTGAGGATGAACGGGAAGACGGGGAACCAATGAGAGACTAGCTCTTGGTGTTGGGACAGGCACAGGTCACTCTATTTTCCCATCAGGAAGAAGAATTAACCACAGGCTCAGACTGCCCCCCGGAACCAGAACAGGGCCTGAAGCCATCCTGCGCTTTTGCGGCCACCTCCCAAAAAAGCGAGTTGTAAAATGGAGCTTCAGGGCACTGCAATTCACAATCCTACAGAGTTATAAATGATAACTCTCGTCCACAAATATATTGAGGGAAGGCAAAGACGAGGAATTGAAATCAAGGCAGAATTGCAGGAAACAGATTTCAGGAGGTAGATTCGAATCGCCTTTAAAGCACATGAAAAGCGCCAAAACGTTGACAATGATGCCCTTGGCCAAAAAGGGCGTATGCGTTTTTTCCTGAATATATTCAGGAAAAAACGCATACGCCCTTTTTGGCCAACCAAGCAACCTGGAAAGGCCAATCAGCGCTACAAAGAAGTCTCGCTTCCCATCAGTCAAAAGGGCCATGCTGAAAAAAGTGTCAAAACCAGAAATGCAGGACAGGCCATGGAGAAATGGGAGCCTTGCCACACTGATGGGCGGGATGTAAATTGCCAACAGCCACTCTGGAGAAGTGTACGGTGTGTCCTGAAACATCTAAAAAACACAGCTTAGAGAGCATAGGGCACTTCCACGCAAGGAGTATAAAGTGGGAAAATTAAAAATCAGCAAGACACAAGCACCCCAAAGTTTAGGGCTGCTCTGTTGACAAGGACCTCCACTTCATTCCACCTTAAATATCCCAGGAAAGCGAAAAATGGATAAAAAATTTGAGGTCCTTATGTACAATGGCATACAACTCAGCCATGAAATCAATGTCATAAGGCTAGTAGCAGGATGATGAGTGGATTTAGGTACGGCGATTCTAAGTGAAATAAGTCACACAGAAAAGGACACTTCTCATAAGGTGTCACTTATAGAGGGAATGTAAAAACCGTTACACTTGAACTGAGTTACAAAACAGAACAGAGTCACACATGCAGAAAACACACTATGGCTGCTTAACGGGAAAGCGAGGTGGGGTGATACATAAAGCAAGAGTTTCAAATTAGCTCAGATACCGTTCCATAAACCCAATATGTAATAGACAAGACCTACTCCTTGCTCAGAGAACTGGACTCAACACGCCCGATTCACCGCACAAGAATATATCTGACTAGTAATAATCTTAAAACCTATGTATTTATATCTCTCTCTTAGTGTGTCAAGTGGGTGTAAAGCGGCATAAACACAGCCGTGAAAAGCAGCTAAACCCCATTATAAAAATAAATTTCTTTTAAAAACCCATGAAACAAAGACAGTGAAAGAGAGAGAAATTCTTACACAATTCGTTCAGGGGCTGTGATGCAACCTGGATTGACCATATCTAGACCCACAGCTGGATGAGACATAAGGGTGGACACTCTTGGGGCTGAGAGGTTTGGTGAAGTTGGGTGAGCAAACGCAGACCCTTTAAAGTAATACTGCATGCGACCCATCGCATGGGTCCCAAATCTCCAGGTTCAAGGGCATCTTCCTACATCGAAAACAGGCATGAGAAACCCAGAAGATGGTACACCGTGTGATGGGGAAAGGTTTCTAAAACGCACCTCATTTCTCATCTCCTTGTGCTCGGGTTCGCCATTCCAGCCACTTTACTAGCAATCTCCCTACGTGGAGCATCAGCACCTTTAACCTCCTGTTCCGTACAGGTTGCAATTTGTCCTGAGGATGAATGGGAAGACGGGGAACCAATGAGAGACTAGCTCTTGGTGTTGGGACAGGCACAGGTCACTCTATTTTCCCATCAGGAAGAAGAATTAACCACAGGCTCACCCTGCGCACTGGAACCAGAACAGGGCCTGAAGCCATCCTGCGCTTTTGCGGCCAGCTCCCAAAAAAGCGAGTTGTAAAATGGAGCTTCAGGGCACAGCAATTCACAAACCTGCAGAGTTATAAATGATAACTCTCGTCCACAAATATATTGACTTAATGCAAAGAAGAGGATTTGAAATCAAGGCAGAATTGCAGGAAACAGATTTCAGGAGGTAGATTCGAATCGCCTTTAAAGCACATGAAAAGCGGCAAAACGTTGACAATGATGCCCTTGGCCAAAAAGGGCGTATGCGTTTTTTCCTGAATATATTCAGGAAAAAACGCATACGCCCTTTTTGGCCAACCAAGCAACCTGGAAAGTCAAATCAGCGCTACTAAGAAGTCTCGCTTCCCATTGGTCAAAAGGGCCATTCTGAAAAAAGTGTCAAAACCAGAAATGCAGGACAGGCCATGGAGAAATGGGAGCCTTGCTACACTGATGGGCGGGATGTAAATTGCCAACGGCCACTCTGGAGAAGGGTACGGTGTGTCCTGAACCATCTAAAAAACACAGCCTAGAGAGGATAGGGCACTTCCACGCATGGGGGTATAAAGTGGGAAAATTAAAAATCAGCAAGACACAAGCACCCCAACGTTTATGGCTGCTCTGTTGACAAGGACTTCCACTTCATTCCACCTTAAATATCCCAGGAAAGAGAAAAATGGATAAAAAAGTTGTGGTCCTTATATACGATGGAAAATCACTCAGCCATGAAATCAATGTCATAAGGCTAGTAGGAGCATGATGAGTGGATTTAGGTACGACAATTCTAAGTGAAATAAGTCACACAGAAAAGGACACTTCTCATAAGGTGTCACTTATAGAGGGAATGTAAAAACCGTTACACTTGAACTGAATTACAAAACAGAACAGAGTCACACATGCAGAAAACACACTATGGCTGCTTAACGGGAAAGGTGAGGTGGGGTGATACATAAAACAAGAGTTTCAAATTAGCTCAGATACCGTTCCATAAACCCAATATGTAATAGACAAGACCTACTCCTTGCTCAGAGAACTGGACTCAACACGCCCGATTCACCGCACAAGAATATATCTGACTAGTAATAATCTTCAAACCTATGTATTGATATCTCTCTGTTAGTGTGTCAAGTGGGTGTAAAGCGGCATAAACACAGCCGTGAAAAGCAGCTAAACCCCATTATAAAAATAAATTACTTTTAAAAACCCATGAAACAAAGACAGGGAAAGAGAGAGAAATTCTTACACAATTCGTTCAGGGGCTTTGATGCAACCTGGATTGACCATATCTAGACCCACAGCTGGATGAGACATAAGGGTGGACACTCTTGGGGCTGAGAGGTTTGGTGAGGTTGGGTGAGCAAACACAGACCCTTTAAAGTAATACTGCGTGCTACCCATCGCATGGGTCCCAAATCTCCAGGTTCAAGGGCATCTTCCTACATCGAAAACAGGCATGAGAAACCCAGAAGATGGTACACCGTGTGATGGGGAAAGGTTTCTAAAACGCACCTCATTTCTCATCTCCTTGTGCTCGGGTTTGCCATTCCAGCAACTTTACTAGCAATCTCCCTACTTGGAGCATCAGCACCTTTAACCTCCTGTTCCTTACAAGTTGCAATTTGTCCTGAGGATGAACGGGAAAACGGGGAACCAATGAGAGACTAGCTCTTGGTGTTGGGACAGGCACAGGTCACTCTATTTTCCCATCAGGAAGAAGAATTAACCACAGGCTCAGCCTGCCCCCCGGAACCAGAACAGGGCCTGAAGCCATCCTGCGCTTTTGCGGAGACCTCCCAAAAAAGCGAGTTGTAAAATGGAGCTTCAGGGCACTGCAATTCACAAACCTGCGGAGTTATAAATGATAACTCTCGTCCACAAATATATTGAGTGAAGGCAAAGAAGAGGATTTGAAGTAAAGGCAGAATTGCAGGAAACAGATTTTAGGAGGTAGATTCGAATCGCCTTTAAAGCACATGAAAAGCGGCAAAACGTTGACAATGATGCCCTTGGCCAAAAAGGGCGTATGCGTTTTTTCCTGAATATATTCAGGAAAAAACGCATACGCCCTTTTTGGCCAACCAAGCAACCTGGAAAGGCAAATCAGCGCTACAAAGAAGTCTCGCTTCCCATCGGTCAAAAGGGCCATGCTGAAAAAAGTTTCAAAACCAGAAATGCAGGACAGGCCATAGAGAAATGGGAGCCTTGCTACACTGATGGGCGGGATGTAAATTGCCAACAGCCACTCTGGAGAAGGGTACGGTGTGTCCTGAAACAGCTAAAAACACAGCTTAGAGAGCATAGGGCACTTCCACGCATGGGGGTATAAAGTGGGAAAATTAAAAATCAGCAAGACACAAGCACCCCATAGTTTAGGGCTGCTCTTTTGACAAGGACCTCCACTTCATTCCACCTTAAATATCCCAGGAAAGCGAAAAATGGATAAAAAAGTTGTAGTCCTTATTTACAATGGAATATCACTCAGCCATGAAATCAATATCATAAGGCTAGTAGCAGCATGATGAGTGGATTTAGGTACGACGATTCTAAGTGAAATAAGTCACACAGAAAAGGACACTTCTCATAAGGTGTCACTTATAGAGGGAATGTAAAAACCGTTACACTTGAACTGAATTACAAAACAGAACAGAGTCACACATGCAGAAAACACACTATGGCTGCTTAACTGGAAAGATGAGGTGGGGTGATACATAAAACAAGAGTTTCAAATTAGCTCAGATACCGTTCCATAAACCCAATATGTTATAGACAAAACCTACTCCTTGCTCAGAGAACTGGACTCAACACGCCTGATTCACCGCACAAGAATATCTCTGACTAGTAATAATCTTAAAACCTATGAATTGATATCTCTCTGTTAGTGTGTCAAGTGGGTGTAAAGCGGCATAAACACAGCCGTGAAAAGCAGCTAAAGCCCATTATAAAAATAAATTACTTTTAAAAACCCATGAAACAAAGACAGTGAAAGAGAGAGAAATTCTTACACAATTCGTTCAGGGGCTGTGATGCAACCTGGATTGACCATATCTAGACCCACAGCTGGATGAGACATAAGGGTGGACTCTCTTGGGGCTGAAAGGTTTGGTGAAGGTGGGTGAGGAAACGCAGACCCTTTAAAGTAATACTGCCTGCTACCCATCGCATGGGTCCCAAATCTCCAGGTTCAAGGGCATCTTCCTACATCGAAAACAGGCATGAGAAACCCAGAAGATGGTACACCGTGTGATGGGGAAAGGTTTCTAAAACGCACCTCATTTCTCATCTCCTTGTGCTCGGGTTTGCCATTCCAGCCACTTTACTAGCAATCTCCCTACTTGGAGCATCAGCACCTTTAACCTCCTGTTCCTTACAAGTTGCAATTTGTCCTGAGGATGAACGGGAAAACGGGGAACCAATGAGAGACTAGCTCTTGGTGTTGGGACAGGCACAGGTCACTCTATTTTCCCATCAGGAAGAAGAATTAACCACAGGCTCAGCCTGCCCCCCGGAACCAGAACAGGGCCTGAAGCCATCCTGCGCTTTTGCGGAGACCTCCCAAAAAAGCGAGTTGTAAAATGGAGCTTCAGGGCACTGCAATTCACAAACCTGCGGAGTTATAAATGATAACTCTCGTCCACAAATATATTGAGTGAAGGCAAAGAAGAGGATTTGAAGTAAAGGCAGAATTGCAGGAAACAGATTTTAGGAGGTAGATTCGAATCGCCTTTAAAGCACATGAAAAGCGGCAAAACGTTGACAATGATGCCCTTGGCCAAAAAGGGCGTATGCGTTTTTTCCTGAATATATTCAGGAAAAAACGCATACGCCCTTTTTGGCCAACCAAGCAACCTGGAAAGGCAAATCAGCGCTACAAAGAAGTCTCGCTTCCCATCGGTCAAAAGGGCCATGCTGAAAAAAGTTTCAAAACCAGAAATGCAGGACAGGCCATAGAGAAATGGGAGCCTTGCTACACTGATGGGCGGGATGTAAATTGCCAACAGCCACTCTGGAGAAGGGTACGGTGTGTCCTGAAACAGCTAAAAACACAGCTTAGAGAGCATAGGGCACTTCCACGCATGGGGGTATAAAGTGGGAAAATTAAAAATCAGCAAGACACAAGCACCCCATAGTTTAGGGCTGCTCTTTTGACAAGGACCTCCACTTCATTCCACCTTAAATATCCCAGGAAAGCGAAAAATGGATAAAAAAGTTGTAGTCCTTATTTACAATGGAATATCACTCAGCCATGAAATCAATATCATAAGGCTAGTAGCAGCATGATGAGTGGATTTAGGTACGACGATTCTAAGTGAAATAAGTCACACAGAAAAGGACACTTCTCATAAGGTGTCACTTATAGAGGGAATGTAAAAACCGTTACACTTGAACTGAATTACAAAACAGAACAGAGTCACACATGCAGAAAACACACTATGGCTGCTTAACTGGAAAGATGAGGTGGGGTGATACATAAAACAAGAGTTTCAAATTAGCTCAGATACCGTTCCATAAACCCAATATGTTATAGACAAAACCTACTCCTTGCTCAGAGAACTGGACTCAACACGCCTGATTCACCGCACAAGAATATCTCTGACTAGTAATAATCTTAAAACCTATGAATTGATATCTCTCTGTTAGTGTGTCAAGTGGGTGTAAAGCGGCATAAACACAGCCGTGAAAAGCAGCTAAAGCCCATTATAAAAATAAATTACTTTTAAAAACCCATGAAACAAAGACAGTGAAAGAGAGAGAAATTCTTACACAATTCGTTCAGGGGCTGTGATGCAACCTGGATTGACCATATCTAGACCCACAGCTGGATGAGACATAAGGGTGGACTCTCTTGGGGCTGAAAGGTTTGGTGAAGGTGGGTGAGGAAACGCAGACCCTTTAAAGTAATACTGCCTGCTACCCATCGCATGGGTCCCAAATCTCCAGGTTCAAGGGCATCTTCCTACATCGAAAACAGGCATGAGAAACCCAGAAGATGGTACACCGTGTGATGGGGAAAGGTTTCTAAAACGCACCTCATTTCTCATCTCCTTGTGCTCGGGTTTGCCATTCCAGCCACTTTACTAGCAATCTCCCTACTTGGAGCATCAGCACCTTTAACCTCCTGTTCCTTACAGGTTGCAATTTGTCCTGAGGATGAACGGGAAAACGGGGAACCAATATGAGACTAGCTCTTGGTGTTGGGACAGGCACAGGTCACTCTATTTTCCCATCAGGAAGAAGAATTAACCACAGGCTCAGCCTGCCACCCGGAACCAGAACAGGGCCTGAAGCCATCCTGCGCTTTTGCGGCCACCTCCCAAAAAAGCGAGTTGTAAAATGGAGCTTCAGGGCACTGCAATTCACAAACCTGCGGAGTTATAAATGATAACTCTCGTCCACAAATATATTGAGTGAAGGCAAAGAAGAGGATTTGAAGTAAAGGCAGAATTGCAGGAAACAGATTTTAGGAGGTAGATTAGAATCGCCTTTAAAGCACATGAAAAGCGGCAAAACGTTGACAATGATGCCCTTGGCCAAAAAGGGCGTATGCGTTTTTTCCTGAATATATTCAGGAAAAAACGCATACGCCCTTTTTGGCCAACCAAGCAACCTGGAAAGGCAAATCAGCGCTACAAAGAAGTCTCGCTTCCCATCGGTCAAAAGGGCCATGCTGAAAAAAGTTTCAAAACCAGAAATGCAGGACAGGCCATAGAGAAATGGGAGCCTTGCTACACTGATGGGCGGGATGTAAATTGCCAACAGCCAGTCTGGAGAAGGGTACGGTGTGTCCTGAAACAGCTAAAAACACAGCTTAGAGAGCCTAGGGCACTTCCACGCATGGGGGTATAAAGTGGGAAAATTAAAAATCAGCAAGACACAAGCACCCCATAGTTTAGGGCTGCTCTTTTGACAAGGACCTCCACTTCATTCCACCTTAAATATCCCAGGAAAGCGAAAAATGGATAAAAAAGTTGTAGTCCTTATTTACAATGGAATATCACTCAGCCATGAAATCAATATCATAAGGCTAGTAGCAGCATGATGAGTGGATTTAGGTACGACGATTCTAAGTGAAATAAGTCACACAGAAAAGGACACTTCTCATAAGGTGTCACTTATAGAGGGAATGTAAAAACCGTTACACTTGAACTGAATTACAAAACAGAACAGAGTCACACATGCAGAAAACACACTATGGCTGCTTAACTGGAAAGGTGAGGTGGGGTGATACATAAAACAAGAGTTTCAAATTAGCTCAGATACCGTTCCATAAACCCAATATGTTATAGACAAAACCTACTCCTTGCTCAGAGAACTGGACTCAACACGCCTGATTCACCGCACAAGAATATATCTGACTAGTAATAATCTTAAAACCTATGAATTGATATCTCTCTGTTAGTGTGTCAAGTGGGTGTAAAGCGGCATAAACACAGCCGTGAAAAGCAGCTAAAGCCCATTATAAAAATAATTTACTTTTAAAAACCCATGAAACAAAGACAGTGAAAGAGAGAGAAATTCTTACACAATTCGTTCAGGGGCTGTGATGCAACCTGGATTGACCATATCTAGACCCACAGCTGGATGAGACATAAGGGTGGACTCTCTTGGGGCTGAGAGGTTTGGTGAAGGTGGGTGAGCAAACGCAGACCCTTTAAAGTAATACTGCGTGCTACCCATCGCATGGGTCCCAAATCTCCAGGTTCAAGGGCATCTTCCTACATCGAAAACATGCATGAGAAACCAAGAAGATGGTACACCGTGTGTTGGGGAAAGGTTTCTAAAATGCACCTCATTTCTCATCTCCTTGTGCTCGGGTTCGCCATTCCAGCCACTTTAGTAGCAATCTCCCTACTTGGAGCATCAGCATCTTTAACCTCCTGTTCCGTACAGGTTGCAATTTGTCCTGAGGATGAACGGGAAGACGGGGAACCAATGAGAGACTAGCTCTTGGTGTTGGGACAGGCACAGGTCACTATTTTCCCATCAGGAAGAAGAATTAACCACAGGCTCAGCCTGCCCCCCGGAACCAGAACAGGGCCTGAAGCCATCCTGCGCTTTTGCGGCCACCTCCCAAAAAAGCGAGTTGTAAAATGGAGCTTCAGGGCACTGCAATTCACAATCCTACAGAGTTATAAATGATAACTCTCGTCCACAAATATATTGAGGGAAGGCAAAGACGAGGAATTGAAATCAAGGCAGAATTGCAGGAAACAGATTTCAGGAGGTAGATTCGAATCGCCTTTAAAGCACATGAAAAGCGCCAAAACGTTGACAATGATGCCCTTGGCCAAAAAGGGCGTATGCGTTTTTTCCTGAATATATTCAGGAAAAAACGCATACGCCCTTTTTGGCCAACCAAGCAACCTGGAAAGGACAATCAGCGCTACAAAGAAGTCTCGCTTCCCATCGGTCAAAAGGGCCATGCTGAAAAAAGTGTCAAAACCAGAAATGCAGGACAGGCCATGGAGAAATGGGAGCCTTGCTACACTGATGGGCGGGATGTAAATTGCCAACAGCCACTCTGGAGAAGTGTACGGTGTGTCCTGAAACATCTAAAAAACACAGCTTAGAGAGCATAGGGCACTTCCACGCATGGGGGTATAAAGTGGGAAAATTAAAAATCAGCAAGACACAAGCACCCCAAAGTTTAGGGCTGCTCTGTTGACAAGGACCTCCACTTCATTCCACCTTAAATATCCCAGGAAAGCGAAAAATGGATAAAAAATTTGAGGTCCTTATGTACAATGGCATACCACTCAGCCATGAAATCAATGTCATAAGGCTAGTAGCAGGATGATGAGTGGATTTAGGTACGGCGATTCTAAGTGAAATAAGTCACACAGAAAAGGACACTTCTCATAAGGTGTCACTTATAGAGGGAATGTAAAAACCGTTACACTTGAACTGAGTTACAAAACAGAACAGAGTCACACATGTAGAAAACACACTATGGCTGCTTAATGGGAAAGCGAGGTGGGGTGATACATAAAGCAAGAGTTTCAAATTAGCTCAGATACCGTTCCATAAACCCAATATGTAATAGACAAGACCTACTCCTTGCTCAGAGAACTGGACTCAACACGCCCGATTCACCGCACAAGAATATATCTGACTAGTAATAATCTTAAAACCTATGTATTGATGATATCTCTCTGTTAGTGTGTCAAGTGGGTGTAAAGCGGCATAAACACAGCCGTGAAAAGCAGCTAAACCCCATTATAAAAATAAATTTCTTTTAAAAACCCATGAAACAAAGACAGTGAAAGAGAGAGAAATTCTTACACAATTCGTTCAGGGGCTGTGATGCAACCTGGATTGACCATATCTAGACCCACAGCTGGATGAGACATAAGGGTGGACACTCTTGGGGCTGAGAGGTTTGGTGAGGTTTGGTGAGCAAACGCAGACCCTTTAAAGTAATACTGCGTGCTACCCATCGCATGGGTCCCAAATCTCCAGATTCAAGGGCATCTTCCTACATCGAAAACATGCATGAGAAACCAAGAAGATGGTACACCGTGTGTTGGGGAAAGGTTTCTAAAATGCACCTCATTTCTCATCTCCTTGTGCTCGGGTTCGCCATTCCAGCCACTTTAGTAGCAATCTCCCTACTTGGAGCATCAGTATCTTTAACCTCCTGTTCCGTACAGGTTGCAATTTGTCCTGAGGATGAACGGGAAGACGGGGAACCAATGAGAGACTAGCTCTTGGTGTTGGGACAGGCACAGGTCACTCTATTTTCCCATCAGGAAGAAGAATTAACCACAGGCTCAGCCTGCCCCCCGGAACCAGAACAGGGCCTGAAGCCATCCTGCGCTTTTGCGGCCACCTCCCAAAGAAGCGAGTTGTAAAATGGAGCTTCAGGGCACTGCAATTCACAATCCTACAGAGTTATAAATGATAACTCTCGTCCACAAATATATTGAGGGAAGGCAAAGACGAGGAATTGAAATCAAGGCAGGATTGCAGGAAACAGATTTCAGGAGGTAGATTCGAATCGCCTTTAAAGCACATGAAAAGCGCCAAAACGTTGACAATGATGCCCTTGGCCAAAAAGGGCGTATGCGTTTTTTCCTGAATATATTCAGGAAAAAACGCATACGCCCTTTTTGGCCAACCAAGCAACCTGGAAAGGCAAATCAGCGCTACAAAGAAGTCTCGCTTCCCATCGGTCAAAAGGGCCATGCTGAAAAAAGTTTCAAAACCAGAAATGCAGGACAGGCCATGGAGAAATGGGGGCCTTGCTACACTGATGGGCGGGATGTAAATTGCCAACAGCCAGTCTGGAGAAGGGTACGGTGTGTCCTGAAACAGCTAAAAAACACAGCTTAGAGAGCATAGGGCACTTCCACGCATGGGGGTATAAAGTGGGAAAATTAAAAATCAGCAAGACACAAGCACCCCAAAGTTTAGGGCTGCTCTGTTGACAAGGACCTCCACTTCATTCCACCTTAAATATCCCAGGAAAGCGAAAAATGGATAAAAAAGTTGTAGACCTTATGTACAATGGAATATCACTCAGCCATGAAATCAATATCATAAGGCTAGTAGCAGCATGATGAGTGGATTTAGGTACGACGATTCTAAGTGAAATAAGTCACACAGAAAAGGACACTTCTCATAAGGTGTCACTTATAGAGGGAATGTAAAAACCGTTACACTTGAACTGAATTACAAAACAGAACAGAGTCACACATGCAGAAAACACACTATGGCTGCTTAACGGGAAAGGTGAGGTGGGGTGATACATAAAACAAGAGTTTCAAATTAGCTCAGATACCGTTCCATAAACCCAATATGTAATAGACAAGACCTACTCCTTGCTCAGAGAACTGGACTCAACACGCCCGATTCACCACCCAAGAATATATCTGACTAGTAATAATCTTAAAACCTATGTATTGATATCTCTCTGTTAGTGTGTCAAGTGGGTGTAAAGCGGCATAAACACAGCCGTGAAAAGCAGCTAAACCCCATTATAAAAATAAATTACTTTTAAAAACCCATGAAACAAAGACAGTGAAAGAGAGAGAAATTCTTACACAATTCGTTCAGGGGCTGTGATGCAAACTGGATTGACCATATCTAGACCAACAGCTGGATGAGACATAAGGGTGGACACTCTTGGGGCTGAGAGGTTTCGTGAAGTATGGTGAGCAAACGCAGACCCTTTAAAGTAATACTGCGTGCTACCCGTCCCATGGGTCCCAAATCTCCAGGTTCAAGGGCATCTTCCTACATCGAAAACCGGCATGAGAAACCCAGAAAATGGTACACCGTGTGATGGGGAAAGGTTTCTAAAACGCACATCATTTCTCATCTCCTTGTGCTCGGGTTCGCCATTCCAGCCACTTTACTAGCAATCTCCCTACGTGGAGCATCAGCACCTTTAACCTCCTGTTCCGTACAGGTTGCAATTTGTCCTGAGGATGAATGGGAAGACGGGGAACCAATGAGAGACTAGCTCCTGGTGTTGGGACAGGCACAGGTCACTCTATTTTCCCATCAGGAAGAAGAATTAACCACAGGCTCACCCTGCCAACCGGAACCAGAACAGGGCTTGAAGCCATCCTGCGCTTTTGCGGCCAGCTCCCAAAAAAGCGAGTTCTAAAATGGAGCTTCAGGGCACAGCAATTCACAAACCTGCAGAGTTATAAATGATAACTCTCGTCCACAAATATATTGAGGGAAGGCAAAGAAGAGGATTTGAAATCAAGGCAGAATTGCAGGAAACAGATTTCAGGAGGTAGATTCGAATCGCCTTTAAAGCACATGAAAAGCGGCAAAACGTTGACAATGATGCCCTTGGCCAAAAGGGGCGTATGCGTTTTTTCCTGAATATATTCAGGAAAAAACGCATACGCCCCTTTTGGCCAACCAAGCAACCTGGAAAGGCAAATCAGCGCTACAAAGAAGTCTCGCTTCCCTTCGGGCAAAAGGGCCATGCTGAAAAAAGTTTCAAAACCAGAAATGCAGGACAGGCCATGGAGAAATGGGAGCCTTGCTACACTGATGGCGGGATGTAAATTGCCAACAGCCAGTCTGGAGAAGGGTACGGTGTGTCCTGAAACAGCTAAAAAACACAGCTTAGAGAGCATAGGGCACTTCCACGCATGGGGGTATAAAGTGGGAAAATTAAAAATCAGCAAGACAGAAGCACCCCAAAGTTTAGGGCTGCTCTGTTGACAAGGACCTCCACTTCATTCCACCTTAAATATCCCAGGAAAGCGAAAAATGGATAAAAAAGTTGTAGACCTTATGTACAATGGAATATCACTCAGCCATGAAATCAATATCATAAGGCTAGTAGCAGCATGATGAGTGGATTTAGGTACGACGATTCTAAGTGAAATAAGTCACACAGAAAAGGACACTTCTCATAAGGTGTCACTTATAGAGGGAATGTAAAAACCGTTACACTTGAACTGAATTACAAAACAGAACAGAGTCACACATGCAGAAAACACACTATGGCTGCTTAACAGGAAAGGTGAGGTGGGGTGATACATAAAACAAGAGTTTCAAATTAGCTCAGATACCGTTCCATAAACCCAATATGTAATAGACAAGACCTACTCCTTGCTCAGAGAACTGGACTCAACACGCCTGATTCACCGCACAAGAATATATCTGACTAGTAATAATCTTAAAACCTATGTATTGATATCTCTCTGTTAGTGTGTCAAGTGGGTGTAAAGCGGCATAAACACAGCCGTGAAAAGCAGCTAAACCCCATTATAAAAATAAATTACTTTTAAAAACCCATGAAACAAAGACAGTGAAAGAGAGAGAAATTCTTACACAATTCGTTCAGGGGCTGTGATGCAACCTGGATTGACCATATCTAGACCCACAGCTGGATGAGACATAAGGGTGGACACTCTTGGGGCTGAGAGGTTTGGTGAAGTTGGGTGAGCAAACCCAGACCCTTTAAAGTAATACTGCGTGCTACCCGTCCCATGGGTCCCAAATCTCCAGGTTCAAAGGCATCTTCCTACATCGAAAACCGGCATGAGAAACCCAGAAAATGGTACACCGTGTGATGGGGAAAGGTTTCTAAAACGCACCTCATTTCTCATCTCCTTGTGCTCGGGTTCGCCATTCCAGCCACTTTATTAGCAATCTCCCTACGTGGAGCATCAGCACCTTTAACCTCCTGTTCCGTACAGGTTGCAATTTGTCCTGAGGATGAATGGGAAGACGGGGAACCAATGAGAGACTAGCTCCTGGTGTTGGGACAGGCACAGGTCACTCTATTTTCCCATCAGGAAGAAGAATTAACCACAGGCTCACCCTGCCAACCGGAACCAGAACAGGGCTTGAAGCCATCCTGCGCTTTTGCGGCCAGCTCCCAAAAAAGCGAGTTCTAAAATGGAGCTTCAGGGCACAGCAATTCACAAACCTGCAGAGTTATAAATGATAACTCTCGTCCACAAATATATTGAGGGAAGGCAAAGAAGAGGATTTGAAATCAAGGCAGAATTGCAGGAAACAGATTTCAGGAGGTAGATTCGAATCGCCTTTAAAGTACATGAAAAGCGGCAAAACGTTGACAATGATGCCCTTGGCCAAAAAGGGCGTATGCGTTTTTTCCTGAATATATTCAGGAAAAAACGCATACGCCCTTTTTGGCCAACCAAGCAACCTGGAAAGGCAAATCAGCGCTACAAAGAAGTCTCGCTTCCCATCGGTCAAAAGGGCCATGCTGAAAAAAGTTTCAAAACCAGAAATGCAGGACAGGCCATAGAGAAATGGGAGCCTTGCTACACTGATGGGCGGGATGTAAATTGCCAACAGCCACTCTGGAGAAGGGTACGGTGTGTCCTGAAACAGCTAAAAACACAGCTTAGAGAGCCTAGGGCACTTCCACGCATGGGGGTATAAAGTGGGAAAATTAAAAATCAGCAAGACACAAGCACCCCATAGTTTAGGGCTGCTCTTTTGACAAGGACCTCCACTTCATTCCACCTTAAATATCCCAGGAAAGCGAAAAATGGATAAAAAAGTTGTAGTCCTTATTTACAATGGAATATCACTCAGCCATGAAATCAATATCATAAGGCTAGTAGCAGCATGATGAGTGGATTTAGGTACGACGATTCTAAGTGAAATAAGTCACACAGAAAAGGACACTTCTCATAAGGTGTCACTTATAGAGGGAATGTAAAAACCGTTACACTTGAACTGAGTTACAAAACAGAACAGAGTCACACATGCAGAAAACACACTATGGCTGCTTAACGGGAAAGCGAGGTGGGGTGATACATAAAGCAAGAGTTTCAAATTAGCTCAGATACCGTTCCATAAACCCAATATGTAATAGACAAGACCTACTCCTTGCTCAGAGAACTGGACTCAACACGCCCGATTCACCACACAAGAATATATCTGACTAGTAATAATCTTAAAACCTATGTATTGATATTTCTCTGTTAGTGTGTCAAGTGGGTGTAAAGCGGCATAAACACAGCCGTGAAAAGCAGCTAAACCCCATTATAAAAATAAATTACTTTTAAAAACCCATGAAACAAAGACAGTGAAAGAGAGAGAAATTCTTACACAATTCGTTCAGGGGCTGTGATGCAACCTGGATTGACCATATCTAGACCCACAGCTGGATGAGACATAAGGGTGGACACTCTTGGGGCTGAGAGGTTTCGTGAAGTATGGTGAGCAAACGCAGACCCTTTAAAGTAATACTGCGTGCTACCCGTCCCATGGGTCCCAAATCTCCAGGTTCAAGGGCATCTTCCTACATCGAAAACAGGCATGAGAAACACAGAAGATGGTACACCATGTGATGGGGAAAGGTTTCTAAAACGCACCTCATTTCTCATCTCCTTGTGCTCGGGTTCGCCATTCCAGCCACTTTACTAGCAATCTCCCTACGTGGAGCATCAGCACCTTTAACCTCCTGGTCCGTACAGGTTGCAATTTGTCCTGAGGATGAATGGGAAGACGGGGAACCAATGAGAGACTAGCTCTTGGTGTTGGGACAGGCACAGGTCACTCTATTTTCCCATCAGGAAGAAGAATTAACCACAGGCTCACCATGCAAACCGGAACCAGAACAGGGCTTGAAGCCATCCTGCGCTTTTGCGGCCAGCTCCCAAAAAAGCGAGTTCTAAAATGGAGCTTCAGGGCACAGCAATTCACAAACCTGCAGAGTTATAAATGATAACTCTCGTCCACAAATATATTGAGGGAAGGCAAAGAAGAGGATTTGAAATCAAGGCAGAATTGCACGAAACAGATTTCAGGAGGTAGATTCGAATCGCCTTTAAAGCACATGAAAAGCGGCAAAACTTTGACAATGATGCCCTTTGCCAAAAAGGGCGTATGCGTTTTTTCCTGAATATATTCAGGAAAAAACGCATACGCCCTTTTTGGCCAACCAAGCAACCTGGAAAGGCAAATCAGCGCTACAAAGAAGTCTCGCTTCCCATCGGTCAAAAGGGCCATGCTGAAAAAAGTTTCAAAACCAGAAATGCAGGACAGGCCATGGAGAAATGGGAGCGTTGCTACACTGATGGGCGGGATGTAAATTGCCAACAGCCACTCTGGAGAAGGGTACGGTGTGTCCTGAAACAGCTAAAAACACAGCTTAGAGAGCCTAGGGCACTTCCACGCATGGGGGTATAAAGTGGGAAAATTAAAAATCAGCAAGACACAAGCACCCCATAGTTTAGGGCTGCTCTTTTGACAAGGACCTCCACTTCATTCCACCTTAAATATCCCAGGAAAGCGAAAAATGGATAAAAAAGTTGTAGTCCTTATTTACAATGGAATATCACTCAGCCATGAAATCAATATCATAAGGCTAGTAGCAGCATGATGAGTGGATTTAGGTACGACGATTCTAAGTGAAATAAGTCACACAGAAAAGGACACTTCTCATAAGGTGTCACTTATAGAGGGAATGTAAAAACCGTTACACTTGAACTGAGTTACAAAACAGAACAGAGTCACACTTGCAGAAAACACACTATGGCTGCTTAACGGGAAAGCGAGGTGGGGTGATACATAAAGCAAGAGTTTCAAATTAGCTCAGATACCGTTCCATAAACCCAATATGTAATAGACAAGACCTACTCCTTGCTCAGAGAACTGGACTCAACACGCCCGATTCACCACACAAGAATATATCTGACTAGTAATAATCTTAAAACCTATGTATTGATATTTCTCTGTTAGTGTGTCAAGTGGGTGTAAAGCGGCATAAACACAGCCGTGAAAAGCAGCTAAACCCCATTATAAAAATAAATTACTTTTAAAAACCCATGAAACAAAGACAGTGAAAGAGAGAGAAATTCTTACACAATTCGTTCAGGGGCTGTGATGCAACCTGGATTGACCATATCTAGACCCACAGCTGGATGAGACATAAGGGTGGACACTCTTGGGGCTGAGAGGTTTCGTGAAGTATGGTGAGCAAACGCAGACCCTTTAAAGTAATACTGCGTGCTACCCGTCCCATGGGTCCCAAATCTCCAGGTTCAAGGGCATCTTCCTACATCGAAAACAGGCATGAGAAACACAGAAGATGGTACACCATGTGATGGGGAAAGGTTTCTAAAACGCACCTCATTTCTCATCTCCTTGTGCTCGGGTTCGCCATTCCAGCCACTTTACTAGCAATCTCCCTACGTGGAGCATCAGCACCTTTAACCTCCTGTTCCGTACAGGTTGCAATTTGTCCTGAGGATGAATGGGAAGACGGGGAACCAATGAGAGACTAGCTCTTGGTGTTGGGACAGGCACAGGTCACTCTATTTTCCCATCAGGAAGAAGAATTAACCACAGGCTCACCATGCAAACCGGAACCAGAACAGGGCCTGAAGCCATCCTGCGCTTTTGCGGCCAGCTCCCAAAAAAGCGAGTTCTAAAATGGAGCTTCAGGGCACAGCAATTCACAAACCTGCAGAGTTATAAATGATAACTCTCGTCCACAAATATATTGAGGGAAGGCAAAGAAGAGGATTTGAAATCAAGGCAGAATTGCACGAAACAGATTTCAGGAGGTAGATTCGAATCGCCTTTAAAGCACATGAAAAGCGGCAAAACTTTGACAATGATGCCCTTGGCCAAAAAGGGCGTATGCGTTTTTTCCTGAATATATTCAGGAAAAAACGCATACGCCCTTTTTGGCCAACCAAGCAACCTGGAAAGGCAAATCAGCGCTACAAAGAAGTCTCGCTTCCCATCGGTCAAAAGGGCCATGCTGAAAAAAGTTTCAAAACCAGAAATGCAGGACAGGCCATGGAGAAATGGGAGCGTTGCTACACTGATGGGCGGGATGTAAATTGCCAACAGCCAGTCTGGAGAAGGGTACGGTGTGTCCTGGAACAGCTAAAAAACACAGCTTAGAGAGCATAGGGCACTTCCACGCATGGGGGTATAAAGTGGGAAAATTAAAAATCAGCAAGACACAAGCACCCCAAAGTTTAGGGCTGCTCTGTTGACAAGGACCTCCACTTCATTCCACCTTAAATATCCCAGGAAAGCGAAAAATGGATAAAAAAGTTGTAGACCTTATGTACAATGGAATATCACTCAGCCATGAAATCAATATCATAAGGCTAGTAGCAGCATGATGAGTGGATTTAGGTACGACGATTCTAAGTGAAATAAGTCACACAGAAAAGGACACTTCTCATAAGGTGTCACTTATAGAGGGAATGTAAAAACCGTTACACTTGAACTGAATTACAAAACAGAACAGAGTCACACATGCAGAAAACACACTATGGCTGCTTAACGGGAAAGGTGAGGTGGGGTGATATATAAAACAAGAGTTTCAAATTAGCTCAGATACCGTTCCATAAACCCAATATGTAATAGACAAGACCTACTCCTTGCTCAGAGAACTGGACTCAACACGCCTGATTCACCGCACAAGAATATATCTGACTAGTAATAATCTTAAAACCTATGTATTGATATCTCTCTGTTAGTGTGTCAAGTGGGTGTAAAGCGGCATAAACACAGCCGTGAAAAGCAGCTAAACCCCATTATAAAAATAAATTACTTTTAAAAACCCATGAAACAAAGACAGTGAAAGAGAGAGAAATTCTTACACAATTCGTTCAGGGGCTGTGATGCAACCTGGATTGACCATATCTAGACCCACAGCTGGATGAGACATAAGGGTGGATACTCTTGGGGCTGAGAGGTTTGGTGAGGTTGGGTGAGCAAACGCAGACCCTTTAAAGTAATACTGCGTGCTAACCGTCCCATGGGTCCCAAATCTCCAGGTTCAAGGGCATCTTCCTACATCGAAAACCGGCATGAGAAACCAAGAAGATGGTACACCGTGTGTGGGGGAAAGGTTTCTAAAATGCACCTCATTTCTCATCTCCTTGTGCTCGGGTTCGCCATTCCAGTCACTTTAGTAGCAATCTCCCTACTTGGAGGATCAGCATCTTTAATCTCCTGTTCCGTACAGGTTGCAATTTGTCCTGAGGATGAACGGGAAGACGGGGAACCAATGAGAGATTAGCTCTTGGTGTTGGGACAGGCACAGGTCACTCTATTTTCCCATCAGAAAGAAGAATTAACCAAAGGCTCAGCCTGCCCCCCGGAACCAGAACAGGGCCTGAAGCCATCCTGCGCTTTTGCGGCCACCTCCCAAAAAAGCGAGTTGTAAAATGGAGCTTCAGGGCACTGCAATTCACAATCCTACAGAGTTATAAATGATAACTCTCGTCCACAAATATATTGAGGGAAGGCAAAGACGAGGAATTGAAATCAAGGCAGAATTGCAGGAAACAGATTTCAGGAGGTAGATTCGAATCGCCTTTAAAGCACATGAAAAGCGCCAAAACGTTGACAATGATGCCCTTGGCCAAAAAGGGCGTATGCGTTTTTTCCTGAATATATTCAGGAAAAAACGCATACGCCCTTTTTGGCCAACCAAGCAACCTGGAAAGGCAAATCAGCGCTACAAAGAAGTCTCGCTTCCCATCGGTCAAAAGGGCCATGCTGAAAAAAGTTTCAAAACCAGAAATGCAGGACAGGCCATGGAGAAATGGGAGCCTTGCTACACTGATGGGCGGGATGTAAATTGCCAACAGCCAGTCTGGAGAAGGGTACGGTGTGTCCTGAAACAGCTAAAAAACACAGCTTAGAGAGCATAGGGCACTTCCACGCATGGGGGTATAAAGTGGGAAAATTAAAAATCAGCAAGACACAAGCACCCCAAAGTTTAGGGCTGCTCTGTTGACAAGGACCTCCACTTCATTCCACCTTAAATATCCCAGGAAAGCGAAAAATGGATAAAAAAGTTGTAGACCTTATGTACAATGGAATATCACTCAGCCATGAAATCAATATCATAAGGCTAGTAGCAGCATGATGAGTGGATTTAGGTACGACGATTCTAAGTGAAATAAGTCACACAGAAAAGGACACTTCTCATAAGGTGTCACTTATAGAGGGAATGTAAAAACCGTTACACTTGAACTGAATTACAAAACAGAACAGAGTCACACATGCAGAAAACACACTATGGCTGCTTAACGGGAAAGGTGAGGTGGGGTGATACATAAAACAAGAGTTTCAAATTAGCTCAGATACCGTTCCATAAACCCAATATGTAATAGACAAGACCTACTCCTTGCTCAGAGAACTGGACTCAACACGCCCGATTCACCACACAAGAATATATCTGACTAGTAATAATCTTAAAACCTATGTATTGATATCTCTCTGTTAGTGTGTCAAGTGGGTGTAAAGCGGCATAAACACAGCCGTGAAAAGCAGCTAAACCCCATTATAAAAATAAATTACTTTTAAAAACCCATGAAACAAAGACAGTGAAAGAGAGAGAAATTCTTACACAATTCGTTCAGGGGCTGTGATGCAAACTGGATTGACCATATCTAGACCCACAGCTGGATGAGACATAAGGGTGGACACTCTTGGGGCTGAGAGGTTTCGTGAAGTATGGTGAGCAAACGCAGACCCTTTAAAGTAATACTGCGTGCTACCCGTCCCATGGGTCCCAAATCTCCAGGTTCAAGGGCATCTTCCTACATCGAAAACCGGCATGAGAAACCCAGAAAATGGTACACCGTGTGATGGGGAAAGGTTTCTAAAATGCACATCATTTCTCATCTCCTTGTGCTCGGGTTCGCCATTCCAGCCACTTTACTAGCAATCTCCCTACGTGGAGCATCAGCACCTTTAACCTCCTGTTCCGTACAGGTTGCAATTTGTCCTGAGGATGAATGGGAAGACGGGGAACCAATGAGAGACTAGCTCCTGGTGTTGGGACAGGCACAGGTCACTCTATTTTCCCATCAGGAAGAAGAATTAACCACAGGCTCACCCTGCCAACCGGAACCAGAACAGGGCTTGAAGCCATCCTGCGCTTTTGCGGCCAGCTCCCAAAAAAGCGAGTTCTAAAATGGAGCTTCAGGGCACAGCAATTCACAAACCTGCAGAGTTATAAATGATAACTCTCGTCCACAAATATATTGAGGGAAGGCAAAGAAGAGCATTTGAAATCAAGGCAGAATTGCAGGAAACAGATTTCAGGAGGTAGATTCGAATCGCCTTTAAAGTACATGAAAAGCGGCAAAACGTTGACAATGATGCCCTTGGCCAAAAGGGGCGTATGCGTTTTTTCCTGAATATATTCAGGAAAAAACGCATACGCCCCTTTTGGCCAACCAAGCAACCTGGAAAGGCAAATCAGCGCTACAAAGAAGTCTCGCTTCCCTTCGGTCAAAAGGGCCATGCTGAAAAAAGTTTCAAAACCAGAAATGCAGGACAGGCCATGGAGAAATGGGAGCCTTGCTACACTGATGGCGGGATGTAAATTGCCAACAGCCAGTCTGGAGAAGGGTACGGTTTGTCCTGAAACAGCTAAAAAACACAGCTTAGAGAGCATAGGGCACTTCCACGCATGGGGGTATAAAGTGGGAAAATTAAAAATCAGCAAGACACAAGCACCCCAAAGTTTAGGGCTGCTCTGTTGACAAGGACCTCCACTTCATTCCACCTTAAATATCCCAGGAAAGCGAAAAATGGATAAAAAAGTTGTAGACCTTATGTACAATGGAATATCACTCAGCCATGAAATCAATATCATAAGGCTAGTAGCAGCATGATGAGTGGATTTAGGTACGACGATTCTAAGTGAAATAAGTCACACAGAAAAGGACACTTCTCATAAGGTGTCACTTATAGAGGGAATGTAAAAACCGTTACACTTGAACTGAATTACAAAACAGAACAGAGTCACACATGCAGAAAACACACTATGGCTGCTTAACTGGAAAGGTGAGGTGGGGTGATACATAAAACAAGAGTTTCAAATTAGCTCAGATACCGTTCCATAAACCCAATATGTTACAGACAAAACCTACTCCTTGCTCAGAGAACTGGACTCAACACGCCTGATTCACCGCACAAGAATATATCTGACTAGTAATAATCTTAAAACCTATGAATTGATATCTCTCTGTTAGTGTGTCAAGTGGGTGTAAAGCGGCATAAACACAGCCGTGAAAAGCAGCTAAAGCCCATTATAAAAATAAATTACTTTTAAAAACCCATGAAACAAAGACAGTGAAAGAGAGAGAAATTCTTACACAATTCGTTCAGGGGCTGTGATGCAACCTGGATTGACCATATCTAGACCCACAGCTGGATGAGACATAAGGGTGGACTCTCTTGGGGCTGAGAGGTTTGGTGAAGGTGGGTGAGGAAACGCAGACCCTTTAAAGTAATACTGCCTGCTACCCATCGCATGGGTCCCAAATCTCCAGGTTCAAGGGCATTTTCCTACATCGAAAACAGGCATGAGAAACCCAGAAGATGGTACACCGTGTGATGGGGAAAGGTTTCTAAAACGCACCTCATTTCTCATCTCCTTGTGCTCGGGTTGGCCATTCCAGCCACTTTACTAGCAATCTCCCTACTTGGAGCATCAGCACCTTTAACCTCCTGTTCCTTACAGGTTGCAATTTGTCCTGAGGATGAACGGGAAAACGGGGAACCAATATGAGACTAGCTCTTGGTGTTGGGACAGGCACAGGTCACTCTATTTTCCCATCAGGAAGAAGAATTAACCACAGGCTCAGCCTGCCCCCCGGAACCAGAACAGGGCCTGAAGCCATCCTGCGCTTTTGCGGCCACCTCCCAAAAAAGCGAGTTGTAAAATGGAGCTTCAGGGCACTGCAATTCACAAACCTGCGGAGTTATAAATGATAACTCTCGTCCACAAATATATTGAGTGAAGGCAAAGAAGAGGATTTGAAGTAAAGGCAGAATTGCAGGAAACAGATTTTAGGAGGTAGATTCGAATCGCCTTTAAAGCACATGAAAAGCGGCAAAACGTTGACAATGATGCCCTTGGCCAAAAAGGGCGTATGCGTTTTTTCCTGAATATATTCAGGAAAAAACGCATACGCCCTTTTTGGCCAACCAAGCAACCTGGAAAGGCAAATCAGCGCTACAAAGAAGTCTCGCTTCCCATCGGTCAAAAGGGCCATGCTGAAAAAAGTTTCAAAACCAGAAATGCAGGACAGGCCATAGAGAAATGGGAGCCTTGCTACACTGATGGGCGGGATGTAAATTGCCAACAGCCACTCTGGAGAAGGGTACGGTGTGTCCTGAAACAGCTAAAAACACAGCTTAGAGAGCCTAGGGCACTTCCACGCATGGGGGTATAAAGTGGGAAAATTAAAAATCAGCAAGACACAAGCACCCCATAGTTTAGGGCTGCTCTTTTGACAAGGACCTCCACTTCATTCCACCTTAAATATCCCAGGAAAGCGAAAAACGGATAAAAAAGTTGTAGTCCTTATTTACAATGGAATATCACTCAGCCATGAAATCAATATCATAAGGCTAGTAGCAGCATGATGAGTGGATTTAGGTACGACGATTCTAAGTGAAATAAGTCACACAGAAAAGGACACTTCTCATAAGGTGTCACTTATAGAGGGAATGTAAAAACCGTTACACTTGAACTGAATTACAAAACAGAACAGAGTCACACATGCAGAAAACACACTATGGCTGCTTAACTGGAAAGGTGAGGTGGGGTGATACATAAAACAAGAGTTTCAAATTAGCTCAGATACCGTTCCATAAACCCAATATGTTATAGACAAAACCTACTCCTTGCTCAGAGAACTGGACTCAACACGCCTGATTCACCGCACAAGAATATATCTGACTAGTAATAATCTTAAAACCTATGAATTGATATCTCTCTGTTAGTGTGTCAAGTGGGTGTAAAGCGGCATAAACACAGCCGTGAAAAGCAGCTAAAGCCCAATATAAAAATAAATTACTTTTAAAAACCCATGAAACAAAGACAGTGAAAGAGAGAGAAATTCTTACACAATTCGTTCAGGGGCTGTGATGCAACCTGGATTGACCATATCTAGACCCACAGCTGGATGAGACATAAGGGTGGACTCTCTTGGGGCTGAGAGGTTTGGTGAAGGTGGGTGAGCAAACGCAGACCCTTTAAAGTAATACTGCCTGCTACCCATCGCATGGGTCCCAAATCTCCAGGTTCAAGGGCATCTTCCTACATCGAAAACAGGCATGAGAAACCCAGAAGATGGTACACCGTGTGATGGGGAAAGGTTTCTAAAACGCACCTCATTTCTCATCTCCTTGTGCTCGGGTTCGCCATTCCAGCCACTTTACTAGCAATCTCCCTACGTGGAGCATCAGCACCTTTAACCTCCTGTTCCGTACAGGTTGCAATTTGTCCTGAGGATGAATGGGAAGACGGGGAACCAATGAGAGACTAGCTCTTGGTGTTGGGACAGGCACAGGTCACTCTATTTTCCCATCAGGAAGAAGAATTAACCACAGGCTCACCCTGTGCACCGGAACCAGAACAGGGCCTGAAGCCATCCAGCGCTTTTGCGGCCAGCTCCCAAAAAAGCGAGTTGTAAAATGGAGCTTCAGGGCACAGCAATTCACAAACCTGTAGAGTTATAAATGATAACTCTCATCCACAAATATATTGAGGGAAGGCAAAGAAGAGGATTTGAAATCAAGGCAGAATTGCAGGAAACAGATTTCAGGAGGTAGATTAGAATCGCCTTTAAAGCACATGAAAAGCGGCAAAACGTTGACAATGATGCCCTTGGCCAAAAAGGGCGTATGCGTTTTTTCCTGAATATATTCAGGAAAAAACGCATACGCCCTTTTTGGCCAACCAAGCAACCTGGAAAGGCCAATCAGCGCTACAAAGAAGTCTCGCTTCCCATCGGTCAAAAGGGCCATGCTGAAAAAAGTGTCAAAACCAGAAATGCAGGACAGGCCATGGAGAAATGGGAGCCTTGCTACACTGATGGGCGGGATGTAAATTGCCAACAGCCACTCTGGAGAAGTGTACGGTGTGTCCTGAAACATCTAAAAAACACAGCTTAGAGAGCATAGGGCACTTCCACGCATGGGGGTATAAAGTGGGAAAATTAAAAATCAGCAAGACACAAGCACCCCAAAGTTTAGGGCTGCTCTGTTGACAAGGACCTCCACTTCATTCCACCTTAAATATCCCAGGAAAGCGAAAAATGGATAAAAAATTTGAGGTCCTTATGTACAATGGCATACCACTCAGCCATGAAATCAATGTCATAAGGCTAGTAGCAGCATGATGAGTGGATTTAGGTACGACGATTCTAAGTGAAATAAGTCACACAGAAAAGGACACTTCTCATAAGGTGTCACTTATAGAGGGAATGTAAAAACCGTTACACTTGAACTGAATTACAAAACAGAACAGGGTCACACATGCAGAAAACACACTATGGCTGCTTAACGGGAAAGGTGAGGTGGGGTGATACATAAAACAAGAGTTTCAAATTAGCTCAGATACCGTTCCATAAACCCAATATGTAATAGACAAGACCTACTCCTTGCTCAGAGAACTGGACTCAACACGCCTGATTCACCGCACAAGAATATATCTGACTAGTAATAATCTTAAAACCTATGTATTGATATCTCTCTGTTAGTGTGTCAAGTGGGTGTAAAGCGGCATAAACACAGCCGTGAAAAGCAGCTAAACCCCATTATAAAAATAAATTACTTTTAAAAACCCATGAAACAAAGACAGTGAAAGAGAGAGAAATTCTTACACAATTCGTTCAGGGGCTGTGATGCAACCTGGATTGACCATATCTAGACCCACAGCTGGATGAGACATAAGGGTGGACACTCTTGGGGCTGAGAGGTTTGGTGAAGTTGGGTGAGCAAACCCAGACCCTTTAAAGTAATACTGCGTGCTACCCGTCCCATGGGTCCCAAATCTCCAGGTTCAAAGGCATCTTCCTACATCGAAAACAGGCATGAGAAACCCAGAAGATGGTACACCGTGTGATGGGGAAAGGTTTCTAAAACGCACCTCATTTCTCATCTCCTTGTGCTCGGGTTGGCCATTCCAGCCACTTTACTAGCAATCTCCCTACTTGGAGCATCAGCACCTTTAACCTCCTGTTCCTTACAGGTTGCAATTTGTCCTGAGGATGAACGGGAAAACGGGGAACCAATATGAGACTAGCTCTTGGTGTTGGGACAGGCACAGGTCACTCTATTTTCCCATCAGGAAGAAGAATTAACCACAGGCTCAGCCTGCCCCCCGGAACCAGAACAGGGCCTGAAGCCATCCTGCGCTTTTGCGGCCACCTCCCAAAAAAGCGAGTTGTAAAATGGAGCTTCAGGGCACTGCAATTCACAAACCTGCGGAGTTATAAATGATAACTCTCGTCCACAAATATATTGAGTGAAGGCAAAGAAGAGGATTTGAAGTAAAGGCAGAATTGCAGGAAACAGATTTTAGGAGGTAGATTCGAATCGCCTTTAAAGCACATGAAAAGCGGCAAAACGTTGACAATGATGCCCTTGGCCAAAAAGGGCGTATGCGTTTTTTCCTGAATATATTCAGGAAAAAACGCATACGCCCTTTTTGGCCAACCAAGCAACCTGGAAAGGCAAATCAGCGCTACAAAGAAGTCTCGCTTCCCATCGGTCAAAAGGGCCATGCTGAAAAAAGTTTCAAAACCAGAAATGCAGGACAGGCCATAGAGAAATGGGAGCCTTGCTACACTGATGGGCGGGATGTAAATTGCCAACAGCCACTCTGGAGAAGGGTACGGTGTGTCCTGAAACAGCTAAAAACACAGCTTAGAGAGCCTAGGGCACTTCCACGCATGGGGGTATAAAGTGGGAAAATTAAAAATCAGCAAGACACAAGCACCCCATAGTTTAGGGCTGCTCTTTTGACAAGGACCTCCACTTCATTCCACCTTAAATATCCCAGGAAAGCGAAAAACGGATAAAAAAGTTGTAGTCCTTATTTACAATGGAATATCACTCAGCCATGAAATCAATATCATAAGGCTAGTAGCAGCATGATGAGTGGATTTAGGTACGACGATTCTAAGTGAAATAAGTCACACAGAAAAGGACACTTCTCATAAGGTGTCACTTATAGAGGGAATGTAAAAACCGTTACACTTGAACTGAGTTACAAAACAGAACAGAGTCACACATGCAGAAAACACACTATGGCTGCTTAACGGGAAAGCGAGGTGGGGTGATACATAAAGCAAGAGTTTCAAATTAGCTCAGATACCGTTCCATAAACCCAATATGTAATAGACAAGACCTACTCCTTGCTCAGAGAACTGGACTCAACACGCCCGATTCACCGCACAAGAATATATCTGACTAGTAATAATCTTAAAACCTATGTATTGATATCTCTCTGTTAGTGTGTCAAGTGGGTGTAAAGCGGCATAAACACAGCCGTGAAAAGCAGCTAAACCCCATTATAAAAATAAATTTCTTTTAAAAACCCATGAAACAAAGACAGTGAAAGAGAGAGAAATTCTTACACAATTCGTTCAGGGGCTGTGATGCAACCTGGATTGACCATATCTAGACCCACAGCTGGATGAGACATAAGGGTGGACACTCTTGGGGCTGAGAGGTTTGGTGAGGTTGGGTGAGCTAACGCAGACCCTTTAAAGTAATACTGCGTGCTACCCATCGCATGGGTCCCAAATCTCCAGGTTCAAGGGCATCTTCCTACATCGAAAACATGCATGAGAAACCAAGAAGATGGTACACCGTGTGTTGGGGAAAGGTTTCTAAAATGCACCTCATTTCTCATCTCCTTGTGCTCGGGTTCGCCATTCCAGCCACTTTAGTAGCAATCTCCCTACTTGGAGCATCAGCATCTTTAACCTCCTGTTCCGTACAGGTTGCAATTTGTCCTGAGGATGAACGGGAAGACGGGGAACCAATGAGAGACTAGCTCTTGGTGTTGGGACAGGCACAGGTCACTATTTTCCCATCAGGAAGAAGAATTAACCACAGGCTCAGCCTGCCCCCCGGAACCAGAACAGGGCCTGAAGCCATCCTGCGCTTTTGCGGCCACCTCCCAAAAAAGCGAGTTGTAAAATGGAGATTCAGGGCACTGCAATTCACAATCCTACAGAGTTATAAATGATAACTCTCGTCCACAAATATATTGAGGGAAGGCAAAGACGAGGAATTGAAATCAAGGCAGAATTGCAGGAAACAGATTTCAGGAGGTAGATTCGAATCGCCTTTAAAGCACATGAAAAGCGCCAAAACGTTGACAATGATGCCCTTGGCCAAAAAGGGCGTATGCGTTTTTTCCTGAATATATTCAGGAAAAAACGCATACGCCCTTTTTGGCCAACCAAGCAACCTGGAAAGGCAAATCAGCGCTACAAAGAAGTCTCGCTTCCCATCGGTCAAAAGGGCCATGCTGAAAAAAGTTTCAAAACCAGAAATGCAGGACAGGCCATGGAGAAATGGGAGCCTTGCTACACTGATGGGCGGGATGTAAATTGCCAACAGCCAGTCTGGAGAAGGGTACGGTGTGTCCTGAAACAGCTAAAAAACACAGCTTAGAGAGCATAGGGCACTTCCACGCATGGGGGTATAAAGTGGGAAAATTAAAAATCAGCAAGACACAAGCACCCCAAAGTTTAGGGCTGCTCTGTTGACAAGGACCTCCACTTCATTCCACCTTAAATATCCCAGGAAAGCGAAAAATGGATAAAAAAGTTGTAGACCTTATGTACAATGGAATATCACTCAGCCATGAAATCAATATCATAAGGCTAGTAGCAGCATGATGAGTGGATTTAGGTACGACGATTCTAAGTGAAATAAGTCACACAGAAAAGGACACTTCTCATAAGGTGTCACTTATAGAGGGAATGTAAAAACCGTTACACTTGAACTGAATTACAAAACAGAACAGAGTCACACATGCAGAAAACACACTATGGCTGCTTAACGGGAAAGGTGAGGTGGGGTGATACATAAAACAAGAGTTTCAAATTAGCTCAGATACCGTTCCATAAACCCAATATGTAATAGACAAGACCTACTCCTTGCTCAGAGAACTGGACTCAACACGCCCGATTCACCACACAAGAATATATCTGACTAGTAATAATCTTAAAACCTATGTATTGATATCTCTCTGTTAGTGTGTCAAGTGGGTGTAAAGCGGCATAAACACAGCCGTGAAAAGCAGCTAAACCCCATTATAAAAATAAATTACTTTTAAAAACCCATGAAACAAAGACAGTGAAAGAGAGAGAAATTCTTACACAATTCGTTCAGGGGCTGTGATGCAAACTGGATTGACCATATCTAGACCCACAGCTGGATGAGACATAAGGGTGGACACTCTTGGGGCTGAGAGGTTTCGTGAAGTATGGTGAGCAAACGCAGACCCTTTAAAGTAATACTGCGTGCTACCCGTCCCATGGGTCCCAAATCTCCAGGTTCAAGGGCATCTTCCTACATCGAAAACCGGCATGAGAAACCCAGAAAATGGTACACCGTGTGATGGGGAAAGGTTTCTAAAACGCACATCATTTCTCATCTCCTTGTGCTCGGGTTCGCCATTCCAGCCACTTTACTAGCAATCTCCCTACGTGGAGCATCAGCACCTTTAACCTCCTGTTCCGTACAGGTTGCAATTTGTCCTGAGGATGAATGGGAAGACGGGGAACCAATGAGAGACTAGCTCCTGGTGTTGGGACAGGCACAGGTCACTCTATTTTCCCATCAGGAAGAAGAATTAACCACAGGCTCACCCTGCCAACCGGAACCAGAACAGGGCTTGAAGCCATCCTGCGCTTTTGCGGCCAGCTCCCAAAAAAGCGAGTTCTAAAATGGAGCTTCAGGGCACAGCAATTCACAAACCTGCAGAGTTATAAATGATAACTCTCGTCCACAAATATATTGAGGGAAGGCAAAGAAGAGGATTTGAAATCAAGGCAGAATTGCAGGAAACAGATTTCAGGAGGTAGATTCGAATCGCCTTTAAAGCACATGAAAAGCGGCAAAACGTTGACAATGATGCCCTTGGCCAAAAGGGGCGTATGCGTTTTTTCCTGAATATATTCAGGAAAAAACGCATACGCCCCTTTTGGCCAACCAAGCAACCTGGAAAGGCAAATCAGCGCTACAAAGAAGTCTCGCTTCCCTTCGGGCAAAAGGGCCATGCTGAAAAAAGTTTCAAAACCAGAAATGCAGGACAGGCCATGGAGAAATGGGAGCCTTGCTACACTGATGGCGGGATGTAAATTGCCAACAGCCAGTCTGGAGAAGGGTACGGTGTGTCCTGAAACAGCTAAAAAACACAGCTTAGAGAGCATAGGGCACTTCCACGCATGGGGGTATAAAGTGGGAAAATTAAAAATCAGCAAGACACAAGCACCCCAAAGTTTAGGGCTGCTCTGTTGACAAGGACCTCCACTTCATTCCACCTTAAATATCCCAGGAAAGCGAAAAATGGATAAAAAGTTGTAGACCTTATGTACAATGGAATATCACTCAGCCATGAAATCAATATCATAAGGCTAGTAGCAGCATGATGAGTGGATTTAGGTACGACGATTCTAAGTGAAATAAGTCACACAGAAAAGGACACTTCTCATAAGGTGTCACTTATAGAGGGAATGTAAAAACCGTTACACTTGAACTGAATTACAAAACAGAACAGAGTCACACATGCAGAAAACACACTATGGCTGCTTAACAGGAAAGGTGAGGTGGGGTGATACATAAAACAAGAGTTTCAAATTAGCTCAGATACCGTTCCATAAACCCAATATGTAATAGACAAGACCTACTCCTTGCTCAGAGAACTGGACTCAACACGCCTGATTCACCGCACAAGAATATATCTGACTAGTAATAATCTTAAAACCTATGTATTGATATCTCTCTGTTAGTGTGTCAAGTGGGTGTAAAGCGGCATAAACACAGCCGTGAAAAGCAGCTAAACCCCATTATAAAAATAAATTACTTTTAAAAACCCATGAAACAAAGACAGTGAAAGAGAGAGAAATTCTTACACAATTCGTTCAGGGGCTGTGATGCAACCTGGATTGACCATATCTAGACCCACAGCTGGATGAGACATAAGGGTGGACACTCTTGGGGCTGAGAGGTTTGGTGAAGTTGGGTGAGCAAACCCAGACCCTTTAAAGTAATACTGCGTGCTACCCGTCCCATGGGTCCCAAATCTCCAGGTTCAAAGGCATCTTCCTACATCGAAAACCGGCATGAGAAACCCAGAAAATGGTACACCGTGTGATGGGGAAAGGTTTCTAAAACGCACCTCATTTCTCATCTCCTTGTGCTCGGGTTCGCCATTCCAGCCACTTTATTAGCAATCTCCCTACGTGGAGCATCAGCACCTTTAACCTCCTGTTCCGTACAGGTTGCAATTTGTCCTGAGGATGAATGGGAAGACGGGGAACCAATGAGAGACTAGCTCCTGGTGTTGGGACAGGCACAGGTCACTCTATTTTCCCATCAGGAAGAAGAATTAACCACAGGCTCACCCTGCCAACCGGAACCAGAACAGGGCTTGAAGCCATCCTGCGCTTTTGCGGCCAGCTCCCAAAAAAGCGAGTTCTAAAATGGAGCTTCAGGGCACAGCAATTCACAAACCTGCAGAGTTATAAATGATAACTCTCGTCCACAAATATATTGAGGGAAGGCAAAGAAGAGGATTTGAAATCAAGGCAGAATTGCAGGAAACAGATTTCAGGAGGTAGATTCGAATCGCCTTTAAAGTACATGAAAAGCGGCAAAACGTTGACAATGATGCCCTTGGCCAAAAAGGGCGTATGCGTTTTTTCCTGAATATATTCAGGAAAAAACGCATACGCCCTTTTTGGCCAACCAAGCAACCTGGAAAGGCAAATCAGCGCTACAAAGAAGTCTCGCTTCCCATCGGTCAAAAGGGCCATGCTGAAAAAAGTTTCAAAACCAGAAATGCAGGACAGGCCATAGAGAAATGGGAGCCTTGCTACACTGATGGGCGGGATGTAAATTGCCAACAGCCAGTCTGGAGAAGGGTACGGTGTGTCCTGAAACAGCTAAAAACACAGCTTAGAGAGCCTAGGGCACTTCCACGCATGGGGGTATAAAGTGGGAAAATTAAAAATCAGCAAGACACAAGCACCCCATAGTTTAGGGCTGCTCTTTTGACAAGGACCTCCACTTCATTCCACCTTAAATATCCCAGGAAAGCGAAAAATGGATAAAAAAGTTGTAGTCCTTATTTACAATGGAATATCACTCAGCCATGAAATCAATATCATAAGGCTAGTAGCAGCATGATGAGTGGATTTAGGTACGACGATTCTAAGTGAAATAAGTCACACAGAAAAGGACACTTCTCATAAGGTGTCACTTATAGAGGGAATGTAAAAACCGTTACACTTGAACTGAGTTACAAAACAGAACAGAGTCACACATGCAGAAAACACACTATGGCTGCTTAACGGGAAAGCGAGGTGGGGTGATACATAAAGCAAGAGTTTCAAATTAGCTCAGATACCGTTCCATAAACCCAATATGTAATAGACAAGACCTACTCCTTGCTCAGAGAACTGGACTCAACACGCCCGATTCACCACACAAGAATATATCTGACTAGTAATAATCTTAAAACCTATGTATTGATATTTCTCTGTTAGTGTGTCAAGTGGGTGTAAAGCGGCATAAACACAGCCGTGAAAAGCAGCTAAACCCCATTATAAAAATAAATTACTTTTAAAAACCCATGAAACAAAGACAGTGAAAGAGAGAGAAATTCTTACACAATTCGTTCAGGGGCTGTGATGCAACCTGGATTGACCATATCTAGACCCACAGCTGGATGAGACATAAGGGTGGACACTCTTGGGGCTGAGAGGTTTCGTGAAGTATGGTGAGCAAACGCAGACCCTTTAAAGTAATACTGCGTGCTACCCGTCCCATGGGTCCCAAATCTCCAGGTTCAAGGGCATCTTCCTACATCGAAAACAGGCATGAGAAACACAGAAGATGGTACACCATGTGATGGGGAAAGGTTTCTAAAACGCACCTCATTTCTCATCTCCTTGTGCTCGGGTTCGCCATTCCAGTCACTTTAGTAGCAATCTCCCTACTTGGAGGATCAGCATCTTTAATCTCCTGTTCCGTACAGGTTGCTATTTGTCCTGAGGATGAACGGGAAGACGGGGAACCAATGAGAGATTAGCTCTTGGTGTTGGGACAGGCACAGGTCACTCTATTTTCCCATCAGAAAGAAGAATTAACCACAGGCTCAGCCTGCCCCCCAGAACCAGAACAGGGCCTGAAGCCATCCTGCGCTTTTGCGGCCACCTCCCAAAAAAGCGAGTTGTAAAATGGAGCTTCAGGGCACTGCAATTCACAATCCTACAGAGTTATAAATGATAACTCTCGTCCACAAATATATTGAGGGAAGGCAAAGACGAGGAATTGAAATCAAGGCAGAATTGCAGGAAACAGATTTCAGGAGGTAGATTCGAATCGCCTTTAAAGCACATGAAAAGCGCCAAAACGTTGACAATGATGCCCTTGGCCAAAAAGGGCGTATGCGTTTTTTCCTGAATATATTCAGGAAAAAACGCATACGCCCTTTTTGGCCAACCAAGCAACCTGGAAAGGCAAATCAGCGCTACAAAGAAGTCTCGCTTCCCATCGGTCAAAAGGGCCATGCTGAAAAAAGTTTCAAAACCAGAAATGCAGGACAGGCCATGGAGAAATGGGAGCCTTGCTACACTGATGGGCGGGATGTAAATTGCCAACAGCCAGTCTGGAGAAGGGTACGGTGTGTCCTGAAACAGCTAAAAAACACAGCTTAGAGAGCATAGGGCACTTCCACGCATGGGGGTATAAAGTGGGAAAATTAAAAATCAGCAAGACACAAGCACCCCAAAGTTTAGGGCTGCTCTGTTGACAAGGACCTCCACTTCATTCCACCTTAAATATCCCAGGAAAGCGAAAAATGGATAAAAAAGTTGTAGACCTTATGTACAATGGAATATCACTCAGCCATGAAATCAATATCATAAGGCTAGTAGCAGCATGATGAGTGGATTTAGGTACGACGATTCTAAGTGAAATAAGTCACACAGAAAAGGACACTTCTCATAAGGTGTCACTTATAGAGGGAATGTAAAAACCGTTACACTTGAACTGAATTACAAAACAGAACAGAGTCACACATGCAGAAAACACACTATGGCTGCTTAACGGGAAAGGTGAGGTGGGGTGATACATAAAACAAGAGTTTCAAATTAGCTCAGATACCGTTCCATAAACCCAATATGTAATAGACAAGACCTACTCCTTGCTCAGAGAACTGGACTCAACACGCCCGATTCACCACACAAGAATATATCTGACTAGTAATAATCTTAAAACCTATGTATTGATATCTCTCTGTTAGTGTGTCAAGTGGGTGTAAAGCGGCATAAACACAGCCGTGAAAAGCAGCTAAACCCCATTATAAAAATAAATTACTTTTAAAAACCCATGAAACAAAGACAGTGAAAGAGAGAGAAATTCTTACACAATTCGTTCAGGGGCTGTGATGCAACCTGGATTGACCATATCTAGACCCACAGCTGGATGAGACATAAGGGTGGACACTCTTGGGGCTGAGAGGTTTGGTGAAGTTGGGTGAGCAACCCAGACCCTTTAAAGTAATACTGCGTGCTACCCGTCCCATGGGTCCCAAATCTCCAGGTTCAAAGGCATCTTCCTACATCGAAAACCGGCATGAGAAACCCAGAAAATGGTACACCGTGTGATGGGGAAAGGTTTCTAAAACGCACCTCATTTCTCATCTCCTTGTGCTCGGGTTCGCCATTCCAGCCACTTTACTAGCAATCTCCCTACGTGGAGCATCAGCACCTTTAACCTCCTGTTCCGTACAGGTTGCAATTTGTCCTGAGGATGAATGGGAAGACGGGGAACCAATGAGAGACTAGCTCCTGGTGTTGGGACAGGCACAGGTCACTCTATTTTCCCATCAGGAAGAAGAATTAACCACAGGCTCACCCTGCCAACCGGAACCAGAACAGGGCTTGAAGCCATCCTGCACTTTTGCGGCCAGCTCCCAAAAAAGCGAGTTCTAAAATGGAGCTTCAGGGCACAGCAATTCACAAACCTGCAGAGTTATAAATGATAACTCTCGTCCACAAATATATTGAGGGAAGGCAAAGAAGAGGATTTGAAATCAAGGCAGAATTGCAGGAAACAGATTTCAGGAGGTAGATTCGAATCGCCTTTAAAGTACATGAAAAGCGGCAAAACGTTGACAATGATGCCCTTGGCCAAAAAGGGCGTATGCGTTTTTTCCTGAATATATTCAGGAAAAAACGCATACGCCCTTTTTGGCCAACCAAGCAACCTGGAAAGGCAAATCAGCGCTACAAAGAAGTCTCGCTTCCCATCGGTCAAAAGGGCCATGCTGAAAAAAGTTTCAAAACCAGAAATGCAGGACAGGCCATAGAGAAATGGGAGCCTTGCTACACTGATGGGCGGGATGTAAATTGCCAACAGCCACTCTGGAGAAGGGTACGGTGTGTCCTGAAACAGCTAAAAACACAGCTTAGAGAGCCTAGGGCACTTCCACGCATGGGGGTATAAAGTGGGAAAATTAAAAATCAGCAAGACACAAGCACCCCATAGTTTAGGGCTGCTCTTTTGACAAGGACCTCCACTTCATTCCACCTTAAATATCCCAGGAAAGCGAAAAACGGATAAAAAAGTTGTAGTCCTTATTTACAATGGAATATCACTCAGCCATGAAATCAATATCATAAGGCTAGTAGCAGCATGATGAGTGGATTTAGGTACGACGATTCTAAGTGAAATAAGTCACACAGAAAAGGACACTTCTCATAAGGTGTCACTTATAGAGGGAATGTAAAAACCGTTACACTTGAACTGAATTACAAAACAGAACAGAGTCACACATGCAGAAAACACACTATGGCTGCTTAACTGGAAAGGTGAGGTGGGGTGATACATAAAACAAGAGTTTCAAATTAGCTCAGATACCGTTCCATAAACCCAATATGTTACAAACAAAACCTACTCCTTGCTCAGAGAACTGGACTCAACACGCCTGATTCACCGCACAAGAATATATCTGACTAGTAATAATCTTAAAACCTATGAATTGATATCTCTCTGTTAGTGTGTCAAGTGGGTGTAAAGCGGCATAAACACAGCCGTGAAAAGCAGCTAAAGCCCATTATAAAAATAAATTACTTTTAAAAACCCATGAAACAAAGACAGTGAAAGAGAGAGAAATTCTTACACAATTCGTTCAGGGGCTGTGATGCAACCTGGATTGACCATATCTAGACCCACAGCTGGATGAGACATAAGGGTGGACTCTCTTGGGGCTGAGAGGTTTGGTGAAGGTGGGTGAGGAAACGCAGACCCTTTAAAGTAATACTGCCTGCTACCCATCGCATGGGTCCCAAATCTCCAGGTTCAAGGGCATCTTCCTACATCGAAAACAGGCATGAGAAACCCAGAAGATGGTACACCGTGTGATGGGGAAAGGTTTCTAAAACGCACCTCATTTCTCATCTCCTTGTGCTCGGGTTGGCCATTCCAGCCACTTTACTAGCAATCTCCCTACTTGGAGCATCAGCACCTTTAACCTCCTGTTCCTTACAGGTTGCAATTTGTCCTGAGGATGAACGGGAAAACGGGGAACCAATATGAGACTAGCTCTTGGTGTTGGGACAGGCACAGGTCACTCTATTTTCCCATCAGGAAGAAGAATTAACCACAGGCTCAGCCTGCCCCCCGGAACCAGAACAGGGCCTGAAGCCATCCTGCGCTTTTGCGGCCACCTCCCAAAAAAGCGAGTTGTAAAATGGAGCTTCAGGGCACTGCAATTCACAAACCTGCGGAGTTATAAATGATAACTCTCGTCCACAAATATATTGAGTGAAGGCAAAGAAGAGGATTTGAAGTAAAGGCAGAATTGCAGGAAACAGATTTTAGGAGGTAGATTCGAATCGCCTTTAAAGCACATGAAAAGCGGCAAAACGTTGACAATGATGCCCTTGGCCAAAAAGGGCGTATGCGTTTTTTCCTGAATATATTCAGGAAAAAACGCATACGCCCTTTTTGGCCAACCAAGCAACCTGGAAAGGCAAATCAGCGCTACAAAGAAGTCTCGCTTCCCATCGGTCAAAAGGGCCATGCTGAAAAAAGTTTCAAAACCAGAAATGCAGGACAGGCCATAGAGAAATGGGAGCCTTGCTACACTGATGGGCGGGATGTAAATTGCCAACAGCCACTCTGGAGAAGGGTACGGTGTGTCCTGAAACATCTAAAAAACACAGCTTAGAGAGCATAGGGCACTTCCACGCATGGGGGTATAAAGTGGGAAAATTAAAAATCAGCAAGACACAAGCACCCCAAAGTTTAGGGCTGCTCTGTTGACAAGGACCTCCACTTCATTCCACCTTAAATATCCCAGGAAAGCGAAAAATGGATAAAAAATTTGAGGTCCTTATGTACAATGGCATACCACTCAGCCATGAAATCAATGTCATAAGGCTAGTAGCAGCATGATGAGTGGATTTAGGTACGACGATTCTAAGTGAAATAAGTCACACAGAAAAGGACACTTCTCATAAGGTGTCACTTATAGAGGGAATGTAAAAACCGTTACACTTGAACTGAATTACAAAACAGAACAGGGTCACACATGCAGAAAACACACTATGGCTGCTTAACGGGAAAGGTGAGGTGGGGTGATACATAAAACAAGAGTTTCAAATTAGCTCAGATACCGTTCCATAAACCCAATATGTAATAGACAAGACCTACTCCTTGCTCAGAGAACTGGACTCAACACGCCTGATTCACCGCACAAGAATATATCTGACTAGTAATAATCTTAAAACCTATGTATTGATATCTCTCTGTTAGTGTGTCAAGTGGGTGTAAAGCGGCATAAACACAGCCGTGAAAAGCAGCTAAACCCCATTATAAAAATAAATTACTTTTAAAAACCCATGAAACAAAGACAGTGAAAGAGAGAGAAATTCTTACACAATTCGTTCAGGGGCTGTGATGCAACCTGGATTGACCATATCTAGACCCACAGCTGGATGAGACATAAGGGTGGACACTCTTGGGGCTGAGAGGTTTGGTGAAGTTGGGTGAGCAAACCCAGACCCTTTAAAGTAATACTGCGTGCTACCCGTCCCATGGGTCCCAAATCTCCAGGTTCAAAGGCATCTTCCTACATCGAAAACCGGCATGAGAAACCCAGAAAATGGTACACCGTGTGATGGGGAAAGGTTTCTAAAACGCACCTCATTTCTCATCTCCTTGTGCTCGGGTTCGCCATTCCAGCCACTTTACTAGCAATCTCCCTACGTGGAGCATCAGCACCTTTAACCTCCTGTTCCGTACAGGTTGCAATTTGTCCTGAGGATGAATGGGAAGACGGGGAACCAATGAGAGACTAGCTCCTGGTGTTGGGACAGGCACAGGTCACTCTATTTTCCCATCAGGAAGAAGAATTAACCACAGGCTCACCCTGCCAACCGGAACCAGAACAGGGCTTGAAGCCATCCTGCGCTTTTGCGGCCAGCTCCCAAAAAAGCGAGTTCTAAAATGGAGCTTCAGGGCACAGCAATTCACAAACCTGCAGAGTTATAAATGATAACTCTCGTCCACAAATATATTGAGGGAAGGCAAAGAAGAGGATTTGAAATCAAGGCAGAATTGCAGGAAACAGATTTCAGGAGGTAGATTCGAATCGCCTTTAAAGTACATGAAAAGCGGCAAAACGTTGACAATGATGCCCTTGGCCAAAAAGGGCGTATGCGTTTTTTCCTGAATATATTCAGGAAAAAACGCATACGCCCTTTTTGGCCAACCAAGCAACCTGGAAAGGCAAATCAGCGCTACAAAGAAGTCTCGCTTCCCATCGGTCAAAAGGGCCATGCTGAAAAAAGTTTCAAAACCAGAAATGCAGGACAGGCCATAGAGAAATGGGAGCCTTGCTACACTGATGGGCGGGATGTAAATTGCCAACAGCCACTCTGGAGAAGGGTACGGTGTGTCCTGAAACAGCTAAAAACACAGCTTAGAGAGCCTAGGGCACTTCCACGCATGGGGGTATAAAGTGGGAAAATTAAAAATCAGCAAGACACAAGCACCCCATAGTTTAGGGCTGCTCTTTTGACAAGGACCTCCACTTCATTCCACCTTAAATATCCCAGGAAAGCGAAAAACGGATAAAAAAGTTGTAGTCCTTATTTACAATGGAATATCACTCAGCCATGAAATCAATATCATAAGGCTAGTAGCAGCATGATGAGTGGATTTAGGTACGACGATTCTAAGTGAAATAAGTCACACAGAAAAGGACACTTCTCATAAGGTGTCACTTATAGAGGGAATGTAAAAACTGTTACACTTGAACTGAATTACAAAACAGAACAGAGTCACACATGCAGAAAACACACTATGGCTGCTTAACTGGAAAGGTGAGGTGGGGTGATACATAAAACAAGAGTTTCAAATTAGCTCAGATACCGTTCCATAAACCCAATATGTTACAAACAAAACCTACTCCTTGCTCAGAGAACTGGACTCAACACGCCTGATTCACCGCACAAGAATATATCTGACTAGTAATAATCTTAAAACCTATGAATTGATATCTCTCTGTTAGTGTGTCAAGTGGGTGTAAAGCGGCATAAACACAGCCGTGAAAAGCAGCTAAAGCCCATTATAAAAATAAATTACTTTTAAAAACCCATGAAACAAAGACAGTGAAAGAGAGAGAAATTCTTACACAATTCGTTCAGGGGCTGTGATGCAACCTGGATTGACCATATCTAGACCCACAGCTGGATGAGACATAAGGGTGGACTCTCTTGGGGCTGAGAGGTTTGGTGAAGGTGGGTGAGGAAACGCAGACCCTTTAAAGTAATACTGCCTGCTACCCATCGCATGGGTCCCAAATCTCCAGGTTCAAGGGCATCTTCCTACATCGAAAACAGGCATGAGAAACCCAGAAGGTGGTACACCGTGTGATGGGGAAAGGTTTCTAAAACGCACCTCATTTCTCATCTCCTTGTGCTCGGGTTGGCCATTCCAGCCACTTTACTAGCAATCTCCCTACTTGGAGGATCAGCATCTTTAATCTCCTGTTCCGTACAGGTTGCAATTTGTCCTGAGGATGAACGGGAAGACGGGGAACCAATGAGAGATTAGCTCTTGGTGTTGGGACAGGCACAGGTCACTCTATTTTCCCATCAGAAAGAAGAATTAACCACAGGCTCAGCCTGCCCCCCAGAACCAGAACAGGGCCTGAAGCCATCCTGCGCTTTTGCGGCCACCTCCCAAAAAAGCGAGTTGTAAAATGGAGCTTCAGGGCACTGCAATTCACAATCCTACAGAGTTATAAATGATAACTCTCGTCCACAAATATATTGAGGGAAGGCAAAGACGAGGAATTGAAATCAAGGCAGAATTGCAGGAAACAGATTTCAGGAGGTAGATTCGAATCGCCTTTAAAGCACATGAAAAGCGCCAAAACGTTGACAATGATGCCCTTGGCCAAAAAGGGCGTATGCGTTTTTTCCTGAATATATTCAGGAAAAAACGCATACGCCCTTTTTGGCCAACCAAGCAACCTGGAAAGGCAAATCAGCGCTACAAAGAAGTCTCGCTTCCCATCGGTCAAAAGGGCCATGCTGAAAAAAGTTTCAAAACCAGAAATGCAGGACAGGCCATGGAGAAATGGGAGCCTTGCTACACTGATGGGCGGGATGTAAATTGCCAACAGCCAGTCTGGAGAAGGGTACGGTGTGTCCTGAAACAGCTAAAAAACACAGCTTAGAGAGCATAGGGCACTTCCACGCATGGGGGTATAAAGTGGGAAAATTAAAAATCAGCAAGACACAAGCACCCCAAAGTTTAGGGCTGCTCTGTTGACAAGGACCTCCACTTCATTCCACCTTAAATATCCCAGGAAAGCGAAAAATGGATAAAAAAGTTGTAGACCTTATGTACAATGGAATATCACTCAGCCATGAAATCAATATCATAAGGCTAGTAGCAGCATGATGAGTGGATTTAGGTACGACGATTCTAAGTGAAATAAGTCACACAGAAAAGGACACTTCTCATAAGGTGTCACTTATAGAGGGAATGTAAAAACCGTTACACTTGAACTGAATTACAAAACAGAACAGAGTCACACATGCAGAAAACACACTATGGCTGCTTAACGGGAAAGGTGAGGTGGGGTGATACATAAAACAAGAGTTTCAAATTAGCTCAGATACCGTTCCATAAACCCAATATGTAATAGACAAGACCTACTCCTTGCTCAGAGAACTGGACTCAACACGCCCGATTCACCACACAAGAATATATCTGACTAGTAATAATCTTAAAACCTATGTATTGATATCTCTCTGTTAGTGTGTCAAGTGGGTGTAAAGCGGCATAAACACAGCCGTGAAAAGCAGCTAAACCCCATTATAAAAATAAATTACTTTTAAAAACCCATGAAACAAAGACAGTGAAAGAGAGAGAAATTCTTACACAATTCGTTCAGGGGCTGTGATGCAACCTGGATTGACCATATCTAGACCCACAGCTGGATGAGACATAAGGGTGGACACTCTTGGGGCTGAGAGGTTTGGTGAAGTTGGGTGAGCAACCCAGACCCTTTAAAGTAATACTGCGTGCTACCCGTCCCATGGGTCCCAAATCTCCAGGTTCAAAGGCATCTTCCTACATCGAAAACCGGCATGAGAAACCCAGAAAATGGTACACCGTGTGATGGGGAAAGGTTTCTAAAACGCACCTCATTTCTCATCTCCTTGTGCTCGGGTTCGCCATTCCAGCCACTTTACTAGCAATCTCCCTACGTGGAGCATCAGCACCTTTAACCTCCTGTTCCGTACAGGTTGCAATTTGTCCTGAGGATGAATGGGAAGACGGGGAACCAATGAGAGACTAGCTCCTGGTGTTGGGACAGGCACAGGTCACTCTATTTTCCCATCAGGAAGAAGAATTAACCACAGGCTCACCCTGCCAACCGGAACCAGAACAGGGCTTGAAGCCATCCTGCACTTTTGCGGCCAGCTCCCAAAAAAGCGAGTTCTAAAATGGAGCTTCAGGGCACAGCAATTCACAAACCTGCAGAGTTATAAATGATAACTCTCGTCCACAAATATATTGAGGGAAGGCAAAGAAGAGGATTTGAAATCAAGGCAGAATTGCAGGAAACAGATTTCAGGAGGTAGATTCGAATCGCCTTTAAAGTACATGAAAAGCGGCAAAACGTTGACAATGATGCCCTTGGCCAAAAAGGGCGTATGCGTTTTTTCCTGAATATATTCAGGAAAAAACGCATACGCCCTTTTTGGCCAACCAAGCAACCTGGAAAGGCAAATCAGCGCTACAAAGAAGTCTCGCTTCCCATCGGTCAAAAGGGCCATGCTGAAAAAAGTTTCAAAACCAGAAATGCAGGACAGGCCATAGAGAAATGGGAGCCTTGCTACACTGATGGGCGGGATGTAAATTGCCAACAGCCACTCTGGAGAAGGGTACGGTGTGTCCTGAAACAGCTAAAAACACAGCTTAGAGAGCCTAGGGCACTTCCACGCATGGGGGTATAAAGTGGGAAAATTAAAAATCAGCAAGACACAAGCACCCCATAGTTTAGGGCTGCTCTTTTGACAAGGACCTCCACTTCATTCCACCTTAAATATCCCAGGAAAGCGAAAAACGGATAAAAAAGTTGTAGTCCTTATTTACAATGGAATATCACTCAGCCATGAAATCAATATCATAAGGCTAGTAGCAGCATGATGAGTGGATTTAGGTACGACGATTCTAAGTGAAATAAGTCACACAGAAAAGGACACTTCTCATAAGGTGTCACTTATAGAGGGAATGTAAAAACCGTTACACTTGAACTGAATTACAAAACAGAACAGAGTCACACATGCAGAAAACACACTATGGCTGCTTAACTGGAAAGGTGAGGTGGGGTGATACATAAAACAAGAGTTTCAAATTAGCTCAGATACCGTTCCATAAACCCAATATGTTACAAACAAAACCTACTCCTTGCTCAGAGAACTGGACTCAACACGCCTGATTCACCGCACAAGAATATATCTGACTAGTAATAATCTTAAAACCTATGAATTGATATCTCTCTGTTAGTGTGTCAAGTGGGTGTAAAGCGGCATAAACACAGCCGTGAAAAGCAGCTAAAGCCCATTATAAAAATAAATTACTTTTAAAAACCCATGAAACAAAGACAGTGAAAGAGAGAGAAATTCTTACACAATTCGTTCAGGGGCTGTGATGCAACCTGGATTGACCATATCTAGACCCACAGCTGGATGAGACATAAGGGTGGACTCTCTTGGGGCTGAGAGGTTTGGTGAAGGTGGGTGAGGAAACGCAGACCCTTTAAAGTAATACTGCCTGCTACCCATCGCATGGGTCCCAAATCTCCAGGTTCAAGGGCATCTTCCTACATCGAAAACAGGCATGAGAAACCCAGAAGATGGTACACCGTGTGATGGGGAAAGGTTTCTAAAACGCACCTCATTTCTCATCTCCTTGTGCTCGGGTTGGCCATTCCAGCCACTTTACTAGCAATCTCCCTACTTGGAGCATCAGCACCTTTAACCTCCTGTTCCTTACAGGTTGCAATTTGTCCTGAGGATGAACGGGAAAACGGGGAACCAATATGAGACTAGCTCTTGGTGTTGGGACAGGCACAGGTCACTCTATTTTCCCATCAGGAAGAAGAATTAACCACAGGCTCAGCCTGCCCCCCGGAACCAGAACAGGGCCTGAAGCCATCCTGCGCTTTTGCGGCCACCTCCCAAAAAAGCGAGTTGTAAAATGGAGCTTCAGGGCACTGCAATTCACAAACCTGCGGAGTTATAAATGATAACTCTCGTCCACAAATATATTGAGTGAAGGCAAAGAAGATGATTTGAAGTAAAGGCAGAATTGCAGGAAACAGATTTTAGGAGGTAGATTCGAATCGCCTTTAAAGCACATGAAAAGCGGCAAAACGTTGACAATGATGCCCTTGGCCAAAAAGGGCGTATGCGTTTTTTCCTGAATATATTCAGGAAAAAACGCATACGCCCTTTTTGGCCAACCAAGCAACCTGGAAAGGCAAATCAGCGCTACAAAGAAGTCTCGCTTCCCATCGGTCAAAAGGGCCATGCTGAAAAAAGTTTCAAAACCAGAAATGCAGGACAGGCCATAGAGAAATGGGAGCCTTGCTACACTGATGGGCGGGATGTAAATTGCCAACAGCCACTCTGGAGAAGGGTACGGTGTGTCCTGAAACATCTAAAAAACACAGCTTAGAGAGCATAGGGCACTTCCACGCATGGGGGTATAAAGTGGGAAAATTAAAAATCAGCAAGACACAAGCACCCCAAAGTTTAGGGCTGCTCTGTTGACAAGGACCTCCACTTCATTCCACCTTAAATATCCCAGGAAAGCGAAAAATGGATAAAAAATTTGAGGTCCTTATGTACAATGGCATACCACTCAGCCATGAAATCAATGTCATAAGGCTAGTAGCAGCATGATGAGTGGATTTAGGTACGACGATTCTAAGTGAAATAAGTCACACAGAAAAGGACACTTCTCATAAGGTGTCACTTATAGAGGGAATGTAAAAACCGTTACACTTGAACTGAATTACAAAACAGAACAGGGTCACACATGCAGAAAACACACTATGGCTGCTTAACGGGAAAGGTGAGGTGGGGTGATACATAAAACAAGAGTTTCAAATTAGCTCAGATACCGTTCCATAAACCCAATATGTAATAGACAAGACCTACTCCTTGCTCAGAGAACTGGACTCAACACGCCTGATTCACCGCACAAGAATATATCTGACTAGTAATAATCTTAAAACCTATGTATTGATATCTCTCTGTTAGTGTGTCAAGTGGGTGTAAAGCGGCATAAACACAGCCGTGAAAAGCAGCTAAACCCCATTATAAAAATAAATTACTTTTAAAAACCCATGAAACAAAGACAGTGAAAGAGAGAGAAATTCTTACACAATTCGTTCAGGGGCTGTGATGCAACCTGGATTGACCATATCTAGACCCACAGCTGGATGAGACATAAGGGTGGACACTCTTGGGGCTGAGAGGTTTGGTGAAGTTGGGTGAGCAAACCCAGACCCTTTAAAGTAATACTGCGTGCTACCCGTCCCATGGGTCCCAAATCTCCAGGTTCAAAGGCATCTTCCTACATCGAAAACCGGCATGAGAAACCCAGAAAATGGTACACCGTGTGATGGGGAAAGGTTTCTAAAACGCACCTCATTTCTCATCTCCTTGTGCTCGGGTTCGCCATTCCAGCCACTTTACTAGCAATCTCCCTACGTGGAGCATCAGCACCTTTAACCTCCTGTTCCGTACAGGTTGCAATTTGTCCTGAGGATGAATGGGAAGACGGGGAACCAATGAGAGACTAGCTCCTGGTGTTGGGACAGGCACAGGTCACTCTATTTTCCCATCAGGAAGAAGAATTAACCACAGGCTCACCCTGCCAACCGGAACCAGAACAGGGCTTGAAGCCATCCTGCGCTTTTGCGGCCAGCTCCCAAAAAAGCGAGTTCTAAAATGGAGCTTCAGGGCACAGCAATTCACAAACCTGCAGAGTTATAAATGATAACTCTCGTCCACAAATATATTGAGGGAAGGCAAAGAAGAGGATTTGAAATCAAGGCAGAATTGCAGGAAACAGATTTCAGGAGGTAGATTCGAATCGCCTTTAAAGTACATGAAAAGCGGCAAAACGTTGACAATGATGCCCTTGGCCAAAAAGGGCGTATGCGTTTTTTCCTGAATATATTCAGGAAAAAACGCATACGCCCTTTTTGGCCAACCAAGCAACCTGGAAAGGCAAATCAGCGCTACAAAGAAGTCTCGCTTCCCATCGGTCAAAAGGGCCATGCTGAAAAAAGTTTCAAAACCAGAAATGCAGGACAGGCCATAGAGAAATGGGAGCCTTGCTACACTGATGGGCGGGATGTAAATTGCCAACACCCACTCTGGAGAAGGGTACGGTGTGTCCTGAAACAGCTAAAAACACAGCTTAGAGAGCCTAGGGCACTTCCACGCATGGGGGTATAATGTGGGAAAATTAAAAATCAGCAAGACACAAGCACCCCATAGTTTAGGGCTGCTCTTTTGACAAGGACCTCCACTTCATTCCACCTTAAATATCCCAGGAAAGCGAAAAACGGATAAAAAAGTTGTAGTCCTTATTTACAATGGAATATCACTCAGCCATGAAATCAATATCATAAGGCTAGTAGCAGCATGATGAGTGGATTTAGGTACGACGATTCTAAGTGAAATAAGTCACACAGAAAAGGACACTTCTCATAAGGTGTCACTTATAGAGGGAATGTAAAAACCGTTACACTTGAACTGAATTACAAAACAGAACAGAGTCACACATGCAGAAAACACACTATGGCTGCTTAACTGGAAAGGTGAGGTGGGGTGATACATAAAACAAGAGTTTCAAATTAGCTCAGATACCGTTCCATAAACCCAATATGTTATAGACAAAACCTACTCCTTGCTCAGAGAACTGGACTCAACACGCCTGATTCACCGCACAAGAATATATCTGACTAGTAATAATCTTAAAACCTATGAATTGATATCTCTCTGTTAGTGTGTCAAGTGGGTGTAAAGTGGCATAAACACAGCCGTGAAAAGCAGCTAAAGCCCATTATAAAAATAAATTACTTTTAAAAACCCATGAAACAAAGACAGTGAAAGAGAGAGAAATTCTTACACAATTCGTTCAGGGGCTGTGATGCAACCTGGATTGACCATATCTAGACCCACAGCTGGATGAGACATAAGGGTGGACTCTCTTGGGGCTGAGAGGTTTGGTGAAGGTGGGTGAGCAAACGCAGACCCTTTAAAGTAATACTGCCTGCTACCCATCGCATGGGTCCCAAATCTCCAGGTTCAAGGGCATCTTCCTACATCGAAAACAGGCATGAGAAACCCAGAAGATGGTACACCGTGTGATGGGGAAAGGTTTCTAAAACGCACCTCATTTCTCATCTCCTTGTGCTCGGGTTCGCCATTCCAGCCACTTTACTAGCAATCTCCCTACGTGGAGCATCAGCACCTTTAACCTCCTGTTCCGTACAGGTTGCAATTTGTCCTGAGGATGAATGGGAAGACGGGGAACCAATGAGAGACTAGCTCTTGGTGTTGGGACAGGCACAGGTCACTCTATTTTCCCATCAGGAAGAAGAATTAACCACAGGCTCACCCTGTGCACCGGAACCAGAACAGGGCCTGAAGCCATCCAGCGCTTTTGCGGCCAGCTCCCAAAAAAGCGAGTTGTAAAATGGAGCTTCAGGGCACAGCAATTCACAAACCTGTAGAGTTATAAATGATAACTCTCATCCACAAATATATTGAGGGAAGGCAAAGAAGAGGATTTGAAATCAAGGCAGAATTGCAGGAAACAGATTTCAGGAGGTAGATTAGAATCGCCTTTAAAGCACATGAAAAGCGGCAAAACGTTGACAATGATGCCCTTGGCCAAAAAGGGCGTATGCGTTTTTTCCTGAATATATTCAGGAAAAAACGCATACGCCCTTTTTGGCCAACCAAGCAACCTGGAAAGGCCAATCAGCGCTACAAAGAAGTCTCGCTTCCCATCGGTCAAAAGGGCCATGCTGAAAAAAGTGTCAAAACCAGAAATGCAGGACAGGCCATGGAGAAATGGGAGCCTTGCTACACTGATGGGCGGGATGTAAATTGCCAACAGCCACTCTGGAGAAGTGTACGGTGTGTCCTGAAACATCTAAAAAACACAGCTTAGAGAGCATAGGGCACTTCCACGCATGGGGGTATAAAGTGGGAAAATTGAAAATCAGCAAGACACAAGCACCCCAAAGTTTAGGGCTGCTCTGTTGACAAGGACCTCCACTTCATTCCACCTTAAATATCCCAGGAAAGCGAAAAATGGATAAAAAATTTGAGGTCCTTATGTACAATGGCATACCACTCAGCCATGAAATCAATGTCATAAGGCTAGTAGCAGCATGATGAGTGGATTTAGGTACGACGATTCTAAGTGAAATAAGTCACACAGAAAAGGACACTTCTCATAAGGTGTCACTTATAGAGGGAATGTAAAAACCGTTACACTTGAACTGAGTTACAAAACAGAACAGAGTCACACATGCAGAAAACACACTATGGCTGCTTAACGGGAAAGCGAGGTGGGGTGATACATAAAGCAAGAGTTTCAAATTAGCTCAGATACCGTTCCATAAACCCAATATGTAATAGACAAGACCTACTCCTTGCTCAGAGAACTGGACTCAACACGCCCGATTCACCGCACAAGAATATATCTGACTAGTAATAATCTTAAAACCTATGTATTGATATCTCTCTGTTAGTGTGTCAAGTGGGTGTAAAGCGGCATAAACACAGCCGTGAAAAGCAGCTAAACCCCATTATAAAAATAAATTTCTTTTAAAAACCCATGAAACAAAGACAGTGAAAGAGAGAGAAATTCTTACACAATTCGTTCAGGGGCTGTGATGCAACCTGGATTGACCATATCTAGACCCACAGCTGGATGAGACATAAGGGTGGACACTCTTGGGGCTGAGAGGTTTGGTGAGGTTGGGTGAGCTAACGCAGACCCTTTAAAGTAATACTGCGTGCTACCCATCGCATGGGTCCCAAATCTCCAGGTTCAAGGGCATCTTCCTACATCGAAAACATGCATGAGAAACCAAGAAGATGGTACACCGTGTGTTGGGGAAAGGTTTCTAAAATGCACCTCATTTCTCATCTCCTTGTGCTCGGGTTCGCCATTCCAGCCACTTTAGTAGCAATCTCCCTACTTGGAGCATCAGCATCTTTAACCTCCTGTTCCGTACAGGTTGCAATTTGTCCTGAGGATGAACGGGAAGACGGGGAACCAATGAGAGACTAGCTCTTGGTGTTGGGACAGGCACAGGTCACTATTTTCCCATCAGGAAGAAGAATTAACCACAGGCTCAGCCTGCCCCCCGGAACAAGAACAGGGCCTGAAGCCATCCTGCGCTTTTGCGGCCACCTCCCAAAAAAGCGAGTTGTAAAATGGAGCTTCAGGGCACTGCAATTCACAATCCTACAGAGTTATAAATGATAACTCTCGTCCACAAATATATTGAGGGAAGGCAAAGACGAGGAATTGAAATCAAGGCAGAATTGCAGGAAACAGATTTCAGGAGGTAGATTCGAATCGCCTTTAAAGCACATGAAAAGCGCCAAAACGTTGACAATGATGCCCTTGGCCAAAAAGGGCGTATGCGTTTTTTCCTGAATATATTCAGGAAAAAACGCATACGCCCTTTTTGGCCAACCAAGCAACCTGGAAAGGCCAATCAGCGCTACAAAGAAGTCTCGCTTCCCATCGGTCAAAAGGGCCATGCTGAAAAAAGTGTCAAAACCAGAAATGCAGGACAGGCCATGGAGAAATGGGAGCCTTGCTACACTGATGGGCGGGATGTAAATTGCCAACAGCCACTCTGGAGAAGTGTACGGTGTGTCCTGAAACATCTAAAAAACACAGCTTAGAGAGCATAGGGCACTTCCACGCATGGGGGTATAAAGTGGGAAAATTAAAAATCAGCAAGACACAAGCACCCCAAAGTTTAGGGCTGCTCTGTTGACAAGGACCTCCACTTCATTCCACCTTAAATATCCCAGGAAAGCGAAAAATGGATAAAAAATTTGAGGTCCTTATGTACAATGGCATACCACTCAGCCATGAAATCAATGTCATAAGGCTAGTAGCAGCATGATGAGTGGATTTAGGTACGACGATTCTAAGTGAAATAAGTCACACAGAAAAGGACACTTCTCATAAGGTGTCACTTATAGAGGGAATGTAAAAACCGTTACACTTGAACTGAGTTACAAAACAGAACAGAGTCACACATGCAGAAAACACACTATGGCTGCTTAACGGGAAAGCGAGGTGGGGTGATACATAAAGCAAGAGTTTCAAATTAGCTCAGATACCGTTCCATAAACCCAATATGTAATAGACAAGACCTACTCCTTGCTCAGAGAACTGGACTCAACACGCCCGATTCACCGCACAAGAATATATCTGACTAGTAATAATCTTAAAACCTATGTATTGATATCTCTCTGTTAGTGTGTCAAGTGGGTGTAAAGCGGCATAAACACAGCCGTGAAAAGCAGCTAAACCCCATTATAAAAATAAATTTCTTTTAAAAACCCATGAAACAAAGACAGTGAAAGAGAGAGAAATTCTTACACAATTCGTTCAGGGGCTGTGATGCAACCTGGATTGACCATATCTAGACCCACAGCTGGATGAGACATAAGGGTGGACACTCTTGGGGCTGAGAGGTTTGGTGAGGTTGGGTGAGCTAACGCAGACCCTTTAAAGTAATACTGCGTGCTACCCATCGCATGGGTCCCAAATCTCCAGGTTCAAGGGCATCTTCCTACATCGAAAACATGCATGAGAAACCAAGAAGATGGTACACCGTGTGTTGGGGAAAGGTTTCTAAAATGCACCTCATTTCTCATCTCCTTGTGCTCGGGTTCGCCATTCCAGCCACTTTAGTAGCAATCTCCCTACTTGGAGCATCAGCATCTTTAACCTCCTGTTCCGTACAGGTTGCAATTTGTCCTGAGGATGAACGGGAAGACGGGGAACCAATGAGAGACTAGCTCTTGGTGTTGGGACAGGCACAGGTCACTATTTTCCCATCAGGAAGAAGAATTAACCACAGGCTCAGCCTGCCCCCCGGAACCAGAACAGGGCCTGAAGCCATCCTGCGCTTTTGCGGCCACCTCCCAAAAAAGCGAGTTGTAAAATGGAGCTTCAGGGCACTGCAATTCACAATCCTACAGAGTTATAAATGATAACTCTCGTCCACAAATATATTGAGGGAAGGCAAAGACGAGGAATTGAAATCAAGGCAGAATTGCAGGAAACAGATTTCAGCAGGTAGATTCGAATCGCCTTTAAAGCACATGAAAAGCGCCAAAACGTTGACAATGATGCCCTTGGCCAAAAAGGGCGTATGCGTTTTTTCCTGAATATATTCAGGAAAAAACGCATACGCCCTTTTTGGCCAACCAAGCAACCTGGAAAGGCCAATCAGCGCTACAAAGAAGTCTCGCTTCCCATCGGTCAAAAGGGCCATGCTGAAAAAAGTGTCAAAACCAGAAATGCAGGACAGGCCATGGAGCAATGGGAGCCTTGCTACACTGATGGGCGGGATGTAAATTGCCAACAGCCACTCTGGAGAAGTGTACGGTGTGTCCTGAAACATCTAAAAAACACAGCTTAGAGAGCATAGGGCACTTCCACGCATGGGGGTATAAAGTGGGAAAATTAAAAATCAGCAAGACACAAGCACCCCAAAGTTTAGGGCTGCTCTGTTGACAAGGACCTCCACCTCATTCCACCTTAAATATCCCAGGAAAGCGAAAAATGGATAAAAAATTTGAGGTCCTTATGTACAATGGCATACCACTCAGCCATGAAATCAATGTCATAAGGCTAGTAGCAGGATGATGAGTGGATTTAGGTACGGCGATTCTAAGTGAAATAAGTCACACAGAAAAGGACACTTCTCATAAGGTGTCACTTATAGAGGGAATGTAAAAACCGTTACACTTGAACTGAGTTACAAAACAGAACAGAGTCACACATGCAGAAAACACACTATGGCTGCTTAATGGGAAAGCGAGGTGGGGTGATACATAAAGCAAGAGTTTCAAATTAGCTCAGATACCGTTCCATAAACCCAATATGTAATAGACAAGACCTACTCCTTGCTCAGAGAACTGGACTCAACACGCCCGATTCACCGCACAAGAATATATCTGACTAGTAATAATCTTAAAACCTATGTATTGATATCTCTCTGTTAGTGTGTCAAGTGGGTGTAAAGCGGCATAAACACAGCCGTGAAAAGCAGCTAAACCCCATTATAAAAATAAATTTCTTTTAAAAACCCATGAAACAAAGACAGTGAAAGAGAGAGAAATTCTTACACAATTCGTTCAGGGGCTGTGATGCAACCTGGATTGACCATATCTAGACCCACAGCTGGATGAGACATAAGGGTGGACACTCTTGGGGCTGAGAGGTTTGGTGAGGTTTGGTGAGCAAACGCAGACCCTTTAAAGTAATACTGCGTGCTACCCATCGCATGGGTCCCAAATCTCCAGATTCAAGGGCATCTTCCTACATCGAAAACATGCATGAGAAACCAAGAAGATGGTACACCGTGTGTTGGGGAAAGGTTTCTAAAATGCACCTCATTTCTCATCTCCTTGTGCTCGGGTTCGCCATTCCAGCCACTTTAGTAGCAATCTCCCTACTTGGAGCATCAGTATCTTTAACCTCCTGTTCCGTACAGGTTGCAATTTGTCCTGAGGATGAACGGGAACACGGGGAACCAAAGAGAGACTAGCTCTTGGTGTTGGGACAGGCACAGGTCACTCTATTTTCCCATCAGGAAGAAGAATTAACCACAGGCTCAGCCTGCCCCCCGGAACCAGAACAGGGCCTGAAGCCATCCCGCGCTTTTGCGGCCACCTCCCAAAGAAGCGAGTTGTAAAATGGAGCTTCAGGGCACTGCAATTCACAATCCTACAGAGTTATAAATGATAACTCTCGTCCACAAATATATTGAGGGAAGGCAAAGACGAGGAATTGAAATCAAGGCAGGATTGCAGGAAACAGATTTCAGGAGGTAGATTCGAATCGCCTTTAAAGCACATGAAAAGCGCCAAAACGTTGACAATGATGCCCTTGGCCAAAAAGGGCGTATGCGTTTTTTCCTGAATATATTCAGGAAAAAACGCATACGCCCTTTTTGGCCAACCAAGCAACCTGGAAAGGCCAATCAGCGCTACAAAAAAGTCTCGCTTCCCATCGGTCAAAAGGGCCATGCTGAAAAAAGTGTCAAAACCAGAAATGCAGGACAGGCCATGGAGAAATGGGAGCCTTGCTACACTGATGGGCGGGATGTAAATTGCCAACAGCCACTCTGGAGAAGTGTACGGTGTGTCCTGAAACATCTAAAAAACACAGCTTAGAGAGCATAGGGCACTTCCACGCATGGGGGTATAAAGTGGGAAAATTAAAAATCAGCAAGACACAAGCACCCCAAAGTTTAGGGCTGCTCTGTTGACAAGGACCTCCACTTCATTCCACCTTAAATATCCCAGGAAAGCGAAAAATGGATAAAAAATTTGATGTCCTTATGTACAATGGCATACCACTCAGCCATGAAATCAATGTCATAAGGCTAGTAGCAGCATGATGAGTGGATTTAGGTACGGCGATTCTAAGTGAAATAAGTCACACAGAAAAGGACACTTCTCATAAGGTGTCACTTATAGAGGGAATGTAAAAACTGTTACACTTGAACTAAGTTACAAAACAGAACAGAGTCACACATGCAGAAAACACACTATGGCTGCTTAACGGTTAAGCGAGGTGGGGTAATACATAAAGCAAGAGTTTCAAATTAGCTCAGATACCGTTCCATAAACCCAATATGTAATAGACAAGACCTACTCCTTGCTCAGAGAACTGGACTCAACACGCCCGATTCACCGCACAAGAATATATCTGACTAGTAATAATCTTAAAACCTATGTATTGATATCTCTCTGTTAGTGTGTCAAGTGGGTGTAAAGTGGCATAAACACAGCCGTGAAAAGCAGCTAAACCCCATTATAAAAATAAATTTCTTTTAAAAACCCATGAAACAATGACAGTGAAAGAGAGAGAAATTCTTACACAATTCGTTCAGGGGCTGTGATGCAACCTGTATTGACCATATCTAGACCCACAGCTGGATGAGACATAAGGGTGGACACTCTTGGGGCTGAGAGGTTTGGTGAAGTTGGGTGAGCAACCCAGACCCTTTAAAGTAATACTGCGTGCTACCCGTCCCATGGGTCCCAAATCTCCAGGTTCAAAGGCATCTTCCTACATCGAAAACCGGCATGAGAAACCCAGAAAATGGTACACCGTGTGATGGGGAAAGGTTTCTAAAACGCACCTCATTTCTCATCTCCTTGTGCTCGGGTTCGCCATTCCAGCCACTTTACTAGCAATCTCCCTACGTGGAGCATCAGCACCTTTAACCTCCTGTTCCGTACAGGTTGCAATTTGTCCTGAGGATGAATGGGAAGACGGGGAACCAATGAGAGACTAGCTCCTGGTGTTGGGACAGGCACAGGTCACTCTATTTTCCCATCAGGAAGAAGAATTAACCACAGGCTCACCCTGCCAACCGGAACCAGAACAGGGCTTGAAGCCATCCTGCACTTTTGCGGCCAGCTCCCAAAAAAGCGAGTTCTAAAATGGAGCTTCAGGGCACAGCAATTCACAAACCTGCAGAGTTATAAATGATAACTCTCGTCCACAAATATATTGAGGGAAGGCAAAGAAGAGGATTTGAAATCAAGGCAGAATTGCAGGAAACAGATTTCAGGAGGTAGATTCGAATCGCCTTTAAAGTACATGAAAAGCGGCAAAACGTTGACAATGATGCCCTTGGCCAAAAAGGGCGTATGCGTTTTTTCCTGAATATATTCAGGAAAAAACGCATACGCCCTTTTTGGCCAACCAAGCAACCTGGAAAGGCAAATCAGCGCTACAAAGAAGTCTCGCTTCCCATCGGTCAAAAGGGCCATGCTGAAAAAAGTTTCAAAACCAGAAATGCAGGACAGGCCATAGAGAAATGGGAGCCTTGCTACACTGATGGGCGGGATGTAAATTGCCAACAGCCACTCTGGAGAAGGGTACGGTGTGTCCTGAAACAGCTAAAAACACAGCTTAGAGAGCCTAGGGCACTTCCACGCATGGGGGTATAAAGTGGGAAAATTAAAAATCAGCAAGACACAAGCACCCCATAGTTTAGGGCTGCTCTTTTGACAAGGACCTCCACTTCATTCCACCTTAAATATCCCAGGAAAGCGAAAAACGGATAAAAAAGTTGTAGTCCTTATTTACAATGGAATATCACTCAGCCATGAAATCAATATCATAAGGCTAGTAGCAGCATGATGAGTGGATTTAGGTACGACGATTCTAAGTGAAATAAGTCACACAGAAAAGGACACTTCTCATAAGGTGTCACTTATAGAGGGAATGTAAAAACCGTTACACTTGAACTGAATTACAAAACAGAACAGAGTCACACATGCAGAAAACACACTATGGCTGCTTAACTGGAAAGGTGAGGTGGGGTGATACATAAAACAAGAGTTTCAAATTAGCTCAGATACCGTTCCATAAACCCAATATGTTACAAACAAAACCTACTCCTTGCTCAGAGAACTGGACTCAACACGCCTGATTCACCGCACAAGAATATATCTGACTAGTAATAATCTTAAAACCTATGAATTGATATCTCTCTGTTAGTGTGTCAAGTGGGTGTAAAGCGGCATAAACACAGCCGTGAAAAGCAGCTAAAGCCCATTATAAAAATAAATTACTTTTAAAAACCCATGAAACAAAGACAGTGAAAGAGAGAGAAATTCTTACACAATTCGTTCAGGGGCTGTGATGCAACCTGGATTGACCATATCTAGACCCACAGCTGGATGAGACATAAGGGTGGACTCTCTTGGGGCTGAGAGGTTTGGTGAAGGTGGGTGAGGAAACGCAGACCCTTTAAAGTAATACTGCCTGCTACCCATCGCATGGGTCCCAAATCTCCAGGTTCAAGGGCATCTTCCTACATCGAAAACAGGCATGAGAAACCCAGAAGATGGTACACCGTGTGATGGGGAAAGGTTTCTAAAACGCACCTCATTTCTCATCTCCTTGTGCTCGGGTTGGCCATTCCAGCCACTTTACTAGCAATCTCCCTACTTGGAGCATCAGCACCTTTAACCTCCTGTTCCTTACAGGTTGCAATTTGTCCTGAGGATGAACGGGAAAACGGGGAACCAATATGAGACTAGCTCTTGGTGTTGGGACAGGCACAGGTCACTCTATTTTCCCATCAGGAAGAAGAATTAACCACAGGCTCAGCCTGCCCCCCGGAACCAGAACAGGGCCTGAAGCCATCCTGCGCTTTTGCGGCCACCTCCCAAAAAAGCGAGTTGTAAAATGGAGCTTCAGGGCACTGCAATTCACAAACCTGCGGAGTTATAAATGATAACTCTCGTCCACAAATATATTGAGTGAAGGCAAAGAAGAGGATTTGAAGTAAAGGCAGAATTGCAGGAAACAGATTTTAGGAGGTAGATTCGAATCGCCTTTAAAGCACATGAAAAGCGGCAAAACGTTGACAATGATGCCCTTGGCCAAAAAGGGCGTATGCGTTTTTTCCTGAATATATTCAGGAAAAAACGCATACGCCCTTTTTGGCCAACCAAGCAACCTGGAAAGGCAAATCAGCGCTACAAAGAAGTCTCGCTTCCCATCGGTCAAAAGGGCCATGCTGAAAAAAGTTTCAAAACCAGAAATGCAGGACAGGCCATAGAGAAATGGGAGCCTTGCTACACTGATGGGCGGGATGTAAATTGCCAACAGCCACTCTGGAGAAGGGTACGGTGTGTCCTGAAACATCTAAAAAACACAGCTTAGAGAGCATAGGGCACTTCCACACATGGGGGTATAAAGTGGGAAAATTAAAAATCAGCAAGACACAAGCACCCCAAAGTTTAGGGCTGCTCTGTTGACAAGGACCTCCACTTCATTCCACCTTAAATATCCCAGGAAAGCGAAAAATGGATAAAAAATTTGAGGTCCTTATGTACAATGGCATACCACTCAGCCATGAAATCAATGTCATAAGGCTAGTAGCAGCATGATGAGTGGATTTAGGTACGACGATTCTAAGTGAAATAAGTCACACAGAAAAGGACACTTCTCATAAGGTGTCACTTATAGAGGGAATGTAAAAACCGTTACACTTGAACTGAATTACAAAACAGAACAGGGTCACACATGCAGAAAACACACTATGGCTGCTTAACGGGAAAGGTGAGGTGGGGTGATACATAAAACAAGAGTTTCAAATTAGCTCAGATACCGTTCCATAAACCCAATATGTAATAGACAAGACCTACTCCTTGCTCAGAGAACTGGACTCAACACGCCTGATTCACCGCACAAGAATATATCTGACTAGTAATAATCTTAAAACCTATGTATTGATATCTCTCTGTTAGTGTGTCAAGTGGGTGTAAAGCGGCATAAACACAGCCGTGAAAAGCAGCTAAACCCCATTATAAAAATAAATTACTTTTAAAAACCCATGAAACAAAGACAGTGAAAGAGAGAGAAATTCTTACACAATTCGTTCAGGGGCTGTGATGCAACCTGGATTGACCATATCTAGACCCACAGCTGGATGAGACATAAGGGTGGACACTCTTGGGGCTGAGAGGTTTGGTGAAGTTGGGTGAGCAAACCCAGACCCTTTAAAGTAATACTGCGTGCTACCCGTCCCATGGGTCCCAAATCTCCAGGTTCAAAGGCATCTTCCTACATCGAAAACCGGCATGAGAAACCCAGAAAATGGTACACCGTGTGATGGGGAAAGGTTTCTAAAACGCACCTCATTTCTCATCTCCTTGTGCTCGGGTTCGCCATTCCAGCCACTTTACTAGCAATCTCCCTACGTGGAGCATCAGCACCTTTAACCTCCTGTTCCGTACAGGTTGCAATTTGTCCTGAGGATGAATGGGAAGACGGGGAACCAATGAGAGACTAGCTCCTGGTGTTGGGACAGGCACAGGTCACTCTATTTTCCCATCAGGAAGAAGAATTAACCACAGGCTCACCCTGCCAACCGGAACCAGAACAGGGCTTGAAGCCATCCTGCGCTTTTGCGGCCAGCTCCCAAAAAAGCGAGTTCTAAAATGGAGCTTCAGGGCACAGCAATTCACAAACCTGCAGAGTTATAAATGATAACTCTCGTCCACAAATATATTGAGGGAAGGCAAAGAAGAGGATTTGAAATCAAGGCAGAATTGCAGGAAACAGATTTCAGGAGGTAGATTCGAATCGCCTTTAAAGTACATGAAAAGCGGCAAAACGTTGACAATGATGCCCTTGGCCAAAAAGGGCGTATGCGTTTTTTCCTGAATATATTCAGGAAAAAACGCATACGCCCTTTTTGGCCAACCAAGCAACCTGGAAAGGCAAATCAGCGCTACAAAGAAGTCTCGCTTCCCATCGGTCAAAAGGGCCATGCTGAAAAAAGTTTCAAAACCAGAAATGCAGGACAGGCCATAGAGAAATGGGAGCCTTGCTACACTGATGGGCGGGATGTAAATTGCCAACACCCACTCTGGAGAAGGGTACGGTGTGTCCTGAAACAGCTAAAAACACAGCTTAGAGAGCCTAGGGCACTTCCACGCATGGGGGTATAATGTGGGAAAATTAAAAATCAGCAAGACACAAGCACCCCATAGTTTAGGGCTGCTCTTTTGACAAGGACCTCCACTTCATTCCACCTTAAATATCCCAGGAAAGCGAAAAACGGATAAAAAAGTTGTAGTCCTTATTTACAATGGAATATCACTCAGCCATGAAATCAATATCATAAGGCTAGTAGCAGCATGATGAGTGGATTTAGGTACGACGATTCTAAGTGAAATAAGTCACACAGAAAAGGACACTTCTCATAAGGTGTCACTTATAGAGGGAATGTAAAAACCGTTACACTTGAACTGAATTACAAAACAGAACAGAGTCACACATGCAGAAAACACACTATGGCTGCTTAACTGGAAAGGTGAGGTGGGGTGATACATAAAACAAGAGTTTCAAATTAGCTCAGATACCGTTCCATAAACCCAATATGTTATAGACAAAACCTACTCCTTGCTCAGAGAACTGGACTCAACACGCCTGATTCACCGCACAAGAATATATCTGACTAGTAATAATCTTAAAACCTATGAATTGATATCTCTCTGTTAGTGTGTCAAGTGGGTGTAAAGTGGCATAAACACAGCCGTGAAAAGCAGCTAAAGCCCATTATAAAAATAAATTACTTTTAAAAACCCATGAAACAAAGACAGTGAAAGAGAGAGAAATTCTTACACAATTCGTTCAGGGGCTGTGATGCAACCTGGATTGACCATATCTAGACCCACAGCTGGATGAGACATAAGGGTGGACTCTCTTGGGGCTGAGAGGTTTGGTGAAGGTGGGTGAGCAAACGCAGACCCTTTAAAGTAATACTGCCTGCTACCCATCGCATGGGTCCCAAATCTCCAGGTTCAAGGGCATCTTCCTACATCGAAAACAGGCATGAGAAACCCAGAAGATGGTACACCGTGTGATGGGGAAAGGTTTCTAAAACGCACCTCATTTCTCATCTCCTTGTGCTCGGGTTCGCCATTCCAGCCACTTTACTAGCAATCTCCCTACGTGGAGCATCAGCACCTTTAACCTCCTGTTCCGTACAGGTTGCAATTTGTCCTGAGGATGAATGGGAAGACGGGGAACCAATGAGAGACTAGCTCTTGGTGTTGGGACAGGCACAGGTCACTCTATTTTCCCATCAGGAAGAAGAATTAACCACAGGCTCACCCTGTGCACCGGAACCAGAACAGGGCCTGAAGCCATCCAGCGCTTTTGCGGCCAGCTCCCAAAAAAGCGAGTTGTAAAATGGAGCTTCAGGGCACAGCAATTCACAAACCTGTAGAGTTATAAATGATAACTCTCATCCACAAATATATTGAGGGAAGGCAAAGAAGAGGATTTGAAATCAAGGCAGAATTGCAGGAAACAGATTTCAGGAGGTAGATTAGAATCGCCTTTAAAGCACATGAAAAGCGGCAAAACGTTGACAATGATGCCCTTGGCCAAAAAGGGCGTATGCGTTTTTTCCTGAATATATTCAGGAAAAAACGCATACGCCCTTTTTGGCCAACCAAGCAACCTGGAAAGGCCAATCAGCGCTACAAAGAAGTCTCGCTTCCCATCGGTCAAAAGGGCCATGCTGAAAAAAGTGTCAAAACCAGAAATGCAGGACAGGCCATGGAGAAATGGGAGCCTTGCTACACTGATGGGCGGGATGTAAATTGCCAACAGCCACTCTGGAGAAGTGTACGGTGTGTCCTGAAACATCTAAAAAACACAGCTTAGAGAGCATAGGGCACTTCCACGCATGGGGGTATAAAGTGGGAAAATTGAAAATCAGCAAGACACAAGCACCCCAAAGTTTAGGGCTGCTCTGTTGACAAGGACCTCCACTTCATTCCACCTTAAATATCCCAGGAAAGCGAAAAATGGATAAAAAATTTGAGGTCCTTATGTACAATGGCATACCACTCAGCCATGAAATCAATGTCATAAGGCTAGTAGCAGCATGATGAGTGGATTTAGGTACGACGATTCTAAGTGAAATAAGTCACACAGAAAAGGACACTTCTCATAAGGTGTCACTTATAGAGGGAATGTAAAAACCGTTACACTTGAACTGAGTTACAAAACAGAACAGAGTCACACATGCAGAAAACACACTATGGCTGCTTAACGGGAAAGCGAGGTGGGGTGATACATAAAGCAAGAGTTTCAAATTAGCTCAGATACCGTTCCATAAACCCAATATGTAATAGACAAGACCTACTCCTTGCTCAGAGAACTGGACTCAACACGCCCGATTCACCGCACAAGAATATATCTGACTAGTAATAATCTTAAAACCTATGTATTGATATCTCTCTGTTAGTGTGTCAAGTGGGTGTAAAGCGGCATAAACACAGCCGTGAAAAGCAGCTAAACCCCATTATAAAAATAAATTTCTTTTAAAAACCCATGAAACAAAGACAGTGAAAGAGAGAGAAATTCTTACACAATTCGTTCAGGGGCTGTGATGCAACCTGGATTGACCATATCTAGACCCACAGCTGGATGAGACATAAGGGTGGACACTCTTGGGGCTGAGAGGTTTGGTGAGGTTGGGTGAGCTAACGCAGACCCTTTAAAGTAATACTGCGTGCTACCCATCGCATGGGTCCCAAATCTCCAGGTTCAAGGGCATCTTCCTACATCGAAAACATGCATGAGAAACCAAGAAGATGGTACACCGTGTGTTGGGGAAAGGTTTCTAAAATGCACCTCATTTCTCATCTCCTTGTGCTCGGGTTCGCCATTCCAGCCACTTTAGTAGCAATCTCCCTACTTGGAGCATCAGCATCTTTAACCTCCTGTTCCGTACAGGTTGCAATTTGTCCTGAGGATGAACGGGAAGACGGGGAACCAATGAGAGACTAGCTCTTGGTGTTGGGACAGGCACAGGTCACTATTTTCCCATCAGGAAGAAGAATTAACCACAGGCTCAGCCTGCCCCCCGGAACAAGAACAGGGCCTGAAGCCATCCTGCGCTTTTGCGGCCACCTCCCAAAAAAGCGAGTTGTAAAATGGAGCTTCAGGGCACTGCAATTCACAATCCTACAGAGTTATAAATGATAACTCTCGTCCACAAATATATTGAGGGAAGGCAAAGACGAGGAATTGAAATCAAGGCAGAATTGCAGGAAACAGATTTCAGGAGGTAGATTCGAATCGCCTTTAAAGCACATGAAAAGCGCCAAAACGTTGACAATGATGCCCTTGGCCAAAAAGGGCGTATGCGTTTTTTCCTGAATATATTCAGGAAAAAACGCATACGCCCTTTTTGGCCAACCAAGCAACCTGGAAAGGCCAATCAGCGCTACAAAGAAGTCTCGCTTCCCATCGGTCAAAAGGGCCATGCTGAAAAAAGTGTCAAAACCAGAAATGCAGGACAGGCCATGGAGAAATGGGAGCCTTGCTACACTGATGGGCGGGATGTAAATTGCCAACAGCCACTCTGGAGAAGTGTACGGTGTGTCCTGAAACATCTAAAAAACACAGCTTAGAGAGCATAGGGCACTTCCACGCATGGGGGTATAAAGTGGGAAAATTAAAAATCAGCAAGACACAAGCACCCCAAAGTTTAGGGCTGCTCTGTTGACAAGGACCTCCACTTCATTCCACCTTAAATATCCCAGGAAAGCGAAAAATGGATAAAAAATTTGAGGTCCTTATGTACAATGGCATACCACTCAGCCATGAAATCAATGTCATAAGGCTAGTAGCAGCATGATGAGTGGATTTAGGTACGACGATTCTAAGTGAAATAAGTCACACAGAAAAGGACACTTCTCATAAGGTGTCACTTATAGAGGGAATGTAAAAACCGTTACACTTGAACTGAGTTACAAAACAGAACAGAGTCACACATGCAGAAAACACACTATGGCTGCTTAACGGGAAAGCGAGGTGGGGTGATACATAAAGCAAGAGTTTCAAATTAGCTCAGATACCGTTCCATAAACCCAATATGTAATAGACAAGACCTACTCCTTGCTCAGAGAACTGGACTCAACACGCCCGATTCACCGCACAAGAATATATCTGACTAGTAATAATCTTAAAACCTATGTATTGATATCTCTCTGTTAGTGTGTCAAGTGGGTGTAAAGCGGCATAAACACAGCCGTGAAAAGCAGCTAAACCCCATTATAAAAATAAATTTCTTTTAAAAACCCATGAAACAAAGACAGTGAAAGAGAGAGAAATTCTTACACAATTCGTTCAGGGGCTGTGATGCAACCTGGATTGACCATATCTAGACCCACAGCTGGATGAGACATAAGGGTGGACACTCTTGGGGCTGAGAGGTTTGGTGAGGTTGGGTGAGCTAACGCAGACCCTTTAAAGTAATACTGCGTGCTACCCATCGCATGGGTCCCAAATCTCCAGGTTCAAGGGCATCTTCCTACATCGAAAACATGCATGAGAAACCAAGAAGATGGTACACCGTGTGTTGGGGAAAGGTTTCTAAAATGCACCTCATTTCTCATCTCCTTGTGCTCGGGTTCGCCATTCCAGCCACTTTAGTAGCAATCTCCCTACTTGGAGCATCAGCATCTTTAACCTCCTGTTCCGTACAGGTTGCAATTTGTCCTGAGGATGAACGGGAAGACGGGGAACCAATGAGAGACTAGCTCTTGGTGTTGGGACAGGCACAGGTCACTATTTTCCCATCAGGAAGAAGAATTAACCACAGGCTCAGCCTGCCCCCCGGAACCAGAACAGGGCCTGAAGCCATCCTGCGCTTTTGCGGCCACCTCCCAAAAAAGCGAGTTGTAAAATGGAGCTTCAGGGCACTGCAATTCACAATCCTACAGAGTTATAAATGATAACTCTCGTCCACAAATATATTGAGGGAAGGCAAAGACGAGGAATTGAAATCAAGGCAGAATTGCAGGAAACAGATTTCAGCAGGTAGATTCGAATCGCCTTTAAAGCACATGAAAAGCGCCAAAACGTTGACAATGATGCCCTTGGCCAAAAAGGGCGTATGCGTTTTTTCCTGAATATATTCAGGAAAAAACGCATACGCCCTTTTTGGCCAACCAAGCAACCTGGAAAGGCCAATCAGCGCTACAAAGAAGTCTCGCTTCCCATCGGTCAAAAGGGCCATGCTGAAAAAAGTGTCAAAACCAGAAATGCAGGACAGGCCATGGAGCAATGGGAGCCTTGCTACACTGATGGGCGGGATGTAAATTGCCAACAGCCACTCTGGAGAAGTGTACGGTGTGTCCTGAAACATCTAAAAAACACAGCTTAGAGAGCATAGGGCACTTCCACGCATGGGGGTATAAAGTGGGAAAATTAAAAATCAGCAAGACACAAGCACCCCAAAGTTTAGGGCTGCTCTGTTGACAAGGACCTCCACCTCATTCCACCTTAAATATCCCAGGAAAGCGAAAAATGGATAAAAAATTTGAGGTCCTTATGTACAATGGCATACCACTCAGCCATGAAATCAATGTCATAAGGCTAGTAGCAGGATGATGAGTGGATTTAGGTACGGCGATTCTAAGTGAAATAAGTCACACAGAAAAGGACACTTCTCATAAGGTGTCACTTATAGAGGGAATGTAAAAACCGTTACACTTGAACTGAGTTACAAAACAGAACAGAGTCACACATGCAGAAAACACACTATGGCTGCTTAATGGGAAAGCGAGGTGGGGTGATACATAAAGCAAGAGTTTCAAATTAGCTCAGATACCGTTCCATAAACCCAATATGTAATAGACAAGACCTACTCCTTGCTCAGAGAACTGGACTCAACACGCCCGATTCACCGCACAAGAATATATCTGACTAGTAATAATCTTAAAACCTATGTATTGATATCTCTCTGTTAGTGTGTCAAGTGGGTGTAAAGCGGCATAAACACAGCCGTGAAAAGCAGCTAAACCCCATTATAAAAATAAATTTCTTTTAAAAACCCATGAAACAAAGACAGTGAAAGAGAGAGAAATTCTTACACAATTCGTTCAGGGGCTGTGATGCAACCTGGATTGACCATATCTAGACCCACAGCTGGATGAGACATAAGGGTGGACACTCTTGGGGCTGAGAGGTTTGGTGAGGTTTGGTGAGCAAACGCAGACCCTTTAAAGTAATACTGCGTGCTACCCATCGCATGGGTCCCAAATCTCCAGATTCAAGGGCATCTTCCTACATCGAAAACATGCATGAGAAACCAAGAAGATGGTACACCGTGTGTTGGGGAAAGGTTTCTAAAATGCACCTCATTTCTCATCTCCTTGTGCTCGGGTTCGCCATTCCAGCCACTTTAGTAGCAATCTCCCTACTTGGAGCATCAGTATCTTTAACCTCCTGTTCCGTACAGGTTGCAATTTGTCCTGAGGATGAACGGGAACACGGGGAACCAAAGAGAGACTAGCTCTTGGTGTTGGGACAGGCACAGGTCACTCTATTTTCCCATCAGGAAGAAGAATTAACCACAGGCTCAGCCTGCCCCCCGGAACCAGAACAGGGCCTGAAGCCATCCCGCGCTTTTGCGGCCACCTCCCAAAGAAGCGAGTTGTAAAATGGAGCTTCAGGGCACTGCAATTCACAATCCTACAGAGTTATAAATGATAACTCTCGTCCACAAATATATTGAGGGAAGGCAAAGACGAGGAATTGAAATCAAGGCAGGATTGCAGGAAACAGATTTCAGGAGGTAGATTCGAATCGCCTTTAAAGCACATGAAAAGCGCCAAAACGTTGACAATGATGCCCTTGGCCAAAAAGGGCGTATGCGTTTTTTCCTGAATATATTCAGGAAAAAACGCATACGCCCTTTTTGGCCAACCAAGCAACCTGGAAAGGCCAATCAGCGCTACAAAAAAGTCTCGCTTCCCATCGGTCAAAAGGGCCATGCTGAAAAAAGTGTCAAAACCAGAAATGCAGGACAGGCCATGGAGAAATGGGAGCCTTGCTACACTGATGGGCGGGATGTAAATTGCCAACAGCCACTCTGGAGAAGTGTACGGTGTGTCCTGAAACATCTAAAAAACACAGCTTAGAGAGCATAGGGCACTTCCACGCATGGGGGTATAAAGTGGGAAAATTAAAAATCAGCAAGACACAAGCACCCCAAAGTTTAGGGCTGCTCTGTTGACAAGGACCTCCACTTCATTCCACCTTAAATATCCCAGGAAAGCGAAAAATGGATAAAAAATTTGATGTCCTTATGTACAATGGCATACCACTCAGCCATGAAATCAATGTCATAAGGCTAGTAGCAGCATGATGAGTGGATTTAGGTACGGCGATTCTAAGTGAAATAAGTCACACAGAAAAGGACACTTCTCATAAGGTGTCACTTATAGAGGGAATGTAAAAACCGTTACACTTGAACTAAGTTACAAAACAGAACAGAGTCACACATGCAGAAAACACACTATGGCTGCTTAACGGTTAAGCGAGGTGGGGTGATACATAAAGCAAGAGTTTCAAATTAGCTCAGATACCGTTCCATAAACCCAATATGTAATAGACAAGACCTACTCCTTGCTCAGAGAACTGGACTCAACACGCCCGATTCACCGCACAAGAATATATCTGACTAGTAATAATCTTAAAACCTATGTATTGATATCTCTCTGTTAGTGTGTCAAGTGGGTGTAAAGTGGCATAAACACAGCCGTGAAAAGCAGCTAAACCCCATTATAAAAATAAATTTCTTTTAAAAACCCATGAAACAATGACAGTGAAAGAGAGAGAAATTCTTACACAATTCGTTCAGGGGCTGTGATGCAACCTGTATTGACCATATCTAGACCCACAGCTGGATGAGACATAAGGGTGGACACTCTTGGGGCTGAGAGGTTTGGTGAGGTTGGGTGAGCAAACGCAGACCCTTTAAAGTAATACTGCGTGCTACCCATCGCATGGGTCCCAAATCTCCAGGTTCAAGGGCATCTTCCTACATCGAAAACATGCATGAGAAACCAAGAAGATGGTACACCGTGTGTTGGGGAAAGGTTTCTAAAATGCACCTCATTTCTCATCTCCTTGTGCTCGGGTTCGCCATTCCAGCCACTTTAGTAGCAATCTCCCTACTTGGAGCATCAGCATCTTTAACCTCCTGTTCCGTACAGGTTGCAATTTGTCCTGAGGATGAACGGGAAGATGGGGAACCAATGAGAGACTAGCTCTTGGTGTTGGGACAGGCACAGGTCACTCTATTTTCCCATCAGGAAGAAGAATTAACCACAGGCTCAGCCTGCCCCCCGGAACCAGAACAGGGCCTGAAGCCATCCTGCGCTTTTGCGGCCAGCTCCCAAAGAAGCGAGTTGTAAAATGGAGCTTCAGGGCACTGCAATTCACAATCCTACAGAGTTATAAATGATAACTCTCGTCCACAAATATATTGAGGGAAGGCAAAGACGAGGAATTGAAATCAAGGCAGAATTGCAGGAAACAGATTTCAGGAGGTAGATTCGAATCGCCTTTAAAGCACATGAAAAGCGGCAAAACGTTGACAATGATGCCCTTGGCCAAAAAGGGCGTATGCGTTTTTTCCTGAATATATTCAGGAAAAAACGCATACGCCCTTTTTGGCCAACCAAGCAACCTGGAAAGGCAAATCAGCGCTACAAAGAAGTCTCGCTTCCCATCGGTCAAAAGGGCCATGCTGAAAAAAGTTTCAAAACCAGAAATGCAGGACAGGCCATAGAGAAATGGGAGCCTTGCTACACTGATGGGCGGGATGTAAATTGCCAACAGCCACTCTGGAGAAGTGTACGGTGTGTCCTGAAACAGCTAAAAACACAGCTTAGAGAGCCTAGGGCACTTCCACGCATGGGGGTATAAAGTGGGAAAATTAAATATCAGCAAGACACAAGCACCCCATAGTTTAGGGCTGCTCTTTTGACAAGGACCTCCACTTCATTCCACCTTAAATATCCCAGGAAAGCGAAAAATGGATAAAAAAGTTGTAGTCCTTATTTACAATGGAATATCACTCAGCCATGAAATCAATATCATAAGGCTAGTAGCAGCATGATGAGTGGATTTAGGTACGACGATTCTAAGTGAAATAAGTCACACAGAAAAGGACACTTCTCATAAGGTGTCACTTATAGAGGGAATGTAAAAACCGTTACACTTGAACTGAATTACAAAACAGAACAGAGTCACACATGCAGAAAACACACTATGGCTGCTTAACTGGAAAGGTGAGGTGGGGTGATACATAAAACAAGAGTTTCAAATTAGCTCAGATACCGTTCCATAAACCCAATATGTTATAGACAAAACCTACTCCTTGCTCAGAGAACTGGACTCAACACGCCTGATTCACCGCACAAGAATATATCTGACTAGTAATAATCTTAAAACCTATGAATTGATATCTCTCTGTTAGTGTGTCAAGTGGGTGTAAAGCGGCATAAACACAGCCGTGAAAAGCAGCTAAAGCCCATTATAAAAATAAATTACTTTTAAAAACCCATGAAACAAAGACAGTGAAAGAGAGAGAAATTCTTACACAATTCGTTCAGGGGCTGTGATGCAACCTGGATTGACCATATCTAGACCCACAGCTGGATGAGACATAAGGGTGGACTCTCTTGGGGCTGAGAGGTTTGGTGAAGGTGGGTGAGCAAACGCAGACCCTTTAAAGTAATACTGCCTGCTACCCATCGCATGGGTCCCAAATCTCCAGGTTCAAGGGCATCTTCCTACATCGAAAACAGGCATGAGAAACCCAGAAGATGGTACACCGTGTGATGGGGAAATGTTTCTAAAACGCACCTCATTTCTCATCTCCTTGTGCTCGGGTTCGCCATTCCAGCCACTTTACTAGCAATCTCCCTACGTGGAGCATCAGCACCTTTAACCTCCTGTTCCGTACAGGTTGCAATTTGTCCTGAGGATGAATGGGAAGACGGGGAACCAATGAGAGACTAGCTCTTGGTGTTGGGACAGGCACAGGTCACTCTATTTTCCCATCAGGAAGAAGAATTAACCACAGGCTCACCCTGTGCACCGGAACCAGAACAGGGCCTGAAGCCATCCTGCGTTTTTGCGGCCACCTCCCAAAAAAGCGAGTTGTAAAATGGAGCTTCAGGGCACTGCAATTCACAATCCTACAGAGTTATAAATGATAACTCTCGTCCACAAATATATTGAGGGAAGGCAAAGACGAGGAATTGAAATCAAGGCAGAATTGCAGGAAACAGATTTCAGGAGGTAGATTCGAATCGCGTTTAAAGCACATGAAAAGCGGCAAAACGTTGACAATGTTGCCCTTGGCCAAAAAGGGCGTATGCGTTTTTTCCTGAATATATTCAGGAAAAAACGCATACGCCCTTTTTGGCCAACCAAGCAACCTGGAAAGGCCAATCAGCGCTACAAAGAAGTCTCGCTTCCCATCGGTCAAAAGGGCCATGCTGAAAAAAGTGTCAAAACCAGAAATGCAGGACAGGCCATGGAGAAATGGGAGCCTTGCTACACTGATGGGCGGGATGTAAATTGCCAACAGCCACTCTGGAGAAGTGTACGGTGTGTCCTGAAACATCTAAAAAACACAGCTTAGAGAGCATAGGGCACTTCCACGCATGGGGGTATAAAGTGGGAAAATTAAAAATCAGCAAGACACAAGCACCCCAAAGTTTAGGGCTGCTCTGTTGACAAGGACCTCCACTTCATTCCACCTTAAATATCCCAGGAAAGCGAAAAATGGATAAAAAATTTGAGGTCCTTATGTACAATGGCATACCACTCAGCCATGAAATCAATGTCATAAGGCTAGTAGCAGGATGATGAGTGGATTTAGGTACGGCGATTCTAAGTGAAATAAGTCACACAGAAAAGGACACTTCTCATAAGGTGTCACTTATAGAGGGAATGTAAAAACCGTTACACTTGAACTGAGTTACAAAACAGAACAGAGTCACACATGCAGAAAACACACTATGGCTGCTTAATGGGAAAGCGAGGTGGGGTGATACATAAAGCAAGAGTTTCAAATTAGCTCAGATACCGTTCCATAAACCCAATATGTAATAGACAAGACCTACTCCTTGCTCAGAGAACTGGACTCAACACGCCCGATTCACCGCACAAGAATATATCTGACTAGTAATAATCTTAAAACCTATGTATTGATATCTCTCTGTTAGTGTGTCAAGTGGGTGTAAAGCGGCATAAACACAGCCCTGAAAAGCAGCTAAACCCCATTATAAAAATAAATTTCTTTTAAAAACCCATGAAACAAAGACAGTGAAAGAGAGAGAAATTCTTACACAATTCGTTCAGGGGCTGTGATGCAACCTGGATTGACCATATCTAGACCCACAGCTGGATGAGACATAAGGGTGGACACTCTTGGGGCTGAGAGGTTTGGTGAGGTTGGGTGAGCAAACGCAGACCCTTTAAAGTAATACTGCGTGCTACCCATCGCATGGGTCCCAAATCTCCAGATTCAAGGGCATCTTCCTACATCGAAAACATGCATGAGAAACCAAGAAGATGGTACACCGTGTGTTGGGGAAAGGTTTCTAAAATGCACCTCATTTCTCATCTCCTTGTGCTCGGGTTCGCCATTCCAGCCACTTTAGTAGCAATCTCCCTACTTGGAGCATCAGTATCTTTAACCTCCTGTTCCGTACAGGTTGCAATTTGTCCTGAGGATGAACGGGAAGACGGGGAACCAATGAGAGACTAGCTCTTGGTGTTGGGACAGGCACAGGTCACTCTATTTTCCCATCAGGAAGAAGAATTAACCACAGGCTCAGCCTGCCCCCCGGAACCAGAACAGGGCCTGAAGCCATCCTGCGCTTTTGCGGCCACCTCCCAAAGAAGCGAGTTGTAAAATGGAGCTTCAGGGCACTGCAATTCACAATCCTACAGAGTTATAAATGATAACTCTCGTCCACAAATATATTGAGGGAAGGCAAAGACGAGGAATTGAAATCAAGGCAGGATTGCAGGAAACAGATTTCAGGAGGTAGATTCGAATCGCCTTTAAAGCACATGAAAAGCGCCAAAACGTTGACAATGATGCCCTTGGCCAAAAAGGGCGTATGCGTTTTTTCCTGAATATATTCAGGAAAAAACGCTTACGCCCTTTTTGGCCAACCAAGCAACCTGGAAAAGCCAATCAGCGCTACAAAAAAGTCTCGCTTCCCATCGGTCAAAAGGGCCATGCTGAAAAAAGTGTCAAAACCAGAAATGCAGGACAGGCCATGGAGAAATGGGAGCCTTGCTACACTGATGGGCGGGATGTAAATTGCCAACAGCCACTCTGGAGAAGTGTACGGTGTGTCCTGAAACATCTAAAAAACACAGCTTAGAGAGCATAGGGCACTTCCACGCATGGGGGTAAAGTGGGAAAATTAAAAATCAGCAAGACACAAGCACCCCAAAGTTTAGGGCTGCTCTGTTGACAAGGACCTCCACTTCATTCCACCTTAAATATCCCAGGAAAGCGAAAAATGAATAAAAAATTTGAGGTCCTTATGTACAATGGCATACCACTCAGCCATGAAATCAATGTCATAAGGCTAGTAGCAGGATGATGAGTGGATTTAGGTACGGCGATTCTAAGTGAAATAAGTCACACAGAAAAGGACACTTCTCATAAGGTGTCACTTATAGAGTGAATGTAAAAACCGTTACACTTGAACTGAGTTACAAAACAGAACAGAGTCACACATGCAGAAAACACACTATGGCTGCTTAATGGGAAAGCGAGGTGGGGTGATACATAAAGCAAGAGTTTCAAATTAGCTCAGATACCGTTCCATAAACCCAATATGTAATAGACAAGACCTACTCCTTGCTCAGAGAACAGGACTCAACACGCCCGATTCACCGCACAAGAATATATCTGACTAGTAATAATCTTAAAACCTATGTATTGATATCTCTCTGTTAGTGTGTCAAGTGGGTGTAAAGCGGCATAAACACAGCCGTGAAAAGCAGCTAAACCCCATTATAAAAATAAATTTCTTTTAAAAACCCATGAAACAAAGACAGTGAAAGAGAGAGAAATTCTTACACAATTCGTTCAGGGGCTGTGATGCAACCTGGATTGACCATATCTAGACCCACAGCTGGATGAGACATAAGGGTGGACACTCTTGGGGCTGAGAGGTTTGGTGAGGTTTGGTGAGCAAACGCAGACCCTTTAAAGTAATACTGCGTGCTACCCATCGCATGGGTCCCAAATCTCCAGATTGAAGGGCATCTTCCTACATCGAAAACATGCATGAGAAACCAAGAAGATGGTACACCGTGTGTTGGGGAAAGGTTTCTAAAATGCACCTCATTTCTCATCTCCTTGTGCTCGGGTTCGCCATTCCAGCCACTTTAGTAGCAATCTCCCTACTTGGAGCATCAGTATCTTTAACCTCCTGTTCCGTACAGGTTGCAATTTGTCCTGAGGATGAACGGGAAGACGGGGAACCAATGAGAGACTAGCTCTTGGTGTTGGGACAGGCACAGGTCACTCTATTTTCCCATCAGGAAGAAGAATTAACCACAGGCTCAGCCTGCCCCCCGGAACCAGAACAGGGCCTGAAGCCATCCTGCCCTTTTGCGGCCACCTCCCAAAGAAGCGAGTTGTAAAATGGAGCTTCAGGGCACTGCAATTCACAATCCTACAGAGTTATAAATGATAACTCTCGTCCACAAATATATTGAGGGAAGGCAAAGACGAGGAATTGAAATCAAGGCAGGATTGCAGGAAACAGATTTCAGGAGGTAGATTCGAATCGCCTTTAAAGCACATGAAAAGCGCCAAAACGTTGACAATGATGCCCTTGGCCAAAAAGGGCGTATGCGTTTTTTCCTGAATATATTCAGGAAAAAACGCATACGCCCTTTTTGGCCAACCAAGCAACCTGGAAAGGCCAATCAGTGCTACAAAAAAGTCTCGCTTCCCATCGGTCAAAAGGGCCATGCTGAAAAAAGTGTCAAAACCAGAAATGCAGGACAGGCCATGGAGAAATGGGAGCCTTGCTACACTGATGGGCGGGATGTAAATTGCCAACAGCCACTCTGGAGAAGTGTACGGTGTGTCCTGAAACATCTAAAAAACACAGCTTAGAGAGCATAGGGCACTTCCACGCATGGGGGTATAAAGTGGGAAAATTAAAAATCAGCAAGACACAAGCACCCCAAAGTTTAGGGCTGCTCTGTTGACAAGGACCTCCACTTCATTCCACCTTAAATATCCCAGGAAAGCGAAAAATGGATAAAAAATTTGAGGTCCTTATGTACAATGGCATACCACTCAGCCATGAAATCAATGTCATAAGGCTAGTAGCAGCATGATGAGTGGATTTAGGTACGGCGATTCTAAGTGAAATAAGTCACACAGAAAAGGACACTTCTCATAAGGTGTCACTTATAGGGGGAATGTAAAAACCGTTACACTTGAACTAAGTTACAAAACAGAACAGAGTCACACATGCAGAAAACACACTATGGCTGCTTAACGGTTAAGCGAGGTGGGGTGATACATAAAGCAAGAGTTTCAAATTAGCTCAGATACCGTTCCATAAACCCAATATGTAATAGACAAGACCTACTCCTTGCTCAGAGAACTGGACTCAACACGCCCGATTCACCGCACAAGAATATATCTGACTAGTAATAATCTTAAAACCTATGTATTGATATCTCTCTGTTAGTGTGTCAAGTGGGTGTAAAGCGGCATAAACACAGCCGTGAAAAGCAGCTAAACCCCATTATAAAAATAAATTTCTTTTAAAAACCCATGAAACAATGACAGTGAAAGAGAGAGAAATTCTTACACAATTCGTTCAGGGGCTGTGATGCAACCTGGATTGACCATATCTAGACCCACAGCTGGATGAGACATAAGGGTGGACACTCTTGGGGCTGAGAGGTTTGGTGAGGTTGGGTGAGCAAACGCAGACCCTTTAAAGTAATACTGCGTGCTACCCATCGCATGGGTCCCAAATCTCCAGGTTCAAGGGCATCTTCCTACATCGAAAACATGCATGAGAAACCAAGAAGATGGTACACCGTGTGTTGGGGAAAGGTTTCTAAAATGCACCTCATTTCTCATCTCCTTGTGCTCGGGTTCGCCATTCCAGCCACTTTAGTAGCAATCTCCCTACTTGGAGCATCAGCATCTTTAACCTCCTGTTCCGTACAGGTTGCAATTTGTCCTGAGGATGAACGGGAAGATGGGGAACCAATGAGAGACTAGCTCTTGGTGTTGGGACAGGCACAGGTCACTCTATTTTCCCATCAGGAAGAAGAATTAACCACAGGCTCAGCCTGCCCCCCGGAACCAGAACAGGGCCTGAAGCCATCCTGCGCTTTTGCGGCCAGCTCCCAAAGAAGCGAGTTGTAAAATGGAGCTTCAGGGCACTGCAATTCACAATCCTACAGAGTTATAAATGATAACTCTCGTCCACACATATATTGAGGGAAGGCAAAGACGAGGAATTGAAATCAAGGCAGAATTGCAGGAAACAGATTTCAGGAGGTAGATTCGAATCGCCTTTAAAGCACATGAAAAGCGCCAAAACGTTGACAATGATGCCCTTGGCCAAAAAGGGCGTATGCGTTTTTTCCTGAATATATTCAGGAAAAAACGCATACGCCCTTTTTGGCCAACCAAGCAACCTGGAAAGGCAAATCAGCGCTACAAAGAAGTCTCGCTTCCCATCGGTCAAAAGGGCCATGCTGTAAAAAGTGTCAAAACCAGAAATGCAGGACAGGCCATGGAGAAATGGGAGCCTTGCTACACTGATGGGCGGGATGTAAATTGCCAACAGCCACTCTGGAGAAGTGTACGGTGTGTCCTGAAACATCTAAAAAACACAGCTTAGAGAGCATAGGGCACGTCCACGCATGGGGGTATAAAGTGGGAAAATTAAAAATCAGCAAGACACAAGCACCCCAAAGTTTAGGGATGCTCTGTTGACAAGGACCTCCACTTCATTCCACCTTAAATATACCAGGAAAGCGAAAAATGGATAAAAAATTTGAGGTCCTTATGTACAATGGCATACCACTCAGCCATGAAATCAATGTCATAAGGCTAGTAGCAGCATGATGAGTGGATTTAGGTACGACGATTCTAAGTGAAATAAGTCACACAGAAAAGGACACTTCTCATAAGGTGTCACTTATAGAGGGAATGTAAAAACCGTTACACTTGAACTGAGTTACAAAACAGAACAGAGTCACACATGCAGAAAACACACTATGGCTGCTTAACGGGAAAGCGAGGTGGGGTGATACATAAAGCAAGAGTTTCAAATTAGCTCAGATACCGTTCCATAAACCCAATATGTAATAGACAAGACCTACTCCTTGCTCAGAGAACTGGACTCAACACGCCCGATTCACCACACAAGAATATATCTGACTAGTAATAATCTTAAAACCTATGTATTGATATCTCTCTGTTAGTGTGTCAAGTGGGTGTAAAGCGGCATAAACACAGGCGTGAAAAGCAGCTAAACCCCATTATAAAAATAAATTACTTTTAAAAACCCATGAAACAAAGACAGTGAAAGAGAGAGAAATTCTTACACAATTCGTTCAGGGGCTGTGATGCAACCTGGATTGACCATATCTAGACCCATAGCTGGATGAGACATAAGGGTGGACACTCTTGGGGCTGAGAGGTTTCGTGAAGTATGGTGAGCAAACGCAGACCCTTTAAAGTAATACTGCGTGCTACCCGTCCCATGGGTCCCAAATCTCCAGGTTCAAGGGCATCTTCCTACATCGAAAACAGGCATGAGAAACACAGAAGATGGTACACCATGTGATGGGGAAAGGTTTCTAAAACGCACCTCATTTCTCATCTCCTTGTGCTCGGGTTCGCCATTCCAGCCACTTTACTAGCAATCTCCCTACGTGGAGCATCAGCACCTTTAACCTCCTGTTCCGTACAGGTTGCAATTTGTCCTGAGGATGAATGGGAAGACGGGGAACCAATGAGAGACTAGCTCTTGGTGTTGGGACAGGCACAGGTCACTCTATTTTCCCATCAGGAAGAAGAATTAACCACAGGCTCACCCTGCAAACCGGAACCAGAACAGGGCCTGAAGCCATCCTGCGCTTTTGCGGCCAGCTCCCAAAAAAGCGAGTTCTAAAATGGAGCTTCAGGGCACAGCAATTCACAAACCTGCAGAGTTATAAATGATAACTCTCGTCCACAAATATATTGAGGGAAGGCAAAGAAGAGGATTTGAAATCAAGGCAGAATTGCAGGAAACAGATTTCAGGAGGTAGATTCGAATCGCCTTTAAAGCACATGAAAAGCGGCAAAACGTTGACAATGATGCCCTTGGCCAAAAAGGGCGTATGCGTTTTTTCCTGAATATATTCAGGAAAAAACGCATACGCCGTTTTTGGCCAACCAAGCAACCTGGAAAGGCAAATCAGCGCTACAAAGAAGTCTCGCTTCCCATCGGTCAAAAGGGCCATGCTGAAAAAAGTTTCAAAACCAGAAATGCAGGACAGGCCATGGAGAAATGGGAGCCTTGCTACACTGATGGGCGGGATGTAAATTGCCAACAGCCAGTCTGGAGAAGGGTACGGTGTGTCCTGGAACAGCTAAAAAACACAGCTTAGAGAGCATAGGGCACTTCCACGCATGGGGGTATAAAGTGGGAAAATTAAAAATCAGCAAGACACAAGCACCCCAAAGTTTAGGGCTGCTCTGTTGACAAGGACCTCCACTTCATTCCACCTTAAATATCCCAGGAAAGCGAAAAATGGATAAAAAAGTTGTAGACCTTATGTACAATGGAATATCACTCAGCCATGAAATCATTATCATAAGGCTAGTAGCAGCATGATGAGTGGATTTAGGTACGACGATTCTAAGTGAAATAAGTCACACAGAAAAGGACACTTCTCATAAGGTGTCACTTATAGAGGGAATGTAAAAACCGTTACACTTGAACTGAATTACAAAACAGAACAGAGTCACACATGCAGAAAACACACTATGGCTGCTTAACGGGAAAGGTGAGGTGGGGTGATACATAAAACAAGAGTTTCAAATTAGCTCAGATACCGTTCCATAAACCCAATATGTAATAGACAAGACCTACTCCTTGCTCAGAGAACTGGACTCAACACGCCTGATTCACCGCACAAGAATATATCTGACTAGTAATAATCTTAAAACCTATGTATTGATATCTCTCTGTTAGTGTGTCAAGTGGGTGTAAAGCGGCATAAACACAGCCGTGAAAAGCAGCTAAACCCCATTATAAAAATAAATTACTTTTAAAAACCCATGAAACAAAGACAGTGAAAGAGAGAGAAATTCTTACACAATTCGTTCAGGGGCTGTGATGCAACCTGGATTGACCATATCTAGACCCACAGCTGGATGAGACATAAGGGTGGATACTCTTGGGGCTGAGAGGTTTGGTGAGGATGGGTGAGCAAACGCAGACCCTTTAAAGTAATACTGCGTGCTACCCGTCCCATGGGTCCCAAATCTCCAGGTTCAAGGGCATCTTCCTACATCGAAAACCGGCATGAGAAACCAAGAAGATGGTACACCGTGTGTGGGGGAAAGGTTTCTAAAATGCACCTCATTTCTCATCTCCTTGTGCTCGGGTTCGCCATTCCAGTCACTTTAGTAGCAATCTCCCTACTTGGAGGATCAGCATCTTTAACCTCCTGTTCCGTACAGGTTGCAATTTGTCCTGAGGATGAACGGGAAGACGGGGAACCAATGAGAGATTAGCTCTTGGTGTTGGGACAGGCACAGGTCACTCTATTTTCCCATCAGGAAGAAGAATTAACCACAGGCTCAGCCTGCCCCCCGGAACCAGAACAGGGCCTGAAGCCATCCTGCGCTTTTGCGGCCACCTCCCAAAAAAGCGAGTTGTAAAATGGAGCTTCAGGGCACTGCAATTCACAATCCTACAGAGTTATAAATGATAACTCTCGTCCACAAATATATTGAGGGAAGGCAAAGACGAGGAATTGAAATCAAGGCAGAATTGCAGGAAACAGATTTCAGGAGGTAGATTCGAATCGCCTTTAAAGCACATGAAAAGCGCCAAAACGTTGACAATGATGCCCTTGGCCAAAAAGGGCGTATGCGTTTTTTCCTGAATATATTCAGGAAAAAACGCATACGCCCTTTTTGGCCAACCAAGCAACCTGGAAAGGCAAATCAGCGCTACAAAGAAGTCTCGCTTCCCATCGGTCAAAAGGGCCATGCTGAAAAAAGTTTCAAAACCAGAAATGCAGGACAGGCCATGGAGAAATGGGAGCCTTGCTACACTGATGGGCGGGATGTAAATTGCCAACAGCCAGTCTGGAGAAGGGTACGGTGTGTCCTGAAACAGCTAAAAAACACAGCTTAGAGAGCATAGGGCACTTCCACGCATGGGGGTATAAAGTGGGAAAATTAAAAATCAGCAAGACAGAAGCACCCCAAAGTTTAGGGCTGCTCTGTTGACAAGGACCTCCACTTCATTCCACCTTAAATATCTCAGGAAAGCGAAAAATGGATAAAAAAGTTGTAGACCTTATGTACAATGGAATATCACTCAGCCATGAAATCAATATCATAAGGCTAGTAGCAGCATGATGAGTGGATTTAGGTATGACGATTCTAAGTGAAATAAGTCACACAGAAAAGGACACTTCTCATAAGGTGTCACTTATAGAGGGAATGTAAAAACCGTTACACTTGAACTGAATTACAAAACAGAACAGGGTCACACATGCAGAAAACACACTATGGCTGCTTAACGGGAAAGGTGAGGTGGGGTGATACATAAAACAAGAGTTTCAAATTAGCTCAGATACCGTTCCATAAACCCAATATGTAATAGACAAGACCTACTCCTTGCTCAGAGAACTGGACTCAACACGCCTGATTCACCGCACAAGAATATATCTGACTAGTAATAATCTTAAAACCTATGAATTGATATCTCTCTGTTAGTGTGTCAAGTGGGTGTAAAGCGGCATAAACACAGCCGTGAAAAGCAGCTAAAGCCCATTATAAAAATAAATTACTTTTAAAAACCCATGAAACAAAGACAGTGAAAGAGAGAGAAATTCTTACACAATTCGTTCAGGGGCTGTGATGCAACCTGGATTGACCATATCTAGACCCACAGCTGGATGAGACATAAGGGTGGACTCTCTTGGGGCTGAGAGGTTTGGTGAAGGTGGGTGAGCAAACGCAGACCCTTTAAAGTAATACTGCCTGCTACCCATCGCATGGGTCCCAAATCTCCAGGTTCAAGGGCATCTTCCTACATCGAAAACAGGCATGAGAAACCCAGAAGATGGTACACCGTGTGATGGGGAAAGGTTTCTAAAACGCACCTCATTTCTCATCTCCTTGTGCTCGGGTTCGCCATTCCAGCCACTTTACTAGCAATCTCCCTACGTGGAGCATCAGCACCTTTAACCTCCTGTTCCGTACAGGTTGCAATTTGTCCTGAGGATGAATGGGAAGACGGGGAACCAATGAGAGACTAGCTCTTGGTGTTGGGACAGGCACAGGTCACTCTATTTTCCCATCAGGAAGAAGAATTAACCACAGGCTCACCCTGTGCACCGGAACCAGAACAGGGCCTGAAGCCATCCTGCGCTTTTGCGGCCAGCTCCCAAAAAAGCGAGTTGTAAAATGGAGCTTCAGGGCACAGCAATTCACAAACCTGCAGAGTTATAAATGATAACTCTCATCCACAAATATATTGAGGGAAGGCAAAGAAGAGGATTTGAAATCAAGGCAGAATTGCAGGAAACAGATTTCAGGAGGTAGATTAGAATCGCCTTTAAAGCACATGAAAAGCGGCAAAACGTTGACAATGATGCCCTTGGCCAAAAAGGGCGTATGCGTTTTTTCCTGAATATATTCAGGAAAAAACGCATACGCCCTTTTTGGCCAACCAAGCAACCTGGAAAGGCCAATCAGCGCTACAAAGAAGTCTCGCTTCCCATCAGTCAAAAGGGCCATGCTGAAAAAAGTGTCAAAACCAGAAATGCAGGACAGGCCATGGAGAAATGGGAGCCTTGCTACACTGATGGGCGGGATGTAAATTGCCAACAGCCACTCTGGAGAAGTGTACGGTGTGTCCTGAAACATCTAAAAAATACAGCTTAGAGAGCATAGGGCACTTCCACGCATGGGGGTATAAAGTGGGAAAATTAAAAATCAGCAAGACACAAGCACCCCAAAGTTTAGGGCTGCTCTGTTGACAAGGACCTCCACTTCATTCCACCTTAAATATCCCAGGAAAGCGAAAAATGGATAAAAAATTTGAGGTCCTTATGTACAATGGCATACCACTCAGCCATGAAATCAATGTCATAAGGCTAGTAGCAGCATGATGAGTGGATTTAGGTACGACGATTCTAAGTGAAATAAGTCACACAGAAAAGGACACTTCTCATAAGGTGTCACTTATAGAGGGAATGTAAAAACCGTTACACTTGAACTGAGTTACAAAACAGAACAGAGTCACACATGCAGAAAACACACTATGGCTGCTTAATGGGAAAGCGAGGTGGGGTGATACATAAAGCAAGAGTTTCAAATTAGCTCAGATACCGTTCCATAAACCCAATATGTAATAGACAAGACCTACTCCTTGCTCAGAGAACTGGACTCAACACGCCCGATTCACCGCACAAGAATATATCTGACTAGTAATAATCTTAAAACCTATGTATTGATATCTCTCTGTTAGTGTGTCAAGTGGGTGTAAAGCGGCATAAACACAGCCGTGAAAAGCAGCTAAACCCCATTATAAAAATAAATTTCTTTTAAAAACCCATGAAACAAAGACAGTGAAAGAGAGAGAAATTCTTACACAATTCGTTCAGGGGCTGTGATGCAACCTGGATTGACCATATCTAGACCCACAGCTGGATGAGACATAAGGGTGGACACTCTTGGGGCTGAGAGGTTTGGTGAGGTTGGGTGAGCTAACGCAGACCCTTTAAAGTAATACTGCGTGCTACCCATCGCATGGGTCCCAAATCTCCAGGTTCAAGGGCATCTTCCTACATCGAAAACATGCATGAGAAACCAAGAAGATGGTACACCGTGTGTTGGGGAAAGGTTTCTAAAATGCACCTCATTTCTCATCTCCTTGTGCTCGGGTTCGCCATTCCAGCCACTTTAGTAGCAATCTCCCTACTTGGAGCATCAGCATCTTTAACCTCCTGTTCCGTACAGGTTGCAATTTGTCCTGAGGATGAACGGGAAGACGGGGAACCAATGAGAGACTAGCTCTTGGTGTTGGGACAGGCACAGGTCACTATTTTCCCATCAGGAAGAAGAATTAACCACAGGCTCAGCCTGCCCCCCGGAACCAGAACAGGGCCTGAAGCCATCCTGCGCTTTTGCGGCCACCTCCCAAAAAAGCGAGTTGTAAAATGGAGCTTCAGGGCACTGCAATTCACAATCCTACAGAGTTATAAATGATAACTCTCGTCCACAAATATATTGAAGGAAGGCAAAGACGAGGAATTGAAATCAAGGCAGAATTGCAGGAAACAGATTCCAGGAGGTAGATTCGAATCGCCTTTAAAGCACATGAAAAGCGCCAAAACGTTGACAATGATGCCCTTGGCCAAAAAGGGCGTATGCGTTTTTTCCTGAATATATTCAGGAAAAAACGCATACGCCCTTTTTGGCCAACCAAGCAACCTGGAAAGGCCAATCAGCGCTACAAAGAAGTCTCGCTTCCCATCGGTCAAAAGGGCCATGCTGAAAAAAGTGTCAAAACCAGAAATGCAGGACAGGCCATGGAGCAATGGGAGCCTTGCTACACTGATGGGCGGGATGTAAATTGCCAACAGCCACTCTGGAGAAGGGTACGGTGTGTCCTGAAACAGCTAAAAACACAGCTTAGAGAGCCTAGGGCACTTCCACGCATGGGGGTATAAAGTGGGAAAATTAAAAATCAGCAAGACACAAGCACCCCATAGTTTAGGGCTGCTCTTTTGACAAGGACCTCCACTTCATTCCACCTTAAATATCCCAGGAAAGCGAAAAATGGATAAAAAAGTTGTAGTCCTTATTTACAATGGAATATCACTCAGCCATGAAATCAATATCATAAGGCTAGTAGCAGCATGATGAGTGGATTTAGGTACGACGATTCTAAGTGAAATAAGTCACACAGAAAAGGACACTTCTCATAAGGTGTCACTTATAGAGGGAATGTAAAAACCGTTACACTTGAACTGAATTACAAAACAGAACAGAGTCACACATGCAGAAAACACACTATGGCTGCTTAACTGGAAAGGTGAGGTGGGGTGATACATAAAACAAGAGTTTCAAATTAGCTCAGATACCGTTCCATAAACCCAATATGTTATAGACAAAACCTACTCCTTGCTCAGAGAACTGGACTCAACACGCCTGATTCACCGCACAAGAATATATCTGACTAGTAATAATCTTAAAACCTATGAATTGATATCTCTCTGTTAGTGTGTCAAGTGGGTGTAAAGCGGCATAAACACAGCCGTGAAAAGCAGCTAAAGCCCATTATAAAAATAAATTACTTTTAAAAACCCATGAAACAAAGACAGTGAAAGAGAGAGAAATTCTTACACAATTCGTTCAGGGGCTGTGATGCAACCTGGATTGACCATATCTAGACCCACAGCTGGATGAGACATAAGGGTGGACTCTCTTGGGGCTGAGAGGTTTGGTGAAGGTGGGTGAGCAAACGCAGACCCTTTAAAGTAATACTGCCTGCTACCCATCGCATGGGTCCCAAATCTCCAGGTTCAAGGGCATCTTCCTACATCGAAAACAGGCATGAGAAACCCAGAAGATGGTACACCGTGTGATGGGGAAAGGTTTCTAAAACGCACCTCATTTCTCATCTCCTTGTGCTCGGGTTCGCCATTCCAGCCACTTTACTAGCAATCTCCCTACGTGGAGCATCAGCACCTTTAACCTCCTGTTCCGTACAGGTTGCAATTTGTCCTGAGGATGAATGGGAAGACGGGGAACCAATGAGAGACTAGCTCTTGGTGTTGGGACAGGCACAGGTCACTCTATTTTCCCATCAGGAAGAAGAATTAACCACAGGCTCACCCTGTGCACCGGAACCAGAACAGGGCCTGAAGCCATCCTGCGCTTTTGCGGCCACCTCCCAAAAAAGCGAGTTGTAAAATGGAGCTTCAGGGCACTGCAATTCACAATCCTACAGAGTTATAAATGATAACTCTCGTCCACAAATATATTGAGGGAAGGCAAAGACGAGGAATTGAAATCAAGGCAGAATTGCAGGAAACAGATTTCAGGAGGTAGATTCGAATCGCGTTTAAAGCACATGAAAAGCGGCAAAACGTTGACAATGTTGCCCTTGGCCAAAAAGGGCGTATGCGTTTTTTCCTGAATATATTCAGGAAAAAACGCATACGCCCTTTTTGGCCAACCAAGCAACCTGGAAAGGCCAATCAGCGCTACAAAGAAGTCTCGCTTCCCATCGGTCAAAAGGGCTATGCTGAAAAAAGTGTCAAAACCAGAAATGCAGGACAGGCCATGGAGAAATGGGAGCCTTGCTACACTGATGGGCGGGATGTAAATTGCCAACAGCCACTCTGGAGAAGTGTACGGTGTGTCCTGAAACATCTAAAAAACACAGCTTAGAGAGCATAGGGCACTTCCACGCATGGGGGTATAAAGTGGGAAAATTAAAAATCAGCAAGACACAAGCACCCCAAAGTTTAGGGCTGCTCTGTTGACAAGGACCTCCACTTCATTCCACCTTAAATATCCCAGGAAAGCGAAAAATGGATAAAAAATTTGAGGTCCTTATGTACAATGGCATACCACTCAGCCATGAAATCAATGTCATAAGGCTAGTAGCAGCATGATGAGTGGATTTAGGTACGACGATTCTAAGTGAAATAAGTCACACAGAAAAGGACACTTCTCATAAGGTGTCACTTATAGAGGGAATGTAAAAACCGTTACACTTGAACTGAGTTACAAAACAGAACAGAGTCACACATGCAGAAAACACACTATGGCTGCTTAATGGGAAAGCGAGGTGGGGTGATACATAAAGCAAGAGTTTCAAATTAGCTCAGATACCGTTCCATAAACCCAATATGTAATAGACAAGACCTACTCCTTGCTCAGAGAACTGGACTCAACACGCCCGATTCACCGCACAAGAATATATCTGACTAGTAATAATCTTAAAACCTATGTATTGATATCTCTCTGTTAGTGTGTCAAGTGGGTGTAAAGCGGCATAAACACAGCCGTGAAAAGCAGCTAAACCCCATTATAAAAATAAATTTCTTTTAAAAACCCATGAAACAAAGACAGTGAAAGAGAGAGAAATTCTTACACAATTCGTTCAGGGGCTGTGATGCAACCTGGATTGACCATATCTAGACCCACAGCTGGATGAGACATAAGGGTGGACACTCTTGGGGCTGAGAGGTTTGGTGAGGTTGGGTGAGCTAACGCAGACCCTTTAAAGTAATACTGCGTGCTACCCATCGCATGGGTCCCAAATCTCCAGGTTCAAGGGCATCTTCCTACATCGAAAACATGCATGAGAAACCAAGAAGATGGTACACCGTGTGTTGGGGAAAGGTTTCTAAAATGCACCTCATTTCTCATCTCCTTGTGCTCGGGTTCGCCATTCCAGCCACTTTAGTAGCAATCTCCCTACTTGGAGCATCAGCATCTTTAACCTCCTGTTCCGTACAGGTTGCAATTTGTCCTGAGGATGAACGGGAAGACGGGGAACCAATGAGAGACTAGCTCTTGGTGTTGGGACAGGCACAGGTCACTATTTTCCCATCAGGAAGAAGAATTAACCACAGGCTCAGCCTGCCCCCCGGAACCAGAACAGGGCCTGAAGCCATCCTGCGCTTTTGCGGCCACCTCCCAAAAAAGCGAGTTGTAAAATGGAGCTTCAGGGCACTGCAATTCACAATCCTACAGAGTTATAAATGATAACTCTCGTCCACAAATATATTGAAGGAAGGCAAAGACGAGGAATTGAAATCAAGGCAGAATTGCAGGAAACAGATTTCAGGAGGTAGATTCGAATCGCCTTTAAAGCACATGAAAAGCGCCAAAACGTTGACAATGATGCCCTTGGCCAAAAAGGGCGTATGCGTTTTTTCCTGAATATATTCAGGAAAAAACGCATACGCCCTTTTTGGCCAACCAAGCAACCTGGAAAGGCCAATCAGCGCTACAAAGAAGTCTCGCTTCCCATCGGTCAAAAGGGCCATGCTGAAAAAAGTGTCAAAACCAGAAATGCAGGACAGGCCATGGAGCAATGGGAGCCTTGCTACACTGATGGGCGGGATGTAAATTGCCAACAGCCACTCTGGAGAAGGGTACGGTGTGTCCTGAAACAGCTAAAAACACAGCTTAGAGAGCCTAGGGCACTTCCACGCATGGGGGTATAAAGTGGGAAAATTAAAAATCAGCAAGACACAAGCACCCCATAGTTTAGGGCTGCTCTTTTGACAAGGACCTCCACTTCATTCCACCTTAAATATCCCAGGAAAGCGAAAAATGGATAAAAAAGTTGTAGTCCTTATTTACAATGGAATATCACTCAGCCATGAAATCAATATCATAAGGCTAGTAGCAGCATGATGAGTGGATTTAGGTACGACGATTCTAAGTGAAATAAGTCACACAGAAAAGGACACTTCTCATAAGGTGTCACTTATAGAGGGAATGTAAAAACCGTTACACTTGAACTGAATTACAAAACAGAACAGAGTCACACATGCAGAAAACACACTATGGCTGCTTAACTGGAAAGGTGAGGTGGGGTGATACATAAAACAAGAGTTTCAAATTAGCTCAGATACCGTTCCATAAACCCAATATGTTATAGACAAAACCTACTCCTTGCTCAGAGAACTGGACTCAACACGCCTGATTCACCGCACAAGAATATATCTGACTAGTAATAATCTTAAAACCTATGAATTGATATCTCTCTGTTAGTGTGTCAAGTGGGTGTAAAGCGGCATAAACACAGCCGTGAAAAGCAGCTAAAGCCCATTATAAAAATAAATTACTTTTAAAAACCCATGAAACAAAGACAGTGAAAGAGAGAGAAATTCTTACACAATTCGTTCAGGGGCTGTGATGCAACCTGGATTGACCATATCTAGACCCACAGCTGGATGAGACATAAGGGTGGACTCTCTTGGGGCTGAGAGGTTTGGTGAAGGTGGGTGAGCAAACGCAGACCCTTTAAAGTAATACTGCCTGCTACCCATCGCATGGGTCCCAAATCTCCAGGTTCAAGGGCATCTTCCTACATCGAAAACAGGCATGAGAAACCCAGAAGATGGTACACCGTGTGATGGGGAAAGGTTTCTAAAACGCACCTCATTTCTCATCTCCTTGTGCTCGGGTTCGCCATTCCAGCCACTTTACTAGCAATCTCCCTACGTGGAGCATCAGCACCTTTAACCTCCTGTTCCGTACAGGTTGCAATTTGTCCTGAGGATGAATGGGAAGACGGGGAACCAATGAGAGACTAGCTCTTGGTGTTGGGACAGGCACAGGTCACTCTATTTTCCCATCAGGAAGAAGAATTAACCACAGGCTCACCCTGTGCACCGGAACCAGAACAGGGCCTGAAGCCATCCTGCGCTTTTGCGGCCACCTCCCAAAAAAGCGAGTTGTAAAATGGAGCTTCAGGGCACTGCAATTCACAATCCTACAGAGTTATAAATGATAACTCTCGTCCACAAATATATTGAGGGAAGGCAAAGACGAGGAATTGAAATCAAGGCAGAATTGCAGGAAACAGATTTCAGGAGGTAGATTCGAATCGCGTTTAAAGCACATGAAAAGCGGCAAAACGTTGACAATGTTGCCCTTGGCCAAAAAGGGCGTATGCGTTTTTTCCTGAATATATTCAGGAAAAAACGCATACGCCCTTTTTGGCCAACCAAGCAACCTGGAAAGGCCAATCAGCGCTACAAAGAAGTCTCGCTTCCCATCGGTCAAAAGGGCCATGCTGAAAAAAGTGTCAAAACCAGAAATGCAGGACAGGCCATGGAGAAATGGGAGCCTTGCTACACTGTTGGGCGGGATGTAAATTGCCAACAGCCACTCTGGAGAAGTGTACGGTGTGTCCTGAAACATCTAAAAAACACAGCTTAGAGAGCATAGGGCACTTCCACGCATGGGGGTAAAGTGGGAAAATTAAAAATCAGCAAGACACAAGCACCCCAAAGTTTAGGGCTGCTCTGTTGACAAGGACCTCCACTTCATTCCACCTTAAATATCCCAGGAAAGCGAAAAATGGATAAAAAATTTGAGGTCCTTATGTACAATGGCATACCACTCAGCCATGAAATCAATGTCATAAGGCTAGTAGCAGGATGATGAGTGGATTTAGGTACGGCGATTCTAAGTGAAATAAGTCACACAGAAAAGGACACTTCTCATAAGGTGTCACTTATAGAGGGAATGTAAAAACCGTTACACTTGAACTGAGTTACAAAACAGAACAGAGTCACACATGCAGAAAACACACTATGGCTGCTTAATGGGAAAGCGAGGTGGGGTGATACATAAAGCAAGAGTTTCAAATTAGCTCAGATACCGTTCCATAAACCCAATATGTAATAGACAAGACCTACTCCTTGCTCAGAGAACTGGACTCAACACGCCCGATTCACCGCACAAGAATATATCTGACTAGTAATAATCTTAAAACCTATGTATTGATATCTCTCTGTTAGTGTGTCAAGTGGGTGTAAAGCGGCATAAACACAGCCGTGAAAAGCAGCTAAACCCCATTATAAAAATAAATTTCTTTTAAAAACCCATGAAACAAAGACAGTGAAAGAGAGAGAATTTCTTACACAATTCGTTCAGGGGCTGTGATGCAACCTGGATTGACCATATCTAGACCCACAGCTGGATGAGACATAAGGGTGGACACTCTTGGGGCTGAGAGGTTTGGTGAGGTTTGGTGAGCAAACGCAGACCCTTTAAAGTAATACTGCGTGCTACCCATCGCATGGGTCCCAAATCTCCAGATTCAAGGGCATCTTCCTACATCCAAAACATGCATGAGAAACCAAGAAGATGGTACACCGTGTGTTGGGGAAAGGTTTCTAAAATGCACCTCATTTCTCATCTCCTTGTGCTCGGGTTCGCCATTCCAGCCACTTTAGTAGCAATCTCCCTACTTGGAGCATCAGTATCTTTAACCTCCTGTTCCGTACAGGTTGCAATTTGTCCTGAGGATGAACGGGAAGACGGGGAACCAATGAGAGACTAGCTCTTGGTGTTGGGACAGGCACAGGTCACTCTATTTTCCCATCAGGAAGAAGAATTAACCACAGGCTCAGCCTGCCCCCCGGAACCAGAACAGGGCCTGAAGCCATCCTGCGCTTTTGCGGCCACCTCCCAAAGAAGCGAGTTGTAAAATGGAGCTTCAGGGCACTGCAATTCACAATCCTACAGAGTTATAAATGATAACTCTCGTCCACAAATATATTGAGGGAAGGCAAAGACGAGGAATTGAAATCAAGGCAGAATTGCAGGAAACAGATTTCAGGAGGTAGATTCGAATCGCCTTTAAAGCACATGAAAAGCGCCAAAACGTTGACAATGATGCCCTTGGCCAAAAAGGGCGTATGCGTTTTTTCCTGAATATATTCAGGAAAAAACGCATACGCCCTTTTTGGCCAACCAAGCAACCTGGAAAGGCAAATCAGCGCTACAAAGAAGTCTCGCTTCCCATCGGTCAAAAGGGCCATGCTGAAAAAAGTTTCAAAACCAGAAATGCAGGACAGGCCATGGAGAAATGGGAGCCTTGCTACACTGATGGGCGGGATGTAAATTGCCAACAGCCAGTCTGGAGAAGGGTACGGTGTGTCCTGAAACAGCTAAAAAACACAGCTTAGAGAGCATAGGGCACTTCCACGCATGGGGGTATAAAGTGGGAAAATTAAAAATCAGCAAGACACAAGCACCCCAAAGTTTAGGGCTGCTCTGTTGACAAGGACCTCCACTTCATTCCACCTTAAATATCTCAGGAAAGCGAAAAATGGATAAAAAAGTTGTAGACCTTATGTACAATGGAATATCACTCAGCCATGAAATCAATATCATAAGGCTAGTAGCAGCATGATGAGTGGATTTAGGTACGACGATTCTAAGTGAAATAAGTCACACAGAAAAGGACACTTCTCATAAGGTGTCACTTATAGAGGGAATGTAAAAACCGTTACACTTGAACTGAATTACAAAACAGAACAGAGTCACACATGCAGAAAACACACTATGGCTGCTTAACGGGAAAGGTGAGGTGGGGTGATACATAAAACAAGAGTTTCAAATTAGCTCAGATACCGTTCCATAAACCCAATATGTAATAGACAAGACCTACTCCTTGCTCAGAGAACTGGACTCAACACGCCCGATTCACCACACAAGAATATATCTGACTAGTAATAATCTTAAAACCTATGTATTGATATCTCTCTGTTAGTGTGTCAAGTGGGTGTAAAGCGGCATAAACACAGCCGTGAAAAGCAGCTAAACCCCATTATAAAAATAAATTACTTTTAAAAACCCATGAAACAAAGACAGTGAAAGAGAGAGAAATTCTTACACAATTCGTTCAGGGGCTGTGATGCAAACTGGATTGACCATATCTAGACCCACAGCTGGATGAGACATAAGGGTGGACACTCTTGGGGCTGAGAGGTTTCGTGAAGTATGGTGAGCAAACGCAGACCCTTTAAAGTAATACTGCGTGCTACCCGTCCCATGGGTCCCAAATCTCCAGTTTCAAGGGCATCTTCCTACATCGAAAACCGGCATGAGAAACCCAGAAAATGGTACACCGTGTGATGGGGAAAGGTTTCTAAAACGCACATCATTTCTCATCTCCTTGTGCTCGGGTTCGCCATTCCAGCCACTCTACTAGCAATCTCCCTACGTGGAGCATCAGCACCTTTAACCTCCTGTTCTGTATAGGTTGCAATTTGTCCTGAGGATGAATGGGAAGACGGGGAACCAATGAGAGACTAGCTCCTGGTGTTGGGACAGGCACAGGTCACTCTATTTTCCCATCAGGAAGAAGAATTAACCACAGGCTCACCCTGCCAACCGGAACCAGAACAGGGCTTGAAGCCATCCTGCGCTTTTGCGGCCAGCTCTCAAAAAAGCGAGTTCTAAAATGGAGCTTCAGGGCACAGCAATTCACAAACCTGCAGAGTTATAAATGATAACTCTCGTCCACAAATATATTGAGGGAAGGCAAAGAAGAGGATTTGAAATCAAGGCAGAATTGCAGGAAACAGATTTCAGGAGGTAGATTCGAATCGCCTTTAAAGTACATGAAAAGCGGCAAAACGTTGACAATGATGCCCTTGGCCAAAAAGGGCGTATGCGTTTTTTCCTGAATATATTCAGGAAAAAACGCATACGCCCCTTTTGGCCAACCAAGCAACCTGGAAAGGCAAATCAGCGCTACAAAGAAGTCTCGCTTCCCTTCGGTCAAAAGGGCCATGCTGAAAAAAGTTTCAAAACCAGAAATGCAGGACAGGCCATGGAGAAATGGGAGCCTTCCTACACTGATGGCGGGATGTAAATTGCCAACAGCCAGTCTGGAGAAGGGTACGGTGTGTCCTGAAACAGCTAAAAAACACAGCTTAGAGAGCATAGGGCACTTCCACGCATGGGGGTATAAAGTGGGAAAATTAAAAATCAGCAAGACAGAAGCACCCCAAAGTTTAGGGCTGCTCTGTTGACAAGGACCTCCACTTCATTCCACCTTAAATATCTCAGGAAAGCGAAAAATGGATAAAAAAGTTGTAGACCTTATGTACAATGGAATATCACTCAGCCATGAAATCAATATCATAAGGCTAGTAGCAGCATGATGAGTGGATTTAGGTATGACGATTCTAAGTGAAATAAGTCACACAGAAAAGGACACTTCTCATAAGGTGTCACTTATACAGGGAATGTAAAAACCGTTACACTTGAACTGAATTACAAAACAGAACAGGGTCACACATGCAGAAAACACACTATGGCTGCTTAACGGGAAAGGTGAGGTGGGGTGATACATAAAACAAGAGTTTCAAATTAGCTCAGATACCGTTCCATAAACCCAATATGTAATAGACAAGACCTACTCCTTGCTCAGAGAACTGGACTCAACACGCCTGATTCACCGCACAAGAATATATCTGACTAGTAATAATCTTAAAACCTATGAATTGATATCTCTCTGTTAGTGTGTCAAGTGGGTGTAAAGCGGCATAAACACAGCCGTGAAAAGCAGCTAAAGCCCATTATAAAAATAAATTACTTTTAAAAACCCATGAAACAAAGACAGTGAAAGAGAGAGAAATTCTTACACAATTCGTTCAGGGGCTGTGATGCAACCTGGATTGACCATATCTAGACCCACAGCTGGATGAGACATAAGGGTGGACTCTCTTGGGGCTGAGAGGTTTGGTGAAGGTGGGTGAGCAAACGCAGACCCTTTAAAGTAATACTGCCTGCTACCCATCGCATGGGTCCCAAATCTCCAGGTTCAAGGGCATCTTCCTACATCGAAAACAGGCATGAGAAACCCAGAAGATGGTACACCGTGTGATGGGGAAAGGTTTCTAAAACGCACCTCATTTCTCATCTCCTTGTGCTCGGGTTCGCCATTCCAGCCACTTTACTAGCAATCTCCCTACGTGGAGCATCAGCACCTTTAACCTCCTGTTCCGTACAGGTTGCAATTTGTCCTGAGGATGAATGGGAAGACGGGGAACCAATGAGAGACTAGCTCTTGGTGTTGGGACAGGCACAGGTCACTCTATTTTCCCATCAGGAAGAAGAATTAACCACAGGCTCACCCTGTGCACCGGAACCAGAACAGGGCCTGAAGCCATCCTGCGCTTTTGCGGCCAGCTCCCAAAAAAGCGAGTTGTAAAATGGAGCTTCAGGGCACAGCAATTCACAAACCTGCAGAGTTATAAATGATAACTCTCATCCACAAATATATTGAGGGAAGGCAAAGAAGAGGATTTGAAATCAAGGCAGAATTGCAGGAAACAGATTTCAGGAGGTAGATTAGAATCGCCTTTAAAGCACATGAAAAGCGGCAAAACGTTGACAATGATGCCCTTGGCCAAAAAGGGCGTATGCGTTTTTTCCTGAATATATTCAGGAAAAAACGCATACGCCCTTTTTGGCCAACCAAGCAACCTGGAAAGGCCAATCAGCGCTACAAAGAAGTCTCGCTTCCCATCGGTCAAAAGGGCCATGCTGAAAAAAGTGTCAAAACCAGAAATGCAGGACAGGCCATGGAGAAATGGGAGCCTTGCTACACTGATGGGCGGGATGTAAATTGCCAACAGCCACTCTGGAGAAGTGTACGGTGTGTCCTGAAACATCTAAAAAACACAGCTTAGAGAGCATAGGGCACTTCCACGCATGGGGGTATAAAGTGGGAAAATTAAAAATCAGCAAGACACAAGCACCCCAAAGTTTAGGGCTGCTCTGTTGACAAGGACCTCCACTTCATTCCACCTTAAATATCCCAGGAAAGCGAAAAATGGATAAAAAATTTGAGGTCCTTATGTACAATGGCATACCACTCAGCCATGAAATCAATGTCATAAGGCTAGTAGCAGCATGATGAGTGGATTTAGGTACGACGATTCTAAGTGAAATAAGTCACACAGAAAAGGACACTTCTCATAAGGTGTCACTTATAGAGGGAATGTAAAAACCGTTACACTTGAACTGAGTTACAAAACAGAACAGAGTCACACATGCAGAAAACACACTATGGCTGCTTAATGGGAAAGCGAGGTGGGGTGATACATAAAGCAAGAGTTTCAAATTAGCTCAGATACCGTTCCATAAACCCAATATGTAATAGACAAGACCTACTCCTTGCTCAGAGAACAGGACTCAACACGCCCGATTCACCGCACAAGAATATATCTGACTAGTAATAATCTTAAAACCTATGTATTGATATCTCTCTGTTAGTGTGTCAAGTGGGTGTAAAGCGGCATCAACACAGCCGTGAAAAGCAGCTAAACCCCATTATAAAAATAAATTTCTTTTAAAAACCCATGAAACAAAGACAGTGAAAGAGAGAGAAATTCTTACACAATTCGTTCAGGGGCTGTGATGCAACCTGGATTGACCATATCTAGACCCACAGCTGGATGAGACATAAGGGTGGACACTCTTGGGGCTGAGAGGTTTGGTGAGGTTTGGTGAGCAAACGCAGACCCTTTAAAGTAATACTGCGTGCTACCCATCGCATGGGTCCCAAATCTCCAGATTCAAGGGCATCTTCCTACATCCAAAACATGCATGAGAAACCAAGAAGATGGTACACCGTGTGTTGGGGAAAGGTTTCTAAAATGCACCTCATTTCTCATCTCCTTGTGCTCGGGTTCGCCATTCCAGCCACTTTAGTAGCAATCTCCCTACTTGGAGCATCAGTATCTTTAACCTCCTGTTCCGTACAGGTTGCAATTTGTCCTGAGGATGAACGGGAAGACGGGGAACCAATGAGAGACTAGCTCTTGGTGTTGGGACAGGCACAGGTCACTCTATTTTCCCATCAGGAAGAAGAATTAACCACAGGCTCAGCCTGCCCCCCGGAACCAGAACAGGGCCTGAAGCCATCCTGCGCTTTTGCGGCCACCTCCCAAAGAAGCGAGTTGTAAAATGGAGATTCAGGGCACTGCAATTCACAATCCTACAGAGTTATAAATGATAACTCTCGTCCACAAATATATTGAGGGAAGGCAAAGACGAGGAATTGAAATCAAGGCAGGATTGCAGGAAACAGATTTCAGGAGGTAGATTCGAATCGCCTTTAAAGCACATGAAAAGCGCCAAAACGTTGACAATGATGCCCTTGGCCAAAAAGGGCGTATGCGTTTTTTCCTGAATATATTCAGGAAAAAACGCATACGCCCTTTTTGGCCAACCAAGCAACCTGGAAAGGCCAATCAGCGCTACAAAAAAGTCTCGCTTCCCATCGGTCAAAAGGGCCATGCTGAAAAAAGTGTCAAAACCAGAAATGCAGGACAGGCCATGGAGAAATGGGAGCCTTGCTACACTGATGGGCGGGATGTAAATTGCCAACAGCCACTCTGGAGAAGTGTACGGTGTGTCCTGAAACATCTAAAAAACACAGCTTAGAGAGCATAGGGCACTTCCACGCATGGGGGTATAAAGTGGGAAAATTAAAAATCAGCAAGACACAAGCACCCCAAAGTTTAGGGCTGCTCTGTTGACAAGGACCTCCACTTCATTCCACCTTAAATATCCCAGGAAAGCGAAAAATGGATAAAAAATTTGAGGTCCTTATGTACAATGGCATACCACTCAGCCATGAAATCAATGTCATAAGGCTAGTAGCAGCATGATGAGTGGATTTAGGTACGGCGATTCTAAGTGAAATAAGTCACACAGAAAAGGACACTTCTCATAAGGTGTCACTTATAGAGGGAATGTAAAAACCGTTACACTTGAACTAAGTTACAAAACAGAACAGAGTCACACATGCAGAAAACACACTATGGCTGCTTAACGGTTAAGCGAGGTGGGGTGATACATAAAGCAAGAGTTTCAAATTAGCTCAGATACCGTTCCATAAACCCAATATGTAATAGACAAGACCTACTCCTTGCTCAGAGAACTGGACTCAACACGCCCGATTCACCGCACAAGAATATATCTGACTAGTAATAATCTTAAAACCTATGTATTGATATCTCTCTGTTAGTGTGTCAAGTGGGTGTAAAGCGGCATAAACACAGCCGTGAAAAGCAGCTAAACCCCATTATAAAAATAAATTTCTTTTAAAAACCCATGAAACAAAGACAGTGAAAGAGAGAGAAATTCTTACACAATTCGTTCAGGGGCTGTGATGCAACCTGGATTGACCATATCTAGACCCACAGCTGGATGAGACATAAGGGTGGACACTCTTGGGGCTGAGAGGTTTCGTGAAGTATGGTGAGCAAACGCAGACCCTTTAAAGTAATACTGCGTGCTACCCGTCCCATGGGTCCCAAATCTCCAGGTTCAAGGGCATCTTCCTACATTGAAAACAGGCATGAGAAACACAGAAGATGGTACACCATGTGATGGGGAAAGGTTTCTAAAACGCACCTCATTTCTCATCTCCTTGTGCTCGGGTTCGCCATTCCAGCCACTTTACTAGCAATCTCCCTACGTGGAGCATCAGCACCTTTAACCTCCTGTTCCGTACAGGTTGCAATTTGTCCTGAGGATGAATGGGAAGACGGGGAACCAATGAGAGACTAGCTCTTGGTGTTGGGACAGGCACAGGTCACTCTATTTTCCCATCAGGAAGAAGAATTAACCACAGGCTCACCCTGCAAACCGGAACCAGAACAGGGCCTGAAGCCATCCTGCGCTTTTGCGGCCAGCTCCCAAAAAAGCGAGTTCTAAAATGGAGCTTCAGGGCACAGCAATTCACAAACCTGCAGAGTTATAAATGATAACTATCGTCCACAAATATATTGAGGGAAGGCAAAGAAGAGGATTTGAAATCAAGGCAGAATTGCAGGAAACAGATTTCAGGAGGTAGATTCGAATCGCCTTTAAAGCACATGAAAAGCGGCAAAACGTTGACAATGATGCCCTTGGCCAAAAAGGGCGTATGCGTTTTTTCCTGAATATATTCAGGAAAAAACGCATACGCCCTTTTTGGCCAACCAAGCAACCTGGAAAGGCAAATCAGCGCTACAAAGAAGTCTCGCTTCCCATCGGTCAAAAGGGCCATGCTGAAAAAAGTGTCAAAACCAGAAATGCAGGACAGGCCATGGAGAAATGGGAGCCTTGCTACACTGATGGGCGGGATGTAAATTGCCAACAGCCAGTCTGGAGAAGGGTACGGTGTGTCCTGGAACAGCTAAAAAACACAGCTTAGAGAGCATAGGGCACTTCCACGCATGGGGGTATAAAGTGGGAAAATTAAAAATCAGCAAGACACAAGCACCCCAAAGTTTAGGGCTGCTCTGTTGACAAGGACCTCCACTTCATTCCACCTTAAATATCCCAGGAAAGCGAAAAATGGATAAAAAAGTTGTAGACCTTATGTACAATGGAATATCACTCAGCCATGAAATCATTATCATAAGGCTAGTAGCAGCATGATGAGTGGATTTAGGTACGACGATTCTAAGTGAAATAAGTCACACAGAAAAGGACACTTCTCATAAGGTGTCACTTATAGAGGGAATGTAAAAACCGTTACACTTGAACTGAATTACAAAACAGAACAGAGTCACACATGCAGAAAACACACTATGGCTGCTTAACGGGAAAGGTGAGGTGGGGTGATACATAAAACAAGAGTTTCAAATTAGCTCAGATACCGTTCCATAAACCCAATATGTAATAGACAAGACCTACTCCTTGCTCAGAGAACTGGACTCAACACGCCTGATTCACCGCACAAGAATATATCTGACTAGTAATAATCTTAAAACCTATGTATTGATATCTCTCTGTTAGTGTGTCAAGTGGGTGTAAAGCGGCATAAACACAGCCGTGAAAAGCAGCTAAACCCCATTATAAAAATAAATTACTTTTAAAAACCCATGAAACAAAGACAGTGAAAGAGAGAGAAATTCTTACACAATTCGTTCAGGGGCTGTGATGCAACCTGGATTGACCATATCTAGACACACAGCTGGATGAGACATAAGGGTGGATACTCTTGGGGCTGAGAGGTTTGGTGAGGATGGGTGAGCAAACGCAGACCCTTTAAAGTAATACTGCGTGCTACCCGTCCCATGGGTCCCAAATCTCCAGGTTCAAGGGCATCTTCCTACATCGAAAACCGGCATGAGAAACCAAGAAGATGGTACACCGTGTGTGGGGGAAAGGTTTCTAAAATGCACCTCATTTCTCATCTCCTTGTGCTCGGGTTCGCCATTCCAGTCACTTTAGTAGCAATCTCCCTACTTGGAGGATCAGCATCTTTAACCTCCTGTTCCGTACAGGTTGCAATTTGTCCTGAGGATGAACGGGAAGACGGGGAACCAATGAGAGATTAGCTCTTGGTGTTGGGACAGGCACAGGTCACTCTATTTTCCCATCAGGAAGAAGAATTAACCACAGGCTCAGCCTGCCCCCCGGAACCAGAACAGGGCCTGAAGCCATCCTGCGCTTTTGCGGCCACCTCCCAAAAAAGCGAGTTGTAAAATGGAGCTTCAGGGCACTGCAATTCACAATCCTACAGAGTTATAAATGATAACTCTCGTCCACAAATATATTGAGGGAAGGCAAAGACGAGGAATTGAAATCAAGGCAGAATTGCAGGAAACAGATTTCAGGAGGTAGATTCGAATCGCCTTTAAAGCACATGAAAAGCGCCAAAACGTTGACAATGATGCCCTTGGCCAAAAAGGGCGTATGCGTTTTTTCCTGAATATATTCAGGAAAAAACGCATACGCCCTTTTTGGCCAACCAAGCAACCTGGAAAGGCAAATCAGCGCTACAAAGAAGTCTCGCTTCCCATCGGTCAAAAGGGCCATGCTGAAAAAAGTTTCAAAACCAGAAATGCAGGACAGGCCATGGAGAAATGGGAGCCTTGCTACACTGATGGGCGGGATGTAAATTGCCAACAGCCAGTCTGGAGAAGGGTACGGTGTGTCCTGAAACAGCTAAAAAACACAGCTTAGAGAGCATAGGGCACTTCCACGCATGGGGGTATAAAGTGGGAAAATTAAAAATCAGCAAGACACAAGCACCCCAAAGTTTAGGGCTGCTCTGTTGACAAGGACCTCCACTTCATTCCACCTTAAATATCTCAGGAAAGCGAAAAATGGATAAAAAAGTTGTAGACCTTATGTACAATGGAATATCACTCAGCCATGAAATCAATATCATAAGGCTAGTAGCAGCATGATGAGTGGATTTAGGTACGACGATTCTAAGTGAAATAAGTCACACAGAAAAGGACACTTCTCATAAGGTGTCACTTATAGAGGGAATGTAAAAACCGTTACACTTGAACTGAATTACAAAACAGAACAGAGTCACACATGCAGAAAACACACTATGGCTGCTTAACGGGAAAGGTGAGGTGGGGTGATACATAAAACAAGAGTTTCAAATTAGCTCAGATACCGTTCCATAAACCCAATATGTAATAGACAAGACCTACTCCTTGCTCAGAGAACTGGACTCAACACGCCCGATTCACCACACAAGAATATATCTGACTAGTAATAATCTTAAAACCTATGTATTGATATCTCTCTGTTAGTGTGTCAAGTGGGTGTAAAGCGGCATAAACACAGCCGTGAAAAGCAGCTAAACCCCATTATAAAAATAAATTACTTTTAAAAACCCATGAAACAAAGACAGTGAAAGAGAGAGAAATTCTTACACAATTCGTTCAGGGGCTGTGATGCAAACTGGATTGACCATATCTAGACCCACAGCTGGATGAGACATAAGGGTGGACACTCTTGGGGCTGAGAGGTTTCGTGAAGTATGGTGAGCAAACGCAGACCCTTTAAAGTAATACTGCGTGCTACCCGTCCCATGGGTCCCAAATCTCCAGGTTCAAGGGCATCTTCCTACATCGAAAACCGGCATGAGAAACCCAGAAAATGGTACACCGTGTGATGGGGAAAGGTTTCTAAAACGCACATCATTTCTCATCTCCTTGTGCTCGGGTTCGCCATTCCAGCCACTCTACTAGCAATCTCCCTACGTGGAGCATCAGCACCTTTAACCTCCTGTTCTGTATAGGTTGCAATTTGTCCTGAGGATGAATGGGAAGACGGGGAACCAATGAGAGACTAGCTCCTGGTGTTGGGACAGGCACAGGTCACTCTATTTTCCCATCAGGAAGAAGAATTAACCACAGGCTCACCCTGCCAACCGGAACCAGAACAGGGCTTGAAGCCATCCTGCGCTTTTGCGACCAGCTCTCAAAAAAGCGAGTTCTAAAATGGAGCTTCAGGGCACAGCAATTCACAAACCTGCAGAGTTATAAATGATAACTCTCGTCCACAAATATATTGAGGGAAGGCAAAGAAGAGGATTTGAAATCAAGGCAGAATTGCAGGAAACAGATTTCAGGAGGTAGATTCGAATCGCCTTTAAAGTACATGAAAAGCGGCAAAACGTTGACAATGATGCCCTTGGCCAAAAAGGGCGTATGCGTTTTTTCCTGAATATATTCAGGAAAAAACGCATACGCCCCTTTTGGTCAACCAAGCAACCTGGAAAGGCAAATCAGCGCTACAAAGAAGTCTCGCTTCCCTTCGGTCAAAAGGGCCATGCTGAAAAAAGTTTCAAAACCAGAAATGCAGGACTGGCCATGGAGAAATGGGAGCCTTGCTACACTGATGGCGGGATGTAAATTGCCAACAGCCAGTCTGGAGAAGGGTACGGTGTGTCCTGAAACAGCTAAAAAACACAGCTTAGAGAGCATAGGGCACTTCCACGCATGGGGGTATAAAGTGGGAAAATTAAAAATCAGCAAGACAGAAGCACCCCAAAGTTTAGGGCTGCTCTGTTGACAAGGACCTCCACTTCATTCCACCTTAAATATCTCAGGAAAGCGAAAAATGGATAAAAAAGTTGTAGACCTTATGTACAATGGAATATCACTCAGCCATGAAATCAATATCATAAGGCTAGTAGCAGCATGATGAGTGGATTTAGGTATGACGATTCTAAGTGAAATAAGTCACACAGAAAAGGACACTTCTCATAAGGTGTCACTTATAGAGGGAATGTAAAAACCGTTACACTTGAACTGAATTACAAAACAGAACAGGGTCACACATGCAGAAAACACACTATGGCTGCTTAACGGGAAAGGTGAGGTGGGGTGATACATAAAACAAGAGTTTCAAATTAGCTCAGATACCGTTCCATAAACCCAATATGTAATAGACAAGACCTACTCCTTGCTCAGAGAACTGGACTCAACACGCCTGATTCACCGCACAAGAATATATCTGACTAGTAATAATCTTAAAACCTATGAATTGATATCTCTCTGTTAGTGTGTCAAGTGGGTGTAAAGCGGCATAAACACAGCCGTGAAAAGCAGCTAAAGCCCATTATAAAAATAAATTACTTTTAAAAACCCATGAAACAAAGACAGTGAAAGAGAGAGAAATTCTTACACAATTCGTTCAGGGGCTGTGATGCAACCTGGATTGACCATATCTAGACCCACAGCTGGATGAGACATAAGGGTGGACTCTCTTGGGGCTGAGAGGTTTGGTGAAGGTGGGTGAGCAAACGCAGACCCTTTAAAGTAATACTGCCTGCTACCCATCGCATGGGTCCCAAATCTCCAGGTTCAAGGGCATCTTCCTACATCGAAAACAGGCATGAGAAACCCAGAAGATGGTACACCGTGTGATGGGGAAAGGTTTCTAAAACGCACCTCATTTCTCATCTCCTTGTGCTCGGGTTCGCCATTCCAGCCACTTTACTAGCAATCTCCCTACGTGGAGCATCAGCACCTTTAACCTCCTGTTCCGTACAGGTTGCAATTTGTCCTGAGGATGAATGGGAAGACGGGGAACCAATGAGAGACTAGCTCTTGGTGTTGGGACAGGCACAGGTCACTCTATTTTCCCATCAGGAAGAAGAATTAACCACAGGCTCACCCTGCAAACCGGAACCAGAACAGGGCCTGAAGCCATCCTGCGCTTTTGCGGCCAGCTCCCAAAAAAGCGAGTTCTAAAATGGAGCTTCAGGGCACAGCAATTCACAAACCTGCAGAGTTATAAATGATAACTATCGTCCACAAATATATTGAGGGAAGGCAAAGAAGAGGATTTGAAATCAAGGCAGAATTGCAGGAAACAGATTTCAGGAGGTAGATTCGAATCGCCTTTAAAGCACATGAAAAGCGGCAAAACGTTGACAATGATGCCCTTGGCCAAAAAGGGCGTATGCGTTTTTTCCTGAATATATTCAGGAAAAAACGCATACGCCCTTTTTGGCCAACCAAGCAACCTGGAAAGGCAAATCAGCGCTACAAAGAAGTCTCGCTTCCCATCGGTCAAAAGGGCCATGCTGAAAAAAGTTTCAAAACCAGAAATGCAGGACAGGCCATGGAGAAATGGGAGCCTTGCTACACTGATGGGCGGGATGTAAATTGCCAACAGCCAGTCTGGAGAAGGGTACGGTGTGTCCTGGAACAGCTAAAAAACACAGCTTAGAGAGCATAGGGCACTTCCACGCATGGGGGTATAAAGTGGGAAAATTAAAAATCAGCAAGACACAAGCACCCCAAAGTTTAGGGCTTCTCTGTTGACAAGGACCTCCACTTCATTCCACCTTAAATATCCCAGGAAAGCGAAAAATGGATAAAAAAGTTGTAGACCTTATGTACAATGGAATATCACTCAGCCATGAAATCATTATCATAAGGCTAGTAGCAGCATGATGAGTGGATTTAGGTACGACGATTCTAAGTGAAATAAGTCACACAGAAAAGGACACTTCTCATAAGGTGTCACTTATAGAGGGAATGTAAAAACCGTTACACTTGAACTGAATTACAAAACAGAACAGAGTCACACATGCAGAAAACACACTATGGCTGCTTAACGGGAAAGGTGAGGTGGGGTGATACATAAAACAAGAGTTTCAAATTAGCTCAGATACCGTTCCATAAACCCAATATGTAATAGACAAGACCTACTCCTTGCTCAGAGAACTGGACTCAACACGCCTGATTCACCGCACAAGAATATATCTGACTAGTAATAATCTTAAAACCTATGTATTGATATCTCTCTGTTAGTGTGTCAAGTGGGTGTAAAGCGGCATAAACACAGCCGTGAAAAGCAGCTAAACCCCATTATAAAAATAAATTACTTTTAAAAACCCATGAAACAAAGACAGTGAAAGAGAGAGAAATTCTTACACAATTCGTTCAGGGGCTGTGATGCAACCTGGATTGACCATATCTAGACCCACAGCTGGATGAGACATAAGGGTGGATACTCTTGGGGCTGAGAGGTTTGGTGAGGATGGGTGAGCAAACGCAGACCCTTTAAAGTAATACTGCGTGCTACCCGTCCCATGGGTCCCAAATCTCCAGGTTCAAGGGCATCTTCCTACATCGAAAACCGGCATGAGAAACCAAGAAGATGGTACACCGTGTGTGGGGGAAAGGTTTCTAAAATGCACCTCATTTCTCATCTCCTTGTGCTCGGGTTCGCCATTCCAGTCACTTTAGTAGCAATCTCCCTACTTGGAGGATCAGCATCTTTAACCTCCTGTTCCGTACAGGTTGCAATTTGTCCTGAGGATGAACGGGAAGACGGGGAACCAATGAGAGATTAGCTCTTGGTGTTGGGACAGGCACAGGTCACTCTATTTTCCCATCAGGAAGAAGAATTAACCACAGGCTCAGCCTGCCCCCCGGAACCAGAACAGGGCCTGAAGCCATCCTGCGCTTTTGCGGCCACCTCCCAAAAAAGCGAGTTGTAAAATGGAGCTTCAGGGCACTGCAATTCACAATCCTACAGAGTTATAAATGATAACTCTCGTCCACAAATATATTGAGGGAAGGCAAAGACGAGGAATTGAAATCAAGGCAGAATTGCAGGAAACAGATTTCAGGAGGTAGATTCGAATCTCCTTTAAAGCACATGAAAAGCGCCAAAACGTTGACAATGATGCCCTTGGCCAAAAAGGGCGTATGCGTTTTTTCCTGAATATATTCAGGAAAAAACGCATACGCCCTTTTTGGCCAACCAAGCAACCTGGAAAGGCAAATCAGCGCTACAAAGAAGTCTCGCTTCCCATCGGTCAAAAGGGCCATGCTGAAAAAAGTTTCAAAACCAGAAATGCAGGACAGGCCATGGAGAAATGGGAGCCTTGCTACACTGATGGGCGGGATGTAAATTGCCAACAGCCAGTCTGGAGAAGGGTACGGTGTGTCCTGAAACAGCTAAAAAACACAGCTTAGAGAGCATAGGGCACTTCCACGCATGGGGGTATAAAGTGGGAAAATTAAAAATCAGCAAGACACAAGCACCCCAAAGTTTAGGGCTGCTCTGTTGACAAGGACCTCCACTTCATTCCACCTTAAATATCTCAGGAAAGCGAAAAATGGATAAAAAAGTTGTAGACCTTATGTACAATGGAATATCACTCAGCCATGAAATCAATATCATAAGGCTAGTAGCAGCATGATGAGTGGATTTAGGTACGACGATTCTAAGTGAAATAAGTCACACAGAAAAGGACACTTCTCATAAGGTGTCACTTATAGAGGGAATGTAAAAACCGTTACACTTGAACTGAATTACAAAACAGAACAGAGTCACACATGCAGAAAACACACTATGGCTGCTTAACGGGAAAGGTGAGGTGGGGTGATACATAAAACAAGAGTTTCAAATTAGCTCAGATACCGTTCCATAAACCCAATATGTAATAGACAAGACCTACTCCTTGCTCAGAGAACTGGACTCAACACGCCCGATTCACCACACAAGAATATATCTGACTAGTAATAATCTTAAAACCTATGTATTGATATCTCTCTGTTAGTGTGTCAAGTGGGTGTAAAGCGGCATAAACACAGCCGTGAAAAGCAGCTAAACCCCATTATAAAAATAAATTACTTTTAAAAACCCATGAAACAAAGACAGTGAAAGAGAGAGAAATTCTTACACAATTCGTTCAGGGGCTGTGATGCAAACTGGATTGACCATATCTAGACCCACAGCTGGATGAGACATAAGGGTGGACACTCTTGGGGCTGAGAGGTTTCGTGAAGTATGGTGAGCAAACGCAGACCCTTTAAAGTAATACTGCGTGCTACCCGTCCCATGGGTCCCAAATCTCCAGGTTCAAGGGCATCTTCCTACATCGAAAACCGGCATGAGAAACCCAGAAAATGGTACACCGTGTGATGGGGAAAGGTTTCTAAAACGCACATCATTTCTCATCTCCTTGTGCTCGGGTTCGCCATTCCAGCCACTCTACTAGCAATCTCCCTACGTGGAGCATCAGCACCTTTAACCTCCTGTTCTGTATAGGTTGCAATTTGTCCTGAGGATGAATGGGAAGACGGGGAACCAATGAGAGACTAGCTCCTGGTGTTGGGACAGGCACAGGTCACTCTATTTTCCCATCAGGAAGAAGAATTAACCACAGGCTCACCCTGCCAACCGGAACCAGAACAGGGCTTGAAGCCATCCTGCGCTTTTGCGACCAGCTCTCAAAAAAGCGAGTTCTAAAATGGAGCTTCAGGGCACAGCAATTCACAAACCTGCAGAGTTATAAATGATAACTCTCGTCCACAAATATATTGAGGGAAGGCAAAGAAGAGGATTTGAAATCAAGGCAGAATTGCAGGAAACAGATTTCAGGAGGTAGATTCGAATCGCCTTTAAAGTACATGAAAAGCGGCAAAACGTTGACAATGATGCCCTTGGCCAAAAAGGGCGTATGCGTTTTTTCCTGAATATATTCAGGAAAAAACGCATATGCCCCTTTTGGCCAACCAAGCAACCTGGAAAGGCAAATCAGCGCTACAAAGAAGTCTCGCTTCCCTTCGGTCAAAAGGGCCATGCTGAAAAAAGTTTCAAAACCAGAAATGCAGGACTGGCCATGGAGAAATGGGAGCCTTGCTACACTGATGGCGGGATGTAAATTGCCAACAGCCAGTCTGGAGAAGGGTACGGTGTGTCCTGAAACAGCTAAAAAACACAGCTTAGAGAGCATAGGGCACTTCCACGCATGGGGGTATAAAGTGGGAAAATTAAAAATCAGCAAGACAGAAGCACCCCAAAGTTTAGGGCTGCTCTGTTGACAAGGACCTCCACTTCATTCCACCTTAAATATCTCAGGAAAGCGAAAAATGGATAAAAAAGTTGTAGACCTTATGTACAATGGAATATCACTCAGCCATGAAATCAATATCATAAGGCTAGTAGCAGCATGATGAGTGGATTTAGGTATGACGATTCTAAGTGAAATAAGTCACACAGAAAAGGACACTTCTCATAAGGTGTCACTTATAGAGGGAATGTAAAAACCGTTACACTTGAACTGAATTACAAAACAGAACAGGGTCACACATGCAGAAAACACACTATGGCTGCTTAACGGGAAAGGTGAGGTGGGGTGATACATAAAACAAGAGTTTCAAATTAGCTCAGATACCGTTCCATAAACCCAATATGTAATAGACAAGACCTACTCCTTGCTCAGAGAACTGGACTCAACACGCCTGATTCACCGCACAAGAATATATCTGACTAGTAATAATCTTAAAACCTATGAATTGATATCTCTCTGTTAGTGTGTCAAGTGGGTGTAAAGCGACATAAACACAGCCGTGAAAAGCAGCTAAAGCCCATTATAAAAATAAATTACTTTTAAAAACCCATGAAACAAAGACAGTGAAAGAGAGAGAAATTCTTACACAATTCGTTCAGGGGCTGTGATGCAACCTGGATTGACCATATCTAGACCCACAGCTGGATGAGACATAAGGGTGGACTCTCTTGGGGCTGAGAGGTTTGGTGAAGGTGGGTGAGCAAACGCAGACCCTTTAAAGTAATACTGCCTGCTACCCATCGCATGGGTCCCAAATCTCCAGGTTCAAGGGCATCTTCCTACATCGAAAACAGGCATGAGAAACCCAGAAGATGGTACACCGTGTGATGGGGAAAGGTTTCTAAAACGCACCTCATTTCTCATCTCCTTGTGCTCGGGTTCGCCATTCCAGCCACTTTACTAGCAATCTCCCTACGTGGAGCATCAGCACCTTTAACCTCCTGTTCCGTACAGGTTGCAATTTGTCCTGAGGATGAATGGGAAGACGGGGAACCAATGAGAGACTAGCTCTTGGTGTTGGGACAGGCACAGGTCACTCTATTTTCCCATCAGGAAGAAGAATTAACCACAGGCTCACCCTGTGCACCGGAACCAGAACAGGGCCTGAAGCCATCCTGCGCTTTTGCGGCCAGCTCCCAAAAAAGCGAGTTGTAAAATGGAGCTTCAGGGCACAGCAATTCACAAACCTGCAGAGTTATAAATGATAACTCTCATCCACAAATATATTGAGGGAAGGCAAAGAAGAGGATTTGAAATCAAGGCAGAATTGCAGGAAACAGATTTCAGGAGGTAGATTCGAATCGCCTTTAAAGCACATGAAAAGCGGCAAAACGTTGACAATGATGCCCTTGGCCAAAAAGGGCGTATGCGTTTTTTCCTGAATATATTCAGGAAAAAACGCATACGCCCTTTTTGGCCAACCAAGCAACCTGGAAAGGCAAATCAGCGCTACAAAGAAGTCTCGCTTCCCATCGGTCAAAAGGGCCATGCTGAAAAAAGTTTCAAAACCAGAAATGCAGGACAGGCCATGGAGAAATGGGAGCCTTGCTACACTGATGGGCGGGATGTAAATTGCCAACAGCCAGTCTGGAGAAGGGTACGGTGTGTCCTGGAACAGCTAAAAAACACAGCTTAGAGAGCATAGGGCACTTCCACGCATGGGGGTATAAAGTGGGAAAATTAAAAATCAGCAAGACACAAGCACCCCAAAGTTTAGGGCTGCTCTGTTGACAAGGACCTCCACTTCATTCCACCTTAAATATCCCAGGAAAGCGAAAAATGGATAAAAAAGTTGTAGACCTTATGTACAATGGAATATCACTCAGCCATGAAATCATTATCATAAGGCTAGTAGCAGCATGATGAGTGGATTTAGGTACGACGATTCTAAGTGAAATAAGTCACACAGAAAAGGACACTTCTCATAAGGTGTCACTTATAGAGGGAATGTAAAAACCGTTACACTTGAACTGAATTACAAAACAGAACAGAGTCACACATGCAGAAAACACACTATGGCTGCTTAACGGGAAAGGTGAGGTGGGGTGATACATAAAACAAGAGTTTCAAATTAGCTCAGATACCGTTCCATAAACCCAATATGTAATAGACAAGACCTACTCCTTGCTCAGAGAACTGGACTCAACACGCCCGATTCACCACACAAGAATATATCTGACTAGTAATAATCTTAAAACCTATGTATTGATATCTCTCTGTTAGTGTGTCAAGTGGGTGTAAAGCGGCATAAACACAGCCGTGAAAAGCAGCTAAACCCCATTATAAAAATAAATTACTTTTAAAAACCCATGAAACAAAGACAGTGAAAGAGAGAGAAATTCTTACACAATTCGTTCAGGGGCTGTGATGCAAACTGGATTGACCATATCTAGACCCACAGCTGGATGAGACATAAGGGTGGACACTCTTGGGGCTGAGAGGTTTCGTGAAGTATGGTGAGCAAACGCAGACCCTTTAAAGTAATACTGCGTGCTACCCGTCCCATGGGTCCCAAATCTCCAGGTTCAAGGGCATCTTCCTACATCGAAAACCGGCATGAGAAACCCAGAAAATGGTACACCGTGTGATGGGGAAAGGTTTCTAAAACGCACATCATTTCTCATCTCCTTGTGCTCGGGTTCGCCATTCCAGCCACTCTACTAGCAATCTCCCTACGTGGAGCATCAGCACCTTTAACCTCCTGTTCTGTATAGGTTGCAATTTGTCCTGAGGATGAATGGGAAGACGGGGAACCAATGAGAGACTAGCTCCTGGTGTTGGGACAGGCACAGGTCACTCTATTTTCCCATCAGGAAGAAGAATTAACCACAGGCTCAGCCTGCCCCCCGGAACCAGAACAGGGCCTGAAGCCATCCTGCGCTTTTGCGGCCAGCTCCCAAAAAAGCGAGTTGTAAAATGGAGCTTCAGGGCACAGCAATTCACAAACCTGCAGAGTTATAAATGATAACTCTCGTCCACAAATATATTGAGGGAAGGCAAAGAAGAGGATTTGAAATCAAGGCAGAATTGCAGGAAACAGATTTCAGGAGGTAGATTCGAATCGCCTTTAAAGCACATGAAAAGCGGCAAAACGTTGACAATGATGCCCTTGGCCAAAAAGGGCGTATGCGTTTTTTCCTGAATATATTCAGGAAAAAACGCATACGCCCTTTTTGGCCAACCAAGCAACCTGGAAAGGCAAATCAGCGCTACAAAGAAGTCTCGCTTCCCATCAATCAAAAAGGCCATGCTGAAAAATGTGTCAAAACCAGAAATGCAGGACAGGCCATGGAGAAATGGGAGCCTTGCTACACTGATGGGCGGGATGTAAATTGCCAACAGCCAGTCTGGAGAAGGGTACGGTGTGTCCTGAAACAGCTAAAAAACACAGCTTAGAGAGCATAGGGCACTTCCACGCATGGGGGTATAAAGTGGGAAAATTAAAAATCAGCAAGACACAAGCACCCCAAAGTTTAGGGCTGCTCTGTTGACAAGGACCTCCACTTCATTCCACCTTAAATATCCCAGGAAAGCGAAAAATGGATAAAAAAGTTGTAGACCTTGTGTACAATGGAATATCACTCAGCCATGAAATCAATGTCATAAGGCTAGTAGCAGCATGATGAGTGGATTTAGGTACGACTATTCTAAGTGAAATAAGTCACACAGAAAAGGACACTTCTCATAAGGTGTCACTTATAGAGGGAATGTAAAAACCGTTACACTTGAACTGAATTACAAAACAGAACAGAGTCACACATGCAGAAAACACACTATGGCTGCTTAACGGGAAAGCGAGGTGGGGTGATACATAAAGCAAGAGTTTCAAATTAGCTCAGATACCGTTCCATAAACCCAATATGTAATAGACAAGACCTACTCCTTGCTCAGAGAACTGGACTCAACACGCCCGATTCAACGCACAAGAATATATTTGACTAGTAATAATCTTAAAACCTATGTATTGATATCTCTCTGTTAGTGTGTCAAGTGGGTGTAAAGCGGCATAAACACAGCCGTGAAAAGCAGCTAAATCCCATTATAAAAATAAATTTCTTTTAAAAACCCATGAAACAAAGACAGTGAAAGAGAGAGAAATTCTTACACAATTCGTTCAGGGGCTGTGATGCAACCTGGATTGACCATATCTAGACCCACAGCTGGATGAGACATAAGGGTGGACACTCTTGGGGCTGAGAGGTTTGGTGAAGTTGGGTGAGCAAACGCAGACCCTTTAAAGTAATACTGCGTGCTACCCGTCCCATGGGTCCCAAATCTCCAGGTTCAAGGGCATCTTCCTACATCGAAAACAGGCATGAGAAACCCAGAAGATGGTACACCATGTGTTGGGGAAAGGTTTCTAAAACGCACCTCATTTCTCATCTCCTTGTGCTCGGGTTTGCCATTCCAGCCACTTTACTAGCAATCTCCCTACGTGGAGCATCAGCACCTTTAACCTCCTGTTCCGTACAGGTTGCAATTTTTCCTGAGGATGAATGGGAAGACCGGGAACCAATGAGAGACTAGCTCTTGGTGTTGGGACAGGCACAGGTCACTCTATTTTCCCATCAGGAAGAAGAATTAACTACAGGCTCACCCTGCCCACCGGAACCAGAACAGGGCCTGAAGCCATCCTGCGCTTTTGCGGCCAGCTCCCAAAAAAGCGAGTTGTAAAATGGAGCTTCAGGGCACAGCAATTCACAAAACTGCAGAGTTATAAATGACAACTCTCGTCCACAAATATATTGAGGGAAGGCAAAGAAGAGGATTTGAAATCAAGGCACAATTGCAGGAAACAGATTTCAGGAGGTAGATTCGAATCGCCTTTAAAGCACATGAAGAGCAGCAAAACGTTGACAATGATGCCCTTGGCCAAAAAGGGCGTATGCGTTTTTTCCTGAATATATTCAGGAAAAAACGCATACGCACTTTTAGGCCAACCAAGCAACAGGGAAAGGCAAATCAGCGCTACAAAGAAGTCTCGCTTCCCATCGGTCAAAAGGGCCATGCTGAAAAAAGTTTCAAAACCAGAAATGCAGGACAGGCCATGGAGAAATGGGAGCCTTGCTACACTGATGGGCGGGATGTAAATTGCCAACAGCCAGTCTGGAGAAGGGTACGGTGTGTCCTGAAACAGCTAAAAAACACAGCTTAGAGAGCATAGGGCACTTCCACGCATGGGGGTATAAAGTGGGAAAATTAAAAATCAGCAAGACACAAGCACCCCAAAGTTTAGGGCTGCTCTGTTGACAAGGACCTCCACTTCATTCCACCCTAAATATCCCAGGAAAGCGAAAAATGGATAAAAAAGTTGTAGACCTTATGTACAATGGAATATCACTCAGCCATGAAATCAATATCATAAGGCTAGTAGCAGCATGATGAGTGGATTTAGGTACGACGATTCTAAGTGAAATAAGTCCCACAGAAAAGGACACTTCTCATAAGGTGTCACTTATAGAGGGAATGTAAAAACCGTTACACTTGAACTGAGTTACAAAACAGAACAGAGTCACACATGCAGAAAACACACTATGGCTGCTTAACGGGAAAGGTGAGGTGGGGTGATACATAAAACAAGAGTTTCAAATTAGATCAGATACCGTTCCATAAACCCAATATGTAATAGACAAGACCTACTCCTTGCTCAGAGAACTGGACTCAACACGCCTGATTCACCGCACAAGAATATATCTGACTAGTAATAATCTTAAAACCTATGTATTGATATCTCTCTGTTAGTGTGTCAAGTGGGTGTAAAGCGGCATAAACACAGCCGTGAAAAGCAGCTAAACCCCATTATAAAAATAAATTACTTTTAAAAACCCATGAAACAAAGACAGTGAAAGAGAGAGAAATTCTTACACAATTCGTTCAGGGGCTGTGATGCAACCTGGATTGACCATATCTAGACCCACAGCTGGATGAGACATGAGGGTGGACACTCTTGGGGCTGAGAGGTTTGGTGAAGTTGGGTGAGCAAACCCAGACCCTTTAAAGTAATACTGCGTGCTACCCGTCCCATGGGTCCCAAATCTCCAGGTTCAAGGGCATCTTCCTACATCGAAAACAGGCATGAGAAACCCAGAAGATGGTACACCATGTGATGGGGAAAGGTTTCTAAAACGCACCTCATTTCTCATCTCCTTGTGCTCGGGTTCGCCATTCCAGCCACTTTACTAGCAATCTCCCTACGTGGAGCATCAGCACCTTTAACCTCCTGTTCTGTACAGGTTGCAATTTGTCCTGAGGATGAATGGGAAGACGGGGAACCAATGAGAGATTAGCTCTTGGTGTTGGGACAGGCACAGGTCACTCTATTTTCCCATCAGGAAGAAGAATTAACCACAGGCTCAGCCTGCCCCCCGGAACCAGAACAGGGCCTGAAGCCATCCTGCGCTTTTGCGGCCAGCTCCCAAAAAAGCGAGTTGTAAAATGGAGCTTCAGGGCACTGCAATTCACAAACCTGCAGAGTTATAAATGATAACTCTCGTCCACAAATATATTGAGGGAAGGCAAAGAAGAGGATTTGAAGTCAAGGCAGAATTGCAGGAAACAGATTTTAGGAGGTAGATTCGAATCGCCTTTAAAGCACATGAAAAGCAGCAAAACGTTGACAATGATGCCCTTGGCCAAAAAGGGCGTATGCGTTTTTTCCTGAATATATTCAGGAAAAAACGCATACGCCCTTTTTGGCCAACCAAGCAACCGGGAAAGGCAAATCAGCGCTACAAAGAAGTCTCGCTTCCCATCCTTCAAAAAGGCCATGCTGAAAAAAGTGTCAAAACCAGAAATGCAGGACAGGCCATGGAGAAATGGGAGCCTTGCTACACTGAAGGGCGGGATGTAAATTGCCAACAGCCACTCTGGAGAAGGGTACGGTGTGTCCTGAACCATCTAAAAAACACAACCTAGAGAGGATAGGGCACTTCCACGCATGGGGGTATAAAGTGGGAAAATTGAAAATCAGCAAGACACAAGCACCCCAAAGTTTAGGGCTGCTCTGTTGACAAGGACTTCCACTTCATTCCACCTTAAATATCCCAGGAAAGAGAAAAATGGATAAAAAAGTTGTGGTCCTTATGTACGATGGAATATCACTCGGCCATGAAATCAATGTCATAAGGCTAGTAGCAGCATGATGAGTGGATTTAGGTACGACGATTCTAAGTGAAATAAGTCACACAGAAAAGGACACTTCTCATAAGGTGTCACTTATAGAGGGAATGTAAAAACTGTTACACTTGAACTGAATTACAAAACAGAACAGAGTGACACATGCAGAAAACACACTATGGCTGCTTAACGGGAAAGGGGAGTTGGGGAGATACATAAAACAAGAGTTTCAAATTAGATCAGATACCGTTCCATAAACCCAATATGTAACAGACAAGACCTACTCCTTGCTCAGAGAACTGGACTCAACACGCCCGATTCACCGCACAAGAATATATCTGACTAGTAATAATCTTAAAACCTATGTATTGATATCTCTCTATTAGTGTGTCAAGTGGGTGTAAAGCGGCATAAACACAGCCGTGAAAAGCAGCTAAACCCCATTATAAAAATAAATTACTTTAAAAAACCCATGAAACAAAGACAGGGAAAGAGAGAGAAATTCTTACACAATTCGTTCAGGGGCTTTGATGCAACCTGCATTGACAATATCTAGACCCACAGCTGGATGAGACATAAGATTGGACACTCTTGGGGCTGAGAGGTTTGGTGAGGTTGGGTGAGCAAACACAGACCCTTTAAAGTAATACTGCGTGGTACCCATCGCATGGGTCCCAAATCTCCAGGTTCAAGGGCATCTTCCTACATCGAAAACAGGCATGAGAAACCCAGAAGATGGTACACCGTGTGATGGGGAAAGGTTCCTAAAACGCACCTCATTTCTCATCTCCTTGTGTTCGGGTTTGCCATTCCAGCCACTTTACTAGCAATCTCCCTACGTGGAGCATCAGCACCTTTAACCTCCTGTTCCGTACAGGTTGCAATTTGTCCTGAGGATGAATGGGAAGATGGGGAACCAATGAGAGACTAGCTCTTGGTGTTGGGACAGGCACAGGTCACTCTATTTTCCCATCAAGAAGAAGAATTAACCACAGGCTCAGCCTGCCCCCCGGAACCAGAACAGGGCCTGAAGCCATCCTGCGCTTTTGCGGCCAGCTCCCAAAAAAGCGAGTTGTAAAATGGAGCTTCAGGGCACAGCAATTCACAAACCTGCAGAGTTATAAATGATAACTCTCGTCCACAAATATATTGAGGGAAGGCAAAGAAGAGGATTTGAAATCAAGGCAGAATTGCAGGAAACAGATTTCAGGAGGTAGATTCGAATCGCCTTTAAAGCACATGAAAAGCGGCAAAACGTTGACAATGATGCCCTTGGCCAAAAAGGGCGTATGCGTTTTTTCCTGAATATATTCAGGAAAAAACGCATACGCCCTTTTTGGCCAACCAAGCAACCTGGAAAGGCAAATCAGCGCTACAAAGAAGTCTCGCTTCCCATCAATCAAAAAGGCCATGCTGAAAAATGTGTCAAAACCAGAAATGCAGGACAGGCCATGGAGAAATGGGAGCCTTGCTACACTGATGGGCGGGATGTAAATTGCCAACAGCCAGTCTGGAGAAGGGTACGGTGTGTCCTGAAACAGCTAAAAAACACAGCTTAGAGAGCATAGGGCACTTCCACGCATGGGGGTATAAAGTGGGAAAATTAAAAATCAGCAAGACACAAGCACCCCAAAGTTTAGGGCTGCTCTGTTGACAAGGACCTCCACTTCATTCCACCTTAAATATCCCAGGAAAGCGAAAAATGGATAAAAAAGTTGTAGACCTTGTGTACAATGGAATATCACTCAGCCATGAAATCAATGTCATAAGGCTAGTAGCAGCATGATGAGTGGATTTAGGTACAACGATTCTAAGTGAAATAAGTCACACAGAAAAGGACACTTCTCATAAGGTGTCACTTATAGAGGGAATGTAAAAACCGTTACACTTGAACTGAATTACAAAACAGAACAGAGTCACACATGCAGAAAACACACTATGGCTGCTTAACGGGAAAGCGATGTGGGGTGATACATAAAGCAAGAGTTTCAAATTAGCTCAGATACCGTTCCATAAACCCAATATGTAATAGACAAGACCTACTCCTTGCTCAGAGAACTGGACTCAACACGCCCGATTCAACGCACAAGAATATATCTGACTAGTAATAATCTTAAAACCTATGTATTGATATCTCTCTGTTAGTGTGTCAAGTGGGTGTAAAGCGGCATAAACACAGCCGTGAAAAGCAGCTAAATCCCATTATAAAAATAAATTTCTTTTAAAAACCCATGAAACAAAGACAGTGAAAGAGAGAGAATTTCTTACACAATTCTTTCAGGGGCTGTGATGCAACCTGGATTGACCATATCTAGACCCACAGCTGGATGAGACATAAGGGTGGACACTCTTGGGGCTGAGAGGTTTGGTGAAGTTGGGTGAGCAAACGCAGACCCTTTAAAGTAATACTGCGTGCTACCCGTCCCATGGGTCCCAAATCTCCAGGTTCAAGGGCATCTTCCTACATCGAAAACAGGCATGAGAAACCCAGAAGATGGTACACCATGTGTTGGGGAAAGGTTTCTAAAACGCACCTCATTTCTCATCTCCTTGTGCTCGGGTTCGCCATTCCAGCCACTTTACTAGCAATCTCCCTACGTGGAGCATCAGCACCTTTAACCTCCTGTTCCGTACAGGTTGCAATTTTTCCTGAGGATGAATGGGAAGACCGGGAACCAATGAGAGACTAGCTCTTGGTGTTGGGACAGGCACAGGTCACTCTATTTTCCCATCAGGAAGAAGAATTAACTACAGGCTCACCCTGCCCACCGGAACCAGAACAGGGCCTGAAGCCATCCTGCGCTTTTGCGGCCAGCTCCCAAAAAAGCGAGTTGTAAAATGGAGCTTCAGGGCACAGCAATTCACAAAACTGCAGAGTTATAAATGACAACTCTCGTCCACAAATATATTGAGGGAAGGCAAAGAAGAGGATTTGAAATCAAGGCACAATTGCAGGAAACAGATTTCAGGAGGTAGATTCGAATCGCCTTTAAAGCACATGAAGAGCAGCAAAACGTTGACAATGATGCCCTTGGCCAAAAAGGGCGTATGCGTTTTTTCCTGAATATATTCAGGAAAAAACGCATACGCACTTTTAGGCCAACCAAGCAACAGGGAAAGGCAAATCAGCGCTACAAAGAAGTCTCGCTTCCCATCGGTCAAAAGGGCCATGCTGAAAAAAGTTTCAAAACCAGAAATGCAGGACAGGCCATGGAGAAATGGGAGCCTTGCTACACTGATGGGCGGGATGTAAATTGCCAACAGCCAGTCTGGAGAAGGGTACGGTGTGTCCTGAAACAGCTAAAAAACACAGCTTAGAGAGCATAGGGCACTTCCACGCATGGGGGTATAAAGTGGGAAAATTAAAAATCAGCAAGACACAAGCACCCCAAAGTTTAGGGCTGCTCTGTTGACAAGGACCTCCACTTCATTCCACCCTAAATATCCCAGGAAAGCGAAAAATGGATAAAAAAGTTGTAGACCTTATGTACAATGGAATACCACTCAGCCATGAAATCAATATCATAAGGCTAGTAGCAGCATGATGAGTGGATTTAGGTACGACGATTCTAAGTGAAATAAGTCACACAGAAAAGGACACTTCTCATAAGGTGTCACTTATAGAGGGAATGTAAAAACCGTTACACTTGAACTGAGTTACAAAACAGAACAGAGTCACACATGCAGAAAACACACTATGGCTGCTTAACGGGAAAGGTGAGGTGGGGTGATACATAAAACAAGAGTTTCAAATTAGATCAGATACCGTTCCATAAACCCAATATATAATAGACAAGACCTACTCCTTGCTAAGTGAACTGAACTCAACACCCCCTATTCACCGCAAAAGAACATATCTGACTAGTAAAAATCTTAAAACCTATGTGTTGATATCTCTCTTGAAGTTTGTCAAGTGGGTGTAAAGCGGCATAAATACAGCAGTGAAAAGCAGCTAAACCCCATTATAAAAATAAATTACTTTTAAAACCGCATGAAACAAAGACAGTGAAAGAGAGAGAAATACTTACACACTTCATTCAGAGGTTGTGATGCAACCTGGATTGACCATATCTAGACTCACAGCTGGATGAGACATAAGGGTGGACACTCTTGGGGCTGAGAGGTTTGGTGAGGTTGGGTGAGCAAATGCAGACCCTTTAAAGTAATACTGCGTGGAACCCGTCGCATGGGTCCCAAATCTCCAGGTTCAAGGGCATCTTCCTACATAGAAAACATGCATGAGAAACCCAGAAGATGGTACACCATGTAATCGGGAAAGGATTCTAAAACGCACCTCATTTCTCATCTCCTTGTGTTCGGATTCACCATTCCAGCCGCTTTAATAGCAATCTCCCTACTTGGAGAATAATCACCTTTATCCACCTGTTCTGTACAGGTGGAAATTTGTAATGAGGATGAATGGGAAGAGGGAGACCCAATGAGAGAATAGCTCTACGTTTTGGGACAGGCACAGGTCACTCTATTTTCCCATCAGGAAGAAGAATTAACCACAGGCTCAGCCTGCCCCCCGGAACCAGAACAGGGCCTGAAGCCATCCTGTGCTTTTGCGGCCAGCTCCCAAAAAAGCGAGTTGTAAAATGGAGATTCAGGGCACTGCAATTCACAAACCTGCAGAGTTATAAATGATAACTCTCGTCCACAAATATATTGAGGGAAGGCAAAGAAGAGGATTTGAAATCAAGGCAGAATTGCAGCAAACAGATTTCAGGAGGTAGATTCGAATCGCCTTTAAAGCACATGAAAAGCGGCAAAATGTTGACAATGATGCTTTTGGCCAAAAAGTGCGTATGGGTTATTCCTGAATATATTCAGAAAAAAACGCATACGCCCTTTTTGGCCAACCAAGCAACCTGGAAAGGCAAATCAGCACTACAAAGAAGTCTCACTTCCCATCGGTCAAAAGGGCCATGCTGAAAAAAGTGTCAAAACCCGAAATGCAGGACAGGCCATGGAGAAATGGGAGCCTTGCTACACTGATGGGCGGGATGTAAATTGCCAACTGCCACTCTGGAGAAGTGTACGGTGTGTCCTGAAACATCTAAAAACCACAGCTTAGAGAGCATAGGGCACTTCCACTCATGGGGGTATAAATTGGGAAAATGAAAAATCAGCAAAACACAAGCACCCCAAAGTTTAGGGCTGCTCTGTTGCCTAGGACCTCCACTTCATTCCACCTTAAATATGCCAGGAAAGAGAAAAATGGATAAAGAAGTTGGGTTCCTTATGTACAATGGAATATCACTCAGCCATGAAATCAATGTCATAAGGCTAGAAGCAGCATGATGAGTGGATTTAGGTACGACGATTCTAAGTGAAATAAGTCACACAGAAAAGGACACTTCTCATAAGGTGTCACTTATAGAGGGAATGTAAAAACCGTTACACTTGAACTGAATTACAAAACAGAACAGAGTCACACATGCAGAAAACACACTATGGCTGCTTAACGGGAAAGGGGAGTTGGGGAGATACATAAAACAAGAGTTTCAAATTAGATCAGATACCGTTCCATAAACCCAATATGTAACAGACAAGACCTACTCCTTGCTCAGAGAACTGGACTCAACACGCCCGATTCACCGCACAAGAATATATCTGACTAGTAATAATCTTAAAACCTATGTATTGATATCTCTCTATTAGTGTGTCAAGTGGGTGTAAAGCGGCATAAACACAGCCGTGAAAAGCAGCTAAACCCCATTATAAAAATAAATTACTTTTAAAAACCCATGAAACAAAGACAGGGAAAGAGAGAGAAATTCTTACACAATTCGTTCAGGGGCTTTGATGCAACCTGCATTGACCATATCTAGACCCACAGCTGGATGAGACATAAGATTGGACACTCTTGGGGCTGAGAGGTTTGGTGAGGTTGGGTGAGCAAACACAGACCCTTTAAAGTAATACTGCGTGGTACCCATCGCATGGGTCCCAAATCTCCAGGTTCAAGGGCATCTTCCTACATCGAAAACAGGCATGAGAAACCCAGAAGATGGTACACCGTGTGATGGGGAAAGGTTTCTAAAACGCACCTCATTTCTCATCTCCTTGTGCTCGGGTTCGCCATTCCAGCCACTTTACTAGCAATCTCCCTACGTGGAGCATCAGCACCTTTAACCTCCTGTTCCGTACAGGTTGCAATTTGTCCTGAGGATGAATGGGAAGACGGGGAACCAATGAGAGACTAGCTCTTGGTGTTGCGACAGGCACAGGTCACTCTATTTTCCCATCAAGAAGAAGAATTAACCACAGGCTCAGCCTGCCCCCCGGAACCAGAACAGGGCCTGAAGCCATCCTGCGCTTTTGCGGCCAGCTCAAAAAAAAGCGAGTTGTAAAATGGAGCTTCAGGGCACAGCAATTCACAAACCTGCAGAGTTAAAAATGATAACTCTCGTCCACAAATATATTGAGGGAAGGCAAAGAAGAGGATTTGAAATCAAGGCAGAATTGCAGGAAACAGATTTCAGGAGGTAGATTCGTATCGCCTTTAAAGCACATGAAAAGCGGCAAAACGTTGATAATGATGCCCTTGGCCAAAAAGGGCGTATGCGTTTTTTCCTGAATATATTCAGGAAAAAACGCATACGCCCTTTTTGGCCAACCAAGCAACCTGGAAAGGCAAATCAGCGCTACAAAGAAGTCTCGCTTCCCATCAATCAAAAAGGCCATGCTGAAAAATGTGTCAAAACCAGAAATGCAGGACAGGCCATGGAGAAATGGGAGCCTTGCTACACTGATGGGCGGGATGTAAATTGCCAACAGCCAGTCTGGAGAAGGGTACGGTGTGTCCTGAAACAGCTAAAAAACACAGCTTAGAGAGCATAGGGCACTTCCACGCATGGGGGTATAAAGTGGGAAAATTAAAAATCAGCAAGACACAAGCACCCCAAAGTTTAGGGCTGCTCTGTTGACAAGGACCTCCACTTCATTCCACCTTAAATATCCCAGGAAAGCGAAAAATGGATAAAAAAGTTGTAGACCTTGTGTACAATGGAATATCACTCAGCCATGAAATCAATGTCATAAGGCTAGTAGCAGCATGATGAGTGGATTTAGGTACGACGATTCTAAGTGAAATAAGTCACACAGAAAAGGACACTTCTCATAAGGTGTCACTTATAGAGGGAATGTAAAAACCGTTACACTTGAACTGAATTACAAAACAGAACAGAGTCACACATGCAGAAAACACACTATGGCTGCTTAACGGGAAAGGTGAGGTGGGGTGATACATCAAACAAGAGTTTCAAATTAGCTCAGATACCGTTCCATAAACCCAATATGTAATAGACAAGACCTACTCCTTGCTCAGAGAACTGGACTCAACACGCCCGATTCACCGCACAAGAATATATCTGACTAGTAATAATCTTAAAACCTATGTATTGATATCTCTCTGTTACTGTGTCAAGTGGGTGTAAAGCGGCATAAACACAGCCGTGAAAAGCAGCTAAACCCCATTATAAAAATAAATTTCTTTTAAAAACCCATGAAACAAAGACAGTGAAAGAGAGAGAAATTCTTACACAATTCGTTCAGGGGCTGTGATGCAACCTGGATTGACCATATCTAGACCCACAGCTGGATGAGACATAAGGGTGGATACTCTTGGGGCTGAGAGGTTTGGTGAGGTTGGGTGAGCAAACGCAGACCCTTTAAAGTAATACTGCGTGCTACCCATCGCATGGGTCCCAAATCTCCAGGTTCAAGGGCATCTTCCTACATCGAAAACATGCATGAGAAACCAAGAAGATGGTACACCGTGTGTTGGGGAAAGGTTTCTAAAATGCACCTCATTTCTCATCTCCTTGTGCTCGGGTTCGCCATTCCAGTCACTTTAGTAGCAATCTCCCTACTTGGAGGATCCGCATCTTTAACCTCCTGTTCCGTACAGGTTGCAATTTGTCCTGAGGATGAACGGGAAGACGGGGAACCAATGAGAGACTAGCTCTTGGTGTTGGGACAGGCACAGGTCACTCTATTTTCCCATCAGGAAGAAGAATTAACCACAGGCTCAGCCTGCCCCCCGGAACCAGAACAGGGCCTGAAGCCATCCTGCGCTTTTGGGGCCACCTCCCAAAAAAGCGAGTTGTAAAATGGAGCTTCAGGGCACTGCAATTCACAATCCTACAGAGTTATAAATGATAACTCTCGTCCACAAATATATTGAGGGAAGGCAAAGACGAGGAATTGAAATCAAGGCAGAATTGCAGGAAACAGATTTCAGGAGGTAGATTCGAATCGCCTTTAAAGCACATGAAAAGCGGCAAAACGTTGACAATGATGCCCTTGGCCAAAAAGGGCGTATGCGTTTTTTCCTGAATATATTCAGGAAAAAACGCATACGCCCTTTTTGGCCAACCAAGCAACCTAGAAAGGCAAATCAGCGCTACAAAGAAGTCTCGCTTCCCATCGGTCAAAAGGGCCATGCTGAAAAAAGTGTCAAAACCAGAAATGCAGGACAGGCCATGGAGAAATGGGAGGCTTGCTACACTGATGGGCGGGATGTAAATTGCCAACAGCCACTCTGGAGAAGTGTACGGTGTGTCCTGAAACATCTAAAAAACACAGCTTAGAGAGCATAGGGCACTTCCACGCATGGGGGTATAAAGTGGGAAAATTAAAAATCAGCAAGACACAAGCACCCCAAAGTTTAGGGATGCTCTGTTGACAAGGACCTCCACTTCATTCCACCTTAAATATCCCAGGAAAGCGAAAAATGGATAAAAAATTTGAAGTCCTTATGTACAATGGCATACCACTCAGCCATGAAATAAATGTCATAAGGCTAGTAGCAGCATGATGAGTGGATTTAGGTACGACGATTCTAAGTGAAATAAGTCACACAGAAAAGGACACTTCTCATAAGGTGTCACTTATAGAGGGAATGTAAAAACCGTTACACTTGAACTGAATTACAAAACAGAACAGAGTCACACATGCAGAAAACACACTATGGCTGCTTAACGGGAAAGCGAGGTGGGGTGATACATAAAGCAAGAGTTTCAAATTAGCTCAGATACCGTTCCATAAACCCAATATGTAATAGACAAAACCGACTCCTTGCTCAGAGAACTGGACACAACACGCCCGATTCACCGAACAAGAATATATCTGACTAGTAATAATCTTAAAACCTATGTATTGATATCTCTCTGTTACTGTGTCAAGTGGGTGTAAAGCGGCATAAACACAGCCGTGAAAAGCAGCTAAACCCCATTATAAAAATAAATTTCTTTTAAAAACCCATGAAACAAAGACAGTGAAAGAGAGAGAAATTCTTACACAATTCGTTCAGGGGCTGTGATGCAACCTGGATTGACCATATCTCGACCCACAGCTGGATGAGACATAAGGTTGGATACTCTTGGGGCTGAGAGGTTTGCTGAGGTTGGGTGAGCAAACGCAGACCCTTTTAAGTAATACTGCGTGCTACCCATCGCATGGGTCCCAAATCTCCAGGTTCAAGGGCATCTTCCTACATCGAAAACATGCATGAGAAACCAAGAAGATGGTACACCATGTGTTGGGGAAAGGTTTCTAAAATGCACCTCATTTCTCATCTCCTTGTGCTCGGGTTCGCCATTCCAGTCACTTTACTAGCAATCTCCCTACTTGGAGGATCAGCATCTTTAACCTCCTGTTCCGTACAGGTTGCAATTTGTCCTGAGGATGAACGGGAAGATGGGGAACCAATGAGAGACTAGCTCTTGGTGTTGGGACAGGCACAGGTCACTCTATTTTCCCATCAGGAAGAAGAATTAACCACAGGCTCACCCTGCCCCCGGAACCAGAACAGGGCCTGAAACCATCCTGCGCTTTTGCGGCCACCTCCCAAAAAAGCGAGTTGTAAAATGGAGCTTCAGGGCACTACAATTCACAATCCTACAGAGTTATAAATGATAACTCTCGTCCACAAATATATTGAGGAAGGCAAAGACGAGGAATTGAAATCAAGGCAGAATTGCAGGAAACAGATTTCAGGAGGTAGATTCGAATCGCCTTTAAAGCACATGAAAAGCGCCAAAACGTTGACAATGATGCCCTTGGCCAAAAAGGGCGTATGCGTTTTTTCCTGATTATATTCAGGAAAAAATGCATACGCCCTTTTTGGCCAACCAAGCAACCTGGAAAGGCAAATCAGCGCTACAAAGAAGTCTCGCTTCCCATCGGTCAAAAGGGCCATGCTGAAAAAAGTGTCAAAACCGGAAATGCAGAACAGGCCATGGAGAAATGGGAGACTTGCTACACTGATGGGCGGGATGTAAATTGCCAACAGCCACTCTGGAGAAGTGTACGGTGTGTCCTGAAACATCTAAAAAACACAGCTTAGAGAGCATAGGGCACTTCCACGCATGGGGGTATAAAGTGGGAAAATTAAAAATCAGCAAGACACAAGCACCCCAAAGTTTAGGGATGCTCTGTTGACAAGGACCTCCACTTCATTCCACCTTAAATATCCCAGGAAAGCGAAAAATGGATAAAAAATTTGAAGTCCTTATGTACAATGGCATACCACTCAGCCATGAAATCAATGTCATAAGGCTAGAAGCAGCATGATGAGTGGATTTAGGTACGACGATTCTAAGTGAAATAAGTCACACAGAAAAGGACACTTCTCATAAGGTGTCACTTATAGAGGGAATGTAAAAACCGTTACACTTGAACTGAATTACAAAACAGAACAGAGTCACACATGCAGAAAACACACTATGGCTGCTTAACGGGAAAGGTGAGGTGGGGTGATACATAAAACAAGAGTTTCAAATTAGCTCAGATACCGTTCCATAAACCCAATATGTAATAGACAAAACCTACTCCTTGCTCAGAGAACTGGACTCAACACGCCTGATTCACCGCACAAGAATATATCTGACTAGTAATAATCTTAAAACCTATGAATTGATATCTCTCTGTTAGTGTGTCAAGTGGGTGTAAAGCGGCATAAACACAGCCGTGAAAAGCAGCTAAACCCCATTATAAAAATAAATTACTTTTAAAAACCCATGAAACAAAGACAGGGAAAGAGAGAGAAATTCTTACACAATTCGTTCAGGGGCTGTGATGCAACCTGGATTGACCATATCTAGACCCACAGCTGGATGAGACATAAGGGTGGACACTCTTGGGGCTGAGAGGTTTGGTGAAGTTGGGTGAGCAAACGCAGACCCTTTAAAGTAATACTGCTTGCTACCCATCGCATGGGTCCCAAATCTCCAGGTTCAAGGGCATCTTCCTACATCGAAAACAGGCATGAGAAACCCAGAAGATGGTACACCGTGTGATGGGGAAAGGTTTCTAAAACGCACCTCATTTCTCATCTCCTTGTGCTCGGGTTCGCCATTCCAGCCACTTTACTAGCAATCTCCCTACGTGGAGCATCAGCACCTTTAACCTCCTGTTCCGTACAGGTTGCAGTTTGTCCTGAGGATGAATGGGAAGACGGGGAACCAATGAGACACTAGCTCTTGGTGTTGGGACAGGCACAGGTCACTCTATTTTCCCATCAAGAAGAAGAATTAACCACAGGCTCAGCCTTCACCCCGGAACCAGAACAGGGCCTGAAGCCATCCTGCGTTTTGCGGCCAGCTCCCAAAAAAGCGAGTAGTAAAATGGAGCTTCAGGGCACTGCAATTCACAAACCTGCAGAGTTATAAATGATAACTCTCGTCCACAAATATATTGAGGGAAGGCAAAGAAGAGGATTTGAAGTCAAGGCAGAATTGCAGGAAACAGATTTTAGGAGGTAGATTCAAATCGCCTTTAAAGCACAGGAAAAGCGGCAAAACGTTGACAATGATGCCCTTGGCCAAAAAGGGCGTATGCGTTTTTTCCTGAATATATTCAGGAAAAAACGCATACGCCCTTTTTGGCCAACCAAGCAACCTGGAAAGGCAAATCAGTGCTACAAAGAAGTCTTGCTTCCCATCGGTCAAAAGGGTCATGCTGAAAAAAGTTTCAAAACCAGAAATGCAGGACAGGCCATGGAGAAATGGGAGCCTTGCTACACTGATGGGCGGGATGTAAATTGCCAACAGCCACTCTGGAGAAGGGTACGGTGTGTCTTGAAACAGCTAAAAAACACAGCTTAGAGAGTATAGGGCACTTCCACGCATGGGGTTATAAAGAGGGAAAATTAAAAATCAGCAAGACACAAGCACCCCATAGTTTAGGGCTGCTCTGTTGACAAGGACCTCCACTTCACTCCACCTTAAATATCCCAGGAAAGCGAAAAATGGATAAAAAAGTTGTAGTCCTTATGTAAAATGGAATATCACTCAGCCATGAAATCAATATCATAAGGCTAGTAGCAGCATGATGAGTGGATTTAGGTACGACGATTCTAAGTGAAATAAGTCACACAGAAAAGGACACTTCTCATAAGGTGTCACTTATAGAGGGAATGTAAAAACCGTTACACTTGAACTGAATTACAAAACAGAACAGAGTGACACATGCAGAAAACACACTATGGCTGCTTAACTGGAAAGGGGAGGTGGGGAGATACATAAAACAAGAGTTTCAAATTAGATCAGATACCGTTCCATAAACCCAATATGTAACAGACAACACCTACTCCTTGCTCAGAGAACTGGACTCAACAGGCCCGATTCACCGCACAAGAATATATCTGACTAGTAATAATCTTAAAACCTATGTATTGATATCTCTCTATTAGTGTGTCAAGTGGGTGTAAAGCGGCATAAACACAGCCGTGAAAAGCAGCTAAACCCCATTATAAAAATAAATTACTTTTAAAAACCCATGAAACAAAGACAGGGAAAGAGAGAGAAATTCTTACACAATTCGTTCAGGGGCTTTGATGCAACCTGGATTGACCATATCTAGACCCACAGCTGGATGAGACATAAGGGTGGACACTCTTGGGGCTGAGAGGTTTGGTGAGGTTTGGTGAGCAAACACAGACCCTTTAAAGTAATACTGCGTGGTACCCATCGCATGGGTCCCAAATCCCCAGGTTCAAGGGCATCTTCCTACATCGAAAACATGCATGAGAAACCCAGAAGATGGTACACCGTGTAATGGGGAAAGGTTTATACAACGCACCTCATTTCTCATCTCCTTGTGCTCGGGTTTGCCATTCCAGCCACTTTACTAGCAATCTCCCTACTTGGAGCATCAACACCTTTAACCTCCTGTTCCGTACAGGTTGCAATTTGTCCTGAGGATGAACGGGAAGACGGGGAACCAATGAGAGACTAGCTCTTGGTGTTGGGACAGGCACAGGTCACTCTATTTTCCCATCAGGAAGAAGAATTAACCACAGGGTCAGCCTGCCCCCCGGAACCAGAACAGGGCCTGAAGCCATCCTGCGCTTTTGCGGCCAGCTCCCAAAAAAGCGAGTAGTAAAATGGAGCTTCAGGGCACTGCAATTCACAAACCTGCAGAGTTATAAATGATAACTCTCGTCCACAAATATATTGAGGGAAGGCAAAGAAGAGGATTTGAAGTCAAGGCAGAATTGCAGGAAACAGATTTTAGGAGGTAGATTCGAATCGCCTTTAAAGCACAGGAAAAGCGGCAAAACGTTGACAATGATGCCCTTGGCCAAAAAGGGCGTATGCGTTTTTTCCTGAATATATTCAGGAAAAAACGCATACGCCCTTTTTGGCCAACCAAGCAACCTGGAAAGGCAAATCAGTGCTACAAAGAAGTCTTGCTTCCCATCGGTCAAAAGGGCCATGCTGAAAAAAGTTTCAAAACCAGAAATGCAGGACAGGCCATGGAGAAATGGGAGCCTTGCTACACTGTTGGGCGGGATGTAAATTGCCAACAGCCACTCTGGAGAAGGGTACGGTGTGTCCTGAAACAGCTAAAAAACACAGCTTAGAGAGCATAGGGCACTTCCACGCATGGGGGTATAAAGTGGGAAAATTAAAAATCAGCAAGACACAAGCACCCCAAAGTTTAGGGCTGCTCTGTTGACAAGGACCTCCACTTCATTCCACCTTAAATATCCCAGGAAAGAGAAAAATGGATAAAAAAGTTGTGGTCCTTATGTACGATGGAATATCACTCATCCATGAAATCAATATCATAAGGCTAGTAGCAGCATGATGAGTGGATTTAGGTACGACGATTCTAAGTGAAATAAGTCACACAGAAAAGGACACTTCTCATAAGGTGTCACTTATAGAGGGAATGTAAAAACCGTTACACTTGAACTGAATTACAAAACAGAACAGAGTGACACATGCAGAAAACACACTATGGCTGCTTAACGGGAAAGGGGAGGTGGGGAGATACATAAAACAAGAGTTTCAAATTAGATCAGATACAGTTCCATAAACCCAATATGTAACAGACAACACCTACTCCTTGCTCAGAGAACTGGACTCAACACGCCCGATTCACCGCCCAAGAATATATCTGACTAGTAATAATCTTAAAACCTATGTATTGATATCTCTCTATTAGTGTGTCAAGTGGGTGTAAAGCGGCATAAACACAGCCGTGAAAAGCAGCTAAAGCCCATTATAAAAATAAATTACTTTTAAATACCCATGAAACAAAGACAGTGAAAGAGAGAGAAAGTCTTACACAATTCGTTCAGGGGCTGTGATGCAACCTGGATTGACCATATCTAGACCCACAGCTGGATGAGACATAAGGGTGGACACTCTTGGGGCTGAGAGGTTTGGTGAAGTTGGGTGAGCAAACGCAGACCCTTTAAAGTAGTACTGCGTGCTACCCGTCGCATGGGTCCCAAATCTCCAGGTTCAAGGGCATCTTCCTACATCGAAAACAGGCATGAGAAACCCAGAAGACGGTACACCGTGTGATGGGGAAAGGTTTCTAAAACGCACCTCATTTCTCATCTCCTTGTGCTCGGGTTTGCCATTCCAGCCACTTTACTAGCAATCTCCCTACTTGGAGCATCAGCACCTTTAACCTCCTGTTCTGTACAGGTTGCAATTTGTCCTGAGGATGAACCGGAAGACGGGGAACCAATGAGAGACTAGCTCTTGGTGTTGGGACAGGCACAGGTCACTCTATTTTCCCATCAGGAAGAAGAATTAACCACAGGCTCAGCCTGCCCCCCGGAACCAGAACAGGGCCTGAAGCCATCCTGCGCTTTTGTGGCCAGCTCCCAAAAAAGCGAGTTGTAAAATGGAGCTTCAGGGCACTGCAATTCACAAACCTGCAGAGTTATAAATGATAACTCTCGTCCACAAATATATTGAGTGAAGGCAAAGAAGAGGATTTGAAGTCAAGCAGAATTGCAGGAAACAGATTTTAGGAGGTAGATTCGAATCGCCTTTAAAGCACATGAAAAGCGGCAAAACGTTGACAATGATGCCCTTGGCCAAAAAGGGCGTATGCGTTTTTTCCTGAATATATTCAGGAAAAAACGCATACGCCCTTTTTGGCCAACCAAGCAACCTGGAAAGGCAAATCAGCGCTACAAAGAAGTCTCGCTTCCCATCGGTCAAAAGGGCCATGCTGAAAATGTTTCAAAACCAGAAATGCAGGACAGGCCATGGAGAAATGGGAGCCTTGCTACACTGATGGGCGGGATGTAAATTGCCAGCAGCCACTCTGGAGAAGGGTACGGTGTGTCCTGAAACAGCTAAAAAACACAGCTTAGAGAGCATAGGGCACTTCCACGCATGGGGGTATAAAGTGGGAAAATTAAAAATCAGCAAGACACAAGCACCCCATAGTTTAGGGCTGCTCTGTTGACAAGGACCTCCACTTCATTCCACCTTAAATATCCCAGGAAAGCGAAAAATGGATAAAAAAGTTGTAGTCCTTATGTACAATGGAATATCACTCAGCCATGAAATCAATATCATAAGGCTAGTAGCAGCATGATGAGTGGATTTAGGTACGACGATTCTAAGTGAAATAAGTCACACAGAAAAGGACACTTCTCATAAGGTGTCACTTATAGAGGGAATGTAAAAACCTTTACACTTGAACTGAATTACAAAACAGAACAGAGTCACACATGCAGAAAACACACTATGGCTGCTTAACTGGAAAGGTGAGGTGGGGTGATACATAAAACAAGAGTTTCAAATTAGCTCAGATACCGTTCCATAAACCCAATATGTAATAGACAAAACCTACTCCTTGCTCAGAGAACTGGACTCAACACGCCAGATTCACCGCACAAGAATATATCTGACTAGTAATAATCTTAAAACCTATGAATTGATATCTCTCTGTTAGTGTCAAGTGGGTGTAAAGCGGCATAAACACAGCCGTGAAAAGCAGCTAAAGCCCATTATAAAAATAAATTACTTTTAAATACCCATGAAACAAAGACAGTGAAAGAGAGAGAAAGTCTTACACAATTCGTTCAGGGGCTGTGATGCAACCTGGATTGACCATATCTAGACCCACAGCTGGATGAGACATAAGGGTGGACACTCTTGGGGCTGAGAGGTTTGGTGAAGTTGGGTGAGCAAACGCAGACCCTTTAAAGTAGTACTGCGTGCTACCCGTCGCATGGGTCCCAAATCTCCAGGTTCAAGGGCATCTTCCTACATCGAAAACAGGCATGAGAAACCCAGAAGATGGTACACCGTGTGATGGGGAAAGGTTTCTAAAACGCACCTCATTTCTCATCTCCTTGTGCTCGGGTTTGCCATTCCAGCCACTTTACTAGCAATCTCCCTACTTGGAGCATCAGCACCTTTAACCTCCTGTTCTGTACAGGTTGCAATTTGTCCTGAGGATGAACCGGAAGACGGGGAACCAATGAGAGACTAGCTCTTGGTGTTGGGACAGGCACAGGTCACTCTATTTTCCCATCAGGAAGAAGAATTAACCACAGGCTCAGCCTGCCCCCCGGAACCAGAACAGGGCCTGAAGCCATCCTGCGCTTTTGCGGCCAGCTCCCAAAAAAGCGAGTTGTAAAATGGAGCTTCAAGGCACTGCAATTCACAAACCTGCAGAGTTATAAATGATAACTCTCGTCCACAAATATATTGAGTGAAGGCAAAGAAGAGGATTTGAAGTCAAGCAGAATTGCAGGAAACAGATTTTAGGAGGTAGATTCGAATCGCCTTTAAAGCACATGAAAAGCGGCAAAACGTTGACAATGATGCCCTTGGCCAAAAAGGGCGTATGCGTTTTTTCCTGAATATATTCAGGAAAAAACGCATACGCCCTTTTTGGCCAACCAAGCAACCTGGAAAGGCAAATCAGCGCTACAAAGAAGTCTCGCTTCCCATCGGTCAAAAGGGCCATGCTGAAAATGTTTCAAAACCAGAAATGCAGGACAGGCCATGGAGAAATGGGAGCCTTGCTACACTGATGGGCGGGATGTAAATTGCCAGCAGCCACTCTGGAGAAGGGTACGGTGTGTCCTGAAACAGCTAAAAAACACAGCTTAGAGAGCATAGGGCACTTCCACGCATGGGGGTATAAAGTGGGAAAATTAAAAATCAGCAAGACACAAGCACCCCATAGTTTAGGGCTGCTCTGTTGACAAGGACCTCCACTTCATTCCACCTTAAATATCCCAGGAAAGCGAAAAATGGATAAAAAAGTTGTAGTCCTTATGTACAATGGAATATCACTCAGCCATGAAATCAATATCATAAGGCTAGTAGCAGCATGATGAGTGGATTTAGGTACGACGATTCTAAGTGAAATAAGTCACACAGAAAAGGACACTTCTCATAAGGTGTCACTTATAGAGGGAATGTAAAAACCGTTACACTTGAACTGAATTACAAAACAGAACAGAGTCACACATGCAGAAAACACACTATGGCTGCTTAACTGGAAAGGTGAGGTTGGGTGATACATAAAACAAGAGTTTCAAATTAGCTCAGATACCGTTCCATAAACCCAATATGTAATAGACAAAACCTACTCCTTGCTCAGAGAACTGGACTCAACACGCCTGATTCACCGCACAAGAATATATCTGACTAGTAATAATCTTAAAACCTATGAATTGATATCTCTCTGTTAGTGTGTCAAGTGGGTGTAAAGCGGCATAAACACAGCCGGAAAAGCAGCTAAACCCCATTATAAAAATAAATTACTTTTAAAAACCCATGAAACAAAGACAGGGAAAGAGAGAGAAATTCTTACACAATTCGTTCAGGGGCTTTGATGCAACCTGGATTGACCATATCTATACCCACAGCTGGATGAGACATAAGGGTGGACACTCTTGGGGCTGAGAGGTTTGGTGAGGTTGGGTAGGCAAACACAGACCCTTTAAAGTAATACTGCGTGCTACCCATCGCATGGGTCCTAAATCTCCAGGTTCAAGGGCATCTTCCTACATCGAAAACAGGCATGAGAAACCCAGAAGATGGTACACCATGTGTTGGGGAAAGGTTTCTAAAACGCACCTCATTTCTCATCTCCTTGTGCTCGGGTTCGCCATTCCAGCCACTTTACTAGCAATCTCCCTACGTGGAGCATCAGCACCTTTAACCTCCTGTTCCGTACAGGTTGCAATTTTTCCTGAGGATGAATGGGAAGACGGGGAACCAATGAGAGACTAGCTCTTGGTGTTGGGACAGGCACAGGTCACTCTATTTTCCCATCAGGAAGAAGAATTAACTACAGGCTCACCCTGCCCACCGGAACCAGAACAGGGCCTGAAGCCATCCTGCGCTTTTGCGGCCAGCTCCCAAAAAAGCGAGTTGTAAAATGGAGCTTCAGGGCACAGCAATTCACAAACCTGCAGAGTTATAAATGACAACTCTCGTCCACAAATATATTGAGGGAAGGCAAAGAAGAGGATTTGAAATCAAGGCACAATTGCAGGAAACAGATTTCAGGAGGTAGATTCGAATCGCCTTTAAAGCACATGAAAAGCAGCAAAACGTTGACAATGATGCCCTTGGCCAAAAAGGGCGTATGCGTTTTTTCCTGAATATATTCAGGAAAAAACGCATACGCCCTTTTTGGCCAACCAAGCAACCGGGAAAGGCAAATCAGCGCTACAAAGAAGTCTCGCTTCCCATCGGTCAAAAGGGCCATGCTGAAAAAAGTTTCAAAACCAGAAATGCAGGACAGGCCATGGAGAAATGGGAGCCTTGCTACACTGATGGGCGGGATGTAAATTGCCAACAGCCAGTCTGGAGAAGGGTACGGTGTGTACTGAAACAGCTAAAAAACACAGCTTAGAGAGCATAGGGCACTTCCACGCATGGGGGTATAAAGTGGGAAAATTAAAAATCAGCAAGACACAAGCACCCCAAAGTTTAGGGCTGCTCTGTTGACAAGGACCTCCACTTCATTCCACCTTAAATATCCCAGGAAAGCGAAAAATGGATAAAAAAGTTGTAGACCTTATGTACAATGGAATATCACTCAGCAATGAAATCAATATCATAAGGCTAGTAGCAGCATGATGAGTGGATTTAGGTATGACGATTCTAAGTGAAATAAGTCACACAGAAAAGGACACTTCTCATAAGGTGTCACTTATAGAGGGAATGTAAAAACCGTTACACTTGAACTGAGTTACAAAACAGAACAGAGTCACACATGCAGAAAACACACTATGGCTGCTTAACGGGAAAGCACGGTGGGGTGATACATAAAGCAAGAGTTTCAAATTAGCTCAGATACCGTTCCATAAACCCAATATGTAATAGACAAGACCTACTCCTTGCTCAGAGAACTGGACTCAACACGGCCGATTCAGCACACAAGAATATATCTGACTAGTAATAATCTTAAAACCTATGTATTGATATCTCTCTGTTAGTGTGTCAAGTGGGTGTAAAGCGGCATAAACACAGCCGTGAAAAGCAGCTAAACCCCATTATAAAAATAAATTACTTTTAAAAACCCATGAAACAAAGACAGTGAAAGAGAGAGAAATTCTTACACAATTCGTTCAGTGGCTGTGATGCAACCTGGATTGACCATATCTAGACCCACAGCTGGATGAGACATAAGGGTGGACACTCTTGGGGCTGAGAGGTTTGGTGAAGTTGGGTGAGCAAACGCAGACCCTTTAAAGTAATACTGCGTGCTACCCGTCCCATGGGTCCCAAATCTCCAGGTTCAAGGGCATCTTCCTACATCGAAAACAGGCATGAGAAACCCAGAAGATGGTACACCATGTGTTGGGGAAAGGTTTCTAAAACGCACCTCATTTCTCATCTCCTTGTGCTCGGGTTCGCCATTCCAGCCACTTTACTAGCAATCTCCCTACGTGGAGCATCAGCACCTTTAACCTCCTGTTCCGTACAGGTTGCAATTTTTCCTGAGGATGAATGGGAAGACGGGGAACCAATGAGAGACTAGCTCTTGGTGTTGGGACAGGCACAGGTCACTCTATTTTCCCATCAGGAAGAAGAATTAACTACAGGCTCACCCTGCCCACCGGAACCAGAACAGGGCCTGAAGCCATCCTGCGCTTTTGCAGCCAGCTCCCAAAAAAGCGAGTTGTAAAATGAAGCTTCAGGGCACAGCAATTCACAAACCTGCAGAGTTATAAATGACAACTCTCGTCCACAAATATATTGAGGGAAGGCAAAGAAGAGGATTTGAAATCAAGGCACAATTGCAGGAAACAGATTTCAGGAGGTAGATTCGAATCGCCTTTAAAGCACATGAAAAGCAGCAAAACGTTGACAATGATGCCCTTGGCCAAAAAGGGCGTATGCGTTTTTTCCTGAATATATTCAGGAAAAAACGCATACGCCCTTTTTGGCCAACCAAGCAACCGGGAAAGGCAAATCAGCGCTACAAAGAAGTCTCGCTTCCCATCGGTCAAAAGGGCCATGCTGAAAAAAGTTTCAAAACCAGAAATGCAGGACAGGCCATGGAGAAATGGGAGCCTTGCTACACTGATGGGCGGGATGTAAATTGCCAACAGCCAGTCTGGAGAAGGGTACGGTGTGTCCTGAAAGAGCTAAAAAACACAGCTTAGAGAGCATAGGGCACTTCCACGCATGGGGGTATAAAGTGGGAAAATTAAAAATCAGCAAGACACAAGCACCCCAAAGTTTAGGGCTGCTCTGTTGACAAGGACCTCCACTTCATTCCACCTTAAATATCCCAGGAAAGCGAAAAATGGATAAAAAAGTTGTAGACCTTATGTACAATGGAATATCACTCAGCCATGAAATCAATATCATAAGGCTAGTAGCAGCATGATGAGTGGATTTAGGTACGACGATTCTAAGTGAAATAAGTCACACAGAAAAGGACACTTCTCATAAGGTGTCACTTATAGAGGGAATGTAAAAACCGTTACACTTGAACTGAATTACAAAACAGAACAGAGTCACACATGCAGAAAACACACTATGGCTGCTTAACGGGAAAGGTGAGGTGGGGTGATGCATAAAAGAAGGATTTCAAATTAGCTCAGATACCGTTCCATAAACCCAATATATAATAGACAAGACCTACTCCTTGCTCAGTGAACTGAACTCAACACCCCCTATTCACCGCAAAAGAACATATCTGACTAGTAAAAATCTTAAAACCTATGTGTTGATATCTCTCTTGAAGTTTGTCAAGTGCGTGTAAAGCGGCATAAATACAGCAGTGAAAAGCAGCTAAACCCCATTATAAAAATAAATTACTTTTAAAACCCCATGAAACAAAGACAGTGAAAGAGAGAGAAATACTTACACACTTCATTCAGAGGTTGTGATGCAACCTGGATTGACCATATCTAGACCCACAGCTGGATGAGACATGAGGGTGGACACTCTTGGGGCTGAGAGGTTTGGTGAAGTTGGGTGAGCAAACCCAGACCCTTTAAAGTAATACTGCGTGCTACCCGTCCCATGGGTCCCAAATCTCCAGGTTCAAGGGCATCTTCCTACATCGAAAACAGGCATGAGAAACCCAGAAGATGGTACACCATGTGATGGGGAAAGGTTTCTAAAACGCACCTCATTTCTCATCTCCTTGTGCTCGGGTTCGCCATTCCAGCCACTTTACTAGCAATCTCCCTACGTGGAGCATCAGCACCTTTAACCTCCTGTTCTGTACAGGTTGCAATTTGTCCTGAGGATGAATGGGAAGACGGGGAACCAATGAGAGACTAGCTCTTGGTGTTGGGACAGGCACAGGTCACTCTATTTTCCCATCAGGAAGAAGAATTAACCACAGGCTCAGCCTGCCCCCCGGAACCAGAACAGGGCCTGAAGCCATCCTGCGCTTTTGCGGCCAGCTCCCAAAAAAGCGAGTTGTAAAATGGAGCTTCAGGGCACTGCAATTCACAAACCTGTAGAGTTATAAATGATAACTCTCGTCCACAAATATATTGAGGGAAGGCAAAGAAGAGGATTTGAAGTCAAGGCAGAATTGCAGGAAACAGATTTTAGGAGGTAGATTCGAATCGCCTTTAAAGCACATGAAAAGCGGCAAAACGTTGACAATGATGCCCTTGGCCAAAAAGGGCGTATGCGTTTTTTCCTGAATATATTCAGGAAAAAACGCATACGCCCTTTTTGGCCAACCAAGCAACCGGGAAAGGCAAATCAGCGCTACAAAGAAGTCTCGCTTCCCATCCTTCAAAAAGGCCATGCTGAAAAAAGTGTCAAAACCAGAAATGCAGGACAGGCCATGGAGAAATGGGAGCCTTGCTACACTGAAGGGCGGGATGTAAATTGCCAACAGCCACTCTGGAGAAGGGTACGGTGTGTCCTGAACCATCTAAAAAACACAACCTAGAGAGGATAGGGCACTTCCACGCATGGGGGTATAAAGTGGGAAAATTGAAAATCAGCAAGACACAAGCACCCCAAAGTTTAGGGCTGCTCTGTTGACAAGGACTTCCACTTCATTCCACCTTAAATATCCCAGGAAAGAGAAAAATGGATAAAAAATTTGTGGTCCTTATGTACGATGGAATATCACTCGGCCATGAAATCAATGTCATAAGGCTAGTAGCAGCATGATGAGTGGATTTAGGTACGACAATTCTAAGTGAAATAAGTCACACAGAAAAGGACACTTCTCATAAGGTGTCACTTATAGAGGGAATGTAAAAACCGTTACACTTGAACTGAATTACAAAACAGAACAGAGTGACACATGCAGAAAACACACTATGGCTGCTTAACGGGAAAGGGGAGTTGGGGAGATACATAAAACAAGAGTTTCAAATTAGATCAGATACCGTTCCATAAACCCAATATGTAACAGACAAGACCTACTCCTTGCTCAGAGAACTGGACTCAACACGGCCGATTCAGCACACAAGAATATATCTGACTAGTAATAATCTTAAAACCTATGTATTGATATCTCTCTGTTAGTGTGTCAAGTGGGTGTAAAGCGGCATAAACACAGCCGTGAAAAGCAGCTAAACCCCATTATAAAAATAAATTACTTTTAAAAACCCATGAAACAAAGACAGTGAAAGAGAGAGAAATTCTTACACAATTCGTTCAGAGGCTGTGATGCAACCTGGATTGACCATATCTAGACCCACAGCTGGATGAGACATAAGGGTGGACACTCTTGGGGCTGAGAGATTTGGTGAAGTTGGGTGAGCAAACGCAGACCCTTTAAAGTAATACTGCGTGCTACCCGTCCCATGGGTCCCAAATCTCCAGGTTCAAGGGCATCTTCCTACATCGAAAACAGGCATGAGAAACCCAGAAGATGGTACACCATGTGTTGGGGAAAGGTTTCTAAAACGCACCTCATTTCTCATCTCCTTGTGCTCGGGTTCGCCATTCCAGCCACTTTACTAGCAATCTCCCTACGTGGAGCATCAGCACCTTTAACCTCCTGTTCCGTACAGGTTGCAATTTTTCCTGAGGATGAATGGGAAGACGGGGAACCAATGAGAGACTAGCTCTTGGTGTTGGGACAGGCACAGGTCACTCTATTTTCCCATCAGGAAGAAGAATTAACTACAGGCTCACCCTGCCCACCGGAACCAGAACAGGGCCTGAAGCCATCCTGCGCTTTTGCGGCCAGCTCCCAAAAAAGCGAGTTGTAAAATGGAGCTTCAGGGCACAGCAATTCACAAACCTGCAGAGTTATAAATGACAACTCTCGTCCACAAATATATTGAGGGAAGGCAAAGAAGAGGATTTGAAATCAAGGCACAATTGCAGGAAACTTATTTCAGGAGGTAGATTCGAATCGCCTTTAAAGCACATGAAAAGCAGCAAAACTTTGACAATGATGCCCTTGGCCAAAAAGGGCGTATGCGTTTTTTCCTGAATATATTCAGGAAAAAACGCATACGCCCTTTTTGGCCAACCAAGCAACCGGGAAAGGCAAATCAGCGCTACAAAGAAGTCTCGCTTCCCATCGGTCAAAAGGGCCATGCTGAAAAAAGTTTCAAAACCAGAAATGCAGGACAGGCCATGGAGAAATGGGAGCCTTGCTACACTGATGGGCGTGATGTAAATTGCCAACAGCCAGTCTGGAGAAGGGTACGGTGTGTCCTGAAACAGCTAAAAAACACAGCTTAGAGAGCATAGGGCACTTCCACGCATGGGGGTATAAAGAGGGAAAATTAAAAATCAGCAAGACACAAGCACCCCAAAGTTTAGGGCTGCTCTGTTGACAAGGACCTCCACTTCATTCCACCTTAAATATCCCAGGAAAGTGAAAAATGGATAAAAAATTTGTAGACCTTATGTACAATGGAATATCACTCAGCCATGAAATCAATATCATAAGGCAAGTAGCAGCATGATGAGTGGATTTAGGTACGACGATTCTAAGTGAAATAAGTCACACAGAAAAGGACACTTCTCATAAGGTGTCACTTATAGAGGGAATGTAAAAACCGTTACACTTGAACTGAATTACAAAACAGAACAGAGTCACACATGCAGAAAACACACTATGGTTGCTTAACGGGAAAGGTGAGGTGGGGTGATGCATAAAAGAAGGATTTCAAATTAGCTCAGATAACGTTCCATAAACCCAATATATAATAGACAAGACCTACTCCTTGCTAAGTGAACTGAACTCAACACCCCCTATTCACCGCAAAAGAACATATCTGACTAGTAAAAATCTTAAAACCTATGTGTTGATATCTCTCTTGAAGTTTGTCAAGTGGGTGTAAAGCGGCATAAATACAGCAGTGAAAAGCAGCTAAACCCCATTATAAAAATAAATTACTTTTAAAACCGCATGAAACAAAGACAGTGAAAGAGAGAGAAATACTTACACACTTCATTCAGAGGTTGTGATGCAACCTGGATTGACCATATCTAGACTCACAGCTGGATGAGACATAAGGGTGGACACTCTTGGGGCTGAGAGGTTTGGTGAGGTTGGGTGAGCAAATGCAGACCCTTTAAAGTAATACTGCGTGGAACCCGTCGCATGGGTCCCAAATCTCCAGGTTCAAGGGCATCTTCCTACATAGAAAACATGCATGAGAAACCCAGAAGATGGTACACAATATAATCGGGAAAGGATTCTAAAACGCACCTCATTTCTCATCTCCTTGTGTTCGGATTCACCATTCCAGCCGCTTTAATAGCAATCTCCCTACTTGGAGAATAATCACCTTTATCCACCTGTTCTGTACAGGTGGAAATTTGTAATGAGGATGAATGGGAAGAGGGAGACCCAATGAGAGAATAGCTCTACGTTTTGGGACAGGCACAGGTCACTCTATTTTCCCATCAGGAAGAAGAATTAACCACAGGCTCAGCCTGCCCCCCGGAACCAGAACAGGGCCTGAAGCCATCCTGTGCTTTTGCGGCCAGCTCCCAAAAAAGCGAGTTGTAAAATGGAGCTTCAGGGCACTGCAATTCACAAACCTGCAGAGTTATAAATGATAACTCTCGTCCACAAATATATTGAGGGAAGGCAAAGAAGAGGATTTGAAATCAAGGCAGAATTGCAGCAAACAGATTTCAGGAGGTAGATTCGAATCGCCTTTAAAGCACATGAAAAGCGGCAAAATGTTGACAATGATGCTTTTGGCCAAAAAGTGCGTATGGGTTATTCCTGAATATATTCAGAAAAAAACGCATACGCCCTTTTTGGCCAACCAAGCAACCTGGAAAGGCAAATCAGCACTACAAAGAAGTCTCACTTCCCATCGGTCAAAAGGGCCATGCTGAAAAAAGTGTCAAAACCCGAAATGCAGGACAGGCCATGGAGAAATGGGAGCCTTGCTACACTGATGGGCGGGATGTAAATTGCCAACTGCCACTCTGGAGAAGTGTACGGTGTGTCCTGAAACATCTAAAAACCACAGCTTAGAGAGCATAGGGCACTTCCACTCATGGGGGTATAAATTGGGAAAATGAAAAATCAGCAAAACACAAGCACCCCAAAGTTTAGGGCTGCTCTGTTGCCTAGGACCTCCACTTCATTCCACCTTAAATATGCCAGGAAAGAGAAAAATGGATAAAGAATTTGGGGTCCTTATGTACAATGGAATATCACTCAGCCATGAAATCAATGTCATAAGGCTAGTAGAAGCATGATGAGTGGATTTAGGTACGACGATTCTAAGTGAAATAAGTCACACAGAAAAGGACACTTCTCATAAGGTATCATTTATAGAGGGAATGTAAAAACCGTTACACTTGAACTGAATTACAACACAGAACAGAGTCACACATGCAGAAAACTCACTATGGTTGCTTAACGGGAAAGGTGAGGTGGGGTGATGCATAAAAGAAGGATTTCAAATTAGCTCAGATAACGTTCCATAAACCCAATATATAATAGACAAGACCTCCTCCTTGCTCAGTGAACTGAACTCAACACCCCCTATTCACCGCAAAAGAACATATCTGACTAGTAAAAATCTTAAAACCTATGTGTTGATATCTCTCTTGAAGTTTGTCAAGTGGGTGTAAAGCGGCATAAATACAGCAGTGAAAAGCAGCTAAACCCCATTATAAAAATAAATTACTTTTAAAACCCCATGAAACAAAGACAGTGAAAGAGAGAGAAATACTTACACACTTCATTCAGAGGTTGTGATGCAACCTGGATTGACCATATCTAGACCCACAGCTGGATGAGACATAAAGGTGGACACTCTTGGGGCTGAGAGGTTTGGTGAGGTTGGGTGAGCAAATGCAGACCCTTTAAAGTAATACTGCGTGGAACCCGTCGCATGGGTCCCAAATCTCCAGGTTCAAGGGCATCTTCCTACATAGAAAACATGCATGAGAAACCCAGAAGATGGTAAACCATGTAATCGGGAAAGGATTCTAAAACGCACCTCATTTCTCATCTCCTTGTGTTCGGATTCACCATTCCAGCCGCTTTAATAGCAATCTCCCTACTTGGAGAATAATCACCTTTATCCTCCTGTTCCGTACAGGTGGAAATTTGTAATGAGGATGAATGGGAAGAGGGAGACCCAATGAGAGAATAGCTCTACGTTTTGGGACAGGCACAGGTCACTCTATTTTCCCATCAGGAAGAAGAATTAACCACAGGCTCAGCCTGACCCCCGGAACCAGAACAGGGCCTGAAGCCATTCTGCGCTTTTGCGGCCAGCTCCCAAAAAAGCGAGTTGTAAAATGGAGCTTCAGGGCACAGCAATTCACAAACCTGCAGAGTTATAAATGATAACTCTCGTCCACAAATATATTGAGGGAAGGCAAAGAAGAGGATTTGAAATCAAGGCAGAATTGCAGGAAACAGATTTCAGGAGGTAGATTCGAATCGCCTTTAACGCACATGAAAAGCGGCAAAACGTTGACAATGATGCCCTTGGCCAAAAAGGGCGTATGCGTTTTTTCCTGAATATATTCAGGAAAAAATGCATACGCCCTTTTTGGCCAACCAAGCAACCTGGAAAGGCAAATCAGCGCTACAAAGAAGTCTCGCTTCCCATCGGTCAAAAGGGCCATGCTGAAAAAAGTTTCAAAACCAGAAATGCAGGACAGGCCATGGAGAAATGGGAGCCTTGCTACACTGATGGGCGGGATGTAAATTGCCAACAGACAGTCTGGAGAAGGGTACGGTGTGTCCTGAAACAGCTAAAAAACACAGCTTAGAGAGCATAGGGCACTTCCACGCATGGGGGTATAAAGTGGGAAAATTAAAAATCAGCAAGACACAAGCACCCCAAAGTTTAGGGCTGCTCTGTTGACAAGGACCTCCACTTCATTCCACCCTAAATATCCCAGGAAAGCGAAAAATGGATAAAAAAGTTGTAGACCTTATGTACAATGGAATATCACTCAGCCATGAAATCAATATCATAAGGCTAGTAGCAGCATGATGAGTGGATTTAGGTACGACGATTCTAAGTGAAATAAGTCACACAGAAAAGGACACTTCTCATAAGGTGTCACTTATAGAGGGAATGTAAAAACCGTTACACTTGAACTGAATTACAAAACAGAACAGAGTCACACATGCAGAAAACACACTATGGCTGCTTAACGGGAAAGGTGAGGTGGGGTGATACATAAAACAAGAGTTTCAAATTAGATCAGATACCGTTCCATAAACCCAATATGTAATAGACAAGACCTACTCCTTGCTCAGAGAACTGGACACAAGACGCCTGATTCACCGCACAAGAATATATCTGACTAGTAATAATCTTAAAACCTATGTATTGATATCTCTCTGTTAGTGTGTCAAGTGGGTGTAAAGCGGCATAAACACAGCCGTGAAAAGCAGCTAAACCCCATTATAAAAATAAATTACTTTTAAAAACCCATGAAACAAAGACAGTGAAAGAGAGAAATTCTTACACAATTCGTTCAGGGGCTGTGATGCAACCTGGATTGACCATATCTAGACCCACAGCTGGATGAGACATGAGGGTGGACACTCTTGGGGCTGAGAGGTTTGGTGAAGTTGGGTGAGCAAACCCAGACCCTTTAAAGTAATACTGCGTGCTACCCGTCCCATGGGTCCCAAATCTCCAGGTTCAAGGGCATCTTCCTACATCGAAAACAGGCATGAGAAACCCAGAAGATGGTACACCATGTGATGGGGAAAGGTTTCTAAAACGCACCTCATTTCTCATCTCCTTGTGCTCGGGTTCGCCATTCCAGCCACTTTACTAGCAATCTCCCTACGTGGAGCATCAGCACCTTTAACCTCCTGTTCCGTACAGGTTGCAATTTGTCCTGAGGATGAATGGGAAGACGGGGAACCAATGAGAGACTAGCTCTTGGTGTTGGGACAGGCACAGGTCACTCTATTTTCCCATCAGGAAGAAGAATTAACCACAGGCTCAGCCTGCCACCCGGAACCAGAACAGGGCCTGAAGCCATCCTGCGCTTTTGCGGCCAGCTCCCAAAAAAGCGAGTTGTAAAATGGAGCTTCAGGGCACTGCAATTCACAAACCTGCAGAGTTATAAATGATAACTCTCGTCCACAAATATATTGAGGGAAGGCAAAGAAGAGGATTTGAAGTCAAGGCAGAATTGCAGGAAACAGATTTCAGGAGGTAGATTCGAATCGCCTTTAAAGCACATGAAAAGCGGCAAAACGTTGACAATGATGCCCTTGGCCAAAAAGGGCGTATGCGTTTTTTCCTGAATATATTCAGGAAAAAACGCATACGCCCTTTTTGGCCAACCAAGCAACCGGTAAAGGCAAATCAGCGCTACAAAGAAGTCTCGCTTCCCATCAATCAAAAAGGCCATGCTGAAAAAAGTGTCAAAACCAGAAATGCAGGACAGGCCATGGAGAAATGGGAGCCTTTCTACACTGAAGGGCGGGATGTAAATTGCCAACAGCCACTCTGGAGAAGGGTACGGTGTGTCCTGAACCATCTAAAAAACACAACCTAGAGAGGATAGGGCACTTCCACGCATGGGGGTATAAAGTGGGAAAATTGAAAATCAGCAAGACACAAGCACCCCAAAGTTTAGGGCTGCTCTGTTGACAAGGACTTCCACTTCATTCCACCTTAAATATCCCAGGAAAGAGAAAAATGGATAAAAAAGTTGTGGTCCTTATGTACGATGGAATATCACTCGGCCATGAAATCAATGTCATAAGGCTAGTAGCAGCATGATGAGTGGATTTAGGTACGACGATTCTAAGTGAAATAAGTCACACAGAAAAGGACACTTCTCATAAGGTGTCACTTATAGAGGGAATGTAAAAACCGTTACACTTGAACTGAATTACAAAACAGAACAGAGTGACACATGCAGAAAACACACTATGGCTGCTTAACGGGAAAGGGGAGTTGGGGAGATACATAAAACAAGAGTTTCAAATTAGATCAGATACCGTTCCATAAACCCAATATGTAACAGACAAGACCTACTCCTTGCTCAGAGAACTGGACTCAACACGCCCGATTCACCGCACAAGAATATATCTGACTAGTAATAATCTTAAAACCTATGTATTGATATCTCTCTATTAGTGTGTCAAGTGGGTGTAAAGCGGCATAAACACAGCCGTGAAAAGCAGCTAAACCCCATTATAAAAATAAATTACTTTAAAAAACCCATGAAACAAAGATAGGGAAAGAGAGAGAAATTCTTACACAATTCGTTCAGGGGCTTTGATGCAACATGCATTGACAATATCTAGACCCACAGCTGGATGAGACATAAGATTGGACACTCTTGGGGCTGAAAGGTTTGGTGAGGTTGGGTGAGCAAACACAGACCCTTTAAAGTAATACTGCGTGGTACCCATCGCATGGGTCCCAAATCTCCAGGTTCAAGGGCATCTTCCTACATCGAAAACAGGCATGAGAAACCCAGAAGATGGTACACCGTGTGATGGGGAAAGGTTTCTAAAACGCACCTCATTTCTCATCTCCTTGTGCTCGGGTTTGCCATTCCAGCCACTTTACTAGCAATCTCCCTACGTGGAGCATCAGCACCTTTAACCTCCTGTTCCGTACAGGTTGCAATTTGTCCTGAGGATGAATGGGAAGACGGGGAACCAATGAGAGACTAGCACTTGGTGTTGGGACAGGCACAGGTCACTCTATTTTCCCATCAAGAAGAAGAATTAACCACAGGCTCAGCCTGCCCCCCGGAACCAGAACAGGGCCTGAAGCCATCCTGCGCTTTTGCGGCCAGCTCAAAAAAAAGCGAGTTGTAAAATGGAGCTTCAGGGCACAGCAATTCACAAACCTGCAGAGTTAAAAATGATAACTCTCGTCCACAAATATATTGAGGGAAGGCAAAGAAGAGGATTTGAAATCAAGGCAGAATTGCAGGAAACAGATTTCAGGAGGTAGATTCGAATCGCCTTTAAAGCACATGAAAAGCGGCAAAACGTTGACAATGATGCCCTTGGCCAAAAAGGGCGTATGCGTTTTTTCCTGAATATATTCAGGAAAAAACGCATACGCCCTTTTTGGCCAACCAAGCAACCTGGAAAGGCAAATCAGCGCTACAAAGAAGTCTCGCTTCCCATCAATCAAAAAGGCCATGCTGAAAAATGTGTCAAAACCAGAAATGCAGGACAGGCCATGGAGAAATGGGAGCCTTGCTACACTGATGGGCGGGATGTAAATTGCCAACAGCCAGTCTGGAGAAGGGTACGGTGTGTCCTGAAACAGCTAAAAAACACAGCTTAGAGAGCATAGGGCACTTCCACGCATGGGGGTATAAAGAGGGAAAATTAAAAATCAGCAAGACACAAGCACCCCAAAGTTTAGGGCTGCTCTGTTGACAAGGACCTCCACTTCATTCCACCTTAAATATCCCAGGAAAGCGAAAAATGGATAAAAAAGTTGTAGACCTTGTGTACAATGGAATATCACTCAGCCATGAAATCAATGTCATAAGGCTAGTAGCAGCATGATGAGCGGATTTAGGTACGACGATTCTAAGTGAAATAAGTGACACAGAAAAGGACACTTCTCATAAGGTGTCACTTATAGAGGGAATGTAAAAACCGTTACACTTGAACTGAATTACAAAACAGAACAGAGTCACACATGCAGAAAACACACTATGGCTGCTTAACGGGAAAGCGAGGTGGGGTGATACATAAAGCAAGAGTTTCAAATTAGCTCAGATACCGTTCCATAAACCCAATATGTAATAGACAAGACCTACTCCTTGCTCAGAGAACTGGACTCAACACGCCCGATTCAACGCACAAGAATATATCTGACCAATAATAATCTTAAAACCTATGTATTGATATCTCTCTGTTACTGTGTCAAGTGGGTGTAAAGCGGCATAAACACAGCCGTGAAAAGCAGCTAAACCCCATTATAAAAATAAATTTCTTTTAAAAACCCATGAAACAAAGACAGTGAAAGAGAGAGAAATTCTTACACAATTCGTTCAGGGGTTGTGATGCAACCTGGATTGACCATATCTAGACCCACAGCTGGATGAGACATAAGGGTGGATACTCTTGGGGCTGAGAGGTTTGGTGAGGTTGGGTGAGCAAACGCAGACCCTTTAAAGTAATACTGCGTGCTACCCATCGCATGGGTCCCAAATCTCCAGGTTCAAGGGCATCTTCCTACATCGAAAACATGCATGAGATACCAAGAAGATGGTACACCGTGTGTTGGGGAAAGGTTTCTAAAATGCACCTCATTTCTCATCTCCTTGTGCTCGGGTTCGCCATTCCAGCCACTTTAGTAGCAATCTCCCTACTTGGAGCATCAGCATCTTTAACCTCCTGTACCGTACAGGTTGCAATTTGTCCTGAGGATGAACGGGAAGACGGGGAACCAATGAGAGACTAGCTCTTGGTGTTGGGACAGGCACAGGTCACTCTATTTTCCCATCAGGAAGAAGAATTAACCACAGGCTCAGCCTGCCCCCCGGAACCAGAACAGGGCCTGAAGCCATCCTGCGCTTTTGCGGCCACCTCCCAAAAAAGCGAGTTGTAAAATGGAGCTTCAGGGCACTGCAATTCACAATCCTACAGAGTTATAAATGATAACTCTCGTCCACAAATATATTGAGGGAAGGCAAAGACGAGGAATTGAAATCAAGGCAGAATTGCAGGAAACAGATTTCAGGAGGTAGATTCGAATCGCATTTAAAGCACATGAAAAGCGCCAAAACGTTGACAATGATGCCCTTGGCCAAAAAGGGCGTATGCGTTTTTTCCTGAATATATTCAGGAAAAAACGCATACGCCCTTTTTGGCCAACCAAGCAACCTGGAAAGGCAAATCAGCGCTACAAAGAAGTCTCGCTTCCCATCGGTCAAAAGGGCCATGCTGAAAAAAGTGTCAAAACCAGAAATGCAGGACAGGCCATGGAGAAATGGGAGCCTTGCTACACTGATGGGAGGGATGTAAATTGCCAACAGCCACTCTGAAGAAGGGTACGGTGTGTCCTGAAACATCTAAAAAACACAGCTTAGAGAGCATAGGGCACTTCCACGCATGGGTGTATAAAGTGGGAAAATTAAAAATCAGCAAGACACAAGCACCCCAAAGTTTAGGGATGCTCTGTTGACAAGGACCTCCACTTCATTCCACCTTAAATATCCCAGGAAAGCGAAAAAGGGATAAAAAATTTGAGGTCCTTATGTACAATGGCATACCACTCAGCCATGAAATCAATGTCATAAGGCTAGTAGCAGCATGATGAGTGGATTTAGGTACGACGATTCTAAGTGAACTAAGTCACACAGAAAAGGACACTTCTCATAAGGTGTCACTTATAGAGGGAATGTAAAAACCGTTACACTTGAACTGAATTACAAAACAGAACAGAGTCACAGATGCAGAAAACACACTATGGCTGCTTAACGGGAAAGCGAGGTGGGGTGATACATAAAGCAAGAGTTTCAAATTAGCTCAGATACCGTTCCATAAACCCAATATGTAATAGACAAGACCTACTCCTTGCTCAGAGAACTGGACTCAACACGCCCGATTCACCGCACAAGAATATATCTGACTAGTAATAATCTTAAAACCTATGTATTGATATCTCTCTGTTACTGTGTCAAGTGGGTGTAAAGCAGCATAAACACAGCCGTGAAAAGCAGCTAAACCCCATTATAAAAATAAATTTCTTTTAAAAACCCATGAAACAAAGACAGTGAAAGAGAGAGAAATTCTTACACAATTCGTTCAGGGGCTGTGATGCAACCTGGATTGACCATATCTAGACCCACAGCTGGATGAGACATGAGGGTGGACACTCTTGGGGCTGAGAGGTTTGGTGAAGTTGGGTGAGCACACCCAGACCCTTTAAAGTAATACTGCGTGCTACCCGTCCCATGGGTCCCAAATCTCCAGTTTCAAGGGCATCTTCCTACATCGAAAACAGGCATGAGAAACCCAGAAGATGGTACACCATGTGATGGGGAAAGGTTTCTAAAACGCACCTCATTTCTCATCTCCTTGTGCTCGGGTTCGCCATTCCAGCCACTTTACTAGCAATCTCCCTACGTGGAGCATCAGCACCTTTAACCTCCTTTTCCGTACAGGTTGCCATTTGTCCTGAGGATGAATGGGAAGACGGGGAACCAATGAGAGACTAGCTCTTGGTGTTGGGATAGGCACAGGTCACTCTATTTTCCCATCAGGAAGAAGAATTAAAAACAGGCTCACCCTGCCCACCGGAACCAGAACAGGGCCTGAAGCAATCCTGCGCTTTTGCGGCCAGCTCCCAAAAAAGCGAGTTGTAAAATGGAGCTTCAGGGCACAGCAATTCACAAACCTGCAGAGTTATAAATGATAACTCTCGTCCACAAATATATTGAGGGAAGGCAAAGAAGAGGATTTGAAATCAAGGCAGAATTGCAGGAAACAGATTTCAGGAGGTAGATTCGAATCGCCTTTAACGCACATGAAAAGCGGCAAAACGTTGACAATGATGCCCTTGGCCAAAAAGGGCGTATGCGTTTTTTCCTGAATATATTCAGGAAAAAACGCATACGCCCTTTTTGGCCAACCAAGCAACCTGGAAAGGCAAATCAGCGCTACAAAGAAGTCTCGCTTCCCATCGGTCAAAAGGGCCATGCTGAAAAAAGTTTCAAAACCAGAAATGCAGGACAGGCCATGGAGAAATGGGAGCCTTGCTACACTGATGGGCGGGATGTAAATTGCCAACAGCCAGTCTGGAGAAGGGTACGGTGTGTCCTGAAACAGCTAAAAAACACAGCTTAGAGAGCATAGGGCACTTCCACGCATGGGGGTATAAAGAGGGAAAATTAAAAATCAGCAAGACACAAGCACCCCAAAGTTTAGGGCTGCTCTGTTGACAAGGACCTCCACTTCATTCCACCTTAAATATCCCAGGAAAGCGAAAAATGGATAAAAAAGTTGTAGACCTTGTGTACAATGGAATATCACTCAGCCATGAAATCAATGTCATAAGGCTAGTAGCAGCATGATGAGCGGATTTAGGTACGACGATTCTAAGTGAAATAAGTGACACAGAAAAGGACACTTCTCATAAGGTGTCACTTATAGAGGGAATGTAAAAACCGTTACACTTGAACTGAATTACAAAACAGAACAGAGTCACACATGCAGAAAACACACTATGGCTGCTTAACGGGAAAGCGAGGTGGGGTGATACATAAAGCAAGAGTTTCAAATTAGCTCAGATACCGTTCCATAAACCCAAAATGTAATAGACAAGACCTACTCCTTGCTCAGAGAACTGGACTCAACACGCCCGATTCAACGCACAAGAATATATCTGACCAATAATAATCTTAAAACCTATGTATTGATATCTCTCTGTTACTGTGTCAAGTGGGTGTAAAGCGGCATAAACACAGCCGTGAAAAGCAGCTAAACCCCATTATAAAAATAAATTTCTTTTAAAAACCCATGAAACAAAGACAGTGAAAGAGAGAGAAATTCTTACACAATTCGTTCAGGGGTTGTGATGCAACCTGGATTGACCATATCTAGACCCACAGCTGGATGAGACATAAGGGTGGATACTCTTGGGGCTGAGAGGTTTGGTGAGGTTGGGTGAGCAAACGCAGACCCTTTAAAGTAATACTGCGTGCTACCCATCGCATGGGTCCCAAATCTCCAGGTTCAAGGGCATCTTCCTACATCGAAAACATGCATGAGATACCAAGAAGATGGTACACCGTGTGTTGGGGAAAGGTTTCTAAAATGCACCTCATTTCTCATCTCCTTGTGCTCGGGTTCGCCATTCCAGCCACTTTAGTAGCAATCTCCCTACTTGGAGCATCAGCATCTTTAACCTCCTGTACCGTACAGGTTGCAATTTGTCCTGAGGATGAACGGGAAGACGGGGAACCAATGAGAGACTAGCTCTTGGTGTTGGGACAGGCACAGGTCACTCTATTTTCCCATCAGGAAGAAGAATTAACCACAGGCTCAGCCTGCCCCCCGGAACCAGAACAGGGCCTGAAGCCATCCTGCGCTTTTGCGGCCACCTCCCAAAAAAGCGAGTTGTAAAATGGAGCTTCAGGGCACTGCAATTCACAATCCTACAGAGTTATAAATGATAACTCTCGTCCACAAATATATTGAGGGAAGGCAAAGACGAGGAATTGAAATCAAGGCAGAATTGCAGGAAACAGATTTCAGGAGGTAGATTCGAATCGCATTTAAAGCACATGAAAAGCGCCAAAACGTTGACAATGATGCCCTTGGCCAAAAAGGGCGTATGCGTTTTTTCCTGAATATATTCAGGAAAAAACGCATACGCCCTTTTTGGCCAACCAAGCAACCTGGAAAGGCAAATCAGCGCTACAAAGAAGTCTCGCTTCCCATCGGTCAAAAGGGCCATGCTGAAAAAAGTGTCAAAACCAGAAATGCAGGACAGGCCATGGAGAAATGGGAGCCTTGCTACACTGATGGGCGGGATGTAAATTGCCAACAGCCAGTCTGGAGAAGGGTACGGTGTGTCCTGAAACAGCTAAAAAACACAGCTTAGAGAGCATAGGGCACTTCCACGCATGGGGGTATAAAGTGGGAAAATTAAAAATCAGCAAGACACAAGCACCCCAAAGTTTAGGGCTGCTCTGTTGACAAGGACCTCCACTTCATTCCACCCTAAATATCCCAGGAAAGCGAAAAATGGATAAAAATTTGTAGACCTTATGTACAATGGAATATCACTCAGCCATGAAATCAATATCATAAGGCTAGTAGCAGCATGATGAGTGGATTTAGGTACGACGATTCTAAGTGAAATAAGTCACACAGAAAAGGACACTTCTCATAAGGTGTCACTTATAGAGGGAATGTAAAAACCGTTACACTTGAACTGAGTTACAAAACAGAACAGAGTCACACATGCAGAAAACACACTATGGCTGCTTAACGGGAAAGCGAGGTGGGGTGATACATAAAGCAAGAGTTTCAAATTAGTTCAGATACCGTTCCATAAACCCAATATGTAATAGACAAGACCTACTCCTTGCTCAGAGAACTGGACTCAACACGCCTGATTCACCGCACAAGAATATATCTGACTAGTAATAATCTTAAAACCTATGTATTGATATCTCTCTGTTAGTGTGTCAAGTGGGTGTAAAGCGGCATAAACACAGCCGTGAAAAGCAGCTAAACCCCATTATAAAAATAAATTACTTTTAAAAACCCATGAAACAAAGACAGTGAAAGAGAGAGAAATTCTTACACAATTCGTTCAGGGGCTGTGATGCAACCTGGATTGACCATATCTAGACCCACAGCTGGATGAGACATGAGGGTGGACACTCTTGGGGCTGAGAGGTTTGGTGAAGTTGGGTGAGCAAACCCAGACCCTTTAAAGTAATACTGCGTGCTACCCGTCCCATGGGTCCCAAATCTCCAGGTTCAAGGGCATCTTCCTACATCGAAAACAGGCATGAGAAACCCAGAAGATGGTACACCGTGTGATGGGGAAAGGTTTCTAAAACGCACCTCATTTCTCATCTACTTGTGCTCGGGTTCGCCATTCCAGCCACATTAGTAGCAATCTCCCTACTTGGAGCATCAGCATCTTTAACCTCCTGTTCCGTACAGGTTGCAATTTGTCCTGAGGATGAAAGGGAAGAAGGGGAACCAATGAGAGACTAGCTCTTGGTGTTGGGACAGGCACAGGTCACTCTATTTTCCCATCAGGAAGAAGAATTAACCACAGGCTCAGCCTGCCCCCCGGAACCAGAACAGGGCCTGAAGCCATCCTGCGCTTTTGCGGCCACCTCCCAAAAAAGCGAGTTGTAAAATGGAGCTTCAGGGCACTGCAATTCACAATCCTACAGAGTTATAAATGATAACTCTCGTCCACAAATATATTGAGGGAAGGCAAAGACGAGGAATTGAAATCAAGGCAGAATTGCAGGAAACAGATTCCAGGAGGTAGATTCGAATCGCCTTTAAAGCACATGAAAAGCGCCAAAACGTTGACAATGATGCCCTTGGCCAAAAAGGGCGTATGCGTTTTTTCCTGAATATATTCAGGAAAAAACGCATACGCCCTTTTTGGCCAACCAAGCAACCTGGAAAGGCAAATCAGCGCTACAAAGAAGTCTCGCTTCCCATCGGTCAAAAGGGCCATGCTGAAAAAAGTGTCAAAACCAGAAATGCAGGACAGGCCATGGAGAAATGGGAGCCTTGCTACACTTATGGGCGGGATGTAAATTGCCAAGAGCCACTCTGGAGAAGTGTACGGTGTGTCCTGAAACATCTAAAAAACACAGCTTAGAGAGCATAGGGCACTTCCACGCATGGGGGTATAAAGTGGGAAAATTAAAAATCAGCAAGACACAAGCACACCAAAGTTTAGGGATGCTCTGTTGACAAGGACCTCCACTTCATTCCACCTTAAATATCCCAGGAAAGCGAAAAATGGATAAAAAATTTGAGGTCCTTTTGTACAATGGCATACCACTCAGCCATGAAATCAATGTCATAAGGCTAGTAGCAGCATGATGAGTGGATTTAGGTACGACGATTCTAAGTGAAATAAGTCACACAGAAAAGGACACTTCTCATAAGGTGTCACTTATAGAGGGAATGTAAAAACCGTTACACTTGAACTGAATTACAAAACAGAACAGAGTCACACATGCAGAAAACACACTATGGCTGCTTAACGGGAAAGCGAGGTGGGGTGATACATAAAGCAAGAGTTTCAAATCAGCTCAGATACCGTTCCATAAACCCAATATGTAATAGACAAGACCTACTCCTTGCTCAGAGAACTGGACTCAACACGCCCGATTCACCGCACAAGAATATATCTGACTAGTAATAATCTTAAAACCTATGTATTGATATCTCTCTGTTACTGTGTCAAGTGGGTGTAAAGCAGCATAAACACAGCCGTGAAAAGCAGCTAAACCCCATTATAAAAATAAATTTCTTTTAAAAACCCATGAAACAAAGACAGTGAAAGAGAGAGAAATTCTTACACAATTCGTTCAGGGGCTGTGATGCAACCTGGATTGACCATATCTAGACCCACAGCTGGATGAGACATGAGGGTGGACACTCTTGGGGCTGAGAGGTTTGGTGAAGTTGGGTGAGCACACCCAGACCCTTTAAAGTAATACTGCGTGCTACCCGTCCCATGGGTCCCAAATCTCCAGGTTCAAGGGCATCTTCCTACATCGAAAACAGGCATGAGAAACCCAGAAGATGGTACACCATGTGATGGGGAAAGGTTTCTAAAACGCACCTCATTTCTCATCTCCTTGTGCTCGGGTTCGCCATTCCAGCCACTTTACTAGCAATCTCCCTACGTGGAGCATCAGCACCTTTAACCTCCTTTTCCGTACAGGTTGCCATTTGTCCTGAGGATGAATGGGAAGACGGGGAACCAATGAGAGACTAGCTCTTGGTGTTGGGATAGGCACAGGTCACTCTATTTTCCCATCAGGAAGAAGAATTAAAAACAGGCTCACCCTGCCCACCGGAACCAGAACAGGGCCTGAAGCAATCCTGCGCTTTTGCGGCCAGCTCCCAAAAAAGCGAGTTGTAAAATGGAGCTTCAGGGCACAGCAATTCACAAACCTGCAGAGTTATAAATGATAACTCTCGTCCACAAATATATTGAGGGAAGGCAAAGAAGAGGATTTGAAATCAAGGCAGAATTGCAGGAAACAGATTTCAGGAGGTAGATTCGAATCGCCTTTAACGCACATGAAAAGCGGCAAAACGTTGACAATGATGCCCTTGGCCAAAAAGGGCGTATGCGTTTTTTCCTGAATATATTCAGGAAAAAACGCATACGCCCTTTTTGGCCAACCAAGCAACCTGGAAAGGCAAATCAGCGCTACAAAGAAGTCTCGCTTCCCATCGGTCAAAAGGGCCATGCTGAAAAAAGTTTCAAAACCAGAAATGCAGGACAGGCCATGGAGAAATGGGAGCCTTGCTACACTGATGGGCGGGATGTAAATTGCCAACAGCCAGTCTGGAGAAGGGTACGGTGTGTCCTGAAACAGCTAAAAAACACAGCTTAGAGAGCATAGGGCACTTCCACGCATGGGGGTATAAAGTGGGAAAATTAAAAATCAGCAAGACACAAGCACCCCAAAGTTTAGGGCTGCTCTGTTGACAAGGACCTCCACTTCATTCCACCCTAAATATCCCAGGAAAGCGAAAAATGGATAAAAATTTGTAGACCTTATGTACAATGGAATATCACTCAGCCATGAAATCAATATCATAAGGCTAGTAGCAGCATGATGAGTGGATTTAGGTACGACGATTCTAAGTGAAATAAGTCACACAGAAAAGGACACTTCTCATAAGGTGTCACTTATAGAGGGAATGTAAAAACCGTTACACTTGAACTGAGTTACAAAACAGAACAGAGTCACACATGCAGAAAACACACTATGGCTGCTTAACGGGAAAGCGAGGTGGGGTGATACATAAAGCAAGAGTTTCAAATTAGTTCAGATACCGTTCCATAAACCCAATATGTAATAGACAAGACCTACTCCTTGCTCAGAGAACTGGACTCAACACGCCTGATTCACCGCACAAGAATATATCTGACTAGTAATAATCTTAAAACCTATGTATTGATATCTCTCTGTTAGTGTGTCAAGTGGGTGTAAAGCGGCATAAACACAGCCGTGAAAAGCAGCTAAACCCCATTATAAAAATAAATTACTTTTAAAAACCCATGAAACAAAGACAGTGAAAGAGAGAGAAATTCTTACACAATTCGTTCAGGGGCTGTGATGCAACCTGGATTGACCATATCTAGACCCACAGCTGGATGAGACATGAGGGTGGACACTCTTGGGGCTGAGAGGTTTGGTGAAGTTGGGTGAGCAAACCCAGACCCTTTAAAGTAATACTGCGTGCTACCCGTCCCATGGGTCCCAAATCTCCAGGTTCAAGGGCATCTTCCTACATCGAAAACAGGCATGAGAAACCCAGAAGATGGTACACCGTGTGATGGGGAAAGGTTTCTAAAACGCACCTCATTTCTCATCTACTTGTGCTCGGGTTCGCCATTCCAGCCACATTAGTAGCAATCTCCCTACTTGGAGCATCAGCATCTTTAACCTCCTGTTCCGTACAGGTTGCAATTTGTCCTGAGGATGAAAGGGAAGAAGGGGAACCAATGAGAGACTAGCTCTTGGTGTTGGGACAGGCACAGGTCACTCTATTTTCCCATCAGGAAGAAGAATTAACCACAGGCTCAGCCTGCCCCCCGGAACCAGAACAGGGCCTGAAGCCATCCTGCGCTTTTGCGGCCACCTCCCAAAAAAGCGAGTTGTAAAATGGAGCTTCAGGGCACTGCAATTCACAATCCTACAGAGTTATAAATGATAACTCTCGTCCACAAATATATTGAGGGAAGGCAAAGACGAGGAATTGAAATCAAGGCAGAATTGCAGGAAACAGATTCCAGGAGGTAGATTCGAATCGCCTTTAAAGCACATGAAAAGCGCCAAAACGTTGACAATGATGCCCTTGGCCAAAAAGGGCGTATGCGTTTTTTCCTGAATATATTCAGGAAAAAACGCATACGCCCTTTTTGGCCAACCAAGCAACCTGGAAAGGCAAATCAGCGCTACAAAGAAGTCTCGCTTCCCATCGGTCAAAAGGGCCATGCTGAAAAAAGTGTCAAAACCAGAAATGCAGGACAGGCCATGGAGAAATGGGAGCCTTGCTACACTTATGGGCGGGATGTAAATTGCCAAGAGCCACTCTGGAGAAGTGTACGGTGTGTCCTGAAACATCTAAAAAACACAGCTTAGAGAGCATAGGGCACTTCCACGCATGGGGGTATAAAGTGGGAAAATTAAAAATCAGCAAGACACAAGCACACCAAAGTTTAGGGATGCTCTGTTGACAAGGACCTCCACTTCATTCCACCTTAAATATCCCAGGAAAGCGAAAAATGGATAAAAAATTTGAGGTCCTTTTGTACAATGGCATACCACTCAGCCATGAAATCAATGTCATAAGGCTAGTAGCAGCATGATGAGTGGATTTAGGTACGACGATTCTAAGTGAAATAAGTCACACAGAAAAGGACACTTCTCATAAGGTGTCACTTATAGAGGGAATGTAAAAACCGTTACACTTGAACTGAATTACAAAACAGAACAGAGTCACACATGCAGAAAACACACTATGGCTGCTTAACGGGAAAGCGAGGTGGGGTGATACATAAAGCAAGAGTTTCAAATCAGCTCAGATACCGTTCCATAAACCCAATATGTAATAGACAAGACCTACTCCTTGCTCAGAGAACTGGACTCAACACGCCCGATTCACCGCACAAGAATATATCTGACTAGTAATAATCTTAAAACCTATGTATTGATATCTCTCTGTTACTGTGTCAAGTGGGTGTAAAGCAGCATAAACACAGCCGTGAAAAGCAGCTAAACCCCATTATAAAAATAAATTTCTTTTAAAAACCCATGAAACAAAGACAGTGAAAGAGAGAGAAATTCTTACACAATTCGTTCAGGGGCTGTGATGCAACCTGGATTGACCATATCTAGACCCACAGCTGGATGAGACATGAGGGTGGACACTCTTGGGGCTGAGAGGTTTGGTGAAGTTGGGTGAGCACACCCAGACCCTTTAAAGTAATACTGCGTGCTACCCGTCCCATGGGTCCCAAATCTCCAGGTTCAAGGGCATCTTCCTACATCGAAAACAGGCATGAGAAACCCAGAAGATGGTACACCATGTGATGGGGAAAGGTTTCTAAAACGCACCTCATTTCTCATCTCCTTGTGCTCGGGTTCGCCATTCCAGCCACTTTACTAGCAATCTCCCTACGTGGAGCATCAGCACCTTTAACCTCCTTTTCCGTACAGGTTGCCATTTGTCCTGAGGATGAATGGGAAGACGGGGAACCAATGAGAGACTAGCTCTTGGTGTTGGGATAGGCACAGGTCACTCTATTTTCCCATCAGGAAGAAGAATTAAAAACAGGCTCACCCTGCCCACCGGAACCAGAACAGGGCCTGAAGCAATCCTGCGCTTTTGCGGCCAGCTCCCAAAAAAGCGAGTTGTAAAATGGAGCTTCAGGGCACAGCAATTCACAAACCTGCAGAGTTATAAATGATAACTCTCGTCCACAAATATATTGAGGGAAGGCAAAGAAGAGGATTTGAAATCAAGGCAGAATTGCAGGAAACAGATTTCAGGAGGTAGATTCGAATCGCCTTTAACGCACATGAAAAGCGGCAAAACGTTGACAATGATGCCCTTGGCCAAAAAGGGCGTATGCGTTTTTTCCTGAATATATTCAGGAAAAAACGCATACGCCCTTTTTGGCCAACCAAGCAACCTGGAAAGGCAAATCAGCGCTACAAAGAAGTCTCGCTTCCCATCGGTCAAAAGGGCCATGCTGAAAAAAGTTTCAAAACCAGAAATGCAGGACAGGCCATGGAGAAATGGGAGCCTTGCTACACTGATGGGCGGGATGTAAATTGCCAACAGCCAGTCTGGAGAAGGGTACGGTGTGTCCTGAAACAGCTAAAAAACACAGCTTAGAGAGCATAGGGCACTTCCACGCATGGGGGTATAAAGTGGGAAAATTAAAAATCAGCAAGACACAAGCACCCCAAAGTTTAGGGCTGCTCTGTTGACAAGGACCTCCACTTCATTCCACCCTAAATATCCCAGGAAAGCGAAAAATGGATAAAAATTTGTAGACCTTATGTACAATGGAATATCACTCAGCCATGAAATCAATATCATAAGGCTAGTAGCAGCATGATGAGTGGATTTAGGTACGACGATTCTAAGTGAAATAAGTCACACAGAAAAGGACACTTCTCATAAGGTGTCACTTATAGAGGGAATGTAAAAACCGTTACACTTGAACTGAGTTACAAAACAGAACAGAGTCACACATGCAGAAAACACACTATGGCTGCTTAACGGGAAAGCGAGGTGGGGTGATACATAAAGCAAGAGTTTCAAATTAGTTCAGATACCGTTCCATAAACCCAATATGTAATAGACAAGACCTACTCCTTGCTCAGAGAACTGGACTCAACACGCCTGATTCACCGCACAAGAATATATCTGACTAGTAATAATCTTAAAACCTATGTATTGATATCTCTCTGTTAGTGTGTCAAGTGGGTGTAAAGCGGCATAAACACAGCCGTGAAAAGCAGCTAAACCCCATTATAAAAATAAATTACTTTTAAAAACCCATGAAACAAAGACAGTGAAAGAGAGAGAAATTCTTACACAATTCGTTCAGGGGCTGTGATGCAACCTGGATTGACCATATCTAGACCCACAGCTGGATGAGACATGAGGGTGGACACTCTTGGGGCTGAGAGGTTTGGTGAAGTTGGGTGAGCAAACCCAGACCCTTTAAAGTAATACTGCGTGCTACCCGTCCCATGGGTCCCAAATCTCCAGGTTCAAGGGCATCTTCCTACATCGAAAACAGGCATGAGAAACCCAGAAGATGGTACACCGTGTGATGGGGAAAGGTTTCTAAAACGCACCTCATTTCTCATCTACTTGTGCTCGGGTTCGCCATTCCAGCCACATTAGTAGCAATCTCCCTACTTGGAGCATCAGCATCTTTAACCTCCTGTTCCGTACAGGTTGCAATTTGTCCTGAGGATGAAAGGGAAGAAGGGGAACCAATGAGAGACTAGCTCTTGGTGTTGGGACAGGCACAGGTCACTCTATTTTCCCATCAGGAAGAAGAATTAACCACAGGCTCAGCCTGCCCCCCGGAACCAGAACAGGGCCTGAAGCCATCCTGCGCTTTTGCGGCCACCTCCCAAAAAAGCGAGTTGTAAAATGGAGCTTCAGGGCACTGCAATTCACAATCCTACAGAGTTATAAATGATAACTCTCGTCCACAAATATATTGAGGGAAGGCAAAGACGAGGAATTGAAATCAAGGCAGAATTGCAGGAAACAGATTCCAGGAGGTAGATTCGAATCGCCTTTAAAGCACATGAAAAGCGCCAAAACGTTGACAATGATGCCCTTGGCCAAAAAGGGCGTATGCGTTTTTTCCTGAATATATTCAGGAAAAAACGCATACGCCCTTTTTGGCCAACCAAGCAACCTGGAAAGGCAAATCAGCGCTACAAAGAAGTCTCGCTTCCCATCGGTCAAAAGGGCCATGCTGAAAAAAGTGTCAAAACCAGAAATGCAGGACAGGCCATGGAGAAATGGGAGCCTTGCTACACTTATGGGCGGGATGTAAATTGCCAAGAGCCACTCTGGAGAAGTGTACGGTGTGTCCTGAAACATCTAAAAAACACAGCTTAGAGAGCATAGGGCACTTCCACGCATGGGGGTATAAAGTGGGAAAATTAAAAATCAGCAAGACACAAGCACACCAAAGTTTAGGGATGCTCTGTTGACAAGGACCTCCACTTCATTCCACCTTAAATATCCCAGGAAAGCGAAAAATGGATAAAAAATTTGAGGTCCTTTTGTACAATGGCATACCACTCAGCCATGAAATCAATGTCATAAGGCTAGTAGCAGCATGATGAGTGGATTTAGGTACGACGATTCTAAGTGAAATAAGTCACACAGAAAAGGACACTTCTCATAAGGTGTCACTTATAGAGGGAATGTAAAAACCGTTACACTTGAACTGAATTACAAAACAGAACAGAGTGACACATGCAGAAAACACACTATGGCTGCTTAACGGGAAAGCGAGGTGGGGTGATACATAAAGCAAGAGTTTCAAATCAGCTCAGATACCGTTCCATAAACCCAATATGTAATAGACAAGACCTACTCCTTGCTCAGAGAACTGGACTCAACACGCCCGATTCACCGCACAAGAATATATCTGACTAGTAATAATCTTAAAACCTATGTATTGATATCTCTCTGTTACTGTGTCAAGTGGGTGTAAAGCAGCATAAACACAGCCGTGAAAAGCAGCTAAACCCCATTATAAAAATAAATTTCTTTTAAAAACCCATGAAACAAAGACAGTGAAAGAGAGAGAAATTCTTACACAATTCGTTCAGGGGCTGTGATGCAACCTGGATTGACCATATCTAGACCCACAGCTGGATGAGACATGAGGGTGGACACTCTTGGGGCTGAGAGGTTTGGTGAAGTTGGGTGAGCACACCCAGACCCTTTAAAGTAATACTGCGTGCTACCCGTCCCATGGGTCCCAAATCTCCAGGTTCAAGGGCATCTTCCTACATCGAAAACAGGCATGAGAAACCCAGAAGATGGTACACCATGTGATGGGGAAAGGTTTCTAAAACGCACCTCATTTCTCATCTCCTTGTGCTCGGGTTCGCCATTCCAGCCACTTTACTAGCAATCTCCCTACGTGGAGCATCAGCACCTTTAACCTCCTTTTCCGTACAGGTTGCCATTTGTCCTGAGGATGAATGGGAAGACGGGGAACCAATGAGAGACTAGCTCTTGGTGTTGGGATAGGCACAGGTCACTCTATTTTCCCATCAGGAAGAAGAATTAAAAACAGGCTCACCCTGCCCACCGGAACCAGAACAGGGCCTGAAGCAATCCTGCGCTTTTGCGGCCAGCTCCCAAAAAAGCGAGTTGTAAAATGGAGCTTCAGGGCACAGCAATTCACAAACCTGCAGAGTTATAAATGATAACTCTCGTCCACAAATATATTGAGGGAAGGCAAAGAAGAGGATTTGAAATCAAGGCAGAATTGCAGGAAACAGATTTCAGGAGGTAGATTCGAATCGCCTTTAACGCACATGAAAAGCGGCAAAACGTTGACAATGATGCCCTTGGCCAAAAAGGGCGTATGCGTTTTTTCCTGAATATATTCAGGAAAAAACGCATACGCCCTTTTTGGCCAACCAAGCAACCTGGAAAGGCAAATCAGCGCTACAAAGAAGTCTCGCTTCCCATCGGTCAAAAGGGCCATGCTGAAAAAAGTTTCAAAACCAGAAATGCAGGACAGGCCATGGAGAAATGGGAGCCTTGCTACACTGATGGGCGGGATGTAAATTGCCAACAGCCAGTCTGGAGAAGGGTACGGTGTGTCCTGAAACAGCTAAAAAACACAGCTTAGAGAGCATAGGGCACTTCCACGCATGGGGGTATAAAGTGGGAAAATTAAAAATCAGCAAGACACAAGCACCCCAAAGTTTAGGGCTGCTCTGTTGACAAGGACCTCCACTTCATTCCACCCTAAATATCCCAGGAAAGCGAAAAATGGATAAAAATTTGTAGACCTTATGTACAATGGAATATCACTCAGCCATGAAATCAATATCATAAGGCTAGTAGCAGCATGATGAGTGGATTTAGGTACGACGATTCTAAGTGAAATAAGTCACACAGAAAAGGACACTTCTCATAAGGTGTCACTTATAGAGGGAATGTAAAAACCGTTACACTTGAACTGAGTTACAAAACAGAACAGAGTCACACATGCAGAAAACACACTATGGCTGCTTAACGGGAAAGCGAGGTGGGGTGATACATAAAGCAAGAGTTTCAAATTAGTTCAGATACCGTTCCATAAACCCAATATGTAATAGACAAGACCTACTCCTTGCTCAGAGAACTGGACTCAACACGCCTGATTCACCGCACAAGAATATATCTGACTAGTAATAATCTTAAAACCTATGTATTGATATCTCTCTGTTAGTGTGTCAAGTGGGTGTAAAGCGGCATAAACACAGCCGTGAAAAGCAGCTAAACCCCATTATAAAAATAAATTACTTTTAAAAACCCATGAAACAATGACAGTGAAAGAGAGAGAAATTCTTACACAATTCGTTCAGGGGCTGTGATGCAACCTGGATTGACCATATCTAGACCCACAGCTGGATGAGACATGAGGGTGGACACTCTTGGGGCTGAGAGGTTTGGTGAAGTTGGGTGAGCAAACCCAGACCCTTTAAAGTAATACTGCGTGCTACCCGTCCCATGGGTCCCAAATCTCCAGGTTCAAGGGCATCTTCCTACATCGAAAACAGGCATGAGAAACCCAGAAGATGGTACACCATGTGATGGGGAAAGGTTTCTAAAACGCACCTCATTTCTCATCTCCTTGTGCTCGGGTTCGCCATTCCAGCCACTTTACTAGCAATCTCCCTACGTGGAGCATCAGCACCTTTAACCTCCTGTTCCGTACAGGTTGCAATTTGTCCTGAGGATGAATGGGAAGACGGGGAACCAATGAGAGACTAGCTCTTGGTGTTGGGACAGGCACAGGTCACTCTATTTTCGCATCAAGAAGAAGAATTAACCACAGGCTCAGCCTGCCCCCCGGAACCAGAACAGGGCCTGAAGCCATCCTGCGCTTTTGCGGCCAGCTCCCAAAAAAGCGAGTTGTAAAATGGAGCTTCAGGGCACAGCAATACACAAACCTGCAGAGTTATAAATGATAACTCTCGTCCACAAATATATTGAGGGAAGGCAAAGAAGAGGATTTGAAATCAAGGCAGAATTGCAGGAAACAGATTTCAGGAGGTAGATTCGAATCGCCTTTAACGCACATGAAAAGCTGCAAAACGTTGACAATGATGCCCTTGGCCAAAAAGGGCGTATGCGTTTTTTCCTGAATATATTCAGGAAAAAACGCATACGCCCTTTTTGGCCAACCAAGCAACCTGGAAAGGCAAATCAGCGCTACAAAGAAGTCTCGCTTCCCATCGGTCAAAAGGGCCATGCTGAAAAAAGTTTCAAAACCAGAAATGCAGGACAGGCCATGGAGAAATGGGAGCCTTGCTACACTGATGGGCGGGATGTAAATTGCCAACAGCCAGTCTGGAGAAGGGTACGGTGTGTCCTGAAACAGCTAAAAAACACAGCTTAGAGAGCATAGGGCACTTCCACGCATGGGGGTATAAAGTGGGAAAATTAAAAATCAGCAAGACACAAGCACCCCAAAGTTTACGGCTGCTCTGTTGACAAGGACCTCCACTTCATTCCACCCTAAATATCCCAGGAAAGCGAAACATGGATAAAAAAGTTGTAGACCTTATGTACAATGGAATATCACTCAGCCATGAAATCAATATCATAAGGCTAGTAGCAGCATGATGAGTGGATTTAGGTACGACGATTCTAAGTGAAATAAGTCACACAGAAAAGGACACTTCTCATAAGGTGTCACTTATAGAGGGAATGTAAAAACCGTTACACTTGAACTGAGTTACAAAACAGAACAGAGTCACACATGCAGAAAACACACTATGGCTGCTTAACGGGAAAGCGAGGTGGGGTGATACATAAAGCAAGAGTTTCAAATTAGCTCAGATACCGTTCCATAAACCCAATATGTAATAGACAAGACCTATTCCTTGCTCAGAGAACTGGACTCAACACGCCTGATTCACCGCACAAGAATATATCTGACTAGTAATAATCTTAAAACCTATGTATTGATATCTCTCTGTTAGTGTGTCAAGTGGGTGTAAAGCGGCATAAACACAGCCGTGAAAAGCAGCTAAACCCCATTATAAAAATAAATTACTTTTAAAAACCCATGAAACAAAGACAGTGAAAGAGAGAGAAATTCTTACACAATTCGTTCAGGGGCTGTGATGCAACCTGGATTGACCATATCTAGACCCACAGCTGGATGAGACATGAGGGTGGACACTCTTGGGGCTGAGAGGTTTGGTGAAGTTGGGTGAGCAAACCCAGACCCTTTAAAGTAATACTGCGTGCTACCCGTCCCATGGGTCCCAAATCTCCAGGTTCAAGGGCATCTTCCTACATCGAAAACAGGCATGAGAAACCCAGAAGATGGTACACCGTGTGATGGGGAAAGGTTTCTAAAACGCACCTCATTTCTCATCTACTTGTGCTCGGGTTCGCCATTCCAGCCACATTAGTAGCAATCTCCCTACTTGGAGCATCAGCATCTTTAACCTCCTGTTCCGTACAGGTTGCAATTTGTCCTGAGGATGAAAGGGAAGAAGGGGAACCAATGAGAGACTAGCTCTTGGTGTTGGGACAGGCACAGGTCACTCTATTTTCCCATCAGGAAGAAGAATTAACCACAGGCTCAGCCTGCCCCCCGGAACCAGAACAGGGCCTGAAGCCATCCTGCGCTTTTGCGGCCACCTCCCAAAAAAGCGAGTTGTAAAATGGAGCTTCAGGGCACTGCAATTCACAATCCTACAGAGTTATAAATGATAACTCTCGTCCACAAATATATTGAGGGAAGGCAAAGACGAGGAATTGAAATCAAGGCAGAATTGCAGGAAACAGATTCCAGGAGGTAGATTCGAATCGCCTTTAAAGCACATGAAAAGCGCCAAAACGTTGACAATGATGCCCTTGGCCAAAAAGGGCGTATGCGTTTTTTCCTGAATATATTCAGGAAAAAACGCATACGCCCTTTTTGGCCAACCAAGCAACCTGGAAAGGCAAATCAGCGCTACAAAGAAGTCTCGCTTCCCATCGGTCAAAAGGGCCATGCTGAAAAAAGTGTCAAAACCAGAAATGCAGGACAGGCCATGGAGAAATGGGAGCCTTGCTACACTTATGGGCGGGATGTAAATTGCCAAGAGCCACTCTGGAGAAGTGTACGGTGTGTCCTGAAACATCTAAAAAACACAGCTTAGAGAGCATAGGGCACTTCCACGCATGGGGGTATAAAGTGGGAAAATTAAAAATCAGCAAGACACAAGCACACCAAAGTTTAGGGATGCTCTGTTGACAAGGACCTCCACTTCATTCCACCTTAAATATCCCAGGAAAGCGAAAAATGGATAAAAAATTTGAGGTCCTTTTGTACAATGGCATACCACTCAGCCATGAAATCAATGTCATAAGGCTAGTAGCAGCATGATGAGTGGATTTAGGTACGACGATTCTAAGTGAAATAAGTCACACAGAAAAGGACACTTCTCATAAGGTGTCACTTATAGAGGGAATGTAAAAACCGTTACACTTGAACTGAATTACAAAACAGAACAGAGTCACACATGCAGAAAACACACTATGGCTGCTTAACGGGAAAGCGAGGTGGGGTGATACATAAAGCAAGAGTTTCAAATCAGCTCAGATACCGTTCCATAAACCCAATATGTAATAGACAAGACCTACTCCTTGCTCAGAGAACTGGACTCAACACGCCCGATTCACCGCACAAGAATATATCTGACTAGTAATAATCTTAAAACCTATGTATTGATATCTCTCTGTTACTGTGTCAAGTGGGTGTAAAGCGGCATAAACACAGCCGTGAAAAGCAGCTAAACCCCATTATAAAAATAAATTTCTTTTAAAAACCCATGAAACAAAGACAGTGAAAGAGAGAGAAATTCTTACACAATTCGTTCAGGGGCTGTGATGCAACCTGGATTGACCATATCTAGACCCACAGCTGGATGAGACATAAGGGTGGATACTCTTGGGGCTGAGAGGTTTGGTGAGGTTGGGTGAGCAAACGCAGACCCTTTAAAGTAATACTGCGTGCTACCCATCGCATGGGTCCCAAATCTCCAGGTTCAAGGGCATCTTCCTATATCGAAAACATGCATGAGAAACGAAGAAGATGGTACACCGTGTGTTGGGGAAAGGTTTCTAAAACGCACCTCATTTCTCATCTCCTTGTGCTCGGCTTCGCCATTCCAGCCACTTTATTAGCAATCTCCCCACGTGGAGCATCAGCACCTTTAACCTCCTGTTCCGTACAGGTTGCAATTTGTCCTGAGGATGAATGGGAAGACGGGGAACCAATGAGAGACTAGCTCTTGGTGTTGGGACAGGCACAGGTCACTCTATTTTCCCATCAGGAAGAAGAATTAACCACAGGCTCAGCCTGCCCCCCGGAACCAGAACAGGGCCTGAAGCCATCCTGCGCTTTTGCGGCCAGCTCCCAAAAAAGCGAGTTGTAAAATGGAGCTTCAGGGCACAGCAATTCACAAACCTGCAGAGTTATAAATGATAACTCTCGTCCACAAATATATTGAGGGAAGGCAAAGAAGAGGATTTGAAATCAAGGCAGAATTGCAGGAAACAGATTTCAGGAGGTAGATTCGAATCGCCTTTAACGCACATGAAAAGCGGCAAAACGTTGACAATGATGCCCTTGGCCAAAAAGGGCGTATGCGTTTTTTCCTGAATATATTCAGGAAAAAACGCATACGCCCTTTTTGGCCAACCAAGCAACCTGGAAAGGCAAATCAGCGCTACAAAGAAGTCTCGCTTCCCATCGGTCAAAAGGGCCATGCTGAAAAAAGTTTCAAAACCAGAAATGCAGGACAGGCCATGGAGAAATGGGAGCCTTGCTACACTGATGGGCGGGATGTAAATTGCCAACAGCCAGTCTGGAGAAGGGTACGGTGTGTCCTGAAACAGCTAAAAAACACAGCTTAGAGAGCATAGGGCACTTCCACGCATGGGGGTATAAAGTGGGAAAATTAAAAATCAGCAAGACACAAGCACCCCAAAGTTTAGGGCTGCTCTGTTGACAAGGACCTCCACTTCATTCCACCCTAAATATCCCAGGAAAGCGAAAAATGGATAAAAAAGTTGTAGACCTTATGTACAATGGAATATCACTCAGCCATGTAATCAATATCATAAGGCTAGTAGCAGCATGATGAGTGGATTTAGGTACGACGATTCTAAGTGAAATAAGTCACACAGAAAAGGACACTTCTCATAAGGTGTCACTTATAGAGGGAATGTAAAAACCGTTACACTTGAACTGAATTACAATACAGAACAGAGTCACACATGCAGAAAACACACTATGGCTGCTTAACGGGAAAGGTGAGGTGGGGTGATACATAAAACAAGAGTTTCAAATTAGATCAGATACCGTTCCATAAACCCAATATGTAATAGACAAGACCTACTCCTTGCTCAGAGAACTGGACTCAACACGCCTGATTCACCGCACAAGAATATATCTGACTAGTAATAATCTTAAAACCTATGTATTGATATCTCTCTGTTAGTGTGTCAAGTGGGTGTAAAGCGGCATAAACACAGCCGTGAAAAGCAGCTAAACCCCATTATAAAAATAAATTACTTTTAAAAACCCATGAAACAAAGACAGTGAAAGAGAGAGAAATTCTTACACAATTCGTTCAGGGGCTGTGATGCAACCTGGATTGACCATATCTAGACCCACAGCTGGATGAGACATGAGGGTGGACACTCTTGGGGCTGAGAGGTTTGGTGAAGTTGGGTGAGCAAACCCAGACCCTTTAAAGTAATACTGCGTGCTACCCGTCCCATGGGTCCCAAATCTCCAGGTTCAAGGGCATCTTCCTACATCGAAAACAGGCATGAGAAACCCAGAAGATGGTACACCGTGTGATGGGGAAAGGTTTCTAAAACGCACCTCATTTCTCATCTACTTGTGCTCGGGTTCGCCATTCCAGCCACATTAGTAGCAATCTCCCTACTTGGAGCATCAGCATCTTTAACCTCCTGTTCCGTACAGGTTGCAATTTGTCCTGAGGATGAAAGGGAAGAAGGGGAACCAATGAGAGACTAGCTCTTGGTGTTGGGACAGGCACAGGTCACTCTATTTTCCCATCAGGAAGAAGAATTAACCACAGGCTCAGCCTGCCCCCCGGAACCAGAACAGGGCCTGAAGCCATCCTGCGCTTTTGCGGCCACCTCCCAAAAAAGCGAGTTGTAAAATGGAGCTTCAGGGCACTGCAATTCACAATCCTACAGAGTTATAAATGATAACTCTCGTCCACAAATATATTGAGGGAAGGCAAAGACGAGGAATTGAAATCAAGGCAGAATTGCAGGAAACAGATTCCAGGAGGTAGATTCGAATCGCCTTTAAAGCACATGAAAAGCGCCAAAACGTTGACAATGATGCCCTTGGCCAAAAAGGGCGTATGCGTTTTTTCCTGAATATATTCAGGAAAAAACGCATACGCCCTTTTTGGCCAACCAAGCAACCTGGAAAGGCAAATCAGCGCTACAAAGAAGTCTCGCTTCCCATCGGTCAAAAGGGCCATGCTGAAAAAAGTGTCAAAACCAGAAATGCAGGACAGGCCATGGAGAAATGGGAGCCTTGCTACACTGATGGGCGGGATGTAAATTGCCAAGAGCCACTCTGGAGAAGTGTACGGTGTGTCCTGAAACATCTAAAAAACACAGCTTAGAGAGCATAGGGCACTTCCACGCATGGGGGTATAAAGTGGGAAAATTAAAAATCAGCAAGACACAAGCACACCAAAGTTTAGGGATGCTCTGTTGACAAGGACCTCCACTTCATTCCACCTTAAATATCCCAGGAAAGCGAAAAATGGATAAAAAATTTGAGGTCCTTTTGTACAATGGCATACCACTCAGCCATGAAATCAATGTCATAAGGCTAGTAGCAGCATGATGAGTGGATTTAGGTACGACGATTCTAAGTGAAATAAGTCACACAGAAAAGGACACTTCTCATAAGGTGTCACTTATAGAGGGAATGTAAAAACCGTTACACTTGAACTGAATTACAAAACAGAACAGAGTCACACATGCAGAAAACACACTATGGCTGCTTAACGGGAAAGGGGAGTTGGGGAGATACATAAAACAAGAGTTTCAAATTAGATCAGATACCGTTCCATAAACCCAATATGTAACAGACAAGACCTACTCCTTGCTCAGAGAACTGGACTCAACACGCCCGATTCACCGCACAAGAATATATCTGACTAGTAATAATCTTAAAACCTATGTATTGATATCTCTCTATTAGTGTGTCAAGTGGGTGTAAAGCGGCATAAACACAGCCGTGAAAAGCAGCTAAACCCCATTATAAAAATAAATTACTTTTAAAAACCCATGAAACAAAGACAGGGAAAGAGAGAGAAATTCTTACACAATTCGTTCAGGGGCTTTGATGCAACCTGCATTGACCATATCTAGACCCACAGCTGGATGAGACATAAGATTGGACACTCTTGGGGCTGAGAGGTTTGGTGAGGTTGGGTGAGCAAACACAGACCCTTTAAAGTAATACTGCGTGGTACCCATCGCATGGGTCCCAAATCTCCAGGTTCAAGGGCATCTTCCTACATCGAAAACAGGCATGAGAAACCCAGAAGATGGTACACCGTGTGATGGGGAAAGGTTTCTAAAACGCACCTCATTTCTCATCTCCTTGTGCTCGGGTTCGCCATTCCAGCCACTTTACTAGCAATCTCCCTACGTGGAGCATCAGTACCTTTAACCTCCTGTTCCGTACAGGTTGCAATTTGTCCTGAGGATGAATGGGAAGACGGGGAACCAATGAGAGACTAGCTCTTGGTGTTGCGACAGGCACAGGTCACTCTATTTTCCCATCAGGAAGAAGAATTAACCACAGGCTCACCCTGCCCCCGGAACCAGAACAGGGCCTGAAACCATCCTGCGCTTTTGCGGCCACCTCCCAAAAAAGCGAGTTGTAAAATGGAGCTTCAGGGCACTGCAATTCACAATCCTACAGAGTTATAAATGATAACTCTCGTCCACAAATATATTGAGGAAGGCAAAGACGAGGAATTGAAATCAAGGCAGAATTGCAGGAAACAGATTTCAGGAGGTAGATTCGAATCGCCTTTAAAGCACATGAAAAGCGCCAAAACGTTGACAATGATGCCCTTGGCCAAAAAGGGCGTATGCGTTTTTTCCTGATTATATTCAGGAAAAAATGCATACGCCCTTTTTGGCCAACCAAGCAACCTGGAAAGGCAAATCAGCGCTACAAAGAAGTCTCGCTTCCCATCGGTCAAAAGGGCCATGCTGAAAAAAGTGTCAAAACCGGAAATGCAGAACAGGCCATGGAGAAATGGGAGACTTGCTACACTGATGGGCGGGATGTAAATTGCCAACAGCCACTCTGGAGAAGTGTACGGTGTGTCCTGAAACATCTAAAAAACACAGCTTAGAGAGCATAGGGCACTTCCACGCATGGGGGTATAAAGTGGGAAAATTAAAAATCAGCAAGACACAAGCACCCCAAAGTTTAGGGATGCTCTGTTGACAAGGACCTCCACTTCATTCCACCTTAAATATCCCAGGAAAGCGAAAAATGGATAAAAAATTTGAAGTCCTTATGTACAATGGCATACCACTCAGCCATGAAATCAATGTCATAAGGCTAGAAGCAACATGATGAGTGGATTTAGGTACGACGATTCTAAGTGAAATAAGTCACACAGAAAAGGACACTTCTCATAAGGTGTCACTTATAGAGGGAATGTAAAAACCGTTACACTTGAACTGAATTACAAAACAGAACAGAGTCACACATGCAGAAAACACACTATGGCTGCTTAACGGGAAAGGTGAGGTGGGGTGATACATAAAACAAGAGTTTCAAATTAGCTCAGATACCGTTCCATAAACCCAATATGTAATAGACAAAACCTACTCCTTGCTCAGAGAACTGGACTCAACACGCCTGATTCACCGCACAAGAATATATCTGACTAGTAATAATCTTAAAACCTATGAATTGATATCTCTCTGTTAGTGTGTCAAGTGGGTGTAAAGCGGCATAAACACAGCCGTGAAAAGCAGCTAAACCCCATTATAAAAATAAATTACTTTTAAAAACCCATGAAACAAAGACAGGGAAAGAGAGAGAAATTCTTACACAATTCGTTCAGGGGCTGTGATGCAACCTGGATTGACCATATCTAGACCCACAGCTGGATGAGACATAAGGGTGGACACTCTTGGGGCTGAGAGGTTTGGTGAAGTTGGGTGAGCAAACGCAGACCCTTTAAAGTAATACTGCTTGCTACCCATCGCATGGGTCCCAAATCTCCAGGTTCAAGGGCATCTTCCTACATCGAAAACAGGCATGAGAAACCCAGAAGATGGTACACCGTGTGATGGGGAAAGGTTTCTAAAACGCACCTCATTTCTCATCTCCTTGTGCTCGGGTTCGCCATTCCAGCCACTTTACTAGCAATCTCCCTACGTGGAGCATCAGCACCTTTAACCTCCTGTTCCGTACAGGTTGCAGTTTGTCCTGAGGATGAATGGGAAGACGGGGAACCAATGAGACACTAGCTCTTGGTGTTGGGACAGGCACAGGTCACTCTATTTTCCCATCAAGAAGAAGAATTAACCACAGGCTCAGCCTTCACCCCGGAACCAGAACAGGGCCTGAAGCCATCCTGCGTTTTGCGGCCAGCTCCCAAAAAAGCGAGTAGTAAAATGGAGCTTCAGGGCACTGCAATTCACAAACCTGCAGAGTTATAAATGATAACTCTCGTCCACAAATATATTGAGGGAAGGCAAAGAAGAGGATTTGAAGTCAAGGCAGAATTGCAGGAAACAGATTTTAGGAGGTAGATTCAAATCGCCTTTAAAGCACAGGAAAAGCGGCAAAACGTTGACAATGATGCCCTTGGCCAAAAAGGGCGTATGCGTTTTTTCCTGAATATATTCAGGAAAAAACGCATACGCCCTTTTTGGCCAACCAAGCAACCTGGAAAGGCAAATCAGTGCTACAAAGAAGTCTTGCTTCCCATCGGTCAAAAGGGTCATGCTGAAAAAAGTTTCAAAACCAGAAATGCAGGACAGGCCATGGAGAAATGGGAGCCTTGCTACACTGATGGGCGGGATGTAAATTGCCAACAGCCACTCTGGAGAAGGGTACGGTGTGTCTTGAAACAGCTAAAAAACACAGCTTAGAGAGTATAGGGCACTTCCACGCATGGGGTTATAAAGAGGGAAAATTAAAAATCAGCAAGACACAAGCACCCCATAGTTTAGGGCTGCTCTGTTGACAAGGACCTCCACTTCACTCCACCTTAAATATCCCAGGAAAGCGAAAAATGGATAAAAAAGTTGTGGTCCTTATGTACGATGGAATATCACTCATCCATGAAATCAATATCATAAGGCTAGTAGCAGCATGATGAGTGGATTTAGGTACGACGATTCTAAGTGAAATAAGTCACACAGAAAAGGACACTTCTCATAAGGTGTCACTTATAGAGGGAATGTAAAAACCGTTACACTTGAACTGAATTACAAAACAGAACAGAGTGACACATGCAGAAAACACACTATGGCTGCTTAACTGGAAAGGTGAGGTGGGGTGATACATAAAACAAGAGTTTCAAATTAGCTCAGATACCGTTCCATAAACCCAATATGTAATAGACAAAACCTACTCCTTGCTCAGAGAACTGGACTCAACACGCCAGATTCACCGCACAAGAATATATCTGACTAGTAATAATCTTAAAACCTATGAATTGATATCTCTCTGTTAGTGTCAAGTGGGTGTAAAGCGGCATAAACACAGCCGTGAAAAGCAGCTAAAGCCCATTATAAAAATAAATTACTTTTAAATACCCATGAAACAAAGACAGTGAAAGAGAGAGAAAGTCTTACACAATTCGTTCAGGGGCTGTGATGCAACCTGGATTGACCATATCTAGACCCACAGCTGGATGAGACATAAGGGTGGACACTCTTGGGGCTGAGAGGTTTGGTGAAGTTGGGTGAGCAAACGCAGACCCTTTAAAGTAGTACTGCGTGCTACCCGTCGCATGGGTCCCAAATCTCCAGGTTCAAGGGCATCTTCCTACATCGAAAACAGGCATGAGAAACCCAGAAGATGGTACACCGTGTGATGGGGAAAGGTTTCTAAAACGCACCTCATTTCTCATTTCCTTGTGCTCGGGTTTGCCATTCCAGCCACTTTACTAGCAATCTCCCTACTTGGAGCATCAGCACCTTTAACCTCCTGTTCTGTACAGGTTGCAATTTGTCCTGAGGATGAACCGGAAGACGGGGAACCAATGAGAGACTAGCTCTTGGTGTTGGGACAGGCACAGGTCACTCTATTTTCCCATCAGGAAGAAGAATTAACCACAGGCTCAGCCTGCCCCCCGGAACCAGAACAGGGCCTGAAGCCATCCTGCGCTTTTGCGGCCAGCTCCCAAAAAAGCGAGTTGTAAAATGGAGCTTCAAGGCACTGCAATTCACAAACCTGCAGAGTTATAAATGATAACTCTCGTCCACAAATATATTGAGTGAAGGCAAAGAAGAGGATTTGAAGTCAAGCAGAATTGCAGGAAACAGATTTTAGGAGGTAGATTCGAATCGCCTTTAAAGCACATGAAAAGCGGCAAAACGTTGACAATGATGCCCTTGGCCAAAAAGGGCGTATGCGTTTTTTCCTGAATATATTCAGGAAAAAACGCATACGCCCTTTTTGGCCAACCAAGCAACCTGGAAAGGCAAATCAGCGCTACAAAGAAGTCTCGCTTCCCATCGGTCAAAAGGGCCATGCTGAAAATGTTTCAAAACCAGAAATGCAGGACAGGCCATGGAGAAATGGGAGCCTTGCTACACTGATGGGCGGGATGTAAATTGCCAGCAGCCACTCTGGAGAAGGGTACGGTGTGTCCTGAAACAGCTAAAAAACACAGCTTAGAGAGCATAGGGCACTTCCACGCATGGGGGTATAAAGTGGGAAAATTAAAAATCAGCAAGACACAAGCACCCCATAGTTTAGGGCTGCTCTGTTGACAAGGACCTCCACTTCATTCCACCTTAAATATCCCAGGAAAGCGAAAAATGGATAAAAAAGTTGTAGTCCTTATGTACAATGGAATATCACTCAGCCATGAAATCAATATCATAAGGCTAGTAGCAGCATGATGAGTGGATTTAGGTACGACGATTCTAAGTGAAATAAGTCACACAGAAAAGGACACTTCTCATAAGGTGTCACTTATAGAGGGAATGTAAAAACCGTTACACTTGAACTGAATTACAAAACAGAACAGAGTCACACATGCAGAAAACACACTATGGCTGCTTAACTGGAAAGGTGAGGTTGGGTGATACATAAAACAAGAGTTTCAAATTAGCTCAGATACCGTTCCATAAACCCAATATGTAATAGACAAAACCTACTCCTTGCTCAGAGAACTGGACTCAACACGCCTGATTCACCGCACAAGAATATATCTGACTAGTAATAATCTTAAAACCTATGAATTGATATCTCTCTGTTAGTGTGTCAAGTGGGTGTAAAGCGGCATAAACACAGCCGGAAAAGCAGCTAAACCCCATTATAAAAATAAATTACTTTTAAAAACCCATGAAACAAAGACAGGGAAAGAGAGAGAAATTCTTACACAATTCGTTCAGGGGCTTTGATGCAACCTGGATTGACCATATCTATACCCACAGCTGGATGAGACATAAGGGTGGACACTCTTGGGGCTGAGAGGTTTGGTGAGGTTGGGTAGGCAAACACAGACCCTTTAAAGTAATACTGCGTGCTACCCATCGCATGGGTCCTAAATCTCCAGGTTCAAGGGCATCTTCCTACATCGAAAACAGGCATGAGAAACCCAGAAGATGGTACACCGTGTGATGGGGAAAGGTTTCTAAAACGCACCTCATTTCTCATCTCCTTGTGCTCGGATTCGCCATTCCAGCCACTTTACTAGCAATCTCCCTACTTGGAGCATCAGCACCTTTAACCTCCTGTTCCGTACAGGTTGCAATTTGTCCTGAGGATGAATGGGAAGACGGGGAACCAATGAGAGACTAGCTCTTGGTGTTGGGACAGGCACAGGTCACTCTATTTTCCCATCAAGAAGAAGAATTAACCATAGGCTCACCCTGCCCCCCGGAACCAGAACAGGGCCTGAAGCCATCCTGCGCTTTTGCGGCCAGCTCCCAAAAAAGCAAGTTGTAAAATGGAGCTTCAGGGCACAGCAATTCACAAACCTGCAGAGTTATAAATGATAACTCTCGTCCACAAATATATTGAGGGAAGGCAAAGAAGAGGATTTGAAGTCAAGGCAGAATTGCAGGAAACAGATTTCAGGAGGTAGATTCGAATCGCCTTTAAAGCACATGAAAAGCGGCAAAACGTTGACAATGATGCCCTTGGCCAAAAAGGGCGTATGCGTTTTTTCCTGAATATATTCAGGAAAAAACGCATACGCCCTTTTTGGCCAACCAAGCAACCTGGAAAGGCAAATCAGCGCTACAAAGAAGTCTCGCTTCCCATCGGTCAAAAGGACCATGCTGAAAAAAGTGTCAAAACCAGAAATGCAGGACAGGCCATGGAGAAATGGGAGCCTTGCTACACTCATGGGCGGGATGTAAATTGCCAACAGCCAGTCTGGAGAAGGGTACGGTGTGTCCTGAAACAGCTAAAAAACACAGCTTAGAGAGCATAGGGCACTTCCACGCATGGGGGTATAAAGTGGGAAAATTAAAAATCAGCAAGACACAAGCACCCCAAAGTTTAGGGCTGCTCTGTTGACAAGGACCTCCACTTCATTCCACCTTAAATATCCCAGGAAAGAGAAAAATGGATAAAAAAGTTGTAGACCTTATGTACAATGGAATATCACTCAGCCATGAAATCAATATCATAAGGCTACTAGCAGCATGATGAGTGGATTTAGGTACGACGATTCTAAGTGAAATAAGTCACACAGAAAAGGACACTTCTCATAAGGTGTCACTTATAGACGGAATGTAAAAACCGTTACACTTGAACTGAATTACAAAACAGAACAGAGTGACACATGCAGAAAACACACTATGGCTGCTTAACGGGAAAGGGGAGGTGGGGAGATACATAAAACAAGAGTTTCAAATTAGATCAGATACCGTTCCATAAACCCAATATGTAACAGACAAGACCTACTCCTTGCTCAGAGAACTGGACTCAACACGCCCGATTCACCGCCCAAGAATATATCTGACTAGTAATAATCTTAAAACCTATGTATTGATATCTCTCTATTAGTGTGTCAAGTGGGTGTAAAGCGGCATAAACACAGCCGTGAAAAGCAGCTAAACCCCATTATAAAAATAAATTACTTTTAAAAACCCATGAAACAAAGACAGGGAAAGAGAGAGAAATTCTTACACAATTCGTTCAGGGGCTGTGATGCAACCTGGATTGATCATATCTAGACCCACAGGTGGATGAGACATAAGGGTGGACACTCTTGGGGCTGAGAGGTTTGGTGAGGTTGGGTGAGCAAACATAGACCCTTTAAAGTAATACTGCGTGGTACCCATCGCATGGGTCCCAAATCTCCAGGTTCAAGGGCATCTTCCTACATCGAAAACATGCATGAGAAACCCAGAAGATGGTACACCATGTGTTGGGGAAAGGTTTCTAAAACGCACCTCATTTCTCATCTCCTTGTGCTCGGGTTCGCCATTCCAGCCACTTTACTAGCAATCTCCCTACGTGGAGCATCAGCACCTTTAACCTCCTGTTCCGTACAGGTTGCAATTTTTCCTGAGGATGAATGGGAAGACGGGGAACCAATGAGAGACTAGCTCTTGGTGTTGGGACAGGCACAGGTCACTCTATTTTCCCATCAGGAAGAAGAATTAACTACAGGCTCACCCTGCCCACCGGAACCAGAACAGGGCCTGAAGCCATCCTGCGCTTTTGCGGCCAGCTCCCAAAAAAGCGAGTTGTAAAATGGAGCTTCAGGGCACAGCAATTCACAAACCTGCAGAGTTATAAATGACAACTCTCGTCCACAAATATATTGAGGGAAGGCAAAGAAGAGGATTTGAAATCAAGGCACAATTGCAGGAAACAGATTTCAGGAGGTAGATTCGAATCGCCTTTAAAGCACATGAAAAGCAGCAAAACGTTGACAATGATGCCCTTGGCCAAAAAGGGCGTATGCGTTTTTTCCTGAATATATTCAGGAAAAAACGCATACGCCCTTTTTGGCCAACCAAGCAACCTGGAAAGGCAAATCAGCGCTACAAAGAAGTCTCGCTTCCCATCGGTCAAAAGGGCCATGCTGAAAAAAGTTTCAAAACCAGAAATGCAGGACAGGCCATGGAGAAATGGGAGCCTTGCTACACTGATGGGCGGGATGTAAATTGCCAACAGCCAGTCTGGAGAAGGGTACGGTGTGTCCTGAAACAGCTAAAAAACACAGCTTAGAGAGCATAGGGCACTTCCACGCATGGGGGTATAAAGTGGGAAAATTAAAAATCAGCAAGACACAAGCACCCCAAAGTTTAGGGCTGCTCTGTTGACAAGGACCTCCACTTCATTCCACCTTAAATATCCCAGGAAAGCGAAAAATGGATAAAAAAGTTGTAGACCTTATGTACAATGGAATATCACTCAGCCATGAAATCAATATCATAAGGCTAGTAGCAGCATGATGAGTGGATTTAGGTATGACGATTCTAAGTGAAATAAGTCACACAGAAAAGGACACTTCTCATAAGGTGTCACTTATAGAGGGAATGTAAAAACCGTTACACTTGAACTGAGTTACAAAACAGAACAGAGTCACACATGCAGAAAACACACTATGGCTGCTTAACGGGAAAGCACGGTGCGGTGATACATAAAGCAAGAGTTTCAAATTAGCTCAGATACCGTTCCATAAACCCAATATGTAATAGACAAGACCTACTCCTTGCTCAGAGAACTGGACTCAACACGGCCGATTCAGCACACAAGAATATATCTGAATAGTAATAATCTTAAAACCTATGTATTGATATCTCTCTGTTAGTGTGTCAAGTGGGTGTAAAGCGGCATAAACACAGCCGTGAAAAGCAGCTAAACCCCATTATAAAAATAAATTACTTTTAAAAACCCATGAAACAAAGACAGTGAAAGAGAGAGAAATTCTTACACAATTCGTTCAGTGGCTGTGATGCAACCTGGATTGACCATATCTAGACCCACAGCTGGATGAGACATAAGGGTGGACACTCTTGGGGCTGAGAGGTTTGGTGAAGTTGGGTGAGCAAACGCAGACCCTTTAAAGTAATACTGCGTGCTACCCGTCCCATGGGTCCCAAATCTCCAGGTTCAAGGGCATCTTCCTACATCGAAAACAGGCATGAGAAACCCAGAAGATGGTACACCATGTGTTGGGGAAAGGTTTCTAAAACGCACCTCATTTCTCATCTCCTTGTGCTCGGGTTCGCCATTCCAGCCACTTTACTAGCAATCTCCCTACGTGGAGCATCAGCACCTTTAACCTCCTGTTCCGTACAGGTTGCAATTTTTCCTGAGGATGAATGGGAAGACGGGGAACCAATGAGAGACTAGCTCTTGGTGTTGGGACAGGCACAGGTCACTCTATTTTCCCATCAGGAAGAAGAATTAACTACAGGCTCACCCTGCCCACCGGAACCAGAACAGGGCCTGAAGCCATCCAGCGCTTTTGCAGCCAGCTCCCAAAAAAGCGAGTTGTAAAATGAAGCTTCAGGGCACAGCAATTCACAAACCTGCAGAGTTATAAATGACAACTCTCGTCCACAAATATATTGAGGGAAGGCAAAGAAGAGGATTTGAAATCAAGGCACAATTGCAGGAAACAGATTTCAGGAGGTAGATTCGAATCGCCTTTAAAGCACATGAAAAGCAGCAAAACGTTGACAATGATGCCCTTGGCCAAAAAGGGCGTATGCGTTTTTTCCTGAATATATTCAGGAAAAAACGCATACGCCCTTTTTGGCCAACCAAGCAACCGGGAAAGGCAAATCAGCGCTACAAAGAAGTCTCGCTTCCCATCGGTCAAAAGGGCCATGCTGAAAAAAGTTTCAAAACCAGAAATGCAGGACAGGCCATGGAGAAATGGGAGCCTTGCTACACTGATGGGCGGGATGTAAATTGCCAACAGCCAGTCTGGAGAAGGGTACGGTGTGTCCTGAAAGAGCTAAAAAACACAGCTTAGAGAGCATAGGGCACTTCCACGCATGGGGGTATAAAGTGGGAAAATTAAAAATCAGCAAGACACAAGCACCCCAAAGTTTAGGGCTGCTCTGTTGACAAGGACCTCCACTTCATTCCACCTTAAATATCCCAGGAAAGCGAAAAATGGATAAAAAAGTTGTAGACCTTATGTACAATGGAATATCACTCAGCCATGAAATCAATATCATAAGGCTAGTAGCAGCATGATGAGTGGATTTAGGTACGACGATTCTAAGTGAAATAAGTCACACAGAAAAGGACACTTCTCATAAGGTGTCACTTATAGAGGGAATGTAAAAACCGTTACACTTGAACTGAATTACAAAACAGAACAGAGTCACACATGCAGAAAACACACTATGGCTGCTTAACGGGAAAGGTGAGGTGGGGTGATGCATAAAAGAAGGATTTCAAATTAGCTCAGATACCGTTCCATAAACCCAATATATAATAGACAAGACCTACTCCTTGCTCAGTGAACTGAACTCAACACCCCCTATTCACCGCAAAAGAACATATCTGACTAGTAAAAATCTTAAAACCTATGTGTTGATATCTCTCTTGAAGTTTGTCAAGTGGGTGTAAAGCGGCATAAATACAGCAGTGAAAAGCAGCTAAACCCCATTATAAAAATAAATTACTTTTAAAACCCCATGAAACAAAGACAGTGAAAGAGAGAGAAATACTTACACACTTCATTCAGAGGTTGTGATGCAACCTGGATTGACCATATCTAGACCCACAGCTGGATGAGACATGAGGGTGGACACTCTTGGGGCTGAGAGGTTTGGTGAAGTTGGGTGAGCAAACCCAGACCCTTTAAAGTAATACTGCGTGCTACCCGTCCCATGGGTCCCAAATCTCCAGGTTCAAGGGCATCTTCCTACATCGAAAACAGGCATGAGAAACCCAGAAGATGGTACACCATGTGATGGGGAAAGGTTTCTAAAACGCACCTCATTTCTCATCTCCTTGTGCTCGGGTTCGCCATTCCAGCCACTTTACTAGCAATCTCCCTACGTGGAGCATCAGCACCTTTAACCTCCTGTTCTGTACAGGTTGCAATTTGTCCTGAGGATGAATGGGAAGACGGGGAACCAATGAGAGACTAGCTCTTGGTGTTGGGACAGGCACAGGTCACTCTATTTTCCCATCAGGAAGAAGAATTAACCACAGGCTCAGCCTGCCCCCCGGAACCAGAACAGGGCCTGAAGCCATCCTGCGCTTTTGCGGCCAGCTCCCAAAAAAGCGAGTTGTAAAATGGAGCTTCAGGGCACTGCAATTCACAAACCTGTAGAGTTATAAATGATAACTCTCGTCCACAAATATATTGAGGGAAGGCAAAGAAGAGGATTTGAAGTCAAGGCAGAATTGCAGGAAACAGATTTTAGGAGGTAGATTCGAATCGCCTTTAAAGCACATGAAAAGCGGCAAAACGTTGACAATGATGCCCTTGGCCAAAAAGGGCGTATGCGTTTTTTCCTGAATATATTCAGGAAAAAACGCATACGCCCTTTTTGGCCAACCAAGCAACCGGGAAAGGCAAATCAGCGCTACAAAGAAGTCTCGCTTCCCATCCTTCAAAAAGGCCATGCTGAAAAAAGTGTCAAAACCAGAAATGCAGGACAGGCCATGGAGAAATGGGAGCCTTGCTACACTGAAGGGCGGGATGTAAATTGCCAACAGCCACTCTGGAGAAGGGTACGGTGTGTCCTGAACCATCTAAAAAACACAACCTAGAGAGGATAGGGCACTTCCACGCATGGGGGTATAAAGTGGGAAAATTGAAAATCAGCAAGACACAAGCACCCCAAAGTTTAGGGCTGCTCTGTTGACAAGGACTTCCACTTCATTCCACCTTAAATATCCCAGGAAAGAGAAAAATGGATAAAAAAGTTGTGGTCCTTATGTACGATGGAATATCACTCGGCCATGAAATCAATGTCATAAGGCTAGTAGCAGCATGATGAGTGGATTTAGGTACGACAATTCTAAGTGAAATAAGTCACACAGAAAAGGACACTTCTCATAAGGTGTCACTTATAGAGGGAATGTAAAAACCGTTACACTTGAACTGAATTACAAAACAGAACAGAGTGACACATGCAGAAAACACACTATGGCTGCTTAACGGGAAAGGGGAGTTGGGGAGATACATAAAACAAGAGTTTCAAATTAGATCAGATACCGTTCCATAAACCCAATATGTAACAGACAAGACCTACTCCTTGCTCAGAGAACTGGACTCAACACGGCCGATTCAGCACACAAGAATATATCTGACTAGTAATAATCTTAAAACCTATGTATTGATATCTCTCTGTTAGTGTGTCAAGTGGGTGTAAAGCGGCATAAACACAGCCGTGAAAAGCAGCTAAACCCCATTATAAAAATAAATTACTTTTAAAAACCCATGAAACAAAGACAGTGAAAGAGAGAGAAATTCTTACACAATTCGTTCAGAGGCTGTGATGCAACCTGGATTGACCATATCTAGACCCACAGCTGGATGAGACATAAGGGTGGACACTCTTGGGGCTGAGAGATTTGGTGAAGTTGGGTGAGCAAACGCAGACCCTTTAAAGTAATACTGCGTGCTACCCGTCCCATGGGTCCCAAATCTCCAGGTTCAAGGGCATCTTCCTACATCGAAAACAGGCATGAGAAACCCAGAAGATGGTACACCATGTGTTGGGGAAAGGTTTCTAAAACGCACCTCATTTCTCATCTCCTTGTGCTCGGGTTCGCCATTCCAGCCACTTTACTAGCAATCTCCCTACGTGGAGCATCAGCACCTTTAACCTCCTGTTCCGTACAGGTTGCAATTTTTCCTGAGGATGAATGGGAAGACGGGGAACCAATGAGAGACTAGCTCTTGGTGTTGGGACAGGCACAGGTCACTCTATTTTCCCATCAGGAAGAAGAATTAACTACAGGCTCACCCTGCCCCCCGGAACCAGAACAGGGCCTGAAGCCATCCTGCGCTTTTGCGGCCAGCTCAAAAAAAAGCGAGTTGTAAAATGGAGCTTCAGGGCACAGCAATTCACAAACCTGCAGAGTTAAAAATGATAACTCTCGTCCACAAATATATTGAGGGAAGGCAAAGAAGAGGATTTGAAATCAAGGCAGAATTGCAGGAAACAGATTTCAGGAGGTAGATTCGTATCGCCTTTAAAGCACATGAAAAGCGGCAAAACGTTGATAATGATGCCCTTGGCCAAAAAGGGCGTATGCGTTTTTTCCTGAATATATTCAGGAAAAAACGCATACGCCCTTTTTGGCCAACCAAGCAACCTGGAAAGGCAAATCAGCGCTACAAAGAAGTCTCGCTTCCCATCAATCAAAAAGGCCATGCTGAAAAATGTGTCAAAACCAGAAATGCAGGACAGGCCATGGAGAAATGGGAGCCTTGCTACACTGATGGGCGGGATGTAAATTGCCAACAGCCAGTCTGGAGAAGGGTACGGTGTGTCCTGAAACAGCTAAAAAACACAGCTTAGAGAGCATAGGGCACTTCCACGCATGGGGGTATAAAGTGGGAAAATTAAAAATCAGCAAGACACAAGCACCCCAAAGTTTAGGGCTGCTCTGTTGACAAGGACCTCCACTTCATTCCACCTTAAATATCCCAGGAAAGCGAAAAATGGATAAAAAAGTTGTAGACCTTGTGTACAATGGAATATCACTCAGCCATGAAATCAATGTCATAAGGCTAGTAGCAGCATGATGAGTGGATTTAGGTACGACGATTCTAAGTGAAATAAGTCACACAGAAAAGGACACTTCTCATAAGGTGTCACTTATAGAGGGAATGTAAAAACCGTTACACTTGAACTGAATTACAAAACAGAACAGAGTCACACATGCAGAAAACACACTATGGCTGCTTAACGGGAAAGGTGAGGTGGGGTGATACATCAAACAAGAGTTTCAAATTAGCTCAGATACCGTTCCATAAACCCAATATGTAATAGACAAGACCTACTCCTTGCTCAGAGAACTGGACTCAACACGCCCGATTCACCGCACAAGAATATATCTGACTAGTAATAATCTTAAAACCTATGTATTGATATCTCTCTGTTACTGTGTCAAGTGGGTGTAAAGCGGCATAAACACAGCCGTGAAAAGCAGCTAAACCCCATTATAAAAATAAATTTCTTTTAAAAACCCATGAAACAAAGACAGTGAAAGAGAGAGAAATTCTTACACAATTCGTTCAGGGGCTGTGATGCAACCTGGATTGACCATATCTAGACCCACAGCTGGATGAGACATAAGGGTGGATACTCTTGGGGCTGAGAGGTTTGGTGAGGTTGGGTGAGCAAACGCAGACCCTTTAAAGTAATACTGCGTGCTACCCATCGCATGGGTCCCAAATCTCCAGGTTCAAGGGCATCTTCCTACATCGAAAACATGCATGAGAAACCAAGAAGATGGTACACCGTGTGTTGGGGAAAGGTTTCTAAAATGCACCTCATTTCTCATCTCCTTGTGCTCGGGTTCGCCATTCCAGTCACTTTAGTAGCAATCTCCCTACTTGGAGGATCCGCATCTTTAACCTCCTGTTCCGTACAGGTTGCAATTTGTCCTGAGGATGAACGGGAAGACGGGGAACCAATGAGAGACTAGCTCTTGGTGTTGGGACAGGCACAGGTCACTCTATTTTCCCATCAGGAAGAAGAATTAACCACAGGCTCAGCCTGCCCCCCGGAACCAGAACAGGGCCTGAAGCCATCCTGCGCTTTTGGGGCCACCTCCCAAAAAAGCGAGTTGTAAAATGGAGCTTCAGGGCACTGCAATTCACAATCCTACAGAGTTATAAATGATAACTCTCGTCCACAAATATATTGAGGGAAGGCAAAGACGAGGAATTGAAATCAAGGCAGAATTGCAGGAAACAGATTTCAGGAGGTAGATTCGAATCGCCTTTAAAGCACATGAAAAGCGGCAAAACGTTGACAATGATGCCCTTGGCCAAAAAGGGCGTATGCGTTTTTTCCTGAATATATTCAGGAAAAAACGCATACGCCCTTTTTGGCCAACCAAGCAACCTAGAAAGGCAAATCAGCGCTACAAAGAAGTCTCGCTTCCCATCGGTCAAAAGGGCCATGCTGAAAAAAGTGTCAAAACCAGAAATGCAGGACAGGCCATGGAGAAATGGGAGGCTTGCTACACTGATGGGCGGGATGTAAATTGCCAACAGCCACTCTGGAGAAGTGTACGGTGTGTCCTGAAACATCTAAAAAACACAGCTTAGAGAGCATAGGGCACTTCCACGCATGGGGGTATAAAGTGGGAAAATTAAAAATCAGCAAGACACAAGCACCCCAAAGTTTAGGGATGCTCTGTTGACAAGGACCTCCACTTCATTCCACCTTAAATATCCCAGGAAAGCGAAAAATGGATAAAAAATTTGAAGTCCTTATGTACAATGGCATACCACTCAGCCATGAAATAAATGTCATAAGGCTAGTAGCAGCATGATGAGTGGATTTAGGTACGACGATTCTAAGTGAAATAAGTCACACAGAAAAGGACACTTCTCATAAGGTGTCACTTATAGAGGGAATGTAAAAACCGTTACACTTGAACTGAATTACAAAACAGAACAGAGTCACACATGCAGAAAACACACTATGGCTGCTTAACGGGAAAGCGAGGTGGGGTGATACATAAAGCAAGAGTTTCAAATTAGCTCAGATACCGTTCCATAAACCCAATATGTAATAGACAAAACCGACTCCTTGCTCAGAGAACTGGACACAACACGCCCGATTCACCGAACAAGAATATATCTGACTAGTAATAATCTTAAAACCTATGTATTGATATCTCTCTGTTACTGTGTCAAGTGGGTGTAAAGCGGCATAAACACAGCCGTGAAAAGCAGCTAAACCCCATTATAAAAATAAATTTCTTTTAAAAACCCATGAAACAAAGACAGTGAAAGAGAGAGAAATTCTTACACAATTCGTTCAGGGGCTGTGATGCAACCTGGATTGACCATATCTCGACCCACAGCTGGATGAGACATAAGGTTGGATACTCTTGGGGCTGAGAGGTTTGCTGAGGTTGGGTGAGCAAACGCAGACCCTTTTAAGTAATACTGCGTGCTACCCATCGCATGGGTCCCAAATCTCCAGGTTCAAGGGCATCTTCCTACATCGAAAACATGCATGAGAAACCAAGAAGATGGTACACCATGTGTTGGGGAAAGGTTTCTAAAATGCACCTCATTTCTCATCTCCTTGTGCTCGGGTTCGCCATTCCAGTCACTTTACTAGCAATCTCCCTACTTGGAGGATCAGCATCTTTAACCTCCTGTTCCATACAGGTTGCAATTTGTCCTGAGGATGAACGGGAAGATGGGGAACCAATGAGAGACTAGCTCTTGGTGTTGGGACAGGCACAGGTCACTCTATTTTCCCATCAGGAAGAAGAATTAACCACAGGCTCACCCTGCCCCCGGAACCAGAACAGGGCCTGAAACCATCCTGCGCTTTTGCGGCCACCTCCCAAAAAAGCGAGTTGTAAAATGGAGCTTCAGGGCACTGCAATTCACAATCCTACAGAGTTATAAATGATAACTCTCGTCCACAAATATATTGAGGAAGGCAAAGACGAGGAATTGAAATCAAGGCAGAATTGCAGGAAACAGATTTCAGGAGGTAGATTCGAATCGCCTTTAAAGCACATGAAAAGCGCCAAAACGTTGACAATGATGCCCTTGGCCAAAAAGGGCGTATGCGTTTTTTCCTGATTATATTCAGGAAAAAATGCATACGCCCTTTTTGGCCAACCAAGCAACCTGGAAAGGCAAATCAGCGCTACAAAGAAGTCTCGCTTCCCATCGGTCAAAAGGGCCATGCTGAAAAAAGTGTCAAAACCGGAAATGCAGAACAGGCCATGGAGAAATGGGAGACTTGCTACACTGATGGGCGGGATGTAAATTGCCAACAGCCACTCTGGAGAAGTGTACGGTGTGTCCTGAAACATCTAAAAAACACAGCTTAGAGAGCATAGGGCACTTCCACGCATGGGGGTATAAAGTGGGAAAATTAAAAATCAGCAAGACACAAGCACCCCAAAGTTTAGGGATGCTCTGTTGACAAGGACCTCCACTTCATTCCACCTTAAATATCCCAGGAAAGCGAAAAATGGATAAAAAATTTGAAGTCCTTATGTACAATGGCATACCACTCAGCCATGAAATCAATGTCATAAGGCTAGAAGCAGCATGATGAGTGGATTTAGGTACGACGATTCTAAGTGAAATAAGTCACACAGAAAAGGACACTTCTCATAAGGTGTCACTTATAGAGGGAATGTAAAAACCGTTACACTTGAACTGAATTACAAAACAGAACAGAGTCACACATGCAGAAAACACACTATGGCTGCTTAACGGGAAAGGTGAGGTGGGGTGATACATAAAACAAGAGTTTCAAATTAGCTCAGATACCGTTCCATAAACCCAATATGTAATAGACAAAACCTACTCCTTGCTCAGAGAACTGGACTCAACACGCCTGATTCACCGCACAAGAATATATCTGACTAGTAATAATCTTAAAACCTATGAATTGATATCTCTCTGTTAGTGTGTCAAGTGGGTGTAAAGCGGCATAAACACAGCCGTGAAAAGCAGCTAAACCCCATTATAAAAATAAATTACTTTTAAAAACCCATGAAACAAAGACAGGGAAAGAGAGAGAAATTCTTACACAATTCGTTCAGGGGCTGTGATGCAACCTGGATTGACCATATCTAGACCCACAGCTGGATGAGACATAAGGGTGGACACTCTTGGGGCTGAGAGGTTTGGTGAAGTTGGGTGAGCAAACGCAGACCCTTTAAAGTAATACTGCTTGCTACCCATCGCATGGGTCCCAAATCTCCAGGTTCAAGGGCATCTTCCTACATCGAAAACAGGCATGAGAAACCCAGAAGATGGTACACCGTGTGATGGGGAAAGGTTTCTAAAACGCACCTCATTTCTCATCTCCTTGTGCTCGGGTTCGCCATTCCAGCCACTTTACTAGCAATCTCCCTACGTGGAGCATCAGCACCTTTAACCTCCTGTTCCGTACAGGTTGCAGTTTGTCCTGAGGATGAATGGGAAGACGGGGAACCAATGAGACACTAGCTCTTGGTGTTGGGACAGGCACAGGTCACTCTATTTTCCCATCAAGAAGAAGAATTAACCACAGGCTCAGCCTTCACCCCGGAACCAGAACAGGGCCTGAAGCCATCCTGCGTTTTGCGGCCAGCTCCCAAAAAAGCGAGTAGTAAAATGGAGCTTCAGGGCACTGCAATTCACAAACCTGCAGAGTTATAAATGATAACTCTCGTCCACAAATATATTGAGGGAAGGCAAAGAAGAGGATTTGAAGTCAAGGCAGAATTGCAGGAAACAGATTTTAGGAGGTAGATTCAAATCGCCTTTAAAGCACAGGAAAAGCGGCAAAACGTTGACAATGATGCCCTTGGCCAAAAAGGGCGTATGCGTTTTTTCCTGAATATATTCAGGAAAAAACGCATACGCCCTTTTTGGCCAACCAAGCAACCTGGAAAGGCAAATCAGTGCTACAAAGAAGTCTTGCTTCCCATCGGTCAAAAGGGTCATGCTGAAAAAAGTTTCAAAACCAGAAATGCAGGACAGGCCATGGAGAAATGGGAGCCTTGCTACACTGATGGGCGGGATGTAAATTGCCAACAGCCACTCTGGAGAAGGGTACGGTGTGTCTTGAAACAGCTAAAAAACACAGCTTAGAGAGTATAGGGCACTTCCACGCATGGGGTTATAAAGAGGGAAAATTAAAAATCAGCAAGACACAAGCACCCCATAGTTTAGGGCTGCTCTGTTGACAAGGACCTCCACTTCACTCCACCTTAAATATCCCAGGAAAGCGAAAAATGGATAAAAAAGTTGTAGTCCTTATGTAAAATGGAATATCACTCAGCCATGAAATCAATATCATAAGGCTAGTAGCAGCATGATGAGTGGATTTAGGTACGACGATTCTAAGTGAAATAAGTCACACAGAAAAGGACACTTCTCATAAGGTGTCACTTATAGAGGGAATGTAAAAACCGTTACACTTGAACTGAATTACAAAACAGAACAGAGTGACACATGCAGAAAACACACTATGGCTGCTTAACGGGAAAGGGGAGGTGGGGAGATACATAAAACAAGAGTTTCAAATTAGATCAGATACCGTTCCATAAACCCAATATGTAACAGACAACACCTACTCCTTGCTCAGAGAACTGGACTCAACAGGCCCGATTCACCGCACAAGAATATATCTGACTAGTAATAATCTTAAAACCTATGTATTGATATCTCTCTATTAGTGTGTCAAGTGGGTGTAAAGCGGCATAAACACAGCCGTGAAAAGCAGCTAAACCCCATTATAAAAATAAATTACTTTTAAAAACCCATGAAACAAAGACAGGGAAAGAGAGAGAAATTCTTACACAATTCGTTCAGGGGCTTTGATGCAACCTGGATTGACCATATCTCGACCCACAGCTGGATGAGACATAAGGGTGGACACTCTTGGGGCTGAGAGGTTTGGTGAGGTTTGGTGAGCAAACACAGACCCTTTAAAGTAATACTGCGTGGTACCCATCGCATGGGTCCCAAATCCCCAGGTTCAAGGGCATCTTCCTACATCGAAAACATGCATGAGAAACCCAGAAGATGGTACACCGTGTAATGGGGAAAGGTTTATACAACGCACCTCATTTCTCATCTCCTTGTGCTCGGGTTTGCCATTCCAGCCACTTTACTAGCAATCTCCCTACTTGGAGCATCAACACCTTTAACCTCCTGTTCCGTACAGGTTGCAATTTGTCCTGAGGATGAACGGGAAGACGGGGAACCAATGAGAGACTAGCTCTTGGTGTTGGGACAGGCACAGGTCACTCTATTTTCCCATCAGGAAGAAGAATTAACCACAGGGTCAGCCTGCCCCCCGGAACCAGAACAGGGCCTGAAGCCATCCTGCGCTTTTGCGGCCAGCTCCCAAAAAAGCGAGTAGTAAAATGGAGCTTCAGGGCACTGCAATTCACAAACCTGCAGAGTTATAAATGATAACTCTCGTCCACAAATATATTGAGGGAAGGCAAAGAAGAGGATTTGAAGTCAAGGCAGAATTGCAGGAAACAGATTTTAGGAGGTAGATTCGAATCGCCTTTAAAGCACAGGAAAAGCGGCAAAACGTTGACAATGATGCCCTTGGCCAAAAAGGGCGTATGCGTTTTTTCCTGAATATATTCAGGAAAAAACGCATACGCCCTTTTTGGCCAACCAAGCAACCTGGAAAGGCAAATCAGTGCTACAAAGAAGTCTTGCTTCCCATCGGTCAAAAGGGCCATGCTGAAAAAAGTTTCAAAACCAGAAATGCAGGACAGGCCATGGAGAAATGGGAGCCTTGCTACACTGATGGTCGGGATGTAAATTGCCAACAGCCACTCTGGAGAAGGGTACGGTGTGTCCTGAAACAGCTAAAAAACACAGCTTAGAGAGCATAGGGCACTTCCACGCATGGGGGTATAAAGTGGGAAAATTAAAAATCAGCAAGACACAAGCACCCCAAAGTTTAGGGCTGCTCTGTTGACAAGGACCTCCACTTCATTCCACCTTAAATATCCCAGGAAAGAGAAAAATGGATAAAAAAGTTGTGGTCCTTATGTACGATGGAATATCACTCATCCATGAAATCAATATCATAAGGCTAGTAGCAGCATGATGAGTGGATTTAGGTACGACGATTCTAAGTGAAATAAGTCACACAGAAAAGGACACTTCTCATAAGGTGTCACTTATAGAGGGAATGTAAAAACCGTTACACTTGAACTGAATTACAAAACAGAACAGAGTGACACATGCAGAAAACACACTACGGCTGCTTAACTGGAAAGGGGAGGTGGGGAGATACATAAAACAAGAGTTTCAAATTAGCTCAGATACCGTTCCATAAACCCAATATGTAATAGACAAAACCTACTCCTTGCTCAGAGAACTGGACTCAACACGCCAGATTCACCGCACAAGAATATATCTGACTAGTAATAATCTTAAAACCTATGAATTAATATCTCTCTGTTAGTGTCAAGTGGGTGTAAAGCGGCATAAACACAGCCGTGAAAAGCAGCTAAAGCCCATTATAAAAATAAATTACTTTTAAATACCCATGAAACAAAGACAGTGAAAGAGAGAGAAAGTCTTACACAATTCGTTCAGGGGCTGTGATGCAACCTGGATTGACCATATCTAGACCCACAGCTGGATGAGACATAAGGGTGGACACTCTTGGGGCTGAGAGGTTTGGTGAAGTTGGGTGAGCAAACGCAGACCCTTTAAAGTAGTACTGCGTGGTACCCGTCGCATGGGTCCCAAATCTCCAGGTTCAAGGGCATCTTCCTACATCGAAAACAGGCATGAGAAACCCAGAAGATGGTACACCGTGTGATGGGGAAAGGTTTCTAAAACGCACCTCATTTCTCATCTCCTTGTGCTCGGGTTTGCCATTCCAGCCACTTTACTAGCAATCTCCCTACTTGGAGCATCAGCACCTTTAACCTCCTGTTCTGTACAGGTTGCAATTTGTCCTGAGGATGAACCGGAAGACGGGGAACCAATGAGAGACTAGCTCTTGGTGTTGGGACAGGCACAGGTCACTCTATTTTCCCATCAGGAAGAAGAATTAACCACAGGCTCAGCCTGCCCCCCGGAACCAGAACAGGGCCTGAAGCCATCCTGCGCTTTTGCGGCCAGCTCCCAAAAAAGCGAGTTGTAAAATGGAGCTTCAAGGCACTGCAATTCACAAACCTGCAGAGTTATAAATGATAACTCTCGTCCACAAATATATTGAGTGAAGGCAAAGAAGAGGATTTGAAGTCAAGCAGAATTGCAGGAAACAGATTTTAGGAGGTAGATTCGAATCGCCTTTAAAGCACATGAAAAGCGGCAAAACGTTGACAATGATGCCCTTGGCCAAAAAGGGCGTATGCGTTTTTTCCTGAATATATTCAGGAAAAAACGCATACGCCCTTTTTGGCCAACCAAGCAACCTGGAAAGGCAAATCAGCGCTACAAAGAAGTCTCGCTTCCCATCGGTCAAAAGGGCCATGCTGAAAATGTTTCAAAACCAGAAATGCAGGACAGGCCATGGAGAAATGGGAGCCTTGCTACACTGATGGGCGGGATGTAAATTGCCAGCAGCCACTCTGGAGAAGGGTACGGTGTGTCCTGAAACAGCTAAAAAACACAGCTTAGAGAGCATAGGGCACTTCCACGCATGGGGGTATAAAGTGGGAAAATTAAAAATCAGCAAGACACAAGCACCCCATAGTTTAGGGCTGCTCTGTTGACAAGGACCTCCACTTCATTCCACCTTAAATATCCCAGGAAAGCGAAAAATGGATAAAAAAGTTGTAGTCCTTATGTACAATGGAATATCACTCAGCCATGAAATCAATATCATAAGGCTAGTAGCAGCATGATGAGTGGATTTAGGTACGACGATTCTAAGTGAAATAAGTCACACAGAAAAGGACACTTCTCATAAGGTGTCACTTATAGAGGGAATGTAAAAACCGTTACACTTGAACTGAATTACAAAACAGAACAGAGTCACACATGCAGAAAACACACTATGGCTGCTTAACTGGAAAGGTGAGGTTGGGTGATACATAAAACAAGAGTTTCAAATTAGCTCAGATACCGTTCCATAAACCCAATATGTAATAGACAAAACCTACTCCTTGCTCAGAGAACTGGACTCAACACGCCTGATTCACCGCACAAGAATATATCTGACTAGTAATAATCTCAAAACCTATGAATTGATATCTCTCTGTTAGTGTGTCAAGTGGGTGTAAAGCGGCATAAACACAGCCGGAAAAGCAGCTAAACCCCATTATAAAAATAAATTACTTTTAAAAACCCATGAAACAAAGACAGGGAAAGAGAGAGAAATTCTTACACAATTCGTTCAGGGGCTTTGATGCAACCTGGATTGACCATATCTATACCCACAGCTGGATGAGACATAAGGGTGGACACTCTTGGGGCTGAGAGGTTTGGTGAGGTTGGGTAGGCAAACACAGACCCTTTAAAGTAATACTGCGTGCTACCCATCGCATGGGTCCTAAATCTCCAGGTTCAAGGGCATCTTCCTACATCGAAAACAGGCATGAGAAACCCAGAAGATGGTACACCGTGTGATGGGGAAAGGTTTCTAAAACGCACCTCATTTCTCATCTCCTTGTGCTCGGATTCGCCATTCCAGCCACTTTACTAGCAATCTCCCTACTTGGAGCATCAGCACCTTTAACCTCCTGTTCCGTACAGGTTGCAATTTGTCCTGAGGATGAATGGGAAGACGGGGAACCAATGAGAGACTAGCTCTTGGTGTTGGGACAGGCACAGGTCACTCTATTTTCCCATCAAGAAGAAGAATTAACCATAGGCTCACCCTGCCCCCCGGAACCAGAACAGGGCCTGAAGCCATCCTGCGCTTTTGCGGCCAGCTCCCAAAAAAGCAAGTTGTAAAATGGAGCTTCAGGGCACAGCAATTCACAAACCTGCAGAGTTATAAATGATAACTCTCGTCCACAAATATATTGAGGGAAGGCAAAGAAGAGGATTTGAAGTCAAGGCAGAATTGCAGGAAACAGATTTCAGGAGGTAGATTCGAATCGCCTTTAAAGCACATGAAAAGCGGCAAAACGTTGACAATGATGCCCTTGGCCAAAAAGGGCGTATGCGTTTTTTCCTGAATATATTCAGGAAAAAACGCATACGCCCTTTTTGGCCAACCAAGCAACCTGGAAAGGCAAATCAGCGCTACAAAGAAGTCTCGCTTCCCATCGGTCAAAAGGACCATGCTGAAAAAAGTGTCAAAACCAGAAATGCAGGACAGGCCATGGAGAAATGGGAGCCTTGCTACACTCATGGGCGGGATGTAAATTGCCAACAGCCAGTCTGGAGAAGGGTACGGTGTGTCCTGAAACAGCTAAAAAACACAGCTTAGAGAGCATAGGGCACTTACACGCATGGGGGTATAAAGTGGGAAAATTAAAAATCAGCAAGACACAAGCACCCCAAAGTTTAGGGCTGCTCTGTTGACAAGGACCTCCACTTCATTCCACCTTAAATATCCCAGGAAAGAGAAAAATGGATAAAAAAGTTGTAGACCTTATGTACAATGGAATATCACTCAGCCATGAAATCAATATCATAAGGCTACTAGCAGCATGATGAGTGGATTTAGGTACGACGATTCTAAGTGAAATAAGTCACACAGAAAAGGACACTTCTCATAAGGTGTCACTTATAGACGGAATGTAAAAACCGTTACACTTGAACTGAATTACAAAACAGAACAGAGTGACACATGCAGAAAACACACTATGGCTGCTTAACGGGAAAGGGGAGGTGGGGAGATACATAAAACAAGAGTTTCAAATTAGATCAGATACCGTTCCATAAACCCAATATGTAACAGACAAGACCTACTCCTTGCTCAGAGAACTGGACTCAACACGCCCGATTCACCGCCCAAGAATATATCTGACTAGTAATAATCTTAAAACCTATGTATTGATATCTCTCTATTAGTGTGTCAAGTGGGTGTAAAGCGGCATAAACACAGCCGTGAAAAGCAGCTAAACCCCATTATAAAAATAAATTACTTTTAAAAACCCATGAAACAAAGACAGGGAAAGAGAGAGAAATTCTTACACAATTCGTTCAGGGGCTGTGATGCAACCTGGATTGACCATATCTAGACCCACAGGTGGATGAGACATAAGGGTGGACACTCTTGGGGCTGAGAGGTTTGGTGAGGTTGGGTGAGCAAACATAGACCCTTTAAAGTAATACTGCGTGGTACCCATCGCATGGGTCCCAAATCTCCAGGTTCAAGGGCATCTTCCTACATCGAAAACATGCATGAGAAACCCAGAAGATGGTACACCATGTGTTGGGGAAAGGTTTCTAAAACGCACCTCATTTCTCATCTCCTTGTGCTCGGGTTCGCCATTCCAGCCACTTTACTAGCAATCTCCCTACGTGGAGCATCAGCACCTTTAACCTCCTGTTCCGTACAGGTTGCAATTTTTCCTGAGGATGAATGGGAAGACGGGGAACCAATGAGAGACTAGCTCTTGGTGTTGGGACAGGCACAGGTCACTCTATTTTCCCATCAGGAAGAAGAATTAACTACAGGCTCACCCTGCCCACCGGAACCAGAACAGGGCCTGAAGCCATCCTGCGCTTTTGCGGCCAGCTCCCAAAAAAGCGAGTTGTAAAATGGAGCTTCAGGGCACAGCAATTCACAAACCTGCAGAGTTATAAATGACAACTCTCGTCCACAAATATATTGAGGGAAGGCAAAGAAGAGGATTTGAAATCAAGGCACAATTGCAGGAAACAGATTTCAGGAGGTAGATTCGAATCGCCTTTAAAGCACATGAAAAGCAGCAAAACGTTGACAATGATGCCCTTGGCCAAAAAGGGCGTATGCGTTTTTTCCTGAATATATTCAGGAAAAAACGCATACGCCCTTTTTGGCCAACCAAGCAACCGGGAAAGGCAAATCAGCGCTACAAAGAAGTCTCGCTTCCCATCGGTCAAAAGGGCCATGCTGAAAAAAGTTTCAAAACCAGAAATGCAGGACAGGCCATGGAGAAATGGGAGCCTTGCTACACTGATGGGCGGGATGTAAATTGCCAACAGCCAGTCTGGAGAAGGGTACGGTGTGTACTGAAACAGCTAAAAAACACAGCTTAGAGAGCATAGGGCACTTCCACGCATGGGGGTATAAAGTGGGAAAATTAAAAATCAGCAAGACACAAGCACCCCAAAGTTTAGGGCTGCTCTGTTGACAAGGACCTCCACTTCATTCCACCTTAAATATCCCAGGAAAGCGAAAAATGGATAAAAAAGTTGTAGACCTTATGTACAATGGAATATCACTCAGCAATGAAATCAATATCATAAGGCTAGTAGCAGCATGATGAGTGGATTTAGGTATGACGATTCTAAGTGAAATAAGTCACACAGAAAAGGACACTTCTCATAAGGTGTCACTTATAGAGGGAATGTAAAAACCGTTACACTTGAACTGAGTTACAAAACAGAACAGAGTCACACATGCAGAAAACACACTATGGCTGCTTAACGGGAAAGCACGGTGGGGTGATACATAAAGCAAGAGTTTCAAATTAGCTCAGATACCGTTCCATAAACCCAATATGTAATAGACAAGACCTACTCCTTGCTCAGAGAACTGGACTCAACACGGCCGATTCAGCACACAAGAATATATCTGACTAGTAATAATCTTAAAACCTATGTATTGATATCTCTCTGTTAGTGTGTCAAGTGGGTGTAAAGCGGCATAAACACAGCCGTGAAAAGCAGCTAAACCCCATTATAAAAATAAATTACTTTTAAAAACCCATGAAACAAAGACAGTGAAAGAGAGAGAAATTCTTACACAATTCGTTCAGTGGCTGTGATGCAACCTGGATTGACCATATCTAGACCCACAGCTGGATGAGACATAAGGGTGGACACTCTTGGGGCTGAGAGGTTTGGTGAAGTTGGGTGAGCAAACGCAGACCCTTTAAAGTAATACTGCGTGCTACCCGTCCCATGGGTCCCAAATCTCCAGGTTCAAGGGCATCTTCCTACATCGAAAACAGGCATGAGAAACCCAGAAGATGGTACACCATGTGTTGGGGAAAGGTTTCTAAAACGCACCTCATTTCTCATCTCCTTGTGCTCGGGTTCGCCATTCCAGCCACTTTACTAGCAATCTCCCTACGTGGAGCATCAGCACCTTTAACCTCCTGTTCCGTACAGGTTGCAATTTTTCCTGAGGATGAATGGGAAGACGGGGAACCAAGGAGAGACTAGCTCTTGGTGTTGGGACAGGCACAGGTCACTCTATTTTCCCATCAGGAAGAAGAATTAACTACAGGCTCACCCTGCCCACCGGAACCAGAACAGGGCCTGAAGCCATCCTGCGCTTTTGCAGCCAGCTCCCAAAAAAGCGAGTTGTAAAATGAAGCTTCAGGGCACAGCAATTCACAAACCTGCAGATTTATAAATGACAACTCTCGTCCACAAATATATTGAGGGAAGGCAAAGAAGAGGATTTGAAATCAAGGCACAATTGCAGGAAACAGATTTCAGGAGGTAGATTCGAATCGCCTTTAAAGCACATGAAAAGCAGCAAAACGTTGACAATGATGCCCTTGGCCAAAAAGGGCGTATGCGTTTTTTCCTGAATATATTCAGGAAAAAACGCATACGCCCTTTTTGGCCAACCAAGCAACCGGGAAAGGCAAATCAGCGCTACAAAGAAGTCTCGCTTCCCATCGGTCAAAAGGGCCATGCTGAAAAAAGTTTCAAAACCAGAAATGCAGGACAGGCCATGGAGAAATGGGAGCCTTGCTACACTGATGGGCGGGATGTAAATTGCCAACAGCCAGTCTGGAGAAGGGTACGGTGTGTCCTGAAAGAGCTAAAAAACACAGCTTAGAGAGCATAGGGCACTTCCACGCATGGGGGTATAAAGTGGGAAAATTAAAAATCAGCAAGACACAAGCACCCCAAAGTTTAGGGCTGCTCTGTTGACAAGGACCTCCACTTCATTCCACCTTAAATATCCCAGGAAAGCGAAAAATGGATAAAAAAGTTGTAGACCTTATGTACAATGGAATATCACTCAGCCATGAAATCAATATCATAAGGCTAGTAGCAGCATGATGAGTGGATTTAGGTACGACGATTCTAAGTGAAATAAGTCACACAGAAAAGGACACTTCTCATAAGGTGTCACTTATAGAGGGAATGTAAAAACCGTTACACTTGAACTGAATTACAAAACAGAACAGAGTCACACATGCAGAAAACACACTATGGCTGCTTAACGGGAAAGGTGAGGTGGGGTGATGCATAAAAGAAGGATTTCAAATTAGCTCAGATACCGTTCCATAAACCCAATATATAATAGACAAGACCTACTCCTTGCTCAGTGAACTGAACTCAACACCCCCTATTCACCGCAAAAGAACATATCTGACTAGTAAAAATCTTAAAACCTATGTGTTGATATCTCTCTTGAAGTTTGTCAAGTGGGTGTAAAGCGGCATAAATACAGCAGTGAAAAGCAGCTAAACCCCATTATAAAAATAAATTACTTTTAAAACCCCATGAAACAAAGACAGTGAAAGAGAGAGAAATACTTACACACTTCATTCAGAGGTTGTGATGCAACCTGGATTGACCATATCTAGACCCACAGCTGGATGAGACATGAGGGTGGACACTCTTGGGGCTGAGAGGTTTGGTGAAGTTGGGTGAGCAAACCCAGACCCTTTAAAGTAATACTGCGTGCTACCCGTCCCATGGGTCCCAAATCTCCAGGTTCAAGGGCATCTTCCTACATCGAAAACAGGCATGAGAAACCCAGAAGATGGTACACCATGTGATGGGGAAAGGTTTCTAAAACGCACCTCATTTCTCATCTCCTTGTGCTCGGGTTCGCCATTCCAGCCACTTTACTAGAAATCTCCCTACGTGGAGCATCAGCACCTTTAACCTCCTGTTCTGTACAGGTTGCAATTTGTCCTGAGGATGAATGGGAAGACGGGGAACCAATGAGAGACTAGCTCTTGGTGTTGGGACAGGCACAGGTCACTCTATTTTCCCATCAGGAAGAAGAATTAACCACAGGCTCAGCCTGCCCCCCGGAACCAGAACAGGGCCTGAAGCCATCCTGCGCTTTTGCGGCCAGCTCCCAAAAAAGCGAGTTGTAAAATGGAGCTTCAGGGCACTGCAATTCACAAACCTGTAGAGTTATAAATGATAACTCTCGTCCACAAATATATTGAGGGAAGGCAAAGAAGAGGATTTGAAGTCAAGGCAGAATTGCAGGAAACAGATTTTAGGAGGTAGATTCGAATCGCCTTTAAAGCACATGAAAAGCGGCAAAACGTTGACAATGATGCCCTTGGCCAAAAAGGGCGTATGCGTTTTTTCCTGAATATATTCAGGAAAAAACGCATACGCCCTTTTTGGCCAACCAAGCAACCGGGAAAGGCAAATCAGCGCTACAAAGAAGCCTCGCTTCCCATCCTTCAAAAAGGCCATGCTGAAAAAAGTGTCAAAACCAGAAATGCAGGACAGGCCATGGAGAAATGGGAGCCTTGCTACACTGAAGGGCGGGATGTAAATTGCCAACAGCCACTCTGGAGAAGGGTACGGTGTGTCCTGAACCATCTAAAAAACACAACCTAGAGAGGATAGGGCACTTCCACGCATGGGGGTATAAAGTGGGAAAATTGAAAATCAGCAAGACACAAGCACCCCAAAGTTTAGGGCTGCTCTGTTGACAAGGACTTCCACTTCATTCCACCTTAAATATCCCAGGAAAGAGAAAAATGGATAAAAAATTTGTGGTCCTTATGTACGATGGAATATCACTCGGCCATGAAATCAATGTCATAAGGCTAGTAGCAGCATGATGAGTGGATTTAGGTACGACAATTCTAAGTGAAATAAGTCACACAGAAAAGGACACTTCTCATAAGGTGTCACTTATAGAGGGAATGTAAAAACCGTTACACTTGAACTGAATTACAAAACAGAACAGAGTGACACATGCAGAAAACACACTATGGCTGCTTAACGGGAAAGGGGAGTTGGGGAGATACATAAAACAAGAGTTTCAAATTAGATCAGATACCGTTCCATAAACCCAATATGTAACAGACAAGACCTACTCCTTGCTCAGAGAACTGGACTCAACACGGCCGATTCAGCACACAAGAATATATCTGACTAGTAATAATCTTAAAACCTATGTATTGATATCTCTCTGTTAGTGTGTCAAGTGGGTGTAAAGCGGCATAAACACAGCCGTGAAAAGCAGCTAAACCCCATTATAAAAATAAATTACTTTTAAAAACCCATGAAACAAAGACAGTGAAAGAGAGAGAAATTCTTACACAATTCGTTCAGAGGCTGTGATGCAACCTGGATTGACCATATCTAGACCCACAGCTGGATGAGACATAAGGGTGGACACTCTTGGGGCTGAGAGATTTGGTGAAGTTGGGTGAGCAAACGCAGACCCTTTAAAGTAATACTGCGTGCTACCCGTCCCATGGGTCCCAAATCTCCAGGTTCAAGGGCATCTTCCTACATCGAAAACAGGCATGAGAAACCCAGAAGATGGTACACCATGTGTTGGGGAAAGGTTTCTAAAACGCACCTCATTTCTCATCTCCTTGTGCTCGGGTTCGCCATTCCAGCCACTTTACTAGCAATCTCCCTACGTGGAGCATCAGCACCTTTAACCTCCTGTTCCGTACAGGTTGCAATTTTTCCTGAGGATGAATGGGAAGACGGGGAACCAATGAGAGACTAGCTCTTGGTGTTGGGACAGGCACAGGTCACTCTATTTTCCCATCAGGAAGAAGAATTAACTACAGGCTCACCCTGCCCACCGGAACCAGAACAGGGCCTGAAGCCATCCTGCGCTTTTGCGGCCAGCTCCCAAAAAAGCGAGTTGTAAAATGGAGCTTCAGGGCACAGCAATTCACAAACCTGCAGAGTTATAAATGACAACTCTCGTCCACAAATATATTGAGGGAAGGCAAAGAAGAGGATTTGAAATCAAGGCACAATTGCAGGAAACTTATTTCAGGAGGTAGATTCGAATCGCCTTTAAAGCACATGAAAAGCAGCAAAACTTTGACAATGATGCCCTTGGCCAAAAAGGGCGTATGCGTTTTTTCCTGAATATATTCAGGAAAAAACGCATACGCCCTTTTTGGCCAACCAAGCAACCGGGAAAGGCAAATCAGCGCTACAAAGAAGTCTCGCTTCCCATCGGTCAAAAGGGCCATGCTGAAAAAAGTTTCAAAACCAGAAATGCAGGACAGGCCATGGAGAAATGGGAGCCTTGCTACACTGATGGGCGTGATGTAAATTGCCAACAGCCAGTCTGGAGAAGGGTACGGTGTGTCCTGAAACAGCTAAAAAACACAGCTTAGAGAGCATAGGGCACTTCCACGCATGGGGGTATAAAGAGGGAAAATTAAAAATCAGCAAGACACAAGCACCCCAAAGTTTAGGGCTGCTCTGTTGACAAGGACCTCCACTTCATTCCACCTTAAATATCCCAGGAAAGCGAAAAATGGATAAAAAATTTGTAGACCTTATGTACAATGGAATATCACTCAGCCATGAAATCAATATCATAAGGCAAGTAGCAGCATGATGAGTGGATTTAGGTACGACGATTCTAAGTGAAATAAGTCACACAGAAAAGGACACTTCTCATAAGGTGTCACTTATAGAGGGAATGTAAAAACCGTTACACTTGAACTGAATTACAAAACAGAACAGAGTCACACATGCAGAAAACACACTATGGTTGCTTAACGGGAAAGGTGAGGTGGGGTGATGCATAAAAGAAGGATTTCAAATTAGCTCAGATAACGTTCCATAAACCCAATATATAATAGACAAGACCTACTCCTTGCTAAGTGAACTGAACTCAACACCCCCTATTCACCGCAAAAGAACATATCTGACTAGTAAAAATCTTAAAACCTATGTGTTGATATCTCTCTTGAAGTTTGTCAAGTGGGTGTAAAGCGGCATAAATACAGCAGTGAAAAGCAGCTAAACCCCATTATAAAAATAAATTACTTTTAAAACCGCATGAAACAAAGACAGTGAAAGAGAGAGAAATACTTACACACTTCATTCAGAGGTTGTGATGCAACCTGGATTGACCATATCTAGACTCACAGCTGGATGAGACATAAGGGTGGACACTCTTGGGGCTGAGAGGTTTGGTGAGGTTGGGTGAGCAAATGCAGACCCTTTAAAGTAATACTGCGTGGAACCCGTCGCATGGGTCCCAAATCTCCAGGTTCAAGGGCATCTTCCTACATAGAAAACATGCATGAGAAACCCAGAAGATGGTACACAATATAATCGGGAAAGGATTCTAAAACGCACCTCATTTCTCATCTCCTTGTGTTCGGATTCACCATTCCAGCCGCTTTAATAGCAATCTCCCTACTTGGAGAATAATCACCTTTATCCACCTGTTCTGTACAGGTGGAAATTTGTAATGAGGATGAATGGGAAGAGGGAGACCCAATGAGAGAATAGCTCTACGTTTTGGGACAGGCACAGGTCACTCTATTTTCCCATCAGGAAGAAGAATTAACCACAGGCTCAGCCTGCCCCCCGGAACCAGAACAGGGCCTGAAGCCATCCTGTGCTTTTGCGGCCAGCTCCCAAAAAAGCGAGTTGTAAAATGGAGCTTCAGGGCACTGCAATTCACAAACCTGCAGAGTTATAAATGATAACTCTCGTCCACAAATATATTGAGGGAAGGCAAAGAAGAGGATTTGAAATCAAGGCAGAATTGCAGCAAACAGATTTCAGGAGGTAGATTCGAATCGCCTTTAAAGCACATGAAAAGCGGCAAAATGTTGACAATGATGCTTTTGGCCAAAAAGTGCGTATGGGTTATTCCTGAATATATTCAGAAAAAAACGCATACGCCCTTTTTGGCCAACCAAGCAACCTGGAAAGGCAAATCAGCACTACAAAGAAGTCTCACTTCCCATCGGTCAAAAGGGCCATGCTGAAAAAAGTGTCAAAACCCGAAATGCAGGACAGGCCATGGAGAAATGGGAGCCTTGCTACACTGATGGGCGGGATGTAAATTGCCAACTGCCACTCTGGAGAAGTGTACGGTGTGTCCTGAAACATCTAAAAACCACAGCTTAGAGAGCATAGGGCACTTCCACTCATGGGGGTATAAATTGGGAAAATGAAAAATCAGCAAAACACAAGCACCCCAAAGTTTAGGGCTGCTCTGTTGCCTAGGACCTCCACTTCATTCCACCTTAAATATGCCAGGAAAGAGAAAAATGGATAAAGAATTTGGGGTCCTTATGTACAATGGAATATCACTCAGCCATGAAATCAATGTCATAAGGCTAGTAGAAGCATGATGAGTGGATTTAGGTACGACGATTCTAAGTGAAATAAGTCACACAGAAAAGGACACTTCTCATAAGGTATCATTTATAGAGGGAATGTAAAAACCGTTACACTTGAACTGAATTACAACACAGAACAGAGTCACACATGCAGAAAACTCACTATGGTTGCTTAACGGGAAAGGTGAGGTGGGGTGATGCATAAAAGAAGGATTTCAAATTAGCTCAGATAACGTTCCATAAACCCAATATATAATAGACAAGACCTCCTCCTTGCTCAGTGAACTGAACTCAACACCCCCTATTCACCGCAAAAGAACATATCTGACTAGTAAAAATCTTAAAACCTATGTGTTGATATCTCTCTTGAAGTTTGTCAAGTGGGTGTAAAGCGGCATAAATACAGCAGTGAAAAGCAGCTAAACCCCATTATAAAAATAAATTACTTTTAAAACCCCATGAAACAAAGACAGTGAAAGAGAGAGAAATAATTACACACTTCATTCAGAGGTTGTGATGCAACCTGGATTGACCATATCTAGACCCACAGCTGGATGAGACATAAAGGTGGACACTCTTGGGGCTGAGAGGTTTGGTGAGGTTGGGTGAGCAAATGCAGACCCTTTAAAGTAATACTGCGTGGAACCCGTCGCATGGGTCCCAAATCTCCAGGTTCAAGGGCATCTTCCTACATAGAAAACATGCATGAGAAACCCAGAAGATGGTACACCATGTAATCGGGAAAGGATTCTAAAACGCACCTCATTTCTCATCTCCTTGTGTTCGGATTCACCATTCCAGCCGCTTTAATAGCAATCTCCCTACTTGGAGAATAATCACCTTTATCCTCCTGTTCCGTACAGGTGGAAATTTGTAATGAGGATGAATGGGAAGAGGGAGACCCAATGAGAGAATAGCTCTACGTTTTGGGACAGGCACAGGTCACTCTATTTTCCCATCAGGAAGAAGAATTAACCACAGGCTCAGCCTGACCCCCGGAACCAGAACAGGGCCTGAAGCCATCCTGCGCTTTTGCGGCCAGCTCCCAAAAAAGCGAGTTGTAAAATGGAGCTTCAGGGCACAGCAATTCACAAACCTGCAGAGTTATAAATGATAACTCTCGTCCACAAATATATTGAGGGAAGGCAAAGAAGAGGATTTGAAATCAAGGCAGAATTGCAGGAAACAGATTTCAGGAGGTAGATTCGAATCGCCTTTAACGCACATGAAAAGCGGCAAAACGTTGACAATGATGCCCTTGGCCAAAAAGGGCGTATGCGTTTTTTCCTGAATATATTCAGGAAAAAATGCATACGCCCTTTTTGGCCAACCAAGCAACCTGGAAAGGCAAATCAGCGCTACAAAGAAGTCTCGCTTCCCATCGGTCAAAAGGGCCATGCTGAAAAAAGTTTCAAAACCAGAAATGCAGGACAGGCCATGGAGAAATGGGAGCCTTGCTACACTGATGGGCGGGATGTAAATTGCCAACAGACAGTCTGGAGAAGGGTACGGTGTGTCCTGAAACAGCTAAAAAACACAGCTTAGAGAGCATAGGGCACTTCCACGCATGGGGGTATAAAGTGGGAAAATTAAAAATCAGCAAGACACAAGCACCCCAAAGTTTAGGGCTGCTCTGTTGACAAGGACCTCCACTTCATTCCACCCTAAATATCCCAGGAAAGCGAAAAATGGATAAAAAAGTTGTAGACCTTATGTACAATGGAATATCACTCAGCCATGAAATCAATATCATAAGGCTAGTAGCAGCATGATGAGTGGATTTAGGTACGACGATTCTAACTGAAATAAGTCACACAGAAAAGGACACTTCTCATAAGGTGTCACTTATAGAGGGAATGTAAAAACCGTTACACTTGAACTGAATTACAAAACAGAACAGAGTCACACATGCAGAAAACACACTATGGCTGCTTAACGGGAAAGGTGAGGTGGGGTGATACATAAAACAAGAGTTTCAAATTAGATCAGATACCGTTCCATAAACCCAATATGTAATAGACAAGACCTACTCCTTGCTCAGAGAACTGGACACAAGACGCCTGATTCACCGCACAAGAATATATCTGACTAGTAATAATCTTAAAACCTATGTATTGATATCTCTCTGTTAGTGTGTCAAGTGGGTGTAAAGCGGCATAAACACAGCCGTGAAAAGCAGCTAAACCCCATTATAAAAATAAATTACTTTTAAAAACCCATGAAACAAAGACAGTGAAAGAGAGAAATTCTTACACAATTCGTTCAGGGGCTGTGATGCAACCTGGATTGACCATATCTAGACCCACAGCTGGATGAGACATGAGGGTGGACACTCTTGGGGCTGAGAGGTTTGGTGAAGTTGGGTGAGCAAACCCAGACCCTTTAAAGTAATACTGCGTGCTACCCGTCCCATGGGTCCCAAATCTCCAGGTTCAAGGGCATCTTCCTACATCGAAAACAGGCATGAGAAACCCAGAAGATGGTACACCATGTGATGGGGAAAGGTTTCTAAAACGCACCTCATTTCTCATCTCCTTGTGCTCGGGTTCGCCATTCCAGCCACTTTACTAGCAATCTCCCTACGTGGAGCATCAGCACCTTTAACCTCCTGTTCCGTACAGGTTGCAATTTGTCCTGAGGATGAATGGGAAGACGGGGAACCAATGAGAGACTAGCTCTTGGTGTTGGGACAGGCACAGGTCACTCTATTTTCCCATCAGGAAGAAGAATTAACCACAGGCTCAGCCTGCCACCCGGAACCAGAACAGGGCCTGAAGCCATCCTGCGCTTTTGCGGCCAGCTCCCAAAAAAGCGAGTTGTAAAATGGAGCTTCAGGGCACTGCAATTCACAAACCTGCAGAGTTATAAATGATAACTCTCGTCCACAAATATATTGAGGGAAGGCAAAGAAGAGGATTTGAAGTCAAGGCAGAATTGCAGGAAACAGATTTCAGGAGGTAGATTCGAATCGCCTTTAAAGCACATGAAAAGCGGCAAAACGTTGACAATGATGCCCTTGGCCAAAAAGGGCGTATGCGTTTTTTCCTGAATATATTCAGGAAAAAACGCATACGCCCTTTTTGGCCAACCAAGCAACCGGTAAAGGCAAATCAGCGCTACAAAGAAGTCTCGCTTCCCATCCTTCAAAAAGGCCATGCTGAAAAAAGTGTCAAAACCAGAAATGCAGGACAGGCCATGGAGAAATGGGAGCCTTTCTACACTGAAGGGCGGGATGTAAATTGCCAACAGCCACTCTGGAGAAGGGTACGGTGTGTCCTGAACCATCTAAAAAACACAACCTAGAGAGGATAGGGCACTTCCACGCATGGGGGTATAAAGTGGGAAAATTGAAAATCAGCAAGACACAAGCACCCCAAAGTTTAGGGCTGCTCTGTTGACAAGGACTTCCACTTCATTCCACCTTAAATATCCCAGGAAAGAGAAAAATGGATAAAAAAGTTGTGGTCCTTATGTACGATGGAATATCACTCGGCCATGAAATCAATGTCATAAGGCTAGTAGCAGCATGATGAGTGGATTTAGGTACGACGATTCTAAGTGAAATAAGTCACACAGAAAAGGACACTTCTCATAAGGTGTCACTTATAGAGGGAATGTAAAAACCGTTACACTTGAACTGAATTACAAAACAGAACAGAGTGACACATGCAGAAAACACACTATGGCTGCTTAACGGGAAAGGGGAGTTGGGGAGATACATAAAACAAGAGTTTCAAATTAGATCAGATACCGTTCCATAAACCCAATATGTAACAGACAAGACCTACTCCTTGCTCAGAGAACTGGACTCAACACGCCCGATTCACCGCACAAGAATATATCTGACTAGTAATAATCTTAAAACCTATGTATTGATATCTCTCTATTAGTGTGTCAAGTGGGTGTAAAGCGGCATAAACACAGCCGTGAAAAGCAGCTAAACCCCATTATAAAAATAAATTACTTTAAAAAACCCATGAAACAAAGATAGGGAAAGAGAGAGAAATTCTTACACAATTCGTTCAGGGGCTTTGATGCAACATGCATTGACAATATCTAGACCCACAGCTGGATGAGACATAAGATTGGACACTCTTGGGGCTGAAAGGTTTGGTGAGGTTGGGTGAGCAAACACAGACCCTTTAAAGTAATACTGCGTGGTACCCATCGCATGGGTCCCAAATCTCCAGGTTCAAGGGCATCTTCCTACATCGAAAACAGGCATGAGAAACCCAGAAGATGGTACACCGTGTGATGGGGAAAGGTTTCTAAAACGCACCTCATTTCTCATCTCCTTGTGCTCGGGTTTGCCATTCCAGCCACTTTACTAGCAATCTCCCTACGTGGAGCATCAGCACCTTTAACCTCCTGTTCCGTACAGGTTGCAATTTGTCCTGAGGATGAATGGGAAGACGGGGAACCAATGAGAGACTAGCTCTTGGTGTTGGGACAGGCACAGGTCACTCTATTTTCCCATCAAGAAGAAGAATTAACCACAGGCTCAGCCTGCCCCCCGGAACCAGAACAGGGCCTGAAGCCATCCTGCGCTTTTGCGGCCAGCTCAAAAAAAAGCGAGTTGTAAAATGGAGCTTCAGGGCACAGCAATTCACAAACCTGCAGAGTTAAAAATGATAACTCTCGTCCACAAATATATTGAGGGAAGGCAAAGAAGAGGATTTGAAATCAAGGCAGAATTGCAGGAAACAGATTTCAGGAGGTAGATTCGAATCGCCTTTAAAGCACATGAAAAGCGGCAAAACGTTGACAATGATGCCCTTGGCCAAAAAGGGCGTATGCGTTTTTTCCTGAATATATTCAGGAAAAAACGCATACGCCCTTTTTGGCCAACCAAGCAACCTGGAAAGGCAAATCAGCGCTACAAAGAAGTCTCGCTTCCCATCAATCAAAAAGGCCATGCTGAAAAATGTGTCAAAACCAGAAATGCAGGACAGGCCATGGAGAAATGGGAGCCTTGCTACACTGATGGGCGGGATGTAAATTGCCAACAGCCAGTCTGGAGAAGGGTACGGTGTGTCCTGAAACAGCTAAAAAACACAGCTTAGAGAGCATAGGGCACTTCCACGCATGGGGGTATAAAGAGGGAAAATTAAAAATCAGCAAGACACAAGCACCCCAAAGTTTAGGGCTGCTCTGTTGACAAGGACCTCCACTTCATTCCACCTTAAATATCCCAGGAAAGCGAAAAATGGATAAAAAAGTTGTAGACCTTGTGTACAATGGAATATCACTCAGCCATGAAATCAATGTCATAAGGCTAGTAGCAGCATGATGAGCGGATTTAGGTACGACGATTCTAAGTGAAATAAGTGACACAGAAAAGGACACTTCTCATAAGGTGTCACTTATAGAGGGAATGTAAAAACCGTTACACTTGAACTGAATTACAAAACAGAACAGAGTCACACATGCAGAAAACACACTATGGCTGCTTAACGGGAAAGCGAGGTGGGGTGATACATAAAGCAAGAGTTTCAAATTAGCTCAGATACCGTTCCATAAACCCAAAATGTAATAGACAAGACCTACTCCTTGCTCAGAGAACTGGACTCAACACGCCCGATTCAACGCACAAGAATATATCTGACCAATAATAATCTTAAAACCTATGTATTGATATCTCTCTGTTACTGTGTCAAGTGGGTGTAAAGCGGCATAAACACAGCCGTGAAAAGCAGCTAAACCCCATTATAAAAATAAATTTCTTTTAAAAACCCATGAAACAAAGACAGTGAAAGAGAGAGAAATTCTTACACAATTCGTTCAGGGGCTGTGATGCAACCTGGATTGACCATATCTAGACCCACAGCTGGATGAGATATAAGGGTGGATACTCTTGGGGCTGAGAGGTTTGGTGAGGTTGGGTGAGCAAACGCAGACCCTTTAAAGTAATACTGCGTGCTACCCATCGCATGGGTCCCAAATCTCCAGGTTCAAGGGCATCTTCCTACATCGAAAACATGCATGAGATACCAAGAAGATGGTACACCGTGTGTTGGGGAAAGGTTTCTAAAATGCACCTCATTTCTCATCTCCTTGTGCTCGGGTTCGCCATTCCAGCCACTTTAGTAGCAATCTCCCTACTTGGAGCATCAGCATCTTTAACCTCCTGTACCGTACAGGTTGCAATTTGTCCTGAGGATGAACGGGAAGACGGGGAACCAATGAGAGACTAGCTCTTGGTGTTGGGACAGGCACAGGTCACTCTATTTTCCCATCAGGAAGAAGAATTAACCACAGGCTCAGCCTGCCCCCCGGAACCAGAACAGGGCCTGAAGCCATCCTGCGCTTTTGCGGCCACCTCCCAAAAAAGCGAGTTGTAAAATGGAGCTTCAGGGCACTGCAATTCACAATCCTACAGAGTTATAAATGATAACTCTCGTCCACAAATATATTGAGGGAAGGCAAAGACGAGGAATTGAAATCAAGGCAGAATTGCAGGAAACAGATTTCAGGAGGTAGATTCGAATCGCATTTAAAGCACATGAAAAGCGCCAAAACGTTGACAATGATGCCCTTGGCCAAAAAGGGCGTATGCGTTTTTTCCTGAATATATTCAGGAAAAAACGCATACGCCCTTTTTGGCCAACCAAGCAACCTGGAAAGGCAAATCAGCGCTACAAAGAAGTCTCGCTTCCCATCGGTCAAAAGGGCCATGCTGAAAAAAGTGTCAAAACCAGAAATGCAGGACAGGCCATGGAGAAATGGGAGCCTTGCTACAGTGATGGGAGGGATGTAAATTGCCAACAGCCACTCTGAAGAAGTGTACGGTGTGTCCTGAAACATCTAAAAAACACAGCTTAGAGAGCATAGGGCACTTCCACGCATGGGTGTATAAAGTGGGAAAATTAAAAATCAGCAAGACACAAGCACCCCAAAGTTTAGGGATGCTCTGTTGACAAGGACCTCCACTTCATTCCACCTTAAATATCCCAGGAAAGCGAAAAAGGGATAAAAAATTTGAGGTCCTTATGTACAATGGCATACCACTCAGCCATGAAATCAATGTCATAAGGCTAGTAGCAGCATGATGAGTGGATTTAGGTACGACGATTCTAAGTGAAATAAGTCACACAGAAAAGGACACTTCTCATAAGGTGTCACTTATAGAGGGAATGTAAAAACCGTTACACTTGAACTGAATTACAAAACAGAACAGAGTCACACATGCAGAAAACACACTATGGCTGCTTAACGGGAAAGCGAGGTGGGGTGATACATAAAGCAAGAGTTTCAAATTAGCTCAGATACCGTTCCATAAACCCAATATGTAATAGACAAGACCTACTCCTTGCTCAGAGAACTGGACTCAACACGCCCGATTCACCGCACAAGAATATATCTGACTAGTAATAATCTTAAAACCTATGTATTGATATCTCTCTGTTACTGTGTCAAGTGGGTGTAAAGCGGCATAAACACAGCCGTGAAAAGTAGCTAAACCCCATTATAAAAATAAATTTCTTTTAAAAACCCATGAAACAAAGACAGTGAAAGAGAGAGAAATTCTTACACAATTCGTTCAGGGGCTGTGATGCAACCTGGATTGACCATATCTAGACCCACAGCTGGATGAGACATGAGGGTGGACACTCTTGGGGCTGAGAGGTTTGGTGAAGTTGGGTGAGCACACCCAGACCCTTTAAAGTAATACTGCGTGCTACCCGTCCCATGGGTCCCAAATCTCCAGGTTCAAGGGCATCTTCCTACATCGAAAACAGGCATGAGAAACCCAGAAGATGGTACACCATGTGATGGGGAAAGGTTTCTAAAACGCACCTCATTTCTCATCTCCTTGTGCTCGGGTTCGCCATTCCAGCCACTTTACTAGCAATCTCCCTACGTGGAGCATCAGCACCTTTAACCTCCTTTTCCGTACAGGTTGCCATTTGTCCTGAGGATGAATGGGAAGACGGGGAACCAATGAGAGACTAGCTCTTGGTGTTGGGATAGGCACAGGTCACTCTATTTTCCCATCAGGAAGAAGAATTAAAAACAGGCTCACCCTGCCCACCGGAACCAGAACAGGGCCTGAAGCAATCCTGCGCTTTTGCGGCCAGCTCCCAAAAAAGCGAGTTGTAAAATGGAGCTTCAGGGCACAGCAATTCACAAACCTGCAGAGTTATAAATGATAACTCTCGTCCACAAATATATTGAGGGAAGGCAAAGAAGAGGATTTGAAATCAAGGCAGAATTGCAGGAAACAGATTTCAGGAGGTAGATTCGAATCGCCTTTAACGCACATGAAAAGCGGCAAAACGTTGACAATGATGCCCTTGGCCAAAAAGGGCGTATGCGTTTTTTCCTGAATATATTCAGGAAAAAACGCATACGCCCTTTTTGGCCAACCAAGCAACCTGGAAAGGCAAATCAGCGCTACAAAGAAGTCTCGCTTCCCATCGGTCAAAAGGGCCATGCTGAAAAAAGTTTCAAAACCAGAAATGCAGGACAGGCCATGGAGAAATGGGAGCCTTGCTACACTGATGGGCGGGATGTAAATTGCCAACAGCCAGTCTGGAGAAGGGTACGGTGTGTCCTGAAACAGCTAAAAAACACAGCTTAGAGAGCATAGGGCACTTCCACGCATGGGGGTATAAAGTGGGAAAATTAAAAATCAGCAAGACACAAGCACCCCAAAGTTTACGGCTGCTCTGTTGACAAGGACCTCCACTTCATTCCACCCTAAATATCCCAGGAAAGCGAAACATGGATAAAAAAGTTGTAGACCTTATGTACAATGGAATATCACTCAGCCATGAAATCAATATCATAAGGCTAGTAGCAGCATGATGAGTGGATTTAGGTACGACGATTCTAAGTGAAATAAGTCACACAGAAAAGGACACTTCTCATAAGGTGTCACTTATAGAGGGAATGTAAAAACCGTTACACTTGAACTGAGTTACAAAACAGAACAGAGTCACACATGCAGAAAACACACTATGGCTGCTTAACGGGAAAGCGAGGTGGGGTGATACATAAAGCAAGAGTTTCAAATTAGCTCAGATACCGTTCCATAAACCCAATATGTAATAGACAAGACCTACTCCTTGCTCAGAGAACTGGACTCAACACGCCTGATTCACCGCACAAGAATATATCTGACTAGTAATAATCTTAAAACCTATGTATTGATATCTCTCTGTTAGTGTGTCAAGTGGGTGTAAAGCGGCATAAACACAGCCGTGAAAAGCAGCTAAACCCCATTATAAAAATAAATTACTTTTAAAAACCCATGAAACAAAGACAGTGAAAGAGAGAGAAATTCTTACACAATTCGTTCAGGGGCTGTGATGCAACCTGGATTGACCATATCTAGACCCACAGCTGGATGAGACATGAGGGTGGACACTCTTGGGGCTGAGAGGTTTGGTGAAGTTGGGTGAGCAAACCCAGACCCTTTAAAGTAATACTGCGTACTACCCGTCCCATGGGTCCCAAATCTCCAGGTTCAAGGGCATCTTCCTACATCGAAAACAGGCATGAGAAACCCAGAAGATGGTACACCGTGTGATGGGGAAAGGTTTCTAAAACGCACCTCATTTCTCATCTACTTGTGCTCGGGTTCGCCATTCCAGCCACATTAGTAGCAATCTCCCTACTTGGAGCATCAGCATCTTTAACCTCCTGTTCCGTACAGGTTGCAATTTGTCCTGAGGATGAAAGGGAAGAAGGGGAACCAATGAGAGACTAGCTCTTGGTGTTGGGACAGGCACAGGTCACTCTATTTTCCCATCAGGAAGAAGAATTAACCACAGGCTCAGCCTGCCCCCCGGAACCAGAACAGGGCCTGAAGCCATCCTGCGCTTTTGCGGCCAGCTCCCAAAAAAGCGAGTTGTAAAATGGAGCTTCAAGGCACTGCAATTCACAAACCTGCAGAGTTATAAATGATAACTCTCGTCCACAAATATATTGAGTGAAGGCAAAGAAGAGGATTTGAAGTCAAGCAGAATTGCAGGAAACAGATTTTAGGAGGTAGATTCGAATCGCCTTTAAAGCACATGAAAAGCGGCAAAACGTTGACAATGATGCCCTTGGCCAAAAAGGGCGTATGCGTTTTTTCCTGAATATATTCAGGAAAAAACGCATACGCCCTTTTTGGCCAACCAAGCAACCTGGAAAGGCAAATCAGCGCTACAAAGAAGTCTCGCTTCCCATCGGTCAAAAGGGCCATGCTGAAAATGTTTCAAAACCAGAAATGCAGGACAGGCCATGGAGAAATGGGAGCCTTGCTACACTGATGGGCGGGATGTAAATTGCCAGCAGCCACTCTGGAGAAGGGTACGGTGTGTCCTGAAACAGCTAAAAAACACAGCTTAGAGAGCATAGGGCACTTCCACGCATGGGGGTATAAAGTGGGAAAATTAAAAATCAGCAAGACACAAGCACCCCATAGTTTAGGGCTGCTCTGTTGACAAGGACCTCCACTTCATTCCACCTTAAATATCCCAGGAAAGCGAAAAATGGATAAAAAAGTTGTAGTCCTTATGTACAATGGAATATCACTCAGCCATGAAATCAATATCATAAGGCTAGAAGCAGCATGATGAGTGGATTTAGGTACGACGATTCTAAGTGAAATAAGTCACACAGAAAAGGACACTTCTCATAAGGTGTCACTTATAGAGGGAATGTAAAAACCGTTACACTTGAACTGAATTACAAAACAGAACAGAGTCACACATGCAGAAAACACACTATGGCTGCTTAACTGGAAAGGTGAGGTTGGGTGATACATAAAACAAGAGTTTCAAATTAGCTCAGATACCGTTCCATAAACCCAATATGTAATAGACAAAACCTACTCCTTGCTCAGAGAACTGGACTCAACACGCCTGATTCACCGCACAAGAATATATCTGACTAGTAATAATCTTAAAACCTATGAATTGATATCTCTCTGTTAGTGTGTCAAGTGGGTGTAAAGCGGCATAAACACAGCCGGAAAAGCAGCTAAACCCCATTATAAAAATAAATTACTTTTAAAAACCCATGAAACAAAGACAGGGAAAGAGAGAGAAATTCTTACACAATTCGTTCAGGGGCTTTGATGCAACCTGGATTGACCATATCTATACCCACAGCTGGATGAGACATAAGGGTGGACACTCTTGGGGCTGAGAGGTTTGGTGAGGTTGGGTAGGCAAAAAAAGACCCTTTAAAGTAATACTGCGTGCTACCCATCGCATGGGTCCTAAATCTCCAGGTTCAAGGGCATCTTCCTACATCGAAAACAGGCATGAGAAACCCAGAAGATGGTACACCGTGTGATGGGGAAAGGTTTCTAAAACGCACCTCATTTCTCATCTCCTTGTGCTCGGATTCGCCATTCCAGCCACTTTACTAGCAATCTCCCTACTTGGAGCATCAGCACCTTTAACCTCCTGTTCCGTACAGATTGCAATTTGTCCTGAGGATGAATGGGAAGACGGGGAACCAATGAGAGACTAGCTCTTGGTGTTGGGACAGGCACAGGTCACTCTATTTTCCCATCAAGAAGAAGAATTAACCATAGGCTCACCCTGCCCCCCGGAACCAGAACAGGGCCTGAAGCCATCCTGCGCTTTTGCGGCCAGCTCCCAAAAAAGCAAGTTGTAAAATGGAGCTTCAGGGCACAGCAATTCACAAACCTGCAGAGTTATAAATGATAACTCTCGTCCACAAATATATTGAGGGAAGGCAAAGAAGAGGATTTGAAGTCAAGGCAGAATTGCAGGAAACAGATTTCAGGAGGTAGATTCGAATCGCCTTTAAAGCACATGAAAAGCGGCAAAACGTTGACAATGATGCCCTTGGCCAAAAAGGGCGTATGCGTTTTTTCCTGAATATATTCAGGAAAAAACGCATACGCCCTTTTTGGCCAACCAAGCAACCTGGAAAGGCAAATCAGCGCTACAAAGAAGTCTCGCTTCCCATCGGTCAAAAGGACCATGCTGAAAAAAGTGTCAAAACCAGAAATGCAGGACAGGCCATGGAGAAATGGGAGCCTTGCTACACTCATGGGCGGGATGTAAATTGCCAACAGCCAGTCTGGAGAAGGGTACGGTGTGTCCTGAAACAGCTAAAAAACACAGCTTAGAGAGCATAGGGCACTTCCACGCATGGGGGTATAAAGTGGGAAAATTAAAAATCAGCAAGACACAAGCACCCCAAAGTTTAGGGCTGCTCTGTTGACAAGGACCTCCACTTCATTCCACCTTAAATATCCCAGGAAAGAGAAAAATGGATAAAAAAGTTGTAGACCTTATGTACAATGGAATATCACTCAGCCATGAAATCAATATCATAAGGCTACTAGCAGCATGATGAGTGGATTTAGGTACGACGATTCTAAGTGAAATAAGTCACACAGAAAAGGACACTTCTCATAAGGTGTCACTTATAGACGGAATGTAAAAACCGTTACACTTGAACTGAATTACAAAACAGAACAGAGTGACACATGCAGAAAACACACTATGGCTGCTTAACGGGAAAGGGGAGGTGGGGAGATACATAAAACAAGAGTTTCAAATTAGATCAGATACCGTTCCATAAACCCAATATGTAACAGACAAGACCTACTCCTTGCTCAGAGAACTGGACTCAACACGCCCGATTCACCGCCCAAGAATATATCTGACTAGTAATAATCTTAAAACCTATGTATTGATATCTCTCTATTAGTGTGTCAAGTGGGTGTAAAGCGGCATAAACACAGCCGTGAAAAGCAGCTAAACCCCATTATAAAAATAAATTACTTTTAAAAACCCATGAAACAAAGACAGGGAAAGAGAGAGAAATTCTTACACAATTCGTTCAGGGGCTGTGATGCAACCTGGATTGACCATATCTAGACCCACAGGTGGATGAGACATAAGGGTGGACACTCTTGGGGCTGAGAGGTTTGGTGAGGTTGGGTGAGCAAACATAGACCCTTTAAAGTAATACTGCGTGGTACCCATCGCATGGGTCCCAAATCTCCAGGTTCAAGGGCATCTTCCTACATCGAAAACATGCATGAGAAACCCAGAAGATGGTACACCATGTGTTGGGGAAAGGTTTCTAAAACGCACCTCATTTCTCATCTCCTTGTGCTCGGGTTCGCCATTCCAGCCACTTTACTAGCAATCTCCCTACGTGGAGCATCAGCACCTTTAACCTCCTGTTCCGTACAGGTTGCAATTTTTCCTGAGGATGAATGGGAAGACGGGGAACCAATGAGAGACTAGCTCTTGGTGTTGGGACAGGCACAGGTCACTCTATTTTCCCATCAGGAAGAAGAATTAACTACAGGCTCACCCTGCCCACCGGAACCAGAACAGGGCCTGAAGCCATCCTGCGCTTTTGCGGCCAGCTCCCAAAAAAGCGAGTTGTAAAATGGAGCTTCAGGGCACAGCAATTCACAAACCTGCAGAGTTATAAATGACAACTCTCGTCCACAAATATATTGAGGGAAGGCAAAGAAGAGGATTTGAAATCAAGGCACAATTGCAGGAAACAGATTTCAGGAGGTAGATTCGAATCGCCTTTAAAGCACATGAAAAGCAGCAAAACGTTGACAATGATGCCCTTGGCCAAAAAGGGCGTATGCGTTTTTTCCTGAATATATTCAGGAAAAAACGCATACGCCCTTTTTGGCCAACCAAGCAACCGGGAAAGGCAAATCAGCGCTACAAAGAAGTCTCGCTTCCCATCGGTCAAAAGGGCCATGCTGAAAAAAGTTTCAAAACCAGAAATGCAGGACAGGCCATGGAGAAATGGGAGCCTTGCTACACTGATGGGCGGGATGTAAATTGCCAACAGCCAGTCTGGAGAAGGGTACGGTGTGTCCTGAAACAGCTAAAAAACACAGCTTAGAGAGCATAGGGCACTTCCACGCATGGGGGTATAAAGTGGGAAAATTAAAAATCAGCAAGACACAAGCACCCCAAAGTTTAGGGCTGCTCTGTTGACAAGGACCTCCACTTCATTCCACCTTAAATATCCCAGGAAAGCGAAAAATGGATAAAAAAGTTGTAGACCTTATGTACAATGGAATATCACTCAGCCATGAAATCAATATCATAAGGCTAGTAGCAGCATGATGAGTGGATTTAGGTATGACGATTCTAAGTGAAATAAGTCACACAGAAAAGGACACTTCTCATAAGGTGTCACTTATAGAGGGAATGTAAAAACCGTTACACTTGAACTGAGTTACAAAACAGAACAGAGTCACACATGCAGAAAACACACTATGGCTGCTTAACGGGAAAGCACGGTGCGGTGATACATAAAGCAAGAGTTTCAAATTAGCTCAGATACCGTTCCATAAACCCAATATGTAATAGACAAGACCTACTCCTTGCTCAGAGAACTGGACTCAACACGGCCGATTCAGCACACAAGAATATATCTGACTAGTAATAATCTTAAAACCTATGTATTGATATCTCTCTGTTAGTGTGTCAAGTGGGTGTAAAGCGGCATAAACACAGCCGTGAAAAGCAGCTAAACCCCATTATAAAAATAAATTACTTTTAAAAACCCATGAAACAAAGACAGTGAAAGAGAGAGAAATTCTTACACAATTCGTTCAGTGGCTGTGATGCAACCTGGATTGACCATATCTAGACCCACAGCTGGATGAGACATAAGGGTGGACACTCTTGGGGCTGAGAGGTTTGGTGAAGTTGGGTGAGCAAACGCAGACCCTTTAAAGTAATACTGCGTGCTACCCGTCCCATGGGTCCCAAATCTCCAGGTTCAAGGGCATCTTCCTACATCGAAAACAGGCATGAGAAACCCAGAAGATGGTACACCATGTGTTGGGGAAAGGTTTCTAAAACGCACCTCATTTCTCATCTCCTTGTGCTCGGGTTCGCCATTCCAGCCACTTTACTAGCAATCTCCCTACGTGGAGCATCAGCACCTTTAACCTCCTGTTCCGTACAGGTTGCAATTTTTCCTGAGGATGAATGGGAAGACGGGGAACCAATGAGAGACTAGCTCTTGGTGTTGGGACAGGCACAGGTCACTCTATTTTCCCATCAGGAAGAAGAATTAACTACAGGCTCACCCTGCCCACCGGAACCAGAACAGGGCCTGAAGCCATCCAGCGCTTTTGCAGCCAGCTCCCAAAAAAGCGAGTTGTAAAATGAAGCTTCAGGGCACAGCAATTCACAAACCTGCAGAGTTATAAATGACAACTCTCGTCCACAAATATATTGAGGGAAGGCAAAGAAGAGGATTTGAAATCAAGGCACAATTGCAGGAAACAGATTTCAGGAGGTAGATTCGAATCGCCTTTAAAGCACATGAAAAGCAGCAAAACGTTGACAATGATGCCCTTGGCCAAAAAGGGCGTATGCGTTTTTTCCTGAATATATTCAGGAAAAAACGCATACGCCCTTTTTGGCCAACCAAGCAACCGGGAAAGGCAAATCAGCGCTACAAAGAAGTCTCGCTTCCCATCGGTCAAAAGGGCCATGCTGAAAAAAGTTTCAAAACCAGAAATGCAGGACAGGCCATGGAGAAATGGGAGCCTTGCTACACTGATGGGCGGGATGTAAATTGCCAACAGCCAGTCTGGAGAAGGGTACGGTGTGTCCTGAAAGAGCTAAAAAACACAGCTTAGAGAGCATAGGGCACTTCCACGCATGGGGGTATAAAGTGGGAAAATTAAAAATCAGCAAGACACAAGCACCCCAAAGTTTAGGGCTGCTCTGTTGACAAGGACCTCCACTTCATTCCACCTTAAATATCCCAGGAAAGCGAAAAATGGATAAAAAAGTTGTAGACCTTATGTACAATGGAATATCACTCAGCCATGAAATTAATATCATAAGGCTAGTAGCAGCATGATGAGTGGATTTAGGTACGACGATTCTAAGTGAAATAAGTCACACAGAAAAGGACACTTCTCATAAGGTGTCACTTATAGAGGGAATGTAAAAACCGTTACACTTGAACTGAATTACAAAACAGAACAGAGTCACACATGCAGAAAACACACTATGGCTGCTTAACGGGAAAGGTGAGGTGGGGTGATGCATAAAAGAAGGATTTCAAATTAGCTCAGATACCGTTCCATAAACCCAATATATAATAGACAAGACCTACTCCTTGCTCAGTGAACTGAACTCAACACCCCCTATTCACCGCAAAAGAACATATCTGACTAGTAAAAATCTTAAAACCTATGTGTTGATATCTCTCTTGAAGTTTGTCAAGTGGGTGTAAAGCGGCATAAATACAGCAGTGAAAAGCAGCTAAACCCCATTATAAAAATAAATTACTTTTAAAACCCCATGAAACAAAGACAGTGAAAGAGAGAGAAATACTTAAACACTTCATTCAGAGGTTGTGATGCAACCTGGATTGACCATATCTAGACCCACAGCTGGATGAGACATGAGGGTGGACACTCTTGGGGCTGAGAGGTTTGGTGAAGTTGGGTGAGCAAACCCAGACCCTTTAAAGTAATACTGCGTGCTACCCGTCCCATGGGTCCCAAATCTCCAGGTTCAAGGGCATCTTCCTACATCGAAAACAGGCATGAGAAACCCAGAAGATGGTACACCATGTGATGGGGAAAGGTTTCTAAAACGCACCTCATTTCTCATCTCCTTGTGCTCGGGTTCGCCATTCCAGCCACTTTACTAGCAATCTCCCTACGTGGAGCATCAGCACCTTTAACCTCCTGTTCTGTACAGGTTGAAATTTGTCCTGAGGATGAATGGGAAGACGGGGAACCAATGAGAGACTAGCTCTTGGTGTTGGGACAGGCACAGGTCACTCTATTTTCCCATCAGGAAGAAGAATTAACCACAGGCTCAGCCTGCCCCCCGGAACCAGAACAGGGCCTGAAGCCATCCTGCGCTTTTGCGGCCAGCTCCCAAAAAAGCGAGTTGTAAAATGGAGCTTCAGGGCACTGCAATTCACAAACCTGTAGAGTTATAAATGATAACTCTCGTCCACAAATATATTGAGGGAAGGCAAAGAAGAGGATTTGAAGTCAAGGCAGAATTGCAGGAAACAGATTTTAGGAGGTAGATTCGAATCGCCTTTAAAGCACATGAAAAGCGGCAAAACGTTGACAATGATGCCCTTGGCCAAAAAGGGCGTATGCGTTTTTTCCTGAATATATTCAGGAAAAAACGCATACGCCCTTTTTGGCCAACCAAGCAACCGGGAAAGGCAAATCAGCGCTACAAAGAAGTCTCGCTTCCCATCCTTCAAAAAGGCCATGCTGAAAAAAGTGTCAAAACCAGAAATGCAGGACAGGCCATGGAGAAATGGGAGCCTTGCTACACTGAAGGGCGGGATGTAAATTGCCAACAGCCACTCTGGAGAAGGGTACGGTGTGTCCTGAACCATCTAAAAAACACAACCTAGAGAGGATAGGGCACTTCCACGCATGGGGGTATAAAGTGGGAAAATTGAAAATCAGCAAGACACAAGCACCCCAAAGTTTAGGGCTGCTCTGTTGACAAGGACTTCCACTTCATTCCACCTTAAATATCCCAGGAAAGAGAAAAATGGATAAAAAAGTTGTGGTCCTTATGTACGATGGAATATCACTCGGCCATGAAATCAATGTCATAAGGCTAGTAGCAGCATGATGAGTGGATTTAGGTACGACAATTCTAAGTGAAATAAGTCACACAGAAAAGGACACTTCTCATAAGGTGTCACTTATAGAGGGAATGTAAAAACCGTTACACTTGAACTGAATTACAAAACAGAACATAGTGACACATGCAGAAAACACACTATGGCTGCTTAACGGGAAAGGGGAGTTGGGGAGATACATAAAACAAGAGTTTCAAATTAGATCAGATACCGTTCCATAAACCCAATATGTAACAGACAAGACCTACTCCTTGCTCAGAGAACTGGACTCAACACGGCCGATTCAGCACACAAGAATATATCTGACTAGTAATAATCTTAAAACCTATGTATTGATATCTCTCTGTTAGTGTGTCAAGTGGGTGTAAAGCGGCATAAACACAGCCGTGAAAAGCAGCTAAACCCCATTATAAAAATAAATTACTTTTAAAAACCCATGAAACAAAGACAGTGAAAGAGAGAGAAATTCTTACACAATTCGTTCAGAGGCTGTGATGCAACCTGGATTGACCATATCTAGACCCACAGCTGGATGAGACATAAGGGTGGACACTCTTGGGGCTGAGAGATTTGGTGAAGTTGGGTGAGCAAACGCAGACCCTTTAAAGTAATACTGCGTGCTACCCGTCCCATGGGTCCCAAATCTCCAGGTTCAAGGGCATCTTCCTACATCGAAAACAGGCATGAGAAACCCAGAAGATGGTACACCATGTGTTGGGGAAAGGTTTCTAAAACGCACCTCATTTCTCATCTCCTTGTGCTCGGGTTCGCCATTCCAGCCACTTTACTAGCAATCTCCCTACGTGGAGCATCAGCACCTTTAACCTCCTGTTCCGTACAGGTTGCAATTTTTCCTGAGGATGAATGGGAAGACGGGGAACCAATGAGAGACTAGCTCTTGGTGTTGGGACAGGCACAGGTCACTCTATTTTCCCATCAGGAAGAAGAATTAACTACAGGCTCACCCTGCCCACCGGAACCAGAACAGGGCCTGAAGCCATCCTGCGCTTTTGCGGCCAGCTCCCAAAAAAGCGAGTTGTAAAATGGAGCTTCAGGGCACAGCAATTCACAAACCTGCAGAGTTATAAATGACAACTCTCGTCCACAAATATATTGAGGGAAGGCAAAGAAGAGGATTTGAAATCAAGGCACAATTGCAGGAAACTTATTTCAGGAGGTAGATTCGAATCGCCTTTAAAGCACATGAAAAGCAGCAAAACTTTGACAATGATGCCCTTGGCCAAAAAGGGCGTATGCGTTTTTTCCTGAATATATTCAGGAAAAAACGCATACGCCCTTTTTGGCCAACCAAGCAACCGGGAAAGGCAAATCAGCGCTACAAAGAAGTCTCGCTTCCCATCGGTCAAAAGGGCCATGCTGAAAAAAGTTTCAAAACCAGAAATGCAGGACAGGCCATGGAGAAATGGGAGCCTTGCTACACTGATGGGCGGGATGTAAATTGCCAACAGCCAGTCTGGAGAAGGGTACGGTGTGTCCTGAAACAGCTAAAAAACACAGCTTAGAGAGCATAGGGCACTTCCACGCATGGGGGTATAAAGAGGGAAAATTAAAAATCAGCAAGACACAAGCACCCCAAAGTTTAGGGCTGCTCTGTTGACAAGGACCTCCACTTCATTCCACCTTAAATATCCCAGGAAAGCGAAAAATGGATAAAAAATTTGTAGACCTTATGTACAATGGAATATCACTCAGCCATGAAATCAATATCATAAGGCAAGTAGCAGCATGATGAGTGGATTTAGGTACGACGATTCTAAGTGAAATAAGTCACACAGAAAAGGACACTTCTCATAAGGTGTCACTTATAGAGGGAATGTAAAAACCGTTACACTTGAACTGAATTACAAAACAGAACAGAGTCACACATGCAGAAAACACACTATGGTTGCTTAACGGGAAAGGTGAGGTGGGGTGATGCATAAAAGAAGGATTTCAAATTAGCTCAGATAACGTTCCATAAACCCAATATATAATAGACAAGACCTACTCCTTGCTAAGTGAACTGAACTCAACACCCCCTATTCACCGCAAAAGAACATATCTGACTAGTAAAAATCTTAAAACCTATGTGTTGATATCTCTCTTGAAGTTTGTCAAGTGGGTGTAAAGCGGCATAAATACAGCAGTGAAAAGCAGCTAAACCCCATTATAAAAATAAATTACTTTTAAAACCGCATGAAACAAAGACAGTGAAAGAGAGAGAAATACTTACACACTTCATTCAGAGGTTGTGATGCAACCTGGATTGACCATATCTAGACTCACAGCTGGATGAGACATAAGGGTGGACACTCTTGGGGCTGAGAGGTTTGGTGAGGTTGGGTGAGCAAATGCAGACCCTTTAAAGTAATACTGCGTGGAACCCGTCTCATGGGTCCCAAATCTCCAGGTTCAAGGGCATCTTCCTACATAGAAAACATGCATGAGAAACCCAGAAGATGGTACACAATATAATCGGGAAAGGATTCTAAAACGCACCTCATTTCTCATCTCCTTGTGTTCGGATTCACCATTCCAGCCGCTTTAATAGCAATCTCCCTACTTGGAGAATAATCACCTTTATCCACCTGTTCTGTACAGGTGGAAATTTGTAATGAGGATGAATGGGAAGAGGGAGACCCAATGAGAGAATAGCTCTACGTTTTGGGACAGGCACAGGTCACTCTATTTTCCCATCAGGAAGAAGAATTAACCACAGGCTCAGCCTGCCCCCCGGAACCAGAACAGGGCCTGAAGCCATCCTGTGCTTTTGCGGCCAGCTCCCAAAAAAGCGAGTTGTAAAATGGAGCTTCAGGGCACTGCAATTCACAAACCTGCAGAGTTATAAATGATAACTCTCGTCCACAAATATATTGAGGGAAGGCAAAGAAGAGGATTTGAAATCAAGGCAGAATTGCAGCAAACAGATTTCAGGAGGTAGATTCGAATCGCCTTTAAAGCACATGAAAAGCGGCAAAATGTTGACAATGATGCTTTTGGCCAAAAAGTGCGTATGGGTTATTCCTGAATATATTCAGAAAAAAACGCATACGCCCTTTTTGGCCAACCAAGCAACCTGGAAAGGCAAATCAGCACTACAAAGAAGTCTCACTTCCCATCGGTCAAAAGGGCCATGCTGAAAAAAGTGTCAAAACCCGAAATGCAGGACAGGCCATGGAGAAATGGGAGCCTTGCTACACTGATGGGCGGGATGTAAATTGCCAACTGCCACTCTGGAGAAGTGTACGGTGTGTCCTGAAACATCTAAAAACCACAGCTTAGAGAGCATAGGGCACTTCCACTCATGGGGGTATAAATTGGGAAAATGAAAAATCAGCAAAACACAAGCACCCCAAAGTTTAGGGCTGCTCTGTTGCCTAGGACCTCCACTTCATTCCACCTTAAATATGCCAGGAAAGAGAAAAATGGATAAAGAATTTGGGGTCCTTATGTACAATGGAATATCACTCAGCCATGAAATCAATGTCATAAGGCTAGTAGAAGCATGATGAGTGGATTTAGGTACGACGATTCTAAGTGAAATAAGTCACACAGAAAAGGACACTTCTCATAAGGTATCATTTATAGAGGGAATGTAAAAACCGTTACACTTGAACTGAATTACAACACAGAACAGAGTCACACATGCAGAAAACTCACTATGGTTGCTTAACGGGAAAGGTGAGGTGGGGTGATGCATAAAAGAAGGATTTCAAATTAGCTCAGATAACGTTCCATAAACCCAATATATAATAGACAAGACCTCCTCCTTGCTCAGTGAACTGAACTCAACACCCCCTATTCACCGCAAAAGAACATATCTGACTAGTAAAAATCTTAAAACCTATGTGTTGATATCTCTCTTGAAGTTTGTCAAGTGGGTGTAAAGCGGCATAAATACAGCAGTGAAAAGCAGCTAAACCCCATTATAAAAATAAATTACTTTTAAAACCCCATGAAACAAAGACAGTGAAAGAGAGAGAAATACTTACACACTTCATTCAGAGGTTGTGATGCAACCTGGATTGACCATATCTAGACCCACAGCTGGATGAGACATAAAGGTGGACACTCTTGGGGCTGAGAGGTTTGGTGAGGTTGGGTGAGCAAATGCAGACCCTTTAAAGTAATACTGCGTGGAACCCGTCGCATGGGTCCCAAATCTCCAGGTTCAAGGGCATCTTCCTACATCGAAAACATGCATGAGAAACGAAGAAGATGGTACACCGTGTGTTGGGGAAAGGTTTCTAAAACGCACCTCATTTCTCATCTCCTTGTGCTCGGGTTCGCCATTCCAGCCACTTTAGTAGCAATCTCCCTACTTGGAGCATCAGCATCTTTAACCTCCTGTTCCGTACAGGTTGCAATTTGTCCTGAGGATGAAAGGGAAGAAGGGGAACCAATGAGAGACTAGCTCTTGGTGTTGGGACAGGCACAGTTCACTCTATTTTCCCATCAGGAAGAAGAATTAACCACAGGCTCAGCCTGCCCCCCGGAACCAGAACAGGGCCTGAAGCCATCCTGCGCTTTTGCGGCCACCTCCCAAAAAAGCGAGTTGTAAAATGGAGCTTCAGGGCACTGCAATTCACAATCCTACAGAGTTATAAATGATAACTCTCGTCCACAAATATATTGAGGGAAGGCAAAGACGAGGAATTGAAATCAAGGCAGAATTGCAGGAAACAGATTTCAGGAGGTACATTCGAATCGCCTTTAAAGCACATGAAAAGCGCCAAAACGTTGACAATGATGCCCTTGGCCAAAAAGGGCGTATGCGTTTTTTCCTGAATATATTCAGGAAAAAACGCATACGCCCTTTTTGGCCAACCAAGCAACCTGGAAAGGCAAATCACCGCTACAAAGAAGTCTCGCTTCCCATCGGTCAAAAGGGCCATGCTGAAAAAAGTGTCAAAACCAGAAATGCAGGACAGGCCATGGAGAAATGGGAGCCTTGCTACACTGATGGGCGGGATGTAAATTGCCAACAGCCACTCTGGAGAAGTGTACGGTGTGTCCTGAAACATCTAAAAAACACAGCTTAGAGAGCATAGGGCACTTCCACGCATGGGGGTATAAAGTGGGAAAATTAAAAATCAGCAAGACACAAGCACCCCAAAGTTTAGGGATGCTCTGTTGACAAGGACCTCCACTTCATTCCACCTTAAATATCCCAGGAAAGCGAAAAATGGATAAAAAATGTGAAGTCCTTATGTACAATGGCATACCACTCAGCCATGAAATCAATGTCATAAGGCTAGTAGCAGCATGATGAGTGGATTTAGGTACGACGATTCTAAGTGAAATAAGTCACACAGAAAAGGACACTTCTCATAAGGTGTCACTTATAGAGGGAATGTAAAAACCGTTACACTTGAACTGAATTACAAAACAGAACAGAGTCACACATGCAGAAAACACACTATGGCTGCTTAACGGGAAAGCGAGGTGGGGTGATACATAAAGCAAGAGTTTCAAATTAGCTCAGATACCGTTCCATAAACCCAATATGTAATAGACAAGACCTACTCCTTGCTCAGAGAACTGGACTCAACACGCCCGATTCACCGCACAAGAATATATCTGACTAGTAATAATCATAAAACCTATGTATTGATATCTCTCTGTTAGTGTGTCAAGTGGGTGTAAAGCGGCATAAACACAGCCGTGAAAAGCAGCTAAACCCCATTATAAAAATAAATTTCTTTAAAAAACCCATGAAACAAAGACAGTGAAAGAGAGAGAAATTCTTACACAATTCGTTCAGGGGCTGTGATGCAACCTGGGTTGACCATATCTAGACCCACAGCTGGATGAGACATAAGGGTGGATACTCTTGGGGAGGAGAGGTTTGGTGAGGTTGGGTGAGCAAACGCAGACCCTTTAAAGTAATACTGCGTGCTACCCATTGCATGGGTCCCAAATCTCCAGGTTCAAGGGCATCTTCCTACATCGAAAACATGCATGAGAAACCAAGAAGATGGTACACCGTGTGTTGGGGAAAGGTTTCTAAAATGCACCTCATTTCTCATCTCCTTGTACTCGGGTTCGCCATTCCAGCCACTTTAGTAGCAATCTCCCAACTTGGAGCATCAGCATCTTTAACCTCCTGTTCCGTACAGGTTGCAATTTGTCCTGAGGATGAACGGGAAGACGGGGAACCAATGAGAGACTAGCTCTTGGTGTTGGGACAGGCACAGGTCACTCTATTTTCCCATCAGGAAGAAGAATTAACCACAGTCTCAGCCTGCCCCCCGGGACCAGAACAGGGCCTGAAGCCATCCTGCGCTTTTGCGGCCACCTCCCAAAAAAGCGAGTTGTAAAATGGAGCTTCAGGGCACTGCAATTCACAATCCTACAGAGTTATAAATGATAACTCTCGTCCACAAATATATTGAGGGAAGGCAAAGACGAGGAATTGAAATCAAGGCAGAATTGCAGGAAACAGATTTCAGGAGGTAGATTCGAATCGCCTTTAAAGCACATGAAAAGCGCCAAAACGTTGACAATGATGCCCTTGGCCAAAAAGGGCGTATGCGTTTTTTCCTGAATATATTCAGGAAAAAACGCATACGCACTTTTTGGCCAACCAAGCAACCTGGAAAGGCAAATCAGTGCTACAAAGAAGTCTCGCTTCCCATCGGTCAAAAGGGCCATGCTGAAAAAAGTGTCAAAACCAGAAATGCAGGACAGGCCATGGAGAAATGGGAGCCTTGCTACACTGATGGGCGGGATGTAAATTGCCAACAGCCACTCTTTAGAAGTGTACGGTGTGTCCTGAAACATCTAAAAAACACAGCTTAGAGAGCATAGGGCACTTCCACGCATGGGGGGATAAAGTGGGAAAATTAAAAATCAGCAAGACACAAGCACCCCAAAGTTAGGGATGCTCTGTTGACAAGGACCTCCACTTCATTCCACCTTAAATATCCCAGGAAAGCGAAAAATGGATAAAAAATTTGAAGTCCTTATGTACAATGGCATACCACTCAGCCATGAAATCAATGTCATAAGGCTAGTAGCAGCATGATGAGTGGATTTAGGTACGACGATTCTAAGTGAAATAAGTCACACAGAAAAGGACACATCTCATAAGGTGTCACTTATAGAGGGAATGTAAAAACCGTTACACTTGAACTGAATTACAAAACAGAACAGAGTCACACATGCAGAAAACACACTATGGCTGCTTAACGGGAAAGCGAGGTGGGGTGATACATAAAGCAAGAGTTTCAAATTAGCTCAGATACCGTTCCATAAACCCAATATGTAACAGACAAGACCTACTCCTTGCTCAGAGAACTGGCCTCAACACGCCCGATTCACCGCACAAGAATATATCTGACTAGTAATAATCTTAAAACCTATTTATTGATATCTCTCTGTTAGTGTGTCAAGTGGGTGTAAAGCGGCATAAACACAGCCGTGAAAAGCAGCTAAACCCCATTATAAAAATAAATTTCTTTTAAAAACCCATGAAACAAAGACAGTGAAAGAGAGAGAAGTTCTTACACAATTCGTTCAGGGGCTGTGATGCAACCTGGATTGACCATATCTAGACCCACAGCTGGATGAGACATAAGGGTGGATACTCTTGGGGCTGAGAGGTATGGTGAGGTTGGGTGAGCAAACGCAGACCCTTTAAAGTAATACTGCGTGCTACCCATCGCATGGGTCCCAAATCTCCAGGTTCAAGGGCATCTTCGTACATCGAAAACATGCATGAGAAACCCAGAAGATGGTACACCGTGTGATGGGGAAAGGTTTATACAACGCACCTCATTTCTCATCTCCTTGTGCTCGGGTTTGCCATTCCAGCCACTTTACTAGCAATCTCCCTACTTGGAGCATCAACACCTTTAACCTCCTGTTCCGTACAGGTTGCAATTTGTCCTGAGGATGAACGGGAAGACGGGGAACCAATGAGAGACTAGCTCTTGGTGTTGGGACAGGCACAGGTCACTGTATATTCCCATCAGGAAGAAGAATTAACCACAGGCTCAGCCTTCCCCCCGGAACCAGAACAGGGCCTGAAGCCATCCTGCGCTTTTGCGGCCACCTCCCAAAAAAGCGAGTTGTAAAATGGAGCTTCAGGGCACTGCAATTCACAATCCTACAGAGTTATAAATGATAACTCTCGTCCACAAATATATTGAGGGAAGGCAAAGACGAGGAATTGAAATCAAGGCAGAATTGCAGGAAACAGATTTCAGGAGGTAGATTCGAATTGCCTTTAAAGCACATGAAAAGCGCCAAAACGTTGACAATCATGCCCTTGGCCAAAAAGGGCGTATGCGTTTTTTCCTGAATATATTCAGGAAAAAACGCATACGCCCTTTTTGGCCAACCAAGCAACCTGGAAGGCAAATCAGTGCTACAAAGAAGTCTCGCTTCCCATCGGTCAAAAGGCCCATGCTGAAAAAAGTTTCAAAACCAGAAATGCAGGACAGGCCATGGAGAAATGGGAGCCTTGCTACACTGATGGGCGGGATGTAAATTGCCAACAGCCACTCTGGAGAAGGGTACGGTGTGTCCTGAAACAGCTAAAAAACACAGCTTAGAGAGCATAGGGCACTTCCACGCATGGGGGTATAAAGTGGGAAAATTAAAAATCAGCAAGACACAAGCACCCCATAGTTTAGGGCTGCTCTGTTGACAAGGACCTCCACTTCATTCCACCTTAAATATCCCAGGAAAGCGAAAAATGGATAAAAAAGTTGTAGTCCTTATGTAAAATGGAATATCACTCAGCCATGAAATCAATATCATAAGGCTAGTAGCAGTATGATGAGTGGATTTAGGTACGACGATTCTAAGTGAAATAAGTCACACAGAAAAGGACACTTCTCATAAGGTGTCACTTATAGAGGGAATGTAAAAACCGTTACACTTGAACTGAATTACAAAACAGAACAGAGTCACACATGCAGAAAACACACTATGGCTGCTTAACGGGAAAGGTGAGGTGGGGTGATACATAAAACAAGAGTTTCAAATTAGCTCAGATACCGTTGCATAAACCCAATATGTAATAGACAAAACCTACTCCTTGCTCAGAGAACTGGACTCAACACGCCTGATTCACCACACAAGAATATATCTGACTAGTAATAATCTTAAAACCTATGAATTGATATCTCTCTGTTAGTGTGTCAAGTGGGTGTAAAGGGGCAAAAACACAGCCGTGAAAAGCAGCTAAACCCCATTATAAAAATAAATTACTTTTAAAAACCCATGAAACAAAGACAGGGAAAGAGAGAGAAATTCTTACACAATTCGTTCAGGGGCTGTGATGCAACCTGGATTGACCATATCTAGACCCACAGCTGGATGAGACATAAGGGTGGACACTCTTGGGGCTGAGAGGTTTGGTGAAGTTGGGTGAGCAAACGCAGACCCTTTAAAGTAATACTGCTTGCTACCCATCGCATGGGTCCCAAATCTCCAGGTTCAAGGGCATCTTCCTACATCGAAAACAGGCATGAGAAACCCAGAAGATGGTACACCGTGTGATGGGGAAAGGTTTCTAAAACGCACCTCATTTCTCATCTCCTTGTGCTCGGGTTCGCCATTCCAGCCACTTTACTAGCAATCTCCCTACGTGGAGCATCAGCACCTTTAACCTCCTGTTCCGTACAGGTTGCAGTTTGTCCTGAGGATGAATGGGAAGACGGGGAACCAATGAGACACTAGCTCTTGGTGTTGGGACAGGCACAGGTCACTCTATTTTCCCATCAAGAAGAAGAATTAACCACAGGCTCAGCCTTCCCCCCGGAACCAGAACAGGGCCTGAAGCCATCCTGCGCTTTTGCGGCCAGCTCCCAAAAAAGCGAGTAGTAAAATGGAGCTTCAGGGCACTGCAATTCACAAACCTGCAGAGTTATAAATGATAACTCTCGTCCACAAATATATTGAGGGAAGGCAAAGAAGAGGATTTGAAGTCAAGGCAGAATTGCAGGAAACAGATTTTAGGAGGTAGATTCAAATCGCCTTTAAAGCACAGGAAAAGCGGCAAAACGTTGACAATGATGCCCTTGGCCAAAAAGGGCGTATGCGTTTTTTCCTGAATATATTCAGGAAAAAACGCATACGCCCTTTTTGGCCAACCAAGCAACCTGGAAAGGCAAATCAGTGCTACAAAGAAGTCTTGCTTCCCATCGGTCAAAAGGGTCATGCTGAAAAAAGTTTCAAAACCAGAAATGCAGGACAGGCCATGGAGAAATGGGAGCCTTGCTACACTGATGGGCGGGATGTAAATTGCCAACAGCCACTCTGGAGAAGGGTACGGTGTGTCCTGAAACAGCTAAAAAACACAGCTTAGAGAGCATAGGGCACTTCCACGCATCGGGGTAAAAAGTGGGAAAATTAAAAATCAGCAAGACACAAGCACCCCATAGTTTAGGGCTGCTCTGTTGACAAGGACCTCCACTTCATTCCACCTTAAATATCCCAGGAAAGAGAAAAATGGATAAAAAAGTTGTGGTCCTTATGTACGATGGAATATCACTCATCCATGAAATCAATATCATAAGGCTAGTAGCAGCATGATGAGTGGATTTAGGTACGACGATTCTAAGTGAAATAAGTCACACAGAAAAGGACACTTCTCATAAGGTGTCACTTATAGAGGGAATGTAAAAACCGTTACACTTGAACTGAATTACAAAACAGAACAGAGTGACACATGCAGAAAACACACTATGGCTGCTTATCGGGAAAGGGGAGGTGGGGAGATACATAAAACAAGAGTTTCAAATTAGATCAGATACAGTTCCATAAACCCAATATGTAACAGACAAGACCTACTCCTTGCTCAGAGAACTGGACTCAACACGCCGGATTCACCGGAGAAGAATATATCTGACTAGTAATAATCTTAAAACCTATGAATTGATATCTCTCTGTTAGTGTGTCAAGTGGGTGTAAAGCGGCATAAACACAGCCGTGAAAAGCAGCTAAAGCCCATTATAAAAATAAATTACTTTTAAATACCCATGAAACAAAGACAGTGAAAGAGAGAGAAAGTCTTACACAATTCGTTCAGGGGCTGTGATGCAACCTGGATTGACCATATCTAGACCCACAGCTGGATGAGACATAAGGGTGGACACTCTTGGGGCTGAGAGGTTTGGTGAAGTTGGGTGAGCAAACGCAGACCCTTTAAAGTAGTACTGCGTGCTACCCGTCGCATGGGTCCCAAATCTCCAGGTTCAAGGGCATCTTCCTACATCGAAAACAGGCATGAGAAACCCAGAAGATGGTACACCGTGTGATGGGGAAAGGTTTCTAAAACGCACCTCATTTCTCATCTCCTTGTGCTCGGGTTTGCCATTCCAGCCACTTTACTAGCAATCTCCCTACTTGGAGCATCAGCACCTTTAACCTCCTGTTCTGTACAGGTTGCAATTTGTCCTGAGGATGAACCGGAAGACGGGGAACCAATGAGAGACTAGCTCTTGGTGTTGGGACAGGCACAGGTCACTCTATTTTCCCATCAGGATGAAGAATTAACCACAGGCTCAGCCTGCCCCCCGGAACCAGAACAGGGCCTGAAGCCATCCTGCGCTTTTGCGGCCAGCTCCCAAAAAAGCGAGTTGTAAAATGGAGCTTCAGGGCACTGCAATTCACAAACCTGCAGAGTTATAAATGATAACTCTCGTCCACAAATATATTGAGTGAAGGCAAAGAAGAGGATTTGAAGTCAAGCAGAATTGCAGGAAACAGATTTTAGGAGGTAGATTCGAATCGCCTTTAAAGCACATGAAAAGCGGCAAAACGTTGACAATGATGCCCTTGGCCAAAAAGGGCGTATGCGTTTTTTCCTGAATATATTCAGGAAAAAACGCATACGCCCTTTTTGGCCAACCAAGCAACCTGGAAAGGCCAATCAGCGCTACAAAGAAGTCTCGCTTCCCATCGGTCAAAAGGGCCATGCTGAAAATGTTTCAAAACCAGAAATGCAGGACAGGCCATGGAGAAATGGGAGCCTTGCTACACTGATGGGCGGGATGTAAATTGCCAGCAGCCACTCTGGAGAAGGGTACGGTGTGTCCTGAAACAGCTAAAAAACACAGCTTAGAGAGCATAGGGCACTTCCACGCATGGGGGTATAAAGTGGGAAAATTAAAAATCAGCAAGACACAAGCACCCCATAGTTTAGGGCTGCTCTGTTGATAAGGACCTCCACTTCATTCCACCTTAAATATCCCAGGAAAGCGAAAAATGGATAAAAAAGTTGTAGTCCTTATGTACAATGGAATATCACTCAGCCATGAAATCAATATCATAAGGCTAGTAGCAGCATGATGAGTGGATTTAGGTACGACGATTCTAAGTGAAATAAGTCACACAGAAAAGGACACTTCTCATAAGGTGTCACTTATAGAGGGAATGTAAAAACCTTTACACTTGAACTGAATTACAAAACAGAACAGAGTCACACATGCAGAAAACACACTATGGCTGCTTAACTGGAAAGGTGAGGTGGCTTGATACATAAAACAAGAGTTTCAAATTAGCTCAGATACCGTTCCATAAACCCAATATGTAATAGACAAAACCTACTCCTTGCTCAGAGAACTGGACTCAACACGCCGGATTCACCGGACAAGAATATATCTGACTAGTAATAATCTTAAAACCTATGAATTGATATCTCTCTGTTAGTGTGTCAAGTGGGTGTAAAGCGGCATAAACACAGCCGTGAAAAGAAGCTAAAGCCCATTATAAAAATAAATTACTTTTAAATACCCATGAAACAAAGACAGTGAAAGAGAGAGAAAGTCTTACACAATTCGTTCAGGGGCTGTGATGCAACCTGGATTGACCATATCTAGACCCACAGCTGGATGAGACATAAGGGTGGACACTCTTGGGGCTGAGAGGTTTGGTGAAGTTGGGTGAGCAAACGCAGACCCTTTAAAGTAGTACTGCGTGCTACCCGTCGCATGGGTCCCAAATCTCCAGGTTCAAGGGCATCTTCCTACATCGAAAACAGGCATGAGAAACCCAGAAGATGGTACACCGTGTGATGGGGAAAGGTTTCTAAAACGCACCTCATTTCTCATCTCCTTGTGCTCGGATTCGCCATTCCAGCCAGTTTACTAGCAATCTCCCTATGTGGAGCATCAGCACCTTTAACCTCCTGTTCCGTACAGGTTGCAATTTGTCCTGAGGATGAATGGGAAGACGGGGAACCAATGAGAGACTAGCTCTTGGTGTTGGGACAGGCACAGGTCACTCTATTTTCCCATCAAGAAGAAGAATTAACCACAGGCTCAGCCTGCCCCCCGGAACCAGAACAGGGCCTGAAGCCATCCTGCGCTTTTGCGGCCAGCTCCCAAAAAAGCAAGTTGTAAAATGGAGCTTCAGGGCACAGCAATTCACAAACCTGCAGAGTTATAAATGATAACTCTCGTCCACAAATATATTGAGGGAAGGCAAAGAAGAGGATTTAAAGTCAAGGCAGAATTGCAGGAAACAGATTTTAGGAGGTAGATTCGAATCGCCTTTAAAGCACAGGAAAAGCGGCAAAACGTTGACAATGATGCCCTTGGCCAAAAAGGGCGTATGCGTTTTTTCCTGAATATATTCAGGAAAAAACGCATACGCACTTTTTGGCCAACCAAGCAACCTGGAAAGGCAAATCAGTGCTACAAAGAAGTCTTGCTTCCCATCGGTCAAAAGGGCCATGCTGAAAAAAGTTTCAAAACCAGAAATGCAGGACAGGCCATGGAGAAATGGGAGCCTTGCTACACTGATGGGTGGGATGTAAATTGCCAACAGCCACTCTGGAGAAGGGTACGGTGTGTCCTGAAACAGCTAAAAAACACAGCTTAGAGAGCTTAGGGCACTTCCACGCATGGGGGTATAAAGTGGGAAAATTAAAAATCAGCAAGACACAAGCACCCCATAGTTTAGGGCTGCTCTGTTGACAAGGACCTCCACTTCATTCCACCTTAAATATCCCAGGAAAGCGAAAAATGGATAAAAAAGTTGTAGTCCTTATGTAAAATGGAATATCACTCAGCCATGAAATCAATATCATAAGGCTAGTAGCAGCATGATGAGTGGATTTAGGTACGACGATTCTAAGTGAAATAAGTCACACAGAAAAGGACACTTCTCATAAGGTGTCACTTATAGAGGGAATGTAAAAACCGTTACACTTGAACTGAATTACAAAACAGAACAGAGTGACACATGCAGAAAACACACTATGGCTGCTTAACGGGAAAGGGGAGGTGGGGAGATACATAAAACAAGTGTTTCAAATTAGATCAGATACCGTTCCATAAACCCAATATGTAACAGACAAGACCTACTCCTTGCTCAGAGAACTGGACTCAACACGCCCGATTCACCGCACAAGAATATATCTGACTAGTAATAATCTTAAAACCTATGTATTGATATCTCTCTGTTAGTGTGTCAAGTGGGTGTAAAGCGGCATAAACACAGCCGTGAAAAGCAGCTAAACCCCATTATAAAAATAAATTACTTTTAAAAACCCATGAAACAAAGACAGGGAAAGAGAGAGAAATTCTTACACAATTCGTTCAGGGGCTTTGATTCAACCTGGATTGACCATATCTAGACCCACAGGTGGATGAGACATAAGGGTGGACACTCTTGGGGCTGAGAGGTTTGGTGAGGTTGGGTGAGCAAACACAGACCCTTTAAAGTAATACTGCGTGGTACCCATCGCATGGGTCCCAAATCTCCAGGTTCAAGGGCATCTTCCTAAATCGAAAACATGCATGAGAAACCCAGAAGATGGTACACCGTGTGATGGGGAAAGGTTTCTAAAACGCACTTCATTTCTCATCTCCTTGTGCTCGGGTTTGCCATTCCAGCCACTTTACTAGCAATCTCCCTACTTGGAGCATCAGCACCTTTAACCTCCTGTTCCGTACAGGTTGCAATTAGTCCTGAGGATGAACGGGAAGAAGGGGAACCAATGAGAGACTAGCTCTTGGTGTTGGGACAGGCACAGGTCACTCTATTTTCCCATCAGGAAGAAGAATTAACCACAGGCTCAGCCTTCCCCCCGGAACCAGAACAGGGCCTGAAGCCATCCTGCGCTTTTGCGGCCAGCTCCCAAAAAAGCGACTTGTAAAATGGAGCTTCAGGGCACTGCAATTCACAAACCTGCAGAGTTATAAATGATAACTCTCGTCCACAAATATATTGAGGGAAGGCAAAGAAGAGGATTTGAAGTCAAGGCAGAATTGCAGGAAACAGATTTTAGGAGGTAGATTTGAATCGCCTTTAAAGCACAGGAAAAGCGGCAAAACGTTGACAATGATGCCCTTGGCCAAAAAGGGCGTATGCGTTTTTTCCTGAATATATTCAGGAAAAAACGCATACGCCCTTTTTGGCCAACCAAGCAACCTGGAAAGGCAAATCAGTGCTACAAAGAAGTCTTGCTTCCCATCGGTCAAAAGGGCCATGCTGAAAAAAGTTTCAAAACCAGAAATGCAGGACAGGCCATGGAGAAATGGGAGCCTTGCTACACTGATGGGCGGGATGTAAATTGCCAACAGCCACTCTGGAGAACGGTACGGTGTGTCCTGAAACAGCTAAAAAACACAGCTTAGAGAGCATAGGGCACTTCCACGCATGGGGGTATAAAGTGGGGAAATTAAAAATCAGCAAGACACAAGCACCCCATAGTTTAGGGCTGCTCTGTTGACAAGGACCTCCACTTCATTCCACCTTAAATATCCCAGGAAAGCGAAAAATGGATAAAAAAGTTGTAGTCCTTATGTAAAATGGAATATCACTCAGCCATGAAATCAATATCATAAGGCTAGTAGCAGCATGATGAGTGGATTTAGGTACGACGATTCTAAGTGAAATAAGTCACACAGAAAAGGACACTTCTCATAAGGTGTCACTTATAGAGGGAATGTAAAAACCGTTACACTTGAACTGAATTACAAAACAGAACAGAGTGACACATGCAGAAAACACACTATGGCTGCTTAACGGGAAAGGGGAGGTGGGGAGATACATAAAACAAGAGTTTCAAATTAGATCAGATACCGTTCCATAAACCCAATATGTAACAGACAAGACCTACTCCTTGCTCAGAGAACTGGACTCAACACGCCCGATTCACCGCACAAGAATATATCTGACTAGTAATAATCTTAAAACCTATGTAGTGATATCTCTCTATTAGTGTGTCAAGTGGGTGTAAAGCGGCATAAACACAGCCGTGAAAAGCAGCTAAACCCCATTATAAAAATAAATTACTTTTAAAAACCCATGAAACAAAGACAGGGAAAGAGAGAAGAATTCTTACACAATTCATTCAAGGGCTTTGATTCAACCTGGATTGACCATATCTAGACCCACAGGTGGATGAGACATAAGGGTGGACACTCTTGGGGCTGAGAGGTTTGGTGAGGTTGGGTGAGCAAACACAGACCCTTTAAAGTAATACTGCGTGGTACCCATCGCATGGGTCCCAAATCTCCAGGTTCAAGGGCATCTTCCTAAATCGAAAACATGCATGAGAAACCCAGAAGATGGTACACCGTGTGATGGGGAAAGGTTTCTAAAACGCACCTCATTTCTCATCTCCTTGTGCTCGGGTTTGCCATTCCAGCCACTTTACTAGCAATCTCCCTACTTGGAGCATCAGCACCTTTAACCTCCTGTTCCGTACAGGTTGCAATTTGTCCTGAGGATGAACGGGAAGAAGGGGAACCAATGAGAGACTAGCTCTTGGTGTTGGGACAGGCACAGGTCACTCTATTTTCCCATCAGGAAGAAGAATTAACCACAGGCTCAGCCTGCCCCCCGGAACCAGAACAGGGCCTGAAGCCCTCCTCCGCTTTTGCGGCCAGCTCCCAAAAAAGCGAGTTGTAAAATGGAGCTTCAGGGCACTGCAATTCACAAACCTGCAGAGTTATAAATGATAACTCTCGTCCACAAATATATTGAGTGAAGGCAAAGAAGAGGATTTGAAGTCAAGGCAGAATTGCAGGAAACAGATTTTAGGAGGTAGATTCGAATCGCCTTTAAAGCACATGAAAAGCGGCAAAACGTTGACAATGATGCCCTTGGCCAAAAAGGGCGTATGCGTTTTTTCCTGAATATATTCAGGAAAAAACGCATACGCCCTTTTTGGCCAACCAAGCAACCTGGAAAGGCCAATCAGCGCTACAAAGAAGTCTCGCTTCCCATCGGTCAAAAGGGCCATGCTGAAAATGTTTCAAAACCAGAAATGCAGGACAGGCCATGGAGAAATGGGAGCCTTGCTACACTGATGGGCGGGATGTAAATTGCCAGCAGCCACTCTGGAGAAGGGTACGGTGTGTCCTGAAACAGCTAAAAAACACAGCTTAGAGAGCATAGGGCACTTCCACGCATGGGGGTATAAAGTGGGAAAATTAAAAATCAGCAAGACACAAGCACCCCAAAGTTTAGGGATGCTCTGTTGACAAGGACCTCCACTTCATTCCACCTTAAATATCCCAGGAAAGCGAAAAATGGATAAAAAATGTGAAGTCCTTATGTACAATGGCATACCACTCAGCCATGAAATCAATGTCATAAGGCTAGTAGCAGCATGATGAGTGGATTTAGGTACGACGATTCTAAGTGAAATAAGTCACACAGAAAAGGACACTTCTCATAAGGTGTCACTGATAGAGGGAATGTAAAAACCGTTACACTTGAACTGAATTACAAAACAGAACAGAGTCACACATGCAGAAAACACACTATGGCTGCTTAACGGGAAAGCGAGGTGGGGTGATACATAAAGCAAGAGTTTCAAATTAGCTCAGATACCGTTCCATAAACCCAATATGTAATAGACAAGACCTACTCCTTGCTCAGAGAACTGGACTCAACACGCCCGATTCACCGCACAAGAATATATCTGACTAGTAATAATCATAAAACCTATGTATTGATATCTCTCTGTTAGTGTGTCAAGTGGGTGTAAAGCGGCATAAACACAGCCGTGAAAAGCAGCTAAACCCCATTATAAAAATAAATTTCTTTAAAAAACCCATGAAACAAAGACAGTGAAAGAGAGAGAAATTCTTACACAATTCGTTCAGGGGCTGTGATGCAACCTGGGTTGACCATATCTAGACCCACAGCTGGATGAGACATAAGGGTGGATACTCTTGGGGAGGAGAGGTTTGGTGAGGTTGGGTGAGCAAACGCAGACCCTTTAAAGTAATACTGCGTGCTACCCATCGCATGGGTCCCAAATCTCCAGGTTCAAGGGCATCTTCCTACATCGAAAACATGCATGAGAAACCAAGAAGATGGTACACCGTGTGTTGGGGAAAGGTTTCTAAAATGCACCTCATTTCTCATCTCCTTGTACTCGGGTTCGCCATTCCAGCCACTTTAGTAGCAATCTCCCAACTTGGAGCATCAGCATCTTTAACCTCCTGTTCCGTACAGGTTGCAATTTGTCCTGAGGATGAACGGGAAGACGGGGAACCAATGAGAGACTAGCTCTTGGTGTTGGGACAGGCACAGGTCACTCTATTTTCCCATCAGGAAGAAGAATTAACCACAGGCTCAGCCTGCCCCCCGGAACCAGAACAGGGCCTGAAGCCATCCTGCGCTTTTGCGGCCAGCTCCCAAAAAAGCGAGTTGTAAAATGGAGCTTCAGGGCACTGCAATTCACAAACCTGCAGAGTTATAAATGATAACTCTCGTCCACAAATATATTGAGTGAAGGCAAAGAAGAGGATTTGAAGTCAAGCAGAATTGCAGGAAACAGATTTTAGGAGGTAGATTCGAATCGCCTTTAAAGCACATGAAAAGCGGCAAAACGTTGACAATGATGCCCTTGGCCAAAAAGGGCGTATGCGTTTTTTCCTGAATATATTCAGGAAAAAACGCATACGCCCTTTTTGGCCAACCAAGCAACCTGGAAAGGCCAATCAGCGCTACAAAGAAGTCTCGCTTCCCATCGGTCAAAAGGGCCATGCTGAAAATGTTTCAAAACCAGAAATGCAGGACAGGCCATGGAGAAATGGGAGCCTTGCTACACTGATGGGCGGGATGTAAATTGCCAGCAGCCACTCTGGAGAAGGGTACGGTGTGTCCTGAAACAGCTAAAAAACACAGCTTAGAGAGCATAGGGCACTTCCACGCATGGGGGTATAAAGTGGGAAAATTAAAAATCAGCAAGACACAAGCACCCCATAGTTTAGGGCTGCTCTGTTGATAAGGACCTCCACTTCATTCCACCTTAAATATCCCAGGAAAGCGAAAAATGGATAAAAAAGTTGTAGTCCTTATGTACAATGGAATATCACTCAGCCATGAAATCAATATCATAAGGCTAGTAGCAGCATGATGAGTGGATTTAGGTACGACGATTCTAAGTGAAATAAGTCACACAGAAAAGGACACTTCTCATAAGGTGTCACTTATAGAGGGAATGTAAAAACCTTTACACTTGAACTGAATTACAAAACAGAACAGAGTCACACATGCAGAAAACACACTATGGCTGCTTAACTGGAAAGGTGAGGTGGGGTGATACATAAAACAAGAGTTTCAAATTAGCTCAGATACCGTTCCATAAACCCAATATGTAATAGACAAAACCTACTCCTTGCTCAGAGAACTGGACTCAACACGCCGGATTCACCGGACAAGAATATATCTGACTAGTAATAATCTTAAAACCTATGAATTGATATCTCTCTGTTAGTGTGTCAAGTGGGTGTAAAGCGGCATAAACACAGCCGTGAAAAGCAGCTAAAGCCCATTATAAAAATAAATTACTTTTAAATACCCATGAAACAAAGACAGTGAAAGAGAGAGAAAGTCTTACACAATTCGTTCAGGGGCTGTGATGCAACCTGGATTGACCATATCTAGACCCACAGCTGGATGAGACATAAGGGTGGACACTCTTGGGGCTGAGAGGTTTGGTGAAGTTGGGTGAGCAAACGCAGACCCTTTAAAGTAGTACTGCGTGCTACCCGTCGCATGGGTCCCAAATCTCCAGGTTCAAGGGCATCTTCCTACATCGAAAACAGGCATGAGAAACCCAGAAGATGGTACACCGTGTGATGGGGAAAGGTTTCTAAAACGCACCTCATTTCTCATCTCCTTGTGCTCGGATTCGCCATTCCAGCCAGTTTACTAGCAATCTCCCTATGTGGAGCATCAGCACCTTTAACCTCCTGTTCCGTACAGGTTGCAATTTGTCCTGAGGATGAATGGGAAGACGGGGAACCAATGAGAGACTAGCTCTTGGTGTTGGGACAGGCACAGGTCACTCTATTTTCCCATCAAGAAGAAGAATTAACCACAGGCTCAGCCTGCCCCCCGGAACCAGAACAGGGCCTGAAGCCATCCTGCGCTTTTGCGGCCAGCTCCCAAAAAAGCAAGTTGTAAAATGGAGCTTCAGGGCACAGCAATTCACAAACCTGCAGAGTTATAAATGATAACTCTCGTCCACAAATATATTGAGGGAAGGCAAAGAAGAGGATTTAAAGTCAAGGCAGAATTGCAGGAAACAGATTTTAGGAGGTAGATTCGAATCGCCTTTAAAGCACAGGAAAAGCGGCAAAACGTTGACAATGATGCCCTTGGCCAAAAAGGGCGTATGCGTTTTTTCCTGAATATATTCAGGAAAAAACGCATACGCACTTTTTGGCCAACCAAGCAACCTGGAAAGGCAAATCAGTGCTACAAAGAAGTCTTGCTTCCCATCGGTCAAAAGGGCCATGCTGAAAAAAGTTTCAAAACCAGAAATGCAGGACAGGCCATGGAGAAATGGGAGCCTTGCTACACTGATGGGCGGGATGTAAATTGCCAACAGCCACTCTGGAGAAGGGTACGGTGTGTCCTGAAACAGCTAAAAAACACAGCTTAGAGAGCTTAGGGCACTTCCACGCATGGGGGTATAAAGTGGGAAAATTAAAAATCAGCAAGACACAAGCACCCCATAGTTTAGGGCTGCTCTGTTGACAAGGACCTCCACTTCATTCCACCTTAAATATCCCAGGAAAGCGAAAAATGGATAAAAAAGTTGTAGTCCTTATGTAAAATGGAATATCACTCAGCCATGAAATCAATATCATAAGGCTAGTAGCAGCATGATGAGTGGATTTAGGTACGACGATTCTAAGTGAAATAAGTCACACAGAAAAGGACACTTCTCATAAGGTGTCACTTATAGAGGGAATGTAAAAACCGTTACACTTGAACTGAATTACAAAACAGAACAGAGTGACACATGCAGAAAACACACTATGGCTGCTTAACGGGAAAGGGGAGGTGGGGAGATACATAAAACAAGTGTTTCAAATTAGATCAGATACCGTTCCATAAACCCAATATGTAACAGACAAGACCTACTCCTTGCTCAGAGAACTGGACTCAACACGCCCGATTCACCGCACAAGAATATATCTGACTAGTAATAATCTTAAAACCTATGTATTGATATCTCTCTGTTAGTGTGTCAAGTGGGTGTAAAGCGGCATAAACACAGCCGTGAAAAGCAGCTAAACCCCATTATAAAAATAAATTACTTTTAAAAACCCATGAAACAAAGACAGGGAAAGAGAGAGAAATTCTTACACAATTCGTTCAGGGGCTTTGATTCAACCTGGATTGACCATATCTAGACCCACAGGTGGATGAGACATAAGGGTGGACACTCTTGGGGCTGAGAGGTTTGGTGAGGTTGGGTGAGCAAACACAGACCCTTTAAAGTAATACTGCGTGGTACCCATCGCATGGGTCCCAAATCTCCAGGTTCAAGGGCATCTTCCTAAATCGAAAACATGCATGAGAAACCCAGAAGATGGTACACCGTGTGATGGGGAAAGGTTTCTAAAACGCACTTCATTTCTCATCTCCTTGTGCTCGGGTTTGCCATTCCAGCCACTTTACTAGCAATCTCCCTACTTGGAGCATCAGCACCTTTAACCTCCTGTTCCGTACAGGTTGCAATTAGTCCTGAGGATGAACGGGAAGAAGGGGAACCAATGAGAGACTAGCTCTTGGTGTTGGGACAGGCACAGGTCACTCTATTTTCCCATCAGGAAGAAGAATTAACCACAGGCTCAGCCTTCCCCCCGGAACCAGAACAGGGCCTGAAGCCATCCTGCGCTTTTGCGGCCAGCTCCCAAAAAAGCGACTTGTAAAATGGAGCTTCAGGGCACTGCAATTCACAAACCTGCAGAGTTATAAATGATAACTCTCGTCCACAAATATATTGAGGGAAGGCAAAGAAGAGGATTTGAAGTCAAGGCAGAATTGCAGGAAACAGATTTTAGGAGGTAGATTTGAATCGCCTTTAAAGCACAGGAAAAGCGGCAAAACGTTGACAATGATGCCCTTGGCCAAAAAGGGCGTATGCGTTTTTTCCTGAATATATTCAGGAAAAAACGCATACGCCCTTTTTGGCCAACCAAGCAACCTGGAAAGGCAAATCAGTGCTACAAAGAAGTCTTGCTTCCCATCGGTCAAAAGGGCCATGCTGAAAAAAGTTTCAAAACCAGAAATGCAGGACAGGCCATGGAGAAATGGGAGCCTTGCTACACTGATGGGCGGGATGTAAATTGCCAACAGCCACTCTGGAGAACGGTACGGTGTGTCCTGAAACAGCTAAAAAACACAGCTTAGAGAGCATAGGGCACTTCCACGCATGGGGGTATAAAGTGGGGAAATTAAAAATCAGCAAGACACAAGCACCCCATAGTTTAGGGCTGCTCTGTTGACAAGGACCTCCACTTCATTCCACCTTAAATATCCCAGGAAAGCGAAAAATGGATAAAAAAGTTGTAGTCCTTATGTAAAATGGAATATCACTCAGCCATGAAATCAATATCATAAGGCTAGTAGCAGCATGATGAGTGGATTTAGGTACGACGATTCTAAGTGAAATAAGTCACACAGAAAAGGACACTTCTCATAAGGTGTCACTTATAGAGGGAATGTAAAAACCGTTACACTTGAACTGAATTACAAAACAGAACAGAGTGACACATGCAGAAAACACACTATGGCTGCTTAACGGGAAAGGGGAGGTGGGGAGATACATAAAACAAGAGTTTCAAATTAGATCAGATACCGTTCCATAAACCCAATATGTAACAGACAAGACCTACTCCTTGCTCAGAGAACTGGACTCAACACGCCCGATTCACCGCACAAGAATATATCTGACTAGTAATAATCTTAAAACCTATGTAGTGATATCTCTCTATTAGTGTGTCAAGTGGGTGTAAAGCGGCATAAACACAGCCGTGAAAAGCAGCTAAACCCCATTATAAAAATAAATTACTTTTAAAAACCCATGAAACAAAGACAGGGAAAGAGAGAAGAATTCTTACACAATTCATTCAAGGGCTTTGATTCAACCTGGATTGACCATATCTAGACCCACAGGTGGATGAGACATAAGGGTGGACACTCTTGGGGCTGAGAGGTTTGGTGAGGTTGGGTGAGCAAACACAGACCCTTTAAAGTAATACTGCGTGGTACCCATCGCATGGGTCCCAAATCTCCAGGTTCAAGGGCATCTTCCTAAATCGAAAACATGCATGAGAAACCCAGAAGATGGTACACCGTGTGATGGGGAAAGGTTTCTAAAACGCACCTCATTTCTCATCTCCTTGTGCTCGGGTTTGCCATTCCAGCCACTTTACTAGCAATCTCCCTACTTGGAGCATCAGCACCTTTAACCTCCTGTTCCGTACAGGTTGCAATTTGTCCTGAGGATGAACGGGAAGAAGGGGAACCAATGAGAGACTAGCTCTTGGTGTTGGGACAGGCACAGGTCACTCTATTTTCCCATCAGGAAGAAGAATTAACCACAGGCTCAGCCTGCCCCCCGGAACCAGAACAGGGCCTGAAGCCCTCCTCCGCTTTTGCGGCCAGCTCCCAAAAAAGCGAGTTGTAAAATGGAGCTTCAGGGCACTGCAATTCACAAACCTGCAGAGTTATAAATGATAACTCTCGTCCACAAATATATTGAGTGAAGGCAAAGAAGAGGATTTGAAGTCAAGGCAGAATTGCAGGAAACAGATTTTAGGAGGTAGATTCGAATCGCCTTTAAAGCACATGAAAAGCGGCAAAACGTTGACAATGATGCCCTTGGCCAAAAAGGGCGTATGCGTTTTTTCCTGAATATATTCAGGAAAAAACGCATACACCCTTTTTGGCCAACCAAGCAACCTGGAAAGGCCAATCAGCGCTACAAAGAAGTCTCGCTTCCCATCGGTCAAAAGGGCCATGCTGAAAATGTTTCAAAACCAGAAATGCAGGACAGGCCATGGAGAAATGGGAGCCTTGCTACACTGATGGGCGGGATGTAAATTGCCAGCAGCCACTCTGGAGAAGGGTACGGTGTGTCCTGAAACAGCTAAAAAACACAGCTTAGAGAGCATAGGGCACTTCCACGCATGGGGGTATAAAGTGGGAAAATTAAAAATCAGCAAGACACAAGCACCCCAAAGTTTAGGGATGCTCTGTTGACAAGGACCTCCACTTCATTCCACCTTAAATATCCCAGGAAAGCGAAAAATGGATAAAAAATGTGAAGTCCTTATGTACAATGGCATACCACTCAGCCATGAAATCAATGTCATAAGGCTAGTAGCAGCATGATGAGTGGATTTAGGTACGACGATTCTAAGTGAAATAAGTCACACAGAAAAGGACACTTCTCATAAGGTGTCACTTATAGAGGGAATGTAAAAACCGTTACACTTGAACTGAATTACAAAACAGAACAGAGTCACACATGCAGAAAACACACTATGGCTGCTTAACGGGAAAGCGAGGTGGGGTGATACATAAAGCAAGAGTTTCAAATTAGCTCAGATACCGTTCCATAAACCCAATATGTAATAGACAAGACCTACTCCTTGCTCAGAGAACTGGACTCAACACGCCCGATTCACCGCACAAGAATATATCTGACTAGTAATAATCATAAAACCTATGTATTGATATCTCTCTGTTAGTGTGTCAAGTGGGTGTAAAGCGGCATAAACACAGCCGTGAAAAGCAGCTAAACCCCATTATAAAAATAAATTTCTTTAAAAAACCCATGAAACAAAGACAGTGAAAGAGAGAGAAATTCTTACACAATTCGTTCAGGGGCTGTGATGCAACCTGGGTTGACCATATCTAGACCCACAGCTGGATGAGACATAAGGGTGGATACTCTTGGGGAGGAGAGGTTTGGTGAGGTTGGGTGAGCAAACGCAGACCCTTTAAAGTAATACTGCGTGCTACCCATCGCATGGGTCCCAAATCTCCAGGTTCAAGGGCATCTTCCTACATCGAAAACATGCATGAGAAACCAAGAAGATGGTACACCGTGTGTTGGGGAAAGGTTTCTAAAATGCACCTCATTTCTCATCTCCTTGTACTCGGGTTCGCCATTCCAGCCACTTTAGTAGCAATCTCCCAACTTGGAGCATCAGCATCTTTAACCTCCTGTTCCGTACAGGTTGCAATTTGTCCTGAGGATGAACGGGAAGACGGGGAACCAATGAGAGACTAGCTCTTGTTGTTGGGACAGGCACAGGTCACTCTATTTTCCCATCAGGAAGAAGAATTAACCACAGGCTCAGCCTGCCCCCCGGGACCAGAACAGGGCCTGAAGCCATCCTGCGCTTTTGCGGCCACCTCCCAAAAAAGCGAGTTGTAAAATGGAGCTTCAGGGCACTGCAATTCACAATCCTACAGAGTTATAAATGATAACTCTCGTCCACAAATATATTGAGGGAAGGCAAAGACGAGGAATTGAAATCAAGGCAGAATTGCAGGAAACAGATTTCAGGAGGTAGATTCGAATCGCCTTTAAAGCACATGAAAAGCGCCAAAACGTTGACAATGATGCCCTTGGCCAAAAAGGGCGTATGCGTTTTTTCCTAAATATATTCAGGAAAAAACGCATACGCCCTTTTTGGCCAACCAAGCAACCTGGAAAGGCAAATCAGCGCTACAAAGAAGTCTCGCTTCCCATCGGTCAAAAGGGCCATGCTGAAAAAAGTGTCAAAACCAGAAATGCAGGACAGGCCATGGAGAAATGGGAGCCTTGCTACACTGATGGGCGGGATGTAAATTGCCAACAGCCACTCTTTAGAAGTGTACGGTGTGTCCTGAAACATCTAAAAAACACAGCTTAGAGAGCATAGGGCACTTCCACGCATGGGGGGATAAAGTGGGAAAATTAAAAATCAGCAAGACACAAGCACCCCAAAGTTAGGGATGCTCTGTTGACAAGGACCTCCACTTCATTCCACCTTAAATATCCCAGGAAAGCGAAAAATGGATAAAAAATTTGAAGTCCTTATGTACAATGGCATACCACTCAGCCATGAAATCAATGTCATAAGGCTAGTAGCAGCATGATGAGTGGATTTAGGTACGACGATTCTAAGTGAAATAAGTCACACAGAAAAGGACACTTCTCATAAGGTGTCACTTATAGAGGGAATGTAAAAACCGTTACACTTGAACTGAATTACAAAACAGAACAGAGTCACACATGCAGAAAACACACTATGGCTGCTTAACGGGAAAGCGAGGTGGGGTGATACATAAAGCAAGAGTTTCAAATTAGCTCAGATACCGTTCCATAAACCCAATATGTAATAGACAAGACCTACTCCTTGCTCAGAGAACTGGCCTCAACACGCCCGATTCACCGCACAAGAATATATCTGACTAGTAATAATCTTAAAACCTATTTATTGATATCTCTCTGTTAGTGTGTCAAGTGGGTGTAAAGCGGCATAAACACAGCCGTGAAAAGCAGCTAAACCCCATTATAAAAATAAATTTCTTTTAAAAACCCATGAAACAAAGACAGTGAAAGAGAGAGAAATTCTTACACAATTCGTTCAGGGGCTGTGATGCAACCTGGATTGACCATATCTAGACCCACAGCTGGATGAGACATAAGGGTGGATACTCTTGGGGCTGAGAGGTTTGGTGAGGTTGGGTGAGCAAACGCAGACCCTTTAAAATAATACTGCGTGCTACCCATCGCATGGGTCCCAAATCTCCAGGTTCAAGGGCATCTTCGTACATCGAAAACATGCATGAGAAACCAAGAAGATGGTACACCGTGTGTTGGGGAAAGGTTTCTAAAATGCACCTCATTTCTCATCTCCTTGTGCTCGGGTTCGCCATTCCAGTCACTTTAGTAGCAATCTCCCTACTTGGAGCATCAGCATCTTTAACCTCCTGTTCCGTACAGGTTGCAATTTGTCCTGAGGATGAACGGGAAGACGGGGAACCAATGAGAGACTAGCTCTTGGTGTTGGGACAGGCACAGGTCACTCTATTTTCCCATCAGGAAGAAGAATTAACCACAGGCTCAGCCTTCCCCCCGGAACCAGAACAGGGCCTGAAGCCATCCTGCGCTTTTGCGGCCAGCTCCCAAAAAAGCGAGTAGTAAAATGGAGCTTCAGGGCACTGCAATTCACAAACCTGCAGAGTTATAAATGATAACTCTCGTCCACAAATATATTGAGGGAAGGCAAAGAAGAGGATTTGAAGTCAAGGCAGAATTGCAGGAAACAGATTTTAGGAGGTAGAGTCGAATCGCCTTTAAAGCACAGGAAAAGCGGCAAAACGTTGACAATGATGCCCTTGGCCAAAAAGGGCGTATGCGTTTTTTCCTGAATATATTCAGGAAAAAACGCATACGCACTTTTTGGCCAACCAAGCAACCTGGAAAGGCAAATCAGTGCTACAAAGAAGTCTTGCTTCCCATCGGTCAAAAGGGCCATGCTGAAAAAAGTTTCAAAACCAGAAATGCAGGACAGGCCATGGAGAAATGGGAGCCTTGCTACACTGATGGGCGGGATGTAAATTGCCAACAGCCACTCTGGAGAAGGGTACGGTGTGTCCTGAAACAGCTAAAAAACACAGCTTAGAGAGCTTAGGGCACTTCCACGCATGGGGGTATAAAGTGGGAAAATTAAAAATCAGCAAGACACAAGCACCCCATAGTTTAGGGCTGCTCTGTTGACAAGGACCTCCACTTCATTCCACCTTAAATATCCCAGGAAAGCGAAAAATGGATAAAAAAGTTGTAGTCCTTATGTAAAATGGAATATCACTCAGCCATGAAATCAATATCATAAGGCTAGTAGCAGCATGATGAGTGGATTTAGGTACGACGATTCTAAGTGAAATAAGTCACACAGAAAAGGACACTTCTCATAAGGTGTCACTTATAGAGGGAATGTAAAAACCGTTACACTTGAACTGAATTACAAAACAGAACAGAGTGACACATGCAGAAAACACACTATGGCTGCTTAACGGGAAAGGGGAGGTGGGGAGATACATAAAACAAGAGTTTCAAATTAGATCAGATACCGTTCCATAAACCCAATATGTAACAGACAAGACCTACTCCTTGCTCAGAGAACTGGACTCAACACGCCCGATTCACCGCACAAGAATATATCTGACTAGTAATAATCTTAAAACCTATGTATTGATATCTCTCTGTTAGTGTGTCAAGTGGGTGTAAAGCGGCATAAACACAGCCGTGAAAAGCAGCTAAACCCCATTATAAAAATAAATTACTTTTAAAAACCCATGAAACAAAGACAGGGAAAGAGAGAGAAATTCTTACACAATTCGTTCAGGGGCTTTGATTCAACCTGGATTGACCATATCTAGACCCACAGGTGGATGAGACATAAGGGTGGACACTCTTGGGGCTGAGAGGTTTGGTGAGGTTGGGTGAGCAAACACAGACCCTTTAAAGTAATACTGCGTGGTACCCATCGCATGGGTCCCAAATCTCCAGGTTCAAGGGCATCTTCCTAAATCGAAAACATGCATGAGAAACCCAGAAGATGGTACACCGTGTGATGGGGAAAGGTTTCTAAAACGCACTTCATTTCTCATCTCCTTGTGCTCGGGTTTGCCATTCCAGCCACTTTACTAGCAATCTCCCTACTTGGAGCATCAGCACCTTTAACCTCCTGTTCCGTACAGGTTGCAATTAGTCCTGAGGATGAACGGGAAGAAGGGGAACCAATGAGAGACTAGCTCTTGGTGTTGGGACAGGCACAGGTCACTCTATTTTCCCATCAGGAAGAAGAATTAACCACAGGCTCAGCCTTCCCCCCGGAACCAGAACAGGGCCTGAAGCCATCCTGCGCTTTTGCGGCCAGCTCCCAAAAAAGCGACTTGTAAAATGGAGCTTCAGGGCACTGCAATTCACAAACCTGCAGAGTTATAAATGATAACTCTCGTCCACAAATATATTGAGGGAAGGCAAAGAAGAGGATTTGAAGTCAAGGCAGAATTGCAGGAAACAGATTTTAGGAGGTAGATTTGAATCGCCTTTAAAGCACAGGAAAAGCGGCAAAACGTTGACAATGATGCCCTTGGCCAAAAAGGGCGTATGCGTTTTTTCCTGAATATATTCAGGAAAAAACGCATACGCCCTTTTTGGCCAACCAAGCAACCTGGAAAGGCAAATCAGTGCTACAAAGAAGTCTTGCTTCCCATCGGTCAAAAGGGCCATGCTGAAAAAAGTTTCAAAACCAGAAATGCAGGACAGGCCATGGAGAAATGGGAGCCTTGCTACACTGATGGGCGGGATGTAAATTGCCAACAGCCACTCTGGAGAACGGTACGGTGTGTCCTGAAACAGCTAAAAAACACAGCTTAGAGAGCATAGGGCACTTCCACGCATGGGGGTATAAAGTGGGGAAATTAAAAATCAGCAAGACACAAGCACCCCATAGTTTAGGGCTGCTCTGTTGACAAGGACCTCCACTTCATTCCACCTTAAATATCCCAGGAAAGCGAAAAATGGATAAAAAAGTTGTAGTCCTTATGTAAAATGGAATATCACTCAGCCATGAAATCAATATCATAAGGCTAGTAGCAGCATGATGAGTGGATTTAGGTACGACGATTCTAAGTGAAATAAGTCACACAGAAAAGGACACTTCTCATAAGGTGTCACTTATAGAGGGAATGTAAAAACCGTTACACTTGAACTGAATTACAAAACAGAACAGAGTGACACATGCAGAAAACACACTATGGCTGCTTAACGGGAAAGGGGAGGTGGGGAGATACATAAAACAAGAGTTTCAAATTAGATCAGATACCGTTCCATAAACCCAATATGTAACAGACAAGACCTACTCCTTGCTCAGAGAACTGGACTCAACACGCCCGATTCACCGCACAAGAATATATCTGACTAGTAATAATCTTAAAACCTATGTAGTGATATCTCTCTATTAGTGTGTCAAGTGGGTGTAAAGCGGCATAAACACAGCCGTGAAAAGCAGCTAAACCCCATTATAAAAATAAATTACTTTTAAAAACCCATGAAACAAAGACAGGGAAAGAGAGAAGAATTCTTACACAATTCATTCAAGGGCTTTGATTCAACCTGGATTGACCATATCTAGACCCACAGGTGGATGAGACATAAGGGTGGACACTCTTGGGGCTGAGAGGTTTGGTGAGGTTGGGTGAGCAAACACAGACCCTTTAAAGTAATACTGCGTGGTACCCATCGCATGGGTCCCAAATCTCCAGGTTCAAGGGCATCTTCCTAAATCGAAAACATGCATGAGAAACCCAGAAGATGGTACACCGTGTGATGGGGAAAGGTTTCTAAAACGCACCTCATTTCTCATCTCCTTGTGCTCGGGTTTGCCATTCCAGCCACTTTACTAGCAATCTCCCTACTTGGAGCATCAGCACCTTTAACCTCCTGTTCCGTACAGGTTGCAATTTGTCCTGAGGATGAACGGGAAGAAGGGGAACCAATGAGAGACTAGCTCTTGGTGTTGGGACAGGCACAGGTCACTCTATTTTCCCATCAGGAAGAAGAATTAACCACAGGCTCAGCCTGCCCCCCGGAACCAGAACAGGGCCTGAAGCCCTCCTCCGCTTTTGCGGCCAGCTCCCAAAAAAGCGAGTTGTAAAATGGAGCTTCAGGGCACTGCAATTCACAAACCTGCAGAGTTATAAATGATAACTCTCGTCCACAAATATATTGAGTGAAGGCAAAGAAGAGGATTTGAAGTCAAGGCAGAATTGCAGGAAACAGATTTTAGGAGGTAGATTCGAATCGCCTTTAAAGCACATGAAAAGCGGCAAAACGTTGACAATGATGCCCTTGGCCAAAAAGGGCGTATGCGTTTTTTCCTGAATATATTCAGGAAAAAACGCATACGCCCTTTTTGGCCAACCAAGCAACCTGGAAAGGCCAATCAGCGCTACAAAGAAGTCTCGCTTCCCATCGGTCAAAAGGGCCATGCTGAAAATGTTTCAAAACCAGAAATGCAGGACAGGCCATGGAGAAATGGGAGCCTTGCTACACTGATGGGCGGGATGTAAATTGCCAGCAGCCACTCTGGAGAAGGGTACGGTGTGTCCTGAAACAGCTAAAAAACACAGCTTAGAGAGCATAGGGCACTTCCACGCATGGGGGTATAAAGTGGGAAAATTAAAAATCAGCAAGACACAAGCACCCCAAAGTTTAGGGATGCTCTGTTGACAAGGACCTCCACTTCATTCCACCTTAAATATCCCAGGAAAGCGAAAAATGGATAAAAAATGTGAAGTCCTTATGTACAATGGCATACCACTCAGCCATGAAATCAATGTCATAAGGCTAGTAGCAGCATGATGAGTGGATTTAGGTACGACGATTCTAAGTGAAATAAGTCACACAGAAAAGGACACTTCTCATAAGGTGTCACTGATAGAGGGAATGTAAAAACCGTTACACTTGAACTGAATTACAAAACAGAACAGAGTCACACATGCAGAAAACACACTATGGCTGCTTAACGGGAAAGCGAGGTGGGGTGATACATAAAGCAAGAGTTTCAAATTAGCTCAGATACCGTTCCATAAACCCAATATGTAATAGACAAGACCTACTCCTTGCTCAGAGAACTGGACTCAACACGCCCGATTCACCGCACAAGAATATATCTGACTAGTAATAATCATAAAACCTATGTATTGATATCTCTCTGTTAGTGTGTCAAGTGGGTGTAAAGCGGCATAAACACAGCCGTGAAAAGCAGCTAAACCCCATTATAAAAATAAATTTCTTTAAAAAACCCATGAAACAAAGACAGTGAAAGAGAGAGAAATTCTTACACAATTCGTTCAGGGGCTGTGATGCAACCTGGGTTGACCATATCTAGACCCACAGCTGGATGAGACATAAGGGTGGATACTCTTGGGGAGGAGAGGTTTGGTGAGGTTGGGTGAGCAAACGCAGACCCTTTAAAGTAATACTGCGTGCTACCCATCGCATGGGTCCCAAATCTCCAGGTTCAAGGGCATCTTCCTACATCGAAAACATGCATGAGAAACCAAGAAGATGGTACACCGTGTGTTGGGGAAAGGTTTCTAAAATGCACCTCATTTCTCATCTCCTTGTACTCGGGTTCGCCATTCCAGCCACTTTAGTAGCAATCTCCCAACTTGGAGCATCAGCATCTTTAACCTCCTGTTCCGTACAGGTTGCAATTTGTCCTGAGGATGAACGGGAAGACGGGGAACCAATGAGAGACTAGCTCTTGGTGTTGGGACAGGCACAGGTCACTCTATTTTCCCATCAGGAAGAAGAATTAACCACAGGCTCAGCCTGCCCCCCGGAACCAGAACAGGGCCTGAAGCCATCCTGCGCTTTTGCGGCCAGCTCCCAAAAAAGCGAGTTGTAAAATGGAGCTTCAGGGCACTGCAATTCACAAACCTGCAGAGTTATAAATGATAACTCTCGTCCACAAATATATTGAGTGAAGGCAAAGAAGAGGATTTGAAGTCAAGCAGAATTGCAGGAAACAGATTTTAGGAGGTAGATTCGAATCGCCTTTAAAGCACATGAAAAGCGGCAAAACGTTGACAATGATGCCCTTGGCCAAAAAGGGCGTATGCGTTTTTTCCTGAATATATTCAGGAAAAAACGCATACGCCCTTTTTGGCCAACCAAGCAACCTGGAAAGGCCAATCAGCGCTACAAAGAAGTCTCGCTTCCCATCGGTCAAAAGGGCCATGCTGAAAATGTTTCAAAACCAGAAATGCAGGACAGGCCATGGAGAAATGGGAGCCTTGCTACACTGATGGGCGGGATGTAAATTGCCAGCAGCCACTCTGGAGAAGGGTACGGTGTGTCCTGAAACAGCTAAAAAACACAGCTTAGAGAGCATAGGGCACTTCCACGCATGGGGGTATAAAGTGGGAAAATTAAAAATCAGCAAGACACAAGCACCCCATAGTTTAGGGCTGCTCTGTTGATAAGGACCTCCACTTCATTCCACCTTAAATATCCCAGGAAAGCGAAAAATGGATAAAAAAGTTGTAGTCCTTATGTACAATGGAATATCACTCAGCCATGAAATCAATATCATAAGGCTAGTAGCAGCATGATGAGTGGATTTAGGTACGACGATTCTAAGTGAAATAAGTCACACAGAAAAGGACACTTCTCATAAGGTGTCACTTATAGAGGGAATGTAAAAACCTTTACACTTGAACTGAATTACAAAACAGAACAGAGTCACACATGCAGAAAACACACTATGGCTGCTTAACTGGAAAGGTGAGGTGGGGTGATACATAAAACAAGAGTTTCAAATTAGCTCAGATACCGTTCCATAAACCCAATATGTAATAGACAAAACCTACTCCTTGCTCAGAGAACTGGACTCAACACGCCGGATTCACCGGACAAGAATATATCTGACTAGTAATAATCTTAAAACCTATGAATTGATATCTCTCTGTTAGTGTGTCAAGTGGGTGTAAAGCGGCATAAACACAGCCGTGAAAAGCAGCTAAAGCCCATTATAAAAATAAATTACTTTTAAATACCCATGAAACAAAGACAGTGAAAGAGAGAGAAAGTCTTACACAATTCGTTCAGGGGCTGTGATGCAACCTGGATTGACCATATCTAGACCCACAGCTGGATGAGACATAAGGGTGGACACTCTTGGGGCTGAGAGGTTTGGTGAAGTTGGGTGAGCAAACGCAGACCCTTTAAAGTAGTACTGCGTGCTACCCGTCGCATGGGTCCCAAATCTCCAGGTTCAAGGGCATCTTCCTACATCGAAAACAGGCATGAGAAACCCAGAAGATGGTACACCGTGTGATGGGGAAAGGTTTCTAAAACGCACCTCATTTCTCATCTCCTTGTGCTCGGATTCGCCATTCCAGCCAGTTTACTAGCAATCTCCCTATGTGGAGCATCAGCACCTTTAACCTCCTGTTCCGTACAGGTTGCAATTTGTCCTGAGGATGAATGGGAAGACGGGGAACCAATGAGAGACTAGCTCTTGGTGTTGGGACAGGCACAGGTCACTCTATTTTCCCATCAAGAAGAAGAATTAACCACAGGCTCAGCCTGCCCCCCGGAACCAGAACAGGGCCTGAAGCCATCCTGCGCTTTTGCGGCCAGCTCCCAAAAAAGCAAGTTGTAAAATGGAGCTTCAGGGCACAGCAATTCACAAACCTGCAGAGTTATAAATGATAACTCTCGTCCACAAATATATTGAGGGAAGGCAAAGAAGAGGATTTAAAGTCAAGGCAGAATTGCAGGAAACAGATTTTAGGAGGTAGATTCGAATCGCCTTTAAAGCACAGGAAAAGCGGCAAAACGTTGACAATGATGCCCTTGGCCAAAAAGGGCGTATGCGTTTTTTCCTGAATATATTCAGGAAAAAACGCATACGCACTTTTTGGCCAACCAAGCAACCTGGAAAGGCAAATCAGTGCTACAAAGAAGTCTTGCTTCCCATCGGTCAAAAGGGCCATGCTGAAAAAAGTTTCAAAACCAGAAATGCAGGACAGGCCATGGAGAAATGGGAGCCTTGCTACACTGATGGGCGGGATGTAAATTGCCAACAGCCACTCTGGAGAAGGGTACGGTGTGTCCTGAAACAGCTAAAAAACACAGCTTAGAGAGCTTAGGGCACTTCCACGCATGGGGGTATAAAGTGGGAAAATTAAAAATCAGCAAGACACAAGCACCCCATAGTTTAGGGCTGCTCTGTTGACAAGGACCTCCACTTCATTCCACCTTAAATATCCCAGGAAAGCGAAAAATGGATAAAAAAGTTGTAGTCCTTATGTAAAATGGAATATCACTCAGCCATGAAATCAATATCATAAGGCTAGTAGCAGCATGATGAGTGGATTTAGGTACGACGATTCTAAGTGAAATAAGTCACACAGAAAAGGACACTTCTCATAAGGTGTCACTTATAGAGGGAATGTAAAAACCGTTACACTTGAACTGAATTACAAAACAGAACAGAGTGACACATGCAGAAAACACACTATGGCTGCTTAACGGGAAAGGGGAGGTGGGGAGATACATAAAACAAGTGTTTCAAATTAGATCAGATACCGTTCCATAAACCCAATATGTAACAGACAAGACCTACTCCTTGCTCAGAGAACTGGACTCAACACGCCCGATTCACCGCACAAGAATATATCTGACTAGTAATAATCTTAAAACCTATGTATTGATATCTCTCTGTTAGTGTGTCAAGTGGGTGTAAAGCGGCATAAACACAGCCGTGAAAAGCAGCTAAACCCCATTATAAAAATAAATTACTTTTAAAAACCCATGAAACAAAGACAGGGAAAGAGAGAGAAATTCTTACACAATTCGTTCAGGGGCTTTGATTCAACCTGGATTGACCATATCTAGACCCACAGGTGGATGAGACATAAGGGTGGACACTCTTGGGGCTGAGAGGTTTGGTGAGGTTGGGTGAGCAAACACAGACCCTTTAAAGTAATACTGCGTGGTACCCATCGCATGGGTCCCAAATCTCCAGGTTCAAGGGCATCTTCCTAAATCGAAAACATGCATGAGAAACCCAGAAGATGGTACACCGTGTGATGGGGAAAGGTTTCTAAAACGCACTTCATTTCTCATCTCCTTGTGCTCGGGTTTGCCATTCCAGCCACTTTACTAGCAATCTCCCTACTTGGAGCATCAGCACCTTTAACCTCCTGTTCCGTACAGGTTGCAATTAGTCCTGAGGATGAACGGGAAGAAGGGGAACCAATGAGAGACTAGCTCTTGGTGTTGGGACAGGCACAGGTCACTCTATTTTCCCATCAGGAAGAAGAATTAACCACAGGCTCAGCCTTCCCCCCGGAACCAGAACAGGGCCTGAAGCCATCCTGCGCTTTTGCGGCCAGCTCCCAAAAAAGCGACTTGTAAAATGGAGCTTCAGGGCACTGCAATTCACAAACCTGCAGAGTTATAAATGATAACTCTCGTCCACAAATATATTGAGGGAAGGCAAAGAAGAGGATTTGAAGTCAAGGCAGAATTGCAGGAAACAGATTTTAGGAGGTAGATTTGAATCGCCTTTAAAGCACAGGAAAAGCGGCAAAACGTTGACAATGATGCCCTTGGCCAAAAAGGGCGTATGCGTTTTTTCCTGAATATATTCAGGAAAAAACGCATACGCCCTTTTTGGCCAACCAAGCAACCTGGAAAGGCAAATCAGTGCTACAAAGAAGTCTTGCTTCCCATCGGTCAAAAGGGCCATGCTGAAAAAAGTTTCAAAACCAGAAATGCAGGACAGGCCATGGAGAAATGGGAGCCTTGCTACACTGATGGGCGGGATGTAAATTGCCAACAGCCACTCTGGAGAACGGTACGGTGTGTCCTGAAACAGCTAAAAAACACAGCTTAGAGAGCATAGGGCACTTCCACGCATGGGGGTATAAAGTGGGGAAATTAAAAATCAGCAAGACACAAGCACCCCATAGTTTAGGGCTGCTCTGTTGACAAGGACCTCCACTTCATTCCACCTTAAATATCCCAGGAAAGCGAAAAATGGATAAAAAAGTTGTAGTCCTTATGTAAAATGGAATATCACTCAGCCATGAAATCAATATCATAAGGCTAGTAGCAGCATGATGAGTGGATTTAGGTACGACGATTCTAAGTGAAATAAGTCACACAGAAAAGGACACTTCTCATAAGGTGTCACTTATAGAGGGAATGTAAAAACCGTTACACTTGAACTGAATTACAAAACAGAACAGAGTGACACATGCAGAAAACACACTATGGCTGCTTAACGGGAAAGGGGAGGTGGGGAGATACATAAAACAAGAGTTTCAAATTAGATCAGATACCGTTCCATAAACCCAATATGTAACAGACAAGACCTACTCCTTGCTCAGAGAACTGGACTCAACACGCCCGATTCACCGCACAAGAATATATCTGACTAGTAATAATCTTAAAACCTATGTAGTGATATCTCTCTATTAGTGTGTCAAGTGGGTGTAAAGCGGCATAAACACAGCCGTGAAAAGCAGCTAAACCCCATTATAAAAATAAATTACTTTTAAAAACCCATGAAACAAAGACAGGGAAAGAGAGAAGAATTCTTACACAATTCATTCAAGGGCTTTGATTCAACCTGGATTGACCATATCTAGACCCACAGGTGGATGAGACATAAGGGTGGACACTCTTGGGGCTGAGAGGTTTGGTGAGGTTGGGTGAGCAAACACAGACCCTTTAAAGTAATACTGCGTGGTACCCATCGCATGGGTCCCAAATCTCCAGGTTCAAGGGCATCTTCCTAAATCGAAAACATGCATGAGAAACCCAGAAGATGGTACACCGTGTGATGGGGAAAGGTTTCTAAAACGCACCTCATTTCTCATCTCCTTGTGCTCGGGTTTGCCATTCCAGCCACTTTACTAGCAATCTCCCTACTTGGAGCATCAGCACCTTTAACCTCCTGTTCCGTACAGGTTGCAATTTGTCCTGAGGATGAACGGGAAGAAGGGGAACCAATGAGAGACTAGCTCTTGGTGTTGGGACAGGCACAGGTCACTCTATTTTCCCATCAGGAAGAAGAATTAACCACAGGCTCAGCCTGCCCCCCGGAACCAGAACAGGGCCTGAAGCCCTCCTCCGCTTTTGCGGCCAGCTCCCAAAAAAGCGAGTTGTAAAATGGAGCTTCAGGGCACTGCAATTCACAAACCTGCAGAGTTATAAATGATAACTCTCGTCCACAAATATATTGAGTGAAGGCAAAGAAGAGGATTTGAAGTCAAGGCAGAATTGCAGGAAACAGATTTTAGGAGGTAGATTCGAATCGCCTTTAAAGCACATGAAAAGCGGCAAAACGTTGACAATGATGCCCTTGGCCAAAAAGGGCGTATGCGTTTTTTCCTGAATATATTCAGGAAAAAACGCATACACCCTTTTTGGCCAACCAAGCAACCTGGAAAGGCCAATCAGCGCTACAAAGAAGTCTCGCTTCCCATCGGTCAAAAGGGCCATGCTGAAAATGTTTCAAAACCAGAAATGCAGGACAGGCCATGGAGAAATGGGAGCCTTGCTACACTGATGGGCGGGATGTAAATTGCCAGCAGCCACTCTGGAGAAGGGTACGGTGTGTCCTGAAACAGCTAAAAAACACAGCTTAGAGAGCATAGGGCACTTCCACGCATGGGGGTATAAAGTGGGAAAATTAAAAATCAGCAAGACACAAGCACCCCAAAGTTTAGGGATGCTCTGTTGACAAGGACCTCCACTTCATTCCACCTTAAATATCCCAGGAAAGCGAAAAATGGATAAAAAATGTGAAGTCCTTATGTACAATGGCATACCACTCAGCCATGAAATCAATGTCATAAGGCTAGTAGCAGCATGATGAGTGGATTTAGGTACGACGATTCTAAGTGAAATAAGTCACACAGAAAAGGACACTTCTCATAAGGTGTCACTTATAGAGGGAATGTAAAAACCGTTACACTTGAACTGAATTACAAAACAGAACAGAGTCACACATGCAGAAAACACACTATGGCTGCTTAACGGGAAAGCGAGGTGGGGTGATACATAAAGCAAGAGTTTCAAATTAGCTCAGATACCGTTCCATAAACCCAATATGTAATAGACAAGACCTACTCCTTGCTCAGAGAACTGGACTCAACACGCCCGATTCACCGCACAAGAATATATCTGACTAGTAATAATCATAAAACCTATGTATTGATATCTCTCTGTTAGTGTGTCAAGTGGGTGTAAAGCGGCATAAACACAGCCGTGAAAAGCAGCTAAACCCCATTATAAAAATAAATTTCTTTAAAAAACCCATGAAACAAAGACAGTGAAAGAGAGAGAAATTCTTACACAATTCGTTCAGGGGCTGTGATGCAACCTGGGTTGACCATATCTAGACCCACAGCTGGATGAGACATAAGGGTGGATACTCTTGGGGAGGAGAGGTTTGGTGAGGTTGGGTGAGCAAACGCAGACCCTTTAAAGTAATACTGCGTGCTACCCATCGCATGGGTCCCAAATCTCCAGGTTCAAGGGCATCTTCCTACATCGAAAACATGCATGAGAAACCAAGAAGATGGTACACCGTGTGTTGGGGAAAGGTTTCTAAAATGCACCTCATTTCTCATCTCCTTGTACTCGGGTTCGCCATTCCAGCCACTTTAGTAGCAATCTCCCAACTTGGAGCATCAGCATCTTTAACCTCCTGTTCCGTACAGGTTGCAATTTGTCCTGAGGATGAACGGGAAGACGGGGAACCAATGAGAGACTAGCTCTTGTTGTTGGGACAGGCACAGGTCACTCTATTTTCCCATCAGGAAGAAGAATTAACCACAGGCTCAGCCTGCCCCCCGGGACCAGAACAGGGCCTGAAGCCATCCTGCGCTTTTGCGGCCACCTCCCAAAAAAGCGAGTTGTAAAATGGAGCTTCAGGGCACTGCAATTCACAATCCTACAGAGTTATAAATGATAACTCTCGTCCACAAATATATTGAGGGAAGGCAAAGACGAGGAATTGAAATCAAGGCAGAATTGCAGGAAACAGATTTCAGGAGGTAGATTCGAATCGCCTTTAAAGCACATGAAAAGCGCCAAAACGTTGACAATGATGCCCTTGGCCAAAAAGGGCGTATGCGTTTTTTCCTAAATATATTCAGGAAAAAACGCATACGCCCTTTTTGGCCAACCAAGCAACCTGGAAAGGCAAATCAGCGCTACAAAGAAGTCTCGCTTCCCATCGGTCAAAAGGGCCATGCTGAAAAAAGTGTCAAAACCAGAAATGCAGGACAGGCCATGGAGAAATGGGAGCCTTGCTACACTGATGGGCGGGATGTAAATTGCCAACAGCCACTCTTTAGAAGTGTACGGTGTGTCCTGAAACATCTAAAAAACACAGCTTAGAGAGCATAGGGCACTTCCACGCATGGGGGGATAAAGTGGGAAAATTAAAAATCAGCAAGACACAAGCACCCCAAAGTTAGGGATGCTCTGTTGACAAGGACCTCCACTTCATTCCACCTTAAATATCCCAGGAAAGCGAAAAATGGATAAAAAATTTGAAGTCCTTATGTACAATGGCATACCACTCAGCCATGAAATCAATGTCATAAGGCTAGTAGCAGCATGATGAGTGGATTTAGGTACGACGATTCTAAGTGAAATAAGTCACACAGAAAAGGACACTTCTCATAAGGTGTCACTTATAGAGGGAATGTAAAAACCGTTACACTTGAACTGAATTACAAAACAGAACAGAGTCACACATGCAGAAAACACACTATGGCTGCTTAACGGGAAAGCGAGGTGGGGTGATACATAAAGCAAGAGTTTCAAATTAGCTCAGATACCGTTCCATAAACCCAATATGTAATAGACAAGACCTACTCCTTGCTCAGAGAACTGGCCTCAACACGCCCGATTCACCGCACAAGAATATATCTGACTAGTAATAATCTTAAAACCTATTTATTGATATCTCTCTGTTAGTGTGTCAAGTGGGTGTAAAGCGGCATAAACACAGCCGTGAAAAGCAGCTAAACCCCATTATAAAAATAAATTTCTTTTAAAAACCCATGAAACAAAGACAGTGAAAGAGAGAGAAATTCTTACACAATTCGTTCAGGGGCTGTGATGCAACCTGGATTGACCATATCTAGACCCACAGCTGGATGAGACATAAGGGTGGATACTCTTGGGGCTGAGAGGTTTGGTGAGGTTGGGTGAGCAAACGCAGACCCTTTAAAATAATACTGCGTGCTACCCATCGCATGGGTCCCAAATCTCCAGGTTCAAGGGCATCTTCGTACATCGAAAACATGCATGAGAAACCAAGAAGATGGTACACCGTGTGTTGGGGAAAGGTTTCTAAAATGCACCTCATTTCTCATCTCCTTGTGCTCGGGTTCGCCATTCCAGTCACTTTAGTAGCAATCTCCCTACTTGGAGCATCAGCATCTTTAACCTCCTGTTCCGTACAGGTTGCAATTTGTCCTGAGGATGAACGGGAAGACGGGGAACCAATGAGAGACTAGCTCTTGGTGTTGGGACAGGCACAGGTCACTCTATTTTCCCATCAGGAAGAAGAATTAACCACAGGCTCAGCCTTCCCCCCGGAACCAGAACAGGGCCTGAAGCCATCCTGCGCTTTTGCGGCCAGCTCCCAAAAAAGCGAGTAGTAAAATGGAGCTTCAGGGCACTGCAATTCACAAACCTGCAGAGTTATAAATGATAACTCTCGTCCACAAATATATTGAGGGAAGGCAAAGAAGAGGATTTGAAGTCAAGGCAGAATTGCAGGAAACAGATTTTAGGAGGTAGAGTCGAATCGCCTTTAAAGCACAGGAAAAGCGGCAAAACGTTGACAATGATGCCCTTGGCCAAAAAGGGCGTATGCGTTTTTTCCTGAATATATTCAGGAAAAAACGCATACGCACTTTTTGGCCAACCAAGCAACCTGGAAAGGCAAATCAGTGCTACAAAGAAGTCTTGCTTCCCATCGGTCAAAAGGGCCATGCTGAAAAAAGTTTCAAAACCAGAAATGCAGGACAGGCCATGGAGAAATGGGAGCCTTGCTACACTGATGGGCGGGATGTAAATTGCCAACAGCCACTCTGGAGAAGGGTACGGTGTGTCCTGAAACAGCTAAAAAACACAGCTTAGAGAGCTTAGGGCACTTCCACGCATGGGGGTATAAAGTGGGAAAATTAAAAATCAGCAAGACACAAGCACCCCATAGTTTAGGGCTGCTCTGTTGACAAGGACCTCCACTTCATTCCACCTTAAATATCCCAGGAAAGCGAAAAATGGATAAAAAAGTTGTAGTCCTTATGTAAAATGGAATATCACTCAGCCATGAAATCAATATCATAAGGCTAGTAGCAGCATGATGAGTGGATTTAGGTACGACGATTCTAAGTGAAATAAGTCACACAGAAAAGGACACTTCTCATAAGGTGTCACTTATAGAGGGAATGTAAAAACCGTTACACTTGAACTGAATTACAAAACAGAACAGAGTGACACATGCAGAAAACACACTATGGCTGCTTAACGGGAAAGGGGAGGTGGGGAGATACATAAAACAAGAGTTTCAAATTAGATCAGATACCGTTCCATAAACCCAATATGTAACAGACAAGACCTACTCCTTGCTCAGAGAACTGGACTCAACACGCCCGATTCACCGCACAAGAATATATCTGACTAGTAATAATCTTAAAACCTATGTATTGATATCTCTCTGTTAGTGTGTCAAGTGGGTGTAAAGCGGCATAAACACAGCCGTGAAAAGCAGCTAAACCCCATTATAAAAATAAATTACTTTTAAAAACCCATGAAACAAAGACAGGGAAAGAGAGAGAAATTCTTACACAATTCGTTCAGGGGCTTTGATTCAACCTGGATTGACCATATCTAGACCCACAGGTGGATGAGACATAAGGGTGGACACTCTTGGGGCTGAGAGGTTTGGTGAGGTTGGGTGAGCAAACACAGACCCTTTAAAGTAATACTGCGTGGTACCCATCGCATGGGTCCCAAATCTCCAGGTTCAAGGGCATCTTCCTAAATCGAAAACATGCATGAGAAACCCAGAAGATGGTACACCGTGTGATGGGGAAAGGTTTCTAAAACGCACTTCATTTCTCATCTCCTTGTGCTCGGGTTTGCCATTCCAGCCACTTTACTAGCAATCTCCCTACTTGGAGCATCAGCACCTTTAACCTCCTGTTCCGTACAGGTTGCAATTAGTCCTGAGGATGAACGGGAAGAAGGGGAACCAATGAGAGACTAGCTCTTGGTGTTGGGACAGGCACAGGTCACTCTATTTTCCCATCAGGAAGAAGAATTAACCACAGGCTCAGCCTTCCCCCCGGAACCAGAACAGGGCCTGAAGCCATCCTGCGCTTTTGCGGCCAGCTCCCAAAAAAGCGACTTGTAAAATGGAGCTTCAGGGCACTGCAATTCACAAACCTGCAGAGTTATAAATGATAACTCTCGTCCACAAATATATTGAGGGAAGGCAAAGAAGAGGATTTGAAGTCAAGGCAGAATTGCAGGAAACAGATTTTAGGAGGTAGATTTGAATCGCCTTTAAAGCACAGGAAAAGCGGCAAAACGTTGACAATGATGCCCTTGGCCAAAAAGGGCGTATGCGTTTTTTCCTGAATATATTCAGGAAAAAACGCATACGCCCTTTTTGGCCAACCAAGCAACCTGGAAAGGCAAATCAGTGCTACAAAGAAGTCTTGCTTCCCATCGGTCAAAAGGGCCATGCTGAAAAAAGTTTCAAAACCAGAAATGCAGGACAGGCCATGGAGAAATGGGAGCCTTGCTACACTGATGGGCGGGATGTAAATTGCCAACAGCCACTCTGGAGAACGGTACGGTGTGTCCTGAAACAGCTAAAAAACACAGCTTAGAGAGCATAGGGCACTTCCACGCAAGGGGGTATAAAGTGGGGAAATTAAAAATCAGCAAGACACAAGCACCCCATAGTTTAGGGCTGCTCTGTTGACAAGGACCTCCACTTCATTCCACCTTAAATATCCCAGGAAAGCGAAAAATGGATAAAAAAGTTGTAGTCCTTATGTAAAATGGAATATCACTCAGCCATGAAATCAATATCATAAGGCTAGTAGCAGCATGATGAGTGGATTTAGGTACGACAATTCTAAGTGAAATAAGTCACACAGAAAAGGACACTTCTCATAAGGTGTCACTTATAGAGGGAATGTAAAAACCGTTACACTTGAACTGAATTACAAAACAGAACAGAGTGACACATGCAGAAAACACACTATGGCTGCTTAACGGGAAAGGGGAGGTGGGGAGATACATAAAACAAGAGTTTCAAATTAGATCAGATACCGTTCCATAAACCCAATATGTAACAGACAAGACCTACTCCTTGCTCAGAGAACTGGACTCAACACGCCCGATTCACCGCACAAGAATATATCTGACTAGTAATAATCTTAAAACCTATGTAGTGATATCTCTCTATTAGTGTGTCAAGTGGGTGTAAAGCGGCATAAACACAGCCGTGAAAAGCAGCTAAACCCCATTATAAAAATAAATTACTTTTAAAAACCCATGAAACAAAGACAGGGAAAGAGAGAAGAATTCTTACACAATTCATTCAAGGGCTTTGATTCAACCTGGATTGACCATATCTAGACCCACAGGTGGATGAGACATAAGGGTGGACACTCTTGGGGCTGAGAGGTTTGGTGAGGTTGGGTGAGCAAACACAGACCCTTTAAAGTAATACTGCGTGGTACCCATCGCATGGGTCCCAAATCTCCAGGTTCAAGGGCATCTTCCTAAATCGAAAACATGCATGAGAAACCCAGAAGATGGTACACCGTGTGATGGGGAAAGGTTTCTAAAACGCACCTCATTTCTCATCTCCTTGTGCTCGGGTTTGCCATTCCAGCCACTTTACTAGCAATCTCCCTACTTGGAGCATCAGCACCTTTAACCTCCTGTTCCGTACAGGTTGCAATTTGTCCTGAGGATGAACGGGAAGAAGGGGAACCAATGAGAGACTAGCTCTTGGTGTTGGGACAGGCACAGGTCACTCTATTTTCCCATCAGGAAGAAGAATTAACCACAGGCTCAGCCTGCCCCCCGGAACCAGAACAGGGCCTGAAGCCCTCCTCCGCTTTTGCGGCCAGCTCCCAAAAAAGCGAGTTGTAAAATGGAGCTTCAGGGCACTGCAATTCACAAACCTGCAGAGTTATAAATGATAACTCTCGTCCACAAATATATTGAGTGAAGGCAAAGAAGAGGATTTGAAGTCAAGGCAGAATTGCAGGAAACAGATTTTAGGAGGTAGATTCGAATCGCCTTTAAAGCACATGAAAAGCGGCAAAACGTTGACAATGATGCCCTTGGCCAAAAAGGGCGTATGCGTTTTTTCCTGAATATATTCAGGAAAAAACGCATACGCCCTTTTTGGCCAACCAAGCAACCTGGAAAGGCCAATCAGCGCTACAAAGAAGTCTCGCTTCCCATCGGTCAAAAGGGCCATGCTGAAAATGTTTCAAAACCAGAAATGCAGGACAGGCCATGGAGAAATGGGAGCCTTGCTACACTGATGGGCGGGATGTAAATTGCCAGCAGCCACTCTGGAGAAGGGTACGGTGTGTCCTGAAACAGCTAAAAAACACAGCTTAGAGAGCATAGGGCACTTCCACGCATGGGGGTATAAAGTGGGAAAATTAAAAATCAGCAAGACACAAGCACCCCAAAGTTTAGGGATGCTCTGTTGACAAGGACCTCCACTTCATTCCACCTTAAATATCCCAGGAAAGCGAAAAATGGATAAAAAATGTGAAGTCCTTATGTACAATGGCATACCACTCAGCCATGAAATCAATGTCATAAGGCTAGTAGCAGCATGATGAGTGGATTTAGGTACGACGATTCTAAGTGAAATAAGTCACACAGAAAAGGACACTTCTCATAAGGTGTCACTTATAGAGGGAATGTAAAAACCGTTACACTTGAACTGAATTACAAAACAGAACAGAGTCACACATGCAGAAAACACACTATGGCTGCTTAACGGGAAAGCGAGGTGGGGTGATACATAAAGCAAGAGTTTCAAATTAGCTCAGATACCGTTCCATAAACCCAATATGTAATAGACAAGACCTACTCCTTGCTCAGAGAACTGGACTCAACACGCCCGATTCACCGCACAAGAATATATCTGACTAGTAATAATCATAAAACCTATGTATTGATATCTCTCTGTTAGTGTGTCAAGTGGGTGTAAAGCGGCATAAACACAGCCGTGAAAAGCAGCTAAACCCCATTATAAAAATAAATTTTTTAAAAAACCCATGAAACAAAGACAGTGAAAGAGAGAGAAATTCTTACACAATTCGTTCAGGGGCTGTGATGCAACCTGGGTTGACCATATCTAGACCCACAGCTGGATGAGACATAAGGGTGGATACTCTTGGGGAGGAGAGGTTTGGTGAGGTTGGGTGAGCAAACGCAGACCCTTTAAAGTAATACTGCGTGCTACCCATCGCATGGGTCCCAAATCTCCAGGTTCAAGGGCATCTTCCTACATCGAAAACATGCATGAGAAACCAAGAAGATGGTACACGTGTGTTGGGGAAAGGTTTCTAAAATGCACCTCATTTCTCATCTCCTTGTACTCGGGTTCGCCATTCCAGCCACTTTAGTAGCAATCTCCCAACTTGGAGCATCAGCATCTTTAACCTCCTGTTCCGTACAGGTTGCAATTTGTCCTGAGGATGAACGGGAAGACGGGGAACCAATGAGAGACTAGCTCTTGTTGTTGGGACAGGCACAGGTCACTCTATTTTCCCATCAGGAAGAAGAATTAACCACAGGCTCAGCCTGCCCCCCGGGACCAGAACAGGGCCTGAAGCCATCCTGCGCTTTTGCGGCCACCTCCCAAAAAAGCGAGTTGTAAAATGGAGCTTCAGGGCACTGCAATTCACAATCCTACAGAGTTATAAATGATAACTCTCGTCCACAAATATATTGAGGGAAGGCAAAGACGAGGAATTGAAATCAAGGCAGAATTGCAGGAAACAGATTTCAGGAGGTAGATTCGAATCGCCTTTAAAGCACATGAAAAGCGCCAAAACGTTGACAATGATGCCCTTGGCCAAAAAGGGCGTATGCGTTTTTTCCTAAATATATTCAGGAAAAAACGCATACGCCCTTTTTGGCCAACCAAGCAACCTGGAAAGGCAAATCAGCGCTACAAAGAAGTCTCGCTTCCCATCGGTCAAAAGGGCCATGCTGAAAAAAGTGTCAAAACCAGAAATGCAGGACAGGCCATGGAGAAATGGGAGCCTTGCTACACTGATGGGCGGGATGTAAATTGCCAACAGCCACTCTTTAGAAGTGTACGGTGTGTCCTGAAACATCTAAAAAACACAGCTTAGAGAGCATAGGGCACTTCCACGCATGGGGGGATAAAGTGGGAAAATTAAAAATCAGCAAGACACAAGCACCCCAAAGTTAGGGATGCTCTGTTGACAAGGACCTCCACTTCATTCCACCTTAAATATCCCAGGAAAGCGAAAAATGGATAAAAAATTTGAAGTCCTTATGTACAATGGCATACCACTCAGCCATGAAATCAATGTCATAAGGCTAGTAGCAGCATGATGAGTGGATTTAGGTACGACGATTCTAAGTGAAATAAGTCACACAGAAAAGGACACTTCTCATAAGGTGTCACTTATAGAGGGAATGTAAAAACCGTTACACTTGAACTGAATTACAAAACAGAACAGAGTCACACATGCAGAAAACACACTATGGCTGCTTAACGGGAAAGCGAGGTGGGGTGATACATAAAGCAAGAGTTTCAAATTAGCTCAGATACCGTTCCATAAACCCAATATGTAATAGACAAGACCTACTCCTTGCTCAGAGAACTGGCCTCAACACGCCCGATTCACCGCACAAGAATATATCTGACTAGTAATAATCTTAAAACCTATTTATTGATATCTCTCTGTTAGTGTGTCAAGTGGGTGTAAAGCGGCATAAACACAGCCGTGAAAAGCAGCTAAACCCCATTATAAAAATAAATTTCTTTTAAAAACCCATGAAACAAAGACAGTGAAAGAGAGAGAAATTCTTACACAATTCGTTCAGGGGCTGTGATGCAACCTGGATTGACCATATCTAGACCCACAGCTGGATGAGACATAAGGGTGGATACTCTTGGGGCTGAGAGGTTTGGTGAGGTTGGGTGAGCAAACGCAGACCCTTTAAAATAATACTGCGTGCTACCCATCGCATGGGTCCCAAATCTCCAGGTTCAAGGGCATCTTCGTACATCGAAAACATGCATGAGAAACCAAGAAGATGGTACACCGTGTGTTGGGGAAAGGTTTCTAAAATGCACCTCATTTCTCATCTCCTTGTGCTCGGGTTCGCCATTCCAGTCACTTTAGTAGCAATCTCCCTACTTGGAGCATCAGCATCTTTAACCTCCTGTTCCGTACAGGTTGCAATTTGTCCTGAGGATGAACGGGAAGACGGGGAACCAATGAGAGACTAGCTCTTGGTGTTGGGACAGGCACAGGTCACTCTATTTTCCCATCAGGAAGAAGAATTAACCACAGGCTCAGCCTTCCCCCCGGAACCAGAACAGGGCCTGAAGCCATCCTGCGCTTTTGCGGCCAGCTCCCAAAAAAGCGAGTAGTAAAATGGAGCTTCAGGGCACTGCAATTCACAAACCTGCAGAGTTATAAATGATAACTCTCGTCCACAAATATATTGAGGGAAGGCAAAGAAGAGGATTTGAAGTCAAGGCAGAATTGCAGGAAACAGATTTTAGGAGGTAGAGTCGAATCGCCTTTAAAGCACAGGAAAAGCGGCAAAACGTTGACAATGATGCCCTTGGCCAAAAAGGGCGTATGCGTTTTTTCCTGAATATATTCAGGAAAAAACGCATACGCACTTTTTGGCCAACCAAGCAACCTGGAAAGGCAAATCAGTGCTACAAAGAAGTCTTGCTTCCCATCGGTCAAAAGGGCCATGCTGAAAAAAGTTTCAAAACCAGAAATGCAGGACAGGCCATGGAGAAATGGGAGCCTTGCTACACTGATGGGCGGGATGTAAATTGCCAACAGCCACTCTGGAGAAGGGTACGGTGTGTCCTGAAACAGCTAAAAAACACAGCTTAGAGAGCTTAGGGCACTTCCACGCATGGGGGTATAAAGTGGGAAAATTAAAAATCAGCAAGACACAAGCACCCCATAGTTTAGGGCTGCTCTGTTGACAAGGACCTCCACTTCATTCCACCTTAAATATCCCAGGAAAGCGAAAAATGGATAAAAAAGTTGTAGTCCTTATGTAAAATGGAATATCACTCAGCCATGAAATCAATATCATAAGGCTAGTAGCAGCATGATGAGTGGATTTAGGTACGACGATTCTAAGTGAAATAAGTCACACAGAAAAGGACACTTCTCATAAGGTGTCACTTATAGAGGGAATGTAAAAACCGTTACACTTGAACTGAATTACAAAACAGAACAGAGTGACACATGCAGAAAACACACTATGGCTGCTTAACGGGAAAGGGGAGGTGGGGAGATACATAAAACAAGAGTTTCAAATTAGATCAGATACCGTTCCATAAACCCAATATGTAACAGACAAGACCTACTCCTTGCTCAGAGAACTGGACTCAACACGCCCGATTCACCGCACAAGAATATATCTGACTAGTAATAATCTTAAAACCTATGTATTGATATCTCTCTGTTAGTGTGTCAAGTGGGTGTAAAGCGGCATAAACACAGCCGTGAAAAGCAGCTAAACCCCATTATAAAAATAAATTACTTTTAAAAACCCATGAAACAAAGACAGGGAAAGAGAGAGAAATTCTTACACAATTCGTTCAGGGGCTTTGATTCAACCTGGATTGACCATATCTAGACCCACAGGTGGATGAGACATAAGGGTGGACACTCTTGGGGCTGAGAGGTTTGGTGAGGTTGGGTGAGCAAACACAGACCCTTTAAAGTAATACAGCGTGGTACCCATCGCATGGGTCCCAAATCTCCAGGTTCAAGGGCATCTTCCTAAATCGAAAACATGCATGAGAAACCCAGAAGATGGTACACCGTGTGATGGGGAAAGGTTTCTAAAACGCACTTCATTTCTCATCTCCTTGTGCTCGGGTTTGCCATTCCAGCCACTTTACTAGCAATCTCCCTACTTGGAGCATCAGCACCTTTAACCTCCTGTTCCGTACAGGTTGCAATTAGTCCTGAGGATGAACGGGAAGAAGGGGAACCAATGAGAGACTAGCTCTTGGTGTTGGGACAGGCACAGGTCACTCTATTTTCCCATCAGGAAGAAGAATTAACCACAGGCTCAGCCTTCCCCCGGGAACCAGAACAGGGCCTGAAGCCATCCTGCGCTTTTGCGGCCAGCTCCCAAAAAAGCGACTTGTAAAATGGAGCTTCAGGGCACTGCAATTCACAAACCTGCAGAGTTATAAATGATAACTCTCGTCCACAAATATATTGAGGGAAGGCAAAGAAGAGGATTTGAAGTCAAGGCAGAATTGCAGGAAACAGATTTTAGGAGGTAGATTTGAATCGCCTTTAAAGCACAGGATAAGCGGCAAAACGTTGACAATGATGCCCTTGGCCAAAAAGGGCGTATGCGTTTTTTCCTGAATATATTCAGGAAAAAACGCATACGCCCTTTTTGGCCAACCAAGCAACCTGGAAAGGCAAATCAGTGCTACAAAGAAGTCTTGCTTCCCATCGGTCAAAAGGGCCATGCTGAAAAAAGTTTCAAAACCAGAAATGCAGGACAGGCCATGGAGAAATGGGAGCCTTGCTACACTGATGGGCGGGATGTAAATTGCCAACAGCCACTCTGGAGAACGGTACGGTGTGTCCTGAAACAGCTAAAAAACACAGCTTAGAGAGCATAGGGCACTTCCACGCATGGGGGTATAAAGTGGGGAAATTAAAAATCAGCAAGACACAAGCACCCCATAGTTTAGGGCTGCTCTGTTGACAAGGACCTCCACTTCATTCCACCTTAAATATCCCAGGAAAGCGAAAAATGGATAAAAAAGTTGTAGTCCTTATGTAAAATGGAATATCACTCAGCCATGAAATCAATATCATAAGGCTAGTAGCAGCATGATGAGTGGATTTAGGTACGACGATTCTAAGTGAAATAAGTCACAGAGAAAAGGACACTTCTCATAAGGTGTCACTTATAGAGGGAATGTAAAAACCGTTACACTTGAACTGAATTACAAAACAGAACAGAGTGACACATGCAGAAAACACACTATGGCTGCTTAACGGGAAAGGGGAGGTGGGGAGATACATAAAACAAGAGTTTCAAATTAGATCAGATACCGTTCCATAAACCCAATATGTAACAGACAAGACCTACTCCTTGCTCAGAGAACTGGACTCAACACGCCCGATTCACCGCACAAGAATATATCTGACTAGTAATAATCTTAAAACCTATGTATTGATATCTCTCTGTTAGTGTGTCAAGTGGGTGTAAAGCGGCATAAACACAGCCGTGAAAAGCAGCTAAACCCCATTATAAAAATAAATTACTTTTAAAAACCCATGAAACAAAGACAGGGAAAGAGAGAGAAATTCTTACACAATTCGTTCAGGGGCTTTGATTCAACCTGGATTGACCATATCTAGACCCACAGGTGGATGAGACATAAGGGTGGACACTCTTGGGGCTGAGAGGTTTGGTGAGGTTGGGTGAGCAAACACAGACCCTTTAAAGTAATACTGCGTGGTACCCATCGCATGGGTCCCAAATCTCCAGGTTCAAGGGCATCTTCCTAAATCGAAAACATGCATGAGAAACCCAGAAGATGGTACACCGTGTGATGGGGAAAGGTTTCTAAAACGCACCTCATTTCTCATCTCCTTGTACTCGGGTTCGCCATTCCAGCCACTTTAGTAGCAATCTCCCAACTTGGAGCATCAGCATCTTTAACCTCCTGTTCCGTACAGGTTGCAATTTGTCCTGAGGATGAACGGGAAGACGGGGAACCAATGAGAGACTAGCTCTTGGTGTTGGGACAGGCACAGGTCACTCTATTTTCCCATCAGGAAGAAGAATTAACCACAGGCTCAGCCTGCCCCCCGGGACCAGAACAGGGCCTGAAGCCATCCTGCGCTTTTGCGGCCACCTCCCAAAAAAGCGAGTTGTAAAATGGAGCTTCAGGGCACTGCAATTCACAATCCTACAGAGTTATAAATGATAACTCTCGTCCACAAATATATTGAGGTAAGGCAAAGACGAGGAATTGAAATCAAGGCAGAATTGCAGGAAACAGATTTCAGGAGGTAGATTCGAATCGCCTTTAAAGCACATGAAAAGCGCCAAAACGTTGACAATGATGCCCTTGGCCAAAAAGGGCGTATGCGTTTTTTCCTGAATATATTCAGGAAAAAACGCATACGCCCTTTTTGGCCAACCAAGCAACCTGGAAAGGCAAATCAGCGCTACAAAGAAGTCTCGCTTCCCATCGGTCAAAAGGGCCATGCTGAAAAAAGTGTCAAAACCAGAAATGCAGGACAGGCCATGGAGAAATGGGAGCCTTGCTACACTGATGGGCGGGATGTAAATTGCCAACAGCCACTCTTTAGAAGTGTACGGTGTGTCCTGAAACATCTAAAAAACACAGCTTAGAGAGCATAGGGCACTTCCACGCATGGGGGGATAAAGTGGGAAAATTAAAAATCAGCAAGACACAAGCACCCCAAAGTTAGGGATGCTCTGTTGACAAGGACCTCCACTTCATTCCACCTTAAATATCCCAGGAAAGCGAAAAATGGATAAAAAATTTGAAGTCCTTATGTACAATGGCATACCACTCAGCCATGAAATCAATGTCATAAGGCTAGTAGCAGCATGATGAGTGGATTTAGGTACGACGATTCTAAGTGAAATAAGTCACACAGAAAAGGACACTTCTCATAAGGTGTCACTTATAGAGGGAATGTAAAAACCGTTACACTTGAACTGAATTACAAAACAGAACAGAGTCACACATGCAGAAAACACACTATGGCTGCTTAACGGGAAAGCGAGGTGGGGTGATACATAAAGCAAGAGTTTCAAATTAGCTCAGATACCGTTCCATAAACCCAATATGTAATAGACAAGACCTACTCCTTGCTCAGAGAACTGGCCTCAACACGCCCGATTCACCGCACAAGAATATATCTGACTAGTAATAATCTTAAAACCTATTTATTGATATCTCTCTGTTAGTGTGTCAAGTGGGTGTAAAGCGGCATAAACACAGCCGTGAAAAGCAGCTAAACCCCATTATAAAAATAAATTTCTTTTAAAAACCCATGAAACAAAGACAGTGAAAGAGAGAGAAATTCTTACACAATTCGTTCAGGGGCTGTGATGCAACCTGGATTGACCATATCTAGACCCACAGCTGGATGAGACATAAGGGTGGATACTCTTGGGGCTGAGAGGTTTGGTGAGGTTGGGTGAGCAAACGCAGACCCTTTAAAGTAATACTGCGTGCTACCCATCGCATGGGTCCCAAATCTCCAGGTTCAAGGGCATCTTCGTACATCGAAAACATGCATGAGAAACCAAGAAGATGGTACACCGTGTGTTGGGGAAAGGTTTCTAAAATGCACCTCATTTCTCATCTCCTTGTGCTCGGGTTCGCCATTCCAGTCACTTTAGTAGCAATCTCCCTACTTGGAGCATCAGCATCTTTAACCTCCTGTTCCGTACAGGTTGCAATTTGTCCTGAGGATGAACGGGAAGACGGGGAACCAATGAGAGACTAGCTCTTGGTGTTGGGACAGGCACAGGTCACTCTATTTTCCCATCAGGAAGAAGAATTCACCACAGGCTCAGCCTTCCCCCCGGAACCAGAACAGGGCCTGAAGCCATCCTGCGCTTTTGCGGCCACCTCCCAAAAAAGCGAGTTGTAAAATGGAGCTTCAGGGCACTGCAATTCACAATCCTACAGAGTTATAAATGATAACTCTCGTCCACAAATATATTGAGGGAAGGCAAAGACGAGGAATTGAAATCAAGGCAGAATTGCAGGAAACAGATTTCAGGAGGTAGATTCGAATCGCCTTTAAAGCACATGAAAAGCGCCAAAACGTTGACAATCATGCCCTTGGCCAAAAAGGGCGTATGCGTTTTTTCCTGAATATATTCAGGAAAAAACGCATACGCCCTTTTTGGCCAACCAAGCAACCTGGAAGGCAAATCAGTGCTACAAAGAAGTCTCGCTTCCCATCGGTCAAAAGGCCCATGCTGAAAAAAGTTTCAAAACCAGAAATGCAGGACAGGCCATGGAGAAATGGGAGCCTTGCTACACTGATGGGCGGGATGTAAATTGCCAACAGCCACTCTGGAGAAGGGTACGGTGTGTCCTGAAACAGCTAAAAAACACAGCTTAGAGAGCATAGGGCACTTCCACGCATGGGGGTATAAAGTGGGAAAATTAAAAATCAGCAAGACACAAGCACCCCATAGTTTAGGGCTGCTCTGTTGACAAGGACCTCCACTTCATTCCACCTTAAATATCCCAGGAAAGCGAAAAATGGATAAAAAAGTTGTAGTCCTTATGTAAAATGGAATATCACTCAGCCATGAAATCAATATCATAAGGCTAGTAGCAGTATGATGAGTGGATTTAGGTACGACGATTCTAAGTGAAATAAGTCACACAGAAAAGGACACTTCTCATAAGGTGTCACTTATAGAGGGAATGTAAAAACCGTTACACTTGAACTGAATTACAAAACAGAACAGAGTGACACATGCAGAAAACACACTATGGCTGCTTAACGGGAAAGGTGAGGTGGGGTGATACATAAAACAAGAGTTTCAAATTAGCTCAGATACCGTTGCATAAACCCAATATGTAATAGACAAAACCTACTCCTTGCTCAGAGAACTGGACTCAACACGCCTGATTCACCGCACAAGAATATATCTGACTAGTAATAATCTTAAAACCTATGAATTGATATCTCTCTGTTAGTGTGTCAAGTGGGTGTAAAGGGGCAAAAACACAGCCGTGAAAAGCAGCTAAACCCCATTATAAAAATAAATTACTTTTAAAAACCCATGAAACAAAGACAGGGAAAGAGAGAGAAATTCTTACACAATTCGTTCAGGGGCTGTGATGCAACCTGGATTGACCATATCTAGACCCACAGCTGGATGAGACATAAGGGTGGACACTCTTGGGGCTGAGAGGTTTGGTGAAGTTGGGTGAGCAAACGCAGACCCTTTAAAGTAATACTGCTTGCTACCCATCTCATGGGTCCCAAATCTCCAGGTTCAAGGGCATCTTCCTACATCGAAAACAGGCATGAGAAACCCAGAAGATGGTACACCGTGTGATGGGGAAAGGTTTCTAAAACGCACCTCATTTCTCATCTCCTTGTGCTCGGGTTCGCCATTCCAGCCACTTTACTAGCAATCTCCCTAGGTGGAGCATCAGCACCTTTAACCTCCTGTTCCGTACAGGTTGCAGTTTGTCCTGAGGATGAATGGGAAGACGGGGAACCAATGAGACACTAGCTCTTGGTGTTGGGACAGGCACAGGTCACTCTATTTTCCCATCAAGAGGAAGAATTAACCACAGGCTCAGCCTTCCCCCCGGAACCAGAACAGGGCCTGAATCCATCCTGCGCTTTTGCGGCCAGCTCCCAAAAAAGCGAGTAGTAAAATGGAGCTTCAGGGCACTGCAATTCACAAACCTGCAGAGTTATAAATGATAACTCTCGTCCACAAATATATTGAGGGAAGGCAAAGAAGAGGATTTGAAGTCAAGGCAGAATTGCAGGAAACAGATTTTAGGAGGTAGATTCAAATCGCCTTTAAAGCACAGGAAAAGCGGCAAAACGTTGACAATGATGCCCTTGGCCAAAAAGGGCGTATGCGTTTTTTCCTGAATATATTCAGGAAAAAACGCATACGCCCTTTTTGGCCAACCAAGCAACCTGGAAAGGCAAATCAGTGCTACAAAGAAGTCTTGCTTCCCATCGGTCAAAAGGGTCATGCTGAAAAAAGTTTCAAAACCAGAAATGCAGGACAGGCCATGGAGAAATGGGAGCCTTGCTACACTGATGGGCGGGATGTAAATTGCCAACAGCCACTCTGGAGAAGGGTACGGTGTGTCTTGAAACAGCTAAAAAACACAGCTTAGAGAGTATAGGGCACTTCCACGCATGGGGTTATAAAGTGGGATAATTAAAAATCAGCAAGACACAAGCACCCCATAGTTTAGGGCTGCTCTGTTGACAAGGACCTCCACTTCATTCCACCTTAAATATCCCAGGAAAGCGAAAAATGGATAAAAAAGTTGTAGTCCTTATGTAAAATGGAATATCACTCAGCCATGAAATCAATATCATAAGGCTAGTAGCAGCATGATGAGTGGATTTAGGTACGACGATTCTAAGTGAAATAAGTCACACAGAAAAGGACACTTCTCATAAGGTGTCACTTATAGAGGGAATGTAAAAACCTTTACACTTGAACTGAATTACAAAACAGAACAGAGTGACACATGCAGAAAACACACTATGGCTGCTTAACGGGAAAGGGGAGGTGGGGAGATACATAAAACAAGAGTTTCAAATTAGATCAGATACCGTTCCATAAACCCAATATGTAACAGACAAGACCTACTCCTTGCTCAGAGAACTGGACTCAACAGGCCCGATTCACCGCACAAGAATATATCTGAATAGTAATAAACTTAAAACCTATGTATTGATATCTCTCTATTAGTGTGTCAAGTGGGTGTAAAGAGGCATAAACACAGCCGTGAAAAGAAGCTAAACCCCATTATAAAAATAAATTACTTTTAAAAACCCATGAAACAAAGACAGGGAAAGAGAGAGAAATTCTTACACAATTCGTTCAGGGGCTTTGATGCAACCTGGATTGACCATATCTAGACCCATAGCTGAATGAGACATAAGGGTGGACACTCTTGGGGCTGAGAGGTTTGGTGAGGTTGGGTGAGCAAACACAGACCCTTTAAAGTAATACTGCGTGGTACCCATCGCATGGGTCCCAAATCTCCAGGTTCAAGGGCATCTTCCTACATCGAAAACATGCATGAGAAACCCAGAAGATGGTACACCGTGTGATGGGGAAAGGTTTATACAACGCACCTCATTTCTCATCTCCTTGTGCTCGGGTTTGCCATTCCAGCCACTTTACTAGCAATCTCCCTACTTGGAGCATCAACACCTTTAACCTCCTGTTCCGTACAGGTTGCAATTTGTCCTGAGGATGAACGGGAAGACGGGGAACCAATGAGAGACTAGCTCTTGGTGTTGGGACAGGCACAGGTCACTCTATTTTCCCATCAGGAAGAAGAATTAACCACAGGCTCAGCCTTCCCCCCGGAACCAGAACAGGGCCTGAAGCCATCCTGCGCTTTTGCGGCCAGCTCCCAAAAAAGCGAGTAGTAAAATGGAGCTTCAGGGCACTGCAATTCACAAACCTGCAGAGTTATAAATGATAACTCTCGTCCACAAATATATTGAGGGAAGGCAAAGAAGAGGATTTGAAGTCAAGGCAGAATTGCAGGAAACAGATTTTAGGAGGTAGATTCGAATCGCCTTTAAAGCACAGGAAAAGCGGCAAAACGTTGACAATGATGCCCTTGGACAAAAAGGGCGTATGCGTTTTTTCCTGAATATATTCAGGAAAAAACGCATACGCCCTTTTTGGCCAACCAAGCAACCTGGAAAGGCAAATCAGTGCTACAAAGAAGTCTTGCTTCCCGTCGGTCAAAAGGGCCATGCTGAAAAAAGTTTCAAAACCAGAAATGCAGGACAGGCCATGGAGAAATGGGAGCCTTGCTACACTGATGTGCGGGATGTAAATTGCAAACAGCCACTCTGGAGAAGGGTACGGTGTGTCCTGAAACAGCTAAAAAACACAGCTTAGAGAGCATAGGGCACTTCCACGCATGGGGGTAAAAAGTGGGAAAATTAAAAATCTTTAAGACACAAGCACCCCATAGTTTAGGGCTGCTCTGTTGACAAGGACCTCCACTTCATTCCACCTTAAATATCCCAGGAAAGAGAAAAATGGATAAAAAAGTTGTAGTCCTTATGTAAAATGGAATATCACTCAGCCATGAAATCAATATCATAAGGCTAGTAGCAGCATGATGAGTGGATTTAGTTACGACGATTCTAAGTGAAATAAGTCACACAGAAAAGGACACTTCTCATAAGGTGTCACTTATAGAGGGAATGTAAAAACCGTTACACTTGAACTGAATTACAAAACAGAATAGAGTGACACATGCAGAAAACACACTATGGCTGCTTAACGGGAAAGGGGAGGTGGGGAGATACATAAAACAAGAGTTTCAAATTAGATCAGATACCGTTCCATAAACCCAATATGTAACAGACAAGACCTACTCCTTGCTCAGAGAACTGGACTCAACACGCCCGATTCACCGCCCAAGAATATATCTGACTAGTAATAATCTTAAAACCTATGTATTGATATCTCTCTATTAGTGTGTCAAGTGGGTGTAAAGCGGCATAAACACAGCCGTGAAAAGCAGCTAAACCCCATTATAAAAATAAATTACTTTTAAAAACCCATGAAACAAAGACAGGGAAAGAGAGAGAAATTCTTACACAATTCGTTCAGGGGCTTTGATGCAACCTGGATTGACCATATGTAGACCCACAGCTGGATGAGACATAAGGGTGGACACTCTTGGGGCTGAGAGGTTTGGTGAAGTTGGGTGAGCAAACGCAGACCCTTTAAAGTAGTACTGCGTGCTTCCCGTCGCATGGGTCCCAAATCTCCAGGTTCAAGGGCATCTTCCTACATCGAAAACATGCATGAGAAACCCAGAAGATGGTACACCGTGTGATGGGGAAAGGTTTCTAAAACGCACCTCATTTCTCATCTCCTTGTGCTCGGGTTCGCCATTCCAGCCACTTTATTAGCAATCTCCCTACGTGGAGGATCAGCACCTTTAACCTCCTGTTCCGTACAGGTTGCAATTTGTCCTGAGGATGAATGGGAAGACGGGGAACCAATGAGAGACTAGCTCTTGGTGTTGGGACAGGCACAGGTCACTCTATTTTCCCATCAGGAAGAAGAATTAACCACAGGCTCACCCTGCCCACTGGAACCAGAACAGGGCCTGAAGCCATCCTGCGCTTTTGCGGCCAGCTCCCAAAAAAGCGAGTTGTAAAATGGAGCTTCAGGGCACAGCAATTCACAAACCTGCAGAGTTATAAATGATAACTCTCGTCCACAAATATATTGAGGGAAAGCAAAGAAGAGGATTTGAAATCAAGGCAGAATTGCAGGAAACAGATTTCAGGAGGTAGATTCGAATCGCCTTTAAAGCACATGAAAAGCGGCAAAACGTTGACAATGATGCCCTTGGCCAAAAAGGGCGTATGCGTTTTTTCCTGAATATATTCAGGAAAAAACGCATACGCCCTTTTTGGCCAACCAAGCAACCTGGAAAGGCAAATCAGCGCTACAATGAAGTCTCGCTTCCCATCCATCAAAAAGGCCATGCTGCAAAAAGTGTCAAAACCAGAAATGCAGGACAGGCCATGGAGAAATGGGAGCCTTGCTACACTGATGGGCGGGATGTAAATTGCCAACAGCCACTCTGGAGAAGGGTACGGTGTGTCCTGAAACAGCTAAAAATCACAGCTTAGAGAGCATAGGGCACTTCCACGCATGGGGGTATAAAGTGGGAAAATTAAAAATCAGCAAGACACAAGCACCCCAAAGTTTAGGGCTGCTCTGTTGACAAGGACCTCCACTTCATTCCACCTTAAATATCCCAGGAAAGAGAAAAATGGATAAAAAAGTTGTGGTCCTTATGTACGATGGAATATCACTCATCCATGAAATCAATATCATAAGGCTAGTAGCAGCATGATGAGTGGATTTAGGTACGACGATTCTAAGTGAAATAAGTCACACAGAAAAGGACACTTCTCATAAGGTGTCACTTATAGAGGGAATGTAAAAACCGTTACACTTGAACTGAATTACAAAACAGAACAGAGTGACACATGCAGAAAACACACTATGGCTCCTTAACGGGAAAGGGGAGGTGGGGAGATACATAAAACAAGAGTTTCAAATTAGATCAGATACAGTTCCATAAACCCAATATGTAACAGACAAGACCTACTCCTTGCTCAGAGAACTGGAATCAACACGCCCGATTCACCGCACAAGAATATATCTGACTAGTAATAATCTTTAAACCTATGTATTGATATCTCTCTATTAGTGTGTCAAGTGGGTGTAAAGCGGCATAAACACAGCCGTGAAAAGCAGCTAAACCCCATTATAAAAATAAATTACTTTTAAAAACCCATGAAACAAAGACAGGAAAAGAGATAGAAATTCTTACACAATTCGTTCAGGGGCTTTGATGCAACCTGGATTGACCATATCTAGACCCACAGCTGGATGAGACATAAGGGTGGACACTCTTGGGGCTGAGAGGTTTGGTGAAGTTGGGTGAGCAAACGCAGACCCTTTAAAGTAGTACTGCGTGCTACCCGTCGCATGGGTCCCAAATCTCCAGGTTCAAGGGCATCTTCCTACATCGAAAACAGGCATGAGAAACCCAGAAGATGGTATACCGTGTGATGGGGAAAGGTTTCTAAAACGCACCTCATTTCTCATCTCCTTGTGCTCGGGTTTGCCATTCCAGCCACTTTACTAGCAATCTCCCTACTTGGAGCATCAGCACCTTTAACCTCCTGTTCTGTACAGGTTGCAATTTGTCCTGAGGATGAACCGGAAGACGGGGAACCAATGAGAGACTAGCTCTTGGTGTTGGGACAGGCACAGGTCACTCTATTTTCCCATCAGGAAGAAGAATTAACCACAGGCTCAGCCTGCCCCCCGGAACCAGAACAGGGCCTGAAGCCATCCTGCGCTTTTGCGGCCAGCTCCCAAAAAAGCGAGTTGTAAAATGGAGCTTCAGGGCACTGCAATTCACAAACCTGCAGAGTTATAAATGATAACTCTCGTCCACAAATATATTGAGTGAAGGCAAAGAAGAGGATTTGAAGTCAAGCAGAATTGCAGGAAACAGATTTTAGGAGGTAGATTCGAATCGCCTTTAAAGCACATGAAAAGTGGCAAAACGTTGACAATGATGCCCTTGGCCAAAAAGGGCGTATGTGTTTTTTCCTGAATATATTCAGGAAAAAACGCATACGCCCTTTTTGGCCAACCAAGCAACCTGGAAAGGCAAATCAGCGCTACAAAGAAGTCTCGCTTCCCATCGGTCAAAAGGGCCATGCTGAAAATGTTTCAAAACCAGAAATGCAGGACAGGCCATGGAGAAATGGGAGCCTTGCTACACTGATGGGCGGGATGTAAATTGCCAGCAGCCACTCTGGAGAAGGGTACGGTGTGTCCTGAAACAGCTAAAAAACACAGATTAGAGAGCATAGGGCACTTCCACGCATGGGGGTATAAAGTGGGAAAATTAAAAATCAGCAAGACACAAGCACCCCATAGTTTAGGGCTGCTCTGTTGACAAGGACCTCCACTTCATTCCACCTTAAATATCCCAGGAAAGCGAAAAATGGATAAAAAAGTTGTAGTCCTTATGTACAATGGAATATCACTCAGCCATGAAATCAATATCATAAGGCTAGTAGCAGCATGATGAGTGGATTTAGGTACGACGATTCTAAGTGAAATAAGTCACACAGAAAAGGACACTTCTCATAAGGTGTCACTTATAGAGGGAATGTAAAAACCTTTACACTTGAACTGAATTACAAAACAGAACAGAGTCACACATGCAGAAAACACACTATGGCTGCTTAACTGGAAAGGTGAGGTGGGGTGATACATAAAACAAGAGTTTCAAATTAGCTCAGATACCGTTCCATAAACCCAATATGTAATAGACAAAACCTACTCCTTGCTCAGAGAACTGGACTCAACACGCCGGATTCACCGCACAAGAATATATCTGACTAGTAATAATCTTAAAACCTATGAATTGATATCTCTCTGTTAGTGTGTCAAGTGGGTGTAAAGCGGCATAAACACAGCCGTGAAAAGCAGCTAAAGCCCATTATAAAAATAAATTACTTTTAAATACCCATGAAACAAAGACAGTGAAAGAGAGAGAAAGTCTTACACAATTCGTTCAGGGGCTGTGATGCAACCTGGGTTGACCATATCTAGACCCACAGCTGGATGAGACATAAGGGTGGATACTCTTGGGGAGGAGAGGTTTGGTGAGGTTGGGTGAGCAAACGCAGACCCTTTAAAGTAATACTGCGTGCTACCCATCGCATGGGTCCCAAATCTCCAGGTTCAAGGGCATCTTCCTACATCGAAAACATGCATGAGAAACCAAGAAGATGGTACACCGTGTGTTGGGGAAAGGTTTCTAAAATGCACCTCATTTCTCATCTCCTTGTACTCGGGTTCGCCATTCCAGCCACTTTAGTAGCAATCTCCCAACTTGGAGCATTAGCATCTTTAACCTCCTGTTCCGTACAGGTTGCAATTTGTCCTGAGGATGAACGGGAAGACGGGGAACCAATGAGAGACTAGCTCTTGGTGTTGGGACAGGCACAGGTCACTCTATTTTCCCATCAGGAAGAAGAATTAACCACAGGCTCAGCCTTCCCCCCGGAACCAGAACAGGGCCTGAAGCCATCCTGCGCTTTTGCGGCCACCTCCCAAAAAAGCGAGTTGTAAAATGGAGCTTCAGGGCACTGCAATTCACAATCCTACAGAGTTATAAATGATAACTCTCATCCACAAATATATTGAGGGAAGGCAAAGACGAGGAATTGAAATCAAGGCAGAATTGCAGGAAACAGATTTCAGGAGGTAGATTCGAATCGCCTTTAAAGCACATGAAAAGCGCCAAAACGTTGACAATCATGCCCTTGGCCAAAAAGGGCGTATGCGTTTTTTCCTGAATATATTCAGGAAAAAACGCATACGCCCTTTTTGGCCAACCAAGCAACCTGGAAGGCAAATCAGTGCTACAAAGAAGTCTCGCTTCCCATCGGTCAAAAGGCCCATGCTGAAAAAAGTTTCAAAACCAGAAATGCAGGACAGGCCATGGAGAAATGGGAGCCTTGCTACACTGATGGGCGGGATGTAAATTGCCAACAGCCACTCTGGAGAAGGGTACGGTGTGTCCTGAAACAGCTAAAAAACACAGCTTAGAGAGCATAGGGCACTTCCACGCATGGGGGTATAAAGTGGGAAAATTAAAAATCAGCAAGACACAAGCACCCCATAGTTTAGGGCTGCTCTGTTGACAAGGACCTCCACTTCATTCCACCTTAAATATCCCAGGAAAGCGAAAAATGGATAAAAAAGTTGTAGTCCTTATGTAAAATGGAATATCACTCAGCCATGAAATCAATATCATAAGGCTAGTAGCAGTATGATGAGTGGATTTAGGTACGACGATTCTAAGTGAAATAAGTCACACAGAAAAGGACACTTCTCATAAGGTGTCACTTATAGAGGGAATGTAAAAACCGTTACACTTGAACTGAATTACAAAACAGAACAGAGTCACACATGCAGAAAACACACTATGGCTGCTTAACGGGAAAGGTGAGGTGGGGTGATACATAAAACAAGAGTTTCAAATTAGCTCAGATACCGTTGCATAAACCCAATATGTAATAGACAAAACCTACTCCTTGCTCAGAGAACTGGACTCAACACGCCTGATTCACCGCACAAGAATATATCTGACTAGTAATAATCTTAAAACCTATGAATTGATATCTCTCTGTTAGTGTGTCAAGTGGGTGTAAAGCGGCATAAACACAGCCGTGAAAAGCAGCTAAAGCCCATTATAAAAATAAATTACTTTTAAATACCCATGAAACAAAGACAGTGAAAGAGAGAGAAAGTCTTACACAATTCGTTCAGGGGCTGTGATGCAACCTGGGTTGACCATATCTAGACCCACAGCTGGATGAGACATAAGGGTGGATACTCTTGGGGAGGAGAGGTTTGGTGAGGTTGGGTGAGCAAACGCAGACCCTTTAAAGTAATACTGCGTGCTACCCATCGCATGGGTCCCAAATCTCCAGGTTCAAGGGCATCTTCCTACATCGAAAACATGCATGAGAAACCAAGAAGATGGTACACCGTGTGTTGGGGAAAGGTTTCTAAAATGCACCTCATTTCTCATCTCCTTGTACTCGGGTTCGCCATTCCAGCCACTTTAGTAGCAATCTCCCAACTTGGAGCATTAGCATCTTTAACCTCCTGTTCCGTACAGGTTGCAATTTGTCCTGAGGATGAACGGGAAGACGGGGAACCAATGAGAGACTAGCTCTTGGTGTTGGGACAGGCACAGGTCACTCTATTTTCCCATCAGGAAGAAGAATTAACCACAGGCTCAGCCTTCCCCCCGGAACCAGAACAGGGCCTGAAGCCATCCTGCGCTTTTGCGGCCACCTCCCAAAAAAGCGAGTTGTAAAATGGAGCTTCAGGGCACTGCAATTCACAATCCTACAGAGTTATAAATGATAACTCTCATCCACAAATATATTGAGGGAAGGCAAAGACGAGGAATTGAAATCAAGGCAGAATTGCAGGAAACAGATTTCAGGAGGTAGATTCGAATCGCCTTTAAAGCACATGAAAAGCGCCAAAACGTTGACAATCATGCCCTTGGCCAAAAAGGGCGTATGCGTTTTTTCCTGAATATATTCAGGAAAAAACGCATACGCCCTTTTTGGCCAACCAAGCAACCTGGAAGGCAAATCAGTGCTACAAAGAAGTCTCGCTTCCCATCGGTCAAAAGGCCCATGCTGAAAAAAGTTTCAAAACCAGAAATGCAGGACAGGCCATGGAGAAATGGGAGCCTTGCTACACTGATGGGCGGGATGTAAATTGCCAACAGCCACTCTGGAGAAGGGTACGGTGTGTCCTGAAACAGCTAAAAAACACAGCTTAGAGAGCATAGGGCACTTCCACGCATGGGGGTATAAAGTGGGAAAATTAAAAATCAGCAAGACACAAGCACCCCATAGTTTAGGGCTGCTCTGTTGACAAGGACCTCCACTTCATTCCACCTTAAATATCCCAGGAAAGCGAAAAATGGATAAAAAAGTTGTAGTCCTTATGTAAAATGGAATATCACTCAGCCATGAAATCAATATCATAAGGCTAGTAGCAGTATGATGAGTGGATTTAGGTACGACGATTCTAAGTGAAATAAGTCACACAGAAAAGGACACTTCTCATAAGGTGTCACTTATAGAGGGAATGTAAAAACCGTTACACTTGAACTGAATTACAAAACAGAACAGAGTCACACATGCAGAAAACACACTATGGCTGCTTAACGGGAAAGGTGAGGTGGGGTGATACATAAAACAAGAGTTTCAAATTAGCTCAGATACCGTTGCATAAACCCAATATGTAATAGACAAAACCTACTCCTTGCTCAGAGAACTGGACTCAACACGCCTGATTCACCGCACAAGAATATATCTGACTAGTAATAATCTTAAAACCTATGAATTGATATCTCTCTGTTAGTGTGTCAAGTGGGTGTAAAGGGGCAAAAACACAGCCGTGAAAAGCAGCTAAACCCCATTATAAAAATAAATTACTTTTAAAAACCCATGAAACAAAGACAGGGAAAGAGAGAGAAATTCTTACACAATTCGTTCAGGGGCTGTGATGCAACCTGGATTGACCATATCTAGACCCACAGCTGGATGAGACATAAGGGTGGACACTCTTGGGGCTGAGAGGTTTGGTGAAGTTGGGTGAGCAAACGCAGACCCTTTAAAGTAATACTGCTTGCTACCCATCGCATGGGTCCCAAATCTCCAGGTTCAAGGGCATCTTCCTACATCGAAAACAGGCATGAGAAACCCAGAAGATGGTACACCGTGTGATGGGGAAAGGTTTCTAAAACGCACCTCATTTCTCATCTCCTTGTGCTCGGGTTCGCCATTCCAGCCACTTTACTAGCAATCTCCCTACGTGGAGCATCAGCACCTTTAACCTCCTGTTCCGTACAGGTTGCAGTTTGTCCTGAGGATGAATGGGAAGACGGGGAACCAATGAGACACTAGCTCTTGGTGTTGGGACAGGCACAGGTCACTCTATTTTCCCATCAAGAGGAAGAATTAACCACAGGCTCAGCCTTCCCCCCGGAACCAGAACAGGGCCTGAAGCCATCCTGCGCTTTTGCGGCCAGCTCCCAAAAAAGCGAGTTGTAAAATGGAGCTTCAGGGCACTGCAATTCACAAACCTGCAGAGTTATAAATGATAACTCTCGTCCACAAATATATTGAGTGAAGGCAAAGAAGAGGATTTGAAGTCAAGCAGAATTGCAGGAAACAGATTTTAGGAGGTAGATTCGAATCGCCTTTAAAGCACATGAAAAGCGGCAAAACGTTGACAATGATGCCCTTGACCAAAAAGGGCGTATGCGTTTTTTCCTGAATATATTCAGGAAAAAACGCATACGCCCTTTTTGGCCAACCAAGCAACCTGGAAAGGCCAATCAGCGCTACAAAGAAGTCTCGCTTCCCATCGGTCAAAAGGGCCATGCTGAAAATGTTTCAAAACCAGAAATGCAGGACAGGCCATGGAGAAATGGGAGCCTTGCTACACTGATGGGCGGGATGTAAATTGCCAGCAGCCACTCTGGAGAAGGGTACGGTGTGTCCTGAAACAGCTAAAAAACACAGCTTAGAGAGCATAGGGCACTTCCACGCATGGGGGTATAAAGTGGGAAAATTAAAAATCAGCAAGACACAAGCACCCCATAGTTTAGGGCTGCTCTGTTGACAAGGACCTCCACTTCATTCCACCTTAAATATCCCAGGAAAGCGAAAAATGGATAAAAAAGTTGTAGTCCTTATGTAAAATGGAATATCACTCAGCCATGAAATCAATATCATAAGGCTAGTAGCAGCATGATGAGTGGATTTAGGTACGACGATTCTAAGTGAAATAAGTCACACAGAAAAGGACACTTCTCATAAGGTGTCACTTATAGAGGGAATGTAAAAACCGTTACACTTGAACTGAATTACAAAACAGAACAGAGTCACACATGCAGAAAACACACTATGGCTGCTTAACTGGAAAGGTGAGGTTGGGTGATACATAAAACAAGAGTTTCAAATTAGCTCAGATACCGTTCCATAAACCCAATATGTAATAGACAAAACCTACTCCTTGCTCAGAGAACTGGACTCAACACGCTTGATTCACCGCACAAGAATATATCTGACTAGTAATAATCTTAAAACCTATGAATTGATATCTCTCTGTTAGTGTGTCAAGTGGGTATAAAGCGGCATAAACACAGCCGTGAAAAGCAGCTAAACCCCATTATAAAAATAAATTACTTTTAAAAACCCATGAAACAAAGACAGGGAAAGAGAGAGAAATTCTTACACAATTCGTTCAGGGGCTTTGATGCAACCTGGATTGACCATATCTATACCCACAGCTGGATGAGACATAAGGGTGGACACTCTTGGGGCTGAGAGGTTTGGTGAGGTTGGGTAGGCAAACACAGACCCTTTAAAGTAATACTGCGTGCTACCCATCGCATGGGTCCTAAATCTCCAGGTTCAAGGGCATCTTCCTACATCGAAAACAGGCATGAGAAACCCAGAAGATGGTACACCGTGTGATGGGGAAAGGTTTCTAAAACGCACCTCATTTCTCATCTCCTTGTGCTCGGATTCGCCATTCCAGCCAGTTTACTAGCAATCTCCCTACGTGGAGCATCAGCACCTTTAACCTCCTGTTCCGTACAGGTTGCAATTTGTCCTGAGGATGAATGGGAAGACGGGGAACCAATGAGAGACTAGCTCTTGGTGTTGGGACAGGCACAGGTCACTCTATTTTCCCATCAAGAAGAAGAATTAACCACAGGCTCAGCCTGCCCCCCGGAACCAGAACAGGGCCTGAAGCCATCCTGCGCTTTTGCGGCCAGCTCCCAAAAAAGCAAGTTGTAAAATGGAGCTTCAGGGCACAGCAATTCACAAACCTGCAGAGTTATAAATGATAACTCTCGTCCACAAATATATTGAGGGAAGGCAAAGAAGAGGATTTAAAGTCAAGGCAGAATTGCAGGAAACAGATTTTAGGAGGTAGATTCGAATCGCCTTTAAAGCACAGGAAAAGCGGCAAAACGTTGACAATGATGCCCTTGGCCAAAAAGGGCGTATGCGTTTTTTCCTGAATATATTCAGGAAAAAACGCATACGCACTTTTTGGCCAACCAAGCAACCTGGAAAGGCAAATCAGTGCTACAAAGAAGTCTTGCTTCCCATCGGTCAAAAGGGCCATGCTGAAAAAAGTTTCAAAACCAGAAATGCAGGACAGGCCATGGAGAAATGGGAGCCTTGCTACACTGATGGGCGGGATGTAAATTGCCAACAGCCACTCTGGAGAAGGGTACGGTGTGTCCTGAAACAGCTAAAAAACACAGCTTAGAGAGCTTAGGGCACTTCCACGCATGGGGGTATAAAGTGGGAAAATTAAAAATCAGCAAGACACAAGCACCCCATAGTTTAGGGCTGCTCTGTTGACAAGGACCTCCACTTCATTCCACCTTAAATATCCCAGGAAAGCGAAAAATGGATAAAAAAGTTGTAGTCCTTATGTAAAATGGAATATCACTCAGCCATGAAATCAATATCATAAGGCTAGTAGCAGCATGATGAGTGGATTTAGGTACGACGATTCTAAGTGAAATAAGTCACACAGAAAAGGACACTTCTCATAAGGTGTCACTTATAGAGGGAATGTAAAAACCGTTACACTTGAACTGAATTACAAAACAGAACAGAGTGACACATGCAGAAAACACACTATGGCTGCTTAACGGGAAAGGGGAGGTGGGGAGATACATAAAACAAGAGTTTCAAATTAGATCAGATACCGTTCCATAAACCCAATATGTAACAGACAAGACCTACTCCTTGCTCAGAGAACTGGACTCAACACGCCCGATTCACCGCACAAGAATATATCTGACTAGTAATAATCTTAAAACCTATGTATTGATATCTCTCTGTTAGTGTGTCAAGTGGGTGTAAAGCGGCATAAACACAGCCGTGAAAAGCAGCTAAACCCCATTATAAAAATAAATTACTTTTAAAAACCCATGAAACAAAGACAGGGAAAGAGAGAGAAATTCTTACACAATTCGTTCAGGGGCTTTGATTCAACCTGGATTGACCATATCTAGACCCACAGGTGGATGAGACATAAGGGTGGACACTCTTGGGGCTGAGAGGTTTGGTGAGGTTGGGTGAGCAAACACAGACCATTTAAAGTAATACTGCGTGGTACCCATCGCATGGGTCCCAAATCTCCAGGTTCAAGGGCATCTTCCTAAATCGAAAACATGCATGAGAAACCCAGAAGATGGTACACCGTGTGATGGGGAAAGGTTTCTAAAACGCACTTCATTTCTCATCTCCTTGTGCTCGGGTTTGCCATTCCAGCCACTTTACTAGCAATCTCCCTACTTGGAGCATCAGCACCTTTAACCTCCTGTTCCGTACAGGTTGCAATTAGTCCTGAGGATGAACGGGAAGAAGGGGAACCAATGAGAGACTAGCTCTTGGTGTTGGGACAGGCACAGGTCACTCTATTTTCCCATCAGGAAGAAGAATTAACCACAGGCTCAGCCTTCCCCCCGGAACCAGAACAGGGCCTGAAGCCATCCTGCGCTTTTGCGGCCAGCTCCCAAAAAAGCGAGTAGTAAAATGGAGCTTCAGGGCACTGCAATTCACAAACCTGCAGAGTTATAAATGATAACTCTCGTCCACAAATATATTGAGGGAAGGCAAAGAAGAGGATTTGAAGTCAAGGCAGAATTGCAGGAAACAGATTTTAGGAGGTAGATTCGAATCGCCTTTAAAGCACAGGAAAAGCGGCAAAACGTTGACAATGATGCCCTTGGCCAAAAAGGGCGTATGCGTTTTTTCCTGAATATATTCAGGAAAAAACGCATACGCCCTTTTTGGCCAACCAAGCAACCTGGAAAGGCAAATCAGTGCTACAAAGAAGTCTTGCTTCCCGTCGGTCAAAAGGGCCATGCTGAAAAAAGTTTCAAAACCAGAAATGCAGGACAGGCCATGGAGAAATGGGAGCCTTGCTACACTGATGTGCGGAATGTAAATTGCAAACAGCCACTCTGGAGAAGGGTACGGTGTGTCCTGAAACAGCTAAAAAACACAGCTTAGAGAGCATAGGTCACTTCCACGCATGGGGGTAAAAAGTGGGAAAATTAAAAATCAGCAAGACACAAGCACCCCATAGTTTAGGGCTGCTCTGTTGACAAGGACCTCCACTTCATTCCACCTTAAATATCCCAGGAAAGAGAAAAATGGATAAAAAAGTTGTAGTCCTTATGTAAAATGGAATATCACTCAGCCATGAAATCAATATCATAAGGCTAGTAGCAGCATGATGAGTGGATTTAGTTACGACGATTCTAAGTGAAATAAGTCACACAGAAAAGGACACTTCTCATAAGGTGTCACTTATAGAGGGAATGTAAAAACCGTTACACTTGAACTGAATTACAAAACAGAACAGAGTGACACATGCAGAAAACACACTATGGCTGCTTAACGGGAAAGGGGAGGTGGGGAGATACATAAAACAAGAGTTTCAAATTAGATCAGATACCGTTCCATAAACCCAATATGTAACAGACAAGACCTACTCCTTGCTCAGAGAACTGGACTCAACACGCCCGATTCACCGCCCAAGAATATATCTGACTAGTAATAATCTTAAAACCTATGTATTGATATCTCTCTATTAGTGTGTCAAGTGGGTGTAAAGCGGCATAAACACAGCCGTGAAAAGCAGCTAAACCCCATTATAAAAATAAATTACTTTTAAAAACCCATGAAACAAAGACAGGGAAAGAGAGAGAAATTCTTACACAATTCGTTCAGGGGCTTTGATGCAACCTGGATTGACCATATGTAGACCCACAGCTGGATGAGACATAAGGGTGGACACTCTTGGGGCTGAGAGGTTTGGTGAAGTTGGGTGAGCAAACGCAGACCCTTTAAAGTAGTACTGCGTGCTTCCCGTCGCATGGGTCCCAAATCTCCAGGTTCAAGGGCATCTTCCTACATCGAAAACATGCATGAGAAACCCAGAAGATGGTACACCGTGTGATGGGGAAACGTTTCTAAAACGCACCTCATTTCTCATCTCCTTGTGCTCGGGTTCGCCATTCCAGCCACTTTATTAGCAATCTCCCTACGTGGAGGATCAGCACCTTTAACCTCCTGTTCCGTACAGGTTGCAATTTGTCCTGAGGATGAATGGGAAGACGGGGAACCAATGAGAGACTAGCTCTTGGTGTTGGGACAGGCACAGGTCACTCTATTTTCCCATCAGGAAGAAGAATTAACCACAGGCTCACCCTGCCCACTGGAACCAGAACAGGGCCTGAAGCCATCCTGCGCTTTTGCGGCCAGCTCCCAAAAAAGCGAGTTGTAAAATGGAGCTTCAGGGCACAGCAATTCACAAACCTGCAGAGTTATAAATGATAACTCTCGTCCACAAATATATTGAGGGAAAGCAAAGAAGAGGATTTGAAATCAAGGCAGAATTGCAGGAAACAGATTTCAGGAGGTAGATTCGAATCGCCTTTAAAGCACATGAAAAGCGGCAAAACGTTGACAATGATGCCCTTGGCCAAAAAGGGCGTATGCGTTTTTTCCTGAATATATTCAGGAAAAAACGCATACGCCCTTTTTGGCCAACCAAGCAACCTGGAAAGGCAAATCAGCGCTACAATGAAGTCTCGCTTCCCATCCATCAAAAAGGCCATGCTGCAAAAAGTGTCAAAACCAGAAATGCAGGACAGGCCATGGAGAAATGGGAGCCTTGCTACACTGATGGGCGGGATGTAAATTGCCAACAGCCACTCTGGAGAAGGGTACGGTGTGTCCTGAAACAGCTAAAAATCACAGCTTAGAGAGCATAGGGCACTTCCACGCATGGGGGTATAAAGTGGGAAAATTAAAAATCAGCAAGACACAAGCACCCCAAAGTTTAGGGCTGCTCTGTTGACAAGGACCTCCACTTCATTCCACCTTAAATATCCCAGGAAAGAGAAAAATGGATAAAAAAGTTGTGGTCCTTATGTACGATGGAATATCACTCATCCATGAAATCAATATCATAAGGCTAGTAGCAGCATGATGAGTGGATTTAGGTACGACGATTCTAAGTGAAATAAGTCACACAGAAAAGGACACTTCTCATAAGGTGTCACTTATAGAGGGAATGTAAAAACCGTTACACTTGAACTGAATTACAAAACAGAACAGAGTGACACATGCAGAAAACACACTATGGCTGCTTAACGGGAAAGGGGAGGTGGGGAGATACATAAAACAAGAGTTTCAAATTAGATCAGATACAGTTCCATAAACCCAATATGTAACAGACAAGACCTACTCCTTGCTCAGAGAACTGGAATCAACACGCCCGATTCACCGCCCAAGAATATATCTGACTAGTAATAATCTTAAAACCTATGTATTGATATCTCTCTATTAGTGTGTCAAGTGGGTGTAAAGCGGCATAAACACAGCCGTGAAAAGCAGCTAAACCCCATTATAAAAATAAATTACTTTTAAAAACCCATGAAACAAAGACAGGAAAAGAGATAGAAATTCTTACACAATTCGTTCAGGGGCTTTGATGCAACCTGGATTGACCATATCTAGACCCACAGCTGGATGAGACATAAGGGTGGACACTCTTGGGGCTGAGAGGTTTGGTGAAGTTGGGTGAGCAAACGCAGACCCTTTAAAGTAGTACTGCGTGCTACCCGTCGCATGGGTCCCAAATCTCCAGGTTCAAGGGCATCTTCCTACATCGAAAACAGGCATGAGAAACCCAGAAGATGGTACACCGTGTGATGGGGAAAGGTTTCTAAAACGCACCTCATTTCTCATCTCCTTGTGCTCGGGTTTGCCATTCCAGCCACTTTACTAGCAATCTCCCTACTTGGAGCATCAGCACCTTTAACCTCCTGTTCTGTACAGGTTGCAATTTGTCCTGAGGATGAACCGGAAGACGGGGAACCAATGAGAGACTAGCTCTTGGTGTTGGGACAGGCACAGGTCACTCTATTTTCCCATCAGGAAGAAGAATTAACCACAGGCTCAGCCTGCCCCCCGGAACCAGAACAGGGCCTGAAGCCATCCTGCGCTTTTGCGGCCAGCTCCCAAAAAAGCGAGTTGTAAAATGGAGCTTCAGGGCACTGCAATTCACAAACCTGCAGAGTTATAAATGATAACTCTCGTCCACAAATATATTGAGTGAAGGCAAAGAAGAGGATTTGAAGTCAAGCAGAATTGCAGGAAACAGATTTTAGGAGGTAGATTCGAATCGCCTTTAAAGCACATGAAAAGTGGCAAAACGTTGACAATGATGCCCTTGGCCAAAAAGGGCGTATGCGTTTTTTCCTGAATATATTCAGGAAAAAACGCATACGCCCTTTTTGGCCAACCAAGCAACCTGGAAAGGCAAATCAGCGCTACAAAGAAGTCTCGCTTCCCATCGGTCAAAAGGGCCATGCTGAAAATGTTTCAAAACCAGAAATGCAGGACAGGCCATGGAGAAATGGGAGCCTTGCTACACTGATGGGCGGGATGTAAATTGCCAGCAGCCACTCTGGAGAAGGGTACGGTGTGTCCTGAAACAGCTAAAAAACACAGATTAGAGAGCATAGGGCACTTCCACGCATGGGGGTATAAAGTGGGAAAATTAAAAATCAGCAAGACACAAGCACCCCATAGTTTAGGGCTGCTCTGTTGACAAGGACCTCCACTTCATTCCACCTTAAATATCCCAGGAAAGCGAAAAATGGATAAAAAAGTTGTAGTCCTTATGTACAATGGAATATCACTCAGCCATGAAATCAATATCATAAGGCTAGTAGCAGCATGATGAGTGGATTTAGGTACGACGATTCTAAGTGAAATAAGTCACACAGAAAAGGACACTTCTCATAAGGTGTCACTTATAGAGGGAATGTAAAAACCTTTACACTTGAACTGAATTACAAAACAGAACAGAGTCACACATGCAGAAAACACACTATGGCTGCTTAACTGGAAAGGTGAGGTGGGGTGATACATAAAACAAGAGTTTCAAATTAGCTCAGATACCGTTCCATAAACCCAATATGTAATAGACAAAACCTACTCCTTGCTCAGAGAACTGGACTCAACACGCCGGATTCACCGCACAAGAATATATCTGACTAGTAATAATCTTAAAACCTATGAATTGATATCTCTCTGTTAGTGTGTCAAGTGGGTGTAAAGCGGCATAAACACAGCCGTGAAAAGCAGCTAAAGCCCATTATAAAAATAAATTACTTTTAAATACCCATGAAACAAAGACAGTGAAAGAGAGAGAAAGTCTTACACAATTCGTTCAGGGGCTGTGATGCAACCTGGATTGACCATATCTAGACCCACAGCTGGATGAGACATAAGGGTGGACACTCTTGGGGCTGAGAGGTTTGGTGAAGTTGGGTGAGCAAACGCAGACCCTTTAAAGTAGTACTGCGTGCTACCCGTCGCATGGGTCCCAAATCTCCAGGTTCAAGGGCATCTTCCTACATCGAAAACAGGCATGAGAAACCCAGAAGATGGTACACCGTGTGATGGGGAAAGGTTTCTAAAACGCACCTCATTTCTTATCTCCTTGTGCTCGGGTTTGCCATTCCAGCCACTTTACTAGCAATCTCCCTACTTGGAGCATCAGCACCTTTAACCTCCTGTTCTGTACAGGTTGCAATTTGTCCTGAGGATGAACCGGAAGACGGGGAACCAATGAGAGACTAGCTCTTGGTGTTGGGACAGGCACAGGTCACTCTATTTTCCCATCAGGATGAAGAATTAACCACAGGCTCAGCCTGCCCCCCGGAACCAGAACAGGGCCTGAAGCCATCCTGCGCTTTTGCGGCCAGCTCCCAAAAAAGCGAGTTGTAAAATGGAGCTTCAGGGCACTGCAATTCACAAACCTGCAGAGTTATAAATGATAACTCTCGTCCACAAATATATTGAGTGAAGGCAAAGAAGAGGATTTGAAGTCAAGCAGAATTGCAGGAAACAGATTTTAGGAGGTAGATTCGAATCGCCTTTAAAGCACATGAAAAGCGGCAAAACGTTGACAATGATGCCCTTGACCAAAAAGGGCGTATGCGATTTTTCCTGAATATATTCAGGAAAAAACGCATACGCCCTTTTTGGCCAACCAAGCAACCTGGAAAGGCCAATCAGCGCTACAAAGAAGTCTCGCTTCCCATCGGTCAAAAGGGCCATGCTGAAAATGTTTCAAAACCAGAAATGCAGGACAGGCCATGGATAAATGGGAGCCTTGCTACACTGATGGGCGGGATGTAAATTGCCAGCAGCCACTCTGGAGAAGGGTACGGTGTGTCCTGAAACAGCTAAAAAACACAGCTTAGAGAGCATAGGGCACTTCCACGCATGGGGGTATAAAGTGGGAAAATTAAAAATCAGCAAGACACAAGCACCCCATAGTTTAGGGCTGCTCTGTTGACAAGGACCTCCACTTCATTCCACCTTAAATATCCCAGGAAAGCGAAAAATGGATAAAAAAGTTGTAGTCCTTATGTAAAATGGAATATCACTCAGCCATGAAATCAATATCATAAGGCTAGTAGCAGCATGATGAGTGGATTTAGGTACGACGATTCTAAGTGAAATAAGTCACACAGAAAAGGACACTTCTCATAAGGTGTCACTTATAGAGGGAATGTAAAAACCGTTACACTTGAACTGAATTACAAAACAGAACAGAGTCACACATGCAGAAAACACACTATGGCTGCTTAACTGGAAAGGTGAGGTTGGGTGATACATAAAACAAGAGTTTCAAATTAGCTCAGATACCGTTCCATAAACCCAATATGTAATAGACAAAACCTACTCCTTGCTCAGAGAACTGGACTCAACACGCTTGATTCACCGCACAAGAATATATCTGACTAGTAATAATCTTAAAACCTATGAATTGATATCTCTCTGTTAGTGTGTCAAGTGGGTATAAAGCGGCATAAACACAGCCGTGAAAAGCAGCTAAACCCCATTATAAAAATAAATTACTTTTAAAAACCCATGAAACAAAGACAGGGAAAGAGAGAGAAATTCTTACACAATTCGTTCAGGGGCTTTGATGCAACCTGGATTGACCATATCTATACCCACAGCTGGATGAGACATAAGGGTGGACACTCTTGGGGCTGAGAGGTTTGGTGAGGTTGGGTAGGCAAACACAGACCCTTTAAAGTAATACTGCGTGCTACCCATCGCATGGGTCCTAAATCTCCAGGTTCAAGGGCATCTTCCTACATCGAAAACAGGCATGAGAAACCCAGAAGATGGTACACCGTGTGATGGGGAAAGGTTTCTAAAACGCACCTCATTTCTCATCTCCTTGTGCTCGGATTCGCCATTCCAGCCAGTTTACTAGCAATCTCCCTACGTGGAGCATCAGCACCTTTAACCTCCTGTTCCGTACAGGTTGCAATTTGTCCTGAGGATGAATGGGAAGACGGGGAACCAATGAGAGACTAGCTCTTGGTGTTGGGACAGGCACAGGTCACTCTATTTTCCCATCAAGAAGAAGAATTAACCACAGGCTCAGCCTGCCCCCCGGAAGCAGAACAGGGCCTGAAGCCATCCTGCGCTTTTGCGGCCAGCTCCCAAAAAAGCAAGTTGTAAAATGGAGCTTCAGGGCACAGCAATTCACAAACCTGCAGAGTTATAAATGATAACTCTCGTCCACAAATATATTGAGGGAAGGCAAAGAAGAGGATTTAAAGTCAAGGCAGAATTGCAGGAAACAGATTTTAGGAGGTAGATTCGAATCGCCTTTAAAGCACAGGAAAAGCGGCAAAACGTTGACAATGATGCCCTTGGCCAAAAAGGGCGTATGCGTTTTTTCCTGAATATATTCAGGAAAAAACGCATACGCACTTTTTGGCCAACCAAGCAACCTGGAAAGGCAAATCAGTGCTACAAAGAAGTCTTGCTTCCCATCGGTCAAAAGGGCCATGCTGAAAAAAGTTTCAAAACCAGAAATGCAGGACAGGCCATGGAGAAATGGGAGCCTTGCTACACTGATGGGCGGGATGTAAATTGCCAACAGCCACTCTGGAGAAGGGTACGGTGTGTCCTGAAACAGCTAAAAAACACAGCTTAGAGAGCTTAGGGCACTTCCACGCATGGGGGTATAAAGTGGGAAAATTAAAAATCAGCAAGACACAAGCACCCCATAGTTTAGGGCTGCTCTGTTGACAAGGACCTCCACTTCATTCCACCTTAAATATCCCAGGAAAGCGAAAAATGGATAAAAAAGTTGTAGTCCTTATGTAAAATGGAATATCACTCAGCCATGAAATCAATATCATAAGGCTAGTAGCAGCATGATGAGTGGATTTAGGTACGACGATTCTAAGTGAAATAAGTCACACAGAAAAGGACACTTCTCATAAGGTGTCACTTATAGAGGGAATGTAAAAACCGTTACACTTGAACTGAATTACAAAACAGAACAGAGTGACACATGCAGAAAACACACTATGGCTGCTTAACGGGAAAGGGGAGGTGGGGAGATACATAAAACAAGAGTTTCAAATTAGATCAGATACCGTTCCATAAACCCAATATGTAACAGACAAGACCTACTCCTTGCTCAGAGAACTGGACTCAACACGCCCGATTCACCGCACAAGAATATATCTGACTAGTAATAATCTTAAAACCTATGTATTGATATCTCTCTGTTAGTGTGTCAAGTGGGTGTAAAGCGGCATAAACACAGCCGTGAAAAGCAGCTAAACCCCATTATAAAAATAAATTACTTTTAAAAACCCATGAAACAAAGACAGGGAAAGAGAGAGAAATTCTTACACAATTCGTTCAGGGGCTTTGATTCAACCTGGATTGACCATATCTAGACCCACAGGTGGATGAGACATAAGGGTGGACACTCTTGGGGCTGAGAGGTTTGGTGAGGTTGGGTGAGCAAACACAGACCCTTTAAAGTAATACTGCGTGGTACCCATCGCATGGGTCCCAAATCTCCAGGTTCAAGGGCATCTTCCTAAATCGAAAACATGCATGAGAAACCCAGAAGATGGTACACCGTGTGATGGGGAAAGGTTTCTAAAACGCACTTCATTTCTCATCTCCTTGTGCTCGGGTTTGCCATTCCAGCCACTTTACTAGCAATCTCCCTACTTGGAGCATCAGCACCTTTAACCTCCTGTTCCGTACAGGTTGCAATTAGTCCTGAGGATGAACGGGAAGAAGGGGAACCAATGAGAGACTAGCTCTTGGTGTTGGGACAGGCACAGGTCACTCTATTTTCCCATCAGGAAGAAGAATTAACCACAGGCTCAGCCTTCCCCCCGGAACCAGAACAGGGCCTGAAGCCATCCTGCGCTTTTGCGGCCAGCTCCCAAAAAAGCGAGTAGTAAAATGGAGCTTCAGGGCACTGCAATTCACAAACCTGCAGAGTTATAAATGATAACTCTCGTCCACAAATATATTGAGGGAAGGCAAAGAAGAGGATTTGAAGTCAAGGCAGAATTGCAGGAAACAGATTTTAGGAGGTAGATTCGAATCGCCTTTAAAGCACAGGAAAAGCGGCAAAACGTTGACAATGATGCCCTTGGCCAAAAAGGGCGTATGCGTTTTTTCCTGAATATATTCAGGAAAAAACGCATACGCCCTTTTTGGCCAACCAAGCAACCTGGAACGGCAAATCAGTGCTACAAAGAAGTCTTGCTTCCCATCGGTCAAAAGGGCCATGCTGAAAAAAGTTTCAAAACCAGAAATGCAGGACAGGCCATGGAGAAATGGGAGCCTTGCTACACTGATGGGCGGGATGTAAATTGCCAACAGCCACTCTGGAGAAGGGTACGGTGTGTCCTGAAACAGCTAAAAAACACAGCTTAGAGAGCATAGGGCACTTCCACGCATGGGGGTATAAAGTGGGAAAATTAAAAATCAGCAAGACACAAGCACCCCATAGTTTAGGGCTGCTCTGTTGACAAGGACCTCCACTTCATTCCACCTTAAATATCCCAGGAAAGCGAAAAATGGATAAAAAAGTTGTAGTCCTTATGTAAAATGGAATATCACTCAGCCATGAAATCAATATCATAAGGCTAGTAGCAGCATGATGAGTGGATTTAGGTACGACGATTCTAAGTGAAATAAGTCACACAGAAAAGGACACTTCTCATAAGGTGTCACTTATAGAGGGAATGTAAAAACCGTTACACTTGAACTGAATTATAAAACAGAACAGAGTGACACATGCAGAAAACACACTATGGCTGCTTAACGGGAAAGGGGAGGTGGGGAGATACATAAAACAAGAGTTTCAAATTAGATCAGATACCGTTCCATAAACCCAATATGTAACAGACAAGACCTACTCCTTGCTCAGAGAACTGGACTCAACACGCCCGATTCACCGCACAAGAATATATCTGACTAGTAATAATCTTAAAACCTATGTATTGATATCTCTCTATTAGTGTGTCAAGTGGGTGTAAAACGGCATAAACACAGCCGTGAAAAGCAGCTAAACCCCATTATAAAAATAAATTACTTTTAAAAACCCATGAAACAAAGACAGGGAAAGAGAGAGAAATTCTTACACAATTCATTCAAGGGCTTTGATTCAACCTGGATTGACCATATCTAGACCCACAGGTGGATGAGACATAAGGGTGGACACTCTTGGGGCTGAGAGGTTTGGTGAGGTTGGGTGAGCAAACACAGACCCTTTAAAGTAATACTGCGTGGTACCCATCGCATGGGTCCCAAATCTCCAGGTTCAAGGGCATCTTCCTAAATCGAAAACATGCATGAGAAACCCAGAAGATGGTACACCGCGTGATGGGGAAAGGTTTCTAAAACGCACCTCATTTCTCATCTTCTTGTGCTCGGGTTTGCCATTCCAGCCACTTTACTAGCAATCTCCCTACTTGGAGCATCAGCACCTTTAACCTCCTGTTCCGTACAGGTTGCAATTTGTCCTGAGGATGAACGGGAAGAAGGGGAACCAATGAGAGACTAGCTCTTGGTGTTGGGACAGGCACAGGTCAGTCTATTTTCCCATCAGGAAGAAGAATTAACCACAGGCTCAGCCTGCCCCCCGGAACCAGAACAGGGCCTGAAGCCCTCCTCCGCTTTTGCGGCCAGCTCCCAAAAAAGCGAGTTGTAAAATGGAGCTTCAGGGCACTGCAATTCACAAACCTGCAGAGTTATAAATGATAACTCTCGTCCACAAATATATTGAGTGAAGGCAAAGAAGAGGATTTGAAGTTAAGGCAGAATTGCAGGAAACAGATTTTAGGAGGTAGATTCGAATCGCCTTTAAAGCACATGAAAAGCGGCAAAACGTTGACAATGATGCCCTTGGCCAAAAAGGGCGTATGCGTTTTTTCCTGAATATATTCAGGAAAAAACGCATACGCCCTTTTTGGCCAACCAAGCAACCTGGAAAGGCCAATCAGCGCTACAAAGAAGTCTCGCTTCCCATCGGTCAAAAGGGCCATGCTGAAAATGTTTCAAAACCAGAAATGCAGGACAGGCCATGGAGAAATGGGAGCCTTGCTACACTGATGGGCGGGATGTAAATTGCCAGCAGCCACTCTGGAGAAGGGTACGGTGTGTCCTGAAACAGCTAAAAAACACAGCTTAGAGAGCATAGGGCACTTCCACGCATGGGGGTATAAAGTGGGAAAATTAAAAATCAGCAAGACACAAGCACCCCATAGTTTAGGGCTGCTCTGTTGACAAGGACCTCCACTTCATTCCACCTTAAATATCCCAGGAAAGCGAAAAATGGATAAAAAAGTTGTAGTCCTTATGTAAAATGGAATATCACTCAGCCATGAAATCAATATCATAAGGCTAGTAGCAGCATGATGAGTGGATTTAGGTACGACGATTCTAAGTGAAATAAGTCACACAGAAAAGGACACTTCTCATAAGGTGTCACTTATAGAGGGAATGTAAAAACCGTTACACTTGAACTGAATTATAAAACAGAACAGAGTGACACATGCAGAAAACACACTATGGCTGCTTAACGGGAAAGGGGAGGTGGGGAGATACATAAAACAAGAGTTTCAAATTAGATCAGATACCGTTCCATAAACCCAATATGTAACAGACAAGACCTACTCCTTGCTCAGAGAACTGGACTCAACACGCCCGATTCACCGCACAAGAATATATCTGACTAGTAATAATCTTAAAACCTATGTATTGATATCTCTCTATTAGTGTGTCAAGTGGGTGTAAAACGGCATAAACACAGCCGTGAAAAGCAGCTAAACCCCATTATAAAAATAAATTACTTTTAAAAACCCATGAAACAAAGACAGGGAAAGAGAGAGAAATTCTTACACAATTCATTCAAGGGCTTTGATTCAACCTGGATTGACCATATCTAGACCCACAGGTGGATGAGACATAAGGGTGGACACTCTTGGGGCTGAGAGGTTTGGTGAGGTTGGGTGAGCAAACACAGACCCTTTAAAGTAATACTGCGTGGTACCCATCGCATGGGTCCCAAATCTCCAGGTTCAAGGGCATCTTCCTAAATCGAAAACATGCATGAGAAACCCAGAAGATGGTACACCGCGTGATGGGGAAAGGTTTCTAAAACGCACCTCATTTCTCATCTTCTTGTGCTCGGGTTTGCCATTCCAGCCACTTTACTAGCAATCTCCCTACTTGGAGCATCAGCACCTTTAACCTCCTGTTCCGTACAGGTTGCAATTTGTCCTGAGGATGAACGGGAAGAAGGGGAACCAATGAGAGACTAGCTCTTGGTGTTGGGACAGGCACAGGTCAGTCTATTTTCCCATCAGGAAGAAGAATTAACCACAGGCTCAGCCTGCCCCCCGGAACCAGAACAGGGCCTGAAGCCCTCCTCCGCTTTTGCGGCCAGCTCCCAAAAAAGCGAGTTGTAAAATGGAGCTTCAGGGCACTGCAATTCACAAACCTGCAGAGTTATAAATGATAACTCTCGTCCACAAATATATTGAGTGAAGGCAAAGAAGAGGATTTGAAGTTAAGGCAGAATTGCAGGAAACAGATTTTAGGAGGTAGATTCGAATCGCCTTTAAAGCACATGAAAAGCGGCAAAACGTTGACAATGATGCCCTTGGCCAAAAAGGGCGTATGCGTTTTTTCCTGAATATATTCAGGAAAAAACGCATACGCCCTTTTTGGCCAACCAAGCAACCTGGAAAGGCCAATCAGCGCTACAAAGAAGTCTCGCTTCCCATCGGTCAAAAGGGCCATGCTGAAAATGTTTCAAAACCAGAAATGCAGGACAGGCCATGGAGAAATGGGAGCCTTGCTACACTGATGGGCGGGATGTAAATTGCCAGCAGCCACTCTGGAGAAGGGTACGGTGTGTCCTGAAACAGCTAAAAAAACACAGCTTAGAGAGCATAGGGCACTTCCACGCATGGGGGTATAAAGTGGGAAAATTAAAAATCAGCAAGACACAAGCACCCCATAGTTTAGGGCTGCTCTGTTGACAAGGACCTCCACTTCATTCCACCTTAAATATCCCAGGAAAGCGAAAAATGGATAAAAAAGTTGTAGTCCTTATGTAAAATGGAATATCACTCAGCCATGAAATCAATATCATAAGGCTAGTAGCAGCATGATGAGTGGATTTAGGTACGACGATTCTAAGTGAAATAAGTCACACAGAAAAGGACACTTCTCATAAGGTGTCACTTATAGAGGGAATGTAAAAACCGTTACACTTGAACTGAATTATAAAACAGAACAGAGTGACACATGCAGAAAACACACTATGGCTGCTTAACGGGAAAGGGGAGGTGGGGAGATACATAAAACAAGAGTTTCAAATTAGATCAGATACCGTTCCATAAACCCAATATGTAACAGACAAGACCTACTCCTTGCTCAGAGAACTGGACTCAACACGCCCGATTCACCGCACAAGAATATATCTGACTAGTAATAATCTTAAAACCTATGTATTGATATCTCTCTATTAGTGTGTCAAGTGGGTGTAAAACGGCATAAACACAGCCGTGAAAAGCAGCTAAACCCCATTATAAAAATAAATTACTTTTAAAAACCCATGAAACAAAGACAGGGAAAGAGAGAGAAATTCTTACACAATTCATTCAAGGGCTTTGATTCAACCTGGATTGACCATATCTAGACCCACAGGTGGATGAGACATAAGGGTGGACACTCTTGGGGCTGAGAGGTTTGGTGAGGTTGGGTGAGCAAACACAGACCCTTTAAAGTAATACTGCGTGGTACCCATCGCATGGGTCCCAAATCTCCAGGTTCAAGGGCATCTTCCTAAATCGAAAACATGCATGAGAAACCCAGAAGATGGTACACCGCGTGATGGGGAAAGGTTTCTAAAACGCACCTCATTTCTCATCTTCTTGTGCTCGGGTTTGCCATTCCAGCCACTTTACTAGCAATCTCCCTACTTGGAGCATCAGCACCTTTAACCTCCTGTTCCGTACAGGTTGCAATTTGTCCTGAGGATGAACGGGAAGAAGGGGAACCAATGAGAGACTAGCTCTTGGTGTTGGGACAGGCACAGGTCAGTCTATTTTCCCATCAGGAAGAAGAATTAACCACAGGCTCAGCCTGCCCCCCGGAACCAGAACAGGGCCTGAAGCCCTCCTCCGCTTTTGCGGCCAGCTCCCAAAAAAGCGAGTTGTAAAATGGAGCTTCAGGGCACTGCAATTCACAAACCTGCAGAGTTATAAATGATAACTCTCGTCCACAAATATATTGAGTGAAGGCAAAGAAGAGGATTTGAAGTTAAGGCAGAATTGCAGGAAACAGATTTTAGGAGGTAGATTCGAATCGCCTTTAAAGCACATGAAAAGCGGCAAAACGTTGACAATGATGCCCTTGGCCAAAAAGGGCGTATGCGTTTTTTCCTGAATATATTCAGGAAAAAACGCATACGCCCTTTTTGGCCAACCAAGCAACCTGGAAAGGCCAATCAGCGCTACAAAGAAGTCTCGCTTCCCATCGGTCAAAAGGGCCATGCTGAAAATGTTTCAAAACCAGAAATGCAGGACAGGCCATGGAGAAATGGGAGCCTTGCTACACTGATGGGCGGGATGTAAATTGCCAGCAGCCACTCTGGAGAAGGGTACGGTGTGTCCTGAAACAGCTAAAAAACACAGCTTAGAGAGCATAGGGCACTTCCACGCATGGGGGTATAAAGTGGGAAAATTAAAAATCAGCAAGACACAAGCACCCCATAGTTTAGGGCTGCTCTGTTGACAAGGACCTCCACTTCATTCCACCTTAAATATCCCAGGAAAGCGAAAAATGGATAAAAAAGTTGTAGTCCTTATGTAAAATGGAATATCACTCAGCCATGAAATCAATATCATAAGGCTAGTAGCAGCATGATGAGTGGATTTAGGTACGACGATTCTAAGTGAAATAAGTCACACAGAAAAGGACACTTCTCATAAGGTGTCACTTATAGAGGGAATGTAAAAACCGTTACACTTGAACTGAATTATAAAACAGAACAGAGTGACACATGCAGAAAACACACTATGGCTGCTTAACGGGAAAGGGGAGGTGGGGAGATACATAAAACAAGAGTTTCAAATTAGATCAGATACCGTTCCATAAACCCAATATGTAACAGACAAGACCTACTCCTTGCTCAGAGAACTGGACTCAACACGCCCGATTCACCGCACAAGAATATATCTGACTAGTAATAATCTTAAAACCTATGTATTGATATCTCTCTATTAGTGTGTCAAGTGGGTGTAAAACGGCATAAACACAGCCGTGAAAAGCAGCTAAACCCCATTATAAAAATAAATTACTTTTAAAAACCCATGAAACAAAGACAGGGAAAGAGAGAGAAATTCTTACACAATTCATTCAAGGGCTTTGATTCAACCTGGATTGACCATATCTAGACCCACAGGTGGATGAGACATAAGGGTGGACACTCTTGGGGCTGAGAGGTTTGGTGAGGTTGGGTGAGCAAACACAGACCCTTTAAAGTAATACTGCGTGGTACCCATCGCATGGGTCCCAAATCTCCAGGTTCAAGGGCATCTTCCTAAATCGAAAACATGCATGAGAAACCCAGAAGATGGTACACCGCGTGATGGGGAAAGGTTTCTAAAACGCACCTCATTTCTCATCTTCTTGTGCTCGGGTTTGCCATTCCAGCCACTTTACTAGCAATCTCCCTACTTGGAGCATCAGCACCTTTAACCTCCTGTTCCGTACAGGTTGCAATTTGTCCTGAGGATGAACGGGAAGAAGGGGAACCAATGAGAGACTAGCTCTTGGTGTTGGGACAGGCACAGGTCAGTCTATTTTCCCATCAGGAAGAAGAATTAACCACAGGCTCAGCCTGCCCCCCGGAACCAGAACAGGGCCTGAAGCCCTCCTCCGCTTTTGCGGCCAGCTCCCAAAAAAGCGAGTTGTAAAATGGAGCTTCAGGGCACTGCAATTCACAAACCTGCAGAGTTATAAATGATAACTCTCGTCCACAAATATATTGAGTGAAGGCAAAGAAGAGGATTTGAAGTTAAGGCAGAATTGCAGGAAACAGATTTTAGGAGGTAGATTCGAATCGCCTTTAAAGCACATGAAAAGCGGCAAAACGTTGACAATGATGCCCTTGGCCAAAAAGGGCGTATGCGTTTTTTCCTGAATATATTCAGGAAAAAACGCATACGCCCTTTTTGGCCAACCAAGCAACCTGGAAAGGCCAATCAGCGCTACAAAGAAGTCTCGCTTCCCATCGGTCAAAAGGGCCATGCTGAAAATGTTTCAAAACCAGAAATGCAGGACAGGCCATGGAGAAATGGGAGCCTTGCTACACTGATGGGCGGGATGTAAATTGCCAGCAGCCACTCTGGAGAAGGGTACGGTGTGTCCTGAAACAGCTAAAAAACACAGCTTAGAGAGCATAGGGCACTTCCACGCATGGGGGTATAAAGTGGGAAAATTAAAAATCAGCAAGACACAAGCACCCCATAGTTTAGGGCTGCTCTGTTGACAAGGACCTCCACTTCATTCCACCTTAAATATCCCAGGAAAGCGAAAAATGGATAAAAAAGTTGTAGTCCTTATGTAAAATGGAATATCACTCAGCCATGAAATCAATATCATAAGGCTAGTAGCAGCATGATGAGTGGATTTAGGTACGACGATTCTAAGTGAAATAAGTCACACAGAAAAGGACACTTCTCATAAGGTGTCACTTATAGAGGGAATGTAAAAACCGTTACACTTGAACTGAATTACAAAACAGAACAGAGTCACACATGCAGAAAACACACTATGGCTGCTTAACTGGAAAGGTGAGGTTGGGTGATACATAAAACAAGAGTTTCAAATTAGCTCAGATACCGTTCCATAAACCCAATATGTAATAGACAAAACCTACTCCTTGCTCAGAGAACTGGACTCAACACGCTTGATTCACCGCACAAGAATATATCTGACTAGTAATAATCTTAAAACCTATGAATTGATATCTCTCTGTTAGTGTGTCAAGTGGGTGTAAAGCGGCATAAACACAGCCGTGAAAAGCAGCTAAACCCCATTATAAAAATAAATTACTTTTAAAAACCCATGAAACAAAGACAGGGAAAGAGAGAGAAAGTCTTACACAATTCGTTCAGGGGCTGTGATGCAACCTGGGTTGACCATATCTAGACCCACAGCTGGATGAGACATAAGGGTGGATACTCTTGGGGAGGAGAGGTTTGGTGAGGTTGGGTGAGCAAACGCAGACCCTTTAAAGTAATACTGCGTGCTACCCATCGCATGGGTCCCAAATCTCCAGGTTCAAGGGCATCTTCCTACATCGAAAACATGCATGAGAAACCAAGAAGATGGTACACCGTGTGTTGGGGAAAGGTTTCTAAAATGCACCTCATTTCTCATCTCCTTGTACTCGGGTTCGCCATTCCAGCCACTTTAGTAGCAATCTCCCAACTTGGAGCATTAGCATCTTTAACCTCCTGTTCCGTACAGGTTGCAATTTGTCCTGAGGATGAACGGGAAGACGGGGAACCAATGAGAGACTAGCTCTTGGTGTTGGGACAGGCACAGGTCACTCTATTTTCCCATCAGGAAGAAGAATTAACCACAGGCTCAGCCTTCCCCCCGGAACCAGAACAGGGCCTGAAGCCATCCTGCGCTTTTGCGGCCACCTCCCAAAAAAGCGAGTTGTAAAATGGAGCTTCAGGGCACTGCAATTCACAATCCTACAGAGTTATAAATGATAACTCTCATCCACAAATATATTGAGGGAAGGCAAAGACGAGGAATTGAAATCAAGGCAGAATTGCAGGAAACAGATTTCAGGAGGTAGATTCGAATCGCCTTTAAAGCACATGAAAAGCGCCAAAACGTTGACAATCATGCCCTTGGCCAAAAAGGGCGTATGCGTTTTTTCCTGAATATATTCAGGAAAAAACGCATACGCCCTTTTTGGCCAACCAAGCAACCTGGAAGGCAAATCAGTGCTACAAAGAAGTCTCGCTTCCCATCGGTCAAAAGGCCCATGCTGAAAAAAGTTTCAAAACCAGAAATGCAGGACAGGCCATGGAGAAATGGGAGCCTTGCTACACTGATGGGCGGGATGTAAATTGCCAACAGCCACTCTGGAGAAGGGTACGGTGTGTCCTGAAACAGCTAAAAAACACAGCTTAGAGAGCATAGGGCACTTCCACGCATGGGGGTATAAAGTGGGAAAATTAAAAATCAGCAAGACACAAGCACCCCATAGTTTAGGGCTGCTCTGTTGACAAGGACCTCCACTTCATTCCACCTTAAATATCCCAGGAAAGCGAAAAATGGATAAAAAAGTTGTAGTCCTTATGTAAAATGGAATATCACTCAGCCATGAAATCAATATCATAAGGCTAGTAGCAGTATGATGAGTGGATTTAGGTACGACGATTCTAAGTGAAATAAGTCACACAGAAAAGGACACTTCTCATAAGGTGTCACTTATAGAGGGAATGTAAAAACCGTTACACTTGAACTGAATTACAAAACAGAACAGAGTCACACATGCAGAAAACACACTATGGCTGCTTAACGGGAAAGGTGAGGTGGGGTGATACATAAAACAAGAGTTTCAAATTAGCTCAGATACCGTTGCATAAACCCAATATGTAATAGACAAAACCTACTCCTTGCTCAGAGAACTGGACTCAACACGCCTGATTCACCGCACAAGAATATATCTGACTAGTAATAATCTTAAAACCTATGAATTGATATCTCTCTGTTAGTGTGTCAAGTGGGTGTAAAGCGGCATAAACACAGCCGTGAAAAGCAGCTAAAGCCCATTATAAAAATAAATTACTTTTAAATACCCATGAAACAAAGACAGTGAAAGAGAGAGAAAGTCTTACACAATTCGTTCAGGGGCTGTGATGCAACCTGGGTTGACCATATCTAGACCCACAGCTGGATGAGACATAAGGGTGGATACTCTTGGGGAGGAGAGGTTTGGTGAGGTTGGGTGAGCAAACGCAGACCCTTTAAAGTAATACTGCGTGCTACCCATCGCATGGGTCCCAAATCTCCAGGTTCAAGGGCATCTTCCTACATCGAAAACATGCATGAGAAACCAAGAAGATGGTACACCGTGTGTTGGGGAAAGGTTTCTAAAATGCACCTCATTTCTCATCTCCTTGTACTCGGGTTCGCCATTCCAGCCACTTTAGTAGCAATCTCCCAACTTGGAGCATTAGCATCTTTAACCTCCTGTTCCGTACAGGTTGCAATTTGTCCTGAGGATGAACGGGAAGACGGGGAACCAATGAGAGACTAGCTCTTGGTGTTGGGACAGGCACAGGTCACTCTATTTTCCCATCAGGAAGAAGAATTAACCACAGGCTCAGCCTTCCCCCCGGAACCAGAACAGGGCCTGAAGCCATCCTGCGCTTTTGCGGCCACCTCCCAAAAAAGCGAGTTGTAAAATGGAGCTTCAGGGCACTGCAATTCACAATCCTACAGAGTTATAAATGATAACTCTCATCCACAAATATATTGAGGGAAGGCAAAGACGAGGAATTGAAATCAAGGCAGAATTGCAGGAAACAGATTTCAGGAGGTAGATTCGAATCGCCTTTAAAGCACATGAAAAGCGCCAAAACGTTGACAATCATGCCCTTGGCCAAAAAGGGCGTATGCGTTTTTTCCTGAATATATTCAGGAAAAAACGCATACGCCCTTTTTGGCCAACCAAGCAACCTGGAAGGCAAATCAGTGCTACAAAGAAGTCTCGCTTCCCATCGGTCAAAAGGCCCATGCTGAAAAAAGTTTCAAAACCAGAAATGCAGGACAGGCCATGGAGAAATGGGAGCCTTGCTACACTGATGGGCGGGATGTAAATTGCCAACAGCCACTCTGGAGAAGGGTACGGTGTGTCCTGAAACAGCTAAAAAACACAGCTTAGAGAGCATAGGGCACTTCCACGCATGGGGGTATAAAGTGGGAAAATTAAAAATCAGCAAGACACAAGCACCCCATAGTTTAGGGCTGCTCTGTTGACAAGGACCTCCACTTCATTCCACCTTAAATATCCCAGGAAAGCGAAAAATGGATAAAAAAGTTGTAGTCCTTATGTAAAATGGAATATCACTCAGCCATGAAATCAATATCATAAGGCTAGTAGCAGTATGATGAGTGGATTTAGGTACGACGATTCTAAGTGAAATAAGTCACACAGAAAAGGACACTTCTCATAAGGTGTCACTTATAGAGGGAATGTAAAAACCGTTACACTTGAACTGAATTACAAAACAGAACAGAGTCACACATGCAGAAAACACACTATGGCTGCTTAACGGGAAAGGTGAGGTGGGGTGATACATAAAACAAGAGTTTCAAATTAGCTCAGATACCGTTGCATAAACCCAATATGTAATAGACAAAACCTACTCCTTGCTCAGAGAACTGGACTCAACACGCCTGATTCACCGCACAAGAATATATCTGACTAGTAATAATCTTAAAACCTATGAATTGATATCTCTCTGTTAGTGTGTCAAGTGGGTGTAAAGGGGCAAAAACACAGCCGTGAAAAGCAGCTAAACCCCATTATAAAAATAAATTACTTTTAAAAACCCATGAAACAAAGACAGGGAAAGAGAGAGAAATTCTTACACAATTCGTTCAGGGGCTGTGATGCAACCTGGATTGACCATATCTAGACCCACAGCTGGATGAGACATAAGGGTGGACACTCTTGGGGCTGAGAGGTTTGGTGAAGTTGGGTGAGCAAACGCAGACCCTTTAAAGTAATACTGCTTGCTACCCATCGCATGGGTCCCAAATCTCCAGGTTCAAGGGCATCTTCCTACATCGAAAACAGGCATGAGAAACCCAGAAGATGGTACACCGTGTGATGGGGAAAGGTTTCTAAAACGCACCTCATTTCTCATCTCCTTGTGCTCGGGTTCGCCATTCCAGCCACTTTACTAGCAATCTCCCTACGTGGAGCATCAGCACCTTTAACCTCCTGTTCCGTACAGGTTGCAGTTTGTCCTGAGGATGAATGGGAAGACGGGGAACCAATGAGACACTAGCTCTTGGTGTTGGGACAGGCACAGGTCACTCTATTTTCCCATCAAGAGGAAGAATTAACCACAGGCTCAGCCTTCCCCCCGGAACCAGAACAGGGCCTGAAGCCATCCTGCGCTTTTGCGGCCAGCTCCCAAAAAAGCGAGTTGTAAAATGGAGCTTCAGGGCACTGCAATTCACAAACCTGCAGAGTTATAAATGATAACTCTCGTCCACAAATATATTGAGTGAAGGCAAAGAAGAGGATTTGAAGTCAAGCAGAATTGCAGGAAACAGATTTTAGGAGGTAGATTCGAATCGCCTTTAAAGCACATGAAAAGCGGCAAAACGTTGACAATGATGCCCTTGACCAAAAAGGGCGTATGCGTTTTTTCCTGAATATATTCAGGAAAAAACGCATACGCCCTTTTTGGCCAACCAAGCAACCTGGAAAGGCCAATCAGCGCTACAAAGAAGTCTCGCTTCCCATCGGTCAAAAGGGCCATGCTGAAAATGTTTCAAAACCAGAAATGCAGGACAGGCCATGGAGAAATGGGAGCCTTGCTACACTGATGGGCGGGATGTAAATTGCCAGCAGCCACTCTGGAGAAGGGTACGGTGTGTCCTGAAACAGCTAAAAAACACAGCTTAGAGAGCATAGGGCACTTCCACGCATGGGGGTATAAAGTGGGAAAATTAAAAATCAGCAAGACACAAGCACCCCATAGTTTAGGGCTGCTCTGTTGACAAGGACCTCCACTTCATTCCACCTTAAATATCCCAGGAAAGCGAAAAATGGATAAAAAAGTTGTAGTCCTTATGTAAAATGGAATATCACTCAGCCATGAAATCAATATCATAAGGCTAGTAGCAGCATGATGAGTGGATTTAGGTACGACGATTCTAAGTGAAATAAGTCACACAGAAAAGGACACTTCTCATAAGGTGTCACTTATAGAGGGAATGTAAAAACCGTTACACTTGAACTGAATTACAAAACAGAACAGAGTCACACATGCAGAAAACACACTATGGCTGCTTAACTGGAAAGGTGAGGTTGGGTGATACATAAAACAAGAGTTTCAAATTAGCTCAGATACCGTTCCATAAACCCAATATGTAATAGACAAAACCTACTCCTTGCTCAGAGAACTGGACTCAACACGCTTGATTCACCGCACAAGAATATATCTGACTAGTAATAATCTTAAAACCTATGAATTGATATCTCTCTGTTAGTGTGTCAAGTGGGTATAAAGCGGCATAAACACAGCCGTGAAAAGCAGCTAAACCCCATTATAAAAATAAATTACTTTTAAAAACCCATGAAACAAAGACAGGGAAAGAGAGAGAAATTCTTACACAATTCGTTCAGGGGCTTTGATGCAACCTGGATTGACCATATCTATACCCACAGCTGGATGAGACATAAGGGTGGACACTCTTGGGGCTGAGAGGTTTGGTGAGGTTGGGTAGGCAAACACAGACCCTTTAAAGTAATACTGCGTGCTACCCATCGCATGGGTCCTAAATCTCCAGGTTCAAGGGCATCTTCCTACATCGAAAACAGGCATGAGAAACCCAGAAGATGGTACACCGTGTGATGGGGAAAGGTTTCTAAAACGCACCTCATTTCTCATCTCCTTGTGCTCGGATTCGCCATTCCAGCCAGTTTACTAGCAATCTCCCTACGTGGAGCATCAGCACCTTTAACCTCCTGTTCCGTACAGGTTGCAATTTGTCCTGAGGATGAATGGGAAGACGGGGAACCAATGAGAGACTAGCTCTTGGTGTTGGGACAGGCACAGGTCACTCTATTTTCCCATCAAGAAGAAGAATTAACCACAGGCTCAGCCTGCCCCCCGGAACCAGAACAGGGCCTGAAGCCATCCTGCGCTTTTGCGGCCAGCTCCCAAAAAAGCAAGTTGTAAAATGGAGCTTCAGGGCACAGCAATTCACAAACCTGCAGAGTTATAAATGATAACTCTCGTCCACAAATATATTGAGGGAAGGCAAAGAAGAGGATTTAAAGTCAAGGCAGAATTGCAGGAAACAGATTTTAGGAGGTAGATTCGAATCGCCTTTAAAGCACAGGAAAAGCGGCAAAACGTTGACAATGATGCCCTTGGCCAAAAAGGGCGTATGCGTTTTTTCCTGAATATATTCAGGAAAAAACGCATACGCACTTTTTGGCCAACCAAGCAACCTGGAAAGGCAAATCAGTGCTACAAAGAAGTCTTGCTTCCCATCGGTCAAAAGGGCCATGCTGAAAAAAGTTTCAAAACCAGAAATGCAGGACAGGCCATGGAGAAATGGGAGCCTTGCTACACTGATGGGCGGGATGTAAATTGCCAACAGCCACTCTGGAGAAGGGTACGGTGTGTCCTGAAACAGCTAAAAAACACAGCTTAGAGAGCTTAGGGCACTTCCACGCATGGGGGTATAAAGTGGGAAAATTAAAAATCAGCAAGACACAAGCACCCCATAGTTTAGGGCTGCTCTGTTGACAAGGACCTCCACTTCATTCCACCTTAAATATCCCAGGAAAGCGAAAAATGGATAAAAAAGTTGTAGTCCTTATGTAAAATGGAATATCACTCAGCCATGAAATCAATATCATAAGGCTAGTAGCAGCATGATGAGTGGATTTAGGTACGACGATTCTAAGTGAAATAAGTCACACAGAAAAGGACACTTCTCATAAGGTGTCACTTATAGAGGGAATGTAAAAACCGTTACACTTGAACTGAATTACAAAACAGAACAGAGTGACACATGCAGAAAACACACTATGGCTGCTTAACGGGAAAGGGGAGGTGGGGAGATACATAAAACAAGAGTTTCAAATTAGATCAGATACCGTTCCATAAACCCAATATGTAACAGACAAGACCTACTCCTTGCTCAGAGAACTGGACTCAACACGCCCGATTCACCGCACAAGAATATATCTGACTAGTAATAATCTTAAAACCTATGTATTGATATCTCTCTGTTAGTGTGTCAAGTGGGTGTAAAGCGGCATAAACACAGCCGTGAAAAGCAGCTAAACCCCATTATAAAAATAAATTACTTTTAAAAACCCATGAAACAAAGACAGGGAAAGAGAGAGAAATTCTTACACAATTCGTTCAGGGGCTTTGATTCAACCTGGATTGACCATATCTAGACCCACAGGTGGATGAGACATAAGGGTGGACACTCTTGGGGCTGAGAGGTTTGGTGAGGTTGGGTGAGCAAACACAGACCATTTAAAGTAATACTGCGTGGTACCCATCGCATGGGTCCCAAATCTCCAGGTTCAAGGGCATCTTCCTAAATCGAAAACATGCATGAGAAACCCAGAAGATGGTACACCGTGTGATGGGGAAAGGTTTCTAAAACGCACTTCATTTCTCATCTCCTTGTGCTCGGGTTTGCCATTCCAGCCACTTTACTAGCAATCTCCCTACTTGGAGCATCAGCACCTTTAACCTCCTGTTCCGTACAGGTTGCAATTAGTCCTGAGGATGAACGGGAAGAAGGGGAACCAATGAGAGACTAGCTCTTGGTGTTGGGACAGGCACAGGTCACTCTATTTTCCCATCAGGAAGAAGAATTAACCACAGGCTCAGCCTTCCCCCCGGAACCAGAACAGGGCCTGAAGCCATCCTGCGCTTTTGCGGCCAGCTCCCAAAAAAGCGAGTAGTAAAATGGAGCTTCAGGGCACTGCAATTCACAAACCTGCAGAGTTATAAATGATAACTCTCGTCCACAAATATATTGAGGGAAGGCAAAGAAGAGGATTTGAAGTCAAGGCAGAATTGCAGGAAACAGATTTTAGGAGGTAGATTCGAATCGCCTTTAAAGCACATGAAAAGCGGCAAAACGTTGACAATGATGCCCTTGGCCAAAAAGGGCGTATGCGTTTTTTCCTGAATATATTCAGGAAAAAACGCATACGCCCTTTTTGGCCAACCAAGCAACCTGGAAAGGCAAATCAGTGCTACAAAGAAGTCTTGCTTCCCGTCGGTCAAAAGGGCCATGCTGAAAAAAGTTTCAAAACCAGAAATGCAGGACAGGCCATGGAGAAATGGGAGCCTTGCTACACTGATGTGCGGGATGTAAATTGCAAACAGCCACTCTGGAGAAGGGTACGGTGTGTCCTGAAACAGCTAAAAAACACAGCTTAGAGAGCATAGGTCACTTCCACGCATGGGGGTAAAAAGTGGGAAAATTAAAAATCAGCAAGACACAAGCACCCCATAGTTTAGGGCTGCTCTGTTGACAAGGACCTCCACTTCATTCCACCTTAAATATCCCAGGAAAGAGAAAAATGGATAAAAAAGTTGTAGTCCTTATGTAAAATGGAATATCACTCAGCCATGAAATCAATATCATAAGGCTAGTAGCAGCATGATGAGTGGATTTAGTTACGACGATTCTAAGTGAAATAAGTCACACAGAAAAGGACACTTCTCATAAGGTGTCACTTATAGAGGGAATGTAAAAACCGTTACACTTGAACTGAATTACAAAACAGAACAGAGTGACACATGCAGAAAACACACTATGGCTGCTTAACGGGAAAGGGGAGGTGGGGAGATACATAAAACAAGAGTTTCAAATTAGATCAGATACCGTTCCATAAACCCAATATGTAACAGACAAGACCTACTCCTTGCTCAGAGAACTGGACTCAACACGCCCGATTCACCGCCCAAGAATATATCTGACTAGTAATAATCTTAAAACCTATGTATTGATATCTCTCTATTAGTGTGTCAAGTGGGTGTAAAGCGGCATAAACACAGCCGTGAAAAGCAGCTAAACCCCATTATAAAAATAAATTACTTTTAAAAACCCATGAAACAAAGACAGGGAAAGAGAGAGAAATTCTTACACAATTCGTTCAGGGGCTTTGATGCAACCTGGATTGACCATATGTAGACCCACAGCTGGATGAGACATAAGGGTGGACACTCTTGGGGCTGAGAGGTTTGGTGAAGTTGGGTGAGCAAACGCAGACCCTTTAAAGTAGTACTGCGTGCTTCCCGTCGCATGGGTCCCAAATCTCCAGGTTCAAGGGCATCTTCCTACATCGAAAACATGCATGAGAAACCCAGAAGATGGTACACCGTGTGATGGGGAAACGTTTCTAAAACGCACCTCATTTCTCATCTCCTTGTGCTCGGGTTCGCCATTCCAGCCACTTTATTAGCAATCTCCCTACGTGGAGGATCAGCACCTTTAACCTCCTGTTCCGTACAGGTTGCAATTTGTTCTGAGGATGAATGGGAAGACGGGGAACCAATGAGAGACTAGCTCTTGGTGTTGGGACAGGCACAGGTCACTCTATTTTCCCATCAGGAAGAAGAATTAACCACAGGCTCACCCTGCCCACTGGAACCAGAACAGGGCCTGAAGCCATCCTGCGCTTTTGCGGCCAGCTCCCAAAAAAGCGAGTTGTAAAATGGAGCTTCAGGGCACAGCAATTCACAAACCTGCAGAGTTATAAATGATAACTCTCGTCCACAAATATATTGAGGGAAAGCAAAGAAGAGGATTTGAAATCAAGGCAGAATTGCAGGAAACAGATTTCAGGAGGTAGATTCGAATCGCCTTTAAAGCACATGAAAAGCGGCAAAACGTTGACAATGATGCCCTTGGCCAAAAAGGGCGTATGCGTTTTTTCCTGAATATATTCAGGAAAAAACGCATACGCCCTTTTTGGCCAACCAAGCAACCTGGAAAGGCAAATCAGCGCTACAATGAAGTCTCGCTTCCCATCCATCAAAAAGGCCATGCTGCAAAAAGTGTCAAAACCAGAAATGCAGGACAGGCCATGGAGAAATGGGAGCCTTGCTACACTGATGGGCGGGATGTAAATTGCCAACAGCCACTCTGGAGAAGGGTACGGTGTGTCCTGAAACAGCTAAAAATCACAGCTTAGAGAGCATAGGGCACTTCCACGCATGGGGGTATAAAGTGGGAAAATTAAAAATCAGCAAGACACAAGCACCCCAAAGTTTAGGGCTGCTCTGTTGACAAGGACCTCCACTTCATTCCACCTTAAATATCCCAGGAAAGAGAAAAATGGATAAAAAAGTTGTGGTCCTTATGTACGATGGAATATCACTCATCCATGAAATCAATATCATAAGGCTAGTAGCAGCATGATGAGTGGATTTAGGTACGACGATTCTAAGTGAAATAAGTCACACAGAAAAGGACACTTCTCATAAGGTGTCACTTATAGAGGGAATGTAAAAACCGTTACACTTGAACTGAATTACAAAACAGAACAGAGTGACACATGCAGAAAACACACTATGGCTGCTTAACGGGAAAGGGGAGGTGGGGAGATACATAAAACAAGAGTTTCAAATTAGATCAGATACAGTTCCATAAACCCAATATGTAACAGACAAGACCTACTCCTTGCTCAGAGAACTGGAATCAACACGCCCGATTCACCGCCCAAGAATATATCTGACTAGTAATAATCTTAAAACCTATGTATTGATATCTCTCTATTAGTGTGTCAAGTGGGTGTAAAGCGGCATAAACACAGCCGTGAAAAGCAGCTAAACCCCATTATAAAAATAAATTACTTTTAAAAACCCATGAAACAAAGACAGGAAAAGAGATAGAAATTCTTACACAATTCGTTCAGGGGCTTTGATGCAACCTGGATTGACCATATCTAGACCCACAGCTGGATGAGACATAAGGGTGGACACTCTTGGGGCTGAGAGGTTTGGTGAAGTTGGGTGAGCAAACGCAGACCCTTTAAAGTAGTACTGCGTGCTACCCGTCGCATGGGTCCCAAATCTCCAGGTTCAAGGGCATCTTCCTACATCGAAAACAGGCATGAGAAACCCAGAAGATGGTACACCGTGTGATGGGGAAAGGTTTCTAAAACGCACCTCATTTCTCATCTCCTTGTGCTCGGGTTTGCCATTCCAGCCACTTTACTAGCAATCTCCCTACTTGGAGCATCAGCACCTTTAACCTCCTGTTCTGTACAGGTTGCAATTTGTCCTGAGGATGAACCGGAAGACGGGGAACCAATGAGAGACTAGCTCTTGGTGTTGGGACAGGCACAGGTCACTCTATTTTCCCATCAGGAAGAAGAATTAACCACAGGCTCAGCCTGCCCCCCGGAACCAGAACAGGGCCTGAAGCCATCCTGCGCTTTTGCGGCCAGCTCCCAAAAAAGCGAGTTGTAAAATGGAGCTTCAGGGCACTGCAATTCACAAACCTGCAGAGTTATAAATGATAACTCTCGTCCACAAATATATTGAGTGAAGGCAAAGAAGAGGATTTGAAGTCAAGCAGAATTGCAGGAAACAGATTTTAGGAGGTAGATTCGAATCGCCTTTAAAGCACATGAAAAGTGGCAAAACGTTGACAATGATGCCCTTGGCCAAAAAGGGCGTATGCGTTTTTTCCTGAATATATTCAGGAAAAAACGCATACGCCCTTTTTGGCCAACCAAGCAACCTGGAAAGGCAAATCAGCGCTACAAAGAAGTCTCGCTTCCCATCGGTCAAAAGGGCCATGCTGAAAATGTTTCAAAACCAGAAATGCAGGACAGGCCATGGAGAAATGGGAGCCTTGCTACACTGATGGGCGGGATGTAAATTGCCAGCAGCCACTCTGGAGAAGGGTACGGTGTGTCCTGAAACAGCTAAAAAACACAGATTAGAGAGCATAGGGCACTTCCACGCATGGGGGTATAAAGTGGGAAAATTAAAAATCAGCAAGACACAAGCACCCCATAGTTTAGGGCTGCTCTGTTGACAAGGACCTCCACTTCATTCCACCTTAAATATCCCAGGAAAGCGAAAAATGGATAAAAAAGTTGTAGTCCTTATGTACAATGGAATATCACTCAGCCATGAAATCAATATCATAAGGCTAGTAGCAGCATGATGAGTGGATTTAGGTACGACGATTCTAAGTGAAATAAGTCACACAGAAAAGGACACTTCTCATAAGGTGTCACTTATAGAGGGAATGTAAAAACCTTTACACTTGAACTGAATTACAAAACAGAACAGAGTCACACATGCAGAAAACACACTATGGCTGCTTAACTGGAAAGGTGAGGTGGGGTGATACATAAAACAAGAGTTTCAAATTAGCTCAGATACCGTTCCATAAACCCAATATGTAATAGACAAAACCTACTCCTTGCTCAGAGAACTGGACTCAACACGCCGGATTCACCGCACAAGAATATATCTGACTAGTAATAATCTTAAAACCTATGAATTGATATCTCTCTGTTAGTGTGTCAAGTGGGTGTAAAGCGGCATAAACACAGCCGTGAAAAGCAGCTAAAGCCCATTATAAAAATAAATTACTTTTAAATACCCATGAAACAAAGACAGTGAAAGAGAGAGAAAGTCTTACACAATTCGTTCAGGGGCTGTGATGCAACCTGGATTGACCATATCTAGACCCACAGCTGGATGAGACATAAGGGTGGACACTCTTGGGGCTGAGAGGTTTGGTGAAGTTGGGTGAGCAAACGCAGACCCTTTAAAGTAGTACTGCGTGCTACCCGTCGCATGGGTCCCAAATCTCCAGGTTCAAGGGCATCTTCCTACATCGAAAACAGGCATGAGAAACCCAGAAGATGGTACACCGTGTGATGGGGAAAGGTTTCTAAAACGCACCTCATTTCTCATCTCCTTGTGCTCGGGTTTGCCATTCCAGCCACTTTACTAGCAATCTCCCTACTTGGAGCATCAGCACCTTTAACCTCCTGTTCTGTACAGGTTGCAATTTGTCCTGAGGATGAACCGGAAGACGGGGAACCAATGAGAGACTAGCTCTTGGTGTTGGGACAGGCACAGGTCACTCTATTTTCCCATCAGGATGAAGAATTAACCACAGGCTCAGCCTGCCCCCCGGAACCAGAACAGGGCCTGAAGCCATCCTGCGCTTTTGCGGCCAGCTCCCAAAAAAGCGAGTTGTAAAATGGAGCTTCAGGGCACTGCAATTCACAAACCTGCAGAGTTATAAATGATAACTCTCGTCCACAAATATATTGAGTGAAGGCAAAGAAGAGGATTTGAAGTCAAGCAGAATTGCAGGAAACAGATTTTAGGAGGTAGATTCGAATCGCCTTTAAAGCACATGAAAAGCGGCAAAACGTTGACAATGATGCCCTTGACCAAAAAGGGCGTATGCGATTTTTCCTGAATATATTCAGGAAAAAACGCATACGCCCTTTTTGGCCAACCAAGCAACCTGGAAAGGCCAATCAGCGCTACAAAGAAGTCTCGCTTCCCATCGGTCAAAAGGGCCATGCTGAAAATGTTTCAAAACCAGAAATGCAGGACAGGCCATGGATAAATGGGAGCCTTGCTACACTGATGGGCGGGATGTAAATTGCCAGCAGCCACTCTGGAGAAGGGTACGGTGTGTCCTGAAACAGCTAAAAAACACAGCTTAGAGAGCATAGGGCACTTCCACGCATGGGGGTATAAAGTGGGAAAATTAAAAATCAGCAAGACACAAGCACCCCATAGTTTAGGGCTGCTCTGTTGACAAGGACCTCCACTTCATTCCACCTTAAATATCCCAGGAAAGCGAAAAATGGATAAAAAAGTTGTAGTCCTTATGTAAAATGGAATATCACTCAGCCATGAAATCAATATCATAAGGCTAGTAGCAGCATGATGAGTGGATTTAGGTACGACGATTCTAAGTGAAATAAGTCACACAGAAAAGGACACTTCTCATAAGGTGTCACTTATAGAGGGAATGTAAAAACCGTTACACTTGAACTGAATTACAAAACAGAACAGAGTCACACATGCAGAAAACACACTATGGCTGCTTAACTGGAAAGGTGAGGTTGGGTGATACATAAAACAAGAGTTTCAAATTAGCTCAGATACCGTTCCATAAACCCAATATGTAATAGACAAAACCTACTCCTTGCTCAGAGAACTGGACTCAACACGCTTGATTCACCGCACAAGAATATATCTGACTAGTAATAATCTTAAAACCTATGAATTGATATCTCTCTGTTAGTGTGTCAAGTGGGTATAAAGCGGCATAAACACAGCCGTGAAAAGCAGCTAAACCCCATTATAAAAATAAATTACTTTTAAAAACCCATGAAACAAAGACAGGGAAAGAGAGAGAAATTCTTACACAATTCGTTCAGGGGCTTTGATGCAACCTGGATTGACCATATCTATACCCACAGCTGGATGAGACATAAGGGTGGACACTCTTGGGGCTGAGAGGTTTGGTGAGGTTGGGTAGGCAAACACAGACCCTTTAAAGTAATACTGCGTGCTACCCATCGCATGGGTCCTAAATCTCCAGGTTCAAGGGCATCTTCCTACATCGAAAACAGGCATGAGAAACCCAGAAGATGGTACACCGTGTGATGGGGAAAGGTTTCTAAAACGCACCTCATTTCTCATCTCCTTGTGCTCGGATTCGCCATTCCAGCCAGTTTACTAGCAATCTCCCTACGTGGAGCATCAGCACCTTTAACCTCCTGTTCCGTACAGGTTGCAATTTGTCCTGAGGATGAATGGGAAGACGGGGAACCAATGAGAGACTAGCTCTTGGTGTTGGGACAGGCACAGGTCACTCTATTTTCCCATCAAGAAGAAGAATTAACCACAGGCTCAGCCTGCCCCCCGGAACCAGAACAGGGCCTGAAGCCATCCTGCGCTTTTGCGGCCAGCTCCCAAAAAAGCAAGTTGTAAAATGGAGCTTCAGGGCACAGCAATTCACAAACCTGCAGAGTTATAAATGATAACTCTCGTCCACAAATATATTGAGGGAAGGCAAAGAAGAGGATTTAAAGTCAAGGCAGAATTGCAGGAAACAGATTTTAGGAGGTAGATTCGAATCGCCTTTAAAGCACAGGAAAAGCGGCAAAACGTTGACAATGATGCCCTTGGCCAAAAAGGGCGTATGCGTTTTTTCCTGAATATATTCAGGAAAAAACGCATACGCACTTTTTGGCCAACCAAGCAACCTGGAAAGGCAAATCAGTGCTACAAAGAAGTCTTGCTTCCCATCGGTCAAAAGGGCCATGCTGAAAAAAGTTTCAAAACCAGAAATGCAGGACAGGCCATGGAGAAATGGGAGCCTTGCTACACTGATGGGCGGGATGTAAATTGCCAACAGCCACTCTGGAGAAGGGTACGGTGTGTCCTGAAACAGCTAAAAAACACAGCTTAGAGAGCTTAGGGCACTTCCACGCATGGGGGTATAAAGTGGGAAAATTAAAAATCAGCAAGACACAAGCACCCCATAGTTTAGGGCTGCTCTGTTGACAAGGACCTCCACTTCATTCCACCTTAAATATCCCAGGAAAGCGAAAAATGGATAAAAAAGTTGTAGTCCTTATGTAAAATGGAATATCACTCAGCCATGAAATCAATATCATAAGGCTAGTAGCAGCATGATGAGTGGATTTAGGTACGACGATTCTAAGTGAAATAAGTCACACAGAAAAGGACACTTCTCATAAGGTGTCACTTATAGAGGGAATGTAAAAACCGTTACACTTGAACTGAATTACAAAACAGAACAGAGTGACACATGCAGAAAACACACTATGGCTGCTTAACGGGAAAGGGGAGGTGGGGAGATACATAAAACAAGAGTTTCAAATTAGATCAGATACCGTTCCATAAACCCAATATGTAACAGACAAGACCTACTCCTTGCTCAGAGAACTGGACTCAACACGCCCGATTCACCGCACAAGAATATATCTGACTAGTAATAATCTTAAAACCTATGTATTGATATCTCTCTGTTAGTGTGTCAAGTGGGTGTAAAGCGGCATAAACACAGCCGTGAAAAGCAGCTAAACCCCATTATAAAAATAAATTACTTTTAAAAACCCATGAAACAAAGACAGGGAAAGAGAGAGAAATTCTTACACAATTCGTTCAGGGGCTTTGATTCAACCTGGATTGACCATATCTAGACCCACAGGTGGATGAGACATAAGGGTGGACACTCTTGGGGCTGAGAGGTTTGGTGAGGTTGGGTGAGCAAACACAGACCCTTTAAAGTAATACTGCGTGGTACCCATCGCATGGGTCCCAAATCTCCAGGTTCAAGGGCATCTTCCTAAATCGAAAACATGCATGAGAAACCCAGAAGATGGTACACCGTGTGATGGGGAAAGGTTTCTAAAACGCACTTCATTTCTCATCTCCTTGTGCTCGGGTTTGCCATTCCAGCCACTTTACTAGCAATCTCCCTACTTGGAGCATCAGCACCTTTAACCTCCTGTTCCGTACAGGTTGCAATTAGTCCTGAGGATGAACGGGAAGAAGGGGAACCAATGAGAGACTAGCTCTTGGTGTTGGGACAGGCACAGGTCACTCTATTTTCCCATCAGGAAGAAGAATTAACCACAGGCTCAGCCTTCCCCCCGGAACCAGAACAGGGCCTGAAGCCATCCTGCGCTTTTGCGGCCAGCTCCCAAAAAAGCGAGTAGTAAAATGGAGCTTCAGGGCACTGCAATTCACAAACCTGCAGAGTTATAAATGATAACTCTCGTCCACAAATATATTGAGGGAAGGCAAAGAAGAGGATTTGAAGTCAAGGCAGAATTGCAGGAAACAGATTTTAGGAGGTAGATTCGAATCGCCTTTAAAGCACAGGAAAAGCGGCAAAACGTTGACAATGATGCCCTTGGCCAAAAAGGGCGTATGCGTTTTTTCCTGAATATATTCAGGAAAAAACGCATACGCCCTTTTTGGCCAACCAAGCAACCTGGAACGGCAAATCAGTGCTACAAAGAAGTCTTGCTTCCCATCGGTCAAAAGGGCCATGCTGAAAAAAGTTTCAAAACCAGAAATGCAGGACAGGCCATGGAGAAATGGGAGCCTTGCTACACTGATGGGCGGGATGTAAATTGCCAACAGCCACTCTGGAGAAGGGTACGGTGTGTCCTGAAACAGCTAAAAAACACAGCTTAGAGAGCATAGGGCACTTCCACGCATGGGGGTATAAAGTGGGAAAATTAAAAATCAGCAAGACACAAGCACCCCATAGTTTAGGGCTGCTCTGTTGACAAGGACCTCCACTTCATTCCACCTTAAATATCCCAGGAAAGCGAAAAATGGATAAAAAAGTTGTAGTCCTTATGTAAAATGGAATATCACTCAGCCATGAAATCAATATCATAAGGCTAGTAGCAGCATGATGAGTGGATTTAGGTACGACGATTCTAAGTGAAATAAGTCACACAGAAAAGGACACTTCTCATAAGGTGTCACTTATAGAGGGAATGTAAAAACCGTTACACTTGAACTGAATTACAAAACAGAACAGAGTGACACATGCAGAAAACACACTATGGCTGCTTAACGGGAAAGGGGAGGTGGGGAGATACATAAAACAGGAGTTTCAAATTAGATCAGATACCGTTCCATAAACCCAATATGTAACAGACAAGACCTACTCCTTGCTCAGAGAACTGGACTCAACACGCCCGATTCACCGCACAAGAATATATCTGACTAGTAATAATCTTAAAACCTATGTATTGATATCTCTCTATTAGTGTGTCAAGTGGGTGTAAAGCGGCATAAACACAGCCGTGAAAAGCAGCTAAACCCCATTATAAAAATAAATTACTTTTAAAAACCCATGAAACAAAGACAGGGAAAGAGAGAGAAATTCTTACACAATTCATTCAAGGGCTTTGATTCAACCTGGATTGACCATATCTAGACCCACAGGTGGATGAGACATAAGGGTGGACACTCTTGGGGCTGAGAGGTTTGGTGAGGTTGGGTGAGCAAACACAGACCCTTTAAAGTAATACTGCGTGGTACCCATCGCATGGGTCCCAAATCTCCAGGTTCAAGGGCATCTTCCTAAATCGAAAACATGCATGAGAAACCCAGAAGATGGTACACCGTGTGATGGGGAAAGGTTTCTAAAACGCACCTCATTTCTCGTCTCCTTGTGCTCGGGTTTGCCATTCCAGCCACTTTACTAGCAATCTCCCTACTTGGAGCATCAGCACCTTTAACCTCCTGTTCCGTACAGGTTGCAATTTGTCCTGAGGATGAACGGGAAGAAGGGGAACCAATGAGAGACTAGCTCTTGGTGTTGGGACAGGCACAGGTCACTCTATTTTCCCATCAGGAAGAAGAATTAACCACAGGCTCAGCCTGCCCCCCGGAACCAGAACAGGGCCTGAAGCCCTCCTCCGCTTTTGCGGCCAGCTCCCAAAAAAGCGAGTTGTAAAATGGAGCTTCAGGGCACTGCAATTCACAAACCTGCAGAGTTATAAATGATAACTCTCGTCCACAAATATATTGAGTGAAGGCAAAGAAGAGGATTTGAAGTCAAGGCAGAATTGCAGGAAACAGATTTTAGGAGGTAGATTCGAATCGCCTTTAAAGCACATGAAAAGCGGCAAAACGTTGACAATGATGCCCTTGGCCAAAAAGGGCGTATGCGTTTTTTCCTGAATATATTCAGGAAAAAACGCATACGCCCTTTTTGGCCAACCAAGCAACCTGGAAAGGCAAATCAGCGCTACAAAGAAGTCTCGCTTCCCATCGGTCAAAAGGGCCATGCTGAAAATGTTTCAAAACCAGAAATGCAGGACAGGCCATGGAGAAATGGGAGCCTTGCTACACTGATGGGCGGGATGTAAATTGCCAGCAGCCACTCTGGAGAAGGGTACGGTGTGTCCTGAAACAGCTAAAAAACACAGCTTAGAGAGCATAGGGCACTTCCACGCATGGGGGTATAAAGTGGGAAAATTAAAAATCAGCAAGACACAAGCACCCCATAGTTTAGGGCTGCTCTGTTGACAAGGACCTCCACTTCATTCCACCTTAAATATCCCAGGAAAGCGAAAAATGGATAAAAAAGTTGTAGTCCTTATGTAAAATGGAATATCACTCAGCCATGAAATCAATATCATAAGGCTAGTAGCAGCATGATGAGTGGATTTAGGTACGACGATTCTAAGTGAAATAAGTCACACAGAAAAGGACACTTCTCATAAGGTGTCACTTATAGAGGGAATGTAAAAACCGTTACACTTGAACTGAATTATAAAACAGAACAGAGTGACACATGCAGAAAACACACTATGGCTGCTTAACGGGAAAGGGGAGGTGGGGAGATACATAAAACAAGAGTTTCAAATTAGATCAGATACCGTTCCATAAACCCAATATGTAACAGACAAGACCTACTCCTTGCTCAGAGAACTGGACTCAACACGCCCGATTCACCGCACAAGAATATATCTGACTAGTAATAATCTTAAAACCTATGTATTGATATCTCTCTATTAGTGTGTCAAGTGGGTGTAAAACGGCATAAACACAGCCGTGAAAAGCAGCTAAACCCCATTATAAAAATAAATTACTTTTAAAAACCCATGAAACAAAGACAGGGAAAGAGAGAGAAATTCTTACACAATTCATTCAAGGGCTTTGATTCAACCTGGATTGACCATATCTAGACCCACAGGTGGATGAGACATAAGGGTGGACACTCTTGGGGCTGAGAGGTTTGGTGAGGTTGGGTGAGCAAACACAGACCCTTTAAAGTAATACTGCGTGGTACCCATCGCATGGGTCCCAAATCTCCAGGTTCAAGGGCATCTTCCTAAATCGAAAACATGCATGAGAAACCCAGAAGATGGTACACCGCGTGATGGGGAAAGGTTTCTAAAACGCACCTCATTTCTCATCTTCTTGTGCTCGGGTTTGCCATTCCAGCCACTTTACTAGCAATCTCCCTACTTGGAGCATCAGCACCTTTAACCTCCTGTTCCGTACAGGTTGCAATTTGTCCTGAGGATGAACGGGAAGAAGGGGAACCAATGAGAGACTAGCTCTTGGTGTTGGGACAGGCACAGGTCAGTCTATTTTCCCATCAGGAAGAAGAATTAACCACAGGCTCAGCCTGCCCCCCGGAACCAGAACAGGGCCTGAAGCCCTCCTCCGCTTTTGCGGCCAGCTCCCAAAAAAGCGAGTTGTAAAATGGAGCTTCAGGGCACTGCAATTCACAAACCTGCAGAGTTATAAATGATAACTCTCGTCCACAAATATATTGAGTGAAGGCAAAGAAGAGGATTTGAAGTTAAGGCAGAATTGCAGGAAACAGATTTTAGGAGGTAGATTCGAATCGCCTTTAAAGCACATGAAAAGCGGCAAAACGTTGACAATGATGCCCTTGGCCAAAAAGGGCGTATGCGTTTTTTCCTGAATATATTCAGGAAAAAACGCATACGCCCTTTTTGGCCAACCAAGCAACCTGGAAAGGCCAATCAGCGCTACAAAGAAGTCTCGCTTCCCATCGGTCAAAAGGGCCATGCTGAAAATGTTTCAAAACCAGAAATGCAGGACAGGCCATGGAGAAATGGGAGCCTTGCTACACTGATGGGCGGGATGTAAATTGCCAGCAGCCACTCTGGAGAAGGGTACGGTGTGTCCTGAAACAGCTAAAAAACACAGCTTAGAGAGCATAGGGCACTTCCACGCATGGGGGTATAAAGTGGGAAAATTAAAAATCAGCAAGACACAAGCACCCCATAGTTTAGGGCTGCTCTGTTGACAAGGACCTCCACTTCATTCCACCTTAAATATCCCAGGAAAGCGAAAAATGGATAAAAAAGTTGTAGTCCTTATGTAAAATGGAATATCACTCAGCCATGAAATCAATATCATAAGGCTAGTAGCAGCATGATGAGTGGATTTAGGTACGACGATTCTAAGTGAAATAAGTCACACAGAAAAGGACACTTCTCATAAGGTGTCACTTATAGAGGGAATGTAAAAACCGTTACACTTGAACTGAATTACAAAACAGAACAGAGTCACACATGCAGAAAACACACTATGGCTGCTTAACTGGAAAGGTGAGGTTGGGTGATACATAAAACAAGAGTTTCAAATTAGCTCAGATACCGTTCCATAAACCCAATATGTAATAGACAAAACCTACTCCTTGCTCAGAGAACTGGACTCAACACGCTTGATTCACCGCACAAGAATATATCTGACTAGTAATAATCTTAAAACCTATGAATTGATATCTCTCTGTTAGTGTGTCAAGTGGGTGTAAAGCGGCATAAACACAGCCGTGAAAAGCAGCTAAACCCCATTATAAAAATAAATTACTTTTAAAAACCCATGAAACAAAGACAGGGAAAGAGAGAGAAATTCTTACACAATTCGTTCAGGGGCTTTGATGCAACCTGGATTGACCATATCTATACCCCCAGCTGGATGAGACATAAGGGTGGACACTCTTGGGGCTGAGAGGTTTGGTGAGGTTGGGTAGGCAAACACAGACCCTTTAAAGTAATACTGCGTGCTACCCATCGCATGGGTCCTAAATCTCCAGGTTCAAGGGCATCTTCCTACATCGAAAACAGGCATGAGAAACCCAGAAGATGGTACACCGTGTGATGGGGAAAGGTTTCTAAAACGCACCTCATTTCTCATCTCCTTGTGCTCGGATTCGCCATTCCAGCCAGTTTACTAGCAATCTCCCTACGTGGAGCATCAGCACCTTTAACCTCCTGTTCCGTACAGGTTGCAATTTGTCCTGAGGATGAATGGGAAGACGGGGAACCAATGAGAGACTAGCTCTTGGTGTTGGGACAGGCACAGGTCACTCTATTTTCCCATCAAGAAGAAGAATTAACCACAGGCTCAGCCTGCCCCCCGGAACCAGAACAGGGCCTGAAGCCATCCTGCGCTTTTGCGGCCAGCTCCCAAAAAAGCGAGTTGTAAAATGGAGCTTCAGGGCACAGCAATTCACAAACCTGCAGAGTTATAAATGATAACTCTCGTCCACAAATATATTGAGGGAAAGCAAAGAAGAGGATTTGAAATCAAGGCAGAATTGCAGGAAACAGATTTCAGGAGGTAGATTCGAATCGCCTTTAAAGCACATGAAAAGCGGCAAAACGTTGACAATGATGCCCTTGGCCAAAAAGGGCGTATGCGTTTTTTCCTGAATATATTCAGGAAAAAACGCATACGCCCTTTTTGGCCAACCAAGCAACCTGGAAAGGCAAATCAGCGCTACAATGAAGTCTCGCTTCCCATCCATCAAAAAGGCCATGCTGCAAAAAGTGTCAAAACCAGAAATGCAGGACAGGCCATGGAGAAATGGGAGCCTTGCTACACTGATGGGCGGGATGTAAATTGCCAACAGCCACTCTGGAGAAGGGTACGGTGTGTCCTGAAACAGCTAAAAATCACAGCTTAGAGAGCATAGGGCACTTCCACGCATGGGGGTATAAAGTGGGAAAATTAAAAATCAGCAAGACACAAGCACCCCAAAGTTTAGGGCTGCTCTGTTGACAAGGACCTCCACTTCATTCCACCTTAAATATCCCAGGAAAGAGAAAAATGGATAAAAAAGTTGTGGTCCTTATGTACGATGGAATATCACTCATCCATGAAATCAATATCATAAGGCTAGTAGCAGCATGATGAGTGGATTTAGGTACGACGATTCTAAGTGAAATAAGTCACACAGAAAAGGACACTTCTCATAAGGTGTCACTTATAGAGGGAATGTAAAAACCGTTACACTTGAACTGAATTACAAAACAGAACAGAGTGACACATGCAGAAAACACACTATGGCTGCTTAACGGGAAAGGGGAGGTGGGGAGATACATAAAACAAGAGTTTCAAATTAGATCAGATACAGTTCCATAAACCCAATATGTAACAGACAAGACCTACTCCTTGCTCAGAGAACTGGAATCAACACGCCCGATTCACCGCCCAAGAATATATCTGACTAGTAATAATCTTAAAACCTATGTATTGATATCTCTCTATTAGTGTGTCAAGTGGGTGTAAAGCGGCATAAACACAGCCGTGAAAAGCAGCTAAACCCCATTATAAAAATAAATTACTTTTAAAAACCCATGAAACAAAGACAGGAAAAGAGATAGAAATTCTTACACAATTCGTTCAGGGGCTTTGATGCAACCTGGATTGACCATATCTAGACCCACAGCTGGATGAGACATAAGGGTGGACACTCTTGGGGCTGAGAGGTTTGGTGAAGTTGGGTGAGCAAACGCAGACCCTTTAAAGTAGTACTGCGTGCTACCCGTCGCATGGGTCCCAAATCTCCAGGTTCAAGGGCATCTTCCTACATCGAAAACAGGCATGAGAAACCCAGAAGATGGTACACCGTGTGATGGGGAAAGGTTTCTAAAACGCACCTCATTTCTCATCTCCTTGTGCTCGGGTTTGCCATTCCAGCCACTTTACTAGCAATCTCCCTACTTGGAGCATCAGCACCTTTAACCTCCTGTTCTGTACAGGTTGCAATTTGTCCTGAGGATGAACCGGAAGACGGGGAACCAATGAGAGACTAGCTCTTGGTGTTGGGACAGGCACAGGTCACTCTATTTTCCCATCAGGAAGAAGAATTAACCACAGGCTCAGCCTGCCCCCCGGAACCAGAACAGGGCCTGAAGCCATCCTGCGCTTTTGCGGCCAGCTCCCAAAAAAGCGAGTTGTAAAATGGAGCTTCAGGGCACTGCAATTCACAAACCTGCAGAGTTATAAATGATAACTCTCGTCCACAAATATATTGAGTGAAGGCAAAGAAGAGGATTTGAAGTCAAGCAGAATTGCAGGAAACAGATTTTAGGAGGTAGATTCGAATCGCCTTTAAAGCACATGAAAAGTGGCAAAACGTTGACAATGATGCCCTTGGCCAAAAAGGGCGTATGCGTTTTTTCCTGAATATATTCAGGAAAAAACGCATACGCCCTTTTTGGCCAACCAAGCAACCTGGAAAGGCAAATCAGCGCTACAAAGAAGTCTCGCTTCCCATCGGTCAAAAGGGCCATGCTGAAAATGTTTCAAAACCAGAAATGCAGGACAGGCCATGGAGAAATGGGAGCCTTGCTACACTGATGGGCGGGATGTAAATTGCCAGCAGCCACTCTGGAGAAGGGTACGGTGTGTCCTGAAACAGCTAAAAAACACAGATTAGAGAGCATAGGGCACTTCCACGCATGGGGGTATAAAGTGGGAAAATTAAAAATCAGCAAGACACAAGCACCCCATAGTTTAGGGCTGCTCTGTTGACAAGGACCTCCACTTCATTCCACCTTAAATATCCCAGGAAAGCGAAAAATGGATAAAAAAGTTGTAGTCCTTATGTACAATGGAATATCACTCAGCCATGAAATCAATATCATAAGGCTAGTAGCAGCATGATGAGTGGATTTAGGTACGACGATTCTAAGTGAAATAAGTCACACAGAAAAGGACACTTCTCATAAGGTGTCACTTATAGAGGGAATGTAAAAACCTTTACACTTGAACTGAATTACAAAACAGAACAGAGTCACACATGCAGAAAACACACTATGGCTGCTTAACTGGAAAGGTGAGGTGGGGTGATACATAAAACAAGAGTTTCAAATTAGCTCAGATACCGTTCCATAAACCCAATATGTAATAGACAAAACCTACTCCTTGCTCAGAGAACTGGACTCAACACGCCGGATTCACCGCACAAGAATATATCTGACTAGTAATAATCTTAAAACCTATGAATTGATATCTCTCTGTTAGTGTGTCAAGTGGGTGTAAAGCGGCATAAACACAGCCGTGAAAAGCAGCTAAAGCCCATTATAAAAATAAATTACTTTTAAATACCCATGAAACAAAGACAGTGAAAGAGAGAGAAAGTCTTACACAATTCGTTCAGGGGCTGTGATGCAACCTGGATTGACCATATCTAGACCCACAGCTGGATGAGACATAAGGGTGGACACTCTTGGGGCTGAGAGGTTTGGTGAAGTTGGGTGAGCAAACGCAGACCCTTTAAAGTAGTACTGCGTGCTACCCGTCGCATGGGTCCCAAATCTCCAGGTTCAAGGGCATCTTCCTACATCGAAAACAGGCATGAGAAACCCAGAAGATGGTACACCGTGTGATGGGGAAAGGTTTCTAAAACGCACCTCATTTCTCATCTCCTTGTGCTCGGGTTTGCCATTCCAGCCACTTTACTAGCAATCTCCCTACTTGGAGCATCAGCACCTTTAACCTCCTGTTCTGTACAGGTTGCAATTTGTCCTGAGGATGAACCGGAAGACGGGGAACCAATGAGAGACTAGCTCTTGGTGTTGGGACAGGCACAGGTCACTCTATTTTCCCATCAGGATGAAGAATTAACCACAGGCTCAGCCTGCCCCCCGGAACCAGAACAGGGCCTGAAGCCATCCTGCGCTTTTGCGGCCAGCTCCCAAAAAAGCGAGTTGTAAAATGGAGCTTCAGGGCACTACAATTCACAAACCTGCAGAGTTATAAATGATAACTCTCGTCCACAAATATATTGAGTGAAGGCAAAGAAGAGGATTTGAAGTCAAGCAGAATTGCAGGAAACAGATTTTAGGAGGTAGATTCGAATCGCCTTTAAAGCACATGAAAAGCGGCAAAACGTTGACAATGATGCCCTTGACCAAAAAGGGCGTATGCGATTTTTCCTGAATATATTCAGGAAAAAACGCATACGCCCTTTTTGGCCAACCAAGCAACCTGGAAAGGCCAATCAGCGCTACAAAGAAGTCTCGCTTCCCATCGGTCAAAAGGGCCATGCTGAAAATGTTTCAAAACCAGAAATGCAGGACAGGCCATGGATAAATGGGAGCCTTGCTACACTGATGGGCGGGATGTAAATTGCCAGCAGCCACTCTGGAGAAGGGTACGGTGTGTCCTGAAACAGCTAAAAAACACAGCTTAGAGAGCATAGGGCACTTCCACGCATGGGGGTATAAAGTGGGAAAATTAAAAATCAGCAAGACACAAGCACCCCATAGTTTAGGGCTGCTCTGTTGACAAGGACCTCCACTTCATTCCACCTTAAATATCCCAGGAAAGCGAAAAATGGATAAAAAAGTTGTAGTCCTTATGTAAAATGGAATATCACTCAGCCATGAAATCAATATCATAAGGCTAGTAGCAGCATGATGAGTGGATTTAGGTACGACGATTCTAAGTGAAATAAGTCACACAGAAAAGGACACTTCTCATAAGGTGTCACTTATAGAGGGAATGTAAAAACCGTTACACTTGAACTGAATTACAAAACAGAACAGAGTCACACATGCAGAAAACACACTATGGCTGCTTAACTGGAAAGGTGAGGTTGGGTGATACATAAAACAAGAGTTTCAAATTAGCTCAGATACCGTTCCATAAACCCAATATGTAATAGACAAAACCTACTCCTTGCTCAGAGAACTGGACTCAACACGCTTGATTCACCGCACAAGAATATATCTGACTAGTAATAATCTTAAAACCTATGAATTGATATCTCTCTGTTAGTGTGTCAAGTGGGTATAAAGCGGCATAAACACAGCCGTGAAAAGCAGCTAAACCCCATTATAAAAATAAATTACTTTTAAAAACCCATGAAACAAAGACAGGGAAAGAGAGAGAAATTCTTACACAATTCGTTCAGGGGCTTTGATGCAACCTGGATTGACCATATCTATACCCACAGCTGGATGAGACATAAGGGTGGACACTCTTGGGGCTGAGAGGTTTGGTGAGGTTGGGTAGGCAAACACAGACCCTTTAAAGTAATACTGCGTGCTACCCATCGCATGGGTCCTAAATCTCCAGGTTCAAGGGCATCTTCCTACATCGAAAACAGGCATGAGAAACCCAGAAGATGGTACACCGTGTGATGGGGAAAGGTTTCTAAAACGCACCTCATTTCTCATCTCCTTGTGCTCGGATTCGCCATTCCAGCCAGTTTACTAGCAATCTCCCTACGTGGAGCATCAGCACCTTTAACCTCCTGTTCCGTACAGGTTGCAATTTGTCCTGAGGATGAATGGGAAGACGGGGAACCAATGAGAGACTAGCTCTTGGTGTTGGGACAGGCACAGGTCACTCTATTTTCCCATCAAGAAGAAGAATTAACCACAGGCTCAGCCTGCCCCCCGGAACCAGAACAGGGCCTGAAGCCATCCTGCGCTTTTGCGGCCAGCTCCCAAAAAAGCAAGTTGTAAAATGGAGCTTCAGGGCACAGCAATTCACAAACCTGCAGAGTTATAAATGATAACTCTCGTCCACAAATATATTGAGGGAAGGCAAAGAAGAGGATTTAAAGTCAAGGCAGAATTGCAGGAAACAGATTTTAGGAGGTAGATTCGAATCGCCTTTAAAGCACAGGAAAAGCGGCAAAACGTTGACAATGATGCCCTTGGCCAAAAAGGGCGTATGCGTTTTTTCCTGAATATATTCAGGAAAAAACGCATACGCACTTTTTGGCCAACCAAGCAACCTGGAAAGGCAAATCAGTGCTACAAAGAAGTCTTGCTTCCCATCGGTCAAAAGGGCCATGCTGAAAAAAGTTTCAAAACCAGAAATGCAGGACAGGCCATGGAGAAATGGGAGCCTTGCTACACTGATGGGCGGGATGTAAATTGCCAACAGCCACTCTGGAGAAGGGTACGGTGTGTCCTGAAACAGCTAAAAAACACAGCTTAGAGAGCTTAGGGCACTTCCACGCATGGGGGTATAAAGTGGGAAAATTAAAAATCAGCAAGACACAAGCACCCCATAGTTTAGGGCTGCTCTGTTGACAAGGACCTCCACTTCATTCCACCTTAAATATCCCAGGAAAGCGAAAAATGGATAAAAAAGTTGTAGTCCTTATGTAAAATGGAATATCACTCAGCCATGAAATCAATATCATAAGGCTAGTAGCAGCATGATGAGTGGATTTAGGTACGACGATTCTAAGTGAAATAAGTCACACAGAAAAGGACACTTCTCATAAGGTGTCACTTATAGAGGGAATGTAAAAACCGTTACACTTGAACTGAATTACAAAACAGAACAGAGTGACACATGCAGAAAACACACTATGGCTGCTTAACGGGAAAGGGGAGGTGGGGAGATACATAAAACAAGAGTTTCAAATTAGATCAGATACCGTTCCATAAACCCAATATGTAACAGACAAGACCTACTCCTTGCTCAGAGAACTGGACTCAACACGCCCGATTCACCGCACAAGAATATATCTGACTAGTAATAATCTTAAAACCTATGTATTGATATCTCTCTGTTAGTGTGTCAAGTGGGTGTAAAGCGGCATAAACACAGCCGTGAAAAGCAGCTAAACCCCATTATAAAAATAAATTACTTTTAAAAACCCATGAAACAAAGACAGGGAAAGAGAGAGAAATTCTTACACAATTCGTTCAGGGGCTTTGATTCAACCTGGATTGACCATATCTAGACCCACAGGTGGATGAGACATAAGGGTGGACACTCTTGGGGCTGAGAGGTTTGGTGAGGTTGGGTGAGCAAACACAGACCCTTTAAAGTAATACTGCGTGGTACCCATCGCATGGGTCCCAAATCTCCAGGTTCAAGGGCATCTTCCTAAATCGAAAACATGCATGAGAAACCCAGAAGATGGTACACCGTGTGATGGGGAAAGGTTTCTAAAACGCACTTCATTTCTCATCTCCTTGTGCTCGGGTTTGCCATTCCAGCCACTTTACTAGCAATCTCCCTACTTGGAGCATCAGCACCTTTAACCTCCTGTTCCGTACAGGTTGCAATTAGTCCTGAGGATGAACGGGAAGAAGGGGAACCAATGAGAGACTAGCTCTTGGTGTTGGGACAGGCACAGGTCACTCTATTTTCCCATCAGGAAGAAGAATTAACCACAGGCTCAGCCTTCCCCCCGGAACCAGAACAGGGCCTGAAGCCATCCTGCGCTTTTGCGGCCAGCTCCCAAAAAAGCGAGTAGTAAAATGGAGCTTCAGGGCACTGCAATTCACAAACCTGCAGAGTTATAAATGATAACTCTCGTCCACAAATATATTGAGGGAAGGCAAAGAAGAGGATTTGAAGTCAAGGCAGAATTGCAGGAAACAGATTTTAGGAGGTAGATTCGAATCGCCTTTAAAGCACAGGAAAAGCGGCAAAACGTTGACAATGATGCCCTTGGCCAAAAAGGGCGTATGCGTTTTTTCCTGAATATATTCAGGAAAAAACGCATACGCCCTTTTTGGCCAACCAAGCAACCTGGAACGGCAAATCAGTGCTACAAAGAAGTCTTGCTTCCCATCGGTCAAAAGGGCCATGCTGAAAAAAGTTTCAAAACCAGAAATGCAGGACAGGCCATGGAGAAATGGGAGCCTTGCTACACTGATGGGCGGGATGTAAATTGCCAACAGCCACTCTGGAGAAGGGTACGGTGTGTCCTGAAACAGCTAAAAAACACAGCTTAGAGAGCATAGGGCACTTCCACGCATGGGGGTATAAAGTGGGAAAATTAAAAATCAGCAAGACACAAGCACCCCATAGTTTAGGGCTGCTCTGTTGACAAGGACCTCCACTTCATTCCACCTTAAATATCCCAGGAAAGCGAAAAATGGATAAAAAAGTTGTAGTCCTTATGTAAAATGGAATATCACTCAGCCATGAAATCAATATCATAAGGCTAGTAGCAGCATGATGAGTGGATTTAGGTACGACGATTCTAAGTGAAATAAGTCACACAGAAAAGGACACTTCTCATAAGGTGTCACTTATAGAGGGAATGTAAAAACCGTTACACTTGAACTGAATTACAAAACAGAACAGAGTGACACATGCAGAAAACACACTATGGCTGCTTAACGGGAAAGGGGAGGTGGGGAGATACATAAAACAGGAGTTTCAAATTAGATCAGATACCGTTCCATAAACCCAATATGTAACAGACAAGACCTACTCCTTGCTCAGAGAACTGGACTCAACACGCCCGATTCACCGCACAAGAATATATCTGACTAGTAATAATCTTAAAACCTATGTATTGATATCTCTCTATTAGTGTGTCAAGTGGGTGTAAAGCGGCATAAACACAGCCGTGAAAAGCAGCTAAACCCCATTATAAAAATAAATTACTTTTAAAAACCCATGAAACAAAGACAGGGAAAGAGAGAGAAATTCTTACACAATTCATTCAAGGGCTTTGATTCAACCTGGATTGACCATATCTAGACCCACAGGTGGATGAGACATAAGGGTGGACACTCTTGGGGCTGAGAGGTTTGGTGAGGTTGGGTGAGCAAACACAGACCCTTTAAAGTAATACTGCGTGGTACCCATCGCATGGGTCCCAAATCTCCAGGTTCAAGGGCATCTTCCTAAATCGAAAACATGCATGAGAAACCCAGAAGATGGTACACCGTGTGATGGGGAAAGGTTTCTAAAACGCACCTCATTTCTCGTCTCCTTGTGCTCGGGTTTGCCATTCCAGCCACTTTACTAGCAATCTCCCTACTTGGAGCATCAGCACCTTTAACCTCCTGTTCCGTACAGGTTGCAATTTGTCCTGAGGATGAACGGGAAGAAGGGGAACCAATGAGAGACTAGCTCTTGGTGTTGGGACAGGCACAGGTCACTCTATTTTCCCATCAGGAAGAAGAATTAACCACAGGCTCAGCCTGCCCCCCGGAACCAGAACAGGGCCTGAAGCCCTCCTCCGCTTTTGCGGCCAGCTCCCAAAAAAGCGAGTTGTAAAATGGAGCTTCAGGGCACTGCAATTCACAAACCTGCAGAGTTATAAATGATAACTCTCGTCCACAAATATATTGAGTGAAGGCAAAGAAGAGGATTTGAAGTCAAGGCAGAATTGCAGGAAACAGATTTTAGGAGGTAGATTCGAATCGCCTTTAAAGCACATGAAAAGCGGCAAAACGTTGACAATGATGCCCTTGGCCAAAAAGGGCGTATGCGTTTTTTCCTGAATATATTCAGGAAAAAACGCATACGCCCTTTTTGGCCAACCAAGCAACCTGGAAAGGCAAATCAGCGCTACAAAGAAGTCTCGCTTCCCATCGGTCAAAAGGGCCATGCTGAAAATGTTTCAAAACCAGAAATGCAGGACAGGCCATGGAGAAATGGGAGCCTTGCTACACTGATGGGCGGGATGTAAATTGCCAGCAGCCACTCTGGAGAAGGGTACGGTGTGTCCTGAAACAGCTAAAAAACACAGCTTAGAGAGCATAGGGCACTTCCACGCATGGGGGTATAAAGTGGGAAAATTAAAAATCAGCAAGACACAAGCACCCCATAGTTTAGGGCTGCTCTGTTGACAAGGACCTCCACTTCATTCCACCTTAAATATCCCAGGAAAGCGAAAAATGGATAAAAAAGTTGTAGTCCTTATGTAAAATGGAATATCACTCAGCCATGAAATCAATATCATAAGGCTAGTAGCAGCATGATGAGTGGATTTAGGTACGACGATTCTAAGTGAAATAAGTCACACAGAAAAGGACACTTCTCATAAGGTGTCACTTATAGAGGGAATGTAAAAACCGTTACACTTGAACTGAATTATAAAACAGAACAGAGTGACACATGCAGAAAACACACTATGGCTGCTTAACGGGAAAGGGGAGGTGGGGAGATACATAAAACAAGAGTTTCAAATTAGATCAGATACCGTTCCATAAACCCAATATGTAACAGACAAGACCTACTCCTTGCTCAGAGAACTGGACTCAACACGCCCGATTCACCGCACAAGAATATATCTGACTAGTAATAATCTTAAAACCTATGTATTGATATCTCTCTATTAGTGTGTCAAGTGGGTGTAAAACGGCATAAACACAGCCGTGAAAAGCAGCTAAACCCCATTATAAAAATAAATTACTTTTAAAAACCCATGAAACAAAGACAGGGAAAGAGAGAGAAATTCTTACACAATTCATTCAAGGGCTTTGATTCAACCTGGATTGACCATATCTAGACCCACAGGTGGATGAGACATAAGGGTGGACACTCTTGGGGCTGAGAGGTTTGGTGAGGTTGGGTGAGCAAACACAGACCCTTTAAAGTAATACTGCGTGGTACCCATCGCATGGGTCCCAAATCTCCAGGTTCAAGGGCATCTTCCTAAATCGAAAACATGCATGAGAAACCCAGAAGATGGTACACCGCGTGATGGGGAAAGGTTTCTAAAACGCACCTCATTTCTCATCTTCTTGTGCTCGGGTTTGCCATTCCAGCCACTTTACTAGCAATCTCCCTACTTGGAGCATCAGCACCTTTAACCTCCTGTTCCGTACAGGTTGCAATTTGTCCTGAGGATGAACGGGAAGAAGGGGAACCAATGAGAGACTAGCTCTTGGTGTTGGGACAGGCACAGGTCAGTCTATTTTCCCATCAGGAAGAAGAATTAACCACAGGCTCAGCCTGCCCCCCGGAACCAGAACAGGGCCTGAAGCCCTCCTCCGCTTTTGCGGCCAGCTCCCAAAAAAGCGAGTTGTAAAATGGAGCTTCAGGGCACTGCAATTCACAAACCTGCAGAGTTATAAATGATAACTCTCGTCCACAAATATATTGAGTGAAGGCAAAGAAGAGGATTTGAAGTTAAGGCAGAATTGCAGGAAACAGATTTTAGGAGGTAGATTCGAATCGCCTTTAAAGCACATGAAAAGCGGCAAAACGTTGACAATGATGCCCTTGGCCAAAAAGGGCGTATGCGTTTTTTCCTGAATATATTCAGGAAAAAACGCATACGCCCTTTTTGGCCAACCAAGCAACCTGGAAAGGCCAATCAGCGCTACAAAGAAGTCTCGCTTCCCATCGGTCAAAAGGGCCATGCTGAAAATGTTTCAAAACCAGAAATGCAGGACAGGCCATGGAGAAATGGGAGCCTTGCTACACTGATGGGCGGGATGTAAATTGCCAGCAGCCACTCTGGAGAAGGGTACGGTGTGTCCTGAAACAGCTAAAAAACACAGCTTAGAGAGCATAGGGCACTTCCACGCATGGGGGTATAAAGTGGGAAAATTAAAAATCAGCAAGACACAAGCACCCCATAGTTTAGGGCTGCTCTGTTGACAAGGACCTCCACTTCATTCCACCTTAAATATCCCAGGAAAGCGAAAAATGGATAAAAAAGTTGTAGTCCTTATGTAAAATGGAATATCACTCAGCCATGAAATCAATATCATAAGGCTAGTAGCAGCATGATGAGTGGATTTAGGTACGACGATTCTAAGTGAAATAAGTCACACAGAAAAGGACACTTCTCATAAGGTGTCACTTATAGAGGGAATGTAAAAACCGTTACACTTGAACTGAATTACAAAACAGAACAGAGTCACACATGCAGAAAACACACTATGGCTGCTTAACTGGAAAGGTGAGGTTGGGTGATACATAAAACAAGAGTTTCAAATTAGCTCAGATACCGTTCCATAAACCCAATATGTAATAGACAAAACCTACTCCTTGCTCAGAGAACTGGACTCAACACGCTTGATTCACCGCACAAGAATATATCTGACTAGTAATAATCTTAAAACCTATGAATTGATATCTCTCTGTTAGTGTGTCAAGTGGGTGTAAAGCGGCATAAACACAGCCGTGAAAAGCAGCTAAACCCCATTATAAAAATAAATTACTTTTAAAAACCCATGAAACAAAGACAGGGAAAGAGAGAGAAATTCTTACACAATTCGTTCAGGGGCTTTGATGCAACCTGGATTGACCATATCTATACCCCCAGCTGGATGAGACATAAGGGTGGACACTCTTGGGGCTGAGAGGTTTGGTGAGGTTGGGTAGGCAAACACAGACCCTTTAAAGTAATACTGCGTGCTACCCATCGCATGGGTCCTAAATCTCCAGGTTCAAGGGCATCTTCCTACATCGAAAACAGGCATGAGAAACCCAGAAGATGGTACACCGTGTGATGGGGAAAGGTTTCTAAAACGCACCTCATTTCTCATCTCCTTGTGCTCGGATTCGCCATTCCAGCCAGTTTACTAGCAATCTCCCTACGTGGAGCATCAGCACCTTTAACCTCCTGTTCCGTACAGGTTGCAATTTGTCCTGAGGATGAATGGGAAGACGGGGAACCAATGAGAGACTAGCTCTTGGTGTTGGGACAGGCACAGGTCACTCTATTTTCCCATCAAGAAGAAGAATTAACCACAGGCTCAGCCTGCCCCCCGGAACCAGAACAGGGCCTGAAGCCATCCTGCGCTTTTGCGGCCAGCTCCCAAAAAAGCAAGTTGTAAAATGGAGCTTCAGGGCACAGCATTTCACAAACCTGCAGAGTTATAAATGATAACTCTCGTCCACAAATATATTGAGGGAAGGCAAAGAAGAGGATTTAAAGTCAAGGCAGAATTGCAGGAAACAGATTTTAGGAGGTAGATTCGAATCGCCTTTAAAGCACAGGAAAAGCGGCAAAACGTTGACAATGATGCCCTTGGCCAAAAAGGGCGTATGCGTTTTTTCCTGAATATATTCAGGAAAAAACGCATACGCACTTTTTGGCCAACCAAGCAACCTGGAAAGGCAAATCAGTGCTACAAAGAAGTCTTGCTTCCCATCGGTCAAAAGGGCCATGCTGAAAAAAGTTTCAAAACCAGAAATGCAGGACAGGCCATGGAGAAATGGGAGCCTTGCTACACTGATGGGCGGGATGTAAATTGCCAACAGCCACTCTGGAGAAGGGTACGGTGTGTCCTGAAACAGCTAAAAAACACAGCTTAGAGAGCTTAGGGCACTTCCACGCATGGGGGTATAAAGTGGGAAAATTAAAAATCAGCAAGACACAAGCACCCCATAGTTTAGGGCTGCTCTGTTGACAAGGACCTCCACTTCATTCCACCTTAAATATCCCAGGAAAGCGAAAAATGGATAAAAAAGTTGTAGTCCTTATGTAAAATGGAATATCACTCAGCCATGAAATCAATATCATAAGGCTAGTAGCAGCATGATGAGTGGATTTAGGTACGACGATTCTAAGTGAAATAAGTCACACAGAAAAGGACACTTCTCATAAGGTGTCACTTATAGAGGGAATGTAAAAACCGTTACACTTGAACTGAATTACAAAACAGAACAGAGTGACACATGCAGAAAACACACTATGGCTGCTTAACGGGAAAGGGGAGGTGGGGAGATACATAAAACAAGAGTTTCAAATTAGATCAGATACCGTTCCATAAACCCAATATGTAACAGACAAGACCTACTCCTTGCTCAGAGAACTGGACTCAACACGCCCGATTCACCGCACAAGAATATATCTGACTAGTAATAATCTTAAAACCTATGTATTGATATCTCTCTGTTAGTGTGTCAAGTGGGTGTAAAGCGGCATAAACACAGCCGTGAAAAGCAGCTAAACCCCATTATAAAAATAAATTACTTTTAAAAACCCATGAAACAAAGACAGGGAAAGAGAGAGAAATTCTTACACAATTCGTTCAGGGGCTTTGATTCAACCTGGATTGACCATATCTAGACCCACAGGTGGATGAGACATAAGGGTGGACACTCTTGGGGCTGAGAGGTTTGGTGAGGTTGGATGAGCAAACACAGACCCTTTAAAGTAATACTGCGTGGTACCCATTGCATGGGGCCCAAATCTCCAGGTTCAAGGGCATCTTCCTAAATCGAAAACATGCATGAGAAACCCAGAAGATGGTACACCGTGTGATGGGGAAAGGTTTCTAAAACGCACTTCATTTCTCATCTCCTTGTGCTCGGGTTTGCCATTCCAGCCACTTTACTAGCAATCTCCCTACTTGGAGCATCAGCACCTTTAACCTCCTGTTCCGTACAGGTTGCAATTAGTCCTGAGGATGAACGGGAAGAAGGGGAACCAATGAGAGACTAGCTCTTGGTGTTGGGACAGGCACAGGTCACTCTATTTTCCCATCAGGAAGAAGAATTAACCACAGGCTCAGCCTTCCCCCCGGAACCAGAACAGGGCCTGAAGCCATCCTGCGCTTTTGCGGCCAGCTCCCAAAAAAGCGACTTGTAAAATGGAGCTTCAGGGCACTGCAATTCACAAACCTGCAGAGTTATAAATGATAACTCTCGTCCACAAATATATTGAGGGAAGGCAAAGAAGAGGATTTGAAGTCAAGGCAGAATTGCAGGAAACAGATTTTAGGAGGTAGATTTGAATCGCCTTTAAAGCACAGGAAAAGCGGCAAAACGTTGACAATGATGCCCTTGGCCAAAAAGGGCGTATGCGTTTTTTCCTGAATATATTCAGGAAAAAACGCATACGCCCTTTTTGGCCAACCAAGCAACCTGGAAAGGCAAATCAGTGCTACAAAGAAGTCTTGCTTCCCATCGGTCAAAAGGGCCATGCTGAAAAAAGTTTCAAAACCAGAAATGCAGGACAGGCCATGGAGAAATGGGAGCCTTGCTACACTGATGGGCGGGATGTAAATTGCCAACAGCCACTCTGGAGAACGGTACGGTGTGTCCTGAAACAGCTAAAAAACACAGCTTAGAGAGCATAGGGCACTTCCACGCATGGGGGTATAAAGTGGGGAAATTAAAAATCAGCAAGACACAAGCACCCCATAGTTTAGGGCTGCTCTGTTGACAAGGACCTCCACTTCATTCCACCTTAAATATCCCAGGAAAGCGAAAAATGGATAAAAAAGTTGTAGTCCTTATGTAAAATGGAATATCACTCAGCCATGAAATCAATATCATAAGGCTAGTAGCAGCATGATGAGTGGATTTAGGTACGACGATTCTAAGTGAAATAAGTCACACAGAAAAGGACACTTCTCATAAGGTGTCACTTATAGAGGGAATGTAAAAACCGTTACACTTGAACTGAATTACAAAACAGAACAGAGTGACACATGCAGAAAACACACTATGGCTGCTTAACGGGAAAGGGGAGGTGGGGAGATACATAAAACAAGAGTTTCAAATTAGATCAGATACCGTTCCATAAACCCAATATGTAACAGACAAGACCTACTCCTTGCTCAGAGAACTGGACTCAACACGCCCGATTCACCGCACAAGAATATATCTGACTAGTAATAATCTTAAAACCTATGTATTGATATCTCTCTGTTAGTGTGTCAAGTGGGTGTAAAGCGGCATAAACACAGCCGTGAAAAGCAGCTAAACCCCATTATAAAAATAAATTACTTTTAAAAACCCATGAAACAAAGACAGGGAAAGAGAGAGAAATTCTTACACAATTCGTTCAGGGGCTTTGATTCAACCTGGATTGACCATATCTAGACCCACAGGTGGATGAGACATAAGGGTGGACACTCTTGGGGCTGAGAGGTTTGGTGAGGTTGGATGAGCAAACACAGACCCTTTAAAGTAATACTGCGTGGTACCCATTGCATGGGGCCCAAATCTCCAGGTTCAAGGGCATCTTCCTAAATCGAAAACATGCATGAGAAACCCAGAAGATGGTACACCGCGTGATGGGGAAAGGTTTCTAAAACGCACCTCATTTCTCATCTCCTTGTGCTCGGGTTTGCCATTCCAGCCACTTTACTAGCAATCTCCCTACTTGGAGCATCAGCACCTTTAACCTCCTGTTCCATACAGGTTGCAATTTGTCCTGAGGATGAACGGGAAGAAGGGGAACCAATGAGAGACTAGCTCTTGGTGTTGGGACAGGCACAGGTCACTCTATTTTCCCATCAGGAAGAAGAATTAACCACAGGCTCAGCCTGCCCCCCGGAACCAGAACAGGGCCTGAAGCCCTCCTCCGCTTTTGCGGCCAGCTCCCAAAAAAGCGAGTTGTAAAATGGAGCTTCAGGGCACTGCAATTCACAAACCTGCAGAGTTATAAATGATAACTCTCGTCCACAAATATATTGAGTGAAGGCAAAGAAGAGGATTTGAAGTCAAGGCAGAATTGCAGGAAACAGATTTTAGGAGGTAGATTCGAATCGCCTTTAAAGCACATGAAAAGCGGCAAAACGTTGACAATGATGCCCTTGGCCAAAAAGGGCGTATGCGTTTTTTCCTGAATATATTCAGGAAAAAACGCATACGCCCTTTTTGGCCAACCAAGCAACCTGGAAAGGCCAATCAGCGCTACAAAGAAGTCTCGCTTCCCATCGGTCAAAAGGGCCATGCTGAAAATGTTTCAAAACCAGAAATGCAGGACAGGCCATGGAGAAATGGGAGCCTTGCTACACTGATGGGCGGGATGTAAATTGCCAGCAGCCACTCTGGAGAAGGGTACGGTGTGTCCTGAAACAGCTAAAAAACACAGCTTAGAGAGCATAGGGCACTTCCACGCATGGGGGTATAAAGTGGGAAAATTAAAAATCAGCAAGACACAAGCACCCCATAGTTTAGGGCTGCTCTGTTGACAAGGACCTCCACTTCATTCCACCTTAAATATCCCAGGAAAGCGAAAAATGGATAAAAAAGTTGTAGTCCTTATGTAAAATGGAATATCACTCAGCCATGAAATCAATATCATAAGGCTAGTAGCAGCATGATGAGTGGATTTAGGTACGACGATTCTAAGTGAAATAAGTCACACAGAAAAGGACACTTCTCATAAGGTGTCACTTATAGAGGGAATGTAAAAACCGTTACACTTGAACTGAATTACAAAACAGAACAGAGTCACACATGCAGAAAACACACTATGGCTGCTTAACTGGAAAGGTGAGGTTGGGTGATACATAAAACAAGAGTTTCAAATTAGCTCAGATACCGTTCCATAAACCCAATATGTAATAGACAAAACCTACTCCTTGCTCAGAGAACTGGACTCAACACGCTTGATTCACCGCACAAGAATATATCTGACTAGTAATAATCTTAAAACCTATGAATTGATATCTCTCTGTTAGTGTGTCAAGTGGGTGTAAAGCGGCATAAACACAGCCGTGAAAAGCAGCTAAACCCCATTATAAAAATAAATTACTTTTAAAAACCCATGAAACAAAGACAGGGAAAGAGAGAGAAATTCTTACACAATTCGTTCAGGGGCTTTGATGCAACCTGGATTGACCATATCTATACCCCCAGCTGGATGAGACATAAGGGTGGACACTCTTGGGGCTGAGAGGTTTGGTGAGGTTGGGTAGGCAAACACAGACCCTTTAAAGTAATACTGCGTGCTACCCATCGCATGGGTCCTAAATCTCCAGGTTCAAGGGCATCTTCCTACATCGAAAACAGGCATGAGAAACCCAGAAGATGGTACACCGTGTGATGGGGAAAGGTTTCTAAAACGCACGTCATTTCTCATCTCCTTGTGCTCGGATTCGCCATTCCAGCCAGTTTACTAGCAATCTCCCTACGTGGAGCATCAGCACCTTTAACCTCCTGTTCCGTACAGGTTGCAATTTGTCCTGAGGATGAATGGGAAGACGGGGAACCAATGAGAGACTAGCTCTTGGTGTTGGGACAGGCACAGGTCACTCTATTTTCCCATCAAGAAGAAGAATTAACCACAGGCTCAGCCTGCCCCCCGGAACCAGAACAGGGCCTGAAGCCATCCTGCGCTTTTGCGGCCAGCTCCCAAAAAAGCAAGTTGTAAAATGGAGCTTCAGGGCACAGCATTTCACAAACCTGCAGAGTTATAAATGATAACTCTCGTCCACAAATATATTGAGGGAAGGCAAAGAAGAGGATTTAAAGTCAAGGCAGAATTGCAGGAAACAGATTTTAGGAGGTAGATTCGAATCGCCTTTAAAGCACAGGAAAAGCGGCAAAACGTTGACAATGATGCCCTTGGCCAAAAAGGGCGTATGCGTTTTTTCCTGAATATATTCAGGAAAAAACGCATACGCAGTTTTTGGCCAACCAAGCAACCTGGAAAGGCAAATCAGTGCTACAAAGAAGTCTTGCTTCCCATCGGTCAAAAGGGCCATGCTGAAAAAAGTTTCAAAACCAGAAATGCAGGACAGGCCATGGAGAAATGGGAGCCTTGCTACACTGATGGGCGGGATGTAAATTGCCAACAGCCACTCTGGAGAAGGGTACGGTGTGTCCTGAAACAGCTAAAAAACACAGCTTAGAGAGCTTAGGGCACTTCCACGCATGGGGGTATAAAGTGGGAAAATTAAAAATCAGCAAGACACAAGCACCCCATAGTTTAGGGCTGCTCTGTTGACAAGGACCTCCACTTCATTCCACCTTAAATATCCCAGGAAAGCGAAAAATGGATAAAAAAGTTGTAGTCCTTATGTAAAATGGAATATCACTCAGCCATGAAATCAATATCATAAGGCTAGTAGCAGCATGATGAGTGGATTTAGGTACGACGATTCTAAGTGAAATAAGTCACACAGAAAAGGACACTTCTCATAAGGTGTCACTTATAGAGGGAATGTAAAAACCGTTACACTTGAACTGAATTACAAAACAGAACAGAGTGACACATGCAGAAAACACACTATGGCTGCTTAACGGGAAAGGGGAGGTGGGGAGATACATAAAACAAGAGTTTCAAATTAGATCAGACACCGTTCCATAAACCCAATATGTAACAGACAAGACCTACTCCTTGCTCAGAGAACTGGACACAACACGCCCGATTCACCGCACAAGAATATATCTGACTAGTAATAATCTTAAAACCTATGTATTGATATCTCTCTGTTAGTGTGTCAAGTGGGTGTAAAGCGGCATAAACACAGCCGGGAAAAGCAGCTAAACCCCATTATAAAAATAAATTACTTTTAAAAACCCATGAAACAAAGACAGGGAAAGAGAGAGAAATTCTTACACAATTCGTTCAGGGGCTTTGATTCAACCTGGATTGACCATATCTAGACCCACAGGTGGATGAGACATAAGGGTGGACACTCTTGGGGCTGAGAGGTTTGGTGAGGTTGGATGAGCAAACACAGACCCTTTAAAGTAATACTGCGTGGTACCCATTGCATGGGGCCCAAATCTCCAGGTTCAAGGGCATCTTCCTAAATCGAAAACATGCATGAGAAACCCAGAAGATGGTACACCGTGTGATGGGGAAAGGTTTCTAAAACGCACTTCATTTCTCATCTCCTTGTGCTCGGGTTTGCCATTCCAGCCACTTTACTAGCAATCTCCCTACTTGGAGCATCAGCACCTTTAACCTCCTGTTCCGTACAGGTTGCAATTAGTCCTGAGGATGAACGGGAAGAAGGGGAACCAATGAGAGACTAGCTCTTGGTGTTGGGACAGGCACAGGTCACTCTATTTTCCCATCAGGAAGAAGAATTAACCACAGGCTCAGCCTTCCCCCCGGAACCAGAACAGGGCCTGAAGCCATCCTGCGCTTTTGCGGCCAGCTCCCAAAAAAGCGACTTGTAAAATGGAGCTTCAGGGCACTGCAATTCACAAACCTGCAGAGTTATAAATGATAACTCTCGTCCACAAATATATTGAGGGAAGGCAAAGAAGAGGATTTGAAGTCAAGGCAGAATTGCAGGAAACAGATTTTAGGAGGTAGATTTGAATCGCCTTTAAAGCACAGGAAAAGCGGCAAAACGTTGACAATGATGCCCTTGGCCAAAAAGGGCGTATGCGTTTTTTCCTGAATATATTCAGGAAAAAACGCATACGCCCTTTTTGGCCAACCAAGCAACCTGGAAAGGCAAATCAGTGCTACAAAGAAGTCTTGCTTCCCATCGGTCAAAAGGGCCATGCTGAAAAAAGTTTCAAAACCAGAAATGCAGGACAGGCCATGGAGAAATGGGAGCCTTGCTACACTGATGGGCGGGATGTAAATTGCCAACAGCCACTCTGGAGAACGGTACGGTGTGTCCTGAAACAGCTAAAAAACACAGCTTAGAGAGCATAGGGCACTTCCACGCATGGGGGTATAAAGTGGGGAAATTAAAAATCAGCAAGACACAAGCACCCCATAGTTTAGGGCTGCTCTGTTGACAAGGACCTCCACTTCATTCCACCTTAAATATCCCAGGAAAGCGAAAAATGGATAAAAAAGTTGTAGTCCTTATGTAAAATGGAATATCACTCAGCCATGAAATCAATATCATAAGGCTAGTAGCAGCATGATGAGTGGATTTAGGTACGACGATTCTAAGTGAAATAAGTCACACAGAAAAGGACACTTCTCATAAGGTGTCACTTATAGAGGGAATGTAAAAACCGTTACACTTGAACTGAATTACAAAACAGAACAGAGTGACACATGCAGAAAACACACTATGGCTGCTTAACGGGAAAGGGGAGGTGGGGAGATACATAAAACAAGAGTTTCAAATTAGATCAGATACCGTTCCATAAACCCAATATGTAACAGACAAGACCTACTCCTTGCTCAGAGAACTGGACTCAACACGCCCGATTCACCGCACAAGAATATATCTGACTAGTAATAATCTTAAAACCTATGTATTGATATCTCTCTATTAGTGTGTCAAGTGGGTGTAAAGCGGCATAAACACAGCCGTGAAAAGCAGCTAAACCCCATTATAAAAATAAATTACTTTTAAAAACCCATGAAACAAAGACAGGGAAAGAGAGAAAAATTCTTACACAATTCATTCAAGGGCTTTGATTCAACCTGGATTGACCATATCTAGACCCACAGGTGGATGAGACATAAGGGTGGACACTCTTGGGGCTGAGAGGTTTGGTGAGGTTGGGTGAGCAAACACAGACCCTTTAAAGTAATACTGCGTGGTACCCATCGCATGGGTCCCAAATCTCCAGGTTCAAGGGCATCTTCCTAAATCGAAAACATGCATGAGAAACCCAGAAGATGGTACACCGTGTGATGGGGAAAGGTTTCTAAAACGCACCTCATTTCTCATCTCCTTGTGCTCGGGTTTGCCATTCCAGCCACTTTACTAGCAATCTCCCTACTTGGAGCATCAGCACCTTTAACCTCCTGTTCCGTACAGGTTGCAATTTGTCCTGAGGATGAACGGGAAGAAGGGGAACCAATGAGAGACTAGCTCTTGGTGTTGCGACAGGCACAGGTCACTCTATTTTCCCATCAGGAAGAAGAATTAACCACAGGCTCAGCCTGCCCCCCGGAACCAGAACAGGGCCTGAAGCCCTCCTCCGCTTTTGCGGCCAGCTCCCAAAAAAGCGAGTTTTAAAATGGAGCTTCAGGGCACTGCAATTCACAAACCTGCAGAGTTATAAATGATAACTCTCGTCCACAAATATATTGAGTGAAGGCAAAGAAGAGGATTTGAAGTCAAGGCAGAATTGCAGGAAACAGATTTTAGGAGGTAGATTCGAATCGCCTTTAAAGCACATGAAAAGCGGCAAAACGTTGACAATGATGCCCTTGGCCAAAAAGGGCGTATGCGTTTTTTCCTGAATATATTCAGGAAAAAACGCATACGCCCTTTTTGGCCAACCAAGCAACCTGGAAAGGCCAATCAGCGCTACAAAGAAGTCTCGCTTCCCATCGGTCAAAAGGGCCATGCTGAAAATGTTTCAAAACCAGAAATGCAGGACAGGCCATGGAGAAATGGGAGCCTTGCTACACTGATGGGCGGGATGTAAATTGCCAGCAGCCACTCTGGAGAAGGGTACGGTGTGTCCTGAAACAGCTAAAAAACACAGCTTAGAGAGCATAGGGCACTTCCACGCATGGGGGTATAAAGTGGGAAAATTAAAAATCAGCAAGACACAAGCACCCCATAGTTTAGGGCTGCTCTGTTGACAAGGACCTCCACTTCATTCCACCTTAAATATCCCAGGAAAGCGAAAAATGGATAAAAAAGTTGTAGTCCTTATGTAAAATGGAATATCACTCAGCCATGAAATCAATATCATAAGGCTAGTAGCAGCATGATGAGTGGATTTAGGTACGACGATTCTAAGTGAAATAAGTCACACAGAAAAGGACACTTCTCATAAGGTGTCACTTATAGAGGGAATGTAAAAACCGTTACACTTGAACTGAATTACAAAACAGAACAGAGTCACACATGCAGAAAACACACTATGGCTGCTTAACTGGAAAGGAGAGGTTGGGTGATACATAAAACAAGAGTTTCAAATTAGCTCAGATACCGTTCCATAAACCCAATATGTAATAGACAAAACCTACTCCTTGCTCAGAGAACTGGACTCAACACGCTTGATTCACCGCACAAGAATATATCTGACTAGTAATAATCTTAAAACCTATGAATTGATATCTCTCTGTTAGTGTGTCAAGTGGGTGTAAAGCGGCATAAACACAGCCGTGAAAAGCAGCTAAACCCCATTATAAAAATAAATTACTTTTAAAAACCCATGAAACAAAGACAGGGAAAGAGAGAGAAATTCTTACACAATTCGTTCAGGGGCTTTGATGCAACCTGGATTGACCATATCTATACCCCCAGCTGGATGAGACATAAGGGTGGACACTCTTGGGGCTGAGAGGTTTGGTGAGGTTGGGTAGGCAAACACAGACCCTTTAAAGTAATACTGCGTGCTACCCATCGCATGGGTCCTAAATCTCCAGGTTCAAGGGCATCTTCCTACATCGAAAACAGGCATGAGAAACCCAGAAGATGGTACACCGTGTGATGGGGAAAGGTTTCTAAAACGCACGTCATTTCTCATCTCCTTGTGCTCGGATTCGCCATTCCAGCCAGTTTACTAGCAATCTCCCTACGTGGAGCATCAGCACCTTTAACCTCCTGTTCCGTACAGGTTGCAATTTGTCCTGAGGATGAATGGGAAGACGGGGAACCAATGAGAGACTAGCTCTTGGTGTTGGGACAGGCACAGGTCACTCTATTTTCCCATCAAGAAGAAGAATTAACCACAGGCTCAGCCTGCCCCCCGGAACCAGAACAGGGCCTGAAGCCATCCTGCGCTTTTGCGGCCAGCTCCCAAAAAAGCAAGTTGTAAAATGGAGCTTCAGGGCACAGCATTTCACAAACCTGCAGAGTTATAAATGATAACTCTCGTCCACAAATATATTGAGGGAAGGCAAAGAAGAGGATTTAAAGTCAAGGCAGAATTGCAGGAAACAGATTTTAGGAGGTAGATTCGAATCGCCTTTAAAGCACAGGAAAAGCGGCAAAACGTTGACAATGATGCCCTTGGCCAAAAAGGGCGTATGCGTTTTTTCCTGAATATATTCAGGAAAAAACGCATACGCACTTTTTGGCCAACCAAGCAACCTGGAAAGGCAAATCAGTGCTAGAAAGAAGTCTTGCTTCCCATCGGTCAAAAGGGCCATGCTGAAAAAAGTTTCAAAACCAGAAATGCAGGACAGGCCATGGAGAAATGGGAGCCTTGCTACACTGATGGGCGGGATGTAAATTGCCAACAGCCACTCTGGAGAAGGGTACGGTGTGTCCTGAAACAGCTATAAAACACAGCTTAGAGAGCTTAGGGCACTTCCACGCATGGGGGTATAAAGTGGGAAAATTAAAAATCAGCAAGACACAAGCACCCCATAGTTTAGGGCTGCTCTGTTGACAAGGACCTCCACTTCATTCCACCTTAAATATCCCAGGAAAGCGAAAAATGGATAAAAAAGTTGTAGTCCTTATGTAAAATGGAATATCACTCAGCCATGAAATCAATATCATAAGGCTAGTAGCAGCATGATGAGTGGATTTAGGTACGACGATTCTAAGTGAAATAAGTCACACAGAAAAGGACACTTCTCATAAGGTGTCACTTATAGAGGGAATGTAAAAACCGTTACACTTGAACTGAATTACAAAACAGAACAGAGTGACACATGCAGAAAACACACTATGGCTGCTTAACGGGAAAGGGGAGGTGGGGAGATACATAAAACAAGAGTTTCAAATTAGATCAGATACCGTTCCATAAACCCAATATGTAACAGACAAGACCTACTCCTTGCTCAGAGAACTGGACTCAACACGCCCGATTCACCGCACAAGAATATATCTGACTAGTAATAATCTTAAAACCTATGTATTGATATCTCTCTGTTAGTGTGTCAAGTGGGTGTAAAGCGGCATAAACACAGCCGTGAAAAGCAGCTAAACCCCATTATAAAAATAAATTACTTTTAAAAACCCATGAAACAAAGACAGGGAAAGAGAGAGAAATTCTTACACAATTCGTTCAGGGGCTTTGATTCAACCTGGATTGACCATATCTAGACCCACAGGTGGATGAGACATAAGGGTGGACACTCTTGGGGCTGAGAGGTTTGGTGAGGTTGGATGAGCAAACACAGACCCTTTAAAGTAATACTGCGTGGTACCCATTGCATGGGGCCCAAATCTCCAGGTTCAAGGGCATCTTCCTAAATCGAAAACATGCATGAGAAACCCAGAAGATGGTACACCGTGTGATGGGGAAAGGTTTCTAAAACGCACTTCATTTCTCATCTCCTTGTGCTCGGGTTTGCCATTCCAGCCACTTTACTAGCAATCTCCCTACTTGGAGCATCAGCACCTTTAACCTCCTGTTCCGTACAGGTTGCAATTAGTCCTGAGGATGAACGGGAAGAAGGGGAACCAATGAGAGACTAGCTCTTGGTGTTGGGACAGGCACAGGTCACTCTATTTTCCCATCAGGAAGAAGATTTAACCACAGGCTCAGCCTTCCCCCCGGAACCAGAACAGGGCCTGAAGCCATCCTGCGCTTTTGCGGCCAGCTCCCAAAAAAGCGACTTGTAAAATGGAGCTTCAGGGCACTGCAATTCACAAACCTGCAGAGTTATAAATGATAACTCTCGTCCACAAATATATTGAGGGAAGGCAAAGAAGAGGATTTGAAGTCAAGGCAGAATTGCAGGAAACAGATTTTAGGAGGTAGATTTGAATCGCCTTTAAAGCACAGGAAAAGCGGCAAAACGTTGACAATGATGCCCTTGGCCAAAAAGGGCGTATGCGTTTTTTCCTGAATATATTCAGGAAAAAACGCATACGCCCTTTTTGGCCAACCAAGCAACCTGGAAAGGCAAATCAGTGCTACAAAGAAGTCTTGCTTCCCATCGGTCAAAAGGGCCATGCTGAAAAAAGTTTCAAAACCAGAAATGCAGGACAGGCCATGGAGAAATGGGAGCCTTGCTACACTGATGGGCGGGATGTAAATTGCCAACAGCCACTCTGGAGAACGGTACGGTGTGTCCTGAAACAGCTAAAAAACACAGCTTAGAGAGCATAGGGCACTTCCACGCATGGGGGTATAAAGTGGGGAAATTAAAAATCAGCAAGACACAAGCACCCCATAGTTTAGGGCTGCTCTGTTGACAAGGACCTCCACTTCATTCCACCTTAAATATCCCAGGAAAGCGAAAAATGGATAAAAAAGTTGTAGTCCTTATGTAAAATGGAATATCACTCAGCCATGAAATCAATATCATAAGGCTAGTAGCAGCATGATGAGTGGATTTAGGTACGACGATTCTAAGTGAAATAAGTCACACAGAAAAGGACACTTCTCATAAGGTGTCACTTATAGAGGGAATGTAAAAACCGTTACACTTGAACTGAATTACAAAACAGAACAGAGTGACACATGCAGAAAACACACTATGGCTGCTTAACGGGAAAGGGGAGGTGGGGAGATACATAAAACAAGAGTTTCAAATTAGATCAGATACCGTTCCATAAACCCAATATGTAACAGACAAGACCTACTCCTTGCTCAGAGAACTGGACTCAACACGCCCGATTCACCGCACAAGAATATATCTGACTAGTAATAATCTTAAAACCTATGTATTGATATCTCTCTATTAGTGTGTCAAGTGGGTGTAAAGCGGCATAAACACAGCCGTGAAAAGCAGCTAAACCCCATTATAAAAATAAATTACTTTTAAAAACCCATGAAACAAAGACAGGGAAAGAGAGAAAAATTCTTACACAATTCATTCAAGGGCTTTGATTCAACCTGGATTGACCATATCTAGACCCACAGGTGGATGAGACATAAGGGTGGACACTCTTGGGGCTGAGAGGTTTGGTGAGGTTGGGTGAGCAAACACAGACCCTTTAAAGTAATACTGCGTGGTACCCATCGCATGGGTCCCAAATCTCCAGGTTCAAGGGCATCTTCCTAAATCGAAAACATGCATGAGAAACCCAGAAGATGGTACACCGTGTGATGGGGAAAGGTTTTTAAAACGCACCTCATTTCTCATCTCCTTGTGCTCGGGTTTGCCATTCCAGCCACTTTACTAGCAATCTCCCTACTTGGAGCATCAGCACCTTTAACCTCCTGTTCCGTACAGGTTGCAATTTGTCCTGAGGATGAACGGGAAGAAGGGGAACCAATGAGAGACTAGCTCTTGGTGTTGGGACAGGCACAGGTCACTCTATTTTCCCATCAGGAAGAAGAATTAACCACAGGCTCAGCCTGCCCCCCGGAACCAGAACAGGGCCTGAAGCCCTCCTCCGCTTTTGCGGCCAGCTCCCAAAAAAGCGAGTTGTAAAATGGAGCTTCAGGGCACTGCAATTCACAAACCTGCAGAGTTATAAATGATAACTCTCGTCCACAAATATATTGAGTGAAGGCAAAGAAGAGGATTTGAAGTCAAGGCAGAATTGCAGGAAACAGATTTTAGGAGGTAGATTCGAATCGCCTTTAAAGCACATGAAAAGCGGCAAAACGTTGACAATGATGCCCTTGGCCAAAAAGGGCGTATGCGTTTTTTCCTGAATATATTCAGGAAAAAACGCATACGCCCTTTTTGGCCAACCAAGCAACCTGGAAAGGCCAATCAGCGCTACAAAGAAGTCTCGCTTCCCATCGGTCAAAAGGGCCATGCTGAAAATGTTTCAAAACCAGAAATGCAGGACAGGCCATGGAGAAATGGGAGCCTTGCTACACTGATGGGCGGGATGTAAATTGCCAGCAGCCACTCTGGAGAAGGGTACGGTGTGTCCTGAAACAGCTAAAAAACACAGCTTAGAGAGCATAGGGCACTTCCACGCATGGGGGTATAAAGTGGGAAAATTAAAAATCAGCAAGACACAAGCACCCCATAGTTTAGGGCTGCTCTGTTGACAAGGACCTCCACTTCATTCCACCTTAAATATCCCAGGAAAGCGAAAAATGGATAAAAAAGTTGTAGTCCTTATGTAAAATGGAATATCACTCAGCCATGAAATCAATATCATAAGGCTAGTAGCAGCATGATGAGTGGATTTAGGTACGACGATTCTAAGTGAAATAAGTCACACAGAAAAGGACACTTCTCATAAGGTGTCACTTATAGAGGGAATGTAAAAACCGTTACACTTGAACTGAATTACAAAACAGAACAGAGTCACACATGCAGAAAACACACTATGGCTGCTTAACTGGAAAGGTGAGGTTGGGTGATACATAAAACAAGAGTTTCAAATTAGCTCAGATACCGTTCCATAAACCCAATATGTAATAGACAAAACCTACTCCTTGCTCAGAGAACTGGACTCAACACGCTTGATTCACCGCACAAGAATATATCTGACTAGTAATAATCTTAAAACCTATGAATTGATATCTCTCTGTTAGTGTGTCAAGTGGGTGTAAAGCGGCATAAACACAGCCGTGAAAAGCAGCTAAACCCCATTATAAAAATAAATTACTTTTAAAAACCCATGAAACAAAGACAGGGAAAGAGAGAGAAATTCTTACACAATTCGTTCAGGGGCTTTGATGCAACCTGGATTGACCATATCTATACCCACAGCTGGATGAGACATAAGGGTGGACACTCTTGGGGCTGAGAGGTTTGGTGAGGTTGGGTAGGCAAACACAGACCCTTTAAAGTAATACTGCGTGCTACCCATCGCATGGGTCCTAAATCTCCAGGTTCAAGGGCATCTTCCTACATCGAAAACAGGCATGAGAAACCCAGAAGATGGTACACCGTGTGATGGGGAAAGGTTTCTAAAACGCACCTCATTTCTCATCTCCTTGTGCTCGGATTCGCCATTCCAGCCAGTTTACTAGCAATCTCCCTACGTGGAGCATCAGCACCTTTAACCTCCTGTTCCGTACAGGTTGCAATTTGTCCTGAGGATGAATGGGAAGACGGGGAACCAATGAGAGACTAGCTCTTGGTGTTGGGACAGGCACAGGTCACTCTATTTTCCCATCAAGAAGAAGAATTAACCACAGGCTCAGCCTGCCCCCCGGAACCAGAACAGGGCCTGAAGCCATCCTGCGCTTTTGCGGCCAGCTCCCAAAAAAGCGAGTAGTAAAATGGATCTTCAGGGCACTGCAATTCACAAACCTGCAGAGTTATAAATGATAACTCTCGTCCACAAATATATTGAGGGAAGGCAAAGAAGAGGATTTGAAGTCAAGGCAGAATTGCAGGAAACAGATTTTAGGAGGTAGAGTCGAATCGCCTTTAAAGCACAGGAAAAGCGGCAAAACGTTGACAATGATGCCCTTGGCCAAAAAGGGCGTATGCGTTTTTTCCTGAATATATTCAGGAAAAAACGCATACGCCCTTTTTGGCCAACCAAGCAACCTGGAAAGGCAAATCAGTGCTACAAAGAAGTCTTGCTTCCCATCGGTCAAAAGGGCCATGCTGAAAAAAGTTTCAAAACCAGAAATGCAGGACAGGCCATGGAGAAATGGGAGCCTTGCTACACTGATGGGCGGGATGTAAATTGCAAACAGCCACTCTGGAGAAGGGTACGGTGTGTCCTGAAACAGCTAAAAAACACAGCTTAGAGAGCATAGGGCACTTCCACGCATGGGGGTAAAAAGTGGGAAAATTAAAAATCAGCAAGACACAAGCACCCCATAGTTTAGGGCTGCTCTGTTGACAAGGACCTCCACTTCATTCCACCTTAAATATCCCAGGAAAGCGAAAAATGGATAAAAAAGTTGTAGTCCTTATGTAAAATGGAATATCACTCAGCCATGAAATCAATATCATAAGGCTAGTAGCAGCATGATGAGTGGATTTAGGTACGACGATTCTAAGTGAAATAAGTCACACAGAAAAGGACACTTCTCATAAGGTGTCACTTATAGAGGGAATGTAAAAACCGTTACACTTGAACTGAATTACAAAACAGAACAGAGTGACACATGCAGAAAACACACTATGGCTGCTTAACGGGAAAGGGGAGGTGGGGAGATACATAAAACAAGAGTTTCAAATTAGATCAGATACCGTTCCATAAACCCAATATGTAACAGACAAGACCTACTCCTTGCTCAGAGAACTGGACTCAACACGCCCGATTCACCGCCCAAGAATATATCTGACTAGTAATAATCTTAAAACCTATGTATTGATATCTCTCTATTAGTGTGTCAAGTGGGTGTAAAGCGGCATAAACACAGCCGTGAAAAGCAGCTAAACCCCATTATAAAAATAAATTACTTTTAAAAACCCATGAAACAAAGACAGGGAAAGAGATAGAAATTCTTGCACAATTCGTTCAGGGGCTTTGATGCAACCTGGATTGACCATATCTAGACCCACAGCTGGATGAGACATAAGGGTGGACACTCTTGGGGCTGAGAGGTTTGGTGAGGTTGGGTGAGCAAACACAGACCCTTTAAAGTAATACTGCGTGGTACCCATCGCATGGGTCCCAAATCTCCAGGTTCAAGGGCATCTTCCTACATCGAAAACATGCATGAGAAACCCAGAAGATGGTCCACCGTGTGATGGGGAAAGGTTTCTAAAACGCACCTCATTTCTCATCTCCTTGTGCTCGGGTTCGCCATTCCAGCCACTTTATTAGCAATCTCCCTAAGTGGAGGATCAGCACCTTTAACCTCCTGTTCCGTACAGGTTGCAATTTGTCCTGAGGATGAATGGGAAGACGGGGAACCAATGAGAGACTAGCTCTTGGTGTTGGGACAGGCACAGGTCACTCTATTTTCCCATCAGGAAGAAGAATTAACCACAGGCTCACCCTGCCCACTGGAACCAGAACAGGGCCTGAAGCCATCCTGCGCTTTTGTGGCCAGCTCCCAAAAAAGCGAGTTGTAAAATGGAGCTTCAGGGCACAGCAATTCACAAACCTGCAGAGTTATAAATGATAACTCTCGTCCACAAATATATTGAGGGAAAGCAAAGAAGAGGATTTGAAATCAAGGCAGAATTGCAGGAAACAGATTTCAGGAGGTAGATTCGAATCGCCTTTAAAGCACATGAAAAGCGGCAAAACGTTGACAATGATGCCCTTGGCCAAAAAGGGCGTATGCGTTTTTTCCTGAATATATTCAGGAAAAAACGCATACGCCCTTTTTGGCCAACCAAGCAACCTGGAAAGGCAAATCAGCGCTACAATGAAGTCTCGCTTCCCATCCATCAAAAAGGCCATGCTGCAAAAAGTGTCAAAACCAGAAATGCAGGACAGGCCATGGAGAAATGGGAGCCTTGCTACACTGATGGGCGGGATGTAAATTGCCAACAGCCACTCTGGAGAAGGGTACGGTGTGTCCTGAAACAGCTAAAAATCACAGCTTAGAGAGCATAGGGCACTTCCACGCATGGGGGTATAAAGTGGGAAAATTAAAAATCAGCAAGACACAAGCACCCCAAAGTTTAGGGCTGCTCTGTTGACAAGGACCTCCACTTCATTCCACCTTAAATATCCCAGGAAAGAGAAAAATGGATAAAAAAGTTGTGGTCCTTATGTACGATGGAATATCACTCATCCATGAAATCAATATCATAAGGCTAGTAGCAGCATGATGAGTGGATTTAGGTACGACGATTCTAAGTGAAATAAGTCACACAGAAAAGGACACTTCTCATAAGGTGTCACTTATAGAGGGAATGTAAAAACCGTTACACTTGAACTGAATTACAAAACAGAACAGAGTCACACATGCAGAAAACACACTATGGCTGCTTAACGGGAAAGGGGAGGTGGGGAGATACATAAAACAAGAGTTTCAAATTAGATCAGATACAGTTCCATAAACCCAATATGTAACAGACAAGACCTACTCCTTGCTCAGAGAACTGGAATCAACACGCCCGATTCACCGCCCAAGAATATATCTGACTAGTAATAATCTTAAAACCTATGTATTGATATCTCTCTATTAGTGTGTCAAGTGGGTGTAAAGCGGCATAAACACAGCCGTGAAAAGCAGCTAAACCCCATTATAAAAATAAATTACTTTTAAAAACCCATGAAACAAAGACAGGAAAAGAGATAGAAATTCTTACACAATTCGTTCAGGGGCTTTGATGCAACCTGGATTGACCATATCTAGACCCACAGCTGGATGAGACATAAGGGTGGACACTCTTGGGGCTGAGAGGTTTGGTGAAGTTGGGTGAGCAAACGCAGACCCTTTAAAGTAGTACTGCGTGCTACCCGTCGCATGGGTCCCAAATCTCCAGGTTCAAGGGCATCTTCCTACATCGAAAACAGGCATGAGAAACCCAGAAGATGGTACACCGTGTGATGGGGAAAGGTTTCTAAAACGCACCTCATTTCTCATCTCCTTGTGCTCGGGTTTGCCATTCCAGCCACTTTACTAGCAATCTCCCTACTTGGAGCATCAGCACCTTTAACCTCCTGTTCTGTACAGGTTGCAATTTGTCCTGAGGATGAACCGGAAGACGGGGAACCAATGAGAGACTAGCTCTTGGTGTTGGGACAGGCACAGGTCACTCTATTTTCCCATCAGGAAGAAGAATTAACCACAGGCTCAGCCTGCCCCCCGGAACCAGAACAGGGCCTGAAGCCATCCTGCGCTTTTGCGGCCAGCTCCCAAAAAAGCGAGTTGTAAAATGGAGCTTCAGGGCACTGCAATTCACAAACCTGCAGAGTTATAAATGATAACTCTCGTCCACAAATATATTGAGTGAAGGCAAAGAAGAGGATTTGAAGTCAAGCAGAATTGCAGGAAACAGATTTTAGGAGGTAGATTCGAATCGCCTTTAAAGCACATGAAAAGTGGCAAAACATTGACAATGATGCCCTTGGCCAAAAAGGGCGTATGCGTTTTTTCCTGAATATATTCAGGAAAAAACGCATACGCCCTTTTTGGCCAACCAAGCAACCTGGAAAGGCAAATCAGCGCTACAAAGAAGTCTCGCTTCCCATCGGTCAAAAGGGCCATGCTGAAAATGTTTCAAAACCAGAAATGCAGGACAGGCCATGGAGAAATGGGAGCCTTGCTACACTGATGGGCGGGATGTAAATTGCCAGCAGCCACTCTGGAGAAGGGTACGGTGTGTCCTGAAACAGCTAAAAAACACAGATTAGAGAGCATAGGGCACTTCCACGCATGGGGGTATAAAGTGGGAAAATTAAAAATCAGCAAGACACAAGCACCCCATAGTTTAGGGCTGCTCTGTTGACAAGGACCTCCACTTCATTCCACCTTAAATATCCCAGGAAAGCGAAAAATGGATAAAAAAGTTGTAGTCCTTATGTACAATGGAATATCACTCAGCCATGAAATCAATATCATAAGGCTAGTAGCAGCATGATGAGTGGATTTAGGTACGACGATTCTAAGTGAAATAAGTCACACAGAAAAGGACACTTCTCATAAGGTGTCACTTATAGAGGGAATGTAAAAACCTTTACACTTGAACTGAATTACAAAACAGAACAGAGTCACACATGCAGAAAACACACTATGGCTGCTTAACTGGAAAGGTGAGGTGGGGTGATACATAAAACAAGAGTTTCAAATTAGCTCAGATACCGTTCCATAAACCCAATATGTAATAGACAAAACCTACTCCTTGCTCAGAGAACTGGACTCAACACGCCGGATTCACCGCACAAGAATATATCTGACTAGTAATAATCTTAAAACCTATGAATTGATATCTCTCTGTTAGTGTGTCAAGTGGGTGTAAAGCGGCATAAACACAGCCGTGAAAAGCAGCTAAAGCCCATTATAAAAATAAATTACTTTTAAATACCCATGAAACAAAGACAGTGAAAGAGAGAGAAAGTCTTACACAATTCGTTCAGGGGCTGTGATGAAACCTGGATTGACCATATCTAGACCCACAGCTGGATGAGACATAAGGGTGGACACTCTTGGGGCTGAGAGGTTTGGTGAAGTTGGGTGAGCAAACGCAGACCCTTTAAAGTAGTACTGCGTGCTACCCGTCGCATGGGTCCCAAATCTCCAGGTTCAAGGGCATCTTCCTACATCGAAAACAGGCATGAGAAACCCAGAAGATGGTACACCGTGTGATGGGGAAAGGTTTCTAAAACGCACCTCATTTCTCATCTCCTTGTGCTCGGGTTTGCCATTCCAGCCACTTTACTAGCAATCTCCCTACTTGGAGCATCAGCACCTTTAACCTCCTGTTCTGTACAGGTTGCAATTTGTCCTGAGGATGAACCGGAAGACGGGGAACCAATGAGAGACTAGCTCTTGGTGTTGGGACAGGCACAGGTCACTCTATTTTCCCATCAGGATGAAGAATTAACCACAGGCTCAGCCTGCCCCCCGGAACCAGAACAGGGCCTGAAGCCATCCTGCGCTTTTGCGGCCAGCTCCCAAAAAAGCGAGTTGTAAAATGGAGCTTCAGGGCACTGCAATTCACAAACCTGCAGAGTTATAAATGATAACTCTCGTCCACAAATATATTGAGTGAAGGCAAAGAAGAGGATTTGAAGTCAAGCAGAATTGCAGGAAACAGATTTTAGGAGGTAGATTCGAATCGCCTTTAAAGCACATGAAAAGCGGCAAAACGTTGACAATGATGCCCTTGACCAAAAAGGGCGTATGCGTTTTTTCCTGAATATATTCAGGAAAAAACGCATACGCCCTTTTTGGCCAACCAAGCAACCTGGAAAGGCCAATCAGCGCTACAAAGAAGTCTCGCTTCCCATCGGTCAAAAGGGCCATGCTGAAAATGTTTCAAAACCAGAAATGCAGGACAGGCCATGGAGAAATGGGAGCCTTGCTACACTGATGGGCGGGATGTAAATTGCCAGCAGCCACTCTGGAGAAGGGTACGGTGTGTCCTGAAACAGCTAAAAAACACAGCTTAGAGAGCATAGGGCACTTCCACGCATGGGGGTATAAAGTGGGAAAATTAAAAATCAGCAAGACACAAGCACCCCATAGTTTAGGGCTGCTCTGTTGACAAGGACCTCCACTTCATTCCACCTTAAATATCCCAGGAAAGCGAAAAATGGATAAAAAAGTTGTAGTCCTTATGTAAAATGGAATATCACTCAGCCATGAAATCAATATCATAAGGCTAGTAGCAGCATGATGAGTGGATTTAGGTACGACGATTCTAAGTGAAATAAGTCACACAGAAAAGGACACTTCTCATAAGGTGTCACTTATAGAGGGAATGTAAAAACCGTTACACTTGAACTGAATTACAAAACAGAACAGAGTCACACATGCAGAAAACACACTATGGCTGCTTAACTGGAAAGGTGAGGTTGGGTGATACATAAAACAAGAGTTTCAAATTAGCTCAGATACCGTTCCATAAACCCAATATGTAATAGACAAAACCTACTCCTTGCTCAGAGAACTGGACTCAACACGCTTGATTCACCGCACAAGAATATATCTGACTAGTAATAATCTTAAAACCTATGAATTGATATCTCTCTGTTAGTGTGTCAAGTGGGTATAAAGCGGCATAAACACAGCCGTGAAAAGCAGCTAAACCCCATTATAAAAATAAATTACTTTTAAAAACCCATGAAACAAAGACAGGGAAAGAGAGAGAAATTCTTACACAATTCGTTCAGGGGCTTTGATGCAACCTGGATTGACCATATCTATACCCACAGCTGGATGAGACATAAGGGTGGACACTCTTGGGGCTGAGAGGTTTGGTGAGGTTGGGTAGGCAAACACAGACCCTTTAAAGTAATACTGCGTGCTACCCATCGCATGGGTCCTAAATCTCCAGGTTCAAGGGCATCTTCCTACATCGAAAACAGGCATGAGAAACCCAGAAGATGGTACACCGTGTGATGGGGAAAGGTTTCTAAAACGCACCTCATTTCTCATCTCCTTGTGCTCGGATTCGCCATTCCAGCCAGTTTACTAGCAATCTCCCTACGTGGAGCATCAGCACCTTTAACCTCCTGTTCCGTACAGGTTGCAATTTGTCCTGAGGATGAATGGGAAGACGGGGAACCAATGAGAGACTAGCTCTTGGTGTTGGGACAGGCACAGGTCACTCTATTTTCCCATCAAGAAGAAGAATTAACCACAGGCTCAGCCTGCCCCCCGGAACCAGAACAGGGCCTGAAGCCATCCTGCGCTTTTGCGGCCAGCTCCCAAAAAAGCAAGTTGTAAAATGGAGCTTCAGGGCACAGCAATTCACAAACCTGCAGAGTTATAAATGATAACTCTCGTCCACAAATATATTGAGGGAAGGCAAAGAAGAGGATTTAAAGTCAAGGCAGAATTGCAGGAAACAGATTTTAGGAGGTAGATTCGAATCGCCTTTAAAGCACAGGAAAAGCGGCAAAACGTTGACAATGATGCCCTTGGCCAAAAAGGGCGTATGCGTTTTTTCCTGAATATATTCAGGAAAAAACGCATACGCCCTTTTTGGCCAACCAAGCAACCTGGAAAGGCCAATCAGCGCTACAAAGAAGTCTCGCTTCCCATCGGTCAAAAGGGCCATGCTGAAAATGTTTCAAAACCAGAAATGCAGGACAGGCCATGGAGAAATGGGAGCCTTGCTACACTGATGGGCGGGATGTAAATTGCCAGCAGCCACTCTGGAGAAGGGTACGGTGTGTCCTGAAACAGCTAAAAAACACAGCTTAGAGAGCATAGGGCACTTCCACGCATGGGGGTATAAAGTGGGAAAATTAAAAATCAGCAAGACACAAGCACCCCATAGTTTAGGGCTGCTCTGTTGACAAGGACCTCCACTTCATTCCACCTTAAATATCCCAGGAAAGCGAAAAATGGATAAAAAAGTTGTAGTCCTTATGTAAAATGGAATATCACTCAGCCATGAAATCAATATCATAAGGCTAGTAGCAGCATGATGAGTGGATTTAGGTACGACGATTCTAAGTGAAATAAGTCACACAGAAAAGGACACTTCTCATAAGGTGTCACTTATAGAGGGAATGTAAAAACCGTTACACTTGAACTGAATTACAAAACAGAACAGAGTCACACATGCAGAAAACACACTATGGCTGCTTAACTGGAAAGGTGAGGTTGGGTGATACATAAAACAAGAGTTTCAAATTAGCTCAGATACCGTTCCATAAACCCAATATGTAATAGACAAAACCTACTCCTTGCTCAGAGAACTGGACTCAACACGCTTGATTCACCGCACAAGAATATATCTGACTAGTAATAATCTTAAAACCTATGAATTGATATCTCTCTGTTAGTGTGTCAAGTGGGTATAAAGCGGCATAAACACAGCCGTGAAAAGCAGCTAAACCCCATTATAAAAATAAATTACTTTTAAAAACCCATGAAACAAAGACAGGGAAAGAGAGAGAAATTCTTACACAATTCGTTCAGGGGCTTTGATGCAACCTGGATTGACCATATCTATACCCACAGCTGGATGAGACATAAGGGTGGACACTCTTGGGGCTGAGAGGTTTGGTGAGGTTGGGTAGGCAAACACAGACCCTTTAAAGTAATACTGCGTGCTACCCATCGCATGGGTCCTAAATCTCCAGGTTCAAGGGCATCTTCCTACATCGAAAACAGGCATGAGAAACCCAGAAGATGGTACACCGTGTGATGGGGAAAGGTTTCTAAAACGCACCTCATTTCTCATCTCCTTGTGCTCGGATTCGCCATTCCAGCCAGTTTACTAGCAATCTCCCTACGTGGAGCATCAGCACCTTTAACCTCCTGTTCCGTACAGGTTGCAATTTGTCCTGAGGATGAATGGGAAGACGGGGAACCAATGAGAGACTAGCTCTTGGTGTTGGGACAGGCACAGGTCACTCTATTTTCCCATCAAGAAGAAGAATTAACCACAGGCTCAGCCTGCCCCCCGGAACCAGAACAGGGCCTGAAGCCATCCTGCGCTTTTGCGGCCAGCTCCCAAAAAAGCAAGTTGTAAAATGGAGCTTCAGGGCACAGCAATTCACAAACCTGCAGAGTTATAAATGATAACTCTCGTCCACAAATATATTGAGGGAAGGCAAAGAAGAGGATTTAAAGTCAAGGCAGAATTGCAGGAAACAGATTTTAGGAGGTAGATTCGAATCGCCTTTAAAGCACAGGAAAAGCGGCAAAACGTTGACAATGATGCCCTTGGCCAAAAAGGGCGTATGCGTTTTTTCCTGAATATATTCAGGAAAAAACGCATACGCACTTTTTGGCCAACCAAGCAACCTGGAAAGGCAAATCAGTGCTACAAAGAAGTCTTGCTTCCCATCGGTCAAAAGGGCCATGCTGAAAAAAGTTTCAAAACCAGAAATGCAGGACAGGCCATGGAGAAATGGGAGCCTTGCTACACTGATGGGCGGGATGTAAATTGCCAACAGCCACTCTGGAGAAGGGTACGGTGTGTCCTGAAACAGCTAAAAAACACAGCTTAGAGAGCTTAGGGCACTTCCACGCATGGGGGTATAAAGTGGGAAAATTAAAAATCAGCAAGACACAAGCACCCCATAGTTTAGGGCTGCTCTGTTGACAAGGACCTCCACTTCATTCCACCTTAAATATCCCAGGAAAGCGAAAAATGGATAAAAAAGTTGTAGTCCTTATGTAAAATGGAATATCACTCAGCCATGAAATCAATATCATAAGGCTAGTAGCAGCATGATGAGTGGATTTAGGTACGACGATTCTAAGTGAAATAAGTCACACAGAAAAGGACACTTCTCATAAGGTGTCACTTATAGAGGGAATGTAAAAACCGTTACACTTGAACTGAATTACAAAACAGAACAGAGTGACACATGCAGAAAACACACTATGGCTGCTTAACGGGAAAGGGGAGGTGGGGAGATACATAAAACAAGAGTTTCAAATTAGATCAGATACCGTTCCATAAACCCAATATGTAACAGACAAGACCTACTCCTTGCTCAGAGAACTGGACTCAACACGCCCGATTCACCGCACAAGAATATATCTGACTAGTAATAATCTTAAAACCTATGTATTGATATCTCTCTGTTAGTGTGTCAAGTGGGTGTAAAGCGGCATAAACACAGCCGTGAAAAGCAGCTAAACCCCATTATAAAAATAAATTACTTTTAAAAATCCATGAAACAAAGACAGGGAAAGAGAGAGAAATTCTTACACAATTCGTTCAGGGGCTTTGATTCAACCTGGATTGACCATATCTAGACCCACAGGTGGATGAGACATAAGGGTGGACACTCTTGGGGCTGAGAGGTTTGGTGAGGTTGGGTGAGCAAACACAGACCCTTTAAAGTAATACTGCGTGGTACCCATCGCATGGGTCCCAAATCTCCAGGTTCAAGGGCATCTTCCTAAATCGAAAACATGCATGAGAAACCCAGAAGATGGTACACCGTGTGATGGGGAAAGGTTTCTAAAACGCACTTCATTTCTCATCTCCTTGTGCTCGGGTTTGCCATTCCAGACACTTTACTAGCAATCTCCCTACTTGGAGCATCAGCACCTTTAACCTCCTGTTCCGTACAGGTTGCAATTAGTCCTGAGGATGAACGGGAAGAAGGGGAACCAATGAGAGACTAGCTCTTGGTGTTGGGACAGGCACAGGTCACTCTATTTTCCCATCAGGAAGAAGAATTAACCACAGGCTCAGCCTTCCCCCCGGAACCAGAACAGGGCCTGAAGCCATCCTGCGCTTTTGCGGCCAGCTCCCAAAAAAGCGAGTAGTAAAATGGAGCTTCAGGGCACTGCAATTCACAAACCTGCAGAGTTATAAATGATAACTCTCGTCCACAAATATATTGAGGGAAGGCAAAGAAGAGGATTTGAAGTCAAGGCAGAATTGCAGGAAACAGATTTTAGGAGGTAGATTCGAATCGCCTTTAAAGCACAGGAAAAGCGGCAAAACGTTGACAATGATGCCCTTGGCCAAAAAGGGCGTATGCGTTTTTTCCTGAATATATTCAGGAAAAAACGCATACGCCCTTTTTGGCCAACCAAGCAACCTGGAAAGGCAAATCAGTGCTACAAAGAAGTCTTGCTTCCCGTCGGTCAAAAGGGCCATGCTGAAAAAAGTTTCAAAACCAGAAATGCAGGACAGGCCATGGAGAAATGGGAGCCTTGCTACACTGATGTGCGGGATGTAAATTGCAAACAGCCACTCTGGAGAAGGGTACGCTGTGTCCTGAAACAGCTAAAAAACACAGCTTAGAGAGCATAGGGCACTTCCACGCATGGGGGTAAAAAGTGGGAAAATTAAAAATCAGCAAGACACAAGCACCCCATAGTTTAGGGCTGCTCTGTTGACAAGGACCTCCACTTCATTCCACCTTAAATATCCCAGGAAAGAGAAAAATGGATAAAAAAGTTGTAGTCCTTATGTAAAATGGAATATCACTCAGCCATGAAATCAATATCATAAGGCTAGTAGCAGCATGATGAGTGGATTTAGTTACGACGATTCTAAGTGAAATAAGTCACACAGAAAAGGACACTTCTCATAAGGTGTCACTTATAGAGGGAATGTAAAAACCGTTACACTTGAACTGAATTACAAAACAGAACAGAGTGACACATGCAGAAAACACACTATGGCTGCTTAACGGGAAAGAGGAGGTGGGGAGATACATAAAACAAGAGTTTCAAATTAGATCAGATACCGTTCCATAAACCCAATATGTAACAGACAAGACCTACTCCTTGCTCAGAGAACTGGACTCAACACGCCCGATTCACCGCCCAAGAATATATCTGACTAGTAATAATCTTAAAACCTATGTATTGATATCTCTCTATTAGTGTGTCAAGTGGGTGTAAAGCGGCATAAACACAGCCGTGAAAAGCAGCTAAACCCCATTATAAAAATAAATTACTTTTAAAAACCCATGAAACAAAGACAGGGAAAGAGAGAGAAATTCTTACACAATTCGTTCAGGGGCTTTGATGCAACCTGGATTGACCATATGTAGACCCACAGCTGGATGAGACATAAGGGTGGACACTCTTGGGGCTGAGAGGTTTGGTGAAGTTGGGTGAGCAAACGCAGACCCTTTAAAGTAGTACTGCGTGCATCCCGTCGCATGGGTCCCAAATCTCCAGGTTCAAGGGCATCTTCCTACATCGAAAACATGCATGAGAAACCCAGAAGATGGTACACCGTGTGATGGGGAAAGGTTTCTAAAACGCACCTCATTTCTCATCTCCTTGTGCTCGGGTTTGCCATTCCAGCCACTTTACTAGCAATCTCCCTACTTGGAGCATCAGCACCTTTAACCTCCTGTTCCGTACAGGTTGCAATTTGTCCTGAGGATGAACGGGAAGAAGGGGAACCAATGAGAGACTAGCTCTTGGTGTTGGGACAGGCACAGGTCACTCTATTTTCCCATCAGGAAGAAGAATTAACCACAGGCTCAGCCTGCCCCCCGGAACCAGAACAGGGCCTGAAGCCCTCCTCCGCTTTTGCGGCCAGCTCCCAAAAAAGCGAGTTGTAAAATGGAGCTTCAGGGCACTGCAATTCACAAACCTGCAGAGTTATAAATGATAACTCTCGTCCACAAATATATTGAGTGAAGGCAAAGAAGAGGATTTGAAGTCAAGGCAGAATTGCAGGAAACAGATTTTAGGAGGTAGATTCGAATCGCCTTTAAAGCACATGAAAAGCGGCAAAACGTTGACAATGATGCCCTTGGCCAAAAAGGGCGTATGCGTTTTTTCCTGAATATATTCAGGAAAAAACGCATACGCCCTTTTTGGCCAACCAAGCAACCTGGAAAGGCCAATCAGCGCTACAAAGAAGTCTCGCTTCCCATCGGTCAAAAGGGCCATGCTGAAAATGTTTCAAAACCAGAAATGCAGGACAGGCCATGGAGAAATGGGAGCCTTGCTACACTGATGGGCGGGATGTAAATTGCCAGCAGCCACTCTGGAGAAGGGTACGGTGTGTCCTGAAACAGCTAAAAAACACAGCTTAGAGAGCATAGGGCACTTCCACGCATGGGGGTATAAAGTGGGAAAATTAAAAATCAGCAAGACACAAGCACCCCAAAGTTTAGGGATGCTCTGTTGACAAGGACCTCCACTTCATTCCACCTTAAATATCCCAGGAAAGCGAAAAATGGATAAAAAATGTGAAGTCCTTATGTACAATGGCATACCACTCAGCCATGAAATCAATGTCATAAGGCTAGTAGCAGCATGATGAGTGGATTTAGGTACGACGATTCTAAGTGAAATAAGTCACACAGAAAAGGACACTTCTCATAAGGTGTCACTTATAGAGGGAATGTAAAAACCGTTACACTTGAACTGAATTACAAAACAGAACAGAGTCACACATGCAGAAAACACACTATGGCTGCTTAACGGGAAAGCGAGGTGGGGTGATACATAAAGCAAGAGTTTCAAATTAGCTCAGATACCGTTCCATAAACCCAATATGTAACAGACAAGACCTACTCCTTGCTCAGAGAACTGGACTCAACACGCCCGATTCACCGCACAAGAATATATCTGACTAGTAATAATCATAAAACCTATGTATTGATATCTCTCTGTTAGTGTGTCAAGTGGGTGTAAAGCGGCATAAACACAGCCGTGAAAAGCAGCTAAACCCCATTATAAAAATAAATTTCTTTAAAAAACCCATGAAACAAAGACAGTGAAAGAGAGAGAAATTCTTACACAATTCGTTCAGGGGCTGTGATGCAACCTGGGTTGACCATATCTAGACCCACAGCTGGATGAGACATAAGGGTGGATACTCTTGGGGAGGAGAGGTTTGGTGAGGTTGGGTGAGCAAACGCAGACCCTTTAAAGTAATACTGCGTGCTACCCATCGCATGGGTCCCAAATCTCCAGGTTCAAGGGCATCTTCCTACATCGAAAACATGCATGAGAAACCAAGAAGATGGTACACCGTGTGTTGGGGAAAGGTTTCTAAAATGCACCTCATTTCTCATCTCCTTGTACTCGGGTTCGCCATTCCAGCCACTTTAGTAGCAATCTCCCAACTTGGAGCATCAGCATCTTTAACCTCCTGTTCCGTACAGGTTGCAATTTGTCCTGAGGATGAACGGGAAGACGGGGAACCAATGAGAGACTAGCTCTTGGTGTTGGGACAGGCACAGGTCACTCTATTTTCCCATCAGGAAGAAGAATTAACCACAGGCTCAGCCTGCCCCCCGGGACCAGAACAGGGCCTGAAGCCATCCTGCGCTTTTGCGGCCACCTCCCAAAAAAGCGAGTTGTAAAATGGAGCTTCAGGGCACTGCAATTCACAATCCTACAGAGTTATAAATGATAACTCTCGTCCACAAATATATTGAGGGAAGGCAAAGACGAGGAATTGAAATCAAGGCAGAATTGCAGGAAACAGATTTCAGGAGGTAGATTCGAATCGCCTTTAAAGCACATGAAAAGCGCCAAAACGTTGACAATGATGCCCTTGGCCAAAAAGGGCGTATGCGTTTTTTCCTGAATATATTCAGGAAAAAACGCATACGCCCTTTTTGGCCAACCAAGCAACCTGGAAAGGCAAATCAGCGCTACAAAGAAGTCTCGCTTCCCATCGGTCAAAAGGGCCATGCTGAAAAAAGTGTCAAAACCAGAAATGCAGGACAGGCCATGGAGAAATGGGAGCCTTGCTACACTGATGGGCGGGATGTAAATTGCCAACAGCCACTCTTTAGAAGTGTACGGTGTGTCCTGAAACATCTAAAAAACACAGCTTAGAGAGCATAGGGCACTTCCACGCATGGGGGGATAAAGTGGGAAAATTAAAAATCAGCAAGACACAAGCACCCCAAAGATAGTGATGCTCTGTTGACAAGGACCTCCACTTCATTCCACCTTAAATATCCCAGGAAAGCGAAAAATGGATAAAAAATTTGAAGTCCTTATGTACAATGGCATACCACTCAGCCATGAAATCAATGTCATAAGGCTAGTAGCAGCATGATGAGTGGATTTAGGTACGACGATTCTAAGTGAAATAAGTCACACAGAAAAGGACACTTCTCATAAGGTGTCACTTATAGAGGGAATGTAAAAACCGTTACACTTGAACTGAATTACAAAACAGAACAGAGTCACACATGCAGAAAACACACTATGGCTGCTTAACGGGAAAGCGAGGTGGGGTGATACATAAAGCAAGAGTTTCAAATTAGCTCAGATACCGTTCCATAAACCCAATATGTAATAGACAAGACCTACTCCTTGCTCAGAGAACTGGCCTCAACACGCCCGATTCACCGCACAAGAATATATCTGACTAGTAATAATCTTAAAACCTATTTATTGATATCTCTCTGTTAGTGTGTCAAGTGGGTGTAAAGCGGCATAAACACAGCCGTGAAAAGCAGCTAAACCCCATTATAAAAATAAATTTCTTTTAAAAACCCATGAAACAAAGACAGTGAAAGAGAGAGAAATTCTTACACAATTCGTTCAGGGGCTGTGATGCAACCTGGATTGACCATATCTAGACCCACAGCTGGATGAGACATAAGGGTGGATACTCTTGGGGCTGAGAGGTTTGGTGAGGTTGGGTGAGCAAACGCAGACCCTTTAAAGTAATACTGCGTGCTACCCATCGCATGGGTCCCAAATCTCCAGGTTCAAGGGCATCTTCCTACATCGAAAACAGGCATGAGAAACCCAGAAGATGGTACACCGTGTGATGGGGAAAGGTTTCTAAAACGCACCTCATTTCTCATCTCCTTGTGCTCGGGTTCGCCATTCCAGCCACTTTACTAGCAATCTCCCTACGTGGAGCATCAGCACCTTTAACCTCCTGTTCCGTACAGGTTGCAGTTTGTCCTGAGGATGAATGGGAAGACGGGGAACCAATGAGACACTAGCTCTTGGTGTTGGGACAGGCACAGGTCACTCTATTTTCCCATCAAGAGGAAGAATTAACCACAGGCTCAGCCTACCCCCCGGAACCAGAACAGGGCCTGAAGCCATCCTGCGCTTTTGCGGCCAGCTCCCAAAAAAGCGAGTAGTAAAATGGAGCTTCAGGGCACTGCAATTCACAAACCTGCAGAGTTATAAATGATAACTCTCGTCCACAAATATATTGAGGGAAGGCAAAGAAGAGGATTTGAAGTCAAGGCAGAATTGCAGGAAACAGATTTTAGGAGGTAGATTCAAATCGCCTTTAAAGCACAGGAAAAGCGGCAAAACGTTGACAATGATGCCCTTGGCCAAAAAGGGCGTATGCGTTTTTTCCTGAATATATTCAGGAAAAAACGCATACGCCCTTTTTGGCCAACCAAGCAACCTGGAAAGGCAAATCAGTGCTACAAAGAAGTCTTGCTTCCCATCGGTCAAAAGGGTCATGCTGAAAAAAGTTTCAAAACCAGAAATGCAGGACAGGCCATGGAGAAATGGGAGCCTTGCTACACTGATGGGCGGGATGTAAATTGCCAACAGCCACTCTGGAGAACGGTACGGTGTGTCTTGAAACAGCTAAAAAACACAGCTTAGAGAGTATAGGGCACTTCCACGCATGGGGTTATAAAGTGGGATAATTAAAAATCAGCAAGACACAAGCACCCCATAGTTTAGGGCTGCTCTGTTGACAAGGACCTCCACTTCATTCCACCTTAAATATCCCAGGAAAGCGAAAAATGGATAAAAAAGTTGTAGTCCTTATGTAAAATGGAATATCACTCAGCCATGAAATCAATATCATAAGGCTAGTAGCAGCATGATGAGTGGATTTAGGTACGACGATTCTAAGTGAAATAAGTCACACAGAAAAGGACACTTCTCATAAGGTGTCACTTATAGAGGGAATGTAAAAACCTTTACACTTGAACTGAATTACAAAACAGAACAGAGTGACACATGCAGAAAACACACTATGGCTGCTTAACGGGAAAGGGGAGGTGGGGAGATACATAAAACAAGAGTTTCAAATTAGATCAGATACCGTTCCATAAACCCAATATGTAACAGACAAGACCTACTCCTTGCTCAGAGAACTGGACTCAACAGGCCCGATTCACCGCACAAGAATATATCTGAATAGTAATAAACTTAAAACCTATGTATTGATATCTCTCTATTAGTGTGTCAAGTGGGTGTAAAGCGGCATAAACACAGCCGTGAAAAGAAGCTAAACCCCATTATAAAAATAAATTACTTTTAAAAACCCATGAAACAAAGACAGGGAAAGAGAGAGAAATTCTTACACAATTCGTTCAGGGGCTTTGATGCAACCTGGATTGACCATATCTAGACCCACAGCTGGATGAGACATAAGGGTGGACACTCTTGGGGCTGAGAGGTTTGGTGAGGTTGGGTGAGCAAACACAGACCCTTTAAAGTAATACTGCGTGGTACCCATCGCATGGGTCCCAAATCTCCAGGTTCAAGGGCATCTTCCTACATCGAAAACATGCATGAGAAACCCAGAAGATGGTACACCGTGTGATGGGGAAAGGTTTATACAACGCACCTCATTTCTCATCTCCTTGTGCTCGGGTTTGCCATTCCAGCCACTTTACTAGCAATCTCCCTACTTGGAGCATCAACACCTTTAACCTCCTGTTCCGTACAGGTTGCAATTTGTCCTGAGGATGAACGGGAAGACGGGGAACCAATGAGAGACTAGCTCTTGGTGTTGGGACAGGCACAGGTCACTCTATTTTCCCATCAGGAAGAAGAATTAACCACAGGCTCAGCCTTCCCCCCGGAACCAGAACAGGGCCTGAAGCCATCCTGCGCTTTTGCGGCCAGCTCCCAAAAAAGCGAGTAGTAAAATGGAGCTTCAGGGCACTGCAATTCACAAACCTGCAGAGTTATAAATGATAACTCTCGTCCACAAATATATTGAGGGAAGGCAAAGAAGAGGATTTGAAGTCAAGGCAGAATTGCAGGAAACAGATTTTAGGAGGTAGATTCGAATCGCCTTTAAAGCACAGGAAAAGCGGCAAAACGTTGACAATGATGCCCTTGGCCAAAAAGGGCGTATGCGTTTTTTCCTGAATATATTCAGGAAAAAACGCATACGCCCTTTTTGGCCAACCAAGCAACCTGGAAAGGCAAATCAGTGCTACAAAGAAGTCTTGCTTCCCGTCGGTCAAAAGGGCCATGCTGAAAAAAGTTTCAAAACCAGAAATGCAGGACAGGCCATGGAGAAATGGGAGCCTTGCTACACTGATGTGCGGGATGTAAATTGCAAACAGCCACTCTGGAGAAGGGTACGGTGTGTCCTGAAACAGCTAAAAAACACAGCTTAGAGAGCATAGGTCACTTCCACGCATGGGGGTAAAAAGTGGGAAAATTAAAAATCAGCAAGACACAAGCACCCCATAGTTTAGGGCTGCTCTGTTGACAAGGACCTCCACTTCATTCCACCTTAAATATCCCAGGAAAGAGAAAAATGGATAAAAAAGTTGTAGTCCTTATGTAAAATGGAATATCACTCAGCCATGAAATCAATATCATAAGGCTAGTAGCAGCATGATGAGTGGATTTAGTTACGACGATTCTAAGTGAAATAAGTCACACAGAAAAGGACACTTCTCATAAGGTGTCACTTATAGAGGGAATGTAAAAACCGTTACACTTGAACTGAATTACAAAACAGAACAGAGTGACACATGCAGAAAACACACTATGGCTGCTTAACGGGAAAGGGGAGGTGGGGAGATACATAAAACAAGAGTTTCAAATTAGATCAGATACCGTTCCATAAACCCAATATGTAACAGACAAGACCTACTCCTTGCTCAGAGAACTGGACTCAACACGCCCGATTCACCGCCCAAGAATATATCTGACTAGTAATAATCTTAAAACCTATGTATTGATATCTCTCTATTAGTGTGTCAAGTGGGTGTAAAGCGGCATAAACACAGCCGTGAAAAGCAGCTAAACCCCATTATAAAAATAAATTACTTTTAAAAACCCATGAAACAAAGACAGCGAAAGAGAGAGAAATTCTTACACAATTCGTTCAGGGGCTTTGATGCAACCTGGATTGACCATATGTAGACCCACAGCTGGATGAGACATAAGGGTGGACACTCTTGGGGCTGAGAGGTTTGGTGAAGTTGGGTGAGCAAACGCAGACCCTTTAAAGTAGTACTGCGTGCTTCCCGTCGCATGGGTCCCAAATCTCCAGGTTGAAGGGCATCTTCCTACATCGAAAACATGCATGAGAAACCCAGAAGATGGTACACCGTGTGATGGGGAAAGGTTTCTAAAACGCACCTCATTTCTCATCTCCTTGTGCTCGGGTTCGCCATTCCAGCCACTTTATTAGCAATCTCCCTACGTGGAGGATCAGCACCTTTAACCTCCTGTTCCGTACAGGTTGCAATTTGTCCTGAGGATGAATGGGAAGACGGGGAACCAATGAGAGACTAGCTCTTGGTGTTGGGACAGGCACAGGTCACTCTATTTTCCCATCAGGAAGAAGAATTAACCACAGGCTCACCCTGCCCACTGGAACCAGAACAGGGCCTGAAGCCATCCTGCGCTTTTGCGGCCAGCTCCCAAAAAAGCGAGTTGTAAAATGGAGCTTCAGGGCACAGCAATTCACAAACCTGCAGAGTTATAAATGATAACTCTCGTCCACAAATATATTGAGGGAAAGCAAAGAAGAGGATTTGAAATCAAGGCAGAATTGCAGGAAACAGATTTCAGGAGGTAGATTCGAATCGCCTTTAAAGCACATGAAAAGCGGCAAAACGTTGACAATGATGCCCTTGGCCAAAAAGGGCGTATGCGTTTTTTCCTGAATATATTCAGGAAAAAACGCATACGCCCTTTTTGGCCAACCAAGCAACCTGGAAAGGCAAATCAGCGCTACAATGAAGTCTCGCTTCCCATCCATCAAAAAGGCCATGCTGCAAAAAGTGTCAAAACCAGAAATGCAGGACAGGCCATGGAGAAATGGGAGCCTTGCTACACTGATGGGCGGGATGTAAATTGCCAACAGCCACTCTGGAGAAGGGTACGGTGTGTCCTGAAACAGCTAAAAATCACAGCTTAGAGAGCATAGGGCACTTCCACGCATGGGGGTATAAAGTGGGAAAATTAAAAATCAGCAAGACACAAGCACCCCAAAGTTTAGGGCTGCTCTGTTGACAAGGACCTCCACTTCATTCCACCTTAAATATCCCAGGAAAGAGAAAAATGGATAAAAAAGTTGTGGTCCTTATGTACGATGGAATATCACTCATCCATGAAATCAATATCATAAGGCTAGTAGCAGCATGATGAGTGGATTTAGGTACGACGATTCTAAGTGAAATAAGTCACACAGAAAAGGACACTTCTCATAAGGTGTCACTTATAGAGGGAATGTAAAAACCGTTACACTTGAACTGAATTACAAAACAGAACAGAGTCACACATGCAGAAAACACACTATGGCTGCTTAACGGGAAAGGGGAGGTGGGGAGATACATAAAACAAGAGTTTCAAATTAGATCAGATACAGTTCCATAAACCCAATATGTAACAGACAAGACCTACTCCTTGCTCAGAGAACTGGAATCAACACGCCCGATTCACCGCCCAAGAATATATCTGACTAGTAATAATCTTAAAACCTATGTATTGATATCTCTCTATTAGTGTGTCAAGTGGGTGTAAAGCGGCATAAACACAGCCGTGAAAAGCAGCTAAACCCCATTATAAAAATAAATTACTTTTAAAAACCCATGAAACAAAGACAGGAAAAGAGATAGAAATTCTTACACAATTCGTTCAGGGGCTTTGATGCAACCTGGATTGACCATATCTAGACCCACAGCTGGATGAGACATAAGGGTGGACACTCTTGGGGCTGAGAGGTTTGGTGAAGTTGGGTGAGCAAACGCAGACCCTTTAAAGTAGTACTGCGTGCTACCCGTCGCATGGGTCCCAAATCTCCAGGTTCAAGGGCATCTTCCTACATCGAAAACAGGCATGAGAAACCCAGAAGATGGTACACCGTGTGATGGGGAAAGGTTTCTAAAACGCACCTCATTTCTCATCTCCTTGTGCTCGGGTTTGCCATTCCAGCCACTTTACTAGCAATCTCCCTACTTGGAGCATCAGCACCTTTAACCTCCTGTTCTGTACAGGTTGCAATTTGTCCTGAGGATGAACCGGAAGACGGGGAACCAATGAGAGACTAGCTCTTGGTGTTGGGACAGGCACAGGTCACTCTATTTTCCCATCAGGAAGAAGAATTAACCACAGGCTCAGCCTGCCCCCCGGAACCAGAACAGGGCCTGAAGCCATCCTGCGCTTTTGCGGCCAGCTCCCAAAAAAGCGAGTTGTAAAATGGAGCTTCAGGGCACTGCAATTCACAAACCTGCAGAGTTATAAATGATAACTCTCGTCCACAAATATATTGAGTGAAGGCAAAGAAGAGGATTTGAAGTCAAGCAGAATTGCAGGAAACAGATTTTAGGAGGTAGATTCGAATCGCCTTTAAAGCACATGAAAAGTGGCAAAACATTGACAATGATGCCCTTGGCCAAAAAGGGCGTATGCGTTTTTTCCTGAATATATTCAGGAAAAAACGCATACGCCCTTTTTGGCCAACCAAGCAACCTGGAAAGGCAAATCAGCGCTACAAAGAAGTCTCGCTTCCCATCGGTCAAAAGGGCCATGCTGAAAATGTTTCAAAACCAGAAATGCAGGACAGGCCATGGAGAAATGGGAGCCTTGCTACACTGATGGGCGGGATGTAAATTGCCAGCAGCCACTCTGGAGAAGGGTACGGTGTGTCCTGAAACAGCTAAAAAACACAGATTAGAGAGCATAGGGCACTTCCACGCATGGGGGTATAAAGTGGGAAAATTAAAAATCAGCAAGACACAAGCACCCCATAGTTTAGGGCTGCTCTGTTGACAAGGACCTCCACTTCATTCCACCTTAAATATCCCAGGAAAGCGAAAAATGGATAAAAAAGTTGTAGTCCTTATGTACAATGGAATATCACTCAGCCATGAAATCAATATCATAAGGCTAGTAGCAGCATGATGAGTGGATTTAGGTACGACGATTCTAAGTGAAATAAGTCACACAGAAAAGGACACTTCTCATAAGGTGTCACTTATAGAGGGAATGTAAAAACCTTTACACTTGAACTGAATTACAAAACAGAACAGAGTCACACATGCAGAAAACACACTATGGCTGCTTAACTGGAAAGGTGAGGTGGGGTGATACATAAAACAAGAGTTTCAAATTAGCTCAGATACCGTTCCATAAACCCAATATGTAATAGACAAAACCTACTCCTTGCTCAGAGAACTGGACTCAACACGCCGGATTCACCGCACAAGAATATATCTGACTAGTAATAATCTTAAAACCTATGAATTGATATCTCTCTGTTAGTGTGTCAAGTGGGTGTAAAGCGGCATAAACACAGCCGTGAAAAGCAGCTAAAGCCCATTATAAAAATAAATTACTTTTAAATACCCATGAAACAAAGACAGTGAAAGAGAGAGAAAGTCTTACACAATTCGTTCAGGGGCTGTGATGAAACCTGGATTGACCATATCTAGACCCACAGCTGGATGAGACATAAGGGTGGACACTCTTGGGGCTGAGAGGTTTGGTGAAGTTGGGTGAGCAAACGCAGACCCTTTAAAGTAGTACTGCGTGCTACCCGTCGCATGGGTCCCAAATCTCCAGGTTCAAGGGCATCTTCCTACATCGAAAACAGGCATGAGAAACCCAGAAGATGGTACACCGTGTGATGGGGAAAGGTTTCTAAAACGCACCTCATTTCTCATCTCCTTGTGCTCGGGTTTGCCATTCCAGCCACTTTACTAGCAATCTCCCTACTTGGAGCATCAGCACCTTTAACCTCCTGTTCTGTACAGGTTGCAATTTGTCCTGAGGATGAACCGGAAGACGGGGAACCAATGAGAGACTAGCTCTTGGTGTTGGGACAGGCACAGGTCACTCTATTTTCCCATCAGGATGAAGAATTAACCACAGGCTCAGCCTGCCCCCCGGAACCAGAACAGGGCCTGAAGCCATCCTGCGCTTTTGCGGCCAGCTCCCAAAAAAGCGAGTTGTAAAATGGAGCTTCAGGGCACTGCAATTCACAAACCTGCAGAGTTATAAATGATAACTCTCGTCCACAAATATATTGAGTGAAGGCAAAGAAGAGGATTTGAAGTCAAGCAGAATTGCAGGAAACAGATTTTAGGAGGTAGATTCGAATCGCCTTTAAAGCACATGAAAAGCGGCAAAACGTTGACAATGATGCCCTTGACCAAAAAGGGCGTATGCGTTTTTTCCTGAATATATTCAGGAAAAAACGCATACGCCCTTTTTGGCCAACCAAGCAACCTGGAAAGGCCAATCAGCGCTACAAAGAAGTCTCGCTTCCCATCGGTCAAAAGGGCCATGCTGAAAATGTTTCAAAACCAGAAATGCAGGACAGGCCATGGAGAAATGGGAGCCTTGCTACACTGATGGGCGGGATGTAAATTGCCAGCAGCCACTCTGGAGAAGGGTACGGTGTGTCCTGAAACAGCTAAAAAACACAGCTTAGAGAGCATAGGGCACTTCCACGCATGGGGGTATAAAGTGGGAAAATTAAAAATCAGCAAGACACAAGCACCCCATAGTTTAGGGCTGCTCTGTTGACAAGGACCTCCACTTCATTCCACCTTAAATATCCCAGGAAAGCGAAAAATGGATAAAAAAGTTGTAGTCCTTATGTAAAATGGAATATCACTCAGCCATGAAATCAATATCATAAGGCTAGTAGCAGCATGATGAGTGGATTTAGGTACGACGATTCTAAGTGAAATAAGTCACACAGAAAAGGACACTTCTCATAAGGTGTCACTTATAGAGGGAATGTAAAAACCGTTACACTTGAACTGAATTACAAAACAGAACAGAGTCACACATGCAGAAAACACACTATGGCTGCTTAACTGGAAAGGTGAGGTTGGGTGATACATAAAACAAGAGTTTCAAATTAGCTCAGATACCGTTCCATAAACCCAATATGTAATAGACAAAACCTACTCCTTGCTCAGAGAACTGGACTCAACACGCTTGATTCACCGCACAAGAATATATCTGACTAGTAATAATCTTAAAACCTATGAATTGATATCTCTCTGTTAGTGTGTCAAGTGGGTATAAAGCGGCATAAACACAGCCGTGAAAAGCAGCTAAACCCCATTATAAAAATAAATTACTTTTAAAAACCCATGAAACAAAGACAGGGAAAGAGAGAGAAATTCTTACACAATTCGTTCAGGGGCTTTGATGCAACCTGGATTGACCATATCTATACCCACAGCTGGATGAGACATAAGGGTGGACACTCTTGGGGCTGAGAGGTTTGGTGAGGTTGGGTAGGCAAACACAGACCCTTTAAAGTAATACTGCGTGCTACCCATCGCATGGGTCCTAAATCTCCAGGTTCAAGGGCATCTTCCTACATCGAAAACAGGCATGAGAAACCCAGAAGATGGTACACCGTGTGATGGGGAAAGGTTTCTAAAACGCACCTCATTTCTCATCTCCTTGTGCTCGGATTCGCCATTCCAGCCAGTTTACTAGCAATCTCCCTACGTGGAGCATCAGCACCTTTAACCTCCTGTTCCGTACAGGTTGCAATTTGTCCTGAGGATGAATGGGAAGACGGGGAACCAATGAGAGACTAGCTCTTGGTGTTGGGACAGGCACAGGTCACTCTATTTTCCCATCAAGAAGAAGAATTAACCACAGGCTCAGCCTGCCCCCCGGAACCAGAACAGGGCCTGAAGCCATCCTGCGCTTTTGCGGCCAGCTCCCAAAAAAGCAAGTTGTAAAATGGAGCTTCAGGGCACAGCAATTCACAAACCTGCAGAGTTATAAATGATAACTCTCGTCCACAAATATATTGAGGGAAGGCAAAGAAGAGGATTTAAAGTCAAGGCAGAATTGCAGGAAACAGATTTTAGGAGGTAGATTCGAATCGCCTTTAAAGCACAGGAAAAGCGGCAAAACGTTGACAATGATGCCCTTGGCCAAAAAGGGCGTATGCGTTTTTTCCTGAATATATTCAGGAAAAAACGCATACGCCCTTTTTGGCCAACCAAGCAACCTGGAAAGGCCAATCAGCGCTACAAAGAAGTCTCGCTTCCCATCGGTCAAAAGGGCCATGCTGAAAATGTTTCAAAACCAGAAATGCAGGACAGGCCATGGAGAAATGGGAGCCTTGCTACACTGATGGGCGGGATGTAAATTGCCAGCAGCCACTCTGGAGAAGGGTACGGTGTGTCCTGAAACAGCTAAAAAACACAGCTTAGAGAGCATAGGGCACTTCCACGCATGGGGGTATAAAGTGGGAAAATTAAAAATCAGCAAGACACAAGCACCCCATAGTTTAGGGCTGCTCTGTTGACAAGGACCTCCACTTCATTCCACCTTAAATATCCCAGGAAAGCGAAAAATGGATAAAAAAGTTGTAGTCCTTATGTAAAATGGAATATCACTCAGCCATGAAATCAATATCATAAGGCTAGTAGCAGCATGATGAGTGGATTTAGGTACGACGATTCTAAGTGAAATAAGTCACACAGAAAAGGACACTTCTCATAAGGTGTCACTTATAGAGGGAATGTAAAAACCGTTACACTTGAACTGAATTACAAAACAGAACAGAGTCACACATGCAGAAAACACACTATGGCTGCTTAACTGGAAAGGTGAGGTTGGGTGATACATAAAACAAGAGTTTCAAATTAGCTCAGATACCGTTCCATAAACCCAATATGTAATAGACAAAACCTACTCCTTGCTCAGAGAACTGGACTCAACACGCTTGATTCACCGCACAAGAATATATCTGACTAGTAATAATCTTAAAACCTATGAATTGATATCTCTCTGTTAGTGTGTCAAGTGGGTATAAAGCGGCATAAACACAGCCGTGAAAAGCAGCTAAACCCCATTATAAAAATAAATTACTTTTAAAAACCCATGAAACAAAGACAGGGAAAGAGAGAGAAATTCTTACACAATTCGTTCAGGGGCTTTGATGCAACCTGGATTGACCATATCTATACCCACAGCTGGATGAGACATAAGGGTGGACACTCTTGGGGCTGAGAGGTTTGGTGAGGTTGGGTAGGCAAACACAGACCCTTTAAAGTAATACTGCGTGCTACCCATCGCATGGGTCCTAAATCTCCAGGTTCAAGGGCATCTTCCTACATCGAAAACAGGCATGAGAAACCCAGAAGATGGTACACCGTGTGATGGGGAAAGGTTTCTAAAACGCACCTCATTTCTCATCTCCTTGTGCTCGGATTCGCCATTCCAGCCAGTTTACTAGCAATCTCCCTACGTGGAGCATCAGCACCTTTAACCTCCTGTTCCGTACAGGTTGCAATTTGTCCTGAGGATGAATGGGAAGACGGGGAACCAATGAGAGACTAGCTCTTGGTGTTGGGACAGGCACAGGTCACTCTATTTTCCCATCAAGAAGAAGAATTAACCACAGGCTCAGCCTGCCCCCCGGAACCAGAACAGGGCCTGAAGCCATCCTGCGCTTTTGCGGCCAGCTCCCAAAAAAGCAAGTTGTAAAATGGAGCTTCAGGGCACAGCAATTCACAAACCTGCAGAGTTATAAATGATAACTCTCGTCCACAAATATATTGAGGGAAGGCAAAGAAGAGGATTTAAAGTCAAGGCAGAATTGCAGGAAACAGATTTTAGGAGGTAGATTCGAATCGCCTTTAAAGCACAGGAAAAGCGGCAAAACGTTGACAATGATGCCCTTGGCCAAAAAGGGCGTATGCGTTTTTTCCTGAATATATTCAGGAAAAAACGCATACGCACTTTTTGGCCAACCAAGCAACCTGGAAAGGCAAATCAGTGCTACAAAGAAGTCTTGCTTCCCATCGGTCAAAAGGGCCATGCTGAAAAAAGTTTCAAAACCAGAAATGCAGGACAGGCCATGGAGAAATGGGAGCCTTGCTACACTGATGGGCGGGATGTAAATTGCCAACAGCCACTCTGGAGAAGGGTACGGTGTGTCCTGAAACAGCTAAAAAACACAGCTTAGAGAGCTTAGGGCACTTCCACGCATGGGGGTATAAAGTGGGAAAATTAAAAATCAGCAAGACACAAGCACCCCATAGTTTAGGGCTGCTCTGTTGACAAGGACCTCCACTTCATTCCACCTTAAATATCCCAGGAAAGCGAAAAATGGATAAAAAAGTTGTAGTCCTTATGTAAAATGGAATATCACTCAGCCATGAAATCAATATCATAAGGCTAGTAGCAGCATGATGAGTGGATTTAGGTACGACGATTCTAAGTGAAATAAGTCACACAGAAAAGGACACTTCTCATAAGGTGTCACTTATAGAGGGAATGTAAAAACCGTTACACTTGAACTGAATTACAAAACAGAACAGAGTGACACATGCAGAAAACACACTATGGCTGCTTAACGGGAAAGGGGAGGTGGGGAGATACATAAAATAAGAGTTTCAAATTAGATCAGATACCGTTCCATAAACCCAATATGTAACAGACAAGACCTACTCCTTGCTCAGAGAACTGGACTCAACACGCCCGATTCACCGCACAAGAATATATCTGACTAGTAATAATCTTAAAACCTATGTATTGATATCTCTCTGTTAGTGTGTCAAGTGGGTGTAAAGCGGCATAAACACAGCCGTGAAAAGCAGCTAAACCCCATTATAAAAATAAATTACTTTTAAAAATCCATGAAACAAAGACAGGGAAAGAGAGAGAAATTCTTACACAATTCGTTCAGGGGCTTTGATTCAACCTGGATTGACCATATCTAGACCCACAGGTGGATGAGACATAAGGGTGGACACTCTTGGGGCTGAGAGGTTTGGTGAGGTTGGGTGAGCAAACACAGACCCTTTAAAGTAATACTGCGTGGTACCCATCGCATGGGTCCCAAATCTCCAGGTTCAAGGGCATCTTCCTAAATCGAAAACATGCATGAGAAACCCAGAAGATGGTACACCGTGTGATGGGGAAAGGTTTCTAAAACGCACTTCATTTCTCATCTCCTTGTGCTCGGGTTTGCCATTCCAGACACTTTACTAGCAATCTCCCTACTTGGAGCATCAGCACCTTTAACCTCCTGTTCCGTACAGGTTGCAATTAGTCCTGAGGATGAACGGGAAGAAGGGGAACCAATGAGAGACTAGCTCTTGGTGTTGGGACAGGCACAGGTCACTCTATTTTCCCATCAGGAAGAAGAATTAACCACAGGCTCAGCCTTCCCCCCGGAACCAGAACAGGGCCTGAAGCCATCCTGCGCTTTTGCGGCCAGCTCCCAAAAAAGCGAGTAGTAAAATGGAGCTTCAGGGCACTGCAATTCACAAACCTGCAGAGTTATAAATGATAACTCTCGTCCACAAATATATTGAGGGAAGGCAAAGAAGAGGATTTGAAGTCAAGGCAGAATTGCAGGAAACAGATTTTAGGAGGTAGATTCGAATCGCCTTTAAAGCACAGGAAAAGCGGCAAAACGTTGACAATGATGCCCTTGGCCAAAAAGGGCGTATGCGTTTTTTCCTGAATATATTCAGGAAAAAACGCATACGCCCTTTTTGGCCAACCAAGCAACCTGGAAAGGCAAATCAGTGCTACAAAGAAGTCTTGCTTCCCGTCGGTCAAAAGGGCCATGCTGAAAAAAGTTTCAAAACCAGAAATGCAGGACAGGCCATGGAGAAATGGGAGCCTTGCTACACTGATGTGCGGGATGTAAATTGCAAACAGCCACTCTGGAGAAGGGTACGGTGTGTCCTGAAACAGCTAAAAAACACAGCTTAGAGAGCATAGGGCACTTCCACGCATGGGGGTAAAAAGTGGGAAAATTAAAAATCAGCAAGACACAAGCACCCCATAGTTTAGGGCTGCTCTGTTGACAAGGACCTCCACTTCATTCCACCTTAAATATCCCAGGAAAGAGAAAAATGGATAAAAAAGTTGTAGTCCTTATGTAAAATGGAATATCACTCAGCCATGAAATCAATATCATAAGGCTAGTAGCAGCATGATGAGTGGATTTAGTTACGACGATTCTAAGTGAAATAAGTCACACAGAAAAGGACACTTCTCATAAGGTGTCACTTATAGAGGGAATGTAAAAACCGTTACACTTGAACTGAATTACAAAACAGAACAGAGTGACACATGCAGAAAACACACTATGGCTGCTTAACGGGAAAGAGGAGGTGGGGAGATACATAAAACAAGAGTTTCAAATTAGATCAGATACCGTTCCATAAACCCAATATGTAACAGACAAGACCTACTCCTTGCTCAGAGAACTGGACTCAACACGCCCGATTCACCGCCCAAGAATATATCTGACTAGTAATAATCTTAAAACCTATGTATTGATATCTCTCTATTAGTGTGTCAAGTGGGTGTAAAGCGGCATAAACACAGCCGTGAAAAGCAGCTAAACCCCATTATAAAAATAAATTACTTTTAAAAACCCATGAAACAAAGACAGGGAAAGAGAGAGAAATTCTTACACAATTCGTTCAGGGGCTTTGATGCAACCTGGATTGACCATATGTAGACCCACAGCTGGATGAGACATAAGGGTGGACACTCTTGGGGCTGAGAGGTTTGGTGAAGTTGGGTGAGCAAACGCAGACCCTTTAAAGTAGTACTGCGTGCATCCCGTCGCATGGGTCCCAAATCTCCAGGTTCAAGGGCATCTTCCTACATCGAAAACATGCATGAGAAACCCAGAAGATGGTACACCGTGTGATGGGGAAAGGTTTCTAAAACGCACCTCATTTCTCATCTCCTTGTGCTCGGGTTTGCCATTCCAGCCACTTTACTAGCAATCTCCCTACTTGGAGCATCAGCACCTTTAACCTCCTGTTCCGTACAGGTTGCAATTTGTCCTGAGGATGAACGGGAAGAAGGGGAACCAATGAGAGACTAGCTCTTGGTGTTGGGACAGGCACAGGTCACTCTATTTTCCCATCAGGAAGAAGAATTAACCACAGGCTCAGCCTGCCCCCCGGAACCAGAACAGGGCCTGAAGCCCTCCTCCGCTTTTGCGGCCAGCTCCCAAAAAAGCGAGTTGTAAAATGGAGCTTCAGGGCACTGCAATTCACAAACCTGCAGAGTTATAAATGATAACTCTCGTCCACAAATATATTGAGTGAAGGCAAAGAAGAGGATTTGAAGTCAAGGCAGAATTGCAGGAAACAGATTTTAGGAGGTAGATTCGAATCGCCTTTAAAGCACATGAAAAGCGGCAAAACGTTGACAATGATGCCCTTGGCCAAAAAGGGCGTATGCGTTTTTTCCTGAATATATTCAGGAAAAAACGCATACGCCCTTTTTGGCCAACCAAGCAACCTGGAAAGGCCAATCAGCGCTACAAAGAAGTCTCGCTTCCCATCGGTCAAAAGGGCCATGCTGAAAATGTTTCAAAACCAGAAATGCAGGACAGGCCATGGAGAAATGGGAGCCTTGCTACACTGATGGGCGGGATGTAAATTGCCAGCAGCCACTCTGGAGAAGGGTACGGTGTGTCCTGAAACAGCTAAAAAACACAGCTTAGAGAGCATAGGGCACTTCCACGCATGGGGGTATAAAGTGGGAAAATTAAAAATCAGCAAGACACAAGCACCCCAAAGTTTAGGGATGCTCTGTTGACAAGGACCTCCACTTCATTCCACCTTAAATATCCCAGGAAAGCGAAAAATGGATAAAAAATGTGAAGTCCTTATGTACAATGGCATACCACTCAGCCATGAAATCAATGTCATAAGGCTAGTAGCAGCATGATGAGTGGATTTAGGTACGACGATTCTAAGTGAAATAAGTCACACAGAAAAGGACACTTCTCATAAGGTGTCACTTATAGAGGGAATGTAAAAACCGTTACACTTGAACTGAATTACAAAACAGAACAGAGTCACACATGCAGAAAACACACTATGGCTGCTTAACGGGAAAGCGAGGTGGGGTGATACATAAAGCAAGAGTTTCAAATTAGCTCAGATACCGTTCCATAAACCCAATATGTAACAGACAAGACCTACTCCTTGCTCAGAGAACTGGACTCAACACGCCCGATTCACCGCACAAGAATATATCTGACTAGTAATAATCATAAAACCTATGTATTGATATCTCTCTGTTAGTGTGTCAAGTGGGTGTAAAGCGGCATAAACACAGCCGTGAAAAGCAGCTAAACCCCATTATAAAAATAAATTTCTTTAAAAAACCCATGAAACAAAGACAGTGAAAGAGAGAGAAATTCTTACACAATTCGTTCAGGGGCTGTGATGCAACCTGGGTTGACCATATCTAGACCCACAGCTGGATGAGACATAAGGGTGGATACTCTTGGGGAGGAGAGGTTTGGTGAGGTTGGGTGAGCAAACGCAGACCCTTTAAAGTAATACTGCGTGCTACCCATCGCATGGGTCCCAAATCTCCAGGTTCAAGGGCATCTTCCTACATCGAAAACATGCATGAGAAACCAAGAAGATGGTACACCGTGTGTTGGGGAAAGGTTTCTAAAATGCACCTCATTTCTCATCTCCTTGTACTCGGGTTCGCCATTCCAGCCACTTTAGTAGCAATCTCCCAACTTGGAGCATCAGCATCTTTAACCTCCTGTTCCGTACAGGTTGCAATTTGTCCTGAGGATGAACGGGAAGACGGGGAACCAATGAGAGACTAGCTCTTGGTGTTGGGACAGGCACAGGTCACTCTATTTTCCCATCAGGAAGAAGAATTAACCACAGGCTCAGCCTGCCCCCCGGGACCAGAACAGGGCCTGAAGCCATCCTGCGCTTTTGCGGCCACCTCCCAAAAAAGCGAGTTGTAAAATGGAGCTTCAGGGCACTGCAATTCACAATCCTACAGAGTTATAAATGATAACTCTCGTCCACAAATATATTGAGGGAAGGCAAAGACGAGGAATTGAAATCAAGGCAGAATTGCAGGAAACAGATTTCAGGAGGTAGATTCGAATCGCCTTTAAAGCACATGAAAAGCGCCAAAACGTTGACAATGATGCCCTTGGCCAAAAAGGGCGTATGCGTTTTTTCCTGAATATATTCAGGAAAAAACGCATACGCCCTTTTTGGCCAACCAAGCAACCTGGAAAGGCAAATCAGCGCTACAAAGAAGTCTCGCTTCCCATCGGTCAAAAGGGCCATGCTGAAAAAAGTGTCAAAACCAGAAATGCAGGACAGGCCATGGAGAAATGGGAGCCTTGCTACACTGATGGGCGGGATGTAAATTGCCAACAGCCACTCTTTAGAAGTGTACGGTGTGTCCTGAAACATCTAAAAAACACAGCTTAGAGAGCATAGGGCACTTCCACGCATGGGGGGATAAAGTGGGAAAATTAAAAATCAGCAAGACACAAGCACCCCAAAGATAGTGATGCTCTGTTGACAAGGACCTCCACTTCATTCCACCTTAAATATCCCAGGAAAGCGAAAAATGGATAAAAAATTTGAAGTCCTTATGTACAATGGCATACCACTCAGCCATGAAATCAATGTCATAAGGCTAGTAGCAGCATGATGAGTGGATTTAGGTACGACGATTCTAAGTGAAATAAGTCACACAGAAAAGGACACTTCTCATAAGGTGTCACTTATAGAGGGAATGTAAAAACCGTTACACTTGAACTGAATTACAAAACAGAACAGAGTCACACATGCAGAAAACACACTATGGCTGCTTAACGGGAAAGCGAGGTGGGGTGATACATAAAGCAAGAGTTTCAAATTAGCTCAGATACCGTTCCATAAACCCAATATGTAATAGACAAGACCTACTCCTTGCTCAGAGAACTGGCCTCAACACGCCCGATTCACCGCACAAGAATATATCTGACTAGTAATAATCTTAAAACCTATTTATTGATATCTCTCTGTTAGTGTGTCAAGTGGGTGTAAAGCGGCATAAACACAGCCGTGAAAAGCAGCTAAACCCCATTATAAAAATAAATTTCTTTTAAAAACCCATGAAACAAAGACAGTGAAAGAGAGAGAAATTCTTACACAATTCGTTCAGGGGCTGTGATGCAACCTGGATTGACCATATCTAGACCCACAGCTGGATGAGACATAAGGGTGGATACTCTTGGGGCTGAGAGGTTTGGTGAGGTTGGGTGAGCAAACGCAGACCCTTTAAAGTAATACTGCGTGCTACCCATCGCATGGGTCCCAAATCTCCAGGTTCAAGGGCATCTTCCTACATCGAAAACAGGCATGAGAAACCCAGAAGATGGTACACCGTGTGATGGGGAAAGGTTTCTAAAACGCACCTCATTTCTCATCTCCTTGTGCTCGGGTTCGCCATTCCAGCCACTTTACTAGCAATCTCCCTACGTGGAGCATCAGCACCTTTAACCTCCTGTTCCGTACAGGTTGCAGTTTGTCCTGAGGATGAATGGGAAGACGGGGAACCAATGAGACACTAGCTCTTGGTGTTGGGACAGGCACAGGTCACTCTATTTTCCCATCAAGAGGAAGAATTAACCACAGGCTCAGCCTACCCCCCGGAACCAGAACAGGGCCTGAAGCCATCCTGCGCTTTTGCGGCCAGCTCCCAAAAAAGCGAGTAGTAAAATGGAGCTTCAGGGCACTGCAATTCACAAACCTGCAGAGTTATAAATGATAACTCTCGTCCACAAATATATTGAGGGAAGGCAAAGAAGAGGATTTGAAGTCAAGGCAGAATTGCAGGAAACAGATTTTAGGAGGTAGATTCGAATCGCCTTTAAAGCACAGGAAAAGCGGCAAAACGTTGACAATGATGCCCTTGGCCAAAAAGGGCGTATGCGTTTTTTCCTGAATATATTCAGGAAAAAACGCATACGCCCTTTTTGGCCAACCAAGCAACCTGGAAAGGCAAATCAGTGCTACAAAGAAGTCTTGCTTCCCGTCGGTCAAAAGGGCCATGCTGAAAAAAGTTTCAAAACCAGAAATGCAGGACAGGCCATGGAGAAATGGGAGCCTTGCTACACTGATGTGCGGGATGTAAATTGCAAACAGCCACTCTGGAGAAGGGTACGGTGTGTCCTGAAACAGCTAAAAAACACAGCTTAGAGAGCATAGGTCACTTCCACGCATGGGGGTAAAAAGTGGGAAAATTAAAAATCAGCAAGACACAAGCACCCCATAGTTTAGGGCTGCTCTGTTGACAAGGACCTCCACTTCATTCCACCTTAAATATCCCAGGAAAGAGAAAAATGGATAAAAAAGTTGTAGTCCTTATGTAAAATGGAATATCACTCAGCCATGAAATCAATATCATAAGGCTAGTAGCAGCATGATGAGTGGATTTAGTTACGACGATTCTAAGTGAAATAAGTCACACAGAAAAGGACACTTCTCATAAGGTGTCACTTATAGAGGGAATGTAAAAACCGTTACACTTGAACTGAATTACAAAACAGAACAGAGTGACACATGCAGAAAACACACTATGGCTGCTTAACGGGAAAGGGGAGGTGGGGAGATACATAAAACAAGAGTTTCAAATTAGATCAGATACCGTTCCATAAACCCAATATGTAACAGACAAGACCTACTCCTTGCTCAGAGAACTGGACTCAACACGCCCGATTCACCGCCCAAGAATATATCTGACTAGTAATAATCTTAAAACCTATGTATTGATATCTCTCTATTAGTGTGTCAAGTGGGTGTAAAGCGGCATAAACACAGCCGTGAAAAGCAGCTAAACCCCATTATAAAAATAAATTACTTTTAAAAACCCATGAAACAAAGACAGCGAAAGAGAGAGAAATTCTTACACAATTCGTTCAGGGGCTTTGATGCAACCTGGATTGACCATATGTAGACCCACAGCTGGATGAGACATAAGGGTGGACACTCTTGGGGCTGAGAGGTTTGGTGAAGTTGGGTGAGCAAACGCAGACCCTTTAAAGTAGTACTGCGTGCTTCCCGTCGCATGGGTCCCAAATCTCCAGGTTCAAGGGCATCTTCCTACATCGAAAACATGCATGAGAAACCCAGAAGATGGTACACCGTGTGATGGGGAAAGGTTTCTAAAACGCACCTCATTTCTCATCTCCTTGTGCTCGGGTTCGCCATTCCAGCCACTTTATTAGCAATCTCCCTACGTGGAGGATCAGCACCTTTAACCTCCTGTTCCGTACAGGTTGCAATTTGTCCTGAGGATGAATGGGAAGACGGGGAACCAATGAGAGACTAGCTCTTGGTGTTGGGACAGGCACAGGTCACTCTATTTTCCCATCAGGAAGAAGAATTAACCACAGGCTCACCCTGCCCACTGGAACCAGAACAGGGCCTGAAGCCATCCTGCGCTTTTGCGGCCAGCTCCCAAAAAAGCGAGTTGTAAAATGGAGCTTCAGGGCACAGCAATTCACAAACCTGCAGAGTTATAAATGATAACTCTCGTCCACAAATATATTGAGGGAAAGCAAAGAAGAGGATTTGAAATCAAGGCAGAATTGCAGGAAACAGATTTCAGGAGGTAGATTCGAATCGCCTTTAAAGCACATGAAAAGCGGCAAAACGTTGACAATGATGCCCTTGGCCAAAAAGGGCGTATGCGTTTTTTCCTGAATATATTCAGGAAAAAACGCATACGCCCTTTTTGGCCAACCAAGCAACCTGGAAAGGCAAATCAGCGCTACAATGAAGTCTCGCTTCCCATCCATCAAAAAGGCCATGCTGCAAAAAGTGTCAAAACCAGAAATGCAGGACAGGCCATGGAGAAATGGGAGCCTTGCTACACTGATGGGCGGGATGTAAATTGCCAACAGCCACTCTGGAGAAGGGTACGGTGTGTCCTGAAACAGCTAAAAATCACAGCTTAGAGAGCATAGGGCACTTCCACGCATGGGGGTATAAAGTGGGAAAATTAAAAATCAGCAAGACACAAGCACCCCAAAGTTTAGGGCTGCTCTGTTGACAAGGACCTCCACTTCATTCCACCTTAAATATCCCAGGAAAGAGAAAAATGGATAAAAAAGTTGTGGTCCTTATGTACGATGGAATATCACTCATCCATGAAATCAATATCATAAGGCTAGTAGCAGCATGATGAGTGGATTTAGGTACGACGATTCTAAGTGAAATAAGTCACACAGAAAAGGACACTTCTCATAAGGTGTCACTTATAGAGGGAATGTAAAAACCGTTACACTTGAACTGAATTACAAAACAGAACAGAGTCACACATGCAGAAAACACACTATGGCTGCTTAACGGGAAAGGGGAGGTGGGGAGATACATAAAACAAGAGTTTCAAATTAGATCAGATACAGTTCCATAAACCCAATATGTAACAGACAAGACCTACTCCTTGCTCAGAGAACTGGAATCAACACGCCCGATTCACCGCCCAAGAATATATCTGACTAGTAATAATCTTAAAACCTATGTATTGATATCTCTCTATTAGTGTGTCAAGTGGGTGTAAAGCGGCATAAACACAGCCGTGAAAAGCAGCTAAACCCCATTATAAAAATAAATTACTTTTAAAAACCCATGAAACAAAGACAGGAAAAGAGATAGAAATTCTTACACAATTCGTTCAGGGGCTTTGATGCAACCTGGATTGACCATATCTAGACCCACAGCTGGATGAGACATAAGGGTGGACACTCTTGGGGCTGAGAGGTTTGGTGAAGTTGGGTGAGCAAACGCAGACCCTTTAAAGTAGTACTGCGTGCTACCCGTCGCATGGGTCCCAAATCTCCAGGTTCAAGGGCATCTTCCTACATCGAAAACAGGCATGAGAAACCCAGAAGATGGTACACCGTGTGATGGGGAAAGGTTTCTAAAACGCACCTCATTTCTCATCTCCTTGTGCTCGGGTTTGCCATTCCAGCCACTTTACTAGCAATCTCCCTACTTGGAGCATCAGCACCTTTAACCTCCTGTTCTGTACAGGTTGCAATTTGTCCTGAGGATGAACCGGAAGACGGGGAACCAATGAGAGACTAGCTCTTGGTGTTGGGACAGGCACAGGTCACTCTATTTTCCCATCAGGAAGAAGAATTAACCACAGGCTCAGCCTGCCCCCCGGAACCAGAACAGGGCCTGAAGCCATCCTGCGCTTTTGCGGCCAGCTCCCAAAAAAGCGAGTTGTAAAATGGAGCTTCAGGGCACTGCAATTCACAAACCTGCAGAGTTATAAATGATAACTCTCGTCCACAAATATATTGAGTGAAGGCAAAGAAGAGGATTTGAAGTCAAGCAGAATTGCAGGAAACAGATTTTAGGAGGTAGATTCGAATCGCCTTTAAAGCACATGAAAAGTGGCAAAACATTGACAATGATGCCCTTGGCCAAAAAGGGCGTATGCGTTTTTTCCTGAATATATTCAGGAAAAAACGCATACGCCCTTTTTGGCCAACCAAGCAACCTGGAAAGGCAAATCAGCGCTACAAAGAAGTCTCGCTTCCCATCGGTCAAAAGGGCCATGCTGAAAATGTTTCAAAACCAGAAATGCAGGACAGGCCATGGAGAAATGGGAGCCTTGCTACACTGATGGGCGGGATGTAAATTGCCAGCAGCCACTCTGGAGAAGGGTACGGTGTGTCCTGAAACAGCTAAAAAACACAGATTAGAGAGCATAGGGCACTTCCACGCATGGGGGTATAAAGTGGGAAAATTAAAAATCAGCAAGACACAAGCACCCCATAGTTTAGGGCTGCTCTGTTGACAAGGACCTCCACTTCATTCCACCTTAAATATCCCAGGAAAGCGAAAAATGGATAAAAAAGTTGTAGTCCTTATGTACAATGGAATATCACTCAGCCATGAAATCAATATCATAAGGCTAGTAGCAGCATGATGAGTGGATTTAGGTACGACGATTCTAAGTGAAATAAGTCACACAGAAAAGGACACTTCTCATAAGGTGTCACTTATAGAGGGAATGTAAAAACCTTTACACTTGAACTGAATTACAAAACAGAACAGAGTCACACATGCAGAAAACACACTATGGCTGCTTAACTGGAAAGGTGAGGTGGGGTGATACATAAAACAAGAGTTTCAAATTAGCTCAGATACCGTTCCATAAACCCAATATGGAATAGACAAAACCTACTCCTTGCTCAGAGAACTGGACTCAACACGCCGGATTCACCGCACAAGAATATATCTGACTAGTAATAATCTTAAAACCTATGAATTGATATCTCTCTGTTAGTGTGTCAAGTGGGTGTAAAGCGGCATAAACACAGCCGTGAAAAGCAGCTAAAGCCCATTATAAAAATAAATTACTTTTAAATACCCATGAAACAAAGACAGTGAAAGAGAGAGAAAGTCTTACACAATTCGTTCAGGGGCTGTGATGAAACCTGGATTGACCATATCTAGACCCACAGCTGGATGAGACATAAGGGTGGACACTCTTGGGGCTGAGAGGTTTGGTGAAGTTGGGTGAGCAAACGCAGACCCTTTAAAGTAGTACTGCGTGCTACCCGTCGCATGGGTCCCAAATCTCCAGGTTCAAGGGCATCTTCCTACATCGAAAACAGGCATGAGAAACCCAGAAGATGGTACACCGTGTGATGGGGAAAGGTTTCTAAAACGCACCTCATTTCTCATCTCCTTGTGCTCGGGTTTGCCATTCCAGCCACTTTACTAGCAATCTCCCTACTTGGAGCATCAGCACCTTTAACCTCCTGTTCTGTACAGGTTGCAATTTGTCCTGAGGATGAACCGGAAGACGGGGAACCAATGAGAGACTAGCTCTTGGTGTTGGGACAGGCACAGGTCACTCTATTTTCCCATCAGGATGAAGAATTAACCACAGGCTCAGCCTGCCCCCCGGAACCAGAACAGGGCCTGAAGCCATCCTGCGCTTTTGCGGCCAGCTCCCAAAAAAGCGAGTTGTAAAATGGAGCTTCAGGGCACTGCAATTCACAAACCTGCAGAGTTATAAATGATAACTCTCGTCCACAAATATATTGAGTGAAGGCAAAGAAGAGGATTTGAAGTCAAGCAGAATTGCAGGAAACAGATTTTAGGAGGTAGATTCGAATCGCCTTTAAAGCACATGAAAAGCGGCAAAACGTTGACAATGATGCCCTTGACCAAAAAGGGCGTATGCGTTTTTTCCTGAATATATTCAGGAAAAAACGCATACGCCCTTTTTGGCCAACCAAGCAACCTGGAAAGGCCAATCAGCGCTACAAAGAAGTCTCGCTTCCCATCGGTCAAAAGGGCCATGCTGAAAATGTTTCAAAACCAGAAATGCAGGACAGGCCATGGAGAAATGGGAGCCTTGCTACACTGATGGGCGGGATGTAAATTGCCAGCAGCCACTCTGGAGAAGGGTACGGTGTGTCCTGAAACAGCTAAAAAACACAGCTTAGAGAGCATAGGGCACTTCCACGCATGGGGGTATAAAGTGGGAAAATTAAAAATCAGCAAGACACAAGCACCCCATAGTTTAGGGCTGCTCTGTTGACAAGGACCTCCACTTCATTCCACCTTAAATATCCCAGGAAAGCGAAAAATGGATAAAAAAGTTGTAGTCCTTATGTAAAATGGAATATCACTCAGCCATGAAATCAATATCATAAGGCTAGTAGCAGCATGATGAGTGGATTTAGGTACGACGATTCTAAGTGAAATAAGTCACACAGAAAAGGACACTTCTCATAAGGTGTCACTTATAGAGGGAATGTAAAAACCGTTACACTTGAACTGAATTACAAAACAGAACAGAGTCACACATGCAGAAAACACACTATGGCTGCTTAACTGGAAAGGTGAGGTTGGGTGATACATAAAACAAGAGTTTCAAATTAGCTCAGATACCGTTCCATAAACCCAATATGTAATAGACAAAACCTACTCCTTGCTCAGAGAACTGGACTCAACACGCTTGATTCACCGCACAAGAATATATCTGACTAGTAATAATCTTAAAACCTATGAATTGATATCTCTCTGTTAGTGTGTCAAGTGGGTATAAAGCGGCATAAACACAGCCGTGAAAAGCAGCTAAACCCCATTATAAAAATAAATTACTTTTAAAAACCCATGAAACAAAGACAGGGAAAGAGAGAGAAATTCTTACACAATTCGTTCAGGGGCTTTGATGCAACCTGGATTGACCATATCTATACCCACAGCTGGATGAGACATAAGGGTGGACACTCTTGGGGCTGAGAGGTTTGGTGAGGTTGGGTAGGCAAACACAGACCCTTTAAAGTAATACTGCGTGCTACCCATCGCATGGGTCCTAAATCTCCAGGTTCAAGGGCATCTTCCTACATCGAAAACAGGCATGAGAAACCCAGAAGATGGTACACCGTGTGATGGGGAAAGGTTTCTAAAACGCACCTCATTTCTCATCTCCTTGTGCTCGGATTCGCCATTCCAGCCAGTTTACTAGCAATCTCCCTACGTGGAGCATCAGCACCTTTAACCTCCTGTTCCGTACAGGTTGCAATTTGTCCTGAGGATGAATGGGAAGACGGGGAACCAATGAGAGACTAGCTCTTGGTGTTGGGACAGGCACAGGTCACTCTATTTTCCCATCAAGAAGAAGAATTAACCACAGGCTCAGCCTGCCCCCCGGAACCAGAACAGGGCCTGAAGCCATCCTGCGCTTTTGCGGCCAGCTCCCAAAAAAGCAAGTTGTAAAATGGAGCTTCAGGGCACAGCAATTCACAAACCTGCAGAGTTATAAATGATAACTCTCGTCCACAAATATATTGAGGGAAGGCAAAGAAGAGGATTTAAAGTCAAGGCAGAATTGCAGGAAACAGATTTTAGGAGGTAGATTCGAATCGCCTTTAAAGCACAGGAAAAGCGGCAAAACGTTGACAATGATGCCCTTGGCCAAAAAGGGCGTATGCGTTTTTTCCTGAATATATTCAGGAAAAAACGCATACGCCCTTTTTGGCCAACCAAGCAACCTGGAAAGGCCAATCAGCGCTACAAAGAAGTCTCGCTTCCCATCGGTCAAAAGGGCCATGCTGAAAATGTTTCAAAACCAGAAATGCAGGACAGGCCATGGAGAAATGGGAGCCTTGCTACACTGATGGGCGGGATGTAAATTGCCAGCAGCCACTCTGGAGAAGGGTACGGTGTGTCCTGAAACAGCTAAAAAACACAGCTTAGAGAGCATAGGGCACTTCCACGCATGGGGGTATAAAGTGGGAAAATTAAAAATCAGCAAGACACAAGCACCCCATAGTTTAGGGCTGCTCTGTTGACAAGGACCTCCACTTCATTCCACCTTAAATATCCCAGGAAAGCGAAAAATGGATAAAAAAGTTGTAGTCCTTATGTAAAATGGAATATCACTCAGCCATGAAATCAATATCATAAGGCTAGTAGCAGCATGATGAGTGGATTTAGGTACGACGATTCTAAGTGAAATAAGTCACACAGAAAAGGACACTTCTCATAAGGTGTCACTTATAGAGGGAATGTAAAAACCGTTACACTTGAACTGAATTACAAAACAGAACAGAGTCACACATGCAGAAAACACACTATGGCTGCTTAACTGGAAAGGTGAGGTTGGGTGATACATAAAACAAGAGTTTCAAATTAGCTCAGATACCGTTCCATAAACCCAATATGTAATAGACAAAACCTACTCCTTGCTCAGAGAACTGGACTCAACACGCTTGATTCACCGCACAAGAATATATCTGACTAGTAATAATCTTAAAACCTATGAATTGATATCTCTCTGTTAGTGTGTCAAGTGGGTATAAAGCGGCATAAACACAGCCGTGAAAAGCAGCTAAACCCCATTATAAAAATAAATTACTTTTAAAAACCCATGAAACAAAGACAGGGAAAGAGAGAGAAATTCTTACACAATTCGTTCAGGGGCTTTGATGCAACCTGGATTGACCATATCTATACCCACAGCTGGATGAGACATAAGGGTGGACACTCTTGGGGCTGAGAGGTTTGGTGAGGTTGGGTAGGCAAACACAGACCCTTTAAAGTAATACTGCGTGCTACCCATCGCATGGGTCCTAAATCTCCAGGTTCAAGGGCATCTTCCTACATCGAAAACAGGCATGAGAAACCCAGAAGATGGTACACCGTGTGATGGGGAAAGGTTTCTAAAACGCACCTCATTTCTCATCTCCTTGTGCTCGGATTCGCCATTCCAGCCAGTTTACTAGCAATCTCCCTACGTGGAGCATCAGCACCTTTAACCTCCTGTTCCGTACAGGTTGCAATTTGTCCTGAGGATGAATGGGAAGACGGGGAACCAATGAGAGACTAGCTCTTGGTGTTGGGACAGGCACAGGTCACTCTATTTTCCCATCAAGAAGAAGAATTAACCACAGGCTCAGCCTGCCCCCCGGAACCAGAACAGGGCCTGAAGCCATCCTGCGCTTTTGCGGCCAGCTCCCAAAAAAGCAAGTTGTAAAATGGAGCTTCAGGGCACAGCAATTCACAAACCTGCAGAGTTATAAATGATAACTCTCGTCCACAAATATATTGAGGGAAGGCAAAGAAGAGGATTTAAAGTCAAGGCAGAATTGCAGGAAACAGATTTTAGGAGGTAGATTCGAATCGCCTTTAAAGCACAGGAAAAGCGGCAAAACGTTGACAATGATGCCCTTGGCCAAAAAGGGCGTATGCGTTTTTTCCTGAATATATTCAGGAAAAAACGCATACGCACTTTTTGGCCAACCAAGCAACCTGGAAAGGCAAATCAGTGCTACAAAGAAGTCTTGCTTCCCATCGGTCAAAAGGGCCATGCTGAAAAAAGTTTCAAAACCAGAAATGCAGGACAGGCCATGGAGAAATGGGAGCCTTGCTACACTGATGGGCGGGATGTAAATTGCCAACAGCCACTCTGGAGAAGGGTACGGTGTGTCCTGAAACAGCTAAAAAACACAGCTTAGAGAGCTTAGGGCACTTCCACGCATGGGGGTATAAAGTGGGAAAATTAAAAATCAGCAAGACACAAGCACCCCATAGTTTAGGGCTGCTCTGTTGACAAGGACCTCCACTTCATTCCACCTTAAATATCCCAGGAAAGCGAAAAATGGATAAAAAAGTTGTAGTCCTTATGTAAAATGGAATATCACTCAGCCATGAAATCAATATCATAAGGCTAGTAGCAGCATGATGAGTGGATTTAGGTACGACGATTCTAAGTGAAATAAGTCACACAGAAAAGGACACTTCTCATAAGGTGTCACTTATAGAGGGAATGTAAAAACCGTTACACTTGAACTGAATTACAAAACAGAACAGAGTGACACATGCAGAAAACACACTATGGCTGCTTAACGGGAAAGGGGAGGTGGGGAGATACATAAAATAAGAGTTTCAAATTAGATCAGATACCGTTCCATAAACCCAATATGTAACAGACAAGACCTACTCCTTGCTCAGAGAACTGGACTCAACACGCCCGATTCACCGCACAAGAATATATCTGACTAGTAATAATCTTAAAACCTATGTATTGATATCTCTCTGTTAGTGTGTCAAGTGGGTGTAAAGCGGCATAAACACAGCCGTGAAAAGCAGCTAAACCCCATTATAAAAATAAATTACTTTTAAAAATCCATGAAACAAAGACAGGGAAAGAGAGAGAAATTCTTACACAATTCGTTCAGGGGCTTTGATTCAACCTGGATTGACCATATCTAGACCCACAGGTGGATGAGACATAAGGGTGGACACTCTTGGGGCTGAGAGGTTTGGTGAGGTTGGGTGAGCAAACACAGACCCTTTAAAGTAATACTGCGTGGTACCCATCGCATGGGTCCCAAATCTCCAGGTTCAAGGGCATCTTCCTAAATCGAAAACATGCATGAGAAACCCAGAAGATGGTACACCGTGTGATGGGGAAAGGTTTCTAAAACGCACTTCATTTCTCATCTCCTTGTGCTCGGGTTTGCCATTCCAGACACTTTACTAGCAATCTCCCTACTTGGAGCATCAGCACCTTTAACCTCCTGTTCCGTACAGGTTGCAATTAGTCCTGAGGATGAACGGGAAGAAGGGGAACCAATGAGAGACTAGCTCTTGGTGTTGGGACAGGCACAGGTCACTCTATTTTCCCATCAGGAAGAAGAATTAACCACAGGCTCAGCCTTCCCCCCGGAACCAGAACAGGGCCTGAAGCCATCCTGCGCTTTTGCGGCCAGCTCCCAAAAAAGCGAGTAGTAAAATGGAGCTTCAGGGCACTGCAATTCACAAACCTGCAGAGTTATAAATGATAACTCTCGTCCACAAATATATTGAGGGAAGGCAAAGAAGAGGATTTGAAGTCAAGGCAGAATTGCAGGAAACAGATTTTAGGAGGTAGATTCGAATCGCCTTTAAAGCACAGGAAAAGCGGCAAAACGTTGACAATGATGCCCTTGGCCAAAAAGGGCGTATGCGTTTTTTCCTGAATATATTCAGGAAAAAACGCATACGCCCTTTTTGGCCAACCAAGCAACCTGGAAAGGCAAATCAGTGCTACAAAGAAGTCTTGCTTCCCGTCGGTCAAAAGGGCCATGCTGAAAAAAGTTTCAAAACCAGAAATGCAGGACAGGCCATGGAGAAATGGGAGCCTTGCTACACTGATGTGCGGGATGTAAATTGCAAACAGCCACTCTGGAGAAGGGTACGGTGTGTCCTGAAACAGCTAAAAAACACAGCTTAGAGAGCATAGGGCACTTCCACGCATGGGGGTAAAAAGTGGGAAAATTAAAAATCAGCAAGACACAAGCACCCCATAGTTTAGGGCTGCTCTGTTGACAAGGACCTCCACTTCATTCCACCTTAAATATCCCAGGAAAGAGAAAAATGGATAAAAAAGTTGTAGTCCTTATGTAAAATGGAATATCACTCAGCCATGAAATCAATATCATAAGGCTAGTAGCAGCATGATGAGTGGATTTAGTTACGACGATTCTAAGTGAAATAAGTCACACAGAAAAGGACACTTCTCATAAGGTGTCACTTATAGAGGGAATGTAAAAACCGTTACACTTGAACTGAATTACAAAACAGAACAGAGTGACACATGCAGAAAACACACTATGGCTGCTTAACGGGAAAGAGGAGGTGGGGAGATACATAAAACAAGAGTTTCAAATTAGATCAGATACCGTTCCATAAACCCAATATGTAACAGACAAGACCTACTCCTTGCTCAGAGAACTGGACTCAACACGCCCGATTCACCGCCCAAGAATATATCTGACTAGTAATAATCTTAAAACCTATGTATTGATATCTCTCTATTAGTGTGTCAAGTGGGTGTAAAGCGGCATAAACACAGCCGTGAAAAGCAGCTAAACCCCATTATAAAAATAAATTACTTTTAAAAACCCATGAAACAAAGACAGGGAAAGAGAGAGAAATTCTTACACAATTCGTTCAGGGGCTTTGATGCAACCTGGATTGACCATATGTAGACCCACAGCTGGATGAGACATAAGGGTGGACACTCTTGGGGCTGAGAGGTTTGGTGAAGTTGGGTGAGCAAACGCAGACCCTTTAAAGTAGTACTGCGTGCATCCCGTCGCATGGGTCCCAAATCTCCAGGTTCAAGGGCATCTTCCTACATCGAAAACATGCATGAGAAACCCAGAAGATGGTACACCGTGTGATGGGGAAAGGTTTCTAAAACGCACCTCATTTCTCATCTCCTTGTGCTCGGGTTTGCCATTCCAGCCACTTTACTAGCAATCTCCCTACTTGGAGCATCAGCACCTTTAACCTCCTGTTCCGTACAGGTTGCAATTTGTCCTGAGGATGAACGGGAAGAAGGGGAACCAATGAGAGACTAGCTCTTGGTGTTGGGACAGGCACAGGTCACTCTATTTTCCCATCAGGAAGAAGAATTAACCACAGGCTCAGCCTGCCCCCCGGAACCAGAACAGGGCCTGAAGCCCTCCTCCGCTTTTGCGGCCAGCTCCCAAAAAAGCGAGTTGTAAAATGGAGCTTCAGGGCACTGCAATTCACAAACCTGCAGAGTTATAAATGATAACTCTCGTCCACAAATATATTGAGTGAAGGCAAAGAAGAGGATTTGAAGTCAAGGCAGAATTGCAGGAAACAGATTTTAGGAGGTAGATTCGAATCGCCTTTAAAGCACATGAAAAGCGGCAAAACGTTGACAATGATGCCCTTGGCCAAAAAGGGCGTATGCGTTTTTTCCTGAATATATTCAGGAAAAAACGCATACGCCCTTTTTGGCCAACCAAGCAACCTGGAAAGGCCAATCAGCGCTACAAAGAAGTCTCGCTTCCCATCGGTCAAAAGGGCCATGCTGAAAATGTTTCAAAACCAGAAATGCAGGACAGGCCATGGAGAAATGGGAGCCTTGCTACACTGATGGGCGGGATGTAAATTGCCAGCAGCCACTCTGGAGAAGGGTACGGTGTGTCCTGAAACAGCTAAAAAACACAGCTTAGAGAGCATAGGGCACTTCCACGCATGGGGGTATAAAGTGGGAAAATTAAAAATCAGCAAGACACAAGCACCCCAAAGTTTAGGGATGCTCTGTTGACAAGGACCTCCACTTCATTCCACCTTAAATATCCCAGGAAAGCGAAAAATGGATAAAAAATGTGAAGTCCTTATGTACAATGGCATACCACTCAGCCATGAAATCAATGTCATAAGGCTAGTAGCAGCATGATGAGTGGATTTAGGTACGACGATTCTAAGTGAAATAAGTCACACAGAAAAGGACACTTCTCATAAGGTGTCACTTATAGAGGGAATGTAAAAACCGTTACACTTGAACTGAATTACAAAACAGAACAGAGTCACACATGCAGAAAACACACTATGGCTGCTTAACGGGAAAGCGAGGTGGGGTGATACATAAAGCAAGAGTTTCAAATTAGCTCAGATACCGTTCCATAAACCCAATATGTAACAGACAAGACCTACTCCTTGCTCAGAGAACTGGACTCAACACGCCCGATTCACCGCACAAGAATATATCTGACTAGTAATAATCATAAAACCTATGTATTGATATCTCTCTGTTAGTGTGTCAAGTGGGTGTAAAGCGGCATAAACACAGCCGTGAAAAGCAGCTAAACCCCATTATAAAAATAAATTTCTTTAAAAAACCCATGAAACAAAGACAGTGAAAGAGAGAGAAATTCTTACACAATTCGTTCAGGGGCTGTGATGCAACCTGGGTTGACCATATCTAGACCCACAGCTGGATGAGACATAAGGGTGGATACTCTTGGGGAGGAGAGGTTTGGTGAGGTTGGGTGAGCAAACGCAGACCCTTTAAAGTAATACTGCGTGCTACCCATCGCATGGGTCCCAAATCTCCAGGTTCAAGGGCATCTTCCTACATCGAAAACATGCATGAGAAACCAAGAAGATGGTACACCGTGTGTTGGGGAAAGGTTTCTAAAATGCACCTCATTTCTCATCTCCTTGTACTCGGGTTCGCCATTCCAGCCACTTTAGTAGCAATCTCCCAACTTGGAGCATCAGCATCTTTAACCTCCTGTTCCGTACAGGTTGCAATTTGTCCTGAGGATGAACGGGAAGACGGGGAACCAATGAGAGACTAGCTCTTGGTGTTGGGACAGGCACAGGTCACTCTATTTTCCCATCAGGAAGAAGAATTAACCACAGGCTCAGCCTGCCCCCCGGGACCAGAACAGGGCCTGAAGCCATCCTGCGCTTTTGCGGCCACCTCCCAAAAAAGCGAGTTGTAAAATGGAGCTTCAGGGCACTGCAATTCACAATCCTACAGAGTTATAAATGATAACTCTCGTCCACAAATATATTGAGGGAAGGCAAAGACGAGGAATTGAAATCAAGGCAGAATTGCAGGAAACAGATTTCAGGAGGTAGATTCGAATCGCCTTTAAAGCACATGAAAAGCGCCAAAACGTTGACAATGATGCCCTTGGCCAAAAAGGGCGTATGCGTTTTTTCCTGAATATATTCAGGAAAAAACGCATACGCCCTTTTTGGCCAACCAAGCAACCTGGAAAGGCAAATCAGCGCTACAAAGAAGTCTCGCTTCCCATCGGTCAAAAGGGCCATGCTGAAAAAAGTGTCAAAACCAGAAATGCAGGACAGGCCATGGAGAAATGGGAGCCTTGCTACACTGATGGGCGGGATGTAAATTGCCAACAGCCACTCTTTAGAAGTGTACGGTGTGTCCTGAAACATCTAAAAAACACAGCTTAGAGAGCATAGGGCACTTCCACGCATGGGGGGATAAAGTGGGAAAATTAAAAATCAGCAAGACACAAGCACCCCAAAGATAGTGATGCTCTGTTGACAAGGACCTCCACTTCATTCCACCTTAAATATCCCAGGAAAGCGAAAAATGGATAAAAAATTTGAAGTCCTTATGTACAATGGCATACCACTCAGCCATGAAATCAATGTCATAAGGCTAGTAGCAGCATGATGAGTGGATTTAGGTACGACGATTCTAAGTGAAATAAGTCACACAGAAAAGGACACTTCTCATAAGGTGTCACTTATAGAGGGAATGTAAAAACCGTTACACTTGAACTGAATTACAAAACAGAACAGAGTCACACATGCAGAAAACACACTATGGCTGCTTAACGGGAAAGCGAGGTGGGGTGATACATAAAGCAAGAGTTTCAAATTAGCTCAGATACCGTTCCATAAACCCAATATGTAATAGACAAGACCTACTCCTTGCTCAGAGAACTGGCCTCAACACGCCCGATTCACCGCACAAGAATATATCTGACTAGTAATAATCTTAAAACCTATTTATTGATATCTCTCTGTTAGTGTGTCAAGTGGGTGTAAAGCGGCATAAACACAGCCGTGAAAAGCAGCTAAACCCCATTATAAAAATAAATTTCTTTTAAAAACCCATGAAACAAAGACAGTGAAAGAGAGAGAAATTCTTACACAATTCGTTCAGGGGCTGTGATGCAACCTGGATTGACCATATCTAGACCCACAGCTGGATGAGACATAAGGGTGGATACTCTTGGGGCTGAGAGGTTTGGTGAGGTTGGGTGAGCAAACGCAGACCCTTTAAAGTAATACTGCGTGCTACCCATCGCATGGGTCCCAAATCTCCAGGTTCAAGGGCATCTTCCTACATCGAAAACAGGCATGAGAAACCCAGAAGATGGTACACCGTGTGATGGGGAAAGGTTTCTAAAACGCACCTCATTTCTCATCTCCTTGTGCTCGGGTTCGCCATTCCAGCCACTTTACTAGCAATCTCCCTACGTGGAGCATCAGCACCTTTAACCTCCTGTTCCGTACAGGTTGCAGTTTGTCCTGAGGATGAATGGGAAGACGGGGAACCAATGAGACACTAGCTCTTGGTGTTGGGACAGGCACAGGTCACTCTATTTTCCCATCAAGAGGAAGAATTAACCACAGGCTCAGCCTACCCCCCGGAACCAGAACAGGGCCTGAAGCCATCCTGCGCTTTTGCGGCCAGCTCCCAAAAAAGCGAGTAGTAAAATGGAGCTTCAGGGCACTGCAATTCACAAACCTGCAGAGTTATAAATGATAACTCTCGTCCACAAATATATTGAGGGAAGGCAAAGAAGAGGATTTGAAGTCAAGGCAGAATTGCAGGAAACAGATTTTAGGAGGTAGATTCAAATCGCCTTTAAAGCACAGGAAAAGCGGCAAAACGTTGACAATGATGCCCTTGGCCAAAAAGGGCGTATGCGTTTTTTCCTGAATATATTCAGGAAAAAACGCATACGCCCTTTTTGGCCAACCAAGCAACCTGGAAAGGCAAATCAGTGCTACAAAGAAGTCTTGCTTCCCATCGGTCAAAAGGGTCATGCTGAAAAAAGTTTCAAAACCAGAAATGCAGGACAGGCCATGGAGAAATGGGAGCCTTGCTACACTGATGGGCGGGATGTAAATTGCCAACAGCCACTCTGGAGAACGGTACGGTGTGTCTTGAAACAGCTAAAAAACACAGCTTAGAGAGTATAGGGCACTTCCACGCATGGGGTTATAAAGTGGGATAATTAAAAATCAGCAAGACACAAGCACCCCATAGTTTAGGGCTGCTCTGTTGACAAGGACCTCCACTTCATTCCACCTTAAATATCCCAGGAAAGCGAAAAATGGATAAAAAAGTTGTAGTCCTTATGTAAAATGGAATATCACTCAGCCATGAAATCAATATCATAAGGCTAGTAGCAGCATGATGAGTGGATTTAGGTACGACGATTCTAAGTGAAATAAGTCACACAGAAAAGGACACTTCTCATAAGGTGTCACTTATAGAGGGAATGTAAAAACCTTTACACTTGAACTGAATTACAAAACAGAACAGAGTGACACATGCAGAAAACACACTATGGCTGCTTAACGGGAAAGGGGAGGTGGGGAGATACATAAAACAAGAGTTTCAAATTAGATCAGATACCGTTCCATAAACCCAATATGTAACAGACAAGACCTACTCCTTGCTCAGAGAACTGGACTCAACAGGCCCGATTCACCGCACAAGAATATATCTGAATAGTAATAAACTTAAAACCTATGTATTGATATCTCTCTATTAGTGTGTCAAGTGGGTGTAAAGCGGCATAAACACAGCCGTGAAAAGAAGCTAAACCCCATTATAAAAATAAATTACTTTTAAAAACCCATGAAACAAAGACAGGGAAAGAGAGAGAAATTCTTACACAATTCGTTCAGGGGCTTTGATGCAACCTGGATTGACCATATCTAGACCCACAGCTGGATGAGACATAAGGGTGGACACTCTTGGGGCTGAGAGGTTTGGTGAGGTTGGGTGAGCAAACACAGACCCTTTAAAGTAATACTGCGTGGTACCCATCGCATGGGTCCCAAATCTCCAGGTTCAAGGGCATCTTCCTACATCGAAAACATGCATGAGAAACCCAGAAGATGGTACACCGTGTGATGGGGAAAGGTTTATACAACGCACCTCATTTCTCATCTCCTTGTGCTCGGGTTTGCCATTCCAGCCACTTTACTAGCAATCTCCCTACTTGGAGCATCAACACCTTTAACCTCCTGTTCCGTACAGGTTGCAATTTGTCCTGAGGATGAACGGGAAGACGGGGAACCAATGAGAGACTAGCTCTTGGTGTTGGGACAGGCACAGGTCACTCTATTTTCCCATCAGGAAGAAGAATTAACCACAGGCTCAGCCTTCCCCCCGGAACCAGAACAGGGCCTGAAGCCATCCTGCGCTTTTGCGGCCAGCTCCCAAAAAAGCGAGTAGTAAAATGGAGCTTCAGGGCACTGCAATTCACAAACCTGCAGAGTTATAAATGATAACTCTCGTCCACAAATATATTGAGGGAAGGCAAAGAAGAGGATTTGAAGTCAAGGCAGAATTGCAGGAAACAGATTTTAGGAGGTAGATTCGAATCGCCTTTAAAGCACAGGAAAAGCGGCAAAACGTTGACAATGATGCCCTTGGCCAAAAAGGGCGTATGCGTTTTTTCCTGAATATATTCAGGAAAAAACGCATACGCCCTTTTTGGCCAACCAAGCAACCTGGAAAGGCAAATCAGTGCTACAAAGAAGTCTTGCTTCCCGTCGGTCAAAAGGGCCATGCTGAAAAAAGTTTCAAAACCAGAAATGCAGGACAGGCCATGGAGAAATGGGAGCCTTGCTACACTGATGTGCGGGATGTAAATTGCAAACAGCCACTCTGGAGAAGGGTACGGTGTGTCCTGAAACAGCTAAAAAACACAGCTTAGAGAGCATAGGTCACTTCCACGCATGGGGGTAAAAAGTGGGAAAATTAAAAATCAGCAAGACACAAGCACCCCATAGTTTAGGGCTGCTCTGTTGACAAGGACCTCCACTTCATTCCACCTTAAATATCCCAGGAAAGAGAAAAATGGATAAAAAAGTTGTAGTCCTTATGTAAAATGGAATATCACTCAGCCATGAAATCAATATCATAAGGCTAGTAGCAGCATGATGAGTGGATTTAGTTACGACGATTCTAAGTGAAATAAGTCACACAGAAAAGGACACTTCTCATAAGGTGTCACTTATAGAGGGAATGTAAAAACCGTTACACTTGAACTGAATTACAAAACAGAACAGAGTGACACATGCAGAAAACACACTATGGCTGCTTAACGGGAAAGGGGAGGTGGGGAGATACATAAAACAAGAGTTTCAAATTAGATCAGATACCGTTCCATAAACCCAATATGTAACAGACAAGACCTACTCCTTGCTCAGAGAACTGGACTCAACACGCCCGATTCACCGCCCAAGAATATATCTGACTAGTAATAATCTTAAAACCTATGTATTGATATCTCTCTATTAGTGTGTCAAGTGGGTGTAAAGCGGCATAAACACAGCCGTGAAAAGCAGCTAAACCCCATTATAAAAATAAATTACTTTTAAAAACCCATGAAACAAAGACAGCGAAAGAGAGAGAAATTCTTACACAATTCGTTCAGGGGCTTTGATGCAACCTGGATTGACCATATGTAGACCCACAGCTGGATGAGACATAAGGGTGGACACTCTTGGGGCTGAGAGGTTTGGTGAAGTTGGGTGAGCAAACGCAGACCCTTTAAAGTAGTACTGCGTGCTTCCCGTCGCATGGGTCCCAAATCTCCAGGTTCAAGGGCATCTTCCTACATCGAAAACATGCATGAGAAACCCAGAAGATGGTACACCGTGTGATGGGGAAAGGTTTCTAAAACGCACCTCATTTCTCATCTCCTTGTGCTCGGGTTCGCCATTCCAGCCACTTTATTAGCAATCTCCCTACGTGGAGGATCAGCACCTTTAACCTCCTGTTCCGTACAGGTTGCAATTTGTCCTGAGGATGAATGGGAAGACGGGGAACCAATGAGAGACTAGCTCTTGGTGTTGGGACAGGCACAGGTCACTCTATTTTCCCATCAGGAAGAAGAATTAACCACAGGCTCACCCTGCCCACTGGAACCAGAACAGGGCCTGAAGCCATCCTGCGCTTTTGCGGCCAGCTCCCAAAAAAGCGAGTTGTAAAATGGAGCTTCAGGGCACAGCAATTCACAAACCTGCAGAGTTATAAATGATAACTCTCGTCCACAAATATATTGAGGGAAAGCAAAGAAGAGGATTTGAAATCAAGGCAGAATTGCAGGAAACAGATTTCAGGAGGTAGATTCGAATCGCCTTTAAAGCACATGAAAAGCGGCAAAACGTTGACAATGATGCCCTTGGCCAAAAAGGGCGTATGCGTTTTTTCCTGAATATATTCAGGAAAAAACGCATACGCCCTTTTTGGCCAACCAAGCAACCTGGAAAGGCAAATCAGCGCTACAATGAAGTCTCGCTTCCCATCCATCAAAAAGGCCATGCTGCAAAAAGTGTCAAAACCAGAAATGCAGGACAGGCCATGGAGAAATGGGAGCCTTGCTACACTGATGGGCGGGATGTAAATTGCCAACAGCCACTCTGGAGAAGGGTACGGTGTGTCCTGAAACAGCTAAAAATCACAGCTTAGAGAGCATAGGGCACTTCCACGCATGGGGGTATAAAGTGGGAAAATTAAAAATCAGCAAGACACAAGCACCCCAAAGTTTAGGGCTGCTCTGTTGACAAGGACCTCCACTTCATTCCACCTTAAATATCCCAGGAAAGAGAAAAATGGATAAAAAAGTTGTGGTCCTTATGTACGATGGAATATCACTCATCCATGAAATCAATATCATAAGGCTAGTAGCAGCATGATGAGTGGATTTAGGTACGACGATTCTAAGTGAAATAAGTCACACAGAAAAGGACACTTCTCATAAGGTGTCACTTATAGAGGGAATGTAAAAACCGTTACACTTGAACTGAATTACAAAACAGAACAGAGTGACACATGCAGAAAACACACTATGGCTGCTTAACGGGAAAGGGGAGGTGGGGAGATACATAAAACAAGAGTTTCAAATTAGATCAGATACAGTTCCATAAACCCAATATGTAACAGACAAGACCTACTCCTTGCTCAGAGAACTGGAATCAACATGCCCGATTCACCGCCCAAGAATATATCTGACTAGTAATAATCTTAAAACCTATGTATTGATATCTCTCTATTAGTGTGTCAAGTGGCTGTAAAGCGGCATAAACACAGCCGTGAAAAGCAGCTAAACCCCATTATAAAAATAAATTACTTTTAAAAACCCATGAAACAAAGACAGGAAAAGAGATAGAAATTCTTACACAATTCGTTCAGGGGCTTTGATGCAACCTGGATTGACCATATCTAGACCCACAGCTGGATGAGACATAAGGGTGGACACTCTTGGGGCTGAGAGGTTTGGTGAAGTTGGGTGAGCAAACGCAGACCCTTTAAAGTAGTACTGCGTGCTACCCGTCGCATGGGTCCCAAATCTCCAGGTTCAAGGGCATCTTCCTACATCGAAAACAGGCATGAGAAACCCAGAAGATGGTACACCGTGTGATGGGGAAAGGTTTCTAAAACGCACCTCATTTCTCATCTCCTTGTGCTCGGGTTTGCCATTCCAGCCACTTTACTAGCAATCTCCCTACTTGGAGCATCAGCACCTTTAACCTCCTGTTCTGTACAGGTTGCAATTTGTCCTGAGGATGAACCGGAAGACGGGGAACCAATGAGAGACTAGCTCTTGGTGTTGGGACAGGCACAGGTCACTCTATTTTCCCATCAGGAAGAAGAATTAACCACAGGCTCAGCCTGCCCCCCGGAACCAGAACAGGGCCTGAAGCCATCCTGCGCTTTTGCGGCCAGCTCCCAAAAAAGCGAGTTGTAAAATGGAGCTTCACGGCACTGCAATTCACAAACCTGCAGAGTTATAAATGATAACTCTCGTCCACAAATATATTGAGTGAAGGCAAAGAAGAGGATTTGAAGTCAAGCAGAATTGCAGGAAACAGATTTTAGGAGGTAGATTCGAATCGCCTTTAAAGCACATGAAAAGTGGCAAAACGTTGACAATGATGCCCTTGGCCAAAAAGGGCGTATGCGTTTTTTCCTGAATATATTCAGGAAAAAACGCATACGCCCTTTTTGGCCAACCAAGCAACCTGGAAAGGCAAATCAGCGCTACAAAGAAGTCTCGCTTCCCATCGGTCAAAAGGGCCATGCTGAAAAGGTTTCAAAACCAGAAATGCAGGACAGGCCATGGAGAAATGGGAGCCTTGCTACACTGATGGGCGGGATGTAAATTGCCAGCAGCCACTCTGGAGAAGGGTACGGTGTGTCCTGAAACAGCTAAAAAACACAGATTAGAGAGCATAGGGCACTTCCACGCATGGGGGTATAAAGTGGGAAAATTAAAAATCAGCAAGACACAAGCACCCCATAGTTTAGGGCTGCTCTGTTGACAAGGACCTCCACTTCATTCCACCTTAAATATCCCAGGAAAGCGAAAAATGGATAAAAAAGTTGTAGTCCTTATGTACAATGGAATATCACTCAGCCATGAAATCAATATCATAAGGCTAGTAGCAGCATGATGAGTGGATTTAGGTACGACGATTCTAAGTGAAATAAGTCACACAGAAAAGGACACTTCTCATAAGGTGTCACTTATAGAGGGAATGTAAAAACCTTTACACTTGAACTGAATTACAAAACAGAACAGAGTCACACATGCAGAAAACACACTATGGCTGCTTAACTGGAAAGGTGAGGTGGGGTGATACATAAAACAAGAGTTTCAAATTAGCTCAGATACCGTTCCATAAACCCAATATGTAATAGACAAAACCTACTCCTTGCTCAGAGAACTGGACTCAACACGCCGGATTCACCGCACAAGAATATATCTGACTAGTAATAATCTTAAAACCTATGAATTGATATCTCTCTGTTAGTGTGTCAAGTGGGTGTAAAGCGGCATAAACACAGCCGTGAAAAGCAGCTAAAGCCCATTATAAAAATAAATTACTTTTAAATACCCATGAAACAAAGACAGTGAAAGAGAGAGAAAGTCTTACACAATTCGTTCAGGGGCTGTGATGAAACCTGGATTGACCATATCTAGACCCACAGCTGGATGAGACATAAGGGTGGACACTCTTGGGGCTGAGAGGTTTGGTGAAGTTGGGTGAGCAAACGCAGACCCTTTAAAGTAGTACTGCGTGCTACCCGTCGCATGGGTCCCAAATCTCCAGGTTCAAGGGCATCTTCCTACATCGAAAACAGGCATGAGAAACCCAGAAGATGGTACACCGTGTGATGGGGAAAGGTTTCTAAAACGCACCTCATTTCTCATCTCCTTGTGCTCGGGTTTGCCATTCCAGCCACTTTACTAGCAATCTCCCTACTTGGAGCATCAGCACCTTTAACCTCCTGTTCTGTACAGGTTGCAATTTGTCCTGAGGATGAACCGGAAGACGGGGAACCAATGAGAGACTAGCTCTTGGTGTTGGGACAGGCACAGGTCACTCTATTTTCCCATCAGGATGAAGAATTAACCACAGGCTCAGCCTGCCCCCCGGAACCAGAACAGGGCCTGAAGCCATCCTGCGCTTTTGCGGCCAGCTCCCAAAAAAGCGAGTTGTAAAATGGAGCTTCAGGGCACTGCAATTCACAAACCTGCAGAGTTATAAATGATAACTCTCGTCCACAAATATATTGAGTGAAGGCAAAGAAGAGGATTTGAAGTCAAGCAGAATTGCAGGAAACAGATTTTAGGAGGTAGATTCGAATCGCCTTTAAAGCACATGAAAAGCGGCAAAACGTTGACAATGATGCCCTTGACCAAAAAGGGCGTATGCGTTTTTTCCTGAATATATTCAGGAAAAAACGCATACGCCCTTTTTGGCCAACCAAGCAACCTGGAAAGGCCAATCAGCGCTACAAAGAAGTCTCGCTTCCCATCGGTCAAAAGGGCCATGCTGAAAATGTTTCAAAACCAGAAATGCAGGACAGGCCATGGAGAAATGGGAGCCTTGCTACACTGATGGGCGGGATGTAAATTGCCAGCAGCCACTCTGGAGAAGGGTACGGTGTGTCCTGAAACAGCTAAAAAACACAGCTTAGAGAGCATAGGGCACTTCCACGCATGGGGGTATAAAGTGGGAAAATTAAAAATCAGCAAGACACAAGCACCCCATAGTTTAGGGCTGCTCTGTTGACAAGGACCTCCACTTCATTCCACCTTAAATATCCCAGGAAAGCGAAAAATGGATAAAAAAGTTGTAGTCCTTATGTAAAATGGAATATCACTCAGCCATGAAATCAATATCATAAGGCTAGTAGCAGCATGATGAGTGGATTTAGGTACGACGATTCTAAGTGAAATAAGTCACACAGAAAAGGACACTTCTCATAAGGTGTCACTTATAGAGGGAATGTAAAAACCGTTACACTTGAACTGAATTACAAAACAGAACAGAGTCACACATGCAGAAAACACACTATGGCTGCTTAACTGGAAAGGTGAGGTTGGGTGATACATAAAACAAGAGTTTCAAATTAGCTCAGATACCGTTCCATAAACCCAATATGTAATAGACAAAACCTACTCCTTGCTCAGAGAACTGGACTCAACACGCTTGATTCACCGCACAAGAATATATCTGACTAGTAATAATCTTAAAACCTATGAATTGATATCTCTCTGTTAGTGTGTCAAGTGGGTATAAAGCGGCATAAACACAGCCGTGAAAAGCAGCTAAACCCCATTATAAAAATAAATTACTTTTAAAAACCCATGAAACAAAGACAGGGAAAGAGAGAGAAATTCTTACACAATTCGTTCAGGGGCTTTGATGCAACCTGGATTGACCATATCTATACCCACAGCTGGATGAGACATAAGGGTGGACACTCTTGGGGCTGAGAGGTTTGGTGAGGTTGGGTAGGCAAACACAGACCCTTTAAAGTAATACTGCATGCTACCCATCGCATGGGTCCTAAATCTCCAGGTTCAAGGGCATCTTCCTACATCGAAAACAGGCATGAGAAACCCAGAAGATGGTACACCGTGTGATGGGGAAAGGTTTCTAAAACGCACCTCATTTCTCATCTCCTTGTGCTCGGATTCGCCATTCCAGCCAGTTTACTAGCAATCTCCCTACGTGGAGCATCAGCACCTTTAACCTCCTGTTCCGTACAGGTTGCAATTTGTCCTGAGGATGAATGGGAAGACGGGGAACCAATGAGAGACTAGCTCTTGGTGTTGGGACAGGCACAGGTCACTCTATTTTCCCATCAAGAAGAAGAATTAACCACAGGCTCAGCCTGCCCCCCGGAACCAGAACAGGGCCTGAAGCCATCCTGCGCTTTTGCGGCCAGCTCCCAAAAAAGCAAGTTGTAAAATGGAGCTTCAGGGCACAGCAATTCACAAACCTGCAGAGTTATAAATGATAACTCTCGTCCACAAATATATTGAGGGAAGGCAAAGAAGAGGATTTAAAGTCAAGGCAGAATTGCAGGAAACAGATTTTAGGAGGTAGATTCGAATCGCCTTTAAAGCACAGGAAAAGCGGCAAAACGTTGACAATGATGCCCTTGGCCAAAAAGGGCGTATGCGTTTTTTCCTGAATATATTCAGGAAAAAACGCATACGCACTTTTTGGCCAACCAAGCAACCTGGAAAGGCAAATCAGTGCTACAAAGAAGTCTTGCTTCCCATCGGTCAAAAGGGCCATGCTGAAAAAAGTTTCAAAACCAGAAATGCAGGACAGGCCATGGAGAAATGGGAGCCTTGCTACACTGATGGGCGGGATGTAAATTGCCAACAGCCACTCTGGAGAAGGGTACGGTGTGTCCTGAAACAGCTAAAAAACACAGCTTAGAGAGCTTAGGGCACTTCCACGCATGGGGGTATAAAGTGGGAAAATTAAAAATCAGCAAGACACAAGCACCCCATAGTTTAGGGCTGCTCTGTTGACAAGGACCTCCACTTCATTCCACCTTAAATATCCCAGGAAAGCGAAAAATGGATAAAAAAGTTGTAGTCCTTATGTAAAATGGAATATCACTCAGCCATGAAATCAATATCATAAGGCTAGTAGCAGCATGATGAGTGGATTTAGGTACGACGATTCTAAGTGAAATAAGTCACACAGAAAAGGACACTTCTCATAAGGTGTCACTTATAGAGGGAATGTAAAAACCGTTACACTTGAACTGAATTACAAAACAGAACAGAGTGACACATGCAGAAAACACACTATGGCTGCTTAACGGGAAAGGGGAGGTGGGGAGATACATAAAACAAGAGTTTCAAATTAGATCAGATACCGTTCCATAAACCCAATATGTAACAGACAAGACCTACTCCTTGCTCAGAGAACTGGACTCAACACGCCCGATTCACCGCACAAGAATATATCTGACTAGTAATAATCTTAAAACCTATGTATTGATATCTCTCTGTTAGTGTGTCAAGTGGGTGTAAAGCGGCATAAACACAGCCGTGAAAAGCAGCTAAACCCCATTATAAAAATAAATTACTTTTAAAAACCCATGAAACAAAGACAGGGAAAGAGAGAGAAATTCTTACACAATTCGTTCAGGGGCTTTGATTCAACCTGGATTGACCATATCTAGACCCACAGGTGGATGAGACATAAGGGTGGACACTCTTGGGGCTGAGAGGTTTGGTGAGGTTGGGTGAGCAAACACAGACCCTTTAAAGTAATACTGCGTGGTACCCATCGCATGGGTCCCAAATCTCCAGGTTCAAGGGCATCTTCCTAAATCGAAAACATGCATGAGAAACCCAGAAGATGGTACACCGTGTGATGGGGAAAGGTTTCTAAAACGCACTTCATTTCTCATCTCCTTGTGCTCGGGTTTGCCATTCCAGCCACTTTACTAGCAATCTCCCTACTTGGAGCATCAGCACCTTTAACCTCCTGTTCCGTACAGGTTGCAATTAGTCCTGAGGATGAACGGGAAGAAGGGGAACCAATGAGAGACTAGCTCTTGGTGTTGGGACAGGCACAGGTCACTCTATTTTCCCATCAGGAAGAAGAATTAACCACAGGCTCAGCCTTCCCCCCGGAACCAGAACAGGGCCTGAAGCCATCCTGCGCTTTTGCGGCCAGCTCCCAAAAAAGCGAGTAGTAAAATGGAGCTTCAGGGCACTGCAATTCACAAACCTGCAGAGTTATAAATGATAACTCTCGTCCACAAATATATTGAGGGAAGGCAAAGAAGAGGATTTGAAGTCAAGGTAGAATTGCAGGAAACAGATTTTAGGAGGTAGATTCGAATCGCCTTTAAAGCACAGGAAAAGCGGCAAAACGTTGACAATGATGCCCTTGGCCAAAAAGGGCGTATGCGTTTTTTCCTGAATATATTCAGGAAAAAACGCATACGCCCTTTTTGGCCAACCAAGCAACCTGGAAAGGCAAATCAGTGCTACAAAGAAGTCTTGCTTCCCGTCGGTCAAAAGGGCCATGCTGAAAAAAGTTTCAAAACCAGAAATGCAGGACAGGCCATGGAGAAATGGGAGCCTTGCTACACTGATGGGCGGGATGTAAATTGCCAACAGCCACTCTGGAGAAGGGTACGGTGTGTCCTGAAACAGCTAAAAAACACAGCTTAGAGAGCATAGGGCACTTCCACGCATGGGGGTATAAAGTGGGAAAATTAAAAATCAGCAAGACACAAGCACCCCATAGTTTAGGGCTGCTCTGTTGACAAGGACCTCCACTTCATTCCACCTTAAATATCCCAGGAAAGCGAAAAATGGATAAAAAAGTTGTAGTCCTTATGTAAAATGGAATATCACTCAGCCATGAAATCAATATCATAAGGCTAGTAGCAGCATGATGAGTGGATTTAGGTATGACGATTCTAAGTGAAATAAGTCACACAGAAAAGGACACTTCTCATAAGGTGTCACTTATAGAGGGAATGTAAAAACCGTTACACTTGAACTGAATTACAAAACAGAACAGAGTCACACATGCAGAAAACACACTATGGCTGCTTAACGGGAAAGGGGAGGTGGGGAGATACATAAAACAGGAGTTTCAAATTAGATCAGATACCGTTCCATAAACCCAATATGTAACAGACAAGACCTACTCCTTGCTCAGAGAACTGGACTCAACACGCCCGATTCACCGCACAAGAATATATCTGACTAGTAATAATCTTAAAACCTATGTATTGATATCTCTCTATTAGTGTGTCAAGTGGGTGTAAAGCGGCATAAACACAGCCGTGAAAAGCAGCTAAACCCCATTATAAAAATAAATTACTTTTAAAAACCCATGAAACAAAGACAGGGAAAGAGAGAGAAATTCTTACACAATTCATTCAAGGGTTTTGATTCAACCTGGATTGACCATATCTAGACCCACAGGTGGATGAGACATAAGGGTGGACACTCTTGGGGCTGAGAGGTTTGGTGAGGTTGGGTGAGCAAACACAGACCCTTTAAAGTAATACTGCGTGGTACCCATCGCATGGGTCCCAAATCTCCAGGTTCAAGGGCATCTTCCTAAATCGAAAACATGCATGAGAAACCCAGAAGATGGTACACCGTGTGATGAGGAAAGGTTTCTAAAACGCACCTCATTTCTCATCTCCTTGTGCTCGGGTTTGCCATTCCAGCCACTTTACTAGCAATCTCCCTACTTGGAGCATCAGCACCTTTAACCTCCTGTTCCGTACAGGTTGCAATTTGTCCTGAGGATGAACGGGAAGAAGGGGAACCAATGAGAGACTAGCTCTTGGTGTTGGGACAGGCACAGGTCACTCTATTTTCCCATCAGGAAGAAGAATTAACCACAGGCTCAGCCTGCCCCCCGGAACCAGAACAGGGCCTGAAGCCCTCCTCCGCTTTTGCGGCCAGCTCCCAAAAAAGCGAGTTGTAAAATGGAGCTTCAGGGCACTGCAATTCACAAACCTGCAGAGTTATAAATGATAACTCTCGTCCACAAATATATTGAGTGAAGGCAAAGAAGAGGATTTGAAGTCAAGGCAGAATTGCAGGAAACAGATTTTAGGAGGTAGATTCGAATCGCCTTTAAAGCACATGAAAAGCGGCAAAACGTTGACAATGATGCCCTTGGCCAAAAAGGGCGTATGCGTTTTTTCCTGAATATATTCAGGAAAAAACGCATACGCCCTTTTTGGCCAACCAAGCAACCTGGAAAGGCAAATCAGCGCTACAAAGAAGTCTCGCTTCCCATCGGTCAAAAGGGCCATGCTGAAAATGTTTCAAAACCAGAAATGCAGGACAGGCCATGGAGAAATGGGAGCCTTGCTACACTGATGGGCGGGATGTAAATTGCCAGCAGCCACTCTGGAGAAGGGTACGGTGTGTCCTGAAACAGCTAAAAAACACAGCTTAGAGAGCATAGGGCACTTCCACGCATGGGGGTATAAAGTGGGAAAATTAAAAATCAGCAAGACACAAGCACCCCATAGTTTAGGGCTGCTCTGTTGACAAGGACCTCCACTTCATTCCACCTTAAATATCCCAGGAAAGCGAAAAATGGATAAAAAAGTTGTAGTCCTTATGTAAAATGGAATATCACTCAGCCATGAAATCAATATCATAAGGCTAGTAGCAGCATGATGAGTGGATTTAGGTACGACGATTCTAAGTGAAATAAGTCACACAGAAAAGGACACTTCTCATAAGGTGTCACTTATAGAGGGAATGTAAAAACCGTTACACTTGAACTGAATTATAAAACAGAACAGAGTGACACATGCAGAAAACACACTATGGCTGCTTAACGGGAAAGGGGAGGTGGGGAGATACATAAAACAAGAGTTTCAAATTAGATCAGATACCGTTCCATAAACCCAATATGTAACAGACAAGACCTACTCCTTGCTCAGAGAACTGGACTCAACACGCCCGATTCACCGCACAAGAATATATCTGACTAGTAATAATCTTAAAACCTATGTATTGATATCTCTCTATTAGTGTGTCAAGTGGGTGTAAAACGGCATAAACACAGCCGTGAAAAGCAGCTAAACCCCATTATAAAAATAAATTACTTTTAAAAACCCATGAAACAAAGACAGGGAAAGAGAGAGAAATTCTTACACAATTCATTCAAGGGCTTTGATTCAACCTGGATTGACCATATCTAGACCCACAGGTGGATGAGACATAAGGGTGGACACTCTTGGGGCTGAGAGGTTTGGTGAGGTTGGGTGAGCAAACACAGACCCTTTAAAGTAATACTGCGTGGTACCCATCGCATGGGTCCCAAATCTCCAGGTTCAAGGGCATCTTCCTAAATCGAAAACATGCATGAGAAACCCAGAAGATGGTACACCGCGTGATGGGGAAAGGTTTCTAAAACGCACCTCATTTCTCATCTCCTTGTGCTCGGGTTTGCCATTCCAGCCACTTTACTAGCAATCTCCCTACTTGGAGCATCAGCACCTTTAACCTCCTGTTCCGTACAGGTTGCAATTTGTCCTGAGGATGAACGGGAAGAAGGGGAACCAATGAGAGACTAGCTCTTGGTGTTGGGACAGGCACAGGTCACTCTATTTTCCCATCAGGAAGAAGAATTAACCACAGGCTCAGCCTGCCCCCCGGAACCAGAACAGGGCCTGAAGCCCTCCTCCGCTTTTGCGGCCAGCTCCCAAAAAAGCGAGTTGTAAAATGGAGCTTCAGGGCACTGCAATTCACAAACCTGCAGAGTTATAAATGATAACTCTCGTCCACAAATATATTGAGTGAAGGCAAAGAAGAGGATTTGAAGTCAAGGCAGAATTGCAGGAAACAGATTTTAGGAGGTAGATTCGAATCGCCTTTAAAGCACATGAAAAGCGGCAAAACGTTGACAATGATGCCCTTGGCCAAAAAGGGCGTATGCGTTTTTTCCTGAATATATTCAGGAAAAAACGCATACGCCCTTTTTGGCCAACCAAGCAACCTGGAAAGGCCAATCAGCGCTACAAAGAAGTCTCGCTTCCCATCGGTCAAAAGGGCCATGCTGAAAATGTTTCAAAACCAGAAATGCAGGACAGGCCATGGAGAAATGGGAGCCTTGCTACACTGATGGGCGGGATGTAAATTGCCAGCAGCCACTCTGGAGAAGGGTACGGTGTGTCCTGAAACAGCTAAAAAACACAGCTTAGAGAGCATAGGGCACTTCCACGCATGGGGGTATAAAGTGGGAAAATTAAAAATCAGCAAGACACAAGCACCCCATAGTTTAGGGCTGCTCTGTTGACAAGGACCTCCACTTCATTCCACCTTAAATATCCCAGGAAAGCGAAAAATGGATAAAAAAGTTGTAGTCCTTATGTAAAATGGAATATCACTCAGCCATGAAATCAATATCATAAGGCTAGTAGCAGCATGATGAGTGGATTTAGGTACGACGATTCTAAGTGAAATAAGTCACACAGAAAAGGACACTTCTCATAAGGTGTCACTTATAGAGGGAATGTAAAAACCGTTACACTTGAACTGAATTACAAAACAGAACAGAGTCACACATGCAGAAAACACACTATGGCTGCTTAACTGGAAAGGTGAGGTTGGGTGATACATAAAACAAGAGTTTCAAATTAGCTCAGATACCGTTCCATAAACCCAATATGTAATAGACAAAACCTACTCCTTGCTCAGAGAACTGGACTCAACACGCTTGATTCACCGCACAAGAATATATCTGACTAGTAATAATCTTAAAACCTATGAATTGATATCTCTCTGTTAGTGTGTCAAGTGGGTGTAAAGCGGCATAAACACAGCCGTGAAAAGCAGCTAAACCCCATTATAAAAATAAATTACTTTTAAAAACCCATGAAACAAAGACAGGGAAAGAGAGAGAAATTCTTACACAATTCGTTCAGGGGCTTTGATGCAACCTGGATTGACCATATCTATACCCCCAGCTGGATGAGACATAAGGGTGGACACTCTTGGGGCTGAGAGGTTTGGTGAGGTTGGGTAGGCAAACACAGACCCTTTAAAGTAATACTGCGTGCTACCCATCGCATGGGTCCTAAATCTCCAGGTTCAAGGGCATCTTCCTACATCGAAAACAGGCATGAGAAACCCAGAAGATGGTACACCGTGTGATGGGGAAAGGTTTCTAAAACGCACCTCATTTCTCATCTCCTTGTGCTCGGATTCGCCATTCCAGCCAGTTTACTAGCAATCTCCCTACGTGGAGCATCAGCACCTTTAACCTCCTGTTCCGTACAGGTTGCAATTTGTCCTGAGGATGAATGGGAAGACGGGGAACCAATGAGAGACTAGCTCTTGGTGTTGGGACAGGCACAGGTCACTCTATTTTCCCATCAAGAAGAAGAATTAACCACAGGCTCAGCCTGCCCCCCGGAACCAGAACAGGGCCTGAAGCCATCCTGCGCTTTTGCGGCCAGCTCCCAAAAAAGCAAGTTGTAAAATGGAGCTTCAGGGCACAGCATTTCACAAACCTGCAGAGTTATAAATGATAACTCTCGTCCACAAATATATTGAGGGAAGGCAAAGAAGAGGATTTAAAGTCAAGGCAGAATTGCAGGAAACAGATTTTAGGAGGTAGATTCGAATCGCCTTTAAAGCACAGGAAAAGCGGCAAAACGTTGACAATGATGCCCTTGGCCAAAAAGGGCGTATGCGTTTTTTCCTGAATATATTCAGGAAAAAACGCATACGCACTTTTTGGCCAACCAAGCAACCTGGAAAGGCAAATCAGTGCTACAAAGAAGTCTTGCTTCCCATCGGTCAAAAGGGCCATGCTGAAAAAAGTTTCAAAACCAGAAATGCAGGACAGGCCATGGAGAAATGGGAGCCTTGCTACACTGATGGGCGGGATGTAAATTGCCAACAGCCACTCTGGAGAAGGGTACGGTGTGTCCTGAAACAGCTAAAAAACACAGCTTAGAGAGCTTAGGGCACTTCCACGCATGGGGGTATAAAGTGGGAAAATTAAAAATCAGCAAGACACAAGCACCCCATAGTTTAGGGCTGCTCTGTTGACAAGGACCTCCACTTCATTCCACCTTAAATATCCCAGGAAAGCGAAAAATGGATAAAAAAGTTGTAGTCCTTATGTAAAATGGAATATCACTCAGCCATGAAATCAATATCATAAGGCTAGTAGCAGCATGATGAGTGGATTTAGGTACGACGATTCTAAGTGAAATAAGTCACACAGAAAAGGACACTTCTCATAAGGTGTCACTTATAGAGGGAATGTAAAAACCGTTACACTTGAACTGAATTACAAAACAGAACAGAGTGACACATGCAGAAAACACACTATGGCTGCTTAACGGGAAAGGGGAGGTGGGGAGATACATAAAACAAGAGTTTCAAATTAGATCAGATACCGTTCCATAAACCCAATATGTAACAGACAAGACCTACTCCTTGCTCAGAGAACTGGACTCAACACGCCCGATTCACCGCACAAGAATATATCTGACTAGTAATAATCTTAAAACCTATGTATTGATATCTCTCTGTTAGTGTGTCAAGTGGGTGTAAAGCGGCATAAACACAGCCGTGAAAAGCAGCTAAACCCCATTATAAAAATAAATTACTTTTAAAAACCCATGAAACAAAGACAGGGAAAGAGAGAGAAATTCTTACACAATTCGTTCAGGGGCTTTGATTCAACCTGGATTGACCATATCTAGACCCACAGGTGGATGAGACATAAGGGTGGACACTCTTGGGGCTGAGAGGTTTGGTGAGGTTGGATGAGCAAACACAGACCCTTTAAAGTAATACTGCGTGGTACCCATTGCATGGGGCCCAAATCTCCAGGTTCAAGGGCATCTTCCTAAATCGAAAACATGCATGAGAAACCCAGAAGATGGTACACCGTGTGATGGGGAAAGGTTTCTAAAACGCACTTCATTTCTCATCTCCTTGTGCTCGGGTTTGCCATTCCAGCCACTTTACTAGCAATCTCCCTACTTGGAGCATCAGCACCTTTAACCTCCTGTTCCGTACAGGTTGCAATTAGTCCTGAGGATGAACGGGAAGAAGGGGAACCAATGAGAGACTAGCTCTTGGTGTTGGGACAGGCACAGGTCACTCTATTTTCCCATCAGGAAGAAGAATTAACCACAGGCTCAGCCTTCCCCCCGGAACCAGAACAGGGCCTGAAGCCATCCTGCGCTTTTGCGGCCAGCTCCCAAAAAAGCGACTTGTAAAATGGAGCTTCAGGGCACTGCAATTCACAAACCTGCAGAGTTATAAATGATAACTCTCGTCCACAAATATATTGAGGGAAGGCAAAGAAGAGGATTTGAAGTCAAGGCAGAATTGCAGGAAACAGATTTTAGGAGGTAGATTTGAATCGCCTTTAAAGCACAGGAAAAGCGGCAAAACGTTGACAATGATGCCCTTGGCCAAAAAGGGCGTATGCGTTTTTTCCTGAATATATTCAGGAAAAAACGCATACGCCCTTTTTGGCCAACCAAGCAACCTGGAAAGGCAAATCAGTGCTACAAAGAAGTCTTGCTTCCCATCGGTCAAAAGGGCCATGCTGAAAAAAGTTTCAAAACCAGAAATGCAGGACAGGCCATGGAGAAATGGGAGCCTTGCTACACTGATGGGCGGGATGTAAATTGCCAACAGCCACTCTGGAGAACGGTACGGTGTGTCCTGAAACAGCTAAAAAACACAGCTTAGAGAGCATAGGGCACTTCCACGCATGGGGGTATAAAGTGGGGAAATTAAAAATCAGCAAGACACAAGCACCCCATAGTTTAGGGCTGCTCTGTTGACAAGGACCTCCACTTCATTCCACCTTAAATATCCCAGGAAAGCGAAAAATGGATAAAAAAGTTGTAGTCCTTATGTAAAATGGAATATCACTCAGCCATGAAATCAATATCATAAGGCTAGTAGCAGCATGATGAGTGGATTTAGGTACGACGATTCTAAGTGAAATAAGTCACACAGAAAAGGACACTTCTCATATGGTGTCACTTATAGAGGGAATGTAAAAACCGTTACACTTGAACTGAATTACAAAACAGAACAGAGTGACACATGCAGAAAACACACTATGGCTGCTTAACGGGAAAGGGGAGGTGGGGAGATACATAAAACAAGAGTTTCAAATTAGATCAGATACCGTTCCATAAACCCAATATGTAACAGACAAGACCTACTCCTTGCTCAGAGAACTGGACTCAACACGCCCGATTCACCGCACAAGAATATATCTGACTAGTAATAATCTTAAAACCTATGTATTGATATCTCTCTATTAGTGTGTCAAGTGGGTGTAAAGCGGCATAAACACAGCCGTGAAAAGCAGCTAAACCCCATTATAAAAATAAATTACTTTTAAAAACCCATGAAACAAAGACAGGGAAAGAGAGAGAAATTCTTACACAATTCATTCAAGGGCTTTGATTCAACCTGGATTGACCATATCTAGACCCACAGGTGGATGAGACATAAGGGTGGACACTCTTGGGGCTGAGAGGTTTGGTGAGGTTGGGTGAGCAAACACAGACCCTTTAAAGTAATACTGCGTGGTACCCATCGCATGGGTCCCAAATCTCCAGGTTCAAGGGCATCTTCCTAAATCGAAAACATGCATGAGAAACCCAGAAGATGGTACACCGTGTGATGGGGAAAGGTTTCTAAAACGCACCTCATTTCTCATCTCCTTGTGCTCGGGTTTGCCATTCCAGCCACTTTACTAGCAATCTCCCTACTTGGAGCATCAGCACCTTTAACCTCCTGTTCCGTACAGGTTGCAATTTGTCCTGAGGATGAACGGGAAGAAGGGGAACCAATGAGAGACTAGCTCTTGGTGTTGGGACAGGCACAGGTCACTCTATTTTCCCATCAGGAAGAAGAATTAACCACAGGCTCAGCCTGCCCCCCGGAACCAGAACAGGGCCTGAAGCCCTCCTCCGCTTTTGCGGCCAGCTCCCAAAAAAGCGAGTTGTAAAATGGAGCTTCAGGGCACTGCAATTCACAAACCTGCAGAGTTATAAATGATAACTCTCGTCCACAAATATATTGAGTGAAGGCAAAGAAGAGGATTTGAAGTCAAGGCAGAATTGCAGGAAACAGATTTTAGGAGGTAGATTCGAATCGCCTTTAAAGCACATGAAAAGCGGCAAAACGTTGACAATGATGCCCTTGGCCAAAAAGGGCGTATGCGTTTTTTCCTGAATATATTCAGGAAAAAACGCATACGCCCTTTTTGGCCAACCAAGCAACCTGGAAAGGCCAATCAGCGCTACAAAGAAGTCTCGCTTCCCATCGGTCAAAAGGGCCATGCTGAAAATGTTTCAAAACCAGAAATGCAGGACAGGCCATGGAGAAATGGGAGCCTTGCTACACTGATGGGCGGGATGTAAATTGCCAGCAGCCACTCTGGAGAAGGGTACGGTGTGTCCTGAAACAGCTAAAAAACACAGCTTAGAGAGCATAGGGCACTTCCACGCATGGGGGTATAAAGTGGGAAAATTAAAAATCAGCAAGACACAAGCACCCCATAGTTTAGGGCTGCTCTGTTGACAAGGACCTCCACTTCATTCCACCTTAAATATCCCAGGAAAGCGAAAAATGGATAAAAAAGTTGTAATCCTTATGTAAAATGGAATATCACTCAGCCATGAAATCAATATCATAAGGCTAGTAGCAGCATGATGAGTGGATTTAGGTACGACGATTCTAAGTGAAATAAGTCACACAGAAAAGGACACTTCTCATAAGGTGTCACTTATAGAGGGAATGTAAAAACCGTTACACTTGAACTGAATTACAAAACAGAACAGAGTCACACATGCAGAAAACACACTATGGCTGCTTAACTGGAAAGGTGAGGTTGGGTGATACATAAAACAAGAGTTTCAAATTAGCTCAGATACCGTTCCATAAACCCAATATGTAATAGACAAAACCTACTCCTTGCTCAGAGAACTGGACTCAACACGCTTGATTCACCGCACAAGAATATATCTGACTAGTAATAATCTTAAAACCTATGAATTGATATCTCTCTGTTAGTGTGTCAAGTGGGTGTAAAGCGGCATAAACACAGCCGTGAAAAGCAGCTAAACCCCATTATAAAAATAAATTACTTTTAAAAACCCATGAAACAAAGACAGGGAAAGAGAGAGAAATTCTTACACAATTCGTTCAGGGGCTTTGATGCAACCTGGATTGACCATATCTATACCCACAGCTGGATGAGACATAAGGGTGGACACTCTTGGGGCTGAGAGGTTTGGTGAGGTTGGGTAGGCAAACACAGACCCTTTAAAGTAATACTGCGTGCTACCCATCGCATGGGTCCTAAATCTCCAGGTTCAAGGGCATCTTCCTACATCGAAAACAGGCATGAGAAACCCAGAAGATGGTACACCGTGTGATGGGGAAAGGTTTCTAAAACGCACCTCATTTCTCATCTCCTTGTGCTCGGATTCGCCATTCCAGCCAGTTTACTAGCAATCTCCCTACGTGGAGCATCAGCACCTTTAACCTCCTGTTCCGTACAGGTTGCAATTTGTCCTGAGGATGAATGGGAAGACGGGGAACCAATGAGAGACTAGCTCTTGGTGTTGGGACAGGCACAGGTCACTCTATTTTCCCATCAAGAAGAAGAATTAACCACAGGCTCAGCCTGCCCCCCGGAACCAGAACAGGGCCTGAAGCCATCCTGCGCTTTTGCGGCCAGCTCCCAAAAAAGCAAGTTGTAAAATGGAGCTTCAGGGCACAGCATTTCACAAACCTGCAGAGTTATAAATGATAACTCTCGTCCACAAATATATTGAGGGAAGGCAAAGAAGAGGATTTAAAGTCAAGGCAGAATTGCAGGAAACAGATTTTAGGAGGTAGATTCGAATCGCCTTTAAAGCACAGGAAAAGCGGCAAAACGTTGACAATGATGCCCTTGGCCAAAAAGGGCGTATGCGTTTTTTCCTGAATATATTCAGGAAAAAACGCATACGCCCTTTTTGGCCAACCAAGCAACCTGGAAAGGCAAATCAGTGCTACAAAGAAGTCTTGCTTCCCATCGGTCAAAAGGGCCATGCTGAAAAAAGTTTCAAAACCAGAAATGCAGGACAGGCCATGGAGAAATGGGAGCCTTGCTACACTGATGGGCGGGATGTAAATTGCCAACAGCCACTCTGGAGAAGGGTACGGTGTGTCCTGAAACAGCTAAAAAACACAGCTTAGAGAGCTTAGGGCACTTCCACGCATGGGGGTATAAAGTGGGAAAATTAAAAATCAGCAAGACACAAGCACCCCATAGTTTAGGGCTGCTCTGTTGACAAGGACCTCCACTTCATTCCACCTTAAATATCCCAGGAAAGCGAAAAATGGATAAAAAAGTTGTAGTCCTTATGTAAAATGGAATATCACTCAGCCATGAAATCAATATCATAAGGCTAGTAGCAGCATGATGAGTGGATTTAGGTACGACGATTCTAAGTGAAATAAGTCACACAGAAAAGGACACTTCTCATAAGGTGTCACTTATAGAGGGAATGTAAAAACCGTTACACTTGAACTGAATTACAAAACAGAACAGAGTGACACATGCAGAAAACACACTATGGCTGCTTAACGGGAAAGGGGAGGTGGGGAGATACATAAAACAAGAGTTTCAAATTAGATCAGATACCGTTCCATAAACCCAATATGTAACAGACAAGACCTACTCCTTGCTCAGAGAACTGGACTCAACACGCCCGATTCACCGCACAAGAATATATCTGACTAGTAATAATCTTAAAACCTATGTATTGATATCTCTCTGTTAGTGTGTCAAGTGGGTGTAAAGCGGCATAAACACAGCCGTGAAAAGCAGCTAAACCCCATTATAAAAATAAATTACTTTTAAAAACCCATGAAACAAAGACAGGGAAAGAGAGAGAAATTCTTACACAATTCGTTCAGGGGCTTTGATTCAACCTGGATTGACCATATCTAGACCCACAGGTGGATGAGACATAAGGGTGGACACTCTTGGGGCTGAGAGGTTTGGTGAGGTTGGATGAGCAAACACAGACCCTTTAAAGTAATACTGCGTGGTACCCATTGCATGGGGCCCAAATCTCCAGGTTCAAGGGCATCTTCCTAAATCGAAAACATGCATGAGAAACCCAGAAGATGGTACACCGCGTGATGGGGAAAGGTTTCTAAAACGCACCTCATTTCTCATCTCCTTGTGCTCGGGTTTGCCATTCCAGCCACTTTACTAGCAATCTCCCTACTTGGAGCATCAGCACCTTTAACCTCCTGTTCCGTACAGGTTGCAATTTGTCCTGAGGATGAACGGGAAGAAGGGGAACCAATGAGAGACTAGCTCTTGGTGTTGGGACAGGCACAGGTCACTCTATTTTCCCATCAGGAAGAAGAATTAACCACAGGCTCAGCCTGCCCCCCGGAACCAGAACAGGGCCTGAAGCCCTCCTCCGCTTTTGCGGCCAGCTCCCAAAAAAGCGAGTTGTAAAATGGAGCTTCAGGGCACTGCAATTCACAAACCTGCAGAGTTATAAATGATAACTCTCGTCCACAAATATATTGAGTGAAGGCAAAGAAGAGGATTTGAAGTCAAGGCAGAATTGCAGGAAACAGATTTTAGGAGGTAGATTCGAATCGCCTTTAAAGCACAGGAAAAGCGGCAAAACGTTGACAATGATGCCCTTGGCCAAAAAGGGCGTATGCGTTTTTTCCTGAATATATTCAGGAAAAAACGCATACGCCCTTTTTGGCCAACCAAGCAACCTGGAAAGGCCAATCAGCGCTACAAAGAAGTCTCGCTTCCCATCGGTCAAAAGGGCCATGCTGAAAATGTTTCAAAACCAGAAATGCAGGACAGGCCATGGAGAAATGGGAGCCTTGCTACACTGATGGGCGGGATGTAAATTGCCAGCAGCCACTCTGGAGAAGGGTACGGTGTGTCCTGAAACAGCTAAAAAACACAGCTTAGAGAGCATAGGGCACTTCCACGCATGGGGGTATAAAGTGGGAAAATTAAAAATCAGCAAGACACAAGCACCCCATAGTTTAGGGCTGCTCTGTTGACAAGGACCTCCACTTCATTCCACCTTAAATATCCCAGGAAAGCGAAAAATGGATAAAAAAGTTGTAGTCCTTATGTAAAATGGAATATCACTCAGCCATGAAATCAATATCATAAGGCTAGTAGCAGCATGATGAGTGGATTTAGGTACGACGATTCTAAGTGAAATAAGTCACACAGAAAAGGACACTTCTCATAAGGTGTCACTTATAGAGGGAATGTAAAAACCGTTACACTTGAACTGAATTACAAAACAGAACAGAGTCACACATGCAGAAAACACACTATGGCTGCTTAACTGGAAAGGTGAGGTTGGGTGATACATAAAACAAGAGTTTCAAATTAGCTCAGATACCGTTCCATAAACCCAATATGTAATAGACAAAACCTACTCCTTGCTCAGAGAACTGGACTCAACACGCTTGATTCACCGCACAAGAATATATCTGACTAGTAATAATCTTAAAACCTATGAATTGATATCTCTCTGTTAGTGTGTCAAGTGGGTGTAAAGCGGCATAAACACAGCCGTGAAAAGCAGCTAAACCCCATTATAAAAATAAATTACTTTTAAAAACCCATGAAACAAAGACAGGGAAAGAGAGAGAAATTCTTACACAATTCGTTCAGGGGCTTTGATGCAACCTGGATTGACCATATCTATACCCCCAGCTGGATGAGACATAAGGGTGGACACTCTTGGGGCTGAGAGGTTTGGTGAGGTTGGGTAGGCAAACACAGACCCTTTAAAGTAATACTGCGTGCTACCCATCGCATGGGTCCTAAATCTCCAGGTTCAAGGGCATCTTCCTACATCGAAAACAGGCATGAGAAACCCAGAAGATGGTACACCGTGTGATGGGGAAAGGTTTCTAAAACGCACCTCATTTCTCATCTCCTTGTGCTCGGATTCGCCATTCCAGCCAGTTTACTAGCAATCTCCCTACGTGGAGCATCAGCACCTTTAACCTCCTGTTCCGTACAGGTTGCAATTTGTCCTGAGGATGAATGGGAAGACGGGGAACCAATGAGAGACTAGCTCTTGGTGTTGGGACAGGCACAGGTCACTCTATTTTCCCATCAAGAAGAAGAATTAACCACAGGCTCAGCCTGCCCCCCGGAACCAGAACAGGGCCTGAAGCCATCCTGCGCTTTTGCGGCCAGCTCCCAAAAAAGCAAGTTGTAAAATGGAGCTTCAGGGCACAGCATTTCACAAACCTGCAGAGTTATAAATGATAACTCTCGTCCACAAATATATTGAGGGAAGGCAAAGAAGAGGATTTAAAGTCAAGGCAGAATTGCAGGAAACAGATTTTAGGAGGTAGATTCGAATCGCCTTTAAAGCACAGGAAAAGCGGCAAAACGTTGACAATGATGCCCTTGGCCAAAAAGGGCGTATGCGTTTTTTCCTGAATATATTCAGGAAAAAACGCATACGCACTTTTTGGCCAACCAAGCAACCTGGAAAGGCAAATCAGTGCTACAAAGAAGTCTTGCTTCCCATCGGTCAAAAGGGCCATGCTGAAAAAAGTTTCAAAACCAGAAATGCAGGACAGGCCATGGAGAAATGGGAGCCTTGCTACACTGATGGGCGGGATGTAAATTGCCAACAGCCACTCTGGAGAAGGGTACGGTGTGTCCTGAAACAGCTAAAAAACACAGCTTAGAGAGCTTAGGGCACTTCCACGCATGGGGGTATAAAGTGGGAAAATTAAAAATCAGCAAGACACAAGCACCCCATAGTTTAGGGCTGCTCTGTTGACAAGGACCTCCACTTCATTCCACCTTAAATATCCCAGGAAAGCGAAAAATGGATAAAAAAGTTGTAGTCCTTATGTAAAATGGAATATCACTCAGCCATGAAATCAATATCATAAGGCTAGTAGCAGCATGATGAGTGGATTTAGGTACGACGATTCTAAGTGAAATAAGTCACACAGAAAAGGACACTTCTCATAAGGTGTCACTTATAGAGGGAATGTAAAAACCGTTACACTTGAACTGAATTACAAAACAGAACAGAGTGACACATGCAGAAAACACACTATGGCTGCTTAACGGGAAAGGGGAGGTGGGGAGATACATAAAACAAGAGTTTCAAATTAGATCAGATACCGTTCCATAAACCCAATATGTAATAGACAAGACCTACTCCTTGCTCAGAGAACTGGACTCAACACGCCCGATTCACCGCACAAGAATATATCTGACTAGTAATAATCTTAAAACCTATGTATTGATATCTCTCTGTTAGTGTGTCAAGTGGGTGTAAAGCGGCATAAACACAGCCGTGAAAAGCAGCTAAACCCCATTATAAAAATAAATTACTTTTAAAAACCCATGAAACAAAGACAGGGAAAGAGAGAGAAATTCTTACACAATTCGTTCAGGGGCTTTGATTCAACCTGGATTGACCATATCTAGACCCACAGGTGGATGAGACATAAGGGTGGACACTCTTGGGGCTGAGAGGTTTGGTGAGGTTGGATGAGCAAACACAGACCCTTTAAAGTAATACTGCGTGGTACCCATTGCATGGGGCCCAAATCTCCAGGTTCAAGGGCATCTTCCTAAATCGAAAACATGCATGAGAAACCCAGAAGATGGTACACCGTGTGATGGGGAAAGGTTTCTAAAACGCACTTCATTTCTCATCTCCTTGTGCTCGGGTTTGCCATTCCAGCCACTTTACTAGCAATCTCCCTACTTGGAGCATCAGCACCTTTAACCTCCTGTTCCGTACAGGTTGCAATTAGTCCTGAGGATGAACGGGAAGAAGGGGAACCAATGAGAGACTAGCTCTTGGTGTTGGGACAGGCACAGGTCACTCTATTTTCCCATCAGGAAGAAGAATTAACCACAGGCTCAGCCTTCCCCCCGGAATCAGAACAGGGCCTGAAGCCATCCTGCGCTTTTGCGGCCAGCTCCCAAAAAAGCGACTTGTAAAATGGAGCTTCAGGGCACTGCAATTCACAAACCTGCAGAGTTATAAATGATAACTCTCGTCCACAAATATATTGAGGGAAGGCAAAGAAGAGGATTTGAAATCAAGGCAGAATTGCAGGAAACAGATTTTAGGAGGTAGATTTGAATCGCCTTTAAAGCACAGGAAAAGCGGCAAAACGTTGACAATGATGCCCTTGGCCAAAAAGGGCGTATGCGTTTTTTCCTGAATATATTCAGGAAAAAACGCATACGCCCTTTTTGGCCAACCAAGCAACCTGGAAAGGCAAATCAGTGCTACAAAGAAGTCTTGCTTCCCATCGGTCAAAAGGGCCATGCTGAAAAAAGTTTCAAAACCAGAAATGCAGGACAGGCCATGGAGAAATGGGAGCCTTGCTACACTGATGGGCGGGATGTAAATTGCCAACAGCCACTCTGGAGAACGGTACGGTGTGTCCTGAAACAGCTAAAAAACACAGCTTAGAGAGCATAGGGCACTTCCACGCATGGGGGTATAAAGTGGGGAAATTAAAAATCAGCAAGACACAAGCACCCCATAGTTTAGGGCTGCTCTGTTGACAAGGACCTCCACTTCATTCCACCTTAAATATCCCAGGAAAGCGAAAAATGGATAAAAAAGTTGTAGTCCTTATGTAAAATGGAATATCACTCAGCCATGAAATCAATATCATAAGGCTAGTAGCAGCATGATGAGTGGATTTAGGTACGACGATTCTAAGTGAAATAAGTCACACAGAAAAGGACACTTCTCATAAGGTGTCACTTATAGAGGGAATGTAAAAACCGTTACACTTGAACTGAATTACAAAACAGAACAGAGTGACACATGCAGAAAACACACTATGGCTGCTTAACGGGAAAGGGGAGGTGGGGAGATACATAAAACAAGAGTTTCAAATTAGATCAGATACCGTTCCATAAACCCAATATGTAACAGACAAGACCTACTCCTTGCTCAGAGAACTGGACTCAACACGCCCGATTCACCGCACAAGAATATATCTGACTAGTAATAATCTTATAACCTATGTATTGATATCTCTCTATTAGTGTGTCAAGTGGGTGTAAAGCGGCATAAACACAGCCGTGAAAAGCAGCTAAACCCCATTATAAAAATAAATTACTTTTAAAAACCCATGAAACAAAGACAGGGAAAGAGAGAAAAATTCTTACACAATTCATTCAAGGGCTTTGATTCAACCTGGATTGACCATATCTAGACCCACAGGTGGATGAGACATAAGGGTGGACACTCTTGGGGCTGAGAGGTTTGGTGAGGTTGGGTGAGCAAACACAGACCCTTTAAAGTAATACTGCGTGGTACCCATCGCATGGGTCCCAAATCTCCAGGTTCAAGGGCATCTTCCTAAATCGAAAACATGCATGAGAAACCCAGAAGATGGTACACCGTGTGATGGGGAAAGGTTTCTAAAACGCACCTCATTTCTCATCTCCTTGTGCTCGGGTTTGCCATTCCAGCCACTTTACTAGCAATCTCCCTACTTGGAGCATCAGCACCTTTAACCTCCTGTTCCGTACAGGTTGCAATTTGTCCTGAGGATGAACGGGAAGAAGGGGAACCAATGAGAGACTAGCTCTTGGTGTTGGGACAGGCACAGGTCACTCTATTTTCCCATCAGGAAGAAGAATTAACCACAGGCTCAGCCTGCCCCCCGGAACCAGAACAGGGCCTGAAGCCCTCCTCCGCTTTTGCCGCCAGCTCCCAAAAAAGCGAGTTGTAAAATGGAGCTTCAGGGCACTGCAATTCACAAACCTGCAGAGTTATAAATGATAACTCTCGTCCACAAATATATTGAGTGAAGGCAAAGAAGAGGATTTGAAGTCAAGGCAGAATTGCAGGAAACAGATTTTAGGAGGTAGATTCGAATCGCCTTTAAAGCACATGAAAAGCGGCAAAACGTTGACAATGATGCCCTTGGCCAAAAAGGGCGTATGCGTTTTTTCCTGAATATATTCAGGAAAAAACGCATACGCCCTTTTTGGCCAACCAAGCAACCTGGAAAGGCCAATCAGCGCTACAAAGAAGTCTCGCTTCCCATCGGTCAAAAGGGCCATGCTGAAAATGTTTCAAAACCAGAAATGCAGGACAGGCCATGGAGAAATGGGAGCCTTGCTACACTGATGGGCGGGATGTAAATTGCCAGCAGCCACTCTGGAGAAGGGTACGGTGTGTCCTGAAACAGCTAAAAAACACAGCTTAGAGAGCATAGGGCACTTCCACGCATGGGGGTATAAAGTGGGAAAATTAAAAATCAGCAAGACACAAGCACCCCATAGTTTAGGGCTGCTCTGTTGACAAGGACCTCCACTTCATTCCACCTTAAATATCCCAGGAAAGCGAAAAATGGATAAAAAAGTTGTAGTCCTTATGTAAAATGGAATATCACTCAGCCATGAAATCAATATCATAAGGCTAGTAGCAGCATGATGAGTGGATTTAGGTACGACGATTCTAAGTGAAATAAGTCACACAGAAAAGGACACTTCTCATAAGGTGTCACTTATAGAGGGAATGTAAAAACCGTTACACTTGAACTGAATTACAAAACAGAACAGAGTCACACATGCAGAAAACACACTATGGCTGCTTAACTGGAAAGGTGAGGTTGGGTGATACATAAAACAAGAGTTTCAAATTAGCTCAGATACCGTTCCATAAACCCAATATGTAATAGACAAAACCTACTCCTTGCTCAGAGAACTGGACTCAACACGCTTGATTCACCGCACAAGAATATATCTGATTAGTAATAATCTTAAAACCTATGAATTGATATCTCTCTGTTAGTGTGTCAAGTGGGTGTAAAGCGGCATAAACACAGCCGTGAAAAGCAGCTAAACCCCATTATAAAAATAAATTACTTTTAAAAACCCATGAAACAAAGACAGGGAAAGAGAGAGAAATTCTTACACAATTCGTTCAGGGGCTTTGATGCAAACTGGATTGACCATATCTATACCCACAGCTGGATGAGACATAAGGGTGGACACTCTTGGGGCTGAGAGGTTTGGTGAGGTTGGGTAGGCAAACACAGACCCTTTAAAGTAATACTGCGTGCTACCCATCGCATGGGTCCTAAATCTCCAGGTTCAAGGGCATCTTCCTACATCGAAAACAGGCATGAGAAACCCAGAAGATGGTACACCGTGTGATGGGGAAAGGTTTCTAAAACGCACCTCATTTCTCATCTCCTTGTGCTCGGATTCGCCATTCCAGCCAGTTTACTAGCAATCTCCCTACGTGGAGCATCAGCACCTTTAACCTCCTGTTCCGTACAGGTTGCAATTTGTCCTGAGGATGAATGGGAAGACGGGGAACCAATGAGAGACTAGCTCTTGGTGTTGGGACAGGCACAGGTCACTCTATTTTCCCATCAAGAAGAAGAATTAACCACAGGCTCAGCCTGCCCCCCGGAACCAGAACAGGGCCTGAAGCCATCCTGCGCTTTTGCGGCCAGCTCCCAAAAAAGCAAGTTGTAAAATGGAGCTTCAGGGCACAGCAATTCACAAACCTGCAGAGTTATAAATGATAACTCTCGTCCACAAATATATTGAGGGAAGGCAAAGAAGAGGATTTAAAGTCAAGGCAGAATTTCAGGAAACAGATTTTAGGAGGTAGATTCGAATCGCCTTTAAAGCACAGGAAAAGCGGCAAAACGTTGACAATGATGCCCTTGGCCAAAAAGGGCGTATGCGTTTTTTCCTGAATATATTCAGGAAAAAACGCATACGCACTTTTTGGCCAACCAAGCAACCTGGAAAGGCAAATCAGTGCTACAAAGAAGTCTTGCTTCCCATCGGTCAAAAGGGCCATGCTGAAAAAAGTTTCAAAACCAGAAATGCAGGACAGGCCATGGAGAAATGGGAGCCTTGCTACACTGATGGGCGGGATGTAAATTGCCAACAGCCACTCTGGAGAAGGGTACGGTGTGTCCTGAAACAGCTAAAAAACACAGCTTAGAGAGCTTAGGGCACTTCCACGCATGGGGGTATAAAGTGGGAAAATTAAAAATCAGCAAGACACAAGCACCCCATAGTTTAGGGCTGCTCTGTTGACAAGGACCTCCACTTCATTCCACCTTAAATATCCCAGGAAAGCGAAAAATGGATAAAAAAGTTGTAGTCCTTATGTAAAATGGAATATCACTCAGCCATGAAATCAATATCATAAGGCTAGTAGCAGCATGATGAGTGGATTTAGGTACGACGATTCTAAGTGAAATAAGTAACACAGAAAAGGACACTTCTCATAAGGTGTCACTTATAGAGGGAATGTAAAAACCGTTACACTTGAACTGAATTACAAAACAGAACAGAGTGACACATGCAGAAAACACACTATGGCTGCTTAACGGGAAAGGGGAGGTGGGGAGATACATAAAACAAGAGTTTCAAATTAGATCAGATACCGTTCCATAAACCCAATATGTAACAGACAAGACCTACTCCTTGCTCAGAGAACTGGACTCAACACGCCCGATTCACCGCACAAGAATATATCTGACTAGTAATAATCTTAAAACCTATGTATTGATATCTCTCTGTTAGTGTGTCAAGTGGGTGTAAAGCGGCATAAACACAGCCGTGAAAAGCAGCTAAACCCCATTATAAAAATAAATTACTTTTAAAAACCCATGAAACAAAGACAGGGAAAGGGAGAGAAATTCTTACACAATTCGTTCAGGGGCTTTGATTCAACCTGGATTGACCATATCTAGACCCACAGGTGGATGAGACATAAGGGTGGACACTCTTGGGGCTGAGAGGTTTGGTGAGGTTGGATGAGCAAACACAGACCCTTTAAAGTAATACTGCGTGGTACCCATTGCATGGGGCCCAAATCTCCAGGTTCAAGGGCATCTTCCTAAATCGAAAACATGCATGAGAAACCCAGAAGATGGTACACCGCGTGATGGGGAAAGGTTTCTAAAACGCACCTCATTTCTCATCTCCTTGTGCTCGGGTTTGCCATTCCAGCCACTTTACTAGCAATCTCCCTACTTGGAGCATCAGCACCTTTAACCTCCTGTTCCGTACAGGTTGCAATTTGTCCTGAGGATGAACGGGAAGAAGGGGAACCAATGAGAGACTAGCTCTTGGTGTTGGGACAGGCACAGGTCACTCTATTTTCCCATCAGGAAGAAGAATTAACCACAGGCTCAGCCTGCCCCCCGGAACCAGAACAGGGCCTGAAGCCCTCCTCCGCTTTTGCGGCCAGCTCCCAAAAAAGCGAGTTGTAAAATGGAGCTTCAGGGCACTGCAATTCACAAACCTGCAGAGTTATAAATGATAACTCTCGTCCACAAATATATTGAGTGAAGGCAAAGAAGAGGATTTGAAGTCAAGGCAGAATTGCAGGAAACAGATTTTAGGAGGTAGATTCGAATCGCCTTTAAAGCACATGAAAAGCGGCAAAACGTTGACAATGATGCCCTTGGCCAAAAAGGGCGTATGCGTTTTTTCCTGAATATATTCAGGAAAAAACGCATACGCCCTTTTTGGCCAACCAAGCAACCTGGAAAGGCCAATCAGCGCTACAAAGAAGTCTCGCTTCCCATCGGTCAAAAGGGCCATGCTGAAAATGTTTCAAAACCAGAAATGCAGGACAGGCCATGGAGAAATGGGAGCCTTGCTACACTGATGGGCGGGATGTAAATTGCCAGCAGCCACTCTGGAGAAGGGTACGGTGTGTCCTGAAACAGCTAAAAAACACAGCTTAGAGAGCATAGGGCACTTCCACGCATGGGGGTATAAAGTGGGAAAATTAAAAATCAGCAAGACACAAGCACCCCATAGTTTAGGGCTGCTCTGTTGACAAGGACCTCCACTTCATTCCACCTTAAATATCCCAGGAAAGCGAAAAATGGATAAAAAAGTTGTAGTCCTTATGTAAAATGGAATATCACTCAGCCATGAAATCAATATCATAAGGCTAGTAGCAGCATGATGAGTGGATTTAGGTACGACGATTCTAAGTGAAATAAGTCACACAGAAAAGGACACTTCTCATAAGGTGTCACTTATAGAGGGAATGTAAAAACCGTTACACTTGAACTGAATTACAAAACAGAACAGAGTCACACATGCAGAAAACACACTATGGCTGCTTAACTGGAAAGGTGAGGTTGGGTGATACATAAAACAAGAGTTTCAAATTAGCTCAGATACCGTTCCATAAACCCAATATGTAATAGACAAAACCTACTCCTTGCTCAGAGAACTGGACTCAACACGCTTCATTCACCGCACAAGAATATATCTGACTAGTAATAATCTTAAAACCTATGAATTGATATCTCTCTGTTAGTGTGTCAAGTGGGTGTAAAGCGGCATAAACACAGCCGTGAAAAGCAGCTAAACCCCATTATAAAAATAAATTACTTTTAAAAACCCATGAAACAAAGACAGGGAAAGAGAGAGAAATTCTTACACAATTCGTTCAGGGGCTTTGATGCAAACTGGATTGACCATATCTATACCCACAGCTGGATGAGACATAAGGGTGGACACTCTTGGGGCTGAGAGGTTTGGTGAGGTTGGGTAGGCAAACACAGACCCTTTAAAGTAATACTGCGTGCTACCCATCGCATGGGTCCTAAATCTCCAGGTTCAAGGGCATCTTCCTACATCGAAAACAGGCATGAGAAACCCAGAAGATGGTACACCGTGTGATGGGGAAAGGTTTCTAAAACGCACCTCATTTCTCATCTCCTTGTGCTCGGATTCGCCATTCCAGCCAGTTTACTAGCAATCTCCCTACGTGGAGCATCAGCACCTTTAACCTCCTGTTCCGTACAGGTTGCAATTTGTCCTGAGGATGAATGGGAAGACGGGGAACCAATGAGAGACTAGCTCTTGGTGTTGGGACAGGCACAGGTCACTCTATTTTCCCATCAAGAAGAAGAATTAACCACAGGCTCAGCCTGCCCCCCGGAACCAGAACAGGGCCTGAAGCCATCCTGCGCTTTTGCGGCCAGCTCCCAAAAAAGCAAGTTGTAAAATGGAGCTTCAGGGCACAGCAATTCACAAACCTGCAGAGTTATAAATGATAACTCTCGTCCACAAATATATTGAGGGAAGGCAAAGAAGAGGATTTAAAGTCAAGGCAGAATTTCAGGAAACAGATTTTAGGAGGTAGATTCGAATCGCCTTTAAAGCACAGGAAAAGCGGCAAAACGTTGACAATGATGCCCTTGGCCAAAAAGGGCGTATGCGTTTTTTCCTGAATATATTCAGGAAAAAACGCATACGCACTTTTTGGCCAACCAAGCAACCTGGAAAGGCAAATCAGTGCTACAAAGAAGTCTTGCTTCCCATCGGTCAAAAGGGCCATGCTGAAAAAAGTTTCAAAACCAGAAATGCAGGACAGGCCATGGAGAAATGGGAGCCTTGCTACACTGATGGGCGGGATGTAAATTGCCAACAGCCACTCTGGAGAAGGGTACGGTGTGTCCTGAAACAGCTAAAAAACACAGCTTAGAGAGCTTAGGGCACTTCCACGCATGGGGGTATAAAGTGGGAAAATTAAAAATCAGCAAGACACAAGCACCCCATAGTTTAGGGCTGCTCTGTTGACAAGGACCTCCACTTCATTCCACCTTAAATATCCCAGGAAAGCGAAAAATGGATAAAAAAGTTGTAGTCCTTATGTAAAATGGAATATCACTCAGCCATGAAATCAATATCATAAGGCTAGTAGCAGCATGATGAGTGGATTTAGGTACGACGATTCTAAGTGAAATAAGTAACACAGAAAAGGACACTTCTCATAAGGTGTCACTTATAGAGGGAATGTAAAAACCGTTACACTTGAACTGAATTACAAAACAGAACAGAGTGACACATGCAGAAAACACACTATGGCTGCTTAACGGGAAAGGGGAGGTGGGGAGATACATAAAACAAGAGTTTCAAATTAGATCAGATACCGTTCCATAAACCCAATATGTAACAGACAAGACCTACTCCTTGCTCAGAGAACTGGACTCAACACGCCCGATTCACCGCACAAGAATATATCTGACTAGTAATAATCTTAAAACCTATGTATTGATATCTCTCTGTTAGTGTGTCAAGTGGGTGTAAAGCGGCATAAACACAGCCGTGAAAAGCAGCTAAACCCCATTATAAAAATAAATTACTTTTAAAAACCCATGAAACAAAGACAGGGAAAGGGAGAGAAATTCTTACACAATTCGTTCAGGGGCTTTGATTCAACCTGGATTGACCATATCTAGACCCACAGGTGGATGAGACATAAGGGTGGACACTCTTGGGGCTGAGAGGTTTGGTGAGGTTGGATGAGCAAACACAGACCCTTTAAAGTAATACTGCGTGGTACCCATTGCATGGGGCCCAAATCTCCAGGTTCAAGGGCATCTTCCTAAATCGAAAACATGCATGAGAAACCCAGAAGATGGTACACCGCGTGATGGGGAAAGGTTTCTAAAACGCACCTCATTTCTCATCTCCTTGTGCTCGGGTTTGCCATTCCAGCCACTTTACTAGCAATCTCCCTACTTGGAGCATCAGCACCTTTAACCTCCTGTTCCGTACAGGTTGCAATTTGTCCTGAGGATGAACGGGAAGAAGGGGAACCAATGAGAGACTAGCTCTTGGTGTTGGGACAGGCACAGGTCACTCTATTTTCCCATCAGGAAGAAGAATTAACCACAGGCTCAGCCTGCCCCCCGGAACCAGAACAGGGCCTGAAGCCCTCCTCCGCTTTTGCGGCCAGCTCCCAAAAAAGCGAGTTGTAAAATGGAGCTTCAGGGCACTGCAATTCACAAACCTGCAGAGTTATAAATGATAACTCTCGTCCACAAATATATTGAGTGAAGGCAAAGAAGAGGATTTGAAGTCAAGGCAGAATTGCAGGAAACAGATTTTAGGAGGTAGATTCGAATCGCCTTTAAAGCACATGAAAAGCGGCAAAACGTTGACAATGATGCCCTTGGCCAAAAAGGGCGTATGCGTTTTTTCCTGAATATATTCAGGAAAAAACGCATACGCCCTTTTTGGCCAACCAAGCAACCTGGAAAGGCCAATCAGCGCTACAAAGAAGTCTCGCTTCCCATCGGTCAAAAGGGCCATGCTGAAAATGTTTCAAAACCAGAAATGCAGGACAGGCCATGGAGAAATGGGAGCCTTGCTACACTGATGGGCGGGATGTAAATTGCCAGCAGCCACTCTGGAGAAGGGTACGGTGTGTCCTGAAACAGCTAAAAAACACAGCTTAGAGAGCATAGGGCACTTCCACGCATGGGGGTATAAAGTGGGAAAATTAAAAATCAGCAAGACACAAGCACCCCATAGTTTAGGGCTGCTCTGTTGACAAGGACCTCCACTTCATTCCACCTTAAATATCCCAGGAAAGCGAAAAATGGATAAAAAAGTTGTAGTCCTTATGTAAAATGGAATATCACTCAGCCATGAAATCAATATCATAAGGCTAGTAGCAGCATGATGAGTGGATTTAGGTACGACGATTCTAAGTGAAATAAGTCACACAGAAAAGGACACTTCTCATAAGGTGTCACTTATAGAGGGAATGTAAAAACCGTTACACTTGAACTGAATTACAAAACAGAACAGAGTCACACATGCAGAAAACACACTATGGCTGCTTAACTGGAAAGGTGAGGTTGGGTGATACATAAAACAAGAGTTTCAAATTAGCTCAGATACCGTTCCATAAACCCAATATGTAATAGACAAAACCTACTCCTTGCTCAGAGAACTGGACTCAACACGCTTCATTCACCGCACAAGAATATATCTGACTAGTAATAATCTTAAAACCTATGAATTGATATCTCTCTGTTAGTGTGTCAAGTGGGTGTAAAGCGGCATAAACACAGCCGTGAAAAGCAGCTAAACCCCATTATAAAAATAAATTACTTTTAAAAACCCATGAAACAAAGACAGGGAAAGAGAGAGAAATTCTTACACAATTCGTTCAGGGGCTTTGATGCAACCTGGATTGACCATATCTATACCCCCAGCTGGATGAGACATAAGGGTGGACACTCTTGGGGCTGAGAGGTTTGGTGAGGTTGGGTAGGCAAACACAGACCCTTTAAAGTAATACTGCGTGCTACCCATCGCATGGGTCCTAAATCTCCAGGTTCAAGGGCATCTTCCTACATCGAAAACAGGCATGAGAAACCCAGAAGATGGTACACCGTGTGATGGGGAAAGGTTTCTAAAACGCACGTCATTTCTCATCTCCTTGTGCTCGGATTCGCCATTCCAGCCAGTTTACTAGCAATCTCCCTACGTGGAGCATCAGCACCTTTAACCTCCTGTTCCGTACAGGTTGCAATTTGTCCTGAGGATGAATGGGAAGACGGGGAACCAATGAGAGACTAGCTCTTGGTGTTGGGACAGGCACAGGTCACTCTATTTTCCCATCAAGAAGAAGAATTAACCACAGGCTCAGCCTGCCCCCCGGAACCAGAACAGGGCCTGAAGCCATCCTGCGCTTTTGCGGCCAGCTCCCAAAAAAGCAAGTTGTAAAATGGAGCTTCAGGGCACAGCAATTCACAAACCTGCAGAGTTATAAATGATAACTCTCGTCCACAAATATATTGAGGGAAGGCAAAGAAGAGGATTTAAAGTCAAGGCAGAATTTCAGGAAACAGATTTTAGGAGGTAGATTCGAATCGCCTTTAAAGCACAGGAAAAGCGGCAAAACGTTGACAATGATGCCCTTGGCCAAAAAGGGCGTATGCGTTTTTTCCTGAATATATTCAGGAAAAAACGCATACGCACTTTTTGGCCAACCAAGCAACCTGGAAAGGCAAATCAGTGCTACAAAGAAGTCTTGCTTCCCATCGGTCAAAAGGGCCATGCTGAAAAAAGTTTCAAAACCAGAAATGCAGGACAGGCCATGGAGAAATGGGAGCCTTGCTACACTGATGGGCGGGATGTAAATTGCCAACAGCCACTCTGGAGAAGGGTACGGTGTGTCCTGAAACAGCTAAAAAACACAGCTTAGAGAGCTTAGGGCACTTCCACGCATGGGGGTATAAAGTGGGAAAATTAAAAATCAGCAAGACACAAGCACCCCATAGTTTAGGGCTGCTCTGTTGACAAGGACCTCCACTTCATTCTACCTTAAATATCCCAGGAAAGCGAAAAATGGATAAAAAAGTTGTAGTCCTTATGTAAAATGGAATATCACTCAGCCATGAAATCAATATCATAAGGCTAGTAGCAGCATGATGAGTGGATTTAGGTACGACGATTCTAAGTGAAATAAGTAACACAGAAAAGGACACTTCTCATAAGGTGTCACTTATAGAGGGAATGTAAAAACCGTTACACTTGAACTGAATTACAAAACAGAACAGAGTGACACATGCAGAAAACACACTATGGCTGCTTAACGGGAAAGGGGAGGTGGGGAGATACATAAAACAAGAGTTTCAAATTAGATCAGATACCGTTCCATAAACCCAATATGTAACAGACAAGACCTACTCCTTGCTCAGAGAACTGGACTCAACACGCCCGATTCACCGCACAAGAATATATCTGACTAGTAATAATCTTAAAACCTATGTATTGATATCTCTCTGTTAGTGTGTCAAGTGGGTGTAAAGCGGCATAAACACAGCCGTGAAAAGCAGCTAAACCCCATTATAAAAATAAATTACTTTTAAAAACCCATGAAACAAAGACAGGGAAAGAGAGAGAAATTCTTACACAATTCATTCAAGGGCTTTGATTCAACCTGGATTGACCATATCTAGACCCACAGGTGGATGAGACATAAGGGTGGACACTCGTGGGGCTGAGAGGTTTGGTGAGGTTGGGTGAGCAAACACAGACCCTTTAAAGTAATACTGCGTGGTACCCATCGCTTGGGTCCCAAATCTCCAGGTTCAAGGGCATCTTCCTAAATCGAAAACATGCATGAGAAACCCAGAAGATGGTACACCGTGTGATGGGGAAAGGTTTCTAAAACGCACCTCATTTCTCATCTCCTTGTGCTCGGGTTTGCCATTCCAGCCACTTTACTAGCAATCTCCCTACTTGGAGCATCAGCACCTTTAACCTCCTGTTCCGTACAGGTTGCAATTTGTCCTGAGGATGAACGGGAAGAAGGGGAACCAATGAGAGACTAGCTCTTGGTGTTGGGACAGGCACAGGTCACTCTATTTTCCCATCAGGAAGAAGAATTAACCACAGGCTCAGCCTTCCCCCCGGAACCAGAACAGGGCCTGAAGCCATCCTGCGCTTTTGCGGCCAGCTCCCAAAAAAGCGAGTTGTAAAATGGAGCTTCAGGGCACTGCAATTCACAAACCTGCAGAGTTATAAATGATAACTCTCGTCCACAAATATATTGAGTGAAGGCAAAGAAGAGGATTTGAAGTCAAGGCAGAATTGCAGGAAACAGATTTTAGGAGGTAGATTCGAATCGCCTTTAAAGCACATGAAAAGCGGCAAAACGTTGACAATGATGCCCTTGGCCAAAAAGGGCGTATGCGTTTTTTCCTGAATATATTCAGGAAAAAACGCATACGCCCTTTTTGGCCAACCAAGCAACCTGGAAAGGCAAATCAGCGCTACAAAGAAGTCTCGCTTCCCATCGGTCAAAAGGGCCATGCTGAAAATGTTTCAAAACCAGAAATGCAGGACAGGCCATGGAGAAATGGGAGCCTTGCTACACTGATGGGCGGGATGTAAATTGCCAGCAGCCACTCTGGAGAAGGGTACGGTGTGTCCTGAAACAGCTAAAAAACACAGCTTAGAGAGCATAGGGCACTTCCACGCATGGGGGTATAAAGTGGGAAAATTAAAAATCAGCAAGACACAAGCACCCCATAGTTTAGGGCTGCTCTGTTGACAAGGACCTCCACTTCATTCCACCTTAAATATCCCAGGAAAGCGAAAAATGGATAAAAAAGTTGTAGTCCTTATGTAAAATGGAATATCACTCAGCCATGAAATCAATATCATAAGGCTAGTAGCAGCATGATGAGTGGATTTAGGTACGACGATTCTAAGTGAAATAAGTCACACAGAAAAGGACACTTCTCATAAGGTGTCACTTATAGAGGGAATGTAAAAACCGTTACACTTGAACTGAATTACAAAACAGAACAGAGTCACACATGCAGAAAACACACTATGGCTGCTTAACTGGAAAGGTGAGGTTGGGTGATACATAAAACAAGAGTTTCAAATTAGCTCAGATACCGTTCCATAAACCCAATATGTAATAGACAAAACCTACTCCTTGCTCAGAGAACTGGACTCAACACGCTTGATTCACCGCACAAGAATATATCTGACTAGTAATAATCTTAAAACCTATGAATTGATATCTCTCTGTTAGTGTGTCAAGTGGGTGTAAAGCGGCATAAACACAGCCGTGAAAAGCAGCTAAACCCCATTATAAAAATAAATTACTTTTAAAAACCCATGAAACAAAGACAGGGAAAGAGAGAGAAATTCTTACACAATTCGTTCAGGGGCTTTGATGCAACCTGGATTGACCATATCTATACCCACAGCTGGATGAGACATAAGGGTGGACACTCTTGGGGCTGAGAGGTTTGGTGAGGTTGGGTAGGCAAACACAGACCCTTTAAAGTAATACTGCGTGCTACCCATCGCATGGGTCCTAAATCTCCAGGTTCAAGGGCATCTTCCTACATCGAAAACAGGCATGAGAAACCCAGAAGATGGTACACCGTGTGATGGGGAAAGGTTTCTAAAACGCACCTCATTTCTCATCTCCTTGTGCTCGGATTCGCCATTCCAGCCAGTTTACTAGCAATCTCCCTACGTGGAGCATCAGCACCTTTAACCTCCTGTTCCGTACAGGTTGCAATTTGTCCTGAGGATGAATGGGAAGACGGGGAACCAATGAGAGACTAGCTCTTGGTGTTGGGACAGGTACAGGTCACTCTATTTTCCCATCAAGAAGAAGAATTAACCACAGGCTCAGCCTGCCCCCCGGAACCAGAACAGGGCCTGAAGCCATCCTGCGCTTTTGCGGCCAGCTCCCAAAAAAGCAAGTTGTAAAATGGAGCTTCAGGGCACAGCAATTCACAAACCTGCAGAGTTATAAATGATAACTCTCGTCCACAAATATATTGAGGGAAGGCAAAGAAGAGGATTTAAAGTCAAGGCAGAATTGCAGGAAACAGATTTTAGGAGGTAGATTCGAATCGCCTTTAAAGCACAGGAAAAGCGGCAAAACGTTGACAATGATGCCCTTGGCCAAAAAGGGCGTATGCGTTTTTTCCTGAATATATTCAGGAAAAAACGCATACGCCCTTTTTGGCCAACCAAGCAACCTGGAAAGGCAAATCAGTGCTACAAAGAAGTCTTGCTTCCCATCGGTCAAAAGGGCCATGCTGAAAAAAGTTTCAAAACCAGAAATGCAGGACAGGCCATGGAGAAATGGGAACCTTGCTACACTGATGGGCGGGATGTAAATTGCCAACAGCCACTCTGGAGAAGGGTACGGTGTGTCCTGAAACAGCTAAAAAACACAGCTTAGAGAGCTTAGGGCACTTCCACGCATGGGGGTATAAAGTGGGAAAATTAAAAATCAGCAAGACACAAGCACCCCATAGTTTAGGGCTGCTCTGTTGACAAGGACCTCCACTTCATTCCACCTTAAATATCCCAGGAAAGCGAAAAATGGATAAAAAAGTTGTAGTCCTTATGTAAAATGGAATATCACTCAGCCATGAAATCAATATCATAAGGCTAGTAGCAGCATGATGAGTGGATTTAGGTACGACGATTCTAAGTGAAATAAGTCACACAGAAAAGGACACTTCTCATAAGGTGTCACTTATAGAGGGAATGTAAAAACCGTTACACTTGAACTGAATTACAAAACAGAACAGAGTGACACATGCAGAAAACACACTATGGCTGCTTAACGGGAAAGGGGAGGTGGGGAGATACATAAAACAAGAGTTTCAAATTAGATCAGATACCGTTCCATAAACCCAATATGTAACAGACAAGACCTACTCCTTGCTCAGAGAACTGGACTCAACACGCCCGATTCACCGCCCAAGAATATATCTGACTAGTAATAATCTTAAAACCTATGTATTGATATCTCTCTATTAGTGTGTCAAGTGGGTGTAAAGCGGCATAAACACAGCCGTGAAAAGCAGCTAAACCCCATTATAAAAATAAATTACTTTTAAAAACCCATGAAACAAAGACAGGGAAGGAGAGAGAAATTCTTACACAATTCATTCAGGGGCTTTGATTCAACCTGGATTGACCATATCTAGACCCACAGGTGGATGAGACATAAGGGTGGACACTCTTGGGGCAGAGAGGTTTGGTGAGGTTGGGTGAGCAAACCCAGACCCTTTAAAGTTATACTGCGTGGTACCCATCGCATGGGTCCCAAATCTCCAGGTTCAAGGGCATCTTCCTAAATCGAAAACATGCATGAGAAACCCAGAAGATGGTACACCGTGTGATGGGGAAAGGTTTCTAAAACGCACCTCATTTCTCATCTCCTTGTGCTCGGGTTTGCCATTCCAGCCACTTTACTAGCAATCTCCCTACTTGGAGCATCAGCACCTTTAACCTCCTGTTCCGTACAGGTTGCAATTTGTCCTGAGGATGAACGGGAAGAAGGGGAACCAATGAGAGACTAGCTCTTGGTGTTGGGACAGGCACAGGTCACTCTATTTTCCCATCAGGAAGAAGAATTAACCACAGGCTCAGCCTTCCCCCCGGAACCAGAACAGGGCCTGAAGCCATCCTGCGCTTTTGCGGCCAGCTCCCAAAAAAGCGAGTTGTAAAATGGAGCTTCAGGGCACTGCAATTCACAAACCTGCAGAGTTATAAATGATAACTCTCGTCCACAAATATATTGAGGGAAGGCAAAGAAGAGGATTTGAAGTCAAGGCAGAATTGCAGGAAACAGATTTTAGGAGGTAGATTTGAATCGCCTTTAAAGCACATGAAAAGCGGCAAAACGTTGACAATGATGCCCTTGGCCAAAAAGGGCGTATGCGTTTTTTCCTGAATATATTCAGGAAAAAACGCATACGCCCTTTTTGGCCAACCAAGCAACCTGGAAAGGCAATTCAGTGCTACAAAGAAGTCTTGCTTCCCATCGGTCAAAAGGGCCATGCTGAAAAAAGTTTCAAAACCAGAAATGCAGGACAGGCCATGGAGAAATGGGAGCCTTGCTACACTGATGGGCGGGATGTAAATTGCCAACAGCCACTCTGGAGAACGGTACGGTGTGTCCTGAAACAGCTAAAAAACACAGCTTAGAGAGCATAGGGCACTTCCACGCATGGGGGTATAAAGTGGGAAAATTAAAAATCAGCAAGACACAAGCACCCCATAGTTTAGGGCTGCTCTGTTGACAAGGACCTCCACTTCATTCCACCTTAAATATCCCAGGAAAGCGAAAAATGGATAAAAAAGTTGTAGTCCTTATGTAAAATGGAATATCACTCAGCCATGAAATCAATATCATAAGGCTAGTAGCAGCATGATGAGTGGATTTAGGTACGACGATTCTAAGTGAAATAAGTCACACAGAAAAGGACACTTCTCATAAGGTGTCACTTATAGAGGGAATGTAAAAACCGTTACACTTGAACTGAATTACAAAACAGAACAGAGTGACACATGCAGAAAACACACTATGGCTGCTTAACGGGAAAGGGGAGGTGGGGAGATACATAAAACAAGAGTTTCAAATTAGATCAGATACCGTTCCATAAACCCAATATGTAACAGACAAGACCTACTCCTTGCTCAGAGAACTGGACTCAACACGCCCGATTCACCGCACAAGAATATATCTGACTAGTAATAATCTTAAAACCTATGTATTGATATCTCTCTATTAGTGTGTCAAGTGGGTGTAAAGCGGCATAAACACAGCCGTGAAAAGCAGCTAAACCCCATTATAAAAATAAATTACTTTTAAAAACCCATGAAACAAAGACAGGGAAAGAGAGAAAAATTCTTACACAATTCATTCAAGGGCTTTGATTCAACCTGGATTGACCATATCTAGACCCACAGGTGGATGAGACATAAGGGTGGACACTCTTGGGGCTGAGAGGTTTGGTGAGGTTGGGTGAGCAAACACAGACCCTTTAAAGTAATACTGCGTGGTACCCATCGCATGGGTCCCAAATCTCCAGGTTCAAGGGCATCTTCCTAAATCGAAAACATGCATGAGAAACCCAGAAGATGGTACACCGTGTGATGGGGAAAGGTTTCTAAAACGCACCTCATTTCTCATCTCCTTGTGCTCGGGTTTGCCATTCCAGCCACTTTACTAGCAATCTCCCTACTTGGAGCATCAGCACCTTTAACCTCCTGTTCTGTACAGGTTGCAATTTGTCCTGAGGATGAACGGGAAGAAGGGGAACCAATGAGAGACTAGCTCTTGGTGTTGGGACAGGCACAGGTCACTATATTTTCCCATCAGGAAGAAGAATTAACCACAGGCTCAGCCTGCCCCCCGGAACCAGAACAGGGCCTGAAGCCCTCCTCCGCTTTTGCGGCCAGCTCCCAAAAAAGCGAGTTGTAAAATGGAGCTTCAGGGCACTGCAATTCACAAACCTGCAGAGTTATAAATGATAACTCTCGTCCACAAATATATTGAGTGAAGGCAAAGAAGAGGATTTGAAGTCAAGGCAGAATTGCAGGAAACAGATTTTAGGAGGTAGATTCGAATCGCCTTTAAAGCACATGAAAAGCGGCAAAACGTTGACAATGATGCCCTTGGCCAAAAAGGGCGTATGCGTTTTTTCCTGAATATATTCAGGAAAAAACGCATACGCCCTTTTTGGCCAACCAAGCAACCTGGAAAGGCAAATCAGCGCTACAAAGAAGTCTCGCTTCCCATCGGTCAAAAGGGCCATGCTGAAAATGTTTCAAAACCAGAAATGCAGGACAGGCCATGGAGAAATGGGAGCCTTGCTACACTGATGGGCGGGATGTAAATTGCCAGCAGCCACTCTGGAGAAGGGTACGGTGTGTCCTGAAACAGCTAAAAAACACAGCTTAGAGAGCATAGGGCACTTCCACGCATGGGGGTATAAAGTGGGAAAATTAAAAATCAGCAAGACACAAGCACCCCATAGTTTAGGGCTGCTCTGTTGACAAGGACCTCCACTTCATTCCACCTTAAATATCCCAGGAAAGCGAAAAATGGATAAAAAAGTTGTAGTCCTTATGTAAAATGGAATATCACTCAGCCATGAAATCAATATCATAAGGCTAGTAGCAGCATGATGAGTGGATTTAGGTACGACGATTCTAAGTGAAATAAGTCACACAGAAAAGGACACTTCTCATAAGGTGTCACTTATAGAGGGAATGTAAAAACCGTTACACTTGAACTGAATTACAAAACAGAACAGAGTCACACATGCAGAAAACACACTATGGCTGCTTAACTGGAAAGGTGAGGTTGGGTGATACATAAAACAAGAGTTTCAAATTAGCTCAGATACCGTTCCATAAACCCAATATGTAATAGACAAAACCTACTCCTTGCTCAGAGAACTGGACTCAACACGCTTGATTCACCGCACAAGAATATATCTGACTAGTAATAATCTTAAAACCTATGAATTGATATCTCTCTGTTAGTGTGTCAAGTGGGTGTAAAGCGGCATAAACACAGCCGTGAAAAGCAGCTAAACCCCATTATAAAAATAAATTACTTTTAAAAACCCATGAAACAAAGACAGGGAAAGAGAGAGAAATTCTTACACAATTCGTTCAGGGGCTTTGATGCAACCTGGATTGACCATATCTATACCCACAGCTGGATGAGACATAAGGGTGGACACTCTTGGGGCTGAGAGGTTTGGTGAGGTTGGGTAGGCAAACACAGACCCTTTAAAGTAATACTGCGTGCTACCCATCGCATGGGTCCTAAATCTCCAGGTTCAAGGGCATCTTCCTACATCGAAAACAGGCATGAGAAACCCAGAAGATGGTACACCGTGTGATGGGGAAAGGTTTCTAAAACGCACCTCATTTCTCATCTCCTTGTGCTCGGATTCGCCATTCCAGCCAGTTTACTAGCAATCTCCCTACGTGGAGCATCAGCACCTTTAACCTCCTGTTCCGTACAGGTTGCAATTTGTCCTGAGGATGAATGGGAAGACGGGGAACCAATGAGAGACTAGCTCTTGGTGTTGGGACAGGTACAGGTCACTCTATTTTCCCATCAAGAAGAAGAATTAACCACAGGCTCAGCCTGCCCCCCGGAACCAGAACAGGGCCTGAAGCCATCCTGCGCTTTTGCGGCCAGCTCCCAAAAAAGCAAGTTGTAAAATGGAGCTTCAGGGCACAGCAATTCACAAACCTGCAGAGTTATAAATGATAACTCTCGTCCACAAATATATTGAGGGAAGGCAAAGAAGAGGATTTAAAGTCAAGGCAGAATTGCAGGAAACAGATTTTAGGAGGTAGATTCGAATCGCCTTTAAAGCACAGGAAAAGCGGCAAAACGTTGACAATGATGCCCTTGGCCAAAAAGGGCGTATGCGTTTTTTCCTGAATATATTCAGGAAAAAACGCATACGCCCTTTTTGGCCAACCAAGCAACCTGGAAAGGCAAATCAGTGCTACAAAGAAGTCTTGCTTCCCATCGGTCAAAAGGGCCATGCTGAAAAAAGTTTCAAAACCAGAAATGCAGGACAGGCCATGGAGAAATGGGAACCTTGCTACACTGATGGGCGGGATGTAAATTGCCAACAGCCACTCTGGAGAACGGTACGGTGTGTCCTGAAACAGCTAAAAAACTCAGCTTAGAGAGCTTAGGGCACTTCCACGCATGGGGGTATAAAGTGGGAAAATTAAAAATCAGCAAGACACAAGCACCCCATAGTTTAGGGCTGCTCTGTTGACAAGGACCTCCACTTCATTCCACCTTAAATATCCCAGGAAAGCGAAAAATGGATAAAAAAGTTGTAGTCCTTATGTAAAATGGAATATCACTCAGCCATGAAATCAATATCATAAGGCTAGTAGCAGCATGATGAGTGGATTTAGGTACGACGATTCTAAGTGAAATAAGTCACACAGAAAAGGACACTTCTCATAAGGTGTCACTTATAGAGGGAATGTAAAAACCGTTACACTTGAACTGAATTACAAAACAGAACAGAGTGACACATGCAGAAAACACACTATGGCTGCTTAACGGGAAAGGGGAGGTGGGGAGATACATAAAACAAGAGTTTCAAATTAGATCAGATACCGTTCCATAAACCCAATATGTAACAGACAAGACCTACTCCTTGCTCAGAGAACTGGACTCAACACGCCCGATTCACCGCCCAAGAATATATCTGACTAGTAATAATCTTAAAACCTATGTATTGATATCTCTCTATTAGTGTGTCAAGTGGGTGTAAAGCGGCATAAACACAGCCGTGAAAAGCAGCTAAACCCCATTATAAAAATAAATTACTTTTAAAAACCCATGAAACAAAGACAGGGAAGGAGAGAGAAATTCTTACACAATTCATTCAGGGGCTTTGATTCAACCTGGATTGACCATATCTAGACCCACAGGTGGATGAGACATAAGGGTGGACACTCTTGGGGCAGAGAGGTTTGGTGAGGTTGGGTGAGCAAACCCAGACCCTTTAAAGTTATACTGCGTGGTACCCATCGCATGGGTCCCAAATCTCCAGGTTCAAGGGCATCTTCCTAAATCGAAAACATGCATGAGAAACCCAGAAGATGGTACACCGTGTGATGGGGAAAGGTTTCTAAAACGCACCTCATTTCTCATCTCCTTGTGCTCGGGTTTGCCATTCCAGCCACTTTACTAGCAATCTCCCTACTTGGAGCATCAGCACCTTTAACCTCCTGTTCCGTACAGGTTGCAATTTGTCCTGAGGATGAACGGGAAGAAGGGGAACCAATGAGAGACTAGCTCTTGGTGTTGGGACAGGCACAGGTCACTCTATTTTCCCATCAGGAAGAAGAATTAACCACAGGCTCAGCCTGCCCCCCGGAACCAGAACAGGGCCTGAAGCCCTCCTCCGCTTTTGCGGCCAGCTCCCAAAAAAGCGAGTTGTAAAATGGAGCTTCAGGGCACTGCAATTCACAAACCTGCAGAGTTATAAATGATAACTCTCGTCCACAAATATATTGAGGGAAGGCAAAGAAGAGGATTTGAAGTCAAGGCAGAATTGCAGGAAACAGATTTTAGGAGGTAGATTCGAATCGCCTTTAAAGCACAGGAAAAGCGGCAAAACGTTGACAATGATGCCCTTGGCCAAAAAGGGCGTATGCGTTTTTTCCTGATTATATTCAGGAAAAAACGCATACGCCCTTTTTGGCCAACCAAGCAACCTGGAAAGGCAAATCAGCGCTACAAAGAAGTCTCGCTTCCCATCGGTCAAAAGGGCCATGCTGAAAAAAGTTTCAAAACCAGAAATGCAGGACAGGCCATGGAGAAATGGGAGCCTTGCTACACTGATGGGCGGGATGTAAATTGCCAACAGCCACTCTGGAGAAGGGTACGGTGTGTCCTGAAACAGCTAAAAAACACAGCTTAGAGAGCATAGGGCACTTCCACGCATGGGGGTATAAAGTGGGAAAATTAAAAATCAGCAAGACACAAGCATCCCATAGTTTAGGGCTGCTCTTTTGACAAGGACCTCCACTTCATTCCACCTTAAATATCCCAGGAAAGCGAAAAATGGATAAAAAAGTTGTAGACCTTATGTACAATGGAATATCAGTCAGCCATGAAATTAATATCATAAGGCTAGTAGCAGCATGATGAGTGGATTTAGGTACGACGATTCTAAGTGAAATAAGTCACACAGAAAAGGACACTTCTCATAAGGTGTCACTTATAGAGGGAATGTAAAAACCGTTACACTTGAACTGAATTACAAAACAGAACAGAGTGACACATGCAGAAAACACACTATGGCTGCTTAACTGGAAAGGTGAGGTTGGGTGATACATAAAACAAGAGTTTCAAATTAGATCAGATACCGTTCCATAAACCCAATATGTAACAGACAAGACCTACTCCTTGCTCAGAGAACTGGACTCAACACGCCCGATTCACCGCACAAGAATATATCTGACTAGTAATAATCTTAAAACATATGGATTGATATCTCTCTATTAGTGTGTCAAGTGGGTGTAAAGCGGCATAAACACAGCCGTGAAAAGCAGCTAAACCCCATTATAAAAATAAATTACTTTTAAAAACCCATGAAACAAAGACAGGGAAAGAGAGAGAAATTCTTACACAATTCGTTCAGGGGCTCTGATGCAACCTGGATTGACCATATGTAGACCCACAGCTGGATGAGACATAAGGGTGGACACTCTTGGGGCTGAGAGGTTTGGTGAAGTTGGGTGAGCAAACGCAGACCCTTTAAAGTAGTACTGCGTGCTACCCGTCGCATGGGTCCCAAATCTCCAGGTTCAAGGGCATCTTCCTACATCGAAAACAGGCATGAGAAACCCAGAAGATGGTACACCGTGTGATGGGGAAAGGTTTCTAAAACGCACCTCATTTCTCATCTCCTTGTGCTCGGGTTCGCCATTCCAACCACTTTATTTGCAATCTCCCTACGTGGAGCATCAACACCTTTAACCTCCTGTTCCGTACAGGTTGCACTTTGTCCTGAGGATGAATGGGAAGACGGGGAACCAATGAGAGACTAGCTCTTCGTGTTGGGACAGGCACAGGTCACTCTATTTTCCCATCAGGAAGAAGAATTAACCACAGGCTCACCCTGCCCACTGGAACCAGAACAGGGCCTGAAGCCATCCTGCGCTTTTGCGGCCAGCTCCCAAAAAAGCGAGTAGTAAAATGGAGCTTCAGGGCACTGCAATTCACAAACCTGCAGAGTTATAAATGATAACTCTCGTCCACAAATATATTGAGGGAAGGCAAAGAAGAGGATTTGAAGTCAAGGCAGAATTGCAGGAAACAGATTTTAGGAGGTAGATTCGAATCGCCTTTAAAGCACAGGAAAAGCGGCAAAACGTTGACAATGATGCCCTTGGCCAAAAAGGGCGTATGCGTTTTTTCCTGAATATATTCAGGAAAAAACGCATACGCCCTTTTTGGCCAACCAAGCAACCTGGAAAGGCAAATCAGTGCTACAAAGAAGTCTTGCTTCCCATCGGTCAAAAGGGCCATGCTGAAAAAAGTTTCAAAACCAGAAATGCAGGACAGGCCATGGAGAAATGGGAGCCTTGCTACACTGATGGGCGGGATGTAAATTGCCAACAGCCACTCTGGAGAAGGGTACGGCGTGTCCTGAAACAGCTAAAAAACACAGCTTAGAGAGCATAGGGCACTTCCACGCATGGGGGTATAAAGTGGGAAAATTAAAAATCAGCAAGACACAAGCACCCCAAAGTTTACGGCTGCTCTGTTGACAAGGACCTCCACTTCATTCCACCTTAAATATCCCAGGAAAGCGAAAAATGGATAAAAAAGTTGTAGTCCTTATGTAAAATGGAATATCACTCAGCCATGAAATCAATATCATAAGGCTAGTAGCAGCATGATGAGTGGATTTAGGTACGACGATTCTAAGTGAAATAAGTCACACAGAAAAGGACACTTCTCATAAGGTGTCAGTTATAGAGGGAATGTAAAAACCGTTACACTTGAACTGAATTACAAAACAGAACAGAGTGACACATGCAGAAAACACACTATGGCTGCTTAACGGGAAAGGGGAGGTGGGGAGATACATAAAACAAGAGTTTCAAATTAGATCAGATACCGTTCCATAAACCCAATATGTAACAGACAAGACCTACTCCTTGCTCAGAGAACTGGACTCAACACGCCCGATTCACCGCACAAGAATATATCTGACTAGTAATAATCTTAAAACCTATGTATTGATATCTCTCTATTAGTGTGTCAAGTGGGTGTAAAGCGGCATAAACACAGCCGTGAAAAGCAGCTAAACCCCATTATAAAAATAAATTTCTTTTAAAAACCCATGAAACAAAGACAGTGAAAGAGAGAGAAATTCTTACACAATTCTTTCAGGGGCTGTGATGCAACCTGGATTGACCATATCTAGACCCACAGCTGGATGAGACATAAGGGTGGACACTCTTGGGGCTGAGAGGTTTGGTGAGGTTGGGTGAGCAAACGCAGACCCTTTAAAGTAATACTGCGTGCTACCCATCGCATGGGTCCCAAATCTCCAGGTTCAAGGGCATCTTCCTACATCGAAAACATGCATGAGAAACCAAGAAGATGGTACACCGTGTGTTGGGGAAAGGTTTCTAAAATGCACCTCATTTCTCCTCTCCTTGTGCTCGGGTTCGCCATTCCAGCCACTTTAGTAGCAATCTCCCTACTTGGAGCATCAGCATCTTTAACCTCCTGTTCCGTACAGGTTGCAATTTGTCCTGAGGATGAACGGGAAGAAGGGGAACCAATGAGAGACTAGCTCTTGGTGTTGGGACAGGCACAGGTCACTCTATTTTCCCATCAGGAAGAAGAATTAACCACAGGCTCAGCCTGCCCCCCGGAACCAGAACAGGGCCTGAAGCCATCCTGCGCTTTTGCGGCCAGCTCCCAAAAAAGCAAGTTGTAAAATGGAGCTTCAGGGCACAGCAATTCACAAACCTGCAGAGTTATAAATGATAACTCTCGTCCACAAATATATTGAGAGAAGGCAAAGAAGAGGATTTGAAGTCAAGGCAGAATTTCAGGAAACAGATTTCAGGAGGTAGATTCGAATCGCCTTTAAAGCACATGAAAAGCGGCAAAACGTTGACAATGATGCCCTTGGCCAAAAAGGGCGTATGCGTTTTTTCCTGAATATATTCAGGAAAAAACGCATACGCCCTTTTTGGCCAACCAAGCAACCTGGAAAGGCAAATCAGCGCTACAAAGAAGTCTCGCTTCCCATCCATCAAAAAGGCCATGCTGAAAAAAGTGTCAAAACCAGAAATGCAGGACAGGCCATGGAGAAATGGGAGCCTTGCTACACTGATGGGCGAGATGTAAATTGCCAACAGCCAGTCTGGAGAAGGGTACGGTGTGTCCTGAAACAGCTAAAAAACACAGCTTAGAGAGCATAGGGCACTTCCACGCATGGGGGTATAAAGTGGGAAAATTAAAAATCAGCAAGACACAAGCACCCCAAAGTTTAGGGCTGCTCTGTTGACAAGGACCTCCACTTCATTCCACCTTAAATATCCCAGGAAAGAGAAAAATGGATAAAAAAGTTGTGGTCCTTATGTACGATGGAATATCACTCATCCATGAAATCAATATCATAAGGCTAGTAGCAGCATGATGAGTGGATTTAGGTACGACGATTCTAAGTGAAATAAGTCACACAGAAAAGGACACTTCTCATAAGGTGTCACTTATAGAGGGAATGTAAAAACCGTTACACTTGAACTGAATTACAAAACAGAACAGAGTGACACATGCAGAAAACACACTATGGCTGCTTAACGGGAAAGGGGAGGTGGGGAGATACATAAAACAAGAGTTTCAAATTAGATCAGATACCGTTCCATAAACCCAATATGTAACAGACAAGACCTACTCCTTGCTCAGAGAACTGGACTCAACACGCCCGATTCACCGCACAAGAATATATCTGACTAGTAATAATCTTAAAACCTATGTATTGATATCTCTCTGTTAGTGTGTCAAGTGGGTGTCAAGCGGCATAAACACAGCCGTGAAAAGCACCTAAACCCCATTATAAAAATAAATTACTTTTAAAAACCCATGAAACAAAGACAGGGAAAGAGAGAGAAATTCTTACACAATTCGTTCAGGGTCTGTGATGCAACCTGGAGTGACCATATCTAGACCCACAGCTGGATGAGACATAAGGGTGGACACTCTTGGGGCTGAGAGGTTTGGTGAGGTTGGGTGAGCAAACACAGACCCTTTAAAGTAATACTGCGTGGTACCCATCGCATGGGTCCCAAATCTCCAGGTTCAAGGGCATCTTCCTACATCGAAAACATGCATGAGAAACCCAGAAGATGGTACACTGTGTGATGGGGAAAGGTTTCTAAAACGCACCTCATTTCTCATCTCCTTGTGCTCGGGTTTGCCATTCCAGCCACTTTACTAGCAATCTCCCTACTTGGAGCATCAGCACCTTTAATCTCCTGTTCCGTACAGGTTGCAATTTGTCCTGAGGATGAATGGGAAGACGGGGAACCAATGAGAGACTAGCTCTTGGTGTTGGGACAGGCACAGGTCACTCTATTTTCCCATCAGGAAGAAGAATTAACCACAGGCTCATCCTGCCTCCCGGAACCAGAACAGGGCCTGAAGCCATCCTGCACTTTTGCGGCCAGCTCCCAAAAAAGCGAGTTGTAAAATGGAGATTCAGGGCACTGCAATTCACAAACCTGCAGATTTATAAATGATAACACTCGTCCACAAATATATTGAGGGAAGGCAAAGAAGAGGATTTGAAGTCAAGGCAGAATTGCAGGAAACAGATTTTAGGAGGTAGATTCGAATCGCCTTTAAAGCACATGAAAAGTGGCAAAACGTTGACAATGATGCCCTTGGCCAAAAAGGGCGTATGCGTTTTTACCTGAATATATTCAGGAAAAAACGCATACGCCCTTTTTGGCCAACCAGGCAACCTGGAAAGGCAAATCAGCGCTACAAAGAAGTCTCGCTTCCCATCGGTCAAAAGGGCCATGCTGAAAAAAGTTTTAAAACGAGAAATGCAGGACAGGCCATGGAGAAATGGGAGCCTTGCTACACTGATGGGCGGGATGTAAATTGCCAACAGCCACTCTGGAGAAGGGTACGGTGTGTCCTGAAACAGCTAAAAAACACAGCTTAGAGAGCATAGGGCACTTCCACGCATGGGGGTATAAAGTGGGAAAATTAAAAATCAGCAAGACACAAGCACTCCAAAGTTTAGGGCTGCTCTGTTGCCAAGGACCTCCACTTCATCCCACCTTAAATATCCCTGGAAAGAGAAAAATGGATAAAGAAGTTGTGGTAATTATGTACAATGGAATATCACTCATCCATGAAATCAATGTCATAAGGCTAGTAGCAGCATGATGAGTGGATTTAGGTACGACGATTCTAAGTGAAATAAGTCACACAGAAAAGGTCATTTCTCATAAGTTATCACTTATAGAGGGAATGTAAAAACCGTTACACTTGAACTGAATTACAAAACAGAACAGAGTCACACATGCAGAAAACACACTATGGCTGCTTAACGGGAAAGGTGAGGTGGGGTGATACATAAAACAAGGGTTTCAAATTAACTCAGATACCGTTCCTTAAACCCAATATGTAATAGACAAGACCTATTCCTTGCTCAGGAAATGGACTCTACACCCCCTATTAACCGCAAAAGGATATATCTGACTAGTAAGAATCTTAAAACCTGTGTATTGATATATCACTGTAAATGTGTAAAGTGGCATAATCACAGGAGTGAAAAGCAGCTATACCGCATCATAAAAATAAATTACTTTTAAAACCCCATTGAACAAAGACACTGAAAAAGAGAGAAATTCTTACAGAATTCGTTCAGGGGCTTTGATGCCACCTGGATTGACCATATCTAGACCCACAGCTGGATGAGACATATGGGTGGACACTCTTGGGGCTGAGAGGTTTGGTGAGGTTGGATGAGCAAACGCAGACCCTTAAAATAATACTGCGAGTTACCCGTCCTATGGGTCCCTAATCTCCAGGTTCAAGGGCATCTTCCTACATCGAAAACATGCATGAGAAACCCAGAAGATGGTACAGCGTGTGATGGCGAAAGGTTTCTAAAACGCACCTCATTTCTCATCTCCTTGTGCTAGGGTTCCCCATTCCAGTCGCTTTACTAGCAATTTCCCTACTTGGAGCATCAGAACATTTAACCTCCTGTTCCGTACAGATGGCAATTTGTCCTGAGGGTGAACGGGAATAGGGGCAACCAATGAGAGACTAGCTCTAGGTGTTGGAACAGGCACAGGTCACTCTATTTTCCCATCGGGAAGAAAAATTAAACATAGGCTCAGCCTTCCCCCCGGAACCAGAATAGGGCCTGAAGCAATCCTGTGCTTCTGCAGTCAGCTCCCTAAAAAGCGAGTTGAAAAATGGGGGTCAGGGGCACTGCAATTCACAAACCTGCAGAGTTATAAATGATAACTCTCATCCACAAATATATTGAGGGAAGGCAGCGAAGAGGATTTGAAAGCAAGGCAGAATTGTCGGAAACAGATTTCAGAAGGTAGATTCGAATCGCCTTTAACGCACATGAAAAGAGGCAAAACGTCGACAATGATGCCCTTGGCCAAAAGGGCGTATGCGGTTTTTCCTGAATATATTCAGGAAAAAACGCACACGCCCTTTTTGGCCAACCAAGTAACCTGGATATGCAAATCAGCGGTACAAAGAAGTATCGCTTCCATTTGGTCAAATGTGCCATGCTGAAAAAACTGAACAAACCAGAAATGCAGGACAGGCCATGGAGAAAGGGGAGCCTTGCTCTTTTGATGGACGGGATGTAAATTGCCAACAGCCACTCTGGAGAAGTGTACGGTGTGTCCTGAAACTTCTAAAAAACACAGCTTAGAGAGCATAGGGCACTTCCACTCATGGGTGTATAAATTGGGAAAACAAAAAATCAGCAGGACACAGGCACCCCAAAGTTTAGGGCTACTCTGTTGACAGGATCCTCCACTTCATTCCACCTTAAATATCCAAGGAAAGAGAAAAATGGATAAAGAATTTGTGTTCCTTATGTACAATGGAATATCATTCAACCATGAAATCAATGTCATAAGGCTAGTAGCAGCAGGAGGAGTGGATTTAGGTACGACGACTCTAAGTGAAATTAGTCACACAGAAAAAGACACTTATCATAAGATATCACTTATAGAGAGAATGTAAAATCCGTTACACTTGAACTGATTTACAAAATAGAACAGAGTCACACATGCAGAAAACACACGATGGCTGCTTAATGGGAAAGGTGAGGTGAGGTAATGCCTATAACAAGGGTTTCAAATTAGCTCAGATACCATTCCATAAACCAAATATGTAATAGACAAGACCCACTCCATGCTCAGAGAACTGAACACAACACCCGCTATTCACCGCATAAGAATATATCTGACTAGTAAGAATCTTAAAATATGTATTGATATCTCTCTGTAAGTGTGTCAAGTGTCTGTAAAGCGTCATAAACACAGCCGTGAAAAGCAGCCAAACCCCATTATAAAAATAAATTACTTTTAAAAACCCATGAAAAAAGACAGTGAAAGAGCAAGAAATACTTACACAATTCGTTCAGGGGCAGTGATGCAAACTGGATTTACCATATCTAGACCCACAGCTAAATGAGACATAAGGGTGGACACTCTTGGGGCTGAGAGGTTTGGTGAGGTTGGGTAAGCAACCGCAGACCCTTCACAGTAATACTGCGTGGTACCCATCCCAAGTGTCCCAAATCTCCAAGTCCAATGGCGTCTTCCTACCTCGAAAACATGCAAGAGAAACCCAGATGATGGTACACCGTGTGATGGGGAAAGGTTTCTAAAACGTACCTCATTCCTCATCTCCTTGTGCTTGGGTTCGCCATTCCAGCCGCTATACTAGCAATCTCACTACTTGGAGCATCAGCACCTTTAACCTCTTGTTCCGTACAGTTTGCAATTTGTCCTGAGGGTGAACGGGAAGAGGGGGAATCAATGAGAGACTAGCTCTAGGTGTTGGAACAGGCACAGGTCACTCTATTTTCCCATCGGGAAGAAGAATTAAACATAGGCTCTGCCTTCCCTCCGGAACCACAATAGTGCCTGAAACAAACCTGCGCTTTTGCGGAGAGCTCCCAAAAAAGCGAGTTGAAAAATGGAGCTCAAGGGCACAGCAATTCACAAACCTGCAGAGTTATAAATGATAACACTCATTCACAAATATATTGAGGGAAGGCAACGAAGAGGATTTGAAAGCAAGGCAGAATTGCAGGAAACAGATTTCAGGAGGTAGATGCGAATCGCCTTTAAAGCACATGAAAAGCTGCAAAACGTGGACAATGATGCCCTTGGCCAAAAAGGGCGTATGCGTTTTTTCCTGAATATATTCAGGAAAAAACGCATACGCCCTTTTTGGCCAACCAAGCAACCTGGAAAGGCAAATCAGCGCTACAAAGAAGTCTCGCTTCCCATCGGTCAAAAGGGCCATGCTGAAAAACGTGTAAAATCCAGAAATGCAGGACAGACCATGGAGAAATGTGAGCCTTGCTATGCTCCTGGGTGGGATGTAAATTGCCAACAGCCACTCTGGAGAAGTGTACAGTGTGTCCTGAAACATCTAAAAAACACAGCTTAGAGAGCATAGGGCACTTCCACGCATGGGGTATAAATCGGGAAAATGAAAAATCAGCAAGATACAGGCACCCCAACGTTTAGGGGTACTCTGTTGACAAGGACCTCCACTTCATTCTACCTTAAATATCCAGGAAAGAGAAAAATGGATAAAGAAGTTGTGGTCCTTATGTACAATGGAATATCATTCAGCCATGAAATCAAAGTCATAATGCTAGTAGCAGCATGATGAGTGGATTTAGGTACGACGATTCTAAGTGAAATAAGTCACACAGAAAACGGCACTTATCATAAGATATCACTTATAGAGGGAATGTAAAAACCGTTACACTTGAACTGAATTACTAAACAGAACAGAGTCACATATTTAGAAAACAGACTATGGCTGCTTAACGGGAAAGCTGAGGTGGGGTGATACATAAAACAAGAGTTTCAAATTAGCTCAGATACTGTTCCATAAACCCAATATGTAATAGACAAGACCTACTCCTTGCTCAGTGAAGTGGACGCAACACCCCCTATTTAACGAAGAAGAATATATCTGACTAGTAAAAATCTTAAAACCTATGTATTGATATCTCTCTGTAAGTGAAAGAAGTGGATGTAAAGTGGCATAAACACAGCAGTGAAAATCAGGTAAACCCCATTATAAAAATAAATTACTTTAAAAAACCCAAAAAACAAAGAGAGTGATAGAGGGAGAAATTTTTACATAATTCGTTCCGGGGCTGTGATGCAACCTGGTGTGACCATATCTAGACCCACAGCTGGATGAGAAATAAAGCTGGACACTCTTGGGTGTGAAGGTCTCTTTCCCTAGTTACCAGATTGGGAAACGTAGAAAGGCTGCCACCCTCTTGCCGTTACCTGTAAAAGCAGCTTTAAAACCTGTGCTAATGGTCACTTCATATGAACAAGTACTTCAGGGCTGTAAATGAAACCTGCCCTCAAAATGTCTTGACGGAGGTAATGGCCAAAAATTTTCAAAATGTGACACTTACTTTAAGAAAACACTTTGAACAACTAAGCTGTAATCACAGTTTGATAAATAAAAAGGGCATGCTTTAAAGCTCCATTTCAACAGATTATGGGACACATGCAAATTCAACCACAGAGAGGTATCAGCTCACACCTGTTAGAATAACCATCAGCAAGAAAACTACAAACAATAAATATTGAAGGTGTTTTGGAGAAATGCATACCCTCAATTTTAAGTGGGACGTAACCTGGAAAGAGCCACTAATGAACACTGAATGGTGGTGCCTTTAAAACGTACACACTGCGCTACCATATGATACAGCAAGCCCACTCCTTGGCCTATAACATAAGAAGATAGAACTGGAAAGACACAGGCAAGCAAATGTGCATTGAAGCAGTATTACAATAGCCAAGACATGGAGGCAACCAGAAAGTCCATCAACAGGTGCGTGGCCAAAGAAGAACTGGTACACGTACAGATGGACTATTAGCCAGGGAAAAAAATGAAACAATGCCATTTGCAGCACCATGTATGATTCTTGAGGTAATCAGGCAAATTGTACTAAGTCAGAAAGCAAAAGACACATATCCTATAATATCACTTATAGGTCTTAGCTAAAAATTGATACCAATGAAGATATTTCCACAGAGAAATGCAATCACAGGTTCATTAAACAAACTTATGGTTCACCAAATGGAAAGGTGTGAGGATTGGAGACATTAGGATATTGGGGTTAAGATAGATATAGAAACACATGTGAAATATGTAATCACCAAAGACCTACGTAATACCAAGACAAGACTACTCAACATTGTATCATAACCTACATGGGAAAATGATCCAAAGAAGAATAGATATATGTATATGTTTAAAAGAACCACATCTTGCACACCTAGAAGAAACAAAACATTTTAATTACACTTGCTCTGACAAAAAATAAAAATTAAATTAAAAAAAGAACAAGAAGTAATGAGACATAAACTTAAGGGACTTTTTGCTGGCACATTGCATTCTAATTTACAATCAGAACATGACTTCCATTAAGGCTCTGTCATCACTAATAAAGCAGCTTTATAAGCAATGTTGAAGGTAGCTTAAAAGAAGTCTCACTAATTATTGATAGTAACAAGGAAACAAAGAAAAGTAAAAATCTCACTGCAAAAAGTATACATAGGGTAAGGATAGTAGATCAAACACTTATTAAACTTCTGTAAAGAATAAAAGACAACAGTCGTATGTTTTTTTAAAAAGAGAGGGCCCAAATAAATCTGAAATGAAAGAGATGATGTTACAACAGACACCACAGAAATACAAAGGATCCTAAGATACACACAGGGTAACTCAGGGCTCAGACTGGACAGAGCCCACTCTTCAGTCCCCTGTACATGACTTACAGGAGCCTCAGGAACTGAGGAGGGGCTCCCTGAGGAGAGGCTCAAGATAGAATATGGTAGGCATTAACATGACTGCATTCATCTTAAACATGCCTGAACTACATTCACACGAGATGATTTTGTCCTGTATGTACATCGGCACCTCTAGTTGGAACTGCAGATCTTTGGCTTCAACACCTCTACTGACAACATTAGTGTCACCTGCTGTGGACCGTCTCCTATAGGATTTCTAGAATCAGAAAACATCGAAGCTTCACAGGACCCAGAGTCTGTGCGACTCCACACAGAGAATCAGAGTCTCAACTCCACTCAGATACTCCACTCTTGGAAGGCACACACAAAGTAGTGTGCACATCAGGACCCAGGGGAAGGAGCAGTGACCCCGTAGGAGAATGACCAGAATTACCTGCTACTTTTAGAGGGTCTCCTGCAGAGGCAGGTGGTGTCTGTGGCTGTGGCTCACCATGAGGACAACGACACTGGCAGCAGAAGTTCTGGGAAATACTCCTTGGTGTGAGCCCTCCCAGAGTCCGCCATTAGCCCCACCAAGAGCAAGGTAGGCTCCAGTGCTGGGTCGCCTCAGGCCAAACAACCAACAGGGAGGGAACCCAGCCCCATGCATCAGCAGACAAGCAGATTAAACTTTTTATTAAAGTTTTATTTAATCCGTAGACAAGCAGATTAAAGCTCTGTCCACCAAAGCAACACCCAGCTCTACCCACCACCAGTCCCTCCCATCAGGAAGCTTGCACAAGCCTCTAAGATAGACTCATCCACCAGAGAGAAGACAGCAGAAGCAATAAGAACTACAATTCTGCAGCTTGTGGAAGGAAAACCACATTCACAGAAAGATAGACAAAATGAAAAGACAGAGGACATTATACCAGATCAAGGAACAAGATAAAACCCCAGAAAAAAAATGAAATGAGGTGGAGATAGGGAACCTTCCAGAAAAAGAATTCAAAATAATGATAGTGAAGTTGAGCCAAGACCTTGGAAAAAGAAAGGAGGCAAAGATCGAGAAGACGCAAGAAATGCTTAACAAAGACCTAGAAGAATTAAGGAACAAACACCTAGAAGAATTAAAGAACAAACAAACAGAGGTGAACAATGGAATAACTGAAATGAAAAATACACTAGAAGGAATCAGTAGCAGAATAACTGTGGCAGAAGAACGGATAAGTGACCTGGAAGACAGAAAGGTGGAAATCACTGCCATGGAACAGATTAAAGAAAAAGAATGAAAATAAATGAAGACACCCTAAGAGTCCTCTGGGACAACATTAAACGCAACAACATTCGCATTATAGGGGTCCCAGAAGGAGAAGAGAGAGAGAAAGGACCTGAGAATATATTTGAAGAGATTATGGTCAAAAACTTCCCTAGCATGGGAAAAGAAATAGCCACCCAAGTCCAGAAGCACAGAGTGTCCCAGGCAGGATAAACCAAAGGAGAAAAATGACAAGACACATAGTAATCAAATTGACAAAAATTAATGACAAAGAGAAATGATTGAAAGCAGCAAGGGAAAAATGACAAATAACATACAAGGGAACTCCCATAAGGATAACAGCTGATTTCTCAGTAGAAAATCTACAAGCCAGAAGGAAGTGGCATGATAAATTTAAAGTGATGAAAGGGAAGAACCTACAACCAAGAGTACTCCACCCTGCAAAGAGCTCATTCAGATTTGATGGAGAAATCAAAAGCCTTACAGACAAGCAAAAGCTAAGAGAATTCAGCACCATGAAACCAGCTCTACACCAAATGCTGAAGGAACTTCTCTAAGTGGGAAACACAAGAGAAGAAAAGGACCCACCAAGACAAACCTATAACAATTAAGAAAATAGTACTAGGAACATACATATCGATAATTACCTTAAAGGTGAATGCACTAAATGTTCCAACCAAAAGACACAGGCTCGCTGAATGGATACAAAAACAAGACCCATATATATGCTGTCTACAAGAGATCCATTTCAGAGCTAGGGACACATACAGACTCAAAGTGAGGCGATGGAAAAATATATTCTATGCAAATGAAAATCAAAAGAAAGCTGGAGTAGCAATACTCATATCAGATAAAATAGACTTTAAAATAAAGAATGTTACAAGAGACAAGGAAAGACACTACATAATGGTCAAGGGATCAATCCAAGAAGAAGATATAACAATTATAAATATATATGTACCCAAAATAGGAGCACCTCAATGTATAAGGCAACTGCTAACAGCTATAAAAGAGGAAATCGACAGTAACACAATAATAGCGGGGGACTTTAACAGCTGATTTACACCAGTGGAGATCAGCCAGACAGAAAATTAATAAGGAAACACAAGCTTTAAATGACACAATAGACCAGATAGAGTTAATTGATATTTATAGGACATTCCATCCAAAAGCAGCAGATTACACGTTCTTCTCAACTGCACACGGAACATGCTCCAGGATAGATCACATCTTGGGTCACAGATAAAGCCTCAGTAAATTTAAGAAAAGTGAAATCATATCAAGCAGCTGTTCCGACCACAATGCTATGAGATTAGAAATCAATTACATGAAAAAAAAAAAAAGAAATCAATTACATGGAAAAAAACGTAAAAAACACAAACACATGGAGGCTAAACAATACGTTAATAAATAACCAAGGGATCACTTAGGAAATCAAAGAGGAAATCAAAAACTACCTAGAGACAAATGACAACAAAAACACGATGATCCAAAACCTATGGGATGCAGCAAAAGGAGTTCTAAGAGGGAAGTTTATAGCAATACAAGCCTACCTCAAGAAACAAGAAAAATCTCAAATAAATAATCTAACCTTACACCTAGAGGAACTAGAGAAAGAAGAACAAAACCCAAAGTTAGTAGAAGGAAAGAAATCATAAAGATCAGAGCGGAAATAAATGAAATAGAAACAAAGAAAACGAAAGCAAAGATCAATAAAACTAAAAGCTGGTTCTTTGAGAAGATAAGCAAAAATGATCAACATTTAGCCAGACTCCAGAAAAAGAGGGAGAGGACGCAAATCAACAAAATTAGAAGTGAAAAAGCAGAAGTTACAACAGACACCACAGGAATACAAAGCATCCTAAGAGACTACTACAAGCAACTCTAGGGCAATAAAATGGACAATCTGGAAGAAATGGGCAAATTCTTAGAAAGGGATAACCTTCTAAGACTGAACCAGGAAGAAATAGAAAATGTGAACAAACCTATCGCAAGCAATGAAATTGAAACTGTGATTAAAAATCTTCCAACAAACAAAAGTTCAGAACCAGATGGCATCACAGGTGAATTCTATCAAACATTTAGAGAAGAGCTAACACCCAACCTTCTCAAATTCTTCAAAACAATTGCAGGGGAAGGAACACTCCCAAACTCATTCTATGAGACCACCATCACCCTGATACCAAAATCAGACAGAGATACTACAAGGAAAGAAAATTATAGACCAATATCACTGATGAATATAGATGTAAAAATCCTCAACAAAATACTAGCAAACAGAATCGAACAACACATTAAAAGGATCATACACCATGATCAAGTGGGGTTTATCCCAGGGATGCAAGGATTCTTCAATATACACAAATCAATGTGATACACCATATTAACAAATTGTAGAATAAAACCATATGATCATCTCAATAGATGAAGGAAAAGATTTTGAGAAAATTCAACACTCATTTACGATAAAAACTCTGCAGAGTGTGGGCATAGAGGGAAACTACCTCAACATAATAAAGGCCATATATGACAAACCCACAGCAAACAGCATTCTCAATGGTGAAAAACTGAAAGCGTTTCCTCTAAGATCAGGAACAAGACGAGGATGTCCACTCTCACCACTGCTATTCAACATAGTTTTGGAAGTCCTAGCCATGGCAATCAGAGAAGAAAAAGAAATAAAAGGAATACAAAAAGGAAAAGAAGAAGTAAAATTGTCACTGTTTGCAGATGACATGATATCATAGATAGAGAATCCTAAAGATGCCACCAGAAAACCACTGGAGCTAATCAATGAATTTGGTAAAGTTGCAGGATACAAAATTAATGCACAGAAATTGCTTGCATTCCTATACACTAACAATGAAAGATCAGAAAGAGAGATTAAGGAAACAATCCCATTACCACTGCAACAAAAAGAATAAAATACCTAGGAATAAACCTACCTAAGGAAGTAAAAGACCTGTACTCAGAAAACTATAAGACACTGATGAAAGAAATCAAAGATGATATAAACAGATGGAGACATATACCATGTTCTCGGATTAGAAGAATCAATATTGTGAAAATGACTATACTACCCAAAGCAATCTACATATTCAATGCAATCCCGATCAAAATACCTTTGGCATTTTCTACAGAACAAGAAAAAAAAATCTTAAAATTTGTAGGGAGACACAAAAGACCCTGGATAGCCAAAGCAGTCTTGAGGGGGAAAAAAAAGAGCTGGAGGAATCAGACTTCCAGACTTCAGACTATATTACAAAGCTACAGTAATCAAGATATTATGGTACTGACAGAAAAACAGAAATATAGGTCAATAGAACAGGATAGAAAGCACAGAGATAAACCCACGTACCTATGGTTCACTAATCTATGACAAAGGAGGCAAGGGTATACAATGGAGAAAAGACAGTGTCTTCAGTAAGTGGTGCTGGGAAAACTGGACAGTTACATGTAAAAGAATGAAATTAGTACACTCCCTAACACCATACACAAAAGTAAACTCAAAATGCATTAGAGACCTAAATATAAGACCAGCCACTATAAAACTCTTAGAGGAAAACATAAGCAGAACAGTCTATGACATAAATCACAGCAAGATCCTTTTTGACCCACCTCCTAGAGAAATGGAAATAAAAACAAAAATTAAAAAATGGGACCGAATGAAACATAAATTCTTTTGCACAGCAAAGGAAAACATTAGCAAGATGAAAAGACAACCATCAGAATGGGAGAAAATATTTTCAAATGAAGCAAATGGCAAAGGATTAATCTCCAAAAAGCAGCTCATGTAGCTCAATATCACAAAACCAAACAACCCAATCCAAAAATGGGCAGAAGACCTAAATAGACATTTCTCCAAAGAAGATATACAGGTTGCCAACAAACACATGAAAGGATGCTGAACATCACTAATCATTAGAAAAATGCAAATCAAAACTACAGTGAGGTATCACCTCACACCAGTCAGATTGGCCATCATCAAAAAATCTACCAACAATAAATGCTGGAGAGGCATTTATTGGAGCAAAGGGAACCCTCTTGCACTGTTGGTGGGAATGTAAATTGATATAGCCACTAGGGAGAACGGTATGGGGGTTCCTTAAAAACTAAAAATAGAACTACCATACAACCCAGCAAACCCACTCCTGGACATTTACCCTGAGAAAACCATAATTCAAAAAGAGTCATGTACCACAATGTTCACTGTAGCTCTATTTACAATAGCCAGGACATGGAAGCAACCTAAGTGTCCAACAACAGATAAATGGATAAAGAAGATGTGGCACATATATACAATGGAACATTATTCAGCCATAAAAAGAAACGAAATTGAGTTATTTTTAGTGAGGTGGATGGATCTAGAGTCTGTCCTACATAGTGAAGTAAGTCAGAAAGAGAAAAACAAATACCGTATGCTAACACATATATATGGAATCTAAAAAAAAAAGTTTATGAAGAACCTAGGGGCAGGAAAGGATTAAGGACACAGACGTAGAGAAAGGACTTGAGGACATGGGGAGAGGGAAGGGTAAGCTGGGACAAAGTGAGAGAGTGGTATGGACAAATATACACTACCAAATGTAAAATTGATAGCTACTGGGAAGCAGCCACATAGCACAGGGAGATCAGCTCTGTGCTTTGTGACCACCTAAAAGGGTGGGATAAGGGAGTGAGAGGGAGGTGCAAGAGGTAGGGGATATGGTGTTATATGTATACGCAGAGCTGATTCACTTTTTTATACAGCAGAAACTAACACACAATTGTAAAGCAATTATACTCCAATAAAGATGTAAAAGAAAAAAAAAAAAAGAAAGCCCAGAGATAAACCTACACACCTATGGCCCACTAATCTATGACAAAGGAGGCAAGGGTATACAAAGGAGAAAAGACAGTCTCTTCAATAAGTGGTGCTGGGAAAAATGGACAGCTACATGTAAAAGAATGAAATTAGAACACTCCCTAACACCATACACAAAAAATAAACTCAAAATGGATTAGAGACCAAAATGTAAGACCGGACTCTATAAAACTCTTAGAGGAAAACATAGGAAGAATACTCTTTGACATAAATCACAGCAAGATCTTTTTTGATCCACCTTGTAGAGTAATGGAATAAAAAATAAATAAACATATGGGAGCAAATGAAACCTAAAAGCTTTTGCAAAGCAAAGGAAACTACAAACAAGACGAAAAGACAACCCTCACAATGGGAGAAACTATTTGCAAATGAATCAATGGACAAAGGAGTAATCTCCAATGTATATAAACAGCTCATGCAGCTCAACAGTAAAAAAACAAACAACCCAATCCAAAAATGGGCAGATGATGTAAATAGACATTTGTCCCAAGAAGACATACAGATGACTAAGAAGCACATGAAAAGCTGCTCAACATCACTAATTATTAGAGAAATATAAACCAAAACTACAATGAGGTATCACTTCACACGAGTTAGAATGGGCATCATCAGAAAATCTACAAGCAACAAATGCTGGAGAGGGTGTGGAGAAAAGGGAACCCTCTTACACTATTTGTGGGAATGTAAATTGATACAGTCACTATGGAGAACAGTATGGAGGTTCCTTAAAAAACTAAAAATAGAATTACCATATGACCCAGCAATCCCACTACTGGCCATATACCCAGAGAAAACCATAATTCAAAAAGACATATTCACCACAATATTCATTGCAGCACTATTTATAATAGCCAGGTCATGGAAGCAACTTAAATGCCCATAGACAGACGAACAGAAAAGATGTGCTACATGTATAAAATGGAATTTTACTCAGCCATAAAAAGGAATGAAATTGGGTCATTTGTAGAGACGTGGATAGATCTAGAGACTGTCATACAGAGTGAAGTAAGTCAGAAAGAGAAAACAAATATCGTATATTAATGCATACATGGGGAACCTAGAAAAATGGTAAAGATGAACCGGTTTGCAAGGGAGAAATAGAGACACAGATGTAGAGAACAAATGTATGGACACCAAGGGGGGAAAGTGGCAGGGTGGTGGTGGTGGGATGAATTGCGAGCCTGGGATTGACATATATACACTTATATGTATAAAATAGATAACCAATAAGAGCCTGCTGTATAAAAAAAAAATAAATTCAAAAATTAAAAAATAAATAATACTTAAAGAAATAAAACAGAAAAAAAAGTTCTGTCCTTCCCATAGACGTATTTATATGAATGAATTATTTCCATGCTTATATCCATAAATACAAAATGAGGAATAAAACTTACCTTGAACCAAAAAAGAAAAAAAAAAAAAAAAACAGAACCCACTGGTCATACAGAGGAAAACCCTATCAGGGCACTTGCTCCAGTGGTAAACAATTCTGAAGTTGGTCACAGGTGGGGAATCATCTCCCATGCAGCCAGCAGCCCCCACACGAGGAGCGTCCTCATTGCAAAGCTGGGGGACCGTGAGGAGGCGTCTCTGAGTAAACGTGAGCTGAGCCCCAGGCCAGCTGCTGCTGAACTTTTCCAACCCTTCCCAGGTAAAACACCTGAATGTGTGCAAAGACTTTAAAAACTAGAGGAAGGGGCTTGGAGTCACACCAGTGACAGCACGCAGGCCGACGTGGTGCCTGCAGGCCAGCCAGGATGGTCCTGGCCCCGGGTGCTCGTCTGGAAGCTTTCCATTTCCCTGCCTGAGGTACCCCTCCTGTCCCGGCCCCCACTGCTTTTTTCCTTCCTCACCTCTGCCCGGGGAGAAATTCCAGCAGCAAGTATGGGTGACACATCCTCTTCTTTAGCAGGTGGCAGCCCGGCAACTCCTGCAGAAAGTCCAGCAGAGCCCCAGTCACACCGGGCCACTCATAGAGCCGTGGGCCCTACTCCCTCCCACCAGCCCAACCCCGAGACTGCTGACGGGGCAGAGAATATGGCGTCAGGCACAGCTGCAGAGGCTTTTGCTGCCTGGAGGGGTGTTTATATTGACCTCAACCCAGGCACACCTGGGAAGGGCTGGCCGGCCGGGTCAGGCTGCCCAGGTCAGCCAATCCTCGCCCCTCAGGGGCTCAGAGTTGCAGAGAATGGGCCTTGCTGCACCGGCCAGATCCAAGGAACAGGTGTAGGGTCCCGAGAGTCAGGATAGATAAGGGGCGGCAGCCCTGGCTTGTTTTCTAATCATTTTATCTGGTCCATGAGTGGGAGACAACTTCAAGAAGACCCTCTGCTAATGAGAGGAACCCAGGAGTCAGGGAGAGGAGGGGTGGTGGGTGGAGACAGAGGCCTGGTGCCCCAGCTGCAGTGGAAGCCCCTGGAAGACCAGGCAGAGGGAGGCTGCACAGAGTGAAGCCTAGGGTCACAGACCTGTTGGAGCTGCTGTTTGTTAGTTCAAGCTCTGCTCTGAGGTGCTCTGTGTCAGCTCTGAGTGACAGGTGTGCTGGGGGTGCTCTGCAATGAGGGCTATGTGCACGGATCCTGTGTGCCCAGCCCTGCCGGGGTACCTGTCCACGGGAGCTCCATATCCAGGGAGGGGCCTGCCAACGAGAGCCCCGTGGGCTGCTGCGTACCTGCCCAGGTGAGCTCCATATCCTGGGAGGGGCCTGACCATGAGGGCCCCATGGGCTGCTGGGTACCTGCCCAGGTGAGCTCCATATCCTGGGAGCGGCCTAACCACCAGAGCCCCGTGGGCCGCTGGGTACCTGCCCAGGTAAGCTCCATATCCTGGGAGGGGCCTGACCACAAGAGCCCCGTGGGCTGCTGGGGACCTGGTAGAGGACGCCAGGACAGTCAGTGAAGCCACAGAGGATATACATCTAGTAGTTCCTAATTCCTACACCCTGCTGGTCATTCTACCATCCACCAGGACATGGTATTCTGTATTAGACTTCAATGATGCCTTCTTCTGTATTCCATTACTCCCAGAGTCACAAGAAATTTTGGCTGTGAGTGGCAGGACTCAACATACAACAAAAACAATACTGCTGGGCCGTCCTGCCCCAGGGGTTCAAAAATTCCCACACCATCTTTGGGGAAACGTTAGCTAAAGACCTAAAAGATCTACCTCTGGAGAAGGGAACCCTCCTTCAATATGCAGATGACATTCTGATCACCAGCCCGACTAAGGAGGCCTCTGAACTACCTAGCCAATAAAAGATAGAAGGTGTCCAAGGAAAAGGCTCAAATATCACAAACTAAAGTGGCCTTCCTGGGCTTCATTCGCACAGAAGGTCGGAGAAGCCCACCCCAGGAAAGGGAAGAAGCCATTTGCAGCCTCAGCCTTCCTGAAACTAGAAGACAGCTTAGGGGTTCCTGGGGAGACCGGGGTTTGCTGCATCTGGATCCCTAACTAGAGTCTAATAGCTGGGCCTCTATATGAAACACTGAAAGGAAAAGATGATGATCCTTTTGAATAGAATCCAGAAGCGGCCTTTCAAGAATGGAAAGAGCAGTCAATTCAGACCCTGGCCCTGGACCTCCCTAAGTTAGCTAAACCCTTTGACCTTTACATTCCTGGTCCAAGGCGAATCGCCCTTGGAGTATTAGTGCAAAAACTGGGACCACTTGAAATGGAACAATGCAAGAATGCCCTCCAGGCATTGGCCAGCCACCCCATCCGACCAGGATACTGGGGGTATCTAAAAACCTGGAAATCAGCAGCCCGCAAGGCCAGCTCCCTCCTAAGGGAAAAGGACGCCACTTGGTGATCCTAACCACCCACCATGCCCTGAAGTTGCAGGGATTGCTCCGTGGGCACAATGACCTCGAGTGAGGAGGCCCTCCAACACCAACCTCCAGAGAGACAACCTGGGGCAATGGGCCCCCATGACGACTCGTGTGACCATCACTTGACCTGGAGCTTCTCTCAGAAAACAACAAGAGTGTGCCCCTAAAGAGCTGACTATTGCTTACAGGACTTACTGCACCCAGAGCGGAGCTAATAAACTTGGCAGGGGAACCGTAAATAACGCTGCCACCATAGAAAAGCCTACAGACACCGTGGTGACGGGGGCTAATGAGACCGGCTGTACTCCTGGCTACTTCAAAAGGCCGTTGACTGAGTGGCCGTCATGGTCCTGGATCACCACCGGCCCTGGAATGTCTGGGAGTTGAGCAAGCAGGGCTCTGACACCTGGTGCTGTTTGTACGTTAATTCAGTTGGCCTAACTGAAGAAAGCGCAGACTACTGGTCAGAGCATCTAGGCTGGCAGAAACCGTCAGCCTAAGGGGGCCGAACCAATGTGGAGCAGGGTAAAACCGCCCACCCCCTCAGCGTCTCTGCACATCTCTTTCCTGGACCCTTAAAGGTCATTAGAATCTATAAAACTTCCAATGCTGGTGCTCAGGCAGACGAGCAGTGAGGGAGGAGGCCTGCGGACAATCAACCTCACCTGGAGGCTGCTGGGGAGAAGTCCTGCCCCTCCCCCCGGGTATGAGGACACCCAACTCAGCACGAAGCATTTACAGAAGACGTGTCTGCACCCTCAGCGCCCCAAGAATGAGGAATGGGACAAAAGGCAGAGGAGGGCTTTGTCACTGGCAAAGCCCATTAAAAATTCCTGGGAGATAAAAATAGAATCTGGGCAATAAAATAAAGTCTAACCATTTTTTCCTTTGTGCTTTGTCTAATTTCACTTGCTCCTAGGTTTCCACATGCAGAGGTCCCACACCCGACACTTCAGACCCGATTTCCTAGTGCAAAATGGCTGGGCCGACACCTCAGCTCGTGGGGCCCCGTGCAGACTCTGCGACATAGAGCCTGAGCTCCAGGCAACCCAGCCCTCGAGAGCTCCGCCCCCTCCCTCCCGCTGATGCTGACAGGATCCCTACACAGCAGCCCAGCCCACAACCCGCAGGGGAGCACACACTATCACCTCTCCATTCTCTGATCAAAATATAAAGATTTCCTTTGCTTCTGAACCAAAGTCAGTCTCGATCTGTTGGCTCCAATGACACTGTGCAGGGAGACCCTTGTTGGGGCCCACTCTGCAGGATCAGTAACAGAATTTGAGAACATTGTAACTTCAATGAACAGATGTGTGAGCCAAACTGTAATTAACATAGAGCAGTGTATAAGGCTCGTGTAAAATAAGATGTTTCTAACACTTCCATTTGATATTTCCATCACTTTATTATAAGCAAGTTCAGTGGAGGGGTTTGTCTTATTTGTCAGGTCAACAGTAGAGAAATGCAGTGATTTCTTTCCAAGGATGTACATCTAATAATCTTGGTTGAAGTTTAAACCTTGTTTCGAATGATTTTCCATTGAAAATGATACCTGTCTTTCAGCTCCTAGATTTCTGAGAAGTATAAAATCTTATATTTTTTATTACCAAAGGGGAAAGGTGGGAGGAGGGATAAATTAACAGTTTCAGATTAACATATACACACTGCTATGTATAAAATATATCATCAACAAGGAACTACTGTATAGCACAGGGAACTATACTCAATATTTTGTAATGACCCCTGAGGGGAAATAATCTGAAAAACCATAGATATCTATATCGACATCATCTATCAACTACAGATAAAATGGAAACTAAAGGAGGCCGATGGTGAGCGTTTCTGAACCTGAAGACTTCAATCATCTAAAGTTCGGACTCTGCCTATGGCCCAAGTCCCTTAATGAACACACATGTACCAGTAGCTTAAAAATTCCCCAGATTGGAGTTCGGGGAGACACTGATTTGGAAAAATGCCTTGTGTTCTCCTTACATACACGGGACCTTTCCTACAGCTACAACATGCCTGTGACACCCAGAAGATGGAACACGGTTGGATCAGGAAGATTTTGGAAAAGGCACTAAAATTCCTAATTTCCTGGTTGTTGGGTTCACCCCTCCAGCCTTTTTCCTTAAAATCTCCCCACTTGAGGATGTCAGCACCTTCAAAAACCAGTTGCACAGAAATTGGAATTTGTCCAAAGGAAGAAGGGGAAGGAGGAGAAACAAGGAGAGCCAAGCCCTAGATGTTCAAAGAGGCACATGTCACTCTACTTTCCAGTCAGGAAGAAGAATTAAGCAAAGGCTTAGCCTGCAACTGGGAACCAGAGTAGGGCCAAAAGCAAACCAGCGGTTCTGCGGAAAGCTCCCAAAAAAGCGAGTTGAAAAATGGAGCTCAGGGGCCCTGCAATTCACAAACCTGCAGAGTTATAAATAATAACTCTCGTCCACAAATATATTGAGGGAAGACAACGAAGAGGATTTGAAATCAAGGCAGAATTGCAGGAAACAGATTTCAGGAGTTAGATTCGAATCGCCCCTAAAGCACAAGAAAAGCGGCCAAACGTCCACAATGATGCACTTGGCCAAAAAGACAATATGCGTTTTTTTCGGAATAAATTCAGGAAAAAACCCATAGGCCCTTTTTGGCCAACCAAGCAAGCCGGAAATGCAATTCAGCACTACAAAGAAGTCTCACTTCCCATCGGTCAAAAGGTCCTTCCTAAAAAAGTGTAAAAACAAGAAATGCAGGAGAGGCCAGGGAGGAAAGGGAGCCTTGTTACACTGATGGGTGGGATGTAAATTGCCAATGACAACTCTGGAGAAGGGTATGGTGTTTCCTAAAACATCTAAAAAACACAGCTAGAGAGAAAGGGGCACATCCACTCATGGGGGTATAAATTGGGAAAACTAAAAATCAGCAAGACACAGGCACCCCAAAGTTTAGGGCTGCTCTGTTGACAAGAACCTCCACTTCATTCCACCTTAAATGTCCCAGGAAAGAGAAAAATGGATAAATAATTTGTGGTCCTTATGTACAATACAATATCACTCGGGCGTGAAATCAATATCATAAGGCTACTAGCAGCATGATGAGTGCATTTAGGTACGACAATTCTAAGTGAAATAAGTCACACAGAAAAAGACACTTATCATAAGATATCACTAACAGAATGAATGTAAAAACCGTTACACTGAACAGAATTACAAAACAGAACAGAGTCACACATTTAGAAAACACACTATGGTTGCTTAATGGGAAAGGTGAGCTGGGGTGATGCAAAAACAAGGATTTCAAATTAGCTCAGGTAACGTTCCATAAACCCAATATGTAATAGACAAGACTTACTCCTTGCTCAGTGAACTGGACTCAACACTCCCTATTCACCGCACAAGAACATATCTGACTAGTAAGAATCTTAAAACCTATGTATTGATATCTCTCTGTAAGTGTGTCAAGTGGGTGTAAAGCGGCATAAACACAGCAGTGAAAAGCAGCTAAACCCCATTATAAAAACAAACTACTTTTAAAACCCCATGAAACAAAGACAGGGAAAGAGAGCGAAATATGTACACAATTCATTCAGAGGCTGTGATGCAACCTGGATTGATCGTATCTAGACCCACAGCTGGATGAGACATAAAGGTGGACACTCTTGGGGCTGAGAGGTTTGGTGAGGTTGGGTGAGCAAACGCAGACCCTTTAAAATAATACTGCGTGGTACCCATCACATGGGTCCCAAATCTCCAGGTTAAAGGGCATCTTCCTACATCGAAAACATGCATTTGAAACCCAGAATATGGTACACCATGTGAACGGGAAAGGATTCTAAAACGCACCTCATTTCTCACGTCCTTGTGCTCGGATTCGCCATTCCAGCCACTTTAATAGCAATCTCCCTACTTGGAGAATCAGCACCTTTAACCTCCTGTTCCGTACACGTGGCAATTTGTAATGAGGATAAATGGGAAGAGGGAGAACCAATGAGAGACTAGCTCTAAGTTTTGGGACAGGCACAGGTCACTCTATTTTCCCATCAGGAAGAAGAATTAACCACAGGATCAGCTTGCCACCGGAACCAGAATAGGGCCTGAAACCATTCTGAGCTTTTGCGGCCAGCTCCCATAAAAGCGAGTTGAAAAATGGAGCTCAGGGGCACTGCAATTCAAAAAACTGCAGAGATATAAATGATAACTGTCGTCCACAAATATATTGAGGGAAGGCAACGAAGAGGATTTGAAAGCAAGGCAGAATTGCAGGAAAAAGATTTCAAGAGGTAGATGCGAATTGCATTTAAAGCCCATGAAAAGCGGCAAAAGTTCAACAAATATGCCCTTGACCAAAAAGGGTGTATGCGTTTTTTCCTGAATATACTCAGGAAAAAAGCATATGCCCTTTTTGGCTAAGCAAGCAAACTGGAAAGGCAATTCAGTGCTACAAAGAAGTCTCGCTTCCCATCGGTCAAAAGGGCCATGCTGAAAAAAGTGTCAAAACCAGAAATGCAGGACAGGCCATGGAGAAATGGGAGCCTTGCTATGCTGATGGGCGGGATGTAAATTGCCAACAGCCACTGTGGAGAAGTGTACGGTGTGTCCTGAAACATGTAAGAAACACAGCTTAGAGAGCATAGGGCACTTCCACTCATGGGTGTATAATTTGGGAAAACTAAAAATCAGCATGACACAGGCACACCAAAGTTTAGGGCTGCTCTGTTGAAAAGAACGTCCACTTCATTCCACCTAAATATCTCAGGAAAGAGAAAAATGGATAAAGAAGTTCTGATCTATATGTAAAATGGAATATCACACAGCCATGAACTCAATGTCATAAGGGTAGTGGGAGAATCATGAGTGGAGTAAGCTATGACAATTCTAAATGAAATAAGTCACACATAAAACGACACTTATCATAAGATATCACTTATAGAGGGAATGTAAAAATCATTACACTTGAACTGAATTAAAAAAGAATACAGAGTCACACATGCAGAAAACACACTATGGCTGCATAACGGGAAATGTGAGGTGGGGTGATGCATAAAACAAGGGTTTCAAATTAGCTCAGATACCGTTCCTTAATCCCAATATGTTATAGACAAGAAATACTCTTGTTCAGGAAATGGACTCAACACCCCCTATTCACCGCACAAGAATATATCTGACTAGTAAGAAACTTAAAACCCTTGTATTGATATCTCACTGTAAGAGTGTCAAGTGGGTGTAAAGTGGCATAAACACAGCAGTGAAAAGCAGCTACACCCCATTAGAAAAATAAATTACTTTTAAAACCCCATGAAACAAAGACAGTGAAAGAGAGAGAAATTCTTAAAACATTTGTTCAAAGGCTGTGATACAACCTGGATTGACCATATGTAGACACACAGCTGGATGAGACACAAGGGTGGACACTCTTGGGGATGAGAGGTTTGGTGAGGTTAGGTGAGCAAACGCAGATCCTTTAAAATAATACTGCGTGGTACCCATCCCATGGGTCCTAAAACTCCAGGTTCAAGGGCATCTTCCTACATAGAAAACATGCATGGGAAACCCAGAAGATGGTACACCGTGTTATCGGGAAAGGTTTCTAAAACACACCTCATTTCTCATGTCCTTCTGCTCGGATTCGCCATTCCAGCCGCTTTACTAGAAATCTCTCTACTTGGAGCATCAGCTCCTTTAACCTCCTGTTTCGTACAGGTTGCAATTTGTCCTGAGGATGAATAGGATGAGGGGCAACAAATGAGAGACTAGCTCTAGGTGTTCGGAGCGGCACAGGTCACTCTATTTTCCCGTCAGGAAGAAGAATTAACCACAGGCTCAGCCTGCCACCCGGAACCAGTACAGCACCTGAAGCAATCGTGCGCTTTTGCGGACAGCTCCCAAAAAAGTGAGTTGAAAAATGGAGCTCTGGGGCACTGCAATTTACAAAACTGCAGACTTATAAATGACAACTCTCATCCAAAAATATACTGAGGGAAGGCATCGAAGAGGATATGAAATCAATTCAGAATTGCAGGAAACAGATTTCAGGAGGTAGATGCGAATCGCCTTTAAAGCACATGAAAAGCGCCAAAACGTTGACAATGATGCCCTTGGCCAAAAACGGCGTATGCGTTTTTTCCTGAATATATTCAGGAGAAAACGCATACGCCCTTTTTGGCCAACCAAGCAACCTGGAAAGGCAAATCAGCGCTACAAAGAAGTCTCGCTTCCCATCGGTCAAAAGGGCCATGCTGAAAAAAGTGTCAAAACCAGAAATGCAGGACAGGCCATGGAGAAATGGGAGCCTTGCTACACTGATGGGCGGGATGTAAATTGCCAACAGCCACTCTGGAGAAGTGTACGGTGTGTCCTGAAACATGTAAAAAACACAGCTTAGAGAGCATAGGGCACTTCCTCTCATGGGTGCATAAAATGTGAAAAGTAAAAATCAGCAAGACACAGGCACCCCAAAGTTTAGGGCTGCTCTGTTGACAGAAACATCCACTTCATTCCACCTTAAATATCCCAGGAAAGAGAACAATGGATAAAGAAGTTGTGATCCTTATGTACAGTGGAGTATGAAACAGCCATGAAATCAATGTCATAACGCTAGTAGCAGCATGATGAGTGGATTTAGGTACGACGATTCTAAGTGACATAAGTCACACAGAAAAAGACACTTATCATAAGATATCACTTATAGAGGGAATGTAAAAACCGTTACACTTGAACTGAATTACAAAACAGAACAGAGTCACACATGCCGAAAACACACTATGGCTGCTTAACGGGAAAGGTGAGGTAGGGTGATGCATAAAAGAAGGGTTTCAAATTAGCTCAGATACCGTTCCATAAACCCAATATGTAATAGACAAGACCTACTCCTTGCTCAGAGAACTGGACTCAACATGCCCGATTCACCGCACAAGAATATATCTGACTAGTAATAATCTTAAAACCTATGTATTGATATCTCTCTGTTAGTGTGTCAAGTGGGTGTAAAGCGTCATAAACACAGCCGTGAAAAGCAGCTAAACCCCATTATAAAAATAAATTACTTTTAAAAACCCATGAAACAAAGACAGTGAAAGAGAGAGAAATTCTTACACAATTCGTTCAGGGGCTGTGATGCAAACTGGATTGACCATATCTAGACCCACAGCTGGATGAGACATATGGGTGGACACTCTTGTTGCTGAGAGGTTTGGTGAGGTTGGGTGAGCAAACAAAGACCATTTAAAGTAATACTGCATGATACCAATCCCATGGGTTCCAAATCTCCAGGTTCAAGGGAATCTTGCTACATAGAAAACATGCAAGAGAAACCCAGAAGATGGTACTCCGTGTGATGGGTAAAGGTTTCTAAAACACACCTCATTTCTCATCTACTTGTGCTCACGTTCACCATTCCACCCGCTCTACTAGCAATCTCCCTAGTTTGAGCATCAGCACCTTTAACCTCCTGTTCCGTACAGGTTGCAATTTGTCCTGAGGATGAACGGGAAGGCGGGGAACCAGTAAGAGACTGGCTCTAGGTTTCGGGACAGGCACAGGTCACTCTATTTTCCCATCAGGAAGAAGAATTAACCCCAGGCTAAGCCGGCCCCCCGGAAGCAGAACAGGGCCTGAAGCAATCCTGCGCTTTTGCGGCCAGCTCCCAAAAAAGCGAATTGAAAAATGGAGGTCAGGGGCACTGCAATTCACAAAGCTGCAGAGTTATAAATTGTAACTCTCATCCACAAATATATTGAGGGAAGGCAACGAAGAGGATTTGAAAGCAAGGCAGAATTGCAGGAAACAAATTTCAGGAAGTAGATGTGAATCGCCTTTAAAGCCCATGAAAAGCGGCAAAGGTTCGACAAATATGCCCTTGGCCAAAAAGGGCGTATGCGTTTTTTCCTGAATATATTCAGGAAAAAACGCATACGCCCTTTTTGGCCAACCAAGCAACCTGGAAAGGCAAATCAGCGCTACAAAGAAGTCTCACTTCCCATCGGTCAAAAGGGCCATGCTGAAAAAAGTGTACAAACTAGAAATGCAGGCTAGGCCATGGAGAAATGGGAGCCTTGCTACTCTGATGGGCGGAATGTAAATTGCCAACAGCCACACTGGAGAAGTGTACAGTGTGTCCTGAAATATGTAAGAAACACAGCTTAGAGAGCATACGGCACTTGTACTCATTTGTGTATAAATTGGGAAAACTAAAATCAGCAAGACACAGGCAACCCAAAGTTTAGCGCTACTCTGTTGACAGGAAACTCCACTTCATTCCACCTTAAATATCCCAGGAAAGAGAAAAATGGATAAAGAAGTTGTGGTCCTTATGTTCAATAGAATATCACTCAGCCATGGAATCAATGTCATAAGACTAGTAGCAGCATGATGAGTGGAGTTACGTACGACGATTTTAAGTGAAATAAGTCACAGAGAAAAAGACACTTATCATAAGATATCAGTTATAGAGCGATTGTAAAAACCGTTACACTTGAACTTAATTACAAAACAGAACAGAGTCACACATGTAGAAAACACACTATTGCTGCTTAACGGGAAAGGTGAAGTGGGGTGATGCATAAAACAAGGGTTTCAAATTAGCTCAGATACCGTTCCATAAACCCAATATGTAATAGACAAGACCTACTCCTTGCTCAGAGAACTGGACTCAACACGCCTGATTCACCGCACAAGAATATATCTGACTAGGAATAATCTTAAAACCTATGTATTGATATCTCTCTGTTAGTGTGTCAAGTGGGTGTAAAGCGGCATAAACACAGCCGTGAAAAGCAGCTAAACCCCATTATAAAAATAAATTACTTTTAAAAACCCATGAAACAAAGACAGGGAAAGAGAGAGAAATTCTTACACAATTCGTTCAGGAGCTGTGATGCAACCTGGACTGACCATATCTAGACCCACAGCTGGATGAGACATAAGGGTGGACACTCTTGGGGCTGAGAGGTTTGGTGAGGTTGGGTGAGCAAACGCAGACCCTTTAAAGTAATACTGCGTGCTACCCATCGCATGGGTCCCAAATCTCCAGGTTCAAGGGCAACTTCCTACATCGAAAACATGCATGAGAAACCCAGAAGATGGTACACCGTGTGATGGGGAAAGGTTTCTAAAACGCACCTCATTTCTCATCTCCTTGTGCTCGGGTTCGCCATTCCAGCCACTTTACTAGCAATCTCCCTACTTGGAGCCTCAGCACCTTTAACCTCCTGTTCTGTACAGGTTGCAATTTGTCCTGAGGATGAACGGGAAGACGAGGAACCAATGAGAGACTAGCTCTTGGTGTTGGGACAGGCACAGGTCACTCTATTTTCCCATCAGGAAGAAGAATTAACCACAGGCTCAGCCTGCCACCCCGGAACCTGAATAGGGCCTGAGGCAATCCTGCGCTTCTGCGGCCAGCTCCCCAAAAACGAGTTGAAAAATAGAGCTTCAGGGCACTGCAATTCACAAACCTGCAGAGTTATAAATGATATCTCTCGTCCCCAAATATATTGAGGGAAGGCAAAGAAGAGGATTTGAAAGCAAGGCAGAATTGCAGGAAAAATATTTCAAAAGGTAGATGCGAATCACCTTTAAACCCCATGAAAAGCGGCAAAGGTTCGACAAATATGCCCTTGGCCAAAAAGGGCGTAGGCGTTTTTTCCTGAATATATTCAGGAAAAAATGCCTACGCCCTTTTTGGCCAACCAAGCAACCTGGAAAGGCAAATCAGCGCTACAAAGAAGTCTCGCTTCCCATCGGTCAAAAGGGCCATGCTGAAAAAAGTGTCAAAACCAGAAATGCAGGACAGGCCATGGAGAAATGGGAGCCTTGCTATGCTGATGGGCGGGATGTAAATTGCCAACAGCCACTGTGGAGAAGTGTACGGTGTGTCCTGAAACATGTAAGAAACACAGCTTAGAGAGCATAGGGCACTTCCACTCATGGGTGTATAATTTGGGAAAACTAAAAATCAGCATGACACAGGCACACCAAAGTTTAGGGCTGCTCTGTTGAAAAGAACGTCCACTTCATTCCACCTAAATATCTCAGGAAAGAGAAAAATGGATAAAGAAGTTCTGATCTATATGTAAAATGGAATATCACACAGCCATGAACTCAATGTCATAAGGGTAGTGGGAGAATCATGAGTGGAGTAAGCTATGACAATTCTAAATGAAATAAGTCACACATAAAACGACACTTATCATAAGATATCACTTATAGAGGGAATGTAAAAATCATTACACTTGAACTGAATTAAAAAAGAATACAGAGTCACACATGCAGAAAACACACTATGGCTGCATAACGGGAAATGTGAGGTGGGGTGATGCATAAAACAAGGGTTTCAAATTAGCTCAGATACCGTTCCTTAATCCCAATATGTTATAGACAAGAAATACTCTTGTTCAGGAAATGGACTCAACACCCCCTATTCACCGCACAAGAATATATCTGACTAGTAAGAAACTTAAAACCCTTGTATTGATATCTCACTGTAAGAGTGTCAAGTGGGTGTAAAGTGGCATAAACACAGCAGTGAAAAGCAGCTACACCCCATTAGAAAAATAAATTACTTTTACAACCCCATGAAACAAAGACAGTGAAAGAGAGAGAAATTCTTAAAACATTTGTTCAAAGGCTGTGATACAACCTGGATTGACCATATGTAGACACACAGCTGGATGAGACACAAGGGTGGACACTCTTGGGGATGAGAGGTTTGGTGAGGTTAGGTGAGCAAACGCAGATCCTTTAAAATAATACTGCGTGGTACCCATCCCATGGGTCCTAAAACTCCAGGTTCAAGGGCATCTTCCTACATAGAAAACATGCATGGGAAACCCAGAAGATGGTACACCGTGTTATCGGGAAAGGTTTCTAAAACACACCTCATTTCTCATGTCCTTGTGCTCGGATTCGCCATTCCAGCCGCTTTACTAGAAATCTCTCTACTTGGAGCATCAGCTCCTTTAACCTCCTGTTTCGTACAGGTTGCAATTTGTCCTGAGGATGAATAGGATGAGGGGCAACAAATGAGAGACTAGCTCTAGGTGTTCGGAGCGGCACAGGTCACTCTATTTTCCCGTCAGGAAGAAGAATTAACCACAGGCTCAGCCTGCCACCCGGAACCAGTACAGCACCTGAAGCAATCGTGCGCTTTTGCGGACAGCTCCCAAAAAAGTGAGTTGAAAAATGGAGCTCTGGGGCACTCCAATTTACAAAACTGCAGACTTATAAATGACAACTCTCATCCAAAAATATACTGAGGGAAGGCATCGAAGAGGATATGAAATCAATTCAGAATTGCAGGAAACAGATTTCAGGAGGTAGATGCGAATCGCCTTTAAAGCACATGAAAAGCGCCAAAACGTTGACAATGATGCCCTTGGCCAAAAACGGCGTATGCGTTTTTTCCTGAATATATTCAGGAGAAAACGCATACGCCCTTTTTGGCCAACCAAGCAACCTGGAAAGGCAAATCAGCGCTACAAAGAAGTCTCGCTTCCCATCGGTCAAAAGGGCCATGCTGAAAAAAGTGTCAAAACCAGAAATGCAGGACAGGCCATGGAGAAATGGGAGCCTTGCTACACTGATGGGCGGGATGTAAATTGCCAACAGCCACTCTGGAGAAGTGTACGGTGTGTCCTGAAACATGTAAAAAACACAGCTTAGAGAGCATAGGGCACTTCCTCTCATGGGTGCATAAAATGTGAAAAGTAAAAATCAGCAAGACACAGGCACCCCAAAGTTTAGGGCTGCTCTGTTGACAGAAACATCCACTTCATTCCACCTTAAATATCCCAGGAAAGAGAACAATGGATAAAGAAGTTGTGATCCTTATGTACAGTGGAGTATGAAACAGCCATGAAATCAATGTCATAACGCTAGTAGCAGCATGATGAGTGGATTTAGGTACGACGATTCTAAGTGACATAAGTCACACAGAAAAAGACACTTATCATAAGATATCACTTATAGAGGGAATGTAAAAACCGTTACACTTGAACTGAATTACAAAACAGAACAGAGTCACACATGCCGAAAACACACTATGGCTGCTTAACGGGAAAGGTGAGGTAGGGTGATGCATAAAAGAAGGGTTTCAAATTAGCTCAGATACCGTTCCATAAACCCAATATGTAATAGACAAGACCTACTCCTTGCTCAGAGAACTGGACTCAACATGCCCGATTCACCGCACAAGAATATATCTGACTAGTAATAATCTTAAAACCTATGTATTGATATCTCTCTGTTAGTGTGTCAAGTGGGTGTAAAGCGTCATAAACACAGCCGTGAAAAGCAGCTAAACCCCATTATAAAAATAAATTACTTTTAAAAACCCATGAAACAAAGACAGTGAAAGAGAGAGAAATTCTTACACAATTCGTTCAGGGGCTGTGATGCAAACTGGATTGACCATATCTAGACCCACAGCTGGATGAGACATATGGGTGGACACTCTTGTTGCTGAGAGGTTTGGTGAGGTTGGGTGAGCAAACAAAGACCATTTAAAGTAATACTGCATGATACCAATCCCATGGGTTCCAAATCTCCAGGTTCAAGGGAATCTTGCTACATAGAAAACATGCAAGAGAAACCCAGAAGATGGTACTCCGTGTGATGGGTAAAGGTTTCTAAAACACACCTCATTTCTCATCTACTTGTGCTCACGTTCACCATTCCACCCGCTCTACTAGCAATCTCCCTAGTTTGAGCATCAGCACCTTTAACCTCCTGTTCCGTACAGGTTGCAATTTGTCCTGAGGATGAACGGGAAGGCGGGGAACCAGTAAGAGACTGGCTCTAGGTTTCGGGACAGGCACAGGTCACTCTATTTTCCCATCAGGAAGAAGAATTAACCCCAGGCTAAGCCTGCCCCCCGGAAGCAGAACAGGGCCTGAAGCAATCCTGCGCTTTTGCGGGCAGCTCCCAAAAAAGCGAATTGAAAAATGGAGGTCAGGGGCACTGAAATTCACAAAGCTGCAGAGTTATAAATTGTAACTCTCATCCACAAATATATTGAGGGAAGGCAACGAAGAGGATTTGAAAGCAAGGCAGAATTGCAGGAAACACATTTCAGGAAGTAGATGTGAATCGCCTTTAAAGCCCATGAAAAGCGGCAAAGGTTCGACAAATATGCCCTTGGCCAAAAAGGGCGTATGCGTTTTTTCCTGAATATATTCAGGAAAAAACGCATACGCCCTTTTTGGCCAACCAAGCAACCTGGAAAGGCAAATCAGCGCTACAAAGAAGTCTCACTTCCCATCGGTCAAAAGGGCCATGCTGAAAAAAGTGTACAAACTAGAAATGCAGGCTAGGCCATGGAGAAATGGGAGCCTTGCTACTCTGATGGGCGGAATGTAAATTGCCAACAGCCACACTGGAGAAGTGTACAGTGTGTCCTGAAATATGTAAGAAACACAGCTTAGAGAGCATACGGCACTTGTACTCATTTGTGTATAAATTGGGAAAACTAAAATCAGCAAGACACAGGCAACCCAAAGTTTAGCGCTACTCTGTTGACAGGAAACTCCACTTCATTCCACCTTAAATATCCCAGGAAAGAGAAAAATGGATAAAGAAGTTGTGGTCCTTATGTTCAATAGAATATCACTCAGCCATGGAATCAATGTCATAAGACTAGTAGCAGCATGATGAGTGGAGTTACGTACGACGATTTTAAGTGAAATAAGTCACAGAGAAAAAGACACTTATCATAAGATATCAGTTATAGAGCGATTGTAAAAACCGTTACACTTGAACTTAATTACAAAACAGAACAGAGTCACACATGTAGAAAACACACTATTGCTGCTTAACGGGAAAGGTGAAGTGGGGTGATGCATAAAACAAGGGTTTCAAATTAGCTCAGATACCGTTCCATAAACCCAATATGTAATAGACAAGACCTACTCCTTGCTCAGAGAACTGGACTCAACACGCCTGATTCACCGCACAAGAATATATCTGACTAGGAATAATCTTAAAACCTATGTATTGATATCTCTCTGTTAGTGTGTCAAGTGGGTGTAAAGCGGCATAAACACAGCCGTGAAAAGCAGCTAAACCCCATTATAAAAATAAATTACTTTTAAAAACCCATGAAACAAAGACAGGGAAAGAGAGAGAAATTCTTACACAATTCGTTCAGGAGCTGTGATGCAACCTGGACTGACCATATCTAGACCCACAGCTGGATGAGACATAAGGGTGGACACTCTTGGGGCTGAGAGGTTTGGTGAGGTTGGGTGAGCAAACGCAGACCCTTTAAAGTAATACTGCGTGCTACCCATCGCATGGGTCCCAAATCTCCAGGTTCAAGGGCAACTTCCTACATCGAAAACATGCATGAGAAACCCAGAAGATGGTACACCGTGTGATGGGGAAAGGTTTCTAAAACGCACCTCATTTCTCATCTCCTTGTGCTCGGGTTCGCCATTCCAGCCACTTTACTAGCAATCTCCCTACTTGGAGCCTCAGCACCTTTAACCTCCTGTTCCGTACAGGTGGCAATTTGTCCTGAGGATGAACGGGAAGACGAGGAACCAATGAGAGACTAGCTCTTGGTGTTGGGACAGGCACAGGTCACTCTATTTTCCCATCAGGAAGAAGAATTAACCACAGGCTCAGCCTGCCACCCCGGAACCTGAATAGGGCCTGAGGCAATCCTGCGCTTCTGCGGCCAGCTCCCCAAAAACGAGTTGAAAAATAGAGCTTCAGGGCACTGCAATTCACAAACCTGCAGAGTTATAAATGATATCTCTCGTCCCCAAATATATTGAGGGAAGGCAAAGAAGAGGATTTGAAAGCAAGGCAGAATTGCAGGAAAAAGATTTCAAAAGGTAGATGCGAATCACCTTTAAACCCCATGAAAAGCGGCAAAGGTTCGACAAATATGCCCTTGGCCAAAAAGGGCGTAGGCGTTTTTTCCTGAATATATTCAGGAAAAAATGCCTACGCCCTTTTTGGCCAACCAAGCAACCTGGAAAGGCAAATCAGCGCTACAAAGAAGTCTCGCTTCCCATCGGTCAAAAGGGCCATGCTGAAAAAAGTGTCAAAACCAGAAATGCAGGACAGGCCTTGGAGAAATGGGAGCCTTGCTACACTGATAGGCGGGATGTAAACTGCCAACAGCCACTCTGGAGAAGTGTATGGTGTGTCCTGAAACATCTAAAAACCACAGCTTAGAGAGCATAGGGCACTTCCACTCATGGGGGTATAAATTTGGAAAATGAAAAATCAGCAAAACACAAGCACTCCAAAATTTAGGGCTGCTCTGTTGACAAGGACCTCCACTTCATTCCACCTTAAATATCCCAGGAAAGAGAAAAATGGATAAAGAAGTTGTGGTCCTTATGTACAATGGTATATCACTCAGCCATGAAATCAATGTCATAAGGCTAGTAGCAGCATGATTATTGGATTTAGGTACGACGATTCTAAGTGAAATAAGTCACACACAAAAGGACACTTCTCATAAGGTATCACTTATAGAGGGAATGTAAAAACCATTACACTTGAAGTGAATTACAAAACAGAACAGAATCACACATGCAGAGAACACACTATGGCTGCTTAACGGGAAAGGTGAGGTGGGGTGATACATAAAACAAGGGTTTCAAATTAGCTCAGATACCGTTCCATAAACCCAATATGTAATAGACAAGACCTACTCCTTGCTCAGAGAACTGGACTCAACACGCCCTATTCACCGCACAAGAATATATCTGACTAGTAATAATCTTAAAACCAATGTATTATTATCTCTCTGTTAGTGTGTCAAGTGGGTGCAAAGCGGCATAAATACAGCAGTGAAAAGCAGCTAAACCCCATTATAAAAATAAATTACTTTTAGGGGGCCTCGGGAAGATGGCGGAAGAGTAAGACGCGGAGATCACCTTCCTTCCCACAGGTACAGTAGAAATACATCTACACGTGGAACTGCTCCTACAGAACACCCACTGAACGCTGGCAGAAAACGTCCGACCTCCGAAAAGGCAAGAAACTCCCCCCGTACTTGGGTAGGGCAAAAGAAAAAAGAAATAACAGAGACAAAAGAATAGGGACGGCACCTGCACTAGTGGGAGGGAGCCGTGAAGGAGGAAAGATTTCCACGCACTAGGAAGCCCCTTCGCGGGCAAAGACTGCGGGTGGCAGAGGGGGGAAGCTTCGGAGCCACGGAGGAGAGCGCAGCCACAGGGGTGCGGAGGGCAAAGCGAAGAGGTTCCCACGGAGGAGCGGTGCCGACCAGCACTCTCCAGCCCGAGAGGCTTGTCTGCTCCCCCGCCGGGGCGGGCGGGGCTGGGAGCTGAGGCTCGGGTTCGGTCGGATCGCAGGGAGAGGAATGAGGCTGGCAGCGTGAACACAGCCTGAAGGGATTAGCGCACAACAGCTGGCTGGGAGGGAGACCGGGAAAAAGTCTGCAGCTGCCGAAGAGGCAAGAGACTTTTTCTTGCCTCTTTGTTTCGCGGCACACAAGGAGAGGGGATTCAGAGCGCCGCCTAAACGAACTCCAGAGAAGGGCGCGAGCCGCGGCGATCAACGCAGACCCCACAGCAACAGGGGCGCAGAGGAAAAAAACAGAGAGACTCCCGCACAGAGGCTCGGCGCCGAGCAGCACTCACCAGCCCAAGAGGCTTGTCTGCTCGGCGGGCGGGGCTGGGAGCTGAGGCTCGGGCTTCGGTTGGATCGCAGGGAGAGGACTGGGGCTGGCGGCGTGAACACAGCCTGAAGGGGTTAGCGCACCACAGCTGGCTGGGAGGGAGACCGGGAAAAGGTCTGCAGCTGCTGAAGAGGCAAGAGACTTTTTCTTGCCTCTTTGTTTCGCTGAGCGCAAGGAGAGGGGATTCAGAGTGCTGCCTAAACGAACTCCAGAGAAAGGCGCGAGCCGCGGCGATCAGCACGGACCCCAGAGACGGGCGTGAGACGCTGGGGCTGATGCTGCCGCCTCCAAAAAGCCTGTGTGTGAGCACAGGTCACTCTCCACATCGCCCCTCCCGGGAGCCTTTGCAGCCCGCCACTGCCAGGGTCCCGTGATCCGGGGACAAGTTCCCCGGGAGAACGCACTGCCCGCCTCAGGCTGGTGCAACGTCACGCCGGCCTCGGCCACCGCAGGCTCACCCCGCCTCCTCTGTACACCTCCCTCCCCGCGGCCTGAGTGAGCCAGAGCCCCCGAACAGCTGCTCCTTTAACCCCGTCCTGTCTGGGCGGGGAATAGACGCCCTCAGGTGACCTACATGCAGAGGCGGGTCCAAATCCAAAGCTGAACCCCAGGAGCTGTGCGAACAGGGAAAATAAGGGGAAATCTCTCCCGGCAGCCTTAGAAGCAGCGGATTAAGACTCCACAAACAACTTGATGTGCCTGCATCTGTTGAATACCTGAATAGACAACGAATCATCCCAAATTCAGGAGGTGGACTTTGGGAGCAGGATATATTAATTTTTCCCCTTTTCCTTTTATTTGTGAGTGTATATGTATATGCTTCTGGGTGCGATTTTGTCTGTATAGCTTTGCTTTACAATAGCTTTATTTTACTTCACTATATTATAGCCTCTTTCCTTCTTTTTTTCTTTCTATTTTTTCTCCCTTTTACTCTGAGCTGTGTGGACGAAAGGCTCTTGGTGCTCCAGCCAGGCATGAGGGCCGTGCCTCTGAGGTGGGAGAGCCAACGTCAGGACACTGGTCCACAAGAGACCTCCCAGCTCCACGTAATACCAAACGGCAAAAATCTCTCAGAGATCTCCATCTCAACATCAAGACCCAGCTTCACTCAACGACGAGCAAGCTACAGTGCTGGACACCCTATGCCAAACAACTAGCAAGACAGGAACACAGCCCCATCCATTAGCAGAGAGGCTGCCTAAAATCATAATAAGGCCACAGACACCCCAAAATACACCACCAGACGTGGACGTGCCCACCAGAAAGACAAGATCCAACCTCATCCACCAGAGCTCAGGCACTAGTTCCCTCCACCAGGAAGCCTACACAACCCACTGAACCAACCTTAGCCACTGGGGACAGATACCAAAAACAACAGGAACTACGAACCTGCAGCCTGTGAAAAGGAGACCCCAAACACAGTAAGATAAGCAAAATGAGACGACAGAAAAACACACAGCAGATGAAGGAGCAGGGTCAGAACATACCAGACTTAACAAATGAAGAGGAAATAGGTAGTCTACCTGAAAAAGAATTCAGAATAATGATAGTAAGGATGATCCAAAATATTGGAAACAGAATAGACAAAATGCAAGAAACATTTAACAAGGACGTAGAAGAACTAAAGAGGAACCAAGCAATGATGAAAACCACAGTAAATGAAATTAAAAATACTCTAGATGGGATCAATAGCAGAATAACTGAGGCAGAAGAAAGGATAAGTGACCTGGAAGATAAAATGGTGGAAATAACTACTGCAGAGCAGGATAAAGAAAAAAGAATGAAAAGAACTGAGGACAGTCTCAGAGACCTCTGGGACAACATTAAACGCGCCAACATTCGAATTATAGGGGTCCCAGAAGAAGAAGAGAAAAAGAAAGGGACTGAGAAGATATTTGAAGAGATTATAGTTGAAAACTTCCCTAATATGGGAAAGGAAATAGTTAATCAAGTCCTGGAAGCACAGAGAGTCCCATACAGGATAAACCCAAGGAGAAACACACCAAGACACATATTAATCAAACTGTCAAAAATTAAATATAAGGAAAACATATTAAAGGCAGCAAGGGAAAAAAAACAAATAACACACAAGGGAATCCCCATAAGGTTAACATCTGATCTTTCAGCAGAAACTCTGCAAGCCAGAAGGGAGTGGCAGGATATACTTAAAGTGATGAAGGAGAAAAACCTACAACCAAGATTACACTACCCAGCAAGGATCTCATTCAGATTCGATGGAGAAATTAAAACCTTTACAGACAAGCAAAAGCTGAGAGAGTTCAGCACCACCAAACCAGCTTTACAACAAATGCTAAAGGAACTTTTCTAGGCAAGAAACACAAGAGAAGGAAAACACCTACAATAACAAACCCAAAACATTTAAGAAAATGGGAATAGGAACATACATATCGATAATTACCTTGAATGTAAATGGATTAAATGCTCCCACCAAAAGACACAGGCTGGCTGAATGGATACAAAAACAAGACCCATATATATGCTGTCTACAAGAGACCCACTTCAGACCTAGAGACACATATAGACTGAAAGTGAGGGGATGGAAAAAGATATTCCATGCAAATGGAAATCAAAAGAAAGCTGGAGTAGCAATTCTCATATCAGACAAAATAGACTTTAAAATAAAGACTATTACAAGAGACAAAGAAGGACACTATATAATGATCAAGGGATCGATACAAGAGGAAGGTATAACAATTGTAAATATTTATGCACCCAACATAGGAGCACCTCAATACATAAGGCAAATACTAACAGCCATAAAAGGGGAAATCGACAGCAACACAATCATAGTAGGGGACTTTAACACCCCACTCTCACCAATGGACAGATCATCCAAAATGAAAATAAATAAGGAAACACAAGCTTTAAATGATACATTAAACAAGATGGACTTAATTGATATTTATAGGACATTCCATCCAAAAACAACAGAATACACATTTTTCTCAAGTGCTCATGGAACATTCTCCAGGATAGATCATATCTTGGGTCACAAATCAAGCCTTGGTAAATTTAAGAAAATTGAAATCGTATCAAGTATCTTTTCCGACCACAACGCTATGAGACTAGATATCAATTACAGGAAAAGATCTGTAAAAAATACAAACACATGGAGGCTACACAATACATTACTTAATAACGAAGTGATCACTGAAGAAATCAAAGGGGAAATCAAAAAATACCTAGAAACAAATGACAATGGAGATACGACGACCCAAAACCTATGGGACGCAGCAAAAGCAGTGCTAAGAGGGAAGTTTATAGCAATACAAGCCTACCTCAAGAAACAGGAAACATCTCGAATAAACAACCTAACCTTGCACCTAAAACAATTAGAGAAAGAAGAACAAAAAAAACCCAAAGCCAGCAGAAGGAAAGAAATTATAAAGATCAGGTCAGTAATAAATGAAAAAGAAATGAAGGAAACAATAGCAAAAATCAATGAAACTAAAAGCTGGTTCTTTGAGAAGATAAACAAAATTGATAAACCATTAGCCACACTCATCAAGAGAAAAAGGGAGAAGACTCAGATCAATAGAATTAGAAATGAAAAAGGAGAAGTAACCACTGACACTGCAGAAATACAAAAGATCATGAGAGATTACTACAAGCAACTCTATGCCAATAAAATGGACAACCTGGAAGAAATGGACAGATTCTTAGAAATGCACAAACTGCCGAGACTGAACCAGGAAGAAATAGAAAATATGAACAGACCAATCACAAGCACTGAAATTGAAACTGTGATTAAAAACCTTCCAACAAACAAAAGCCCAGGACCAGATGGCTTCACAGGTGAATTCTATCAAACATTTAGAGAAGAGCTAACACCTATCCTTCTCAAACTCTTCCAAAATATTGCAGAGGGAGGAACACTCCCAAACTCATTCTACGAGGCCACCATCACCCTGATACCAAAACCAGACAAAGATTCACAAAGAAAGAAAACTACAGGCCAATATCACTGATGAACATAGATGCAAAAATCCTCAACAAAATACTAGCAAACAGAATCCAACAGCACATTAAAAGGATCATACACCATGATCAAGTGGGGTTTATCCCAGGAATGCAAGGATTCTTCAATATACGCAAATCAATCAATGTGATACATCATATTAACAAACTGAAGGAGAAAAACCATATGATCATCTCAATAGATGCAGAGAAAGCTTTCGACAAAATTCAACACCCATTTATGATAAAAGCCCTGCAGAAAGTAGGCATAGAGGGAACTTTCCTCAACATAATAAAGGCCATATATGACAAACCCACAGCCAACATTGTCCTCAATGGTGAAAAACTGAAACCATTTCCACTAAGATCAGGAACAAGACAAGGTTGCCCACTCTCACCACTATTATTCAACATAGTTTTGGAAGTGTTAGCCACAGCAATCAGAGAAGACAAAGAAATAAAAGGAATCCAAATCGGAAAAGAAGAAGTAAAGCTGTCACTATTTGCAGATGACATGATACTATACATAGAGAATCCTAAAGATGCTACCAGAAAACTCCTAGAGCTAATCAATGAATTTGGTAAAGTAGCAGGATACAAAATTAATGCACAGAAATCTCTTGCATTTCTATACACTAATGACGAAAAATCTGAAAGTGAAATTAAGAAAACACTCCCATTTACCATTGGAACAAAAAGAATAAAATATCTAGGAATAAACCTACCTAAGGAGACAAAAGACCTGTATGCAGAAAATTATAAGACACTGATGAAAGAAATTAAAGATGATACAAATAGATGGAGAGATATACCATGTTCCTGGATTGGAAGAATCAACATTGTGAAAATGACTCTACTACCCAAAGCAATCTACAGATTCAATGCAATCCCTATCAAACTACCACTGGCATTTTTCACAGAACTAGAACAAAAAATTTCACAATTTGTATGGAAACACAAAAGACCCCGAATAGCCAAAGCAATCTTGAGAACGAAAAATGGAGCTGGGGGAATCAGGCTCCCTGAATTCAGACTATATTACAAAGCTTCAGTAATCAAGACAGTGTGGTACTGGCACAAAAACAGAAATATAGATCAATGGAACAGGATAGAAAGCCCAGAGATAAACCCACACACATATGGGCACCTTATTTTTGATAAAGGAGGCAAGCATATACAGTGGAGAAAAGACAGCCTCGTCAATAAGTGGTGCTGGGAAAATTGGACAGGTACATGTAAAAGTATGAAAATAGAACACTCCCTGACACCATGCACAAAAATAAACTCAAAATGAATTAAAGACCTAAGTGTAAGGGCAGACACTATCAAACTCTTAGAGGAAAACATAGGCAGAACACTCTATGACATACATCACAGCAAGATTCTTTTTGACCCAGCTCCCAGAGAAATGGAAATAAGAACACAAATAAACAAATGGGACCTAATGAAACTTAAAAGCTTTTGCACAGAAAAGGAAACCATAAACAAGACCAAAAGACAACCATCAGAATGGGAGAAAATATTTGCAAATGAAGCAACTGACAAAGGATTAATCTCCAAGATTTACAAGCAGCTCATGCAGCTCAATAACAAAAAAACGAACAACCCAATCCAAAAATGGGCCGAAGACCTAAATAGACATTTCTCCAAAGAAGATATACAAATGGCCTACAGACACATGAAAGAATGCTCAACATCATTAATCATTAGAGAAATGCAAATCAAAACTACAATGAGATATCATCTCACACCAGTCAGAATGGCCATCATCAAAAAATCTAGAAACAATAAATGCTGGAGAGGGTGTGGAGGAAAGGGAACACTCTTGCACTGTTGGTGGGAATGTAAATTGATACAGCCACTATGGAGAACAGTATGGAGGTTCCTTGAAAAACTACAAATAGAACTACCATACGACCCAGCAATCCCACTAATGGGCATATACCCTGAGAAAACCATAGGTCAAAAAGAGTCATGTACCAAAATATTCATTGCAGCTCTATTTACAATAGCCAGAACATGGAAGCAATCTAAATGTCCATCGACAGATGAATGGATAAAGAAGATGTGGCACATATATACAATGGAATATTACTCAGCCATAAAAAGAAAAGAAATGGAGGTATTTGTAATGAGGTGGATGGAGTTAGAGTCTGTCATACAGAGTGAAGTAAGTCAGAAAGAGAAAAACAAATACAGTATGCTAACACATATACACGGAATCTAAGGGAAAAAAAAAAAGGCCATGAAGAACCTAGTGGCGAGACGGGAATAAAGACACAGACCTACTAGAGAATGGACTTGAGGATATGAGGAGGGGGTGGGGTGAGATGTGACAGGGTAAGAGAGTGTCATGGACATATATGCACTACCAAATGTAAAATAGATAAATAGTGGGAAGCAGCCGCATAGCACAGGGAGATCAGCTCGGTGCTTTCTGACCACCTAGAGGGATGGGAAGGGGAGGGTAGGAGGGAGGGAGATGCAAGAGGGAAGAGAAATGGGAACATATGTATTACTGATTCACTTTGTTATAAAGCAGAAGCTAACACACCATTGTAAGGCAATTATACTTCAATAAAGATTTAAAAAAAAATAAAAAATAAATAAATAAATAAATAAATTACTTTTCAAAACACATGAAACAAAGACAGTGAAAGAGAGAGAAATTCTTACACAATTCGTTCAGGGGCTGTGATGCAACCTGGATTGACCATATCTAGACCCACAGCTGGATGAGACATAAGGGTGGACACTCTTGTTGCTGAGAGGTTTGGTGAGGTTAGGTGAGCAAACGCAGACCCTTTAAAGTAATACTGCGTGCTACCCATCGCATGGGTCCCAAATCTCCAGGTTCAAGGGCATCTTCCTACATCGAAAACATGCATGAGAAACCCAGAAGATGGTACACCGTGTGATGGGGAAAGGTTTCTAAAACGCATCTCATTTCTCATCTCCTTGTGCTCGGGTTCGCCATTCCAGCCACTTTACTAGCAATCTCCCTACTTGGAGCATCAGCACCTTTAACCTCCTGTTCCGTACAGGTTGCAATTTGTCCTGAGGATGAACGGGAAGACGGGGAACCAATGAGAGACTAGCTGTTGGTGTTGGGACAGGCACAGGTCACTCTATTTTCCCATCAGGAAGAAGAATTAACCACAGGCTCAGCCTGCCCCCCGGAACCAGAACAGGGCCTGAAGCCATCCTGCGCTTTTGCGGCCAGCTCCCAAAAAGGCGACTTGTAAAATGGAGGTTCAGGGCACTGCAATTCACAAACCTGCAGAGTTATAAATGATAACTCTCGTCCACAAATATATTGCGGGAAGGCAAAGAAGAGGATTTGAAATCAAGGCAGAATTACAGGAAACAGATTTCAGGAGGCAGATTCGAATCGCCTTTAAAGCACATGAAAAGCGGCAAAACGTTGACAATGATGCTTTTGGCCAAAAGGGGCGTATGCGTTATTCCTGAATATATTCAGAAAAAAACGCATACGCCCCTTTTGGCCAACCAAGCAACCTGGAAAGGCAAATCAGCGCTACAAAGAAGTCTCGCTTCCCATCAGTCAAAAGGGCCATGCTGAAAAAAGTGTCAAAACCAGAAATGCAGGACAGGCCATGGGGAAATGGGAGCCTTGCTACACTGATGGGCGGGATGTAAATTGCCAACAGCCACTCTGGAGAAGTGTACGGTGTGTCCTGAAACATCTAAAAACCACAGCTTAGAGAGCATAGGGCACTTCCACTCATGGGGGTATAAATTGGGAAAAAGAAAAATCAGCAAAACACAAGCACCCCAAAGTTTAGGGCTGCTCTGTTGCCTAGGACCTCCACTTCATTCCACCTTAAATATCCCAGGAAAGAGAAAAATGGATAAAGAAGTTGGGGTCCTTATGTACAATGGAATATCACTCAGCCATGAAATCAATGTCATAAGGCTAGTAGCAGCATGATGAGTGGATTTAGGTACGACGATTCTAAGTGAAATAAGTCACACAGAAAAGGACACTTCTCATAAGGTATCATTTATAGAGGGAATGTAAAAACCGTTACACTTGAACTGAATTACAAAACAGAACAGAGTCACACATGCAGAAAACACACTATTGTTGCTTAACGGGAAAGGTGAGCTGGGGTGATGCATAAAAGAAGGATTTCAAATTAGCTAAGATAACGTTCCATAAACCCAATATATAATAGACAAGACCTACTCCTTGCTCAGTTAACTGGACTCAACACCTCCTATTCACCGCAAAAGAACATATCTGACTAGTAAAATTCTTAAAACCTATGTGTTGATATCTCTCTGGAAGTGTGTCAAGTGGGTGTAAAGCGGCATAAACACAGCAGTGAAAAGCAGCTAAACCCAATTATAAAAATAAATTACTTTTAAAACCCCATGAAACAAAGACAGTGAAAGAGAGAGAAATTCTTACACACTTCATTCAGAGGTTGTGATGCAACCTGGATTGACCATATCTAGACCCACAGCAGGATGAGACATAAGAGTGGACACTTTTGCGGCTGAGAGGTTTGGTGAGGTTGGGTGAGCAAATGCAGACCCTTTAAAGTAATACTGCGTGGTACCCGTCGCATGAGTCCCAAATCTCCAGGTTCAAGGGCATCTTCCTACATCGAAAACATGCATGAGAAACCCAGAAGATGGTACACCATGTGATCGGGAAAGGATTCTAAAACGCACCTCATTTCTCATCTCCTTGAGTTGGATTCGCCATTCCAGCCGCTTTAATAGCAATCTCCCTACTTGGAGAATAATCACCTTTATCCTCCTGTTCCGTACAGGTGGCAATTTGTAATGAGGATGAATGGGAAGAGGGAGAACCAATGAGAGAATAGCTCTACGTGTTGGGACAGGCACAGGTCACTCTATTTTCCCATTAGGAAGAAGAATTAACCACAGGATCAGCTTGCCCACCAGAACCAGAATAGGGACTGAAGACATTCTGCGCTTTTGCGGCCAGCTCCCATAAAAGCGAGTTGAAAAATGGAGCTGAGGGTCACTGCAATTCAAAAAACTGCAGAGATATAAATGATAACTCTCGTCCACAAATATGTTGATGGAAGGCAATGAAGAGGATTTGAAGTCAAGGCAGAATTTCAGGAAACAGATTTCAAAAGGTAGATGCGAATCGCCTTTAAAGCCCATGAAAAGCGGCAAAGGATCGACAAATATGCCCTTGGCCAAAAAGGGCGTATGCGTTTTTTCCTGAATATATTCAGGAAAAAACGCATACGCCCTTTTTGGCCAACCAAGCAACCTGGAAAGGCAAATCAGCGCTACAAAGAAGTCTCGCTTCCCATCGGTCAAAAGGGCCATGCTGAAAAAAGTGTCAAAACCAGAAATGCAGGACAGGCCATGGAGAAATGGGAGCCTTGCTACACTGATGGGCGGGATGTAAATTGCCAACAGCCACTCTGGAGAAGTGTACGGTGTGTCCTGAAACATCTAAAAAGCACAGCTTAGAGAGCATAGGGCACTTCCACGCATGGCGGGATAAAGTGGGAAAATTGAAAATCAGCAAGACACAAGCACCCCAAAGTTTAGGGCTGCTCTGTTGACAAGGACCTCCACTTCATTCCACCTTAAATATCCCAGGAAAGCGAAAAATGGATAAAAAAGTTGTGGTCCTTATGTACAATGGAATATCACTCAGCCATGAAATCAATGTCATAAGGCTAGTAGCAGCATGATGAGTGGATTTAGGTACGACGATTCTAAGTGAAATAAGTCACACAGAAAAGGACACTTCTCATAAGGTGTCACTTATAGAGGGAATGTAAAAACCTTTACACTTGAACTGAATTACAAAACAGAACAGAGTCACACATGCAGAAAACACACTATGGCTGCTTAACGGGAAAGGTGAGGTGGGGTGATACATAAAACAAGAGTTTCAAATTAGCTCAGATACCGTTCCATAAACCCAATATGTAATAGAGAAGACCTACTCCTTGCTCAGTGAACTGGACTCTACACGCCCTACTCACCGCACAACAATATATCTGAGTATTAAGAATCTAAAAACCTATATATTGATATCTCTCTGGAAGTGAGTCAAGTGGGTGTAAAGCCGCATAAACACAGCCGTGAAAAGCAGCTAAACCCCATTATAAAAATAAATTACTTTTAAAAACCCATGAAACAAAGACAGTGAAAGAGAGAGGAATTCTTACACAATTCGTTCAGGGTCTGTGATTCAACCTGGATTGACCATATCTAGACCCACAGCTGGATGAGACATAAGTGTGGACACTCTTGGGGCTGAGAGGTTTGGTGAGGTTGGGTGAGCAAACGCAGACCCTTTAAAGTAGTACTGCGTGCTACCCATCGCATGGGTCCCAAATCTCCAGGTTCAAGGGCATCTTCCTACATCGAAAACATGCATGAGAAACCCAGAAGATGGTACACCGTGTGATGGGGAAAGGTTTCTAAAACGCACTTCATTTCTCATCTCCTTGTGCTCAGGTTGGCCATTCCAGCCACTTTACTAGCAATCTCCCTACTTGGAGCATCAGCACCTTTAACCTCCTGTTCCGTACAGGTTGCAATTTGTCCTGAGGATGAACGGGAAGACGGGGAACCAATGAGAGACTAGGTCTTGGTGTTGGGACAGGCACAGGTCACTCTATTTTCCCATCAGGAAGAAGAATTAACCACAGGCTCAGCCTGCCCCCCGGAACCAGAACAGGGCCTGAAGCCATCCTGCGCTTTTGCGGCCACCTCCCAATAAAGCGAGTTGTATAATTGAGCTTCAGGGCACTGCAATTCACAATCCTACAGAGTTATAAATGATAACTCTCGTCCACAAATATATTGAGGGAAGGCAAAGACGAGGAATTGAAATCAAGGCAGAATTGTAGGAAACAGATTTCAGGAGGTAGATTCGAATTGCCTTTAAAGCACATGAAAAGCGGCAAAACGTTGACAATGATGCCCTTGGACAAAAAGGGCGTATGCGTTTTTTCCTGAATATATTCAGGAAAAAACGCATACGCCCTTTTTGGCCAACCAAGCAACCTGGAAAGGCAAATCAGCGCTACAAAGAAGTCTCGCTTCCAATCGGTCAAAAGGGCCATGCTGAAAAACGTGTCAAAACCAGAAATGCAGGACAGGCCATGGAGAAATGGGAGCCTTGCTACACTGATGGGTGGGATGTAAATTGCCAAGAGCCACTCTGGAGAAGTGTACGGTGTGTCATGAAACATCTAAAAACCACAGCTTAGAGAGCATAGGGCACTTCCACTCATGGGGGTATAAATTGGGAAAATGAAAAATCAGCAAAACACAAGCACCCCAAAGTTTAGGGCTGCTCTGTTGACAAGGACCTCCACTTCATCTTTCCACCTTAAATATCCCAGGAAAGAGAAAAATGGATAAAGAAGTTGTAGTCCTTATGTAGAATGGAATATCACTCAGCCATGAAATCAATGTCATAAGGCTAGTAGCAGCATGATGAGTGGATTTCGGTACGACGATTCTAAGTGAAATAAGTCACACAGAAAAGGACACTTCTCATAAGGTGTCACTTATAGAGGGAATGTAAAAACCTTTACACTTGAACTGAATTACAAAACAGAACAGAGTCACACATGCAGAAAACACACTATGGCTGCTTAACTGGAAAGGTGAGGTTGGGTGATACATAAAACAAGAGTTTCAAATTAGCTCAGATACCGTTCCTTAAACCCAATATGTAATAGACAAGACCTACTACTTGCTCAGAGAACTGGACTCAACACGCCCGATTCACCGCACAAAAATATAAGTGACTAGTAATAATCTTAAAACCTATGTATTGATATCTCTCTGTTAGTGTGTCAAGTGGGTGTAAAGCGGCATAAACACAGCCGTGAAAAGCAGCTAAACCCCATTATAAAAATAAATTACTTTTAAAAACCCATGAAACAAAGACAGTGAAAGAGAGAGAAATTCTTACATAATTCGTTCAGGGGCTGTGATGCAACCTGGATTGACCATATCTAGACACACAGCTGGATGAGACATATGGGTGGACACACTTGTTGCTGAGAGGTTTGGTGATATTCGGTGAGCAAACGCAGACCCTTTAAAGTAATACTGCGTGCTACCCATCGCATGGGTCACAAATCTCCAGGTTCAAGGGCATCTTCCTACATCGAAAACATGCATGAGAAATCCAGAAGATGTTACACCGTGTGATGGGGAAAGGTTTCTAAAACGCACCTCATTTCTCATCTCCTTGTGCTGGGGTTCGCCATTCCAGCCACTTTACTAGCAATCTCCCTACTTGGAGAATCAGCACCTTTAACCTCCTGTTCCGTACAGGTTGCAATTTGTCCTGAGGATGAACGGGAAGACGGGGAACCAATGAGAGACTAGGACTTGGTGTTGGGACAGGCACAGGTCACTCTATTTTCCCATCAGGAAGAAGAATTAACCACAGGCTCAGCCTGCCCCCCGGAACCAGAACAGGGCCTGAAGCCATCCTGCGCTTTTGCGGCCACTTCCCAAAAAAGCGAGTTGTAAAATGGAGCTTCAGGGCACTGCAATTCACAGACCTGCAGAGTTATAAATGATAACTCTCGTCCACAAATATATTGAGGGAAGGCAAAGAAGAGGATTTGAAATCAAGGCAGAATTGCAGGAAACAGATTTCAGGAGGTAGATTCGAATCGCCTTTAAAGCACATGAAAAGCGGCAAAACGTTGACAATGATGCCCTTGGCCAAAAAGGGCGTATGCGTTTTTTCCTGAATATATTCAGGAAAAAACGCATACGCCCTTTTTGGCCAACCAAGCAACCTGGAAAGGCAAATCAGCGCTACAAAGAAGTCTCGCTTCCCATCGGTCAAAAGGGCCATGCTGAAAAAAGTGTCAAAACCAGAAATGCAGGACAGGCCATGGAGAAATGGGAGCCTTGCTACACTGATGGGCGGGATGTAAATCGCCAACAGCCACTCTGGAGAAGTGTACGGTGTGTCCTGAAACATCTAAAAAACACAGCTTAGAGAGCATAGGGCACTTCCACGCATGGGGGGATAAAGTGGGAAAATTGAAAATCAGCAAGACACAAGCACCCCAAAGTTTAGGGCTGCTCTGTTGACAAGGACCTCCACTTCATTCCACCTTAAATATCCCAGGAAAGTGAAAAATGTATCAAAAAGTTGTGGTCCTTATGTACAATGGAATATCACTCAGCCATGAAATCAATGTCATAAGGCTAGTAGCAGCATGATGAGTGGATTTAGGTAAGACGATTCTAAGTGAAATAAGTCACACAGAAAAGGACACTTCTCATAAGGTGTCAGTTATAGAGGGAATGTAAAAACCGTTACACTTGAACTGAATTACAAAACAGAACAGAGTCACACATGCAGAAAACACACTATGGCTGCTTAACGGGAAAGGTGAGGTGGGGTGATACATAAAACAAGAGTTTCAAATTAGCTCAGATACCGTTCCATAAACCCAATATGTAATAGACAAGACCTACTCCTTGCTCAGAGAACTGGACTCAACACGCCCGATTCACCGCACAAGAATATATCTGACTAGTAATAATCTTAAAACCTAGGTATTGATATCTCTCTGTTAGTGTGTCAAGTGGGTGTAAAGCGGCATAAACACAGCCGTGAAAAGCAGCTAAACCCCATTATAAAAATAAATTACTTTTAAAAACCCATGAAACAAAGACAGGGAAAGAGAGAGAAATTCTTACACAATTCGTTAAAGGGCTGTGATGCAACCTGGATTGACCATATCTAGACCCACAGCTGGATGAGACATAAGGGTGGACACTCTTGGGGCTGAGAGGTTTGGTGAGGTTGGGTGAGCAAACGCAGACCCTTTAAAGTAATACTGCGTGCTACCCATCACATGGGTCCCAAATCTCCAGGTTCAAGGGCGTCTTCCTACATCGAAAACATGCATGAGAAACCCAGAAGATGGTACACCGTGTGATGGGGAAAGGTTTCTAAAACGCACCTCATTTCTCATCTCCTTGTGCTCGGGTTCGCCATTCCAGCCACTTTACTAGCAATCTCCCTACTTGGAGCATCAGCACCTTTAACCTCCTGTTCCGTACAGGTTGCAATTTGTCCTGAGGATGAACGGGAAGACGGGGAACCAATGAGAGACTAGCTCTTGGTGTTGGGACAGGCACAGGTCACTCTATTTTCCCATCAGGAAGAAGAATTAACCACAGGCTCAGCCTGCCCCCCGGAACCAGAACAGGGCCTGAAGCCATCCTGCGCTTTTGCGGCCAGCTCCCAAAAAAGCGACTTGTAAAATGGAGCTTCAGGGCACTGCAATTCACAAACCTGCAGAGTTATAAATGATAACTCTCGTCCACAAATATATTGAGGGAAGGCAAAGAAGAGGATTTGAAATCAAGGCAGAATTGCAGGAAACAGATTTCAGGAGGTAGATTCGAATCGCCTTTAAAGCACATGAAAAGCGGCAAAACGTTGACAATGATGCCCTTGGCCAAAAAGGGCGTATGCGTTTTTTCCTGAATATATTCAGGAAAAAACGCATACGCCCTTTTTGGCCAACCAAGCAACCTGGAAAGGCAAATCAGCGCTACAAAGAAGTCTCGCTTCCCATCGGTCAAAAGGGCCATGCTGAAAAAAGTGTCAAAACCAGAAATGCAGGACAGGCCATGGAGAAATGGGAGCCTTGCTACTCTGATGGGCGGGATGTAAATCGCCAACAGCCACTCTGGAAAAGTGTACGGTGTGTCCTGAAACATCTAAAAAACACAGCTTAGAGAGCATAGGGCACTTCCACGCATGGGGGGATAAAGTGGGAAAATTGAAAATCAGCAAGACACAAGCACCCCAAAGTTTAGGGCTGCTCTGTTGACAAGGACATCCACTTCATTCCACCTTAAATATCCCAGGAAAGCGAAAAATGGATCAAAAAGTTGTGGTCCTTATGTACAATGGAATATCACTCAGCCATGAAATCAATGTCATAAGGCTGGTAGCAGCATGATGAGTGGATTTAGGTAAGACGATTCTAAGTGAAATAAGTCACACAGAAAAGGACACTTCTCATAAGGTGTCACTTATAGAGGGAATGTAAAAACCGTTACACTTGAACTGAATTACAAAACAGAACAGAGTCACACATGCAGAAAACACACTATGGCTGCTTAACGGGAAAGGTGAGGTGGGGTGATACATAAAACAAGAGTTTCAAATTAGCTCAGATACCGTTCCATAAACCCAATATGTAATAGACAAGACCTACTCCTTGCTCAGAGAACTGGACTCAACACGCCCGATTCACCGCACAAGAATATATCTGACTAGTAATAATCTTAAAACCTAGGTATTGATATCTCTCTGTTAGTGTGTCAAGTGGGTGTAAAGCGGCATAAACACAGCCGTGAAAAGCAGCTAAACCCCATTATAAAAATAAATTACTTTTAAAAACCCATGAAACAAAGACAGGGAAAGAGAGAGAAATTCTTACACAATTCGTTAAGGGGCTGTGATGCAACCTGGATTGACCATGTCTAGACCCACAGCTGGATGAGACATAAGGGTGGACACTCTTGGGGCTGAGAGGTTTGGTGAGGTTGGGTGAGCAAACGCAGACCCTTTAAAGTAATATTGCGTGCTACCCATCACATGGGTCCCAAATCTCCAGGTTCAAGGGCGTCTTCCTACATAGAAAACATGCATGAGAAACCCAGAAGATGGTACACCGTGTGATGGGGAAAGGTTTCTAAAACGCACCTCATTTCTCATCTCCTTGTGCTCGGGTTCGCCATTCCAGCCACTTTACTAGCAATCTCCCTACTTGGAGCATCAGCACCTTTAACCTCCTGTTCCGTACAGGTTGCAATTTGTCCTGAGGATGAACGGGAAGACGGGGAACCAATGAGAGACTAGCTCTTGGTGTTGGGACAGGCACAGGTCACTCTATTTTCCCATCAGGAAGAAGAATTAACCACAGGCTCAGCCTGCCCCCCGGAACCAGAACAGGGCCTGAAGCCATCCTGCGCTTTTGCGGCCAGCTCCCAAAAAAGCGACTTGTAAAATGGAGCTTCAGGGCACTGCAATTCACAAACCTGCAGAGTTATAAATGATAACTCTCGTCCACAAATATATTGAGGGAAGGCAAAGAAGAGGATTTGAAATCAAGGCAGAATTGCAGGAAACAGATTTCAGGAGGTAGATTCGAATCGCCTTTAAAGCACATGAAAAGCGGCAAAACGTTGACAATGATGCCCTTGGCCAAAAAGGGCGTATGCGTTTTTTCCTGAATATATTCAGGAAAAAACGCATACGCCCTTTTTGGCCAACCAAGCAACCTGGAAAGGCAAATCAGCGCTACAAAGAAGTCTCGCTTCCCATCGGTCAAAAGGGCCATGCTGAAAAAAGTGTCAAAACCAGAAATGCAGGACAGGCCATGGAGAAATGGGAGCCTTGCTACTCTGATGGGCGGGATGTAAATCGCCAACAGCCACTCTGGAAAAGTGTACGGTGTGTCCTGAAACATCTAAAAAACACAGCTTAGAGAGCATAGGGCACTTCCACGCATGGGGGGATAAAGTGGGAAAATTGAAAATCAGCAAGACACAAGCACCCCAAAGTTTAGGGCTGCTCTGTTGACAAGGACATCCACTTCATTCCACCTTAAATATCCCAGGAAAGCGAAAAATGGATCAAAAAGTTGTGGTCCTTATGTACAATGGAATATCACTCAGCCATGAAATCAATGTCATAAGGCTAGTAGCAGCATGATGAGTGGATTTAGGTAAGACGATTCTAAGTGAAATAAGTCACACAGAAAAGGACACTTCTCATAAGGTGTCACTTATAGAGGGAATGTAAAAACCGTTACACTTGAACTGAATTACAAAACAGAACAGAGTCACACATGCAGAAAACACACTATGGCTGCTTAACGGGAAAGGTGAGGTGGGGTGATACATAAAACAAGAGTTTCAAATTAGCTCAGATACCGTTCCATAAACCCAATATGTAATAGACAAGACCTACTCCTTGCTCAGAGAACTGGACTCAACACGCCCGATTCACCGCACAAGAATATATCTGACTAGTAATAATCTTAAAACCTATGTATTGATATCTCTCTGTTAGTGTGTCAAGTGGGTGTAAAGCGGCATAAACACAGCCATGAAAAGCAGCTAAACCCCATTATAAAAATAAATTACTTTTAAAAACCCATGAAACAAAGACAGGGAAAGAGAGAGAAATTCTTACACAATTCGTTCAGGGGCTGTGATGCAACCTGGATTGACCATATCTAGACCCACAGCTGGATGAGACATAAGGGTGGACACTCTTGGGGCTGAGAGGTTTGGTGAGGTTGGGTGAGCAAACGCAGACCCTTTAAAGTAATACTGCGTGCTACCCATCGCATGGGTCCCAAATCTCCAGGTTCAAGGGCGTCTTCCTACATCGAAAACATGCATGAGAAACCCAGAAGATGGTACACCGTGTGATGGGGACAGGTTTCTAAAACGCACCTCATTTCTCATCTCCTTGTGCTCGGGTTCGCCATTCCAGCCACTTTACTAGCAATCTCCCTACTTGGAGCATCAGCACCTTTAACCTCCTGTTCCGTACAGGTTGCAATTTGTCCTGAGGATGAACGGGAAGACGGGGAACCAATGAGAGACTAGCTGTTGGTGTTGGGACAGGCACAGGTCACTCTATTTTCCCATCAGGAAGAAGAATTAACCACAGGCTCAGCCTGCCCCCCGGAACCAGAACAGGGCCTGAAGCCATCCTGCGCTTTTGCGGCCAGCTCCCAAAAAAGCGACTTGTAAAATGGAGCTTCAGGGCGCTGCAATTCACAAACCTGCAGAGTTATAAATGATAACTCTCGTCCACAAATATATTGAGGGAAGGCAAAGAAGAGGATTTGAAATCAAGGCAGAATTGCAGGAAACAGATTTCAGGAGGTAGATTCGAATCGCCTTTAAAGCACATGAAAAGCGGCAAAACGTTGACAATGATGCCCTTGGCCAAAAAGGGCGTATGCGTTTTTTCCTGAATATATTCAGGAAAAAACGCATACGCCCTTTTTGGCCAACCAAGCAACCTGGAAAGGCAAATCAGCGCTACAAAGAAGTCTCGCTTCCCATCGGTCAAAAGGGCCATGCTGAAAAAAGTGTCAAAACCAGAAATGCAGGACAGGCCATGGAGAAATGGGAGCCTTGCTACACTGATGGGCGGGATGTAAATCGCCAACAGCCACTCTGGAGAAGTGTACGGTGTGTCCTGAAACATCTAAAAAACACAGCTTAGAGAGCATAGGGCACTTCCACGCATGGGGGGATAAAGTGGGAAAATTGAAAATCAGCAAGACACAAGCACCCCAAAGTTTAGGGCTGCTCTGTTGACAAGGACCTCCACTTCATTCCACCTTAAATATCCCAGGAAAGTGAAAAATGGATCAAAAAGTTGTGGTCCTTATGTACAATGGAATATCACTCAGCCATGAAATCAATGTCATAAGGCTGGTAGCAGCATGATGAGTGGATTTAGGTAAGACGATTCTAAGTGAAATAAGTCACACAGAAAAGGACACTTCTCATAAGGTGTCACTTATAGAGGGAATGTAAAAACCTTTACACTTGAACTGAATTACAAAACAGAACAGAGTCACACATGCAGAAAACACACTATGGCTGCTTAACGGGAAAGGTGAGGTGGGGTGATACATAAAACAAGAGTTTCAAATTAGCTCAGATACCGTTCCATAAACCCAATATGTAATAGACAAGACCTACTCCTTGCTCAGAGAACTGGACTCAACACGCCCGATTCACCGCACAAGAATATATCTGACTAGTAATAATCTTAAAACCTAGGTATTGATATCTCTCTGTTAGTGTGTCAAGTGGGTGTAAAGCGGCATAAACACAGCCGTGAAAAGCAGCTAAACCCCATTATAAAAATAAATTACTTTTAAAAACCCATGAAACAAAGACAGGGAAAGAGAGAGAAATTCTTACACAATTCGTTAAGGGGCTGTGATGCAACCTGGATTGACCATGTCTAGACCCACAGCTGGATGAGACATAAGGGTGGACACTCTTGGGGCTGAGAGGTTTGGTGAGGTTGGGTGAGCAAACGCAGACCCTTTAAAGTAATATTGCGTGCTACCCATCACATGGGTCCCAAATCTCCAGGTTCAAGGGCGTCTTCCTACATAGAAAACATGCATGAGAAACCCAGAAGATGGTACACCGTGTGATGGGGAAAGGTTTCTAAAACGCACCTCATTTCTCATCTCCTTGTGCTCAGGTTCGCCATTCCAGCCACTTTACTAGCAATCTCCCTACTTGGAGCATCAGCACCTTTAACCTCCTGTTCCGTACAGGTTGCAATTTGTCCTGAGGATGAACGGGAAGACGGGGAACCAATGAGAGACTAGCTCTTGGTGTTGGGACAGGCACAGGTCACTCTATTTTCCCATCAGGAAGAAGAATTAACCACAGGCTCAGCCTGCCCCCCGGAACCAGAACAGGGCCTGAAGCCATCCTGCGCTTTTGCGGCCAGCTCCCAAAAAAGCGACTTGTAAAATGGAGCTTCAGGGCACTGCAATTCACAAACCTGCAGAGTTATAAATGATAACTCTCGTCCACAAATATATTGAGGGAAGGCAAAGAAGAGGATTTGAAATCAAGGCAGAATTGCAGGAAACAGATTTCAGGAGGTAGATTCGAATCGCCTTTAAAGCACATGAAAAGCGGCAAAACGTTGACAATGATGCCCTTGGCCAAAAAGGGCGTATGCGTTTTTTCCTGAATATATTCAGGAAAAAACGCATACGCCCTTTTTGGCCAACCAAGCAACCTGGAAAGGCAAATCAGCGCTACAAAGAAGTCTCGCTTCCCATCGGTCAAAAGGGCCATGCTGAAAAAAGTGTCAAAACCAGAAATGCAGGACAGGCCATGGAGAAATGGGAGCCTTGCTACTCTGATGGGCGGGATGTAAATCGCCAACAGCCACTCTGGAGAAGTGTACGGTGTGTCCTGAAACATCTAAAAAACACAGCTTAGAGAGCATAGGGCACTTCCACGCATGGGGGGATAAAGTGGGAAAATTGAAAATCAGCAAGACACAAGCACCCCAAAGTTTAGGGCTGCTCTGTTGACAAGGACCTCCACTTCATTCCACCTTAAATATCCCAGGAAAGCGAAAAATGGATCAAAAAGTTGTGGTCCTTATGTACAATGGAATATCACTCAGCCATGAAATCAATGTCATAAGGCTAGTAGCAGCATGATGAGTGGATTTAGGTAAGACGATTCTAAGTGAAATAAGTCACACAGAAAAGGACACTTCTCATAAGGTGTCACTTATAGAGGGAATGTAAAAACCGTTACACTTGAACTGAATTACAAAACAGAACAGAGTCACACATGCAGAAAACACACTATGGCTGCTTAACGGGAAAGGTGAGGTGGGGTGATACATAAAACAAGAGTTTCAAATTAGCTCAGATACCGTTCCATAAACCCAATATGTAATAGAGAAGACCTACTCCTTGCTCAGAGAACTGGACTCAACACGCCCGATTCACCGCACAAGAATATATCTGACTAGTAATAATCTTAAAACCTATGTATTGATATCTCTCTGTTAGTGTGTCAAGTGGGTGTAAAGCGGCATAAACACAGCCATGAAAAGCAGCTAAACCCCATTATAAAAATAAATTACTTTTAAAAACCCATGAAACAAAGACAGGGAAAGAGAGAGAAATTCTTACACAATTCGTTCAGGGGCTGTGATGCAACCTGGATTGACCATATCTAGACCCACAGCTGGATGAGACATAAGGGTGGACACTCTTGGGGCTGAGAGGTATGGTGAGGTTGGGTGAGCAAACGCAGACCCTTTAAAGTAATACTGCGTGCTACCCATCGCATGGGTCCCAAATCTCCAGGTTCAAGGGCGTCTTCCTACATCGAAAACATGCATGAGAAACCCAGAAGATGGTACACCGTGTGATGGGGAAAGGTTTCTAAAACGCACCTCATTTCTCATCTCCTTGTGCTCGGGTTCGCCATTCCAGCCACTTTACTAGCAATCTCCCTACTTGGAGCATCAGCACCTTTAACCTCCTGTTCCGTACAGGTTGCAATTTGTCCTGAGGATGAACGGGAAGACGGGGAACCAATGAGAGACTAGCTCTTGGTGTTGGGACAGGCACAGGTCACTCTATTTTCCCATCAGGAAGAAGAATTAACCACAGGCTCAGCCTGCCCCCCGGAACCAGAACAGGGCCTGAAGCCATCCTGCGCTTTTGCGGCCAGCTCCCAAAAAAGCGACTTGTAAAATGGAGCTTCAGGGCACTGCAATTCACAAACCTGCAGAGTTATAAATGATAACTCTCGTCCACAAATATATTGAGGGAAGGCAAAGAAGAGGATTTGAAATCAAGGCAGAATTGCAGGAAACAGATTTCAGGAGGTAGATTCGAATCGCCTTTAAAGCACATGAAAAGCGGCAAAACGTTGACAATGATGCCCTTGGCCAAAAAGGGCGTATGCGTTTTTTCCTGAATATATTCAGGAAAAAACGCATACGCCCTTTTTGGCCAACCAAGCAACCTGGAAAGGCAAATCAGCGCTACAAAGAAGTCTCGCTTCCCATCGGTCAAAAGGGCCATGCTGAAAAAAGTGTCAAAACCAGAAATGCAGGACAGGCCATGGAGAAATGGGAGCCTTGCTACTCTGATGGGCGGGATGTAAATCGCCAACAGCCACTCTGGAGAAGTGTACGGTGTGTCCTGAAACATCTAAAAAACACAGCTTAGAGAGCATAGGGCACTTCCACGCATGGGGGGATAAAGTGGGAAAATTGAAAATCAGCAAGACACAAGCACCCCAAAGTTTAGGGCTGCTCTGTTGACAAGGACCTCCACTTCATTCCACCTTAAATATCCCAGGAAAGCGAAAAATGGATCAAAAAGTTGTGGTCCTTATGTACAATGGAATATCACTCAGCCATGAAATCAATGTCATAAGGCTAGTAGCAGCATGATGAGTGGATTTAGGTAAGACGATTCTAAGTGAAATAAGTCACACAGAAAAGGACACTTCTCATAAGGTGTCACTTATAGAGGGAATGTAAAAACCGTTACACTTGAACTGAATTACAAAACAGAACAGAGTCACACATGCAGAAAACACACTATGGCTGCTTAACGGGAAAGGTGAGGTGGGGTGATACATAAAACAAGAGTTTCAAATTAGCTCAGATACCGTTCCATAAACCCAATATGTAATAGAGAAGACCTACTCCTTGCTCAGAGAACTGGACTCAACACGCCCGATTCACCGCACAAGAATATATCTGACTAGTAATAATCTTAAAACCTATGTATTGATATCTCTCTGTTAGTGTGTCAAGTGGGTGTAAAGCGGCATAAACACAGCCATGAAAAGCAGCTAAACCCCATTATAAAAATAAATTACTTTTAAAAACCCATGAAACAAAGACAGGGAAAGAGAGAGAAATTCTTACACAATTCGTTCAGGGGCTGTGATGCAACCTGGATTGACCATATCTAGACCCACAGCTGGATGAGACATAAGGGTGGACACTCTTGGGGCTGAGAGGTATGGTGAGGTTGGGTGAGCAAACGCAGACCCTTTAAAGTAATACTGCGTGCTACCCATCGCATGGGTCCCAAATCTCCAGGTTCAAGGGCGTCTTCCTACATCGAAAACATGCATGAGAAACCCAGAAGATGGTACACCGTGTGATGGGGAAAGGTTTCTAAAACGCACCTCATTTCTCATCTCCTTGTGCTCGGGTTCGCCATTCCAGCCACTTTACTAGCAATCTCCCTAATTGGAGCATCAGCACCTTTAACCTCCTGTTCCGTACAGGTTGCAATTTGTCCTGAGGATGAACGGGAAGACGGGGAACCAATGAGAGACTAGCTCTTGGTGTTGGGACAGGCACAGGTCACTCTATTTTCCCATCAGGAAGAAGAATTAACCACAGGCTCAGCCTGCCCCCCGGAACCAGAACAGGGCCTGAAGCCATCCTGCGCTTTTGCGGCCAGCTCCCAAAAAAGCGACTTGTAAAATGGAGCCTCAGGGCGCTGCAATTCACAAACCTGCACAGTTATAAATGATAACTCTCGTCCACAAATATATTGAGGGAAGGCAAAGAAGAGGATTTGAAATCAAGGCAGAATTGCAGGAAACAGATTTCAGGAGGTAGATTCGAATCGCCTTTAAAGCACATGAAAAGCGCCAAAACATTGACAATGATGCCCTTGGCCAAAAAGGGCGTATGCGTTTTTTCCTGAATATATTCAGGAAAAAACGCATACGCCCTTTTTGGCCAACCAAGCAACCTGGAAAGGCAAATCAGCGCTACAAAGAAGTCTCGCTTCCCATCGGTCAAAAGGGCCATGCTGAAAAAAGTGTCAAAACCAGAAATGCAGGACAGGCCATGGAGAAATGGGAGCCTTGCTACACTGATGGGCGGGATGTAAATCGCCAACAGCCACTCTGGAGAAGTGTACGGTGTGTCCTGAAACATCTAAAAAACACAGCTTAGAGAGCATAGGGCACTTCCACGCATGGGGGGATAAAGTGGGAAAATTGAAAATCAGCAAGACACAAGCACCCCAAAGTTTAGGTCTGCTCTGTTGACAAGGACCTCCACTTCATTCCACCTTAAATATCCCAGGAAAGCGAAAAATGGATAAAAAAGTTGTGGTCCTTATGTACAATGGAATATCACTCAGCCATGAAATCAATGTCATAAGGCTAGTAGCAGCATGATGAGTGGATTTAGTTACGACGATTCTAAGTGAAATAAGTCACACAGAAAAGGACACTTCTCATAAGGTGTCACTTATAGAGGGAATGTAAAAACCGTTACACTTGAACTGAATTACAAAACACAACAGAGTCACACATGCAGAAAACACACTATGGCTGCTTAACGGGAAAGGTGAGGTGGGGTGATACATAAAACAAGAGTTTCAAATTAGCTCAGATACCGTTCCATAAACCCAATATGTAATAGACAAGACCTACTCCTTGCTCCGAGAACTGGACTCAACACGCCCGATTCACCGCACAAGAATATATCTGACTAGTAATAATCTTAAAACCTAGGTATTGATATCTCTCTGTTAGTGTGTCAAGTGGGTGTAAAGCGGCATAAACACAGCCGTGAAAAGCAGCTAAACCCCATTATAAAAATAAATTACTTTTAAAAACCCATGAAACAAAGACAGGGAAAGAGAGAGAAATTCTTACACAATTCGTTCAGGGGCTGTGATGCACACTGGATTGACCATATCTAGACCCACAGCTGGATGAGACATAAGGGTGGACACTCTTGGGGCTGAGAGGTTTGGTGAGGTTGGGTGAGCAAACGCAGACCCTTTAAAGTAATACTGCGTGCTACCCATCGCATGGGTCCCAAATCTCCAGGTTCAAGGGCATCTTCCTACATCGAAAACATGCATGAGAAACCAAGAAGATGGTACACCGTGTGTTGGGGAAAGGTTTCTAAAATGCACCTCATTTCTCATCTCCTTGTGCTCAGGTTCGCCATTCCAGCCACTTTAGTAGCAATCTCCCTACTTGGAGCATCAGCACCTTTAACCTCCTGTTCCGTACAGGTTGCAATTTGTCCTGAGGATGAACGGGAAGACGGGGAAAAAATGAGAGATTAGCTCTTGGTGTTGGGACAGGCACAGGTCACTCTATTTTCCCATCAGGAAGAAGAATTAACCACAGGCTCAGCCTGCCCCCCGGAACCAGAACAGGGCCTGAAGCCATCCTGCGCTTTTGCGGCCAGCTCCCAAAGAAGCGAGTTGTAAAATGGAGCTTCAGGGCACTGCAATTCACAATCCTACAGAGTTATAAATGATAACTCTCGTCCACAAATATATTGAGGGAAGGCAAAGACGAGGAATTGAAATCAAGGCAGAATTGCAGGAAACAGATTTCAGGAGGTAGATTCGAATCGCCTCTAAAGCACATGAAAAGCGGCAAAACGTTGACAATCATGCCCTTGGCCAAAAAGGGCGTATGCGTTTTTTCCTGAATATATTCAGGAAAAAACGCATACGCCCTTTTTGGCCAACCAAGCAACCTGGAAAGGCAAATCAGCGCTACAAAGAAGTCTCGCTTCCCATCGGTCAAAAGGTCCATGCTGTAAAAAGTGTCAAAACCAAAAATGCAGGACAGGCCATGGAGAAATGGGAGCCTTGCTACACTGATGGGCGGGATGTAAATTGCCAACAGCCACTCTGGAGAAGTGTACGGTGTGTCCTGAAACATCTAAAAAACACAGCTTAGAGAGCATAGGGCACGTCCACGCATGGGGGTATAAAGTGGGAAAATTAAAAATCAGCAAGACACAAGCACCACAAAGTTTAGGGATGCTCTGTTGACAAGGACCTCCACTTCATTCCACCTTAAATATCCCAGGAAAGCGAAAAATGGATAAAAAATTTGAGGTCCTTATGTACAATGGCATACCACTCAGCCATGAAATCAATGTCATAAGGCTAGTAGCAGCATGATGAGTGGATTTAGGTACGACGATTCTAAGTGAAATAAGTCACACAGAAAAGGACACTTCTCATAAGGTGTCACTTATAGAGGGAATGTAAAAACCGTTACACTTGAACTGAGTTACAAAACAGAACAGAGTCAGACATGCAGAAAACACACTATGGCTGCTTAACGGGAAAGCGAGGTGGGGTGATACATAAAGCAAGAGTTTCAAATTAGCTCAGATACCGTTCCATAAACCCAATATGTAATAGACAAGACCTACTCCTTGCTCAGAGAACTGGACTCAACACGCCCGATTCACCACACAAGAATATATCTGACTAGTAATAATCTTAAAACCTATGTATTGATATCTCTCTGTTAGTGTGTCAAGTGGGTGTAAAGCGGCATAAACACAGCTGTGAAAAGCAGCTAAACCCCATTATAAAAATAAATTACTTTTAAAAACCCATGAAACAAAGACAGTGAAAGAGAGAGAAATTCTTACACAATTCGTTCAGGGGCTGTGATGCAACCTGGATTGACCATATCTAGACCCACAGCTGGATGAGACATAAGGGTGGATACTCTTGGGGCTGAGAGGTTTGGTGAGGTTGGGTGAGCAAACGCAGACCCTTTAAAGTAATACTGCGTGCTACCCATCGCATGGGTCCCAAATCTCCAGGTTCAAGGGCATCTTCCTACATCGAAAACATGCATGAGAAACCAAGAAGATGGTACACCGTGTGTTGGGGAAAGGTTTCTAAAATGCACCTCATTTCTCATCTCCTTGTGCTCGGGTTCGCCATTCCAGCCACTTTAGTAGCAATCTCCTTACTTGGAGCATCAGCATCTTTAACCTCCTGTTCCGTACAGGTTGCAATTTGTCCTGAGGATGAACGGGAAGACGGGGAACCAATGAGAGACTAGCTCTTGGTGTTGGGATAGGCACAGGTCACTCTATTTTCCCATCAGGAAGAAGAATTAACCACAGGCTCAGCCTGCACCCCGGAACCAGAACAGGGCCTGAAGCCATCCTGCGCTTTTGTGGCCACCTCCCAAAAAAGCGAGTTGTAAAATGGAGCTTCAGGGCACTGCAATTCACAATCCTACAGAGTTATAAATGATAACTCTCGTCCACAAATATATTGAGGGAAGGCAAAGACGAGGAATTGAAATCAAGGCAGAATTGCAGGAAACAGATTTCAGGAGGTAGATTCGAATCGCCTTTAAAGCACATGAAAAGCGCCAAAACGTTGACAATGATGCCCTTGGCCAAAAAGGGCGTATGCGTTTTTTCCTGAATATATTCAGGAAAAAACGCATACGCCCTTTTTGGCCAACCAAGCAACCTGGAAAGGCAAATCAGCGCTACAAAGAAGTCTCGCTTCCCATCGGTCAAAAGGGCCATGCTGAAAAAAGTGTCAAAACCAGAAATGCAGGACAGGCCATGGAGAAATGGGAGCCTTGCTACACTGATGGGCGGGATGTAAATTGCCAACAGCCACTCTGGAGAAGTGTACGGTGTGTCCTGAAACATCTAAAAAACACAGCTTAGAGAGCATAGGGCACTTCCACGCATGGAGGTATAAAGTGGGAAAATTAAAAATCAGCAAGACACAAGCACCCCAAAGTTTAGGGATGCTCTGTTGACAAGGACCTCCACTTCATTCCACCTTAAATATCCCAGGAAAGCGAAAAATGGATAAAAAATTTGAGGTCCTTATGTACAATGGCATACCACTCAGCCATGAAATCAATGTCATAAGGCTAGTAGCAGCATGATGAGTGGATTTAGTTACGACGATTCTAAGTGAAATAAGTCACACAGAAAAGGACACTTCTCATAAGGTGTCACTTATAGAGGGAATGTAAAAACCGTTACACTTGAACTGAGTTACAAAACAGAACAGAGTCACACATGCAGAAAACACACTATGGCTGCTTAACGGGAAAGCGAGGTGGGGTGATACATAAAGCAAGAGTTTCAAATTAGCTCAGATACCGTTCCATAAACCCAATATGTAATAGACAAGACCTACTCCTTGCTCAGAGAACTGGACTCAACACGCCCGATTCACCGCACAAGAATATATCTGACTAGTAATAATCTTAAAACCTATGTATTGATATCTCTCTGTTAGTGTGTCTAGTGGGTGTAAAGCGGCATAAACACAGCCGTGAAAAGCAGCTAAACCCCATTATAAAAATAAATTTCTTTTAAAAACCCATGAAACAAAGACAGTGAAAGAGAGAGAAATTCTTACACAATTCGTTCAGGGGCTGTGATGCAACCTGGATTGACCATATCTAGACCCACAGCTGGATGAGACATAAGGGTGGATACTCTTGGGGCTGAGAGGTTTGGTGAGGTTGGGTTAGCAAACGCAGACCCTTTAAAGTAATACTGCGTGCTACCCATCGCATGGGTCCCAAATCTCCAGGTTCAAGGGCATCTTCCTACATCGAAAACATGCATGAGAAACCAAGAAGATGGTACACCGTGTGTTGGGGAAAGGTTTCTAAAATGCACCTCATTTCTCATCTCCTTGTGCTCGGGTTCGCCATTCCAGCCACTTTAGTAGCAATCTCCTTACTTGGAGCATCAGCATCTTTAACCTCCTGTTCCGTACAGGTTGCAATTTGTCCTGAGGATGAACGGGAAGACGGGGAACCAATGAGAGACTAGCTCTTGGTGTTGGGATAGGCACAGGTCACTCTATTTTCCCATCAGGAAGAAGAATTAACCACAGGCTCAGCCTGCACCCCGGAACCAGAACAGGGCCTGAAGCCATCCTGCGCTTTTGTGGCCACCTCCCAAAAAAGCGAGTTGTAAAATGGAGCTTCAGGGCACTGCAATTCACAATCCTACAGAGTTATAAATGATAACTCTCGTCCACAAATATATTGAGGGAAGGCAAAGACGAGGAATTGAAATCAAGGCAGAATTGCAGGAAACAGATTTCAGGAGGTAGATTCGAATCGCCTTTAAAGCACATGAAAAGCGCCAAAACGTTGACAATGATGCCCTTGGCCAAAAAGGGCGTATGCGTTTTTTCCTGAATATATTCAGGAAAAAACGCATACGCCCTTTTTGGCCAACCAAGCAACCTGGAAAGGCAAATCAGCGCTACAAAGAAGTATCGCTTCCCATCGGTCAAAAGGGCCATGCTGAAAAAAGTGTCAAAACCAGAAATGCAGGACAGGCCATGGAGAAATGGGAGCCTTGCTACACTGATGGGCGGGATGTAAATTGCCAACAGCCACTCTGGAGAAGTGTACGGTGTGTCCTGAAACATCTAAAAAACACAGCTTAGAGAGCATAGGGCACTTCCACGCATGGAGGTATAAAGTGGGAAAATTAAAAATCAGCAAGACACAAGCACCCCAAAGTTTAGGGATGCTCTGTTGACAAGGACCTCCACTTCATTCCACCTTAAATATCCCAGGAAAGCGAAAAATGGATAAAAAATTTGAGGTCCTTATGTACAATGGCATACCACTCAGCCATGAAATCAATGTCATAAGGCTAGTAGCAGCATGATGAGTGGATTTAGTTACGACGATTCTAAGTGAAATAAGTCACACAGAAAAGGACACTTCTCATAAGGTGTCACTTATAGAGGGAATGTAAAAACCGTTACACTTGAACTGAGTTACAAAACAGAACAGAGTCACACATGCAGAAAACACACTATGGCTGCTTAACGGGAAAGCGAGGTGGGGTGATACATAAAGCAAGAGTTTCAAATTAGCTCAGATACCGTTCCATAAACCCAATATGTAATAGACAAGACCTACTCCTTGCTCAGAGAACTGGACTCAACACGCCCGATTCACCGCACAAGAATATATCTGACTAGTAATAATCTTAAAACCTATGTATTGATATCTCTCTGTTAGTGTGTCTAGTGGGTGTAAAGCGGCATAAACACAGCCGTGAAAAGCAGCTAAACCCCATTATAAAAATAAATTTCTTTTAAAAACCCATGAAACAAAGACAGTGAAAGAGAGAGAAATTCTTACACAATTCGTTCAGGGGCTGTGATGCAACCTGGATTGACCATATCTAGACCCACAGCTGGATGAGACATAAGGGTGGATACTCTTGGGGCTGAGAGGTTTGGTGAGGTTGGGTTAGCAAACGCAGACCCTTTAAAGTAATACTGCGTGCTACCCATCGCATGGGTCCCAAATCTCCAGGTTCAAGGGCATCTTCCTACATCGAAAACATGCATGAGAAACCAAGAAGATGGTACACCGTGTGTTGGGGAAAGGTTTCTAAAATGCACCTCATTTCTCATCTCCTTGTGCTCGGGTTCGCCATTCCAGCCACTTTAGTAGCAATCTCCCTACTTGGAGCATCAGCATCTTTAACCTCCTGTTCCGTACAGGTTGCAATTTGTCCTGAGGATGAACGGGAAGACGGGGAACCAATGAGAGACTAGCTCTTGGTGTTGGGACAGGCACAGGTCACTCTATTTTCCCATCAGGAAGAAGAATTAACCACAGGCTCAGCCTGCCCCCCGGAACCAGAACAGGGCCTGAAGCCATCCTGCGCTTTTGCGGCCACCTCCCAAAAAAGCGAGTTGTAAAATGGAGTTTCAGGGCACTGCAATTCACAATCCTACAGAGTTATAAATGATAACTCTCGTCCACAAATATATTGAGGGAAGGCAAAGACGAGGAATTGAAATCAAGGCAGAATTGCAGGAAACAGATTTCAGGAGGTAGATTCGAATCGCCTTTAAAGCACATGAAAAGAGCCAAAACGTTGACAATGATGCCCTTGGCCAAAAAGGGCGTATGCGTTTTTTCCTGAATATATTCAGGAAAAAACGCATACGCCCTTTTTGGCCAACCAAGCAACCTGGAAAGGCAAATCAGCGCTACAAAGAAGTCTCGCTTCCCATCGGTCAAAAGGGCCATGCTGAAAAAAGTGTCAAAACCAGAAATGCAGGACAGGCCATGGAGAAATGGGAGCCTTGCTACACTGATGGGCGGGATGTAAATTGCCAACAGCCACTCTGGAGAAGTGTACGGTGTGTCCTGAAACATCTAAAAAACACAGCTTAGAGAGCATAGGGCACGTCCACGCATGGGGGTATAAAGTGGGAAAATTAAAAATCAGCAAGACACAAGCACCACAAAGTTTAGGGATGCTCTGTTGACAAGGACCTCCACTTCATTCCACCTTAAATATCCCAGGAAAGCGAAAAATGGATAAAAAATTTGAGGTCCTTATGTACAATGGCATACCACTCAGCCATGAAATCAATGTCATAAGGCTAGTAGCAGCATGATGAGTGGATTTAGGTACGACGATTCTAAGTGAAATAAGTCACACAGAAAAGGACACTTCTCATAAGGTGTCACTTATAGAGGGAATGTAAAAACCGTTACACTTGAACTGAGTTACAAAACAGAACAGAGTCACACATGCAGAAAACACACTATGGCTGCTTAACGGGAAAGCGAGGTGGGGTGATACATAAAGCAAGAGTTTCAAATTAGCTCAGATACCGTTCCATAAACCCAATATGTAATAGACAAGACCAACTCCTTGCTCAGAGAACTGGACTCAACACGCCCGATTCACCACACAAGAATATATCTGACTAGTAATAATCTTAAAACCTATGTATTGATATCTCTCTGTTAGTGTGTCAAGTGGGTGTAAAGCGGCATAAACACAGCTGTGAAAAGCAGCTAAACCCCATTATAAAAATAAATTACTTTTAAAAACCCATGAAACAAAGACAGTGAAAGAGAGAGAAATTCTTACACAATTCGTTCAGGGGCTGTGATGCAACCTGGATTGACCATATCTAGACCCACAGCTGGATGAGACATAAGGGTGGATACTCTTGGGGCTGAGAGGTTTGGTGAGGTTGGGTGAGCAAACGCAGACCCTTTAAAGTAATACTGCGTGCTACCCATCGCATGGGTCCCAAATCTCCAGGTTCAAGGGCATCTTCCTACATCGAAAACATGCATGAGAAACCAAGAAGATGGTACACCGTGTGTTGGGGAAAGGTTTCTAAAATGCACCTCATTTCTCATCTCCTTGTGCTCGGGTTCGCCATTCCAGCCACTTTAGTAGCAATCTCCTTACTTGGAGCATCAGCATCTTTAACCTCCTGTTCCGTACAGGTTGCAATTTGTCCTGAGGATGAACGGGAAGACGGGGAACCAATGAGAGACTAGCTCTTGGTGTTGGGATAGGCACAGGTCACTCTATTTTCCCATCAGGAAGAAGAATTAACCACAGGCTCAGCCTGCACCCCGGAACCAGAACAGGGCCTGAAGCCATCCTGCGCTTTTGCGGCCACCTCCCAAAGAAGCGAGTTGTAAAATGGAGCTTCAGGGCACTGCAATTCACAATCCTACAGAGTTATAAATGATAACTCTCGTCCACAAATATATTGAGGGAAGGCAAAGACGAGGAATTGAAATCAAGGCAGAATTGCAGGAAACAGATTTCAGGAGGTAGATTCGAATCGCCTCTAAAGCACATGAAAAGCGGCAAAACGTTGACAATCATGCCCTTGGCCAAAAAGGGCGTATGCGTTTTTTCCTGAATATATTCAGGAAAAAACGCATACGCCCTTTTTGGCCAACCAAGCAACCTGGAAAGGCAAATCAGCGCTACAAAGAAGTCTCGCTTCCCATCGGTCAAAAGGTCCATGCTGTAAAAAGTGTCAAAACCAAAAATGCAGGACAGGCCATGGAGAAATGGGAGCCTTGCTACACTGATGGGCGGGATGTAAATTGCCAACAGCCACTCTGGAGAAGTGTACGGTGTGTCCTGAAACATCTAAAAAACACAGCTTAGAGAGCATAGGGCACGTCCACGCATGGGGGTATAAAGTGGGAAAATTAAAAATCAGCAAGACACAAGCACCACAAAGTTTAGGGATGCTCTGTTGACAAGGACCTCCACTTCATTCCACCTTAAATATCCCAGGAAAGCGAAAAATGGATAAAAAATTTGAGGTCCTTATGTACAATGGCATACCACTCAGCCATGAAATCAATGTCATAAGGCTAGTAGCAGCATGATGAGTGGATTTAGGTACGACGATTCTAAGTGAAATAAGTCACACAGAAAAGGACACTTCTCATAAGGTGTCACTTATAGAGGGAATGTAAAAACCGTTACACTTGAACTGAGTTACAAAACAGAACAGAGTCACACATGCAGAAAACACACTATGGCTGCTTAACGGGAAAGCGAGGTGGGGTGATACATAAAGCAAGAGTTTCAAATTAGCTCAGATACCGTTCCATAAACCCAATATGTAATAGACAAGACCTACTCCTTGCTCAGAGAACTGGACTCAACACGCCCGATTCACCACACAAGAATATATCTGACTAGTAATAATCTTAAAACCTATGTATTGATATCTCTCTGTTAGTGTGTCAAGTGGGTGTAAAGCGGCATAAACACAGCTGTGAAAAGCAGCTAAACCCCATTATAAAAATAAATTACTTTTAAAAACCCATGAAACAAAGACAGTGAAAGAGAGAGAAATTCTTACACAATTCGTTCAGGGGCTGTGATGCAACCTGGATTGACCATATCTAGACCCACAGCTGGATGAGACATAAGGGTGGATACTCTTGGGGCTGAGAGGTTTGGTGAGGTTGGGTGAGCAAACGCAGACCCTTTAAAGTAATACTGCGTGCTACCCATCGCATGGGTCCCAAATCTCCAGGTTCAAGGGCATCTTCCTACATCGAAAACATGCATGAGAAACCAAGAAGATGGTACACCGTGTGTTGGGGAAAGGTTTCTAAAATGCACCTCATTTCTCATCTCCTTGTGCTCGGGTTCGCCATTCCAGCCACTTTAGTAGCAATCTCCTTACTTGGAGCATCAGCATCTTTAACCTCCTGTTCCGTACAGGTTGCAATTTGTCCTGAGGATGAACGGGAAGACGGGGAACCAATGAGAGACTAGCTCTTGGTGTTGGGATAGGCACAGGTCACTCTATTTTCCCATCAGGAAGAAGAATTAACCACAGGCTCAGCCTGCACCCCGGAACCAGAACAGGGCCTGAAGCCATCCTGCGCTTTTGTGGCCACCTCCCAAAAAAGCGAGTTGTAAAATGGAGCTTCAGGGCACTGCAATTCACAATCCTACAGAGTTATAAATGATAACTCTCGTCCACAAATATATTGAGGGAAGGCAAAGACGAGGAATTGAAATCAAGGCAGAATTGCAGGAAACAGATTTCAGGAGGTAGATTCGAATCGCCTTTAAAGCACATGAAAAGCGCCAAAACGTTGACAATGATGCCCTTGGCCAAAAAGGGCGTATGCGTTTTTTCCTGAATATATTCAGGAAAAAACGCATACGCCCTTTTTGGCCAACCAAGCAACCTGGAAAGGCAAATCAGCGCTACAAAGAAGTCTCGCTTCCCATCGGTCAAAAGGGCCATGCTGAAAAAAGTGTCAAAACCAGAAATGCAGGACAGGCCATGGAGAAATGGGAGCCTTGCTACACTGATGGGCGGGATGTAAATTGCCAACAGCCACTCTGGAGAAGTGTACGGTGTGTCCTGAAACATCTAAAAAACACAGCTTAGAGAGCATAGGGCACTTCCACGCATGGAGGTATAAAGTGGGAAAATTAAAAATCAGCAAGACACAAGCACCCCAAAGTTTAGGGATGCTCTGTTGACAAGGACCTCCACTTCATTCCACCTTAAATATCCCAGGAAAGCGAAAAATGGATAAAAAATTTGAGGTCCTTATGTACAATGGCATACCACTCAGCCATGAAATCAATGTCATAAGGCTAGTAGCAGCATGATGAGTGGATTTAGTTACGACGATTCTAAGTGAAATAAGTCACACAGAAAAGGACACTTCTCATAAGGTGTCACTTATAGAGGGAATGTAAAAACCGTTACACTTGAACTGAGTTACAAAACAGAACAGAGTCACACATGCAGAAAACACACTATGGCTGCTTAACGGGAAAGCGAGGTGGGGTGATACATAAAGCAAGAGTTTCAAATTAGCTCAGATACCGTTCCATAAACCCAATATGTAATAGACAAGACCTACTCCTTGCTCAGAGAACTGGACTCAACACGCCCGATTCACCGCACAAGAATATATCTGACTAGTAATAATCTTAAAACCTATGTATTGATATCTCTCTGTTAGTGTGTCTAGTGGGTGTAAAGCGGCATAAACACAGCCGTGAAAAGCAGCTAAACCCCATTATAAAAATAAATTTCTTTTAAAAACCCATGAAACAAAGACAGTGAAAGAGAGAGAAATTCTTACACAATTCGTTCAGGGGCTGTGATGCAACCTGGATTGACCATATCTAGACCCACAGCTGGATGAGACATAAGGGTGGATACTCTTGGGGCTGAGAGGTTTGGTGAGGTTGGGTTAGCAAACGCAGACCCTTTAAAGTAATACTGCGTGCTACCCATCGCATGGGTCCCAAATCTCCAGGTTCAAGGGCATCTTCCTACATCGAAAACATGCATGAGAAACCAAGAAGATGGTACACCGTGTGTTGGGGAAAGGTTTCTAAAATGCACCTCATTTCTCATCTCCTTGTGCTCGGGTTCGCCATTCCAGCCACTTTAGTAGCAATCTCCTTACTTGGAGCATCAGCATCTTTAACCTCCTGTTCCGTACAGGTTGCAATTTGTCCTGAGGATGAACGGGAAGACGGGGAACCAATGAGAGACTAGCTCTTGGTGTTGGGATAGGCACAGGTCACTCTATTTTCCCATCAGGAAGAAGAATTAACCACAGGCTCAGCCTGCACCCCGGAACCAGAACAGGGCCTGAAGCCATCCTGCGCTTTTGTGGCCACCTCCCAAAAAAGCGAGTTGTAAAATGGAGCTTCAGGGCACTGCAATTCACAATCCTACAGAGTTATAAATGATAACTCTCGTCCACAAATATATTGAGGGAAGGCAAAGACGAGGAATTGAAATCAAGGCAGAATTGCAGGAAACAGATTTCAGGAGGTAGATTCGAATCGCCTTTAAAGCACATGAAAAGCGCCAAAACGTTGACAATGATGCCCTTGGCCAAAAAGGGCGTATGCGTTTTTTCCTGAATATATTCAGGAAAAAACGCATACGCCCTTTTTGGCCAACCAAGCAACCTGGAAAGGCAAATCAGCGCTACAAAGAAGTCTCGCTTCCCATCGGTCAAAAGGGCCATGCTGAAAAAAGTGTCAAAACCAGAAATGCAGGACAGGCCATGGAGAAATGGGAGCCTTGCTACACTGATGGGCGGGATGTAAATTGCCAACAGCCACTCTGGAGAAGTGTACGGTGTGTCCTGAAACATCTAAAAAACACAGCTTAGAGAGCATAGGGCACTTCCACGCATGGAGGTATAAAGTGGGAAAATTAAAAATCAGCAAGACACAAGCACCCCAAAGTTTAGGGATGCTCTGTTGACAAGGACCTCCACTTCATTCCACCTTAAATATCCCAGGAAAGCGAAAAATGGATAAAAAATTTGAGGTCCTTATGTACAATGGCATACCACTCAGCCATGAAATCAATGTCATAAGGCTAGTAGCAGCATGATGAGTGGATTTAGTTACGACGATTCTAAGTGAAATAAGTCACACAGAAAAGGACACTTCTCATAAGGTGTCACTTATAGAGGGAATGTAAAAACCGTTACACTTGAACTGAGTTACAAAACAGAACAGAGTCACACATGCAGAAAACACACTATGGCTGCTTAACGGGAAAGCGAGGTGGGGTGATACATAAAGCAAGAGTTTCAAATTAGCTCAGATACCGTTCCATAAACCCAATATGTAATAGACAAGACCTACTCCTTGCTCAGAGAACTGGACTCAACACGCCCGATTCACCGCACAAGAATATATCTGACTAGTAATAATCTTAAAACCTATGTATTGATATCTCTCTGTTAGTGTGTCTAGTGGGTGTAAAGCGGCATAAACACAGCCGTGAAAAGCAGCTAAACCCCATTATAAAAATAAATTTCTTTTAAAAACCCATGAAACAAAGACAGTGAAAGAGAGAGAAATTCTTACACAATTCGTTCAGGGGCTGTGATGCAACCTGGATTGACCATATCTAGACCCACAGCTGGATGAGACATAAGGGTGGATACTCTTGGGGCTGAGAGGTTTGGTGAGGTTGGGTTAGCAAACGCAGACCCTTTAAAGTAATACTGCGTGCTACCCATCGCATGGGTCCCAAATCTCCAGGTTCAAGGGCATCTTCCTACATCGAAAACATGCATGAGAAACCAAGAAGATGGTACACCGTGTGTTGGGGAAAGGTTTCTAAAATGCACCTCATTTCTCATCTCCTTGTGCTCGGGTTCGCCATTCCAGCCACTTTAGTAGCAATCTCCCTACTTGGAGCATCAGCATCTTTAACCTCCTGTTCCGTACAGGTTGCAATTTGTCCTGAGGATGAACGGGAAGACGGGGAACCAATGAGAGACTAGCTCTTGGTGTTGGGACAGGCACAGGTCACTCTATTTTCCCATCAGGAAGAAGAATTAACCACAGGCTCAGCCTGCCCCCCGGAACCAGAACAGGGCCTGAAGCCATCCTGCGCTTTTGCGGCCACCTCCCAAAAAAGCGAGTTGTAAAATGGAGTTTCAGGGCACTGCAATTCACAATCCTACAGAGTTATAAATGATAACTCTCGTCCACAAATATATTGAGGGAAGGCAAAGACGAGGAATTGAAATCAAGGCAGAATTGCAGGAAACAGATTTCAGGAGGTAGATTCGAATCGCCTTTAAAGCACATGAAAAGAGCCAAAACGTTGACAATGATGCCCTTGGCCAAAAAGGGCGTATGCGTTTTTTCCTGAATATATTCAGGAAAAAACGCATACGCCCTTTTTGGCCAACCAAGCAACCTGGAAAGGCAAATCAGCGCTACAAAGAAGTCTCGCTTCCCATCGGTCAAAAGGGCCATGCTGAAAAAAGTGTCAAAACCAGAAATGCAGGACAGGCCATGGAGAAATGGGAGCCTTGCTACACTGATGGGCGGGATGTAAATTGCCAACAGCCACTCTGGAGAAGTGTACGGTGTGTCCTGAAACATCTAAAAAACACAGCTTAGAGAGCATAGGGCACGTCCACGCATGGGGGTATAAAGTGGGAAAATTAAAAATCAGCAAGACACAAGCACCACAAAGTTTAGGGATGCTCTGTTGACAAGGACCTCCACTTCATTCCACCTTAAATATCCCAGGAAAGCGAAAAATGGATAAAAAATTTGAGGTCCTTATGTACAATGGCATACCACTCAGCCATGAAATCAATGTCATAAGGCTAGTAGCAGCATGATGAGTGGATTTAGGTACGACGATTCTAAGTGAAATAAGTCACACAGAAAAGGACACTTCTCATAAGGTGTCACTTATAGAGGGAATGTAAAAACCGTTACACTTGAACTGAGTTACAAAACAGAACAGAGTCACACATGCAGAAAACACACTATGGCTGCTTAACGGGAAAGCGAGGTGGGGTGATACATAAAGCAAGAGTTTCAAATTAGCTCAGATACCGTTCCATAAACCCAATATGTAATAGACAAGACCAACTCCTTGCTCAGAGAACTGGACTCAACACGCCCGATTCACCACACAAGAATATATCTGACTAGTAATAATCTTAAAACCTATGTATTGATATCTCTCTGTTAGTGTGTCAAGTGGGTGTAAAGCGGCATAAACACAGCTGTGAAAAGCAGCTAAACCCCATTATAAAAATAAATTACTTTTAAAAACCCATGAAACAAAGACAGTGAAAGAGAGAGAAATTCTTACACAATTCGTTCAGGGGCTGTGATGCAACCTGGATTGACCATATCTAGACCCACAGCTGGATGAGACATAAGGGTGGATACTCTTGGGGCTGAGAGGTTTGGTGAGGTTGGGTGAGCAAACGCAGACCCTTTAAAGTAATACTGCGTGCTACCCATCGCATGGGTCCCAAATCTCCAGGTTCAAGGGCATCTTCCTACATCGAAAACATGCATGAGAAACCAAGAAGATGGTACACCGTGTGTTGGGGAAAGGTTTCTAAAATGCACCTCATTTCTCATCTCCTTGTGCTCGGGTTCGCCATTCCAGCCACTTTAGTAGCAATCTCCTTACTTGGAGCATCAGCATCTTTAACCTCCTGTTCCGTACAGGTTGCAATTTGTCCTGAGGATGAACGGGAAGACGGGGAACCAATGAGAGACTAGCTCTTGGTGTTGGGATAGGCACAGGTCACTCTATTTTCCCATCAGGAAGAAGAATTAACCACAGGCTCAGCCTGCACCCCGGAACCAGAACAGGGCCTGAAGCCATCCTGCGCTTTTGCGGCCACCTCCCAAAAAAGCGAGTTGTAAAATGGAGCTTCAGGGCACTGCAATTCACAATCCTACAGAGTTATAAATGATAACTCTCGTCCACAAATATATTGAGGGAAGGCAAAGACGAGGAATTGAAATCAAGGCAGAATTGCAGGAAACAGATTTCAGGAGGTAGATTCGAATCGCCTTTAAAGCACATGAAAAGCGCCAAAACGTTGACAATGATGCCCTTGGCCAAAAAGGGCGTATGCGTTTTTTCCTGAATATATTCAGGAAAAAACGCATACGCCCTTTTTGGCCAACCAAGCAACCTGGAAAGGCAAATCAGCGCTACAAAGAAGTCTCGCTTCCCATCGGTCAAAAGGGCCATGCTGAAAAAAGTGTCAAAACCAGAAATGCAGGACAGGCCATGGAGAAATGGGACCCTTGCTACACTGATGGGCGGGATGTAAATTGCCAACAGCCACTCTGGAGAAGTGTACGGTGTGTCCTGAAACATCTAAAAAACACAGCTTAGAGAGCATAGGGCACTTCCACGCATGGAGGTATAAAGTGGGAAAATTAAAAATCAGCAAGACACAAGCACCCCAAAGTTTAGGGATGCTCTGTTGACAAGGACCTCCACTTCATTCCACCTTAAATATCCCAGGAAAGCGAAAAATGGATAAAAAATTTGAGGTCCTTATGTACAATGGCATACCACTCAGCCATGAAATCAATGTCATAAGGCTAGTAGCAGCATGATGAGTGGATTTAGTTACGACGATTCTAAGTGAAATAAGTCACACAGAAAAGGACACTTCTCATAAGGTGTCACTTATAGAGGGAATGTAAAAACCGTTACACTTGAACTGAGTTACAAAACAGAACAGAGTCACACATGCAGAAAACACACTATGGCTGCTTAACGGGAAAGCGAGGTGGGGTGATACATAAAGCAAGAGTTTCAAATTAGCTCAGATACCGTTCCATAAACCCAATATGTAATAGACAAGACCTACTCCTTGCTCAGAGAACTGGACTCAACACGCCCGATTCACCGCACAAGAATATATCTGACTAGTAATAATCTTAAAACCTATGTATTGATATCTCTCTGTTAGTGTGTCTAGTGGGTGTAAAGCGGCATAAACACAGCCGTGAAAAGCAGCTAAACCCCATTATAAAAATAAATTTCTTTTAAAAACCCATGAAACAAACACAGTGAAAGAGAGAGAAATTCTTACACAATTCGTTCAGGGGCTGTGATGCAACCTGGATTGACCATATCTAGACCCACAGCTGGATGAGACATAAGGGTGGACACTCTTGGGGCTGAGAGGTTTGGTGAGGTTGGGTGAGCAAACGCAGACCCTTTAAAGTAATACTGCGTGCTACCCATCGCATGGGTCCCAAATCTCCAGGTTCAAGGGCATCTTCCTACATCGAAAACATGCATGAGAAACCAAGAAGATGGTACACCGTGTGTTGGGGAAAGGTTTCTAAAATGCACCTCATTTCTCATCTCCTTGTGCTCGGGTTCGCCATTCCAGCCACTTTAGTAGCAATCTCCCTACTTGGAGCATCAGCATCTTTAACCTCCTGTTCCGTACAGGTTGCAATTTGTCCTGAGGATGAACGGGAAGACGGGGAACCAATGAGAGACTAGCTCTTGGTGTTGGGATAGGCACAGGTCACTCTATTTTCCCATCAGGAAGAAGAATTAACCACAGGCTCAGCCTGCACCCCGGAACCAGAACAGGGCCTGAAGCCATCCTGCGCTTTTGCGGCCACCTCCCAAAAAAGCGAGTTGTAAAATGGAGCTTCAGGGCACTGCAATTCACAATCCTACAGAGTTATAAATGATAACTCTCGTCCACAAATATATTGAGGGAAGGCAAAGACGAGGAATTGAAATCAAGGCAGAATTGCAGGAAACAGATTTCAGGAGGTAGATTCGAATCGCCTTTAAAGCACATGAAAAGCGCCAAAACGTTGACAATGATGCCCTTGGCCAAAAAGGGCGTATGCGTTTTTTCCTGAATATATTCAGGAAAAAACGCATACGCCCTTTTTGGCCAACCAAGCAACCTGGAAAGGCAAATCAGCGCTACAAAGAAGTCTCGCTTCCCATCGGTCAAAAGGGCCATGCTGAAAAAAGTGTCAAAACCAGAAATGCAGGACAGGCCATGGAGAAATGGGAGCCTTGCTACACTGATGGGCGGGATGTAAATTGCCAACAGCCACTCTGGAGAAGTGTACGGTGTGTCCTGAAACATCTAAAAAACACAGCTTAGAGAGCATAGGGCACGTCCACGCATGGGGGTATAAAGTGGGAAAATTAAAAATCAGCAAGACACAAGCACCTCAAAGTTTAGGGATGCTCTGTTGACAAGGACCTCCACTTCATTCCACCTTAAATATCCCAGGAAAGCGAAAAATGGATAAAAAATTTGAGGTCCTTATGTACAATGGCATACCACTCAGCCATGAAATCAATGTCATAAGGCTAGTAGCAGCATGATGAGTGGATTTAGTTACGACGATTCTAAGTGAAATAAGTCACACAGAAAAGGACACTTCTCATAAGGTGTCACTTATAGAGGGAATGTAAAAACCGTTACACTTGAACTGAGTTACAAAACAGAACAGAGTCACACATGCAGAAAACACACTATGGCTGCTTAACGGGAAAGCGAGGTGGGGTGATACATAAAGCAAGAGTTTCAAATTAGCTCAGATACCGTTCCATAAACCCAATATGTAATAGACAAGACCTACTCCTTGCTCAGAGAACTGGACTCAACACGCCCGATTCACCGCACAAGAATATATCTGACTAGTAATAATCTTAAAACCTATGTATTGATATCTCTCTGTTAGTGTGTCTAGTGGGTGTAAAGCGGCATAAACACAGCCGTGAAAAGCAGCTAAACCCCATTATAAAAATAAATTTCTTTTAAAAACCCATGAAAGAAAGACAGTGAAAGAGAGAGAAATTCTTACACAATTCGTTCAGGGGCTGTGATGCAACCTGGATTGACCATATCTAGACCCACAGCTGGATGAGACATAAGGGTGGATACTCTTGGGGCTGAGAGGTTTGGTGAGGTTGGGTTAGCAAACGCAGACCCTTTAAAGTAATACTGCGTGCTACCCATCGCATGGGTCCCAAATCTCCAGGTTCAAGGGCATCTTCCTACATCGAAAACATGCATGAGAAACCAAGAAGATGGTACACCGTGTGTTGGGGAAAGGTTTCTAAAATGCACCTCATTTCTCATCTCCTTGTGCTCGGGTTCGCCATTCCAGCCACTTTAGTAGCAATCTCCCTACTTGGAGCATCAGCATCTTTAACCTCCTATTCCGTACAGGTTGCAATTTGTCCTGAGGATGAACGGGAAGACGGGGAACCAATGAGAGACTAGCTCTTGGTGTTGGGACAGGCACAGGTCACTCTATTTTCCCATCAGGAAGAAGAATTAACCACAGGCTCAGCCTGCCCCCCGGAACCAGAACAGGGCCTGAAGCCATCCTGCGCTTTTGCGGCCACCTCCCAAAAAAGCGAGTTGTAAAATGGAGTTTCAGGGCACTGCAATTCACAATCCTACAGAGTTATAAATGATAACTCTCGTCCACAAATATATTGAGGGAAGGCAAAGACGAGGAATTGAAATCAAGGCAGAATTGCAGGAAACAGATTTCAGGAGGTAGATTCGAATCGCCTTTAAAGCACATGAAAAGAGCCAAAACGTTGACAATGATGCCCTTGGCCAAAAAGGGCGTATGCGTTTTTTCCTGAATATATTCAGGAAAAAACGCATACGCCCTTTTTGGCCAACCAAGCAACCTGGAAAGGCAAATCAGCGCTACAAAGAAGTCTCGCTTCCCATCGGTCAAAAGGGCCATGCTGAAAAAAGTGTCAAAACCAGAAATGCAGGACAGGCCATGGAGAAATGGGAGCCTTGCTACACTGATGGGCGGGATGTAAATTGCCAACAGCCACTCTGGAGAAGTGTACGGTGTGTCCTGAAACATCTAAAAAACACAGCTTAGAGAGCATAGGGCACTTCCACGCATGGAGGTATAAAGTGGGAAAATTAAAAATCAGCAAGACACAAGCACCTCAAAGTTTAGGGATGCTCTGTTGACAAGGACATCCACTTCATTCCACCTTAAATATCCCAGGAAAGCGAAAAATGGATAAAAAATTTGAGGTCCTTATGTACAATGGCATACCACTCAGCCATGAAATCAATGTCATAAGGCTAGTAGCAGCATGATGAGTGGATTTAGTTACGACGATTCTAAGTGAAATAAGTCACACAGAAAAGGACACTTCTCATAAGGTGTCACTTATAGAGGGAATGTAAAAACCGTTACACTTGAACTGAGTTACAAAACAGAACAGAGTCACACATGCAGAAAACACACTATGGCTGCTTAACGGGAAAGCGAGGTGGGGTGATACATAAAGCAAGAGTTTCAAATTAGCTCAGATACCGTTCCATAAACCCAATATGTAATAGACAAGACCTACTCCTTGCTCAGAGAACTGGACTCAACACGCCCGATTCACCGCACAAGAATATATCTGACTAGTAATAATCTTAAAACCTATGTATTGATATCTCTCTGTTAGTGTGTCTAGTGGGTGTAAAGCGGCATAAACACAGCCGTGAAAAGCAGCTAAACCCCATTATAAAAATAAATTTCTTTTAAAAACCCATGAAAGAAAGACAGTGAAAGAGAGAGAAATTCTTACACAATTCGTTCAGGGGCTGTGATGCAACCTGGATTGACCATATCTAGACCCACAGCTGGATGAGACATAAGGGTGGATACTCTTGGGGCTGAGAGGTTTGGTGAGGTTGGGTTAGCAAACGCAGACCCTTTAAAGTAATACTGCGTGCTACCCATCGCATGGGTCCCAAATCTCCAGGTTCAAGGGCATCTTCCTACATCGAAAACATGCATGAGAAACCAAGAAGATGGTACACCGTGTGTTGGGGAAAGGTTTCTAAAATGCACCTCATTTCTCATCTCCTTGTGCTCGGGTTCGCCATTCCAGCCACTTTAGTAGCAATCTCCCTACTTGGAGCATCAGCATCTTTAACCTCCTGTTCCGTACAGGTTGCAATTTGTCCTGAGGATGAACGGGAAGACGGGGAACCAATGAGAGACTAGCTCTTGGTGTTGGGACAGGCACAGGTCACTCTATTTTCCCATCAGGAAGAAGAATTAACCACAGGCTCAGCCTGCCCCCCGGAACCAGAACAGGGCCTGAAGCCATCCTGCGCTTTTGCGGCCACCTCCCAAAAAAGCGAGTTGTAAAATGGAGTTTCAGGGCACTGCAATTCACAATCCTACAGAGTTATAAATGATAACTCTCGTCCACAAATATATTGAGGGAAGGCAAAGACGAGGAATTGAAATCAAGGCAGAATTGCAGGAAACAGATTTCAGGAGGTAGATTCGAATCGCCTTTAAAGCACATGAAAAGAGCCAAAACGTTGACAATGATGCCCTTGGCCAAAAAGGGCGTATGCGTTTTTTCCTGAATATATTCAGGAAAAAACGCATACGCCCTTTTTGGCCAACCAAGCAACCTGGAAAGGCAAATCAGCGCTACAAAGAAGTCTCGCTTCCCATCGGTCAAAAGGGCCATGCTGAAAAAAGTGTCAAAACCAGAAATGCAGGACAGGCCATGGAGAAATGGGAGCCTTGCTACACTGATGGGCGGGATGTAAATTGCCAACAGCCACTCTGGAGAAGTGTACGGTGTGTCCTGAAACATCTAAAAAACACAGCTTAGAGAGCATAGGGCACGTCCACGCATGGGGGTATAAAGTGGGAAAATTAAAAATCAGCAAGACACAAGCACCACAAAGTTTAGGGATGCTCTGTTGACAAGGACCTCCACTTCATTCCACCTTAAATATCCCAGGAAAGCGAAAAATGGATAAAAAATTTGAGGTCCTTATGTACAATGGCATACCACTCAGCCATGAAATCAATGTCATAAGGCTAGTAGCAGCATGATGAGTGGATTTAGGTACGACGATTCTAAGTGAAATAAGTCACACAGAAAAGGACACTTCTCATAAGGTGTCACTTATAGAGGGAATGTAAAAACCGTTACACTTGAACTGAGTTACAAAACAGAACAGAGTCACACATGCAGAAAACACACTATGGCTGCTTAACGGGAAAGCGAGGTGGGGTGATACATAAAGCAAGAGTTTCAAATTAGCTCAGATACCGTTCCATAAACCCAATATGTAATAGACAAGACCAACTCCTTGCTCAGAGAACTGGACTCAACACGCCCGATTCACCACACAAGAATATATCTGACTAGTAATAATCTTAAAACCTATGTATTGATATCTCTCTGTTAGTGTGTCAAGTGGGTGTAAAGCGGCATAAACACAGCTGTGAAAAGCAGCTAAACCCCATTATAAAAATAAATTACTTTTAAAAACCCATGAAACAAAGACAGTGAAAGAGAGAGAAATTCTTACACAATTCGTTCAGGGGCTGTGATGCAACCTGGATTGACCATATCTAGACCCACAGCTGGATGAGACATAAGGGTGGATACTCTTGGGGCTGAGAGGTTTGGTGAGGTTGGGTGAGCAAACGCAGACCCTTTAAAGTAATACTGCGTGCTACCCATCGCATGGGTCCCAAATCTCCAGGTTCAAGGGCATCTTCCTACATCGAAAACATGCATGAGAAACCAAGAAGATGGTACACCGTGTGTTGGGGAAAGGTTTCTAAAATGCACCTCATTTCTCATCTCCTTGTGCTCGGGTTCGCCATTCCAGCCACTTTAGTAGCAATCTCCTTACTTGGAGCATCAGCATCTTTAACCTCCTGTTCCGTACAGGTTGCAATTTGTCCTGAGGATGAACGGGAAGACGGGGAACCAATGAGAGACTAGCTCTTGGTGTTGGGATAGGCACAGGTCACTCTATTTTCCCATCAGGAAGAAGAATTAACCACAGGCTCAGCCTGCACCCCGGAACCAGAACAGGGCCTGAAGCCATCCTGCGCTTTTGCGGCCACCTCCCAAAAAAGCGAGTTGTAAAATGGAGCTTCAGGGCACTGCAATTCACAATCCTACAGAGTTATAAATGATAACTCTCGTCCACAAATATATTGAGGGAAGGCAAAGACGAGGAATTGAAATCAAGGCAGAATTGCAGGAAACAGATTTCAGGAGGTAGATTCGAATCGCCTTTAAAGCACATGAAAAGCGCCAAAACGTTGACAATGATGCCCTTGGCCAAAAAGGGCGTATGCGTTTTTTCCTGAATATATTCAGGAAAAAACGCATACGCCCTTTTTGGCCAACCAAGCAACCTGGAAAGGCAAATCAGCGCTACAAAGAAGTCTCGCTTCCCATCGGTCAAAAGGGCCATGCTGAAAAAAGTGTCAAAACCAGAAATGCAGGACAGGCCATGGAGAAATGGGAGCCTTGCTACACTGATGGGCGGGATGTAAATTGCCAACAGCCACTCTGGAGAAGTGTACGGTGTGTCCTGAAACATCTAAAAAACACAGCTTAGAGAGCATAGGGCACTTCCACGCATGGGGGTATAAAGTGGGAAAATTAAAAATCAGCAAGACACAAGCACCCCAAAGTTTAGGGCTGCTCTGTTGACAAGGACCTCCACTTCATTCCACCTTAAATATCCCAGGAAAGCGAAAAATGGATAAAAAATTTGAGGTCCTTATGTACAATGGCATACCACTCAGCCATGAAATCAATGTCATAAGGCTAGTAGCAGCATGATGAGTGGATTTAGGTACGACGATTCTAAGTGAAATAAGTCACACAGAAAAGGACACTTCTCATAAGGTGTCACTTATAGAGGGAATGTAAAAACCGTTACACTTGAACTGAGTTACAAAACAGAACAGAGTCACACATGCAGAAAACACACTATGGCTGCTTAACGGGAAAGCGAGGTGGGGTGATACATAAAGCAAGAGTTTCAAATTAGCTCAGATACCGTTCCATAAACCCAATATGTAATAGACAAGACCAACTCCTTGCTCAGAGAACTGGACTCAACACGCCCGATTCACCACACAAGAATATATCTGACTAGTAATAATCTTAAAACCTATGTATTGATATCTCTCTGTTAGTGTGTCAAGTGGGTGTAAAGCGGCATAAACACAGCTGTGAAAAGCAGCTAAACCCCATTATAAAAATAAATTACTTTTAAAAACCCATGAAACAAAGACAGTGAAAGAGAGAGAAATTCTTACACAATTCGTTCAGGGGCTGTGATGCAACCTGGATTGACCATATCTAGACCCACAGCTGGATGAGACATAAGGGTGGATACTCTTGGGGCTGAGAGGTTTGGTGAGGTTGGGTGAGCAAACGCAGACCCTTTAAAGTAATACTGCGTGCTACCCATCGCATGGGTCCCAAATCTCCAGGTTCAAGGGCATCTTCCTACATCGAAAACATGCATGAGAAACCAAGAAGATGGTACACCGTGTGTTGGGGAAAGGTTTCTAAAATGCACCTCATTTCTCATCTCCTTGTGCTCGGGTTCGCCATTCCAGCCACTTTAGTAGCAATCTCCTTACTTGGAGCATCAGCATCTTTAACCTCCTGTTCCGTACAGGTTGCAATTTGTCCTGAGGATGAACGGGAAGACGGGGAACCAATGAGAGACTAGCTCTTGGTGTTGGGATAGGCACAGGTCACTCTATTTTCCCATCAGGAAGAAGAATTAACCACAGGCTCAGCCTGCACCCCGGAACCAGAACAGGGCCTGAAGCCATCCTGCGCTTTTGCGGCCACCTCCCAAAAAAGCGAGTTGTAAAATGGAGCTTCAGGGCACTGCAATTCACAATCCTACAGAGTTATAAATGATAACTCTCGTCCACAAATATATTGAGGGAAGGCAAAGACGAGGAATTGAAATCAAGGCAGAATTGCAGGAAACAGATTTCAGGAGGTAGATTCGAATCGCCTTTAAAGCACATGAAAAGCGCCAAAACGTTGACAATGATGCCCTTGGCCAAAAAGGGCGTATGCGTTTTTTCCTGAATATATTCAGGAAAAAACGCATACGCCCTTTTTGGCCAACCAAGCAACCTGGAAAGGCAAATCAGCGCTACAAAGAAGTCTCGCTTCCCATCGGTCAAAAGGGCCATGCTGAAAAAAGTGTCAAAACCAGAAATGCAGGACAGGCCATGGAGAAATGGGAGCCTTGCTACACTGATGGGCGGGATGTAAATTGCCAACAGCCACTCTGGAGAAGTGTACGGTGTGTCCTGAAACATCTAAAAAACACAGCTTAGAGAGCATAGGGCACTTCCACGCATGGGGGTATAAAGTGGGAAAATTAAAAATCAGCAAGACACAAGCACCCCAAAGTTTAGGGCTGCTCTGTTGACAAGGACCTCCACTTCATTCCACCTTAAATATCCCAGGAAAGCGAAAAATGGATAAAAAATTTGAGGTCCTTATGTACAATGGCATACCACTCAGCCATGAAATCAATGTCATAAGGCTAGTAGCAGCATGATGAGTGGATTTAGGTACGACGATTCTAAGTGAAATAAGTCACACAGAAAAGGACACTTCTCATAAGGTGTCACTTATAGAGGGAATGTAAAAACCGTTACACTTGAACTGAGTTACAAAACAGAACAGAGTCACACATGCAGAAAACACACTATGGCTGCTTAACGGGAAAGCGAGGTGGGGTGATACATAAAGCAAGAGTTTCAAATTAGCTCAGATACCGTTCCATAAACCCAATATGTAATAGACAAGACCAACTCCTTGCTCAGAGAACTGGACTCAACACGCCCGATTCACCACACAAGAATATATCTGACTAGTAATAATCTTAAAACCTATGTATTGATATCTCTCTGTTAGTGTGTCAAGTGGGTGTAAAGCGGCATAAACACAGCTGTGAAAAGCAGCTAAACCCCATTATAAAAATAAATTACTTTTAAAAACCCATGAAACAAAGACAGTGAAAGAGAGAGAAATTCTTACACAATTCGTTCAGGGGCTGTGATGCAACCTGGATTGACCATATCTAGACCCACAGCTGGATGAGACATAAGGGTGGATACTCTTGGGGCTGAGAGGTTTGGTGAGGTTGGGTGAGCAAACGCAGACCCTTTAAAGTAATACTGCGTGCTACCCATCGCATGGGTCCCAAATCTCCAGGTTCAAGGGCATCTTCCTACATCGAAAACATGCATGAGAAACCAAGAAGATGGTACACCGTGTGTTGGGGAAAGGTTTCTAAAATGCACCTCATTTCTCATCTCCTTGTGCTCGGGTTCGCCATTCCAGCCACTTTAGTAGCAATCTCCTTACTTGGAGCATCAGCATCTTTAACCTCCTGTTCCGTACAGGTTGCAATTTGTCCTGAGGATGAACGGGAAGACGGGGAACCAATGAGAGACTAGCTCTTGGTGTTGGGATAGGCACAGGTCACTCTATTTTCCCATCAGGAAGAAGAATTAACCACAGGCTCAGCCTGCACCCCGGAACCAGAACAGGGCCTGAAGCCATCCTGCGCTTTTGCGGCCACCTCCCAAAAAAGCGAGTTGTAAAATGGAGCTTCAGGGCACTGCAATTCACAATCCTACAGAGTTATAAATGATAACTCTCGTCCACAAATATATTGAGGGAAGGCAAAGACGAGGAATTGAAATCAAGGCAGAATTGCAGGAAACAGATTTCAGGAGGTAGATTCGAATCGCCTTTAAAGCACATGAAAAGCGCCAAAACGTTGACAATGATGCCCTTGGCCAAAAAGGGCGTATGCGTTTTTTCCTGAATATATTCAGGAAAAAACGCATACGCCCTTTTTGGCCAACCAAGCAACCTGGAAAGGCAAATCAGCGCTACAAAGAAGTCTCGCTTCCCATCGGTCAAAAGGGCCATGCTGAAAAAAGTGTCAAAACCAGAAATGCAGGACAGGCCATGGAGAAATGGGAGCCTTGCTACACTGATGGGCGGGATGTAAATTGCCAACAGCCACTCTGGAGAAGTGTACGGTGTGTCCTGAAACATCTAAAAAACACAGCTTAGAGAGCATAGGGCACTTCCACGCATGGAGGTATAAAGTGGGAAAATTAAAAATCAGCAAGACACAAGCACCCCAAAGTTTAGGGATGCTCTGTTGACAAGGACCTCCACTTCATTCCACCTTAAATATCCCAGGAAAGCGAAAAATGGATAAAAAATTTGAGGTCCTTATGTACAATGGCATACCACTCAGCCATGAAATCAATGTCATAAGGCTAGTAGCAGCATGATGAGTGGATTTAGTTACGACGATTCTAAGTGAAATAAGTCACACAGAAAAGGACACTTCTCATAAGGTGTCACTTATAGAGGGAATGTAAAAACCGTTACACTTGAACTGAGTTACAAAACAGAACAGAGTCACACATGCAGAAAACACACTATGGCTGCTTAACGGGAAAGCGAGGTGGGGTGATACATAAAGCAAGAGTTTCAAATTAGCTCAGATACCGTTCCATAAACCCAATATGTAATAGACAAGACCTACTCCTTGCTCAGAGAACTGGACTCAACACGCCCGATTCACCGCACAAGAATATATCTGACTAGTAATAATCTTAAAACCTATGTATTGATATCTCTCTGTTAGTGTGTCTAGTGGGTGTAAAGCGGCATAAACACAGCCGTGAAAAGCAGCTAAACCCCATTATAAAAATAAATTTCTTTTAAAAACCCATGAAACAAAGACAGTGAAAGAGAGAGAAATTCTTACACAATTCGTTCAGGGGCTGTGATGCAACCTGGATTGACCATATCTAGACCCACAGCTGGATGAGACATAAGGGTGGATACTCTTGGGGCTGAGAGGTTTGGTGAGGTTGGGTTAGCAAACGCAGACCCTTTAAAGTAATACTGCGTGCTACCCATCGCATGGGTCCCAAATCTCCAGGTTCAAGGGCATCTTCCTACATCGAAAACATGCATGAGAAACCAAGAAGATGGTACACCGTGTGTTGGGGAAAGGTTTCTAAAATGCACCTCATTTCTCATCTCCTTGTGCTCGGGTTCGCCATTCCAGCCACTTTAGTAGCAATCTCCCTACTTGGAGCATCAGCATCTTTAACCTCCTGTTCCGTACAGGTTGCAATTTGTCCTGAGGATGAACGGGAAGACGGGGAACCAATGAGAGACTAGCTCTTGGTGTTGGGACAGGCACAGGTCACTCTATTTTCCCATCAGGAAGAAGAATTAACCACAGGCTCAGCCTGCCCCCCGGAACCAGAACAGGGCCTGAAGCCATCCTGCGCTTTTGCGGCCACCTCCCAAAAAAGCGAGTTGTAAAATGGAGTTTCAGGGCACTGCAATTCACAATCCTACAGAGTTATAAATGATAACTCTCGTCCACAAATATATTGAGGGAAGGCAAAGACGAGGAATTGAAATCAAGGCAGAATTGCAGGAAACAGATTTCAGGAGGTAGATTCGAATCGCCTTTAAAGCACATGAAAAGCGCCAAAACGTTGACAATGATGCCCTTGGCCAAAAAGGGCGTATGCGTTTTTTCCTGAATATATTCAGGAAAAAACGCATACGCCCTTTTTGGCCAACCAAGCAACCTGGAAAGGCAAATCAGCGCTACAAAGAAGTCTCGCTTCCCATCGGTCAAAAGGGCCATGCTGAAAAAAGTGTCAAAACCAGAAATGCAGGACAGGCCATGGAGAAATGGGAGCCTTGCTACACTGATGGGCGGGATGTAAATTGCCAACAGCCACTCTGGAGAAGTGTACGGTGTGTCCTGAAACATCTAAAAAACACAGCTTAGAGAGCATAGGGCACGTCCACGCATGGGGTTATAAAGTGGGAAAATTAAAAATCAGCAAGACACAAGCACCACAAAGTTTAGGGATGCTCTGTTGACAAGGACCTCCACTTCATTCCACCTTAAATATCCCAGGAAAGCGAAAAATGGATAAAAAATTTGAGGTCCTTATGTACAATGGCATACCACTCAGCCATGAAATCAATGTCATAAGGCTAGTAGCAGCATGATGAGTGGATTTAGGTACGACGATTCTAAGTGAAATAAGTCACACAGAAAAGGACACTTCTCATAAGGTGTCACTTATAGAGGGAATGTAAAAACCGTTACACTTGAACTGAGTTACAAAACAGAACAGAGTCACACATGCAGAAAACACACTATGGCTGCTTAACGGGAAAGCGAGGTGGGGTGATACATAAAGCAAGAGTTTCAAATTAGCTCAGATACCGTTCCATAAACCCAATATGTAATAGACAAGACCAACTCCTTGCTCAGAGAACTGGACTCAACACGCCCGATTCACCACACAAGAATATATCTGACTAGTAATAATCTTAAAACCTATGTATTGATATCTCTCTGTTAGTGTGTCAAGTGGGTGTAAAGCGGCATAAACACAGCTGTGAAAAGCAGCTAAACCCCATTATAAAAATAAATTACTTTTAAAAACCCATGAAACAAAGACAGTGAAAGAGAGAGAAATTCTTACACAATTCGTTCAGGGGCTGTGATGCAACCTGGATTGACCATATCTAGACCCACAGCTGGATGAGACATAAGGGTGGATACTCTTGGGGCTGAGAGGTTTGGTGAGGTTGGGTGAGCAAACGCAGACCCTTTAAAGTAATACTGCGTGCTACCCATCGCATGGGTCCCAAATCTCCAGGTTCAAGGGCATCTTCCTACATCGAAAACATGCATGAGAAACCAAGAAGATGGTACACCGTGTGTTGGGGAAAGGTTTCTAAAATGCACCTCATTTCTCATCTCCTTGTGCTCGGGTTCGCCATTCCAGCCACTTTAGTAGCAATCTCCTTACTTGGAGCATCAGCATCTTTAACCTCCTGTTCCGTACAGGTTGCAATTTGTCCTGAGGATGAACGGGAAGACGGGGAACCAATGAGAGACTAGCTCTTGGTGTTGGGATAGGCACAGGTCACTCTATTTTCCCATCAGGAAGAAGAATTAACCACAGGCTCAGCCTGCACCCCGGAACCAGAACAGGGCCTGAAGCCATCCTGCGCTTTTGCGGCCACCTCCCAAAAAAGCGAGTTGTAAAATGGAGCTTCAGGGCACTGCAATTCACAATCCTACAGAGTTATAAATGATAACTCTCGTCCACAAATATATTGAGGGAAGGCAAAGACGAGGAATTGAAATCAAGGCAGAATTGCAGGAAACAGATTTCAGGAGGTAGATTCGAATCGCCTTTAAAGCACATGAAAAGCGCCAAAACGTTGACAATGATGCCCTTGGCCAAAAAGGGCGTATGCGTTTTTTCCTGAATATATTCAGGAAAAAACGCATACGCCCTTTTTGGCCAACCAAGCAACCTGGAAAGGCAAATCAGCGCTACAAAGAAGTCTCGCTTCCCATCGGTCAAAAGGGCCATGCTGAAAAAAGTGTCAAAACCAGAAATGCAGGACAGGCCATGGAGAAATGGGAGCCTTGCTACACTGATGGGCGGGATGTAAATTGCCAACAGCCACTCTGGAGAAGTGTACGGTGTGTCCTGAAACATCTAAAAAACACAGCTTAGAGAGCATAGGGCACTTCCACGCATGGAGGTATAAAGTGGGAAAATTAAAAATCAGCAAGACACAAGCACCCCAAAGTTTAGGGATGCTCTGTTGACAAGGACCTCCACTTCATTCCACCTTAAATATCCCAGGAAAGCGAAAAATGGATAAAAAATTTGAGGTCCTTATGTACAATGGCATACCACTCAGCCATGAAATCAATGTCATAAGGCTAGTAGCAGCATGATGAGTGGATTTAGTTACGACGATTCTAAGTGAAATAAGTCACACAGAAAAGGACACTTCTCATAAGGTGTCACTTATAGAGGGAATGTAAAAACCGTTACACTTGAACTGAGTTACAAAACAGAACAGAGTCACACATGCAGAAAACACACTATGGCTGCTTAACGGGAAAGCGAGGTGGGGTGATACATAAAGCAAGAGTTTCAAATTAGCTCAGATACCGTTCCATAAACCCAATATGTAATAGACAAGACCTACTCCTTGCTCAGAGAACTGGACTCAACACGCCCGATTCACCGCACAAGAATATATCTGACTAGTAATAATCTTAAAACCTATGTATTGATATCTCTCTGTTAGTGTGTCTAGTGGGTGTAAAGCGGCATAAACACAGCCGTGAAAAGCAGCTAAACCCCATTATAAAAATAAATTTCTTTTAAAAACCCATGAAACAAAGACAGTGAAAGAGAGAGAAATTCTTACACAATTCGTTCAGGGGCTGTGATGCAACCTGGATTGACCATATCTAGACCCACAGCTGGATGAGACATAAGGGTGGATACTCTTGGGGCTGAGAGGTTTGGTGAGGTTGGGTTAGCAAACGCAGACCCTTTAAAGTAATACTCCGTGCTACCCATCGCATGGGTCCCAAATCTCCAGGTGCAAGGGCATCTTCCTACATCGAAAACATGCATGAGAAACCAAGAAGATGGTACACCGTGTGTTGGGGAAAGGTTTCTAAAATGCACCTCATTTCTCATCTCCTTGTGCTCGGGTTCGCCATTCCAGCCACTTTAGTAGCAATCTCCCTACTTGGAGCATCAGCATCTTTAACCTCCTGTTCCGTACAGGTTGCAATTTGTCCTGAGGATGAACGGGAAGACGGGGAACCAATGAGAGACTAGCTCTTGGTGTTGGGACAGGCACAGGTCACTCTATTTTCCCATCAGGAAGAAGAATTAACCACAGGCTCAGCCTGCCCCCCGGAACCACAACAGGGCCTGAAGCCATCCTGCGCTTTTGCGGCCACCTCCCAAAAAAGCGAGTTGTAAAATGGAGTTTCAGGGCACTGCAATTCACAGTCCTACAGAGTTATAAATGATAACTCTCGTCCACAAATATATTGAGGGAAGGCAAAGACGAGGAATTGAAATCAAGGCAGAATTGCAGGAAACAGATTTCAGGAGGTAGATTCGAATCGCCTTTAAAGCACATGAAAAGAGCCAAAACGTTGACAATGATGCCCTTGGCCAAAAAGGGCGTATGCGTTTTTTCCTGAATATATTCAGGAAAAAACGCATACGCCCTTTTTGGCCAACCAAGCAACCTGGAAAGGCAAATCAGCGCTACAAAGAAGTCTCGCTTCCCATCGGTCAAAAGGGCCATGCTGAAAAAAGTGTCAAAACCAGAAATGCAGGACAGGCCATGGAGAAATGGGAGCCTTGCTACACTGATGGGCGGGATGTAAATTGCCAACAGCCACTCTGGAGAAGTGTACGGTGTGTCCTGAAACATCTAAAAAACACAGCTTAGAGAGCATAGGGCACTTCCACGCATGGGGGTATAAAGTGGGAAAATTAAAAATCAGCAAGACACAAGCACCCCAAAGTTTAGGGCTGCTCTGTTGACAAGGACCTCCACTTCATTCCACCTTAAATATCCCAGGAAAGCGAAAAATGGATAAAAAATTTGAGGTCCTTATGTACAATGGCATACCACTCAGCCATGAAATCAATGTCATAAGGCTAGTAGCAGCATGATGAGTGGATTTAGGTACGACGATTCTAAGTGAAATAAGTCACACAGAAAAGGACACTTCTCATAAGGTGTCACTTATAGAGGGAATGTAAAAACCGTTACACTTGAACTGAATTACAAAACAGAACAGAGTCACACATGCAGAAAACACACTATTGCTGCGTAACGGGAAAGTTGAGGTGGGGTGATACATAAAGCAAGAGTTTCAAATTAGCTCAGATACCGTTCCATAAACCCAATGTGTAATAGACAAGACCTACTCCTTGCTCAGAGAACTGGACTCAACACGCCCGATTCACCGCACAAGAATATATCTGACTAGTAATAATCTTAAAACCTATGTATTGATATCTCTCTGTTAGTGTGTCTAGTGGGTGTAAAGCGGCATAAACACAGCCGTGAAAAGCAGCTAAACCCCATTATAAAAATAAATTTCTTTTAAAAACCCATGAAACAAAGACAGTGAAAGAGAGAGAAATTCTTACACAATTCGTTCAGGGGCTGTGATGCAACCTGGATTGACCATATCTAGACCCACAGCTGGATGAGACATAAGGGTGGATACTCTTGGGGCTGAGAGGTTTGGTGAGGTTGGGTTAGCAAACGCAGACCCTTTAAAGTAATACTCCGTGCTACCCATCGCATGGGTCCCAAATCTCCAGGTTCAAGGGCATCTTCCTACATCGAAAACATGCATGAGAAACCAAGAAGATGGTACACCGTGTGTTGGGGAAAGGTTTCTAAAATGCACCTCATTTCTCATCTCCTTGTGCTCGGGTTCGCCATTCCAGCCACTTTAGTAGCAATCTCCCTACTTGGAGCATCAGCATCTTTAACCTCCTGTTCCGTACAGGTTGCAATTTGTCCTGAGGATGAACGGGAAGACGGGGAACCAATGAGAGACTAGCTCTTGGTGTTGGGACAGGCACAGGTCACTCTATTTTCCCATCAGGAAGAAGAATTAACCACAGGCTCAGCCTGCCCCCCGGAACCACAACAGGGCCTGAAGCCATCCTGCGCTTTTGCGGCCACCTCCCAAAAAAGCGAGTTGTAAAATGGAGTTTCAGGGCACTGCAATTCACAGTCCTACAGAGTTATAAATGATAACTCTCGTCCACAAATATATTGAGGGAAGGCAAAGACGAGGAATTGAAATCAAGGCAGAATTGCAGGAAACAGATTTCAGGAGGTAGATTCGAATCGCCTTTAAAGCACATGAAAAGAGCCAAAACGTTGACAATGATGCCCTTGGCCAAAAAGGGCGTATGCGTTTTTTCCTGAATATATTCAGGAAAAAACGCATACGCCCTTTTTGGCCAACCAAGCAACCTGGAAAGGCAAATCAGCGCTACAAAGAAGTCTCGCTTCCCATCGGTCAAAAGGGCCATGCTGAAAAAAGTGTCAAAACCAGAAATGCAGGACAGGCCATGGAGAAATGGGAGCCTTGCTACACTGATGGGCGGGATGTAAATTGCCAACAGCCACTCTGGAGAAGTGTACGGTGTGTCCTGAAACATCTAAAAAACACAGCTTAGAGAGCATAGGGCACTTCCACGCATGGGGGTATAAAGTGGGAAAATTAAAAATCAGCAAGACACAAGCACCCCAAAGTTTAGGGCTGCTCTGTTGACAAGGACCTCCACTTCATTCCACCTTAAATATCCCAGGAAAGCGAAAAATGGATAAAAAATTTGAGGTCCTTATGTACAATGGCATACCACTCAGCCATGAAATCAATGTCATAAGGCTAGTAGCAGCATGATGAGTGGATTTAGGTACGACGATTCTAAGTGAAATAAGTCACACAGAAAAGGACACTTCTCATAAGGTGTCACTTATAGAGGGAATGTAAAAACCGTTACACTTGAACTGAATTACAAAACAGAACAGAGTCACACATGCAGAAAACACACTATTGCTGCGTAACGGGAAAGTTGAGGTGGGGTGATACATAAAGCAAGAGTTTCAAATTAGCTCAGATACCGTTCCATAAACCCAATGTGTAATAGACAAGACCTACTCCTTGCTCAGAGAACTGGACTCAACACGCCCGATTCACCGCACAAGAATATATCTGACTAGTAATAATCTTAAAACCTATGTATTGATATCTCTCTGTTAGTGTGTCTAGTGGGTGTAAAGCGGCATAAACACAGCCGTGAAAAGCAGCTAAACCCCATTATAAAAATAAATTTCTTTTAAAAACCCATGAAACAAAGACAGTGAAAGAGAGAGAAATTCTTACACAATTCGTTCAGGGGCTGTGATGCAACCTGGATTGACCATATCTAGACCCACAGCTGGATGAGACATAAGGGTGGATACTCTTGGGGCTGAGAGGTTTGGTGAGGTTGGGTTAGCAAACGCAGACCCTTTAAAGTAATACTCCGTGCTACCCATCGCATGGGTCCCAAATCTCCAGGTTCAAGGGCATCTTCCTACATCGAAAACATGCATGAGAAACCAAGAAGATGGTACACCGTGTGTTGGGGAAAGGTTTCTAAAATGCACCTCATTTCTCATCTCCTTGTGCTCGGGTTCGCCATTCCAGCCACTTTAGTAGCAATCTCCCTACTTGGAGCATCAGCATCTTTAACCTCCTGTTCCGTACAGGTTGCAATTTGTCCTGAGGATGAACGGGAAGACGGGGAACCAATGAGAGACTAGCTCTTGGTGTTGGGACAGGCACAGGTCACTCTATTTTCCCATCAGGAAGAAGAATTAACCACAGGCTCAGCCTGCCCCCCGGAACCACAACAGGGCCTGAAGCCATCCTGCGCTTTTGCGGCCACCTCCCAAAAAAGCGAGTTGTAAAATGGAGTTTCAGGGCACTGCAATTCACAGTCCTACAGAGTTATAAATGATAACTCTCGTCCACAAATATATTGAGGGAAGGCAAAGACGAGGAATTGAAATCAAGGCAGAATTGCAGGAAACAGATTTCAGGAGGTAGATTCGAATCGCCTTTAAAGCACATGAAAAGAGCCAAAACGTTGACAATGATGCCCTTGGCCAAAAAGGGCGTATGCGTTTTTTCCTGAATATATTCAGGAAAAAACGCATACGCCCTTTTTGGCCAACCAAGCAACCTGGAAAGGCAAATCAGCGCTACAAAGAAGTCTCGCTTCCCATCGGTCAAAAGGGCCATGCTGAAAAAAGTGTCAAAACCAGAAATGCAGGACCGGCCATGGAGAAATGGGAGCCTTGCTACACTGATGGGCGGGATGTAAATTGCCAACAGCCACTCTGGAGAAGTGTACGGTGTGTCCTGAAACATCTAAAAAACACAGCTTAGAGAGCATAGGGCACTTCCACGCATGGGGGTATAAAGTGGGAAAATTAAAAATCAGCAAGACACAAGCACCCCAAAGTTTAGGGCTGCTCTGTTGACAAGGACCTCCACTTCATTCCACCTTAAATATCCCAGGAAAGCGAAAAATGGATAAAAAATTTGAGGTCCTTATGTACAATGGCATACCACTCAGCCATGAAATCAATGTCATAAGGCTAGTAGCAGCATGATGAGTGGATTTAGGTACGACGATTCTAAGTGAAATAAGTCACACAGAAAAGGACACTTCTCATAAGGTGTCACTTATAGAGGGAATGTAAAAACCGTTACACTTGAACTGAATTACAAAACAGAACAGAGTCACACATGCAGAAAACACACTATGGCTGCGTAACGGGAAAGTTGAGGTGGGGTGATACATAAAGCAAGAGTTTCAAATTAGCTCAGATACCGTTCCATAAACCCAATGTGTAATAGACAAGACCTACTCCTTGCTCAGAGAACTGGACTCAACACGCCCGATTCACCGCACAAGAATATATCTGACTAGTAATAATCTTAAAACCTATGTATTGATATCTCTCTGTTAGTGTGTCTAGTGGGTGTAAAGCGGCATAAACACAGCCGTGAAAAGCAGCTAAACCCCATTATAAAAATAAATTTCTTTTAAAAACCCATGAAACAAAGACAGTGAAAGAGAGAGAAATTCTTACACAATTCGTTCAGGGGCTGTGATGCAACCTGGATTGACCATATCTAGACCCACAGCTGGATGAGACATAAGGGTGGATACTCTTGGGGCTGAGAGGTTTGGTGAGGTTGGGTTAGCAAACGCAGACCCTTTAAAGTAATACTCCGTGCTACCCATCGCATGGGTCCCAAATCTCCAGGTTCAAGGGCATCTTCCTACATCGAAAACATGCATGAGAAACCAAGAAGATGGTACACCGTGTGTTGGGGAAAGGTTTCTAAAATGCACCTCATTTCTCATCTCCTTGTGCTCGGGTTCGCCATTCCAGCCACTTTAGTAGCAATCTCCCTACTTGGAGCATCAGCATCTTTAACCTCCTGTTCCGTACAGGTTGCAATTTGTCCTGAGGATGAACGGGAAGACGGGGAACCAATGAGAGACTAGCTCTTGGTGTTGGGACAGGCACAGGTCACTCTATTTTCCCATCAGGAAGAAGAATTAACCACAGGCTCAGCCTGCCCCCCGGAACCACAACAGGGCCTGAAGCCATCCTGCGCTTTTGCGGCCACCTCCCAAAAAAGCGAGTTGTAAAATGGAGTTTCAGGGCACTGCAATTCACAGTCCTACAGAGTTATAAATGATAACTCTCGTCCACAAATATATTGAGGGAAGGCAAAGACGAGGAATTGAAATCAAGGCAGAATTGCAGGAAACAGATTTCAGGAGGTAGATTCGAATCGCCTTTAAAGCACATGAAAAGAGCCAAAACGTTGACAATGATGCCCTTGGCCAAAAAGGGCGTATGCGTTTTTTCCTGAATATATTCAGGAAAAAACGCATACGCCCTTTTTGGCCAACCAAGCAACCTGGAAAGGCAAATCAGCGCTACAAAGAAGTCTCGCTTCCCATCGGTCAAAAGGGCCATGCTGAAAAAAGTGTCAAAACCAGAAATGCAGGACAGGCCATGGAGAAATGGGAGCCTTGCTACACTGATGGGCGGGATGTAAATTGCCAACAGCCACTCTGGAGAAGTGTACGGTGTGTCCTGAAACATCTAAAAAACACAGCTTAGAGAGCATAGGGCACTTCCACGCATGGGGGTATAAAGTGGGAAAATTAAAAATCAGCAAGACACAAGCACCCCAAAGTTTAGGGCTGCTCTGTTGACAAGGACCTCCACTTCATTCCACCTTAAATATCCCAGGAAAGCGAAAAATGGATAAAAAATTTGAGGTCCTTATGTACAATGGCATACCACTCAGCCATGAAATCAATGTCATAAGGCTAGTAGCAGCATGATGAGTGGATTTAGGTACGACGATTCTAAGTGAAATAAGTCACACAGAAAAGGACACTTCTCATAAGGTGTCACTTATAGAGGGAATGTAAAAACCGTTACACTTGAACTGAATTACAAAACAGAACAGAGTCACACATGCAGAAAACACACTATTGCTGCGTAACGGGAAAGTTGAGGTGGGGTGATACATAAAGCAAGAGTTTCAAATTAGCTCAGATACCGTTCCATAAACCCAATGTGTAATAGACAAGACCTACTCCTTGCTCAGAGAACTGGACTCAACACGCCCGATTCACCGCACAAGAATATATCTGACTAGTAATAATCTTAAAACCTATGTATTGATATCTCTCTGTTAGTGTGTCTAGTGGGTGTAAAGCGGCATAAACACAGCCGTGAAAAGCAGCTAAACCCCATTATAAAAATAAATTTCTTTTAAAAACCCATGAAACAAAGACAGTGAAAGAGAGAGAAATTCTTACACAATTCGTTCAGGGGCTGTGATGCAACCTGGATTGACCATATCTAGACCCACAGCTGGATGAGACATAAGGGTGGATACTCTTGGGGCTGAGAGGTTTGGTGAGGTTGGGTTAGCAAACGCAGACCCTTTAAAGTAATACTCCGTGCTACCCATCGCATGGGTCCCAAATCTCCAGGTTCAAGGGCATCTTCCTACATCGAAAACATGCATGAGAAACCAAGAAGATGGTACACCGTGTGTTGGGGAAAGGTTTCTAAAATGCACCTCATTTCTCATCTCCTTGTGCTCGGGTTCGCCATTCCAGCCACTTTAGTAGCAATCTCCCTACTTGGAGCATCAGCATCTTTAACCTCCTGTTCCGTACAGGTTGCAATTTGTCCTGAGGATGAACGGGAAGACGGGGAACCAATGAGAGACTAGCTCTTGGTGTTGGGACAGGCACAGGTCACTCTATTTTCCCATCAGGAAGAAGAATTAACCACAGGCTCAGCCTGCCCCCCGGAACCACAACAGGGCCTGAAGCCATCCTGCGCTTTTGCGGCCACCTCCCAAAAAAGCGAGTTGTAAAATGGAGTTTCAGGGCACTGCAATTCACAATCCTACAGAGTTATAAATGATAACTCTCGTCCACAAATATATTGAGGGAAGGCAAAGACGAGGAATTGAAATCAAGGCAGAATTGCAGGAAACAGATTTCAGGAGGTAGATTCGAATCGCCTTTAAAGCACATGAAAAGCGCCAAAACGTTGACAATGATGCCCTTGGCCAAAAAGGGCGTATGCGTTTTTTCCTGAATATATTCAGGAAAAAACGCATACGCCCTTTTGGGCCAACCAAGCAACCTGGAAAGGCAAATCAGCGCTACAAAGAAGTCTCGCTTCCCATCGGTCAAAAGGGCCATGCTGAAAAAAGTGTCAAAACCAGAAATGCAGGACAGGCCATGGAGAAATGGGAGCCTTGCTACACTGATGGGTGGGATGTAAATTGCCAACAGCCACTCTGGAGAAGTGTACGGTGTGTCCTGAAACATCTAAAAAACACAGCTTAGAGAGCATAGGGCACTTCCACGCATGGGGGTATAAAGTGGGAAAATTAAAAATCAGCAAGACACAAGCACCCCAAAGTTTAGGGATGCTCTGTTGACAAGGACCTCCACTTCATTCCACCTTAAATATCCCAGGAAAGCGAAAAATGGATAAAAAATTTGAGGTCCTTATGTACAATGGCATACCACTCAGCCATGAAATCAATGTCATAAGGCTAGTAGCAGCATGATGAGTGGATTTAGGTACGACGATTCTAAGTGAAATAAGTCACACAGAAAAGGACACTTCTCATAAGGTGTCACTTATAGAGGGAATGTAAAAACCGTTACACTTGAACTGAATTACAAAACAGAACAGAGTCACACATGCAGAAAACACACTATTGCTGCGTAACGGGAAAGTTGAGGTGGGGTGATACATAAAGCAAGACTTTCAAATTAGCTCAGATACCGTTCCATAAACCCAATATGTAATAGACAAGACCTACTCCTTGCTCAGAGAACTGGACTCAACACGCCCGATTCACCGCACAAGAATATATCTGACTAGTAATAATCTTAAAACCTATGTATTGATATCTCTCTGTTAGTGTGTCAAGTGGGTGTAAAGCGGCATAAACACAGCCGTGAAAAGCAGCTAAACCCCATTATAAAAATAAATTTCTTTTAAAAACCCATGAAACAAAGACAGTGAAAGAGAGAGAAATTCTTACACAATTCGTTCAGGGGCTGTGATGCAACCTGGATTGACCATATCTAGACCCACAGCTGGATGAGACATAAGGGTGGACACTCTTGGGGCTGAGAGGTTTGGTGAGGTTGGGTGAGCAAACGCAGACCCTTTAAAGTAATACTGCGTGCTACCCATCGCATGGGTCCCAAATCTCCAGGTTAAAGGGCATCTTCCTACATCGAAAACATGCATGAGAAACCAAGAAGATGGTACACCGTGTGTTGGGGAAAGGTTTCTAAAATGCACCTCATTTCTCATCTCCTTGTGCTCGGGTTCGCCATTCCAGCCACTTTAGTAGCAATCTCCCTACTTGGAGCATCAGCACCTTTAACCTCCTGTTCCGTACAGGTTGCAATTTGTCCTGAGGATGAACGGGAAGACGGGAAACCAATGAGAGATTAGCTCTTGGTGTTGGGACAGGCACAGGTCACTCTATTTTCCCATCAGGAAGAAGAATTAACCACAGGCTCAGCCTGCCCCCCGGAACCAGAACAGGGCCTGAAGCCATCCTGCGCTTTTGCGGCCACCTCCCAAAAAAGCGAGTTGTAAAATGGAGCTTCAGGGCACTGCAATTCACAATCCTACAGAGTTATAAATGATAACTCTCGTCCACAAATATATTGAGGGAAGGCAAAGACGAGGAATTGAAATCAAGGCAGAATTGCAGGAAACAGATTTCAGGAGGTAGATTCGAATCGCCTTTAAAGCACATGAAAAGCGCCAAAACGTTGACAATGATGCCCTTGGCCAAAAAGGGCGTATGCGTTTTTTCCTGAATATATTCAGGAAAAAACGCATACGCCCTTTTTGGCCAACCAAGCAACCTGGAAAGTCAAATCAGCGCTACAAAGAAGTCTCGCTTCCCATCGGTCAAAAGGGCCATGCTGAAAAAAGTGTCAAAACCAGAAATGCAGGACAGGCCATGGAGAAATGGGAGCCTTGCTACACTGATGGGCGGGATGTAAATTGCCAACAGCCACTCTGGAGAAGTGTACGGTGTGTCCTGAAACATCTAAAAAACACAGCTTAGAGAGCATAGGGCACTTCCACGCATGGGGGTATAAAGTGGGAAAATTAAAAATCAGCAAGACACAAGCACCCCAAAGTTTAGGGCTGCTCTGTTGACAAGGACCTCCACTTCATTCCACCTTAAATATCCCAGGAAAGCGAAAAATGGATAAAAAATTTGAGGTCCTTATGTACAATGGCATACCACTCAGCCATGAAATCAATGTCATAAGGCTAGTAGCAGCATGATGAGTGGATTTAGGTACGGCGATTCTAAGTGAAATAAGTCACACAGAAAAGGACACTTCTCATAAGGTGTCACTTATAGAGGGAATGTAAAAACCGTTACACTTGAACTGAGTTACAAAACAGAACAGAGTCACACATGCAGAAAACACACTATGGCTGCTTAACGGGAAAGCGAGGTGGGGTGATACATAAAGCAAGAGTTTCAAATTAGCTCAGATACCGTTCCATAAACCCAATATGTAATAGACAAGACCTACTCCTTGCTCAGAGAACTGGACTCAACACGCCCGATTCACCGCACAAGAATATATCTGACTAGTAATAATCTTAAAACCTATGTATTGATATCTCTCTGTTAGTGTGTCTAGTGGGTGTAAAGCGGCATAAACACAGCCGTGAAAAGCAGCTAAACCCCATTATAAAAATAAATTTCTTTTAAAAACTCATGAAACAAAGACAGTGAAAGAGAGAGAAATTCTTACACAATTCGTTCAGGGGCTGTGATGCAACCTGGATTGACCATATCTAGACCCACAGCTGGATGAGACATAAGGGTGGACACTCTTGGGGCTGAGAGGTTTGGTGAGGTTGGGTGAGCAAACGCAGACCCTTTAAAGTAATACTGCGTGCTACCCATCGCATGGGTCCCAAATCTCCAGGTTCAAGGGCATCTTCCTACATCGAAAACATGCATGAGAAACCAAGAAGATGGTACACCGTGTGATGGGGAAATGTTTCTAAAATGCACCTCATTTCTCATCTCCTTGTGCTCGGGTTCGCCATTCCAGCCACTTTAGTAGCAATCTCCCTACTTGGAGCATCAGCACCTTTAACCTCCTGTTCCGTACAGGTTGCAATTTGTCCTGAGGATGAACGGGAAGACGGGGAACCAATGAGAGATTAGCTCTTGGTGTTGGGACAGGCACAGGTCACTCTATTTTCCCATCAGGAAGAAGAATTAACCACAGGCTCAGCCTGCCCCCCGGAACCAGAACAGGGCCTGAAGCCATCCTGCGCTTTTGCGGCCACCTCCCAAAAAAGTGAGTTGTAAAATGGAGCTTCAGGGCACTGCAATTCACAATCCTACAGAGTTATAAATGATAACTCTCGTCCACAAATATATTGAGGGAAGGCAAAGACGAGGAATTGAAATCAAGGCAGAATTGCAGGAAACAGATTTCAGGAGGTAGATTCGAATAGCCTTTAAAGCACATGAAAAGCGCCAAAACGTTGACAATGATGCCCTTGGCCAAAAAGGGCGTATGCGTTTTTTCCTGAATATATTCAGGAAAAAACGCATACGCCCTTTTTGGCCAACCAAGCAACCTGGAAAGGCAAATCAGCGCTACAAAGAAGTCTCGCTTCCCATCGGTCAGAAGGGCCATGCTGTAAAAAGTGTCAAAACCAGAAATGCAGGACAGGCCATGGAGAAATGGGAGCCTTGCTACACTGATGGGCGGGATGTAAATTGCCAACAGCCACTCTGGAGAAGTGTACGGTGTGTCCTGAAACATCTAAAAAACACAGCTTAGAGAGCATAGGGCACTTCCACGCATGGGGGTATAAAGTGGGAAAATTAAAAATCAGAAAGACACAAGCACCCCAAAGTTTAGGGCTGCTCTGTTGACAAGGATCTCCACTTCATTCCACCTTAAATATCCCAGGAAAGCGAAAAATGGATAAGAAATTTGAGGTCCTTATGTACAATGGCATACCACTCAGCCATGAAATCAATGTCATAAGGCTAGTAGCAGCATGATGAGTGGATTTAGGTACGACGATTCTAAGTGAAATAAGTCACACAGAAAAGGACACTTCTCATAAGGTGTCACTTATAGAGGGAATGTAAAAACCGTTACACTTGAACTGAGTTAGAAAACAGAACAGAGTCACACATGCAGAAAACACACTATGGCTGCTTAACGGGAAAGCGAGGTGGGGTGATACATAAAGCAAGAGTTTCAAATTAGCTCAGATACCGTTCCATAAACCCAGTATGTAATAGACAAGACCTACTCCTTGCTCAGAGAACTGGACTCAACACGCCCGATTCACCGCACAAGAATATATCTGACTAGTAATAATCTTAAAACCTATGTATTGATATCTCTCTGTTAGTGTGTCTAGTGGGTGTAAAGCGGCATAAACACAGCCGTGAAAAGCAGCTAAACCCCATTATAAAAATAAATTTCTTTTAAAAACCCATGAAACAAAGACAGTGAAAGAGAGAGAAATTCTTACACAATTCGTTCAGGGGCTGTGATGCAACCTGGATTGACCATATCTAGACCCACAGCTGGATGAGACATAAGGGTGGACACTCTTGGGGCTGAGAGGTTTGGTGAGGTTGGGTGAGCAAACGCAGACCCTTTAAAGTAATACTGCGTGCTACCCATCGCATGGGTCCCAAATCTCCAGGTTCAAGGGCATCTTCCTACATCGAAAACATGCATGAGAAACCAAGAAGATGGTACACCGTGTGATGGGGAAAGGTTTCTAAAATGCACCTCATTTCTCATCTCCTTGTGCTCGGGTTCGCCATTCCAGCCACTTTAGTAGCAATCTCCCTACTTGGAGCATCAGCACCTTTAACCTCCTGTTCTGTACAGGTTGCAATTTGTCCTGAGGATGAACGGGAAGACGGGGAACCAATGAGAGATTAGCTCTTGGTGTTGGGACAGGCACAGGTCACTCTATTTTCCCATCAGGAAGAAGAATTAACCACAGGCTCAGCCTGCCCCCCGGAACCAGAACAGGGCCTGAAGCCATCCTGCGCTTTTGCGGCCACCTCCCAAAAAAGCGAGTTGTAAAATGGAGCTTCAGGGCACTGCAATTCACAATCCTACAGAGTTATAAATGATAACTCTCGTCCACAAATATATTGAGGGAAGGCAAAGACGAGGAATTGAAATCAAGGCAGAATTGCAGGAAACAGATTTCAGGAGGTAGATTCGAATCGCCTTTAAAGCACATGAAAAGCGCCAAAACGTTGACAATGATGCCCTTGGCCAAAAAGGGCGTATGCGTTTTTTCCTGAATATATTCAGGAAAAAACGCATACGCCCTTTTTGGCCAACCAAGCAACCTGCAAAGGCAAATCAGCGCTACAAAGAAGTCTCGCTTCCCATCGGTCAGTAGGGCCATGCTGTAAAAAGTGTCAAAACCAGAAATGCAGGACAGGCCATGGAGAAATGGGAGCCTTGCTACACTGATGGGCGGGATGTAAATTGCCAACAGCCACTCTGGAGAAGTGTACGGTGTGTCCTGAAACATCTAAAAAACACAGCTTAGAGAGCATAGGGCACTTCCACGCATGGGGGTATAAAGTGGGAAAATTAAAAATCAGAAAGACACAAGCACCCCAAAGTTTAGGGCTGCTCTGTTGACAAGGATCTCCACTTCATTCCACCTTAAATATCCCAGGAAAGCGAAAAATGGATAAGAAATTTGAGGTCCTTATGTACAATGGCATACCACTCAGCCATGAAATCAATATCATAAGGCTAATAGCAGCATGATGAGTGGATTTAGGTACGACGATTCTAAGTGAAATAAGTCACACAGAAAAGGACACTTCTCATAAGGTGTCACTTATAGAGGGAATGTAAAAACCGTTACACTTGAACTGAGTTACAAAACAGAACAGAGTCACACATGCAGAAAACACACTATGGCTGCTTAACGGGAAAGCGAGGTGGGGTGATACATAAAGCAAGAGTTTCAAATTAGCTCAGATACCGTTCCATAAACCCAATATGTAATAGACAAGACCTACTCCTTGCTCAGAGAACTGGACTCAACACGCCCGATTCACCGCACAAGAATATATCTGACTAGTAATAATCTTAAAACCTATGTATTGATATCTCTCTGTTAGTGTGTCTAGTGGGTGTAAAGCGGCATAAACACAGCCGTGAAAAGCAGCTAAACCCCATTATAAAAATAAATTTCTTTTAAAAACCCATGAAACAAAGACAGTGAAAGAGAGAGAAATTCTTACACAATTCGTTCAGGGGCTGTGATGCAACCTGGATTGACCATATCTAGACCCACAGCTGGATGAGACATAAGGGTGGATACTCTTGGGGCTGAGAGGTTTGGTGAGGTTGGGTGAGCAAACGCAGAACCTTTAAAGTAATACTGCATGCTACCCATCGCATGGGTCCCAAATCTCCAGGTTCAAGGGCATCTTCCTACATCGAAAACATGCATGAGAAACCAAGAAGATGGTACACCGTGTGTTGGGGAAAGGTTTCTAAAATGCACCTCATTTCTCATCTCCTTGTGCTCGGGTTCGCCATTCCAGCCACTTTAGTAGCAATCTCCCTACTTGGAGCATCAGCATCTTTAACCTCCTGTTCCGTACAGGTTGCAATTTGTCCTGAGGATGAACGGGAAGACGGGGAACCAATGAGAGACTAGCTCTTGGTGTTGGGACAGGCACAGGTCACTCTATTTTCCCATCAGGAAGAAGAATTAACCACAGGCTCAGCCTGCCCCCCGGAACCAGAACAGGGCCTGAAGCCATCCTGTGCTTTTGCGGCCACCTCCCAAAAAAGCGAGTTGTAAAATGGAGCTTCAGGGCACTGCAATTCACAATCCTACAGAGTTATAAATGATAACTCTCGTCCACAAATATATTGAGGGAAGGCAAAGACGAGGAATTGAAATCAAGGCAGAATTGCAGGAAACAGATTTCAGGAGGTAGATTCGAATCGCCTTTAAAGCACATGAAAAGCGCCAAAACGTTGACAATGATGCCCTTGGCCAAAAAGGGCGTATGCGTTTTTTCCTGAATATATTCAGGAAAAAACGTATACGCCCTTTTTGGCCAACCAAGCAACCTGGAAAGGCAAATCAGCGCTACAAAGAAGTCTCGCTTCCCATCAGTCAAAAGGGCCATGCTGAAAAAAGTGTCAAAACCAGAAATGCAGGACAGGCCATGGAGAAATGGGAGCCTTGCTACACTGATGGGCGGGATGTAAATTGCCAACAGCCACTCTGGAGAAGTGTACGGTGTGTCCTGAAACATCTAAAAAACACAGCTTAGAGAGCATTGGGCACTTCCACGCATGGGGATATAAAGTGGGAAAATTAAAAATCAGAAAGACACAAGCACCCCAAAGTTTAGGGCTGCTCTGTTGACAAGGACCTCCACTTCATTCCACCTTAAATATCCCAGGAAAGCGAAAAATGGATAAAAAATTTGAGGTCCTTATGTAGAATGGCATACCACTCAGCCATGAAATCAATGTCATAAGGCTAATAGCAGCATGATGAGTGGATTTAGGTACGACGATTCTAAGTGAAATAAGTCACACAGAAAAGGACACTTCTCATAAGGTGTCACTTATAGGGGGAATGTAAAAATCGTTACACTTGAACTGAATTACAAAGCAGAACAGAATCACACATGCAGAAAACACACTATGGCTGCTTAACGGGAAAGGTGAGGTGGGGTGATACATAAAACAAGAGTTTCAAATTAGCTCAGATACCGTTCCATAAACCCAATATGTAATAGACAAGACCTACTCCCTGCTCAGAGAACTGGACTCAACACGCCCGATTCATCGCACAAGAATATATCTGACTAGTAATAATCTTAAAACCTATGTATTGATATCTCTCTGTTAGTGTGTCAAGTGGGTGTAAAGCAGCATAAACACAGCCGTGAAAAGCAGCTAAACCCCATTATAAAAATAAATTACTTTCAAAAACCCATGAAACAAAGACAGGGAAAGAGAGAGAAATTCTTACACAATTCGTTCAGGGGCTGTGATGCAACCTGGAGTGACCATATCTAGACCCACAGCTGGATGAGACATAAGGGTGGACACTCTTGGGGCTGAGAGTTTTGGTGAGGTTGGGTGAGCAAACGCAGACCCTTAAAGTAATACTGTGTGCTACCCATCGCATGGGTCCCTTATCTCCAGGTTCAAGGGCATCTTCCTACATCGAAAACATGCATGAGAAACCAAGAAGATGGTACACCGTGTGTTGGGGAAAGGTTTCTAAAATGCACCTCATTTCTCATCTCCTTGTGCTCGGGTTCGCCATTCCAGCCACTTTAGTAGCAATCTCCCTACTTGGAGCATCAGCATCTTTAACCTCCTGTTCCGTACAGGTTGCAATTTGTCCTGAGGATGAACGGGAAGACGGGGAACCAATGAGACACTAGCTCTTGGTGTTGGGACAGGCACAGGTCACTCTATTTTCCCATCAGGAAGAAGAATTAACCACAGGCTCAGCCTGACCCCCGGAACCAGAACAGGGCCTGAAGCCATCCTGCGCTTTTGCGGCCAGCTCCCAATGAAGCGAGTTGTAAAATGGAGCTTCAGGGCACTGCAATTCACAAACCTGCCGAGTTATAAATGATAACTCTCGTCCACAAATATATTGAGGGAAGGCAAAGACGAGGAATTGAAATCAAGGCAGAATTGCAGGAAACAGATTTCAGGAGGTAGATTCGAATCACCTTTAAAGCACATGAAAAGCGCCAAAACGTTGACAATGATGCCCTTGGCCAAAAAGGGCGTATGCGTTTTTTCCTGAATATATTCAGGAAAAAACGCATACGCCCTTTTTGGCCAACCAAGCAACCTGGAAAGGCAAATCAGCGCTACAAAGAAGTCTCGCTTCCCATCGGTCAAAAGGGCCATGCTGAAAAAAGTGTCAAAACCAGAAATGCAGGACAGGCCATGGAGAAATGGGAGCCTTGCTACACTGATGGGCGGGATGTAAATTGCCAACAGCCACTCTGGAGAAGTGTACGGTGTGTCCTGAAACATCTAAAAAACACAGCTTAGAGAGCATAGGGCACTTCCACGCATGGGGGTATAAAGTGGGAAAATTAAAAATCAGCAAGACACAAGCACCCCAAAGTTTAGGGATGCTCTGTTGACAAGGACCTCCACTTCATTCCACCTTAAATATCCCAGGAAAGCGAAAAATGGATAAAAAATTTGAGGTCCTTATGTACAATGGCATACCACTCAGCCATGAAATCAATGTCATAAGGCTAGTAGCAGCATGATGAGTGGATTTAGGTACGACGATTCTAAGTGAAATAAGTCACACAGAAAAGGACACTTCTCATAAGGTGTCACTTATAGGGGGAATGTAAAAATCGTTACACTTGAACTGAATTACAAAGCAGAACAGAATCACACATGCAGAAAACACACTATGGCTGCTTAACGGGAAAGGTGAGGTGGGGTGATACATAAAACAAGAGTTTCAAATTAGCTCAGATACCATTCCATAAACCCAATATGTAATAGACAAGACCTACTCCCTGCTCAGAGAACTGGACTCAACACGCCCGATTCATCGCACAAGAATATATCTGACTAGTAATAATCTTAAAACCTATGTATTGATATCTCTCTGTTAGTGTGTCAAGTGGGTGTAAAGCAGCATAAACACAGCCGTGAAAAGCAGCTAAACCCCATTATAAAAATAAATTACTTTCAAAAACCCATGAAACAAAGACAGGGAAAGAGAGAGAAATTCTTACACAATTCGTTCAGGGGCTGTGATGCAACCTGGAGTGACCATATCTAGACCCACAGCTGGATGAGACATAAGGGTGGACACTCTTGGGGCTGAGAGTTTTGGTGAGGTTGGGTGAGCAAACGCAGACCCTTAAAGTAATACTGTGTGCTACCCATTGCATGGGTCCCTTATCTCCAGGTTCAAGGGCATCTTCCTACATCGAAAACATGCATGAGAAACCAAGAAGATGGTACACCGTGTGTTGGGGAAAGGTTTCTAAAATGCACCTCATTTCTCATCTCCTTGTGCTCGGGTTCGCCATTCCAGCCACTTTAGTAGCAATCTCCCTACTTGGAGCATCAGCATCTTTAACCTCCTGTTCCGTACAGGTTGCAATTTGTCCTGAGGATGAACGGGAAGACGGGGAACAAATGAGAGATTAGCTCTTGGTGTTGGGACAGGCACAGGTCACTCTATTTTCCCATCAGGAAGAAGAATTAACCACAGGCTCAGCCTGCCCCCCGGAACCAGAACAGGGCCTGAAGCCATCCTGCGCTTTTGCGGCCACCTCCCAAAAAAGCGAGTTGTAAAATGGAGCTTCAGGGCACTGCAATTCACAATCCTACAGAGTTATAAATGATAACTCTCGTCCACAAATATATTGAGGGAAGGCAAAGACGAGGAATTGAAATCAAGGCAGAATTGCAGGAAACAGATTTCAGGAGGTAGATTCGAATCGCCTTTAAAGCACATGAAAAGCGCCAAAACGTTGACAATGATGCCCTTGGCCAAAAAGGGCGTATGCGTTTTTTCCTGAATATATTCAGGAAAAAACGCATACGCCCTTTTTGGCCAACCAAGCAACCTGCAAAGGCAAATCAGCGCTACAAAGAAGTCTCGCTTCCCATCGGTCAGTAGGGCCATGCTGTAAAAAGTGTCAAAACCAGAAATGCAGGACAGGCCATGGAGAAATGGGAGCCTTGCTACACTGATGGGCGGGATGTAAATTGCCAACAGCCACTCTGGAGAAGTGTACGGTGTGTCCTGAAACATCTAAAAAACACAGCTTAGAGAGCATAGGGCACTTCCACGCATGGGGGTATAAAGTGGGAAAATTAAAAATCAGAAAGACACAAGCACCCCAAAGTTTAGGGCTGCTCTGTTGACAAGGATCTCCACTTCATTCCACCTTAAATATCCCAGGAAAGCGAAAAATGGATAAGAAATTTGAGGTCCTTATGTACAATGGCATACCACTCAGCCATGAAATCAATATCATAAGGCTAATAGCAGCATGATGAGTGGATTTAGGTACGACGATTCTAAGTGAAATAAGTCACACAGAAAAGGACACTTCTCATAAGGTGTCACTTATAGAGGGAATGTAAAAACCGTTACACTTGAACTGAGTTACAAAACAGAACAGAGTCACACATGCAGAAAACACACTATGGCTGCTTAACGGGAAAGCGAGGTGGGGTGATACATAAAGCAAGAGTTTCAAATTAGCTCAGATACCGTTCCATAAACCCAATATGTAATAGACAAGACCTACTCCTTGCTCAGAGAACTGGACTCAACACGCCCGATTCACCGCACAAGAATATATCTGACTAGTAATAATCTTAAAACCTATGTATTGATATCTCTCTGTTAGTGTGTCTAGTGGGTGTAAAGCGGCATAAACACAGCCGTGAAAAGCAGCTAAACCCCATTATAAAAATAAATTTCTTTTAAAAACCCATGAAACAAAGACAGTGAAAGAGAGAGAAATTCTTACACAATTCGTTCAGGGGCTGTGATGCAACCTGGATTGACCATATCTAGACCCACAGCTGGATGAGACATAAGGGTGGATACTCTTGGGGCTGAGAGGTTTGGTGAGGTTGGGTGAGCAAACGCAGAACCTTTAAAGTAATACTGCATGCTACCCATCGCATGGGTCCCAAATCTCCAGGTTCAAGGGCATCTTCCTACATCGAAAACATGCATGAGAAACCAAGAAGATGGTACACCGTGTGTTGGGGAAAGGTTTCTAAAATGCACCTCATTTCTCATCTCCTTGTGCTCGGGTTCGCCATTCCAGCCACTTTAGTAGCAATCTCCCTACTTGGAGCATCAGCATCTTTAACCTCCTGTTCCGTACAGGTTGCAATTTGTCCTGAGGATGAACGGGAAGACGGGGAACCAATGAGAGACTAGCTCTTGGTGTTGGGACAGGCACAGGTCACTCTATTTTCCCATCAGGAAGAAGAATTAACCACAGGCTCAGCCTGCCCCCCGGAACCAGAACAGGGCCTGAAGCCATCCTGTGCTTTTGCGGCCACCTCCCAAAAAAGCGAGTTGTAAAATGGAGCTTCAGGGCACTGCAATTCACAATCCTACAGAGTTATAAATGATAACTCTCGTCCACAAATATATTGAGGGAAGGCAAAGACGAGGAATTGAAATCAAGGCAGAATTGCAGGAAACAGATTTCAGGAGGTAGATTCGAATCGCCTTTAAAGCACATGAAAAGCGCCAAAACGTTGACAATGATGCCCTTGGCCAAAAAGGGCGTATGCGTTTTTTCCTGAATATATTCAGGAAAAAACGTATACGCCCTTTTTGGCCAACCAAGCAACCTGGAAAGGCAAATCAGCGCTACAAAGAAGTCTCGCTTCCCATCAGTCAAAAGGGCCATGCTGAAAAAAGTGTCAAAACCAGAAATGCAGGACAGGCCATGGAGAAATGGGAGCCTTGCTACACTGATGGGCGGGATGTAAATTGCCAACAGCCACTCTGGAGAAGTGTACGGTGTGTCCTGAAACATCTAAAAAACACAGCTTAGAGAGCATTGGGCACTTCCACGCATGGGGATATAAAGTGGGAAAATTAAAAATCAGAAAGACACAAGCACCCCAAAGTTTAGGGCTGCTCTGTTGACAAGGACCTCCACTTCATTCCACCTTAAATATCCCAGGAAAGCGAAAAATGGATAAAAAATTTGAGGTCCTTATGTAGAATGGCATACCACTCAGCCATGAAATCAATGTCATAAGGCTAATAGCAGCATGATGAGTGGATTTAGGTACGACGATTCTAAGTGAAATAAGTCACACAGAAAAGGACACTTCTCATAAGGTGTCACTTATAGGGGGAATGTAAAAATCGTTACACTTGAACTGAATTACAAAGCAGAACAGAATCACACATGCAGAAAACACACTATGGCTGCTTAACGGGAAAGGTGAGGTGGGGTGATACATAAAACAAGAGTTTCAAATTAGCTCAGATACCGTTCCATAAACCCAATATGTAATAGACAAGACCTACTCCCTGCTCAGAGAACTGGACTCAACACGCCCGATTCATCGCACAAGAATATATCTGACTAGTAATAATCTTAAAACCTATGTATTGATATCTCTCTGTTAGTGTGTCAAGTGGGTGTAAAGCAGCATAAACACAGCCGTGAAAAGCAGCTAAACCCCATTATAAAAATAAATTACTTTCAAAAACCCATGAAACAAAGACAGGGAAAGAGAGAGAAATTCTTACACAATTCGTTCAGGGGCTGTGATGCAACCTGGAGTGACCATATCTAGACCCACAGCTGGATGAGACATAAGGGTGGACACTCTTGGGGCTGAGAGTTTTGGTGAGGTTGGGTGAGCAAACGCAGACCCTTAAAGTAATACTGTGTGCTACCCATCGCATGGGTCCCTTATCTCCAGGTTCAAGGGCATCTTCCTACATCGAAAACATGCATGAGAAACCAAGAAGATGGTACACCGTGTGTTGGGGAAAGGTTTCTAAAATGCACCTCATTTCTCATCTCCTTGTGCTCGGGTTCGCCATTCCAGCCACTTTAGTAGCAATCTCCCTACTTGGAGCATCAGCATCTTTAACCTCCTGTTCCGTACAGGTTGCAATTTGTCCTGAGGATGAACGGGAAGACGGGGAACCAATGAGACACTAGCTCTTGGTGTTGGGACAGGCACAGGTCACTCTATTTTCCCATCAGGAAGAAGAATTAACCACAGGCTCAGCCTGACCCCCGGAACCAGAACAGGGCCTGAAGCCATCCTGCGCTTTTGCGGCCAGCTCCCAATGAAGCGAGTTGTAAAATGGAGCTTCAGGGCACTGCAATTCACAAACCTGCCGAGTTATAAATGATAACTCTCGTCCACAAATATATTGAGGGAAGGCAAAGACGAGGAATTGAAATCAAGGCAGAATTGCAGGAAACAGATTTCAGGAGGTAGATTCGAATCACCTTTAAAGCACATGAAAAGCGCCAAAACGTTGACAATGATGCCCTTGGCCAAAAAGGGCGTATGCGTTTTTTCCTGAATATATTCAGGAAAAAACGCATACGCCCTTTTTGGCCAACCAAGCAACCTGGAAAGGCAAATCAGCGCTACAAAGAAGTCTCGCTTCCCATCGGTCAAAAGGGCCATGCTGAAAAAAGTGTCAAAACCAGAAATGCAGGACAGGCCATGGAGAAATGGGAGCCTTGCTACACTGATGGGCGGGATGTAAATTGCCAACAGCCACTCTGGAGAAGTGTACGGTGTGTCCTGAAACATCTAAAAAACACAGCTTAGAGAGCATAGGGCACTTCCACGCATGGGGGTATAAAGTGGGAAAATTAAAAATCAGCAAGACACAAGCACCCCAAAGTTTAGGGATGCTCTGTTGACAAGGACCTCCACTTCATTCCACCTTAAATATCCCAGGAAAGCGAAAAATGGATAAAAAATTTGAGGTCCTTATGTACAATGGCATACCACTCAGCCATGAAATCAATGTCATAAGGCTAGTAGCAGCATGATGAGTGGATTTAGGTACGACGATTCTAAGTGAAATAAGTCACACAGAAAAGGACACTTCTCATAAGGTGTCACTTATAGGGGGAATGTAAAAATCGTTACACTTGAACTGAATTACAAAGCAGAACAGAATCACACATGCAGAAAACACACTATGGCTGCTTAACGGGAAAGGTGAGGTGGGGTGATACATAAAACAAGAGTTTCAAATTAGCTCAGATACCATTCCATAAACCCAATATGTAATAGACAAGACCTACTCCCTGCTCAGAGAACTGGACTCAACACGCCCGATTCATCGCACAAGAATATATCTGACTAGTAATAATCTTAAAACCTATGTATTGATATCTCTCTGTTAGTGTGTCAAGTGGGTGTAAAGCAGCATAAACACAGCCGTGAAAAGCAGCTAAACCCCATTATAAAAATAAATTACTTTCAAAAACCCATGAAACAAAGACAGGGAAAGAGAGAGAAATTCTTACACAATTCGTTCAGGGGCTGTGATGCAACCTGGAGTGACCATATCTAGACCCACAGCTGGATGAGACATAAGGGTGGACACTCTTGGGGCTGAGAGTTTTGGTGAGGTTGGGTGAGCAAACGCAGACCCTTAAAGTAATACTGTGTGCTACCCATTGCATGGGTCCCTTATCTCCTGGTTCAAGGGCATCTTCCTACATCGAAAACATGCATGAGAAACCAAGAAGATGGTACACCGTGTGTTGGGGAAAGGTTTCTAAAATGCACCTCATTTCTCATCTCCTTGTGCTCGGGTTCGCCATTCCAGCCACTTTAGTAGCAATCTCCCTACTTGGAGCATCAGCATCTTTAACCTCCTGTTCCGTACAGGTTGCAATTTGTCCTGAGGATGAACGGGAAGACGGGGAACCAATGAGACACTAGCTCTTGGTGTTGGGACAGGCACAGGTCACTCTATTTTCCCATCAGGAAGAAGAATTAACCACAGGCTCAGCCTGACCCCCGGAACCAGAACAGGGCCTGAAGCCATCCTGCGCTTTTGCGGCCAGCTCCCAATGAAGCGAGTTGTAAAATGGAGCTTCAGGGCACTGCAATTCACAAACCTGCCGAGTTATAAATGATAACTCTCGTCCACAAATATATTGAGGGAAGGCAAAGACGAGGAATTGAAATCAAGGCAGAATTGCAGGAAACAGATTTCAGGAGGTAGATTCGAATCGCCTTTAAAGCACATGAAAAGCGCCAAAACGTTGACAATGATGCCCTTGGCCAAAAAGGGCGTATGCGTTTTTTCCTGAATATATTCAGGAAAAAACGCATACGCCCTTTTTGGCCAACCAAGCAACCTGGAAAGGCAAATCAGCGCTACAAAGAAGTCTCGCTTCCCATCGGTCAAAAGGGCCATGCTGAAAAAAGTGTCAAAACCAGAAATGCAGGACAGGCCATGGAGAAATGGGAGCCTTGCTACACTGATGGGCGGGATGTAAATTGCCAACAGCCACTCTGGAGAAGTGTACGGTGTGTCCTGAAACATCTAAAAAACACAGCTTAGAGAGCATAGGGCACTTCCACGCATGGGGGTATAAAGTGGGAAAATTAAAAATCAGCAAGACACAAGCACCCCAAAGTTTAGGGCTGCTCTGTTGACAAGGACCTCCACTTCATTCCATCTTAAATATCCCAGGAAAGCGAAAAATGGATAAAAAATTTGAGGTCCTTATGTACAATGGCATACCACTCAGCCATGAAATCAATGTCATAAGGCTAGTAGCAGCATGATGAGTGGATTTAGGTACGACGATTCTAAGTGAAATAAGTCACACAGAAAAGGACACTTCTCATAAGGTGTCACTTATAGGGGGAATGTAAAAATCGTTACACTTGAACTGAATTACAAAGCAGAACAGAATCACACATGCAGAAAACACACTATGGCTGCTTAACGGGAAAGGTGAGGTGGGGTGATACATAAAACAAGAGTTTCAAATTAGCTCAGATACCATTCCATAAACCCAATATGTAATAGACAAGACCTACTCCCTGCTCAGAGAACTTGACTCAACACGCCCGATTCATCGCACAAGAATATATCTGACTAGTAATAATCTTAAAACCTATGTATTGATATCTCTCTGTTAGTGTGTCAAGTGGGTGTAAAGCAGCATAAACACAGCCGTGAAAAGCAGCTAAACCCCATTATAAAAATAAATTACTTTCAAAAACCCATGAAACAAAGACAGGGAAAGAGAGAGAAATTCTTACACAATTCGTTCAGGGGCTGTGATGCAACCTGGAGTGACCATATCTAGACCCACAGCTGGATGAGACATAAGGGTGGACACTCTTGGGGCTGAGAGTTTTGGTGAGGTTGGGTGAGCAAACGCAGACCCTTAAAGTAATACTGTGTGCTACCCATTGCATGGGTCCCTTATCTCCAGGTTCAAGGGCATCTTCCTACATCGAAAACATGCATGAGAAACCAAGAAGATGGTACACCGTGTGTTGGGGAAAGGTTTCTAAAATGCACCTCATTTCTCATCTCCTTGTGCTCGGGTTCGCCATTCCAGCCACTTTAGTAGCAATCTCCCTACTTGGAGCATCAGCATCTTTAACCTCCTGTTCCGTACAGGTTGCAATTTGTCCTGAGGATGAACGGGAAGACGGGGAACCAATGAGACACTAGCTCTTGGTGTTGGGACAGGCACAGGTCACTCTATTTTCCCATCAGGAAGAAGAATTAACCACAGGCTCAGCCTGACCCCCGGAACCAGAACAGGGCCTGAAGCCATCCTGCGCTTTTGCGGCCAGCTCCCAATGAAGCGAGTTGTAAAATGGAGCTTCAGGGCACTGCAATTCACAAACCTGCCGAGTTATAAATGATAACTCTCGTCCACAAATATATTGAGGGAAGGCAAAGACGAGGAATTGAAATCAAGGCAGAATTGCAGGAAACAGATTTCAGGAGGTAGATTCGAATCGCCTTTAAAGCACATGAAAAGCGCCAAAACGTTGACAATGATGCCCTTGGCCAAAAAGGGCGTATGCGTTTTTTCCTGAATATATTCAGGAAAAAACGCATACGCCCTTTTTGGCCAACCAAGCAACCTGGAAAGGCAAATCAGCGCTACAAAGAAGTCTCGCTTCCCATCGGTCAAAAGGGCCATGCTGAAAAAAGTGTCAAAACCAGAAATGCAGGACAGGCCATGGAGAAATGGGAGCCTTGCTACACTGATGGGCGGGATGTAAATTGCCAACAGCCACTCTGGAGAAGTGTACGGTGTGTCCTGAAACATCTAAAAAACACAGCTTAGAGAGCATAGGGCACTTCCACGCATGGGGGTATAAAGTGGGAAAATTAAAAATCAGCAAGACACAAGCACCCCAAAGTTTAGGGCTGCTCTGTTGACAAGGACCTCCACTTCATTCCACCTTAAATATCCCAGGAAAGCGAAAAATGGATAAAAAATTTGAGGTCCTTATGTACAATGGCATACCACTCAGCCATGAAATCAATGTCATAAGGCTAGTAGCAGCATGATGAGTGGATTTAGGTACGACGATTCTAAGTGAAATAAGTCACACAGAAAAGGACACTTCTCATAAGGTGTCACTTATAGGGGGAATGTAAAAATCGTTACACTTGAACTGAATTACAAAGCAGAACAGAATCACACATGCAGAAAACACACTATGGCTGCTTAACGGGAAAGGTGAGGTGGGGTGATACATAAAACAAGAGTTTCAAATTAGCTCAGATACCATTCCATAAACCCAATATGTAATAGACAAGACCTACTCCCTGCTCAGAGAACTGGACTCAACACGCCCGATTCATCGCACAAGAATATATCTGACTAGTAATAATCTTAAAACCTATGTATTGATATCTCTCTGTTAGTGTGTCAAGTGGGTGTAAAGCAGCATAAACACAGCCGTGAAAAGCAGCTAAACCCCATTATAAAAATAAATTACTTTCAAAAACCCATGAAACAAAGACAGGGAAAGAGAGAGAAATTCTTACACAATTCGTTCAGGGGCTGTGATGCAACCTGGAGTGACCATATCTAGACCCACAGCTGGATGAGACATAAGGGTGGACACTCTTGGGGCTGAGAGGTTTGGTGAGGTTGGGTTAGCAAACGCAGACCCTTTAAAGTAATACTGCGTGCTACCCATCGCATGGGTCCCAAATCTCCAGGTTCAAGGGCATCTTCCTACATCGAAAACATGCATGAGAAACCAAGAAGATGGTACACCGTGTGTTGGGGAAAGGTTTCTAAAATGCACCTCATTTCTCATCTCCTTGTGCTCGGGTTCGCCATTCCAGCCACTTTAGTAGCAATCTCCCTACTTGGAGCATCAGCATCTTTAACCTCCTGTTCCGTACAGGTTGCAATTTGTCCTGAGGATGAACGGGAAGACGGGGAACCAATGAGAGACTAGCTCTTGGTGTTGGGACAGACACAGGTCACTCTATTTTCCCATCAGGAAGAAGAATTAACCACAGGCTCAGCCTGCCCCCCGGAACAGAACAGGGCCTGAAGCCATCCTGCGCTTTTGCGGCCACCTCCCAAAAAAGCGAGTTGTAAAATGGAGTTTCAGGGCACTGCAATTCACAATCCTACAGAGTTATAAATGATAACTCTCGTCCACAAATATATTGAGGGAAGGCAAAGACGAGGAATTGAAATCAAGGCAGAATTGCAGGAAACAGATTTCAGGAGGTAGATTCGAATCGCCTTTAAAGCACATGAAAAGCGCCAAAACGTTGACAATGATGCCCTTGGCCAAAAAGGGCGTATGCGTTTTTTCCTGAATATATTCAGGAAAAAACGCATACGCCCTTTTTGGCCAACCAAGCAACCTGGAAAGGCAAATCAGCGCTACAAAGAAGTCTCGCTTCCCATCGGTCAAAAGGGCCATGCTGAAAAAAGTGTCAAAACCAGAAATGCAGGACCGCCCATGGAGAAATGGGAGCCTTGCTACACTGATGGGCGGGATGTAAATTGCCAACAGCCACTCTGGAGAAGTGTACGGTGTGTCCTGAAACATCTAAAAAACACAGCTTAGAGAGCATAGGGCACTTCCACGCATGGGGGTATAAAGTGGGAAAATTAAAAATCAGCAAGACACAAGCACCCCAAAGTTTAGGGCTGCTCTGTTGACAAGGACCTCCACTTCATTCCACCTTAAATATCCCAGGAAAGCGAAAAATGGATAAAAAATTTGAGGTCCTTATGTACAATGGCATACCACTCAGCCATGAAATCAATGTCATAAGGCTAGTAGCAGCATGATGAGTGGATTTAGGTACGACGATTCTAAGTGAAATAAGTCACACAGAAAAGGACACTTCTCATAAGGTGTCACTTATAGAGGGAATGTAAAAACCGTTACACTTGAACTGAGTTACAAAACAGAACAGAGTCACACATGCAGATAACACACTATGGCTGCTTAACGGGAAAGCGAGGTGGGGTGATACATAAAGCAAGAGTTTCAAATTAGCTCAGATACCGTTCCATAAACCCAATATGTAATAGACAAGACCTACTCCTTGCTCAGAGAACTGGACTCAACACGCCCGATTCACCGCACAAGAATATATCTGACTAGTAATAATCTTAAAACCTATGTATTGATATCTCTCTGTTAGTGTGTCTAGTGGGTGTAAAGCGGCATAAACACAGCCGTGAAAAGCAGCTAAACCCCATTATAAAAATAAATTTCTTTTAAAAACCCATGAAACAAAGACAGTGAAAGAGAGAGAAATTCTTACACAATTCGTTCAGGGGCTGTGATGCAACCTGGATTGACCATATCTAGACCCACAGCTGGATGAGACATAAGGGTGGATACTCTTGGGGCTGAGAGGTTTGGTGAGGTTGGGTTAGCAAACGCAGACCCTTTAAAGTAATACTGTGTGCTACCCATCGCATGGGTCCCAAATCTCCAGGTTCAAGGGCATCTTCCTACATCGAAAACATGCATGAGAAACCAAGAAGATGGTACACCGTGTGTTGGGGAAAGGTTTCTAAAATGCACCTCATTTCTCATCTCCTTGTGCTCGGGTTCGCCATTCCAGCCACTTTAGTAGCAATCTCCCTACTTGGAGCATCAGCATCTTTAACCTCCTGTTCCGTACAGGTTGCAATTTGTCCTGAGGATGAACGGGAAGACGGGGAACCAATGAGAGACTAGCTCTTGGTGTTGGGACAGGCACAGGTCACTCTATTTTCCCATCAGGAAGAAGAATTAACCACAGGCTCAGCCTGCCCCCCGGAACCAGAACAGGGCCTGAAGCCATCCTGCGCTTTTGCGGCCACCTCCCAAAAAAGCGAGTTGTAAAATGGAGTTTCAGGGCACTGCAATTCACAATCCTACAGAGTTATAAATGATAACTCTCGTCCACAAATATATTGAGGGAAGGCAAAGACGAGGAATTGAAATCAAGGCAGAATTGCAGGAAACAGATTTCAGGAGGTAGATTCGAATCGCCTTTAAAGCACATGAAAAGCGCCAAAACGTTGACAATGATGCCCTTGGCCAAAAAGGGCGTATGCGTTTTTTCCTGAATATATTCAGGAAAAAACGCATACGCCCTTTTTGGCCAACCAAGCAACCTGGAAAGGCAAATCAGCGCTACAAAGAAGTCTCGCTTCCCATCGGTCAAAAGGGCCATGCTGAAAAAAGTGTCAAAACCAGAAATGCAGGACAGGCCATGGAGAAATGGGAGCCTTGCTACACTGATGGGCGGGATGTAAATTGCCAACAGCCACTCTGGATAAGTGTACGGTGTGTCCTGAAACATCTAAAAAACACAGCTTAGAGAGCATAGGGCACTTCCACGCATGGGGGTATAAAGTGGGAAAATTAAAAATCAGCAAGACACAAGCACCCCAAAGTTTAGGGATGCTCTGTTGACAAGGACCTCCACTTCATTCCACCTTAAATATCCCAGGAAAGCGAAAAATGGATAAAAAATTTGAGGTCCTTATGTACAATGGCATACCACTCAGCCATGAAATCAATGTCATAAGGCTAGTAGCAGCATGATGAGTGGATTTAGGTACGACGATTCTAAGTGAAATAAGTCACACAGAAAAGGACACTTCTCATAAGGTGTCACTTATAGAGGGAATGTAAAAACCGTTACACTTGAACTGAGTTACAAAACAGAACAGAGTCACACATGCAGAAAACACACTATGGCTGCTTAACGGGAAAGCGAGGTGGGGTGATACATAAAGCAAGAGTTTCAAATTAGCTCAGATACCGTTCCATAAACCCAATATGTAATAGACAAGACCTACTCCTTGCTCAGAGAACTGGACTCAACACGCCCGATTCACCGCACAAGAATATATCTGACTAGTAATAATCTTAAAACCTATGTATTGATATCTCTCTGTTAGTGTGTCTAGTGGGTGTAAAGCGGCATAAACACAGCCGTGAAAAGCAGCTAAACCCCATTATAAACATAAATTTCTTTTAAAAACCCATGAAACAAAGACAGTGAAAGAGAGAGAAATTCTTACACAATTCGTTCAGGGGCTGTGATGCAACCTGGATTGACCATATCTAGACCCACAGCTGGATGAGACATAAAGGTGGATACTCTTGGGGCTGAGAGGTTTGGTGAGGTTGGGTTAGCAAACGCAGACCCTTTAAAGTAATACTGCGTGCTACCCATCGCATGGGTCCCAAATCTCCAGGTTCAAGGGCATCTTCCTACATCGAAAACATGCATGAGAAACCAAGAAGATGGTACACCGTGTGTTGGGGAAAGGTTTCTAAAATGCACCTCATTTCTCAGCTCCTTGTGCTCGGGTTCGCCATTCCAGCCACTTTAGTAGCAATCTCCCTACTTGGAGCATCAGCATCTTTAACCTCCTGTTCCGTACAGGTTGCAATTTGTCCTGAGGATGAACGGGAAGACGGGGAACCAATGAGAGACTAGCTCTTGGTGTTGGGACAGGCACAGGTCACTCTATTTTCCCATCAGGAAGAAGAATTAACCACAGGCTCAGCCTGCCCCCCGGAACCAGAACAGGGCCTGAAGCCATCCTGCGCTTTTGCGGCCACCTCCCAAAAAAGCGTGTTGTAAAATGGAGTTTCAGGGCACTGCAATTCACAATCCTACAGAGTTATAAATGATAACTCTCGTCCACAAATATATTGAGGGAAGGCAAAGACGAGGAATTGAAATCAAGGCAGAATTGCAGGAAACAGATTTCAGGAGGTAGATTCAAATCGCCTTTAAAGCACATGAAAAGCGCCAAAACGTTGACAATGATGCCCTTGGCCAAAAAGGGCGTATGCGTTTTTTCCTGAATATATTCAGGAAAAAACGCATACGCCCTTTTGGGCCAACCAAGCAACCTGGAAAGGCAAATCAGCGCTACAAAGAAGTCTCGCTTCCCATCGGTCAAAAGGGCCATGCTGAAAAAAGTGTCAAAACCAGAAATGCAGGACAGGCCATGGAGAAATGGGAGCCTTGCTACACTGATGGGTGGGATGTAAATTGCCAACAGCCACTCTGGAGAAGTGTACGGTGTGTCCTGAAACATCTAAAAAACACAGCTTAGAGAGCATAGGGCACTTCCACGCATGGGGGTATAAAGTGGGAAAATTAAAAATCAGCAAGACACAAGCACCCCAAAGTTTAGGGATGCTCTGTTGACAAGGACCTCCACTTCATTCCACCTTAAATATCCCAGGAAAGCGAAAAATGGATAAAAAATTTGAGGTCCTTATGTACAATGGCATACCACTCAGCCATGAAATCAATGTCATAAGGCTAGTAGCAGCATGATGAGTGGATTTAGGTACGACGATTCTAAGTGAAATAAGTCACACAGAAAAGGACACTTCTCATAAGGTGTCACTTATAGAGGGAATGTAAAAACCGTTACACTTGAACTGAATTACAAAACAGAACAGAGTCACACATGCAGAAAACACACTATTGCTGCGTAACGGGAAAGTTGAGGTGGGGTGATACATAAAGCAAGACTTTCAAATTAGCTCAGATACCGTTCCATAAACCCAATATGTAATAGACAAGACCTACTCCTTGCTCAGAGAACTGGACTCAACACGCCCGATTCACCGCACAAGAATATATCTGACTAGTAATAATCTTAAAACCTATGTATTGATATCTCTCTGTTAGTGTGTCAAGTGGGTGTAAAGCGGCATAAACACAGCCGTGAAAAGCAGCTAAACCCCATTATAAAAATAAATTTCTTTTAAAAACCCATGAAACAAAGACAGTGAAAGAGAGAGAAATTCTTACACAATTCGTTCAGGGGCTGTGATGCAACCTGGATTGACCATATCTAGACCCACAGCTGGATGAGACATAAGGGTGGACACTCTTGGGGCTGAGAGGTTTGGTGAGGTTGGGTGAGCAAACGCAGACCCTTTAAAGTAATACTGCGTGCTACCCATCGCATGGGTCCCAAATCTCCAGGTTAAAGGGCATCTTCCTACATCTAAAACATGCATGAGAAACCAAGAAGATGGTACACCGTGTGTTGGGGAAAGGTTTCTAAAATGCACCTCATTTCTCATCTCCTTGTGCTCGGGTTCGCCATTCCAGCCACTTTAGTAGCAATCTCCCTACTTGGAGCATCAGCACCTTTAACCTCCTGTTCCGTACAGGTTGCAATTTGTCCTGAGGATGAACGGGAAGACGGGAAACCAATGAGAGATTAGCTCTTGGTGTTGGGACAGGCACAGGTCACTCTATTTTCCCATCAGGAAGAAGAATTAACCACAGGCTCAGCCTGCCCCCCGGAACCAGAACAGGGCCTGAAGCCATCCTGCGCTTTTGCGGCCACCTCCCAAAAAAGCGAGTTGTAAAATGGAGCTTCAGGGCACTGCAATTCACAATCCTACAGAGTTATAAATGATAACTCTCGTCCACAAATATATTGAGGGAAGGCAAAGACGAGGAATTGAAATCAAGGCAGAATTGCAGGAAACAGATTTCAGGAGGTAGATTCGAATCGCCTTTAAAGCACATGAAAAGCGCCAAAACGTTGACAATGATGCCCTTGGCCAAAAAGGGCGTATGCGTTTTTTCCTGAATATATTCAGGAAAAAACGCATACGCCCTTTTTGGCCAACCAAGCAACCTGGAAAGTCAAATCAGCGCTACAAAGAAGTCTCGCTTCCCATCGGTCAAAAGGGCCATGCTGAAAAAAGTGTCAAAACCAGAAATGCAGGACAGGACATGGAGAAATGGGAGCCTTGCTACACTGATGGGCGGGATGTAAATTGCCAACAGCCACTCTGGAGAAGTGTACGGTGTGTCCTGAAACATCTAAAAAACACAGCTTAGAGAGCATAGGGCACTTCCACGCATGGGGGTATAAAGTGGGAAAATTAAAAATCAGCAAGACACAAGCACCCCAAAGTTTAGGGCTGCTCTGTTGACAAGGACCTCCACTTCATTCCACCTTAAATATCCCAGGAAAGCGAAAAATGGATAAAAAATTTGAGGTCCTTATGTACAATGGCATACCACTCAGCCATGAAATCAATGTCATAAGGCTAGTAGCAGCATGATGAGTGGATTTAGGTACGGCGATTCTAAGTGAAATAAGTCACACAGAAAAGGACACTTCTCATAAGGTGTCACTTATAGAGGGAATGTAAAAACCGTTACACTTGAACTGAGTTACAAAACAGAACAGAGTCACACATGCAGAAAACACACTATGGCTGCTTAACGGGAAAGCGAGGTGGGGTGATACATAAAGCAAGAGTTTCAAATTAGCTCAGATACCGTTCCATAAACCCAATATGTAATAGACAAGACCTACTCCTTGCTCAGAGAACTGGACTCAACACGCCCGATTCACCGCACAAGAATATATCTGACTAGTAATAATCTTAAAACCTATGTATTGATATCTCTCTGTTAGTGTGTCTAGTGGGTGTAAAGCGGCATAAACACAGCCGTGAAAAGCAGCTAAACCCCATTATAAAAATAAATTTCTTTTAAAAACTCATGAAACAAAGACAGTGAAAGAGAGAGAAATTCTTACACAATTCGTTCAGGGGCTGTGATGCAACCTGGATTGACCATATCTAGACCCACAGCTGGATGAGACATAAGGGTGGACACTCTTGGGGCTGAGAGGTTTGGTGAGGTTGGGTGAGCAAACGCAGACCCTTTAAAGTAATACTGCGTGCTACCCATCGCATGGGTCCCAAATCTCCAGGTTCAAGGGCATCTTCCTACATCGAAAACATGCATGAGAAACCAAGAAGATGGTACACCGTGTGATGGGGAAATGTTTCTAAAATGCACCTCATTTCTCATCTCCTTGTGCTCGGGTTCGCCATTCCAGCCACTTTATTAGCAATCTCCCTACTTGGAGCATCAGCACCTTTAACCTCCTGTTCCGTACAGGTTGCAATTTGTCCTGAGGATGAACGGGAAGACGGGGAACCAATGAGAGATTAGCTCTTGGTGTTGGGACAGGCACAGGTCACTCTATTTTCCCATCAGGAAGAAGAATTAACCACAGGCTCAGCCTGCCCCCCGGAACCAGAACAGGGCCTGAAGCCATCCTGCGCTTTTGCGGCCACCTCCCAAAAAAGTGAGTTGTAAAATGGAGCTTCAGGGCACTGCAATTCACAATCCTACAGAGTTATAAATGATAACTCTCGTCCACAAATATATTGAGGGAAGGCAAAGACGAGGAATTGAAATCAAGGCAGAATTGCAGGAAACAGATTTCAGGAGGTAGATTCGAATCGCCTTTAAAGCACATGAAAAGCGCCAAAACGTTGACAATGATGCCCTTGGCCAAAAAGGGCGTATGCGTTTTTTCCTGAATATATTCAGGAAAAAACGCATACGCCCTTTTTGGCCAACCAAGCAACCTGGAAAGGCAAATCAGCGCTACAAAGAAGTCTCGCTTCCCATCGGTCAGAAGGGCCATGCTGTAAAAAGTGTCAAAACCAGAAATGCAGGACAGGCCATGGAGAAATGGGAGCCTTGCTACACTGATGGGCGGGATGTAAATTGCCAACAGCCACTCTGGAGAAGTGTACGGTGTGTCCTGAAACATCTAAAAAACACAGCTTAGAGAGCATAGGGCACTTCCACGCATGGGGGTATAAAGTGGGAAAATTAAAAATCAGAAAGACACAAGCACCCCAAAGTTTAGGGCTGCTCTGTTGACAAGGATCTCCACTTCATTCCACCTTAAATATCCCAGGAAAGCGAAAAATGGATAAGAAATTTGAGGTCCTTATGTACAATGGCATACCACTCAGCCATGAAATCAATGTCATAAGGCTAGTAGCAGCATGATGAGTGGATTTAGGTACGACGATTCTAAGTGAAATAAGTCACACAGAAAAGGACACTTCTCATAAGGTGTCACTTATAGAGGGAATGTAAAAACCGTTACACTTGAACTGAGTTAGAAAACAGAACAGAGTCACACATGCAGAAAACACACTATGGCTGCTTAACGGGAAAGCGAGGTGGGGTGATACATAAAGCAAGAGTTTCAAATTAGCTCAGATACCGTTCCATAAACCCAGTATGTAATAGACAAGACCTACTCCTTGCTCAGAGAACTGGACTCAACACGCCCGATTCACCGCACAAGAATATATCTGACTAGTAATAATCTTAAAACCTATGTATTGATATCTCTCTGTTAGTGTGTCTAGTGGGTGTAAAGCGGCATAAACACAGCCGTGAAAAGCAGCTAAACCCCATTATAAAAATAAATTTCTTTTAAAAACCCATGAAACAAAGACAGTGAAAGAGAGAGAAATTCTTACACAATTCGTTCAGGGGCTGTGATGCAACCTGGATTGACCATATCTAGACCCACAGCTGGATGAGACATAAGGGTGGACACTCTTGGGGCTGAGAGGTTTGGTGAGGTTGGGTGAGCAAACGCAGACCCTTTAAAGTAATACTGCGTGCTACCCATCGCATGGGTCCCAAATCTCCAGGTTCAAGGGCATCTTCCTACATCGAAAACATGCATGAGAAACCAAGAAGATGGTACACCGTGTGATGGGGAAAGGTTTCTAAAATGCACCTCATTTCTCATCTCCTTGTGCTCGGGTTCGCCATTCCAGCCACTTTAGTAGCAATCTCCCTACTTGGAGCATCAGCACCTTTAACCTCCTGTTCTGTACAGGTTGCAATTTGTCCTGAGGATGAACGGGAAGACGGGGAACCAATGAGAGATTAGCTCTTGGTGTTGGGACAGGCACAGGTCACTCTATTTTCCCATCAGGAAGAAGAATTAACCACAGGCTCAGCCTGCCCCCCGGAACCAGAACAGGGCCTGAAGCCATCCTGCGCTTTTGCGGCCACCTCCCAAAAAAGCGAGTTGTAAAATGGAGCTTCAGGGCACTGCAATTCACAATCCTACAGAGTTATAAATGATAACTCTCGTCCACAAATATATTGAGGGAAGGCAAAGACGAGGAATTGAAATCAAGGCAGAATTGCAGGAAACAGATTTCAGGAGGTAGATTCGAATCGCCTTTAAAGCACATGAAAAGCGCCAAAACGTTGACAATGATGCCCTTGGCCAAAAAGGGCGTATGCGTTTTTTCCTGAATATATTCAGGAAAAAACGCATACGCCCTTTTTGGCCAACCAAGCAACCTGGAAAGGCAAATCAGCGCTACAAAGAAGTCTCGCTTCCCATCGGTCAGTAGGGCCATGCTGTAAAAAGTGTCAAAACCAGAAATGCAGGACAGGCCATGGAGAAATGGGAGCCTTGCTACACTGATGGGCGGGATGTAAATTGCCAACAGCCACTCTGGAGAAGTGTACGGTGTGTCCTGAAACATCTAAAAAACACAGCTTAGAGAGCATAGGGCACTTCCACGCATGGGGGTATAAAGTGGGAAAATTAAAAATCAGAAAGACACAAGCACCCCAAAGTTTAGGGCTGCTCTGTTGACAAGGATCTCCACTTCATTCCACCTTAAATATCCCAGGAAAGCGAAAAATGGATAAGAAATTTGAGGTCCTTATGTACAATGGCATACCACTCAGCCATGAAATCAATATCATAAGGCTAATAGCAGCATGATGAGTGGATTTAGGTACGACGATTCTAAGTGAAATAAGTCACACAGAAAAGGACACTTCTCATAAGGTGTCACTTATAGAGGGAATGTAAAAACCGTTACACTTGAACTGAGTTACAAAACAGAACAGAGTCACACATGCAGAAAACACACTATGGCTGCTTAACGGGAAAGCGAGGTGGGGTGATACATAAAGCAAGAGTTTCAAATTAGCTCAGATACCGTTCCATAAACCCAATATGTAATAGACAAGACCTACTCCTTGCTCAGAGAACTGGACTCAACACGCCCGATTCACCGCACAAGAATATATCTGACTAGTAATAATCTTAAAACCTATGTATTGATATCTCTCTGTTAGTGTGTCTAGTGGGTGTAAAGCGGCATAAACACAGCCGTGAAAAGCAGCTAAACCCCATTATAAAAATAAATTTCTTTTAAAAACCCATGAAACAAAGACAGTGAAAGAGAGAGAAATTCTTACACAATTCGTTCAGGGGCTGTGATGCAACCTGGATTGACCATATCTAGACCCACAGCTGGATGAGACATAAGGGTGGATACTCTTGGGGCTGAGAGGTTTGGTGAGGTTGGGTGAGCAAACGCAGAACCTTTAAAGTAATACTGCATGCTACCCATCGCATGGGTCCCAAATCTCCAGGTTCAAGGGCATCTTCCTACATCGAAAACATGCATGAGAAACCAAGAAGATGGTACACCGTGTGTTGGGGAAAGGTTTCTAAAATGCACCTCATTTCTCAGCTCCTTGTGCTCGGGTTCGCCATTCCAGCCACTTTAGTAGCAATCTCCCTACTTGGAGCATCAGCATCTTTAACCTCCTGTTCCGTACAGGTTGCAATTTGTCCTGAGGATGAACGGGAAGACGGGGAACCAATGAGAGACTAGCTCTTGGTGTTGGGACAGGCACAGGTCACTCTATTTTCCCATCAGGAAGAAGAATTAACCACAGGCTCAGCCTGCCCCCCGGAACCAGAACAGGGCCTGAAGCCATCCTGCGCTTTTGCGGCCACCTCCCAAAAAAGCGAGTTGTAAAATGGAGTTTCAGGGCACTGCAATTCACAATCCTACAGAGTTATAAATGATAACTCTCGTCCACAAATATATTGAGGGAAGGCAAAGACGAGGAATTGAAATCAAGGCAGAATTGCAGGAAACAGATTTCAGGAGGTAGATTCAAATCGCCTTTAAAGCACATGAAAAGCGCCAAAACGTTGACAATGATGCCCTTGGCCAAAAAGGGCGTATGCGTTTTTTCCTGAATATATTCAGGAAAAAACGCATACGCCCTTTTGGGCCAACCAAGCAACCTGGAAAGGCAAATCAGCGCTACAAAGAAGTCTCGCTTCCCATCGGTCAAAAGGGCCATGCTGAAAAAAGTGTCAAAACCAGAAATGCAGGACAGGCCATGGAGAAATGGGAGCCTTGCTACACTGATGGGTGGGATGTAAATTGCCAACAGCCACTCTGGAGAAGTGTACGGTGTGTCCTGAAACATCTAAAAAACACAGCTTAGAGAGCATAGGGCACTTCCACGCATGGGGGTATAAAGTGGGAAAATTAAAAATCAGCAAGACACAAGCACCCCAAAGTTTAGGGATGCTCTGTTGACAAGGACCTCCACTTCATTCCACCTTAAATATCCCAGGAAAGCGAAAAATGGATAAAAAATTTGAGGTCCTTATGTACAATGGCATACCACTCAGCCATGAAATCAATGTCATAAGGCTAGTAGCAGCATGATGAGTGGATTTAGGTACGACGATTCTAAGTGAAATAAGTCACACAGAAAAGGACACTTCTCATAAGGTGTCACTTATAGAGGGAATGTAAAAACCGTTACACTTGAACTGAATTACAAAACAGAACAGAGTCACACATGCAGAAAACACACTATTGCTGCGTAACGGGAAAGTTGAGGTGGGGTGATACATAAAGCAAGACTTTCAAATTAGCTCAGATACCGTTCCATAAACCCAATATGTAATAGACAAGACCTACTCCTTGCTCAGAGAACTGGACTCAACACGCCCGATTCACCGCACAAGAATATATCTGACTAGTAATAATCTTAAAACCTATGTATTGATATCTCTCTGTTAGTGTGTCAAGTGGGTGTAAAGCGGCATAAACACAGCCGTGAAAAGCAGCTAAACCCCATTATAAAAATAAATTTCTTTTAAAAACCCATGAAACAAAGACAGTGAAAGAGAGAGAAATTCTTACACAATTCGTTCAGGGGCTGTGATGCAACCTGGATTGACCATATCTAGACCCACAGCTGGATGAGACATAAGGGTGGACACTCTTGGGGCTGAGAGGTTTGGTGAGGTTGGGTGAGCAAACGCAGACCCTTTAAAGTAATACTGCGTGCTACCCATCGCATGGGTCCCAAATCTCCAGGTTAAAGGGCATCTTCCTACATCGAAAACATGCATGAGAAACCAAGAAGATGGTACACCGTGTGTTGGGGAAAGGTTTCTAAAATGCACCTCATTTCTCATCTCCTTGTGCTCGGGTTCGCCATTCCAGCCACTTTAGTAGCAATCTCCCTACTTGGAGCATCAGCACCTTTAACCTCCTGTTCCGTACAGGTTGCAATTTGTCCTGAGGATGAACGGGAAGACGGGAAACCAATGAGAGATTAGCTCTTGGTGTTGGGACAGGCACAGGTCACTCTATTTTCCCATCAGGAAGAAGAATTAACCACAGGCTCAGCCTGCCCCCCGGAACCAGAACAGGGCCTGAAGCCATCCTGCGCTTTTGCGGCCACCTCCCAAAAAAGCGAGTTGTAAAATGGAGCTTCAGGGCACTGCAATTCACAATCCTACAGAGTTATAAATGATAACTCTCGTCCACAAATATATTGAGGGAAGGCAAAGACGAGGAATTGAAATCAAGGCAGAATTGCAGGAAACAGATTTCAGGAGGTAGATTCGAATCGCCTTTAAAGCACATGAAAAGCGCCAAAACGTTGACAATGATGCCCTTGGCCAAAAAGGGCGTATGCGTTTTTTCCTGAATATATTCAGGAAAAAACGCATACGCCCTTTTTGGCCAACCAAGCAACCTGGAAAGGCAAATCAGCGCTACAAAGAAGTCTCGCTTCCCATCGGTCAGTAGGGCCATGCTGTAAAAAGTGTCAAAACCAGAAATGCAGGACAGGCCATGGAGAAATGGGAGCCTTGCTACACTGATGGGCGGGATGTAAATTGCCAACAGCCACTCTGGAGAAGTGTACGGTGTGTCCTGAAACATCTAAAAAACACAGCTTAGAGAGCATAGGGCACTTCCACGCATGGGGGTATAAAGTGGGAAAATTAAAAATCAGAAAGACACAAGCACCCCAAAGTTTAGGGCTGCTCTGTTGACAAGGATCTCCACTTCATTCCACCTTAAATATCCCAGGAAAGCGAAAAATGGATAAGAAATTTGAGGTCCTTATGTACAATGGCATACCACTCAGCCATGAAATCAATATCATAAGGCTAATAGCAGCATGATGAGTGGATTTAGGTACGACGATTCTAAGTGAAATAAGTCACACAGAAAAGGACACTTCTCATAAGGTGTCACTTATAGAGGGAATGTAAAAACCGTTACACTTGAACTGAGTTACAAAACAGAACAGAGTCACACATGCAGAAAACACACTATGGCTGCTTAACGGGAAAGCGAGGTGGGGTGATACATAAAGCAAGAGTTTCAAATTAGCTCAGATACCGTTCCATAAACCCAATATGTAATAGACAAGACCTACTCCTTGCTCAGAGAACTGGACTCAACACGCCCGATTCACCGCACAAGAATATATCTGACTAGTAATAATCTTAAAACCTATGTATTGATATCTCTCTGTTAGTGTGTCTAGTGGGTGTAAAGCGGCATAAACACAGCCGTGAAAAGCAGCTAAACCCCATTATAAAAATAAATTTCTTTTAAAAACCCATGAAACAAAGACAGTGAAAGAGAGAGAAATTCTTACACAATTCGTTCAGGGGCTGTGATGCAACCTGGATTGACCATATCTAGACCCACAGCTGGATGAGACATAAGGGTGGATACTCTTGGGGCTGAGAGGTTTGGTGAGGTTGGGTGAGCAAACGCAGAACCTTTAAAGTAATACTGCATGCTACCCATCGCATGGGTCCCAAATCTCCAGGTTCAAGGGCATCTTCCTACATCGAAAACATGCATGAGAAACCAAGAAGATGGTACACCGTGTGTTGGGGAAAGGTTTCTAAAATGCACCTCATTTCTCAGCTCCTTGTGCTCGGGTTCGCCATTCCAGCCACTTTAGTAGCAATCTCCCTACTTGGAGCATCAGCATCTTTAACCTCCTGTTCCGTACAGGTTGCAATTTGTCCTGAGGATGAACGGGAAGACGGGGAACCAATGAGAGACTAGCTCTTGGTGTTGGGACAGGCACAGGTCACTCTATTTTCCCATCAGGAAGAAGAATTAACCACAGGCTCAGCCTGCCCCCCGGAACCAGAACAGGGCCTGAAGCCATCCTGCGCTTTTGCGGCCACCTCCCAAAAAAGCGAGTTGTAAAATGGAGTTTCAGGGCACTGCAATTCACAATCCTACAGAGTTATAAATGATAACTCTCGTCCACAAATATATTGAGGGAAGGCAAAGACGAGGAATTGAAATCAAGGCAGAATTGCAGGAAACAGATTTCAGGAGGTAGATTCAAATCGCCTTTAAAGCACATGAAAAGCGCCAAAACGTTGACAATGATGCCCTTGGCCAAAAAGGGCGTATGCGTTTTTTCCTGAATATATTCAGGAAAAAACGCATACGCCCTTTTGGGCCAACCAAGCAACCTGGAAAGGCAAATCAGCGCTACAAAGAAGTCTCGCTTCCCATCGGTCAAAAGGGCCATGCTGAAAAAAGTGTCAAAACCAGAAATGCAGGACAGGCCATGGAGAAATGGGAGCCTTGCTACACTGATGGGTGGGATGTAAATTGCCAACAGCCACTCTGGAGAAGTGTACGGTGTGTCCTGAAACATCTAAAAAACACAGCTTAGAGAGCATAGGGCACTTCCACGCATGGGGGTATAAAGTGGGAAAATTAAAAATCAGCAAGACACAAGCACCCCAAAGTTTAGGGATGCTCTGTTGACAAGGACCTCCACTTCATTCCACCTTAAATATCCCAGGAAAGCGAAAAATGGATAAAAAATTTGAGGTCCTTATGTACAATGGCATACCACTCAGCCATGAAATCAATGTCATAAGGCTAGTAGCAGCATGATGAGTGGATTTAGGTACGACGATTCTAAGTGAAATAAGTCACACAGAAAAGGACACTTCTCATAAGGTGTCACTTATAGAGGGAATGTAAAAACCGTTACACTTGAACTGAATTACAAAACAGAACAGAGTCACACATGCAGAAAACACACTATTGCTGCGTAACGGGAAAGTTGAGGTGGGGTGATACATAAAGCAAGACTTTCAAATTAGCTCAGATACCGTTCCATAAACCCAATATGTAATAGACAAGACCTACTCCTTGCTCAGAGAACTGGACTCAACACGCCCGATTCACCGCACAAGAATATATCTGACTAGTAATAATCTTAAAACCTATGTATTGATATCTCTCTGTTAGTGTGTCAAGTGGGTGTAAAGCGGCATAAACACAGCCGTGAAAAGCAGCTAAACCCCATTATAAAAATAAATTTCTTTTAAAAACCCATGAAACAAAGACAGTGAAAGAGAGAGAAATTCTTACACAATTCGTTCAGGGGCTGTGATGCAACCTGGATTGACCATATCTAGACCCACAGCTGGATGAGACATAAGGGTGGACACTCTTGGGGCTGAGAGGTTTGGTGAGGTTGGGTGAGCAAACGCAGACCCTTTAAAGTAATACTGCGTGCTACCCATCGCATGGGTCCCAAATCTCCAGGTTAAAGGGCATCTTCCTACATCGAAAACATGCATGAGAAACCAAGAAGATGGTACACCGTGTGTTGGGGAAAGGTTTCTAAAATGCACCTCATTTCTCATCTCCTTGTGCTCGGGTTCGCCATTCCAGCCACTTTAGTAGCAATCTCCCTACTTGGAGCATCAGCACCTTTAACCTCCTGTTCCGTACAGGTTGCAATTTGTCCTGAGGATGAACGGGAAGACGGGAAACCAATGAGAGATTAGCTCTTGGTGTTGGGACAGGCACAGGTCACTCTATTTTCCCATCAGGAAGAAGAATTAACCACAGGCTCAGCCTGCCCCCCGGAACCAGAACAGGGCCTGAAGCCATCCTGCGCTTTTGCGGCCAACTCCCAAAAAAGCGAGTTGTAAAATGGAGCTTCAGGGCACTGCAATTCACAATCCTACAGAGTTATAAATGATAACTCTCGTCCACAAATATATTGAGGGAAGGCAAAGACGAGGAATTGAAATCAAGGCAGAATTGCAGGAAACAGATTTCAGGAGGTAGATTCGAATCGCCTTTAAAGCACATGAAAAGCGCCAAAACGTTGACAATGATGCCCTTGGCCAAAAAGTGCGTATGCGTTTTTTCCTGAATATATTCAGGAAAAAACGCATACGCCCTTTTTGGCCAACCAAGCAACCTGGAAAGTCAAATCAGCGCTACAAAGAAGTCTCGCTTCCCATCGGTCAAAAGGGCCATGCTGAAAAAAGTGTCAAAACCAGAAATGCAGGACAGGCCATGGAGAAATGGGAGCCTTGCTACACTGATGGGCGGGATGTAAATTGCCAACAGCCACTCTGGAGAAGTGTACGGTGTGTCCTGAAACATCTAAAAAACACAGCTTAGAGAGCATAGGGCACTTCCACGCATGGGGTTATAAAGTGGGAAAATTAAAAATCAGCAAGACACAAGCACCCCAAAGTTTAGGGCTGCTCTGTTGACAAGGACCTCCACTTCATTCCACCTTAAATATCCCAGGAAAGCGAAAAATGGATAAAAAATTTGAGGTCCTTATGTACAATGGCATACCACTCAGCCATGAAATCAATGTCATAAGGCTAGTAGCAGCATGATGAGTGGATTTAGGTACGGCGATTCTAAGTGAAATAAGTCACACAGAAAAGGACACTTCTCATAAGGTGTCACTTATAGAGGGAATGTAAAAACCGTTACACTTGAACTGAGTTACAAAACAGAACAGAGTCACACATGCAGAAAACACACTATGGCTGCTTAACGGGAAAGCGAGGTGGGGTGATACATAAAGCAAGAGTTTCAAATTAGCTCAGATACCGTTCCATAAACCCAATATGTAATAGACAAGACCTACTCCTTGCTCAGAGAACTGGACTCAACACGCCCGATTCACCGCACAAGAATATATCTGACTAGTAATAATCTTAAAACCTATGTATTGGTATCTCTCTGTTAGTGTGTCTAGTGGGTGTAAAGCGGCATAAACACAGCCGTGAAAAGCAGCTAAACCCCATTATAAAAATAAATTTCTTTTAAAAACTCATGAAACAAAGACAGTGAAAGAGAGAGAAATTCTTACACAATTCGTTCAGGGGCTGTGATGCAACCTGGATTGACCATATCTAGACCCACAGCTGGATGAGACATAAGGGTGGACACTCTTGGGGCTGAGAGGTTTGGTGAGGTTGGGTGAGCAAACGCAGACCCTTTAAAGTAATACTGCGTGCTACCCATCGCATGGGTCCCAAATCTCCAGGTTCAAGGGCATCTTCCTACATCGAAAACATGCATGAGAAACCAAGAAGATGGTACACCGTGTGATGGGGAAATGTTTCTAAAATGCACCTCATTTCTCATCTCCTTGTGCTCGGGTTCGCCATTCCAGCCACTTTAGTAGCAATCTCCCTACTTGGAGCATCAGCACCTTTAACCTCCTGTTCCGTACAGGTTGCAATTTGTCCTGAGGATGAACGGGAAGACGGGGAACCAATGAGAGATTAGCTCTTGGTGTTGGGACAGGCACAGGTCACTCTATTTTCCCATCAGGAAGAAGAATTAACCACAGGCTCAGCCTGCCCCCCGGAACCAGAACAGGGCCTGAAGCCATCCTGCGCTTTTGCGGCCACCTCCCAAAAAAGTGAGTTGTAAAATGGAGCTTCAGGGCACTGCAATTCACAATCCTACAGAGTTATAAATGATAACTCTCGTCCACAAATATATTGAGGGAAGGCAAAGACGAGGAATTGAAATCAAGGCAGAATTGCAGGAAACAGATTTCAGGAGGTAGATTCGAATCGCCTTTAAAGCACATGAAAAGCGCCAAAACGTTGACAATGATGCCCTTGGCCAAAAAGGGCGTATGCGTTTTTTCCTGAATATATTCAGGAAAAAACGCATACGCCCTTTTTGGCCAACCAAGCAACCTGGAAAGGCAAATCAGCGCTACAAAGAAGTCTCGCTTCCCATCGGTCAGAAGGGCCATGCTGTAAAAAGTGTCAAAACCAGAAATGCAGGACAGGCCATGGAGAAATGGGAGCCTTGCTACACTGATGGGCGGGATGTAAATTGCCAACAGCCACTCTGGAGAAGTGTACGGTGTGTCCTGAAACATCTAAAAAACACAGCTTAGAGAGCATAGGGCACTTCCACGCATGGGGGTATAAAGTGGGAAAATTAAAAATCAGAAAGACACAAGCACCCCAAAGTTTAGGGCTGCTCTGTTGACAAGGATCTCCACTTCATTCCACCTTAAATATCCCAGGAAAGCGAAAAATGGATAAGAAATTTGAGGTCCTTATGTCCAATGGCATACCACTCAGCCATGAAATCAATGTCATAAGGCTAGTAGCAGCATGATGAGTGGATTTAGGTACGACGATTCTAAGTGAAATAAGTCACACAGAAAAGGACACTTCTCATAAGGTGTCACTTATAGAGGGAATGTAAAAACCGTTACACTTGAACTGAGTTAGAAAACAGAACAGAGTCACACATGCAGAAAACACACTATGGCTGCTTAACGGGAAAGCGAGGTGGGGTGATACATAAAGCAAGAGTTTCAAATTAGCTCAGATACCGTTCCATAAACCCAGTATGTAATAGACAAGACCTACTCCTTGCTCAGAGAACTGGACTCAACACGCCCGATTCACCGCACAAGAATATATCTGACTAGTAATAATCTTAAAACCTATGTATTGATATCTCTCTGTTAGTGTGTCTAGTGGGTGTAAATCGGCATAAACACAGCCGTGAAAAGCAGCTAAACCCCATTATAAAAATAAATTTCTTTTAAAAACCCATGAAACAAAGACAGTGAAAGAGAGAGAAATTCTTACACAATTCGTTCAGGGGCTGTGATGCAACCTGGATTGACCATATCTAGACCCACAGCTGGATGAGACATAAGGGTGGACACTCTTGGGGCTGAGAGGTTTGGTGAGGTTGGGTGAGCAAACGCAGACCCTTTAAAGTAATACTGCGTGCTACCCATCGCATGGGTCCCAAATCTCCAGGTTCAAGGGCATCTTCCTACATCGAAAACATGCATGAGAAACCAAGAAGATGGTACACCGTGTGATGGGGAAAGGTTTCTAAAATGCACCTCATTTCTCATCTCCTTGTGCTCGGGTTCGCCATTCCAGCCACTTTAGTAGCAATCTCCCTACTTGGAGCATCAGCACCTTTAACCTCCTGTTCTGTACAGGTTGCAATTTGTCCTGAGGATGAACGGGAAGACGGGGAACCAATGAGAGATTAGCTCTTGGTGTTGGGACAGGCACAGGTCACTCTATTTTCCCATCAGGAAGAAGAATTAACCACAGGCTCAGCCTGCCCCCCGGAACCAGAACAGGGCCTGAAGCCATCCTGCGCTTTTGCGGCCACCTCCCAAAAAAGCGAGTTGTAAAATGGAGCTTCAGGGCACTGCAATTCACAATCCTACAGAGTTATAAATGATAACTCTCGTCCACAAATATATTGAGGGAAGGCAAAGACGAGGAATTGAAATCAAGGCAGAATTGCAGGAAACAGATTTCAGGAGGTAGATTCGAATCGCCTTTAAAGCACATGAAAAGCGCCAAAACGTTGACAATGATGCCCTTGGCCAAAAAGGGCGTATGCGTTTTTTCCTGAATATATTCAGGAAAAAACGCATACGCCCTTTTTGGCCAACCAAGCAACCTGGAAAGGCAAATCAGCGCTACAAAGAAGTCTCGCTTCCCATCGGTCAGTAGGGCCATGCTGTAAAAAGTGTCAAAACCAGAAATGCAGGACAGGCCATGGAGAAATGGGAGCCTTGCTACACTGATGGGCGGGATGTAAATTGCCAACAGCCACTCTGGAGAAGTGTACGGTGTGTCCTGAAACATCTAAAAAACACAGCTTAGAGAGCATAGGGCACTTCCACGCATGGGGGTATAAAGTGGGAAAATTAAAAATCAGAAAGACACAAGCACCCCAAAGTTTAGGGCTGCTCTGTTGACAAGGATCTCCACTTCATTCCACCTTAAATATCCCAGGAAAGCGAAAAATGGATAAGAAATTTGAGGTCCTTATGTACAATGGCATACCACTCAGCCATGAAATCAATATCATAAGGCTAATAGCAGCATGATGAGTGGATTTAGGTACGACGATTCTAAGTGAAATAAGTCACACAGAAAAGGACACTTCTCATAAGGTGTCACTTATAGAGGGAATGTAAAAACCGTTACACTTGAACTGAGTTACAAAACAGAACAGAGTCACACATGCAGAAAACACACTATGGCTGCTTAACGGGAAAGCGAGGTGGGGTGATACATAAAGCAAGAGTTTCAAATTAGCTCAGATACCGTTCCATAAACCCAATATGTAATAGACAAGACCTACTCCTTGCTCAGAGAACTGGACTCAACACGCCCGATTCACCGCACAAGAATATATCTGACTAGTAATAATCTTAAAACCTATGTATTGATATCTCTCTGTTAGTGTGTCTAGTGGGTGTAAAGCGGCATAAACACAGCCGTGAAAAGCAGCTAAACCCCATTATAAAAATAAATTTCTTTTAAAAACCCATGAAACAAAGACAGTGAAAGAGAGAGAAATTCTTACACAATTCGTTCAGGGGCTGTGATGCAACCTGGATTGACCATATCTAGACCCACAGCTGGATGAGACATAAGGGTGGATACTCTTGGGGCTGAGAGGTTTGGTGAGGTTGGGTGAGCAAACGCAGAACCTTTAAAGTAATACTGCATGCTACCCATCGCATGGGTCCCAAATCTCCAGGTTCAAGGGCATCTTCCTACATCGAAAACATGCATGAGAAACCAAGAAGATGGTACACCGTGTGTTGGGGAAAGGTTTCTAAAATGCACCTCATTTCTCATCTCCTTGTGCTCGGGTTCGCCATTCCAGCCACTTTAGTAGCAATCTCCCTACTTGGAGCATCAGCATCTTTAACCTCCTGTTCCGTACAGGTTGCAATTTGTCCTGAGGATGAACGGGAAGACGGGGAACCAATGAGAGACTAGCTCTTGGTGTTGGGACAGGCACAGGTCACTCTATTTTCCCATCAGGAAGAAGAATTAACCACAGGCTCAGCCTGCCCCCCGGAACCAGAACAGGGCCTGAAGCCATCCTGTGCTTTTGCGGCCACCTCCCAAAAAAGCGAGTTGTAAAATGGAGCTTCAGGGCACTGCAATTCACAATCCTACAGAGTTATAAATGATAACTCTCGTCCACAAATATATTGAGGGAAGGCAAAGACGAGGAATTGAAATCAAGGCAGAATTGCAGGAAACAGATTTCAGGAGGTAGATTCGAATCGCCTTTAAAGCACATGAAAAGCGCCAAAACGTTGACAATGATGCCCTTGGCCAAAAAGGGCGTATGCGTTTTTTCCTGAATATATTCAGGAAAAAACGTATACGCCCTTTTTGGCCAACCAAGCAACCTGGAAAGGCAAATCAGCGCTACAAAGAAGTCTCGCTTCCCATCAGTCAAAAGGGCCATCCTGAAAAAAGTGTCAAAACCAGAAATGCAGGACAGGCCATGGAGAAATGGGAGCCTTGCTACACTGATGGGCGGGATGTAAATTGCCAACAGCCACTCTGGAGAAGTGTACGGTGTGTCCTGAAACATCTAAAAAACACAGCTTAGAGAGCATTGGGCACTTCCACGCATGGGGATATAAAGTGGGAAAATTAAAAATCAGAAAGACACAAGCACCCCAAAGTTTAGGGCTGCTCTGTTGACAAGGACCTCCACTTCATTCCACCTTAAATATCCCAGGAAAGCGAAAAATGGATAAAAAATTTGAGGTCCTTATGTACAATGGCATACCACTCAGCCATGAAATCAATGTCATAAGGCTAATAGCAGCATGATGAGTGGATTTAGGTACGACGATTCTAAGTGAAATAAGTCACACAGAAAAGGACACTTCTCATAAGGTGTCACTTATAGGGGGAATGTAAAAATCGTTACACTTGAACTGAATTACAAAGCAGAACAGAATCACACATGCAGAAAACACACTATGGCTGCTTAACGGGAAAGGTGAGGTGGGGTGATACATAAAACAAGAGTTTCAAATTAGCTCAGATACCGTTCCATAAACCCAATATGTAATAGACAAGACCTACTCCCTGCTCAGAGAACTGGACTCAACACGCCCGATTCATCGCACAAGAATATATCTGACTAGTAATAATCTTAAAACCTATGTATTGATATCTCTCTGTTAGTGTGTCAAGTGGGTGTAAAGCAGCATAAACACAGCCGTGAAAAGCAGCTAAACCCCATTATAAAAATAAATTACTTTCAAAAACCCATGAAACAAAGACAGGGAAAGAGAGAGAAATTCTTACACAATTCGTTCAGGGGCTGTGATGCAACCTGGAGTGACCATATCTAGACCCACAGCTGGATGAGACATAAGGGTGGACACTCTTGGGGCTGAGAGTTTTGGTGAGGTTGGGTGAGCAAACGCAGACCCTTAAAGTAATACTGTGTGCTACCCATCGCATGGGTCCCTTATCTCCAGGTTCAAGGGCATCTTCCTACATCGAAAACATGCATGAGAAACCAAGAAGATGGTACACCGTGTGTTGGGGAAAGGTTTCTAAAATGCACCTCATTTCTCATCTCCTTGTGCTCGGGTTCGCCATTCCAGCCACTTTAGTAGCAATCTCCCTACTTGGAGCATCAGCATCTTTAACCTCCTGTTCCGTACAGGTTGCAATTTGTCCTGAGGATGAACGGGAAGACGGGGAACCAATGAGACACTAGCTCTTGGTGTTGGGACAGGCACAGGTCACTCTATTTTCCCATCAGGAAGAAGAATTAACCACAGGCTCAGCCTGACCCCCGGAACCAGAACAGGGCCTGAAGCCATCCTGCGCTTTTGCGGCCAGCTCCCAATGAAGCGAGTTGTAAAATGGAGCTTCAGGGCACTGCAATTCACAAACCTGCCGAGTTATAAATGATAACTCTCGTCCACAAATATATTGAGGGAAGGCAAAGACGAGGAATTGAAATCAAGGCAGAATTGCAGGAAACAGATTTCAGGAGGTAGATTCGAATCGCCTTTAAAGCACATGAAAAGCGCCAAAACGTTGACAATGATGCCCTTGGCCAAAAAGGGCGTATGCGTTTTTTCCTGAATATATTCAGGAAAAAACGCATACGCCCTTTTTGGCCAACCAAGCAACCTGGAAAGGCAAATCAGCGCTACAAAGAAGTCTCGCTTCCCATCGGTCAAAAGGGCCATGCTGAAAAAAGTGTCAAAACCAGAAATGCAGGACAGGCCATGGAGAAATGGGAGCCTTGCTACACTGATGGGCGGGATGTAAATTGCCAACAGCCACTCTGGAGAAGTGTACGGTGTGTCCTGAAACATCTAAAAAACACAGCTTAGAGAGCATAGGGCACTTCCACGCATGGGGGTATAAAGTGGGAAAATTAAAAATCAGCAAGACACAAGCACCCCAAAGTTTAGGGATGCTCTGTTGACAAGGACCTCCACTTCATTCCACCTTAAATATCCCAGGAAAGCGAAAAATGGATAAAAAATTTGAGGTCCTTATGTACAATGGCATACCACTCAGCCATGAAATCAATGTCATAAGGCTAGTAGCAGCATGATGAGTGGATTTAGGTACGACGATTCTAAGTGAAATAAGTCACACAGAAAAGGACACTTCTCATAAGGTGTCACTTATAGGGGGAATGTAAAAATCGTTACACTTGAACTGAATTACAAAGCAGAACAGAATCACACATGCAGAAAACACACTATGGCTGCTTAACGGGAAAGGTGAGGTGGGGTGATACATAAAACAAGAGTTTCAAATTAGCTCAGATACCGTTCCATAAACCCAATATGTAATAGACAAGACCTACTCCCTGCTCAGAGAACTGGACTCAACACGCCCGATTCATCGCACAAGAATATATCTGACTAGTAATAATCTTAAAACCTATGTATTGATATCTCTCTGTTAGTGTGTCAAGTGGGTGTAAAGCAGCATAAACACAGCCGTGAAAAGCAGCTAAACCCCATTATAAAAATAAATTACTTTCAAAAACCCATGAAACAAAGACAGGGAAAGAGAGAGAAATTCTTACACAATTCGTTCAGGGGCTGTGATGCAACCTGGAGTGACCATATCTAGACCCACAGCTGGATGAGACATAAGGGTGGACACTCTTGGGGCTGAGAGTTTTGGTGAGGTTGGGTGAGCAAACGCAGACCCTTAAAGTAATACTGTGTGCTACCCATTGCATGGGTCCCTTATCTCCAGGTTCAAGGGCATCTTCCTACATCGAAAACATGCATGAGAAACCAAGAAGATGGTACACCGTGTGTTGGGGAAAGGTTTCTAAAATGCACCTCATTTCTCATCTCCTTGTGCTCGGGTTCGCCATTCCAGCCACTTTAGTAGCAATCTCCCTACTTGGAGCATCAGCATCTTTAACCTCCTGTTCCGTACAGGTTGCAATTTGTCCTGAGGATGAACGGGAAGACGGGGAACCAATGAGACACTAGCTCTTGGTGTTGGGACAGGCACAGGTCACTCTATTTTCCCATCAGGAAGAAGAATTAACCACAGGCTCAGCCTGCCCCCCGGAACCAGAACAGGGCCTGAAGCCATCCTGCGCTTTTGCGGCCAGCTCCCAATGAAGCGAGTTGTAAAATGGAGCTTCAGGGCACTGCAATTCACAATCCTACAGAGTTATAAATGATAACTCTCGTCCACAAATATATTGAGGGAAGGCAAAGAAGAGGATTTGAAATCAAGGCAGAATTGCAGGAAACAGATTTCAGGAGGTAGATTCGAATCGCCTTTAAAGCACATGAAAAGCGCCAAAACGTTGACAATGATGCCCTTGGCCAAAAAGGGCGTATGCGTTTTTTCCTGAATATATTCAGGAAAAAACGCATACGCCCTTTTTGGCCAACCAAGCAACCTGGAAAGGCAAATCAGCGCTACAAAGAAGTCTCGCTTCCCATCGGTCAGTAGGGCCATGCTGTAAAAAGTGTCAAAACCAGAAATGCAGGACAGGCCATGGAGAAATGGGAGCCTTGCTACACTGATGGGCGGGATGTAAATTGCCAACAGCCACTCTGGAGAAGTGTACGGTGTGTCCTGAAACATCTAAAAAACACAGCTTAGAGAGCATAGGGCACTTCCACGCATGGGGGTATAAAGTGGGAAAATTAAAAATCAGAAAGACACAAGCACCCCAAAGTTTAGGGCTGCTCTGTTGACAAGGATCTCCACTTCATTCCACCTTAAATATCCCAGGAAAGCGAAAAATGGATAAGAAATTTGAGGTCCTTATGTACAATGGCATACCACTCAGCCATGAAATCAATATCATAAGGCTAATAGCAGCATGATGAGTGGATTTAGGTACGACGATTCTAAGTGAAATAAGTCACACAGAAAAGGACACTTCTCATAAGGTGTCACTTATAGAGGGAATGTAAAAACCGTTACACTTGAACTGAGTTACAAAACAGAACAGAGTCACACATGCAGAAAACACACTATGGCTGCTTAACGGGAAAGCGAGGTGGGGTGATACATAAAGCAAGAGTTTCAAATTAGCTCAGATACCGTTCCATAAACCCAATATGTAATAGACAAGACCTACTCCTTGCTCAGAGAACTGGACTCAACACGCCCGATTCACCGCACAAGAATATATCTGACTAGTAATAATCTTAAAACCTATGTATTGATATCTCTCTGTTAGTGTGTCTAGTGGGTGTAAAGAGGCATAAACACAGCCGTGAAAAGCAGCTAAACCCCATTATAAAAATAAATTTCTTTTAAAAACCCATGAAACAAAGACAGTGAAAGAGAGAGAAATTCTTACACAATTCGTTCAGGGGCTGTGATGCAACCTGGATTGACCATATCTAGACCCACAGCTGGATGAGACATAAGGGTGGATACTCTTGGGGCTGAGAGGTTTGGTGAGGTTGGGTGAGCAAACGCAGAACCTTTAAAGTAATACTGCATGCTACCCATCGCATGGGTCCCAAATCTCCAGGTTCAAGGGCATCTTCCTACATCGAAAACATGCATGAGAAACCAAGAAGATGGTACACCGTGTGTTGGGGAAAGGTTTCTAAAATGCACCTCATTTCTCAGCTCCTTGTGCTCGGGTTCGCCATTCCAGCCACTTTAGTAGCAATCTCCCTACTTGGAGCATCAGCATCTTTAACCTCCTGTTCCGTACAGGTTGCAATTTGTCCTGAGGATGAACGGGAAGACGGGGAACCAATGAGAGACTAGCTCTTGGTGTTGGGACAGGCACAGGTCACTCTATTTTCCCATCAGGAAGAAGAATTAACCACAGGCTCAGCCTGCCCCCCGGAACCAGAACAGGGCCTGAAGCCATCCTGCGCTTTTGCGGCCACCTCCCAAAAAAGCGAGTTGTAAAATGGAGTTTCAGGGCACTGCAATTCACAATCCTACAGAGTTATAAATGATAACTCTCGTCCACAAATATATTGAGGGAAGGCAAAGACGAGGAATTGAAATCAAGGCAGAATTGCAGGAAACAGATTTCAGGAGGTAGATTCAAATCGCCTTTAAAGCACATGAAAAGCGCCAAAACGTTGACAATGATGCCCTTGGCCAAAAAGGGCGTATGCGTTTTTTCCTGAATATATTCAGGAAAAAACGCATACGCCCTTTTGGGCCAACCAAGCAACCTGGAAAGGCAAATCAGCGCTACAAAGAAGTCTCGCTTCCCATCGGTCAAAAGGGCCATGCTGAAAAAAGTGTCAAAACCAGAAATGCAGGACAGGCCATGGAGAAATGGGAGCCTTGCTACACTGATGGGTGGGATGTAAATTGCCAACAGCCACTCTGGAGAAGTGTACGGTGTGTCCTGAAACATCTAAAAAACACAGCTTAGAGAGCATAGGGCACTTCCACGCATGGGGGTATAAAGTGGGAAAATTAAAAATCAGCAAGACACAAGCACCCCAAAGTTTAGGGATGCTCTGTTGACAAGGACCTCCACTTCATTCCACCTTAAATATCCCAGGAAAGCGAAAAATGGATAAAAAATTTGAGGTCCTTATGTACAATGGCATACCACTCAGCCATGAAATCAATGTCATAAGGCTAGTAGCAGCATGATGAGTGGATTTAGGTACGACGATTCTAAGTGAAATAAGTCACACAGAAAAGGACACTTCTCATAAGGTGTCACTTATAGAGGGAATGTAAAAACCGTTACACTTGAACTGAATTACAAAACAGAACAGAGTCACACATGCAGAAAACACACTATTGCTGCGTAACGGGAAAGTTGAGGTGGGGTGATACATAAAGCAAGACTTTCAAATTAGCTCAGATACCGTTCCATAAACCCAATATGTAATAGACAAGACCTACTCCTTGCTCAGAGAACTGGACTCAACACGCCCGATTCACCGCACAAGAATATATCTGACTAGTAATAATCTTAAAACCTATGTATTGATATCTCTCTGTTAGTGTGTCAAGTGGGTGTAAAGCGGCATAAACACAGCCGTGAAAAGCAGCTAAACCCCATTATAAAAATAAATTTCTTTTAAAAACCCATGAAACAAAGACAGTGAAAGAGAGAGAAATTCTTACACAATTCGTTCAGGGGCTGTGATGCAACCTGGATTGACCATATCTAGACCCACAGCTGGATGAGACATAAGGGTGGACACTCTTGGGGCTGAGAGGTTTGGTGAGGTTGGGTGAGCAAACGCAGACCCTTTAAAGTAATACTGCGTGCTACCCATCGCATGGGTCCCAAATCTCCAGGTTAAAGGGCATCTTCCTACATCGAAAACATGCATGAGAAACCAAGAAGATGGTACACCGTGTGTTGGGGAAAGGTTTCTAAAATGCACCTCATTTCTCATCTCCTTGTGCTCGGGTTCGCCATTCCAGCCACTTTAGTAGCAATCTCCCTACTTGGAGCATCAGCACCTTTAACCTCCTGTTCCGTACAGGTTGCAATTTGTCCTGAGGATGAACGGGAAGACGGGAAACCAATGAGAGATTAGCTCTTGGTGTTGGGACAGGCACAGGTCACTCTATTTTCCCATCAGGAAGAAGAATTAACCACAGGCTCAGCCTGCCCCCCGGAACCAGAACAGGGCCTGAAGCCATCCTGCGCTTTTGCGGCCACCTCCCAAAAAAGCGAGTTGTAAAATGGAGCTTCAGGGCACTGCAATTCACAATCCTACAGAGTTATAAATGATAACTCTCGTCCACAAATATATTGAGGGAAGGCAAAGACGAGGAATTGAAATCAAGGCAGAATTGCAGGAAACAGATTTCAGGAGGTAGATTCAAATCGCCTTTAAAGCACATGAAAAGCGCCAAAACGTTGACAATGATGCCCTTGGCCAAAAAGGGCGTATGCGTTTTTTCCTGAATATATTCAGGAAAAAACGCATACGCCCTTTTGGGCCAACCAAGCAACCTGGAAAGGCAAATCAGCGCTACAAAGAAGTCTCGCTTCCCATCGGTCAAAAGGGCCATGCTGAAAAAAGTGTCAAAACCAGAAATGCAGGACAGGCCATGGAGAAATGGGAGCCTTGCTACACTGATGGGTGGGATGTAAATTGCCAACAGCCACTCTGGAGAAGTGTACGGTGTGTCCTGAAACATCTAAAAAACACAGCTTAGAGAGCATAGGGCACTTCCACGCATGGGGGTATAAAGTGGGAAAATTAAAAATCAGCAAGACACAAGCACCCCAAAGTTTAGGGATGCTCTGTTGACAAGGACCTCCACTTCATTCCACCTTAAATATCCCAGGAAAGCGAAAAATGGATAAAAAATTTGAGGTCCTTATGTACAATGGCATACCACTCAGCCATGAAATCAATGTCATAAGGCTAGTAGCAGCATGATGAGTGGATTTAGGTACGACGATTCTAAGTGAAATAAGTCACACAGAAAAGGACACTTCTCATAAGGTGTCACTTATAGAGGGAATGTAAAAACCGTTACACTTGAACTGAATTACAAAACAGAACAGAGTCACACATGCAGAAAACACACTATTGCTGCGTAACGGGAAAGTTGAGGTGGGGTGATACATAAAGCAAGACTTTCAAATTAGCTCAGATACCGTTCCATAAACCCAATATGTAATAGACAAGACCTACTCCTTGCTCAGAGAACTGGACTCAACACGCCCGATTCACCGCACAAGAATATATCTGACTAGTAATAATCTTAAAACCTATGTATTGATATCTCTCTGTTAGTGTGTCAAGTGGGTGTAAAGCGGCATAAACACAGCCGTGAAAAGCAGCTAAACCCCATTATAAAAATAAATTTCTTTTAAAAACCCATGAAACAAAGACAGTGAAAGAGAGAGAAATTCTTACACAATTCGTTCAGGGGCTGTGATGCAACCTGGATTGACCATATCTAGACCCACAGCTGGATGAGACATAAGGGTGGACACTCTTGGGGCTGAGAGGTTTGGTGAGGTTGGGTGAGCAAACGCAGACCCTTTAAAGTAATACTGCGTGCTACCCATCGCATGGGTCCCAAATCTCCAGGTTAAAGGGCATCTTCCTACATCGAAAACATGCATGAGAAACCAAGAAGATGGTACACCGTGTGTTGGGGAAAGGTTTCTAAAATGCACCTCATTTCTCATCTCCTTGTGCTCGGGTTCGCCATTCCAGCCACTTTAGTAGCAATCTCCCTACTTGGAGCATCAGCACCTTTAACCTCCTGTTCCGTACAGGTTGCAATTTGTCCTGAGGATGAACGGGAAGACGGGAAACCAATGAGAGATTAGCTCTTGGTGTTGGGACAGGCACAGGTCACTCTATTTTCCCATCAGGAAGAAGAATTAACCACAGGCTCAGCCTGCCCCCCGGAACCAGAACAGGGCCTGAAGCCATCCTGCGCTTTTGCGGCCACCTCCCAAAAAAGCGAGTTGTAAAATGGAGCTTCAGGGCACTGCAATTCACAATCCTACAGAGTTATAAATGATAACTCTCGTCCACAAATATATTGAGGGAAGGCAAAGACGAGGAATTGAAATCAAGGCAGAATTGCAGGAAACAGATTTCAGGAGGTAGATTCGAATCGCCTTTAAAGCACATGAAAAGCGCCAAAACGTTGACAATGATGCCCTTGGCCAAAAAGGGCGTATGCGTTTTTTCCTGAATATATTCAGGAAAAAACGCATACGCCCTTTTTGGCCAACCAAGCAACCTGGAAAGTCAAATCAGCGCTACAAAGAAGTCTCGCTTCCCATCGGTCAAAAGGGCCATGCTGAAAAAAGTGTCAAAACCAGAAATGCAGGACAGGCCATGGAGAAATGGGAGCCTTGCTACACTGATGGGCGGGATGTAAATTGCCAACAGCCACTCTGGAGAAGTGTACGGTGTGTCCTGAAACATCTAAAAAACACAGCTTAGAGAGCATAGGGCACTTCCACGCATGGGGGTATAAAGTGGGAAAATTAAAAATCAGCAAGACACAAGCACCCCAAAGTTTAGGGCTGCTCTGTTGACAAGGACCTCCACTTCATTCCACCTTAAATATCCCAGGAAAGCGAAAAATGGATAAAAAATTTGAGGTCCTTATGTACAATGGCATACCACTCAGCCATGAAATCAATGTCATAAGGCTAGTAGCAGCATGATGAGTGGATTTAGGTACGGCGATTCTAAGTGAAATAAGTCACACAGAAAAGGACACTTCTCATAAGGTGTCACTTATAGAGGGAATGTAAAAACCGTTACACTTGAACTGAGTTACAAAACAGAACAGAGTCACACATGCAGAAAACACACTATGGCTGCTTAACGGGAAAGCGAGGTGGGGTGATACATAAAGCAAGAGTTTCAAATTAGCTCAGATACCGTTCCATAAACCCAATATGTAATAGACAAGACCTACTCCTTGCTCAGAGAACTGGACTCAACACGCCCGATTCACCGCACAAGAATATATCTGACTAGTAATAATCTTAAAACCTATGTATTGATATCTCTCTGTTAGTGTGTCTAGTGGGTGTAAAGCGGCATAAACACAGCCGTGAAAAGCAGCTAAACCCCATTATAAAAATAAATTTCTTTTAAAAACTCATGAAACAAAGACAGTGAAAGAGAGAGAAATTCTTACACAATTCGTTCAGGGGCTGTGATGCAACCTGGATTGACCATATCTAGACCCACAGCTGGATGAGACATAAGGGTGGACACTCTTGGGGCTGAGAGGTTTGGTGAGGTTGGGTGAGCAAACGCAGACCCTTTAAAGTAATACTGCGTGCTACCCATCGCATGGGTCCCAAATCTCCAGGTTCAAGGGCATCTTCCTACATCGAAAACATGCATGAGAAACCAAGAAGATGGTACACCGTGTGATGGGGAAATGTTTCTAAAATGCACCTCATTTCTCATCTCCTTGTGCTCGGGTTCGCCATTCCAGCCACTTTATTAGCAATCTCCCTACTTGGAGCATCAGCACCTTTAACCTCCTGTTCCGTACAGGTTGCAATTTGTCCTGAGGATGAACGGGAAGACGGGGAACCAATGAGAGATTAGCTCTTGGTGTTGGGACAGGCACAGGTCACTCTATTTTCCCATCAGGAAGAAGAATTAACCACAGGCTCAGCCTGCCCCCCGGAACCAGAACAGGGCCTGAAGCCATCCTGCGCTTTTGCGGCCACCTCCCAAAAAAGTGAGTTGTAAAATGGAGCTTCAGGGCACTGCAATTCACAATCCTACAGAGTTATAAATGATAACTCTCGTCCACAAATATATTGAGGGAAGGCAAAGACGAGGAATTGAAATCAAGGCAGAATTGCAGGAAACAGATTTCAGGAGGTAGATTCGAATCGCCTTTAAAGCACATGAAAAGCGCCAAAACGTTGACAATGATGCCCTTGGCCAAAAAGGGCGTATGCGTTTTTTCCTGAATATATTCAGGAAAAAACGCATACGCCCTTTTTGGCCAACCAAGCAACCTGGAAAGGCAAATCAGCGCTACAAAGAAGTCTCGCTTCCCATCGGTCAGAAGGGCCATGCTGTAAAAAGTGTCAAAACCAGAAATGCAGGACAGGCCATGGAGAAATGGGAGCCTTGCTACACTGATGGGCGGGATGTAAATTGCCAACAGCCACTCTGGAGAAGTGTACGGTGTGTCCTGAAACATCTAAAAAACACAGCTTAGAGAGCATAGGGCACTTCCACGCATGGGGGTATAAAGTGGGAAAATTAAAAATCAGAAAGACACAAGCACCCCAAAGTTTAGGGCTGCTCTGTTGACAAGGATCTCCACTTCATTCCACCTTAAATATCCCAGGAAAGCGAAAAATGGATAAGAAATTTGAGGTCCTTATGTACAATGGCATACCACTCAGCCATGAAATCAATGTCATAAGGCTAGTAGCAGCATGATGAGTGGATTTAGGTACGACGATTCTAAGTGAAATAAGTCACACAGAAAAGGACACTTCTCATAAGGTGTCACTTATAGAGGGAATGTAAAAACCGTTACACTTGAACTGAGTTAGAAAACAGAACAGAGTCACACATGCAGAAAACACACTATGGCTGCTTAACGGGAAAGCGAGGTGGGGTGATACATAAAGCAAGAGTTTCAAATTAGCTCAGATACCGTTCCATAAACCCAGTATGTAATAGACAAGACCTACTCCTTGCTCAGAGAACTGGACTCAACACGCCCGATTCACCGCACAAGAATATATCTGACTAGTAATAATCTTAAAACCTATGTATTGATATCTCTCTGTTAGTGTGTCTAGTGGGTGTAAAGCGGCATAAACACAGCCGTGAAAAGCAGCTAAACCCCATTATAAAAATAAATTTCTTTTAAAAACCCATGAAACAAAGACAGTGAAAGAGAGAGAAATTCTTACACAATTCGTTCAGGGGCTGTGATGCAACCTGGATTGACCATATCTAGACCCACAGCTGGATGAGACATAAGGGTGGACACTCTTGGGGCTGAGAGGTTTGGTGAGGTTGGGTGAGCAAACGCAGACCCTTTAAAGTAATACTGCGTGCTACCCATCGCATGGGTCCCAAATCTCCAGGTTCAAGGGCATCTTCCTACATCGAAAACATGCATGAGAAACCAAGAAGATGGTACACCGTGTGATGGGGAAAGGTTTCTAAAATGCACCTCATTTCTCATCTCCTTGTGCTCGGGTTCGCCATTCCAGCCACTTTAGTAGCAATCTCCCTACTTGGAGCATCAGCACCTTTAACCTCCTGTTCTGTACAGGTTGCAATTTGTCCTGAGGATGAACGGGAAGACGGGGAACCAATGAGAGATTAGCTCTTGGTGTTGGGACAGGCACAGGTCACTCTATTTTCCCATCAGGAAGAAGAATTAACCACAGGCTCAGCCTGCCCCCCGGAACCAGAACAGGGCCTGAAGCCATCCTGCGCTTTTGCGGCCACCTCCCAAAAAAGCGAGTTGTAAAATGGAGCTTCAGGGCACTGCAATTCACAATCCTACAGAGTTATAAATGATAACTCTCGTCCACAAATATATTGAGGGAAGGCAAAGACGAGGAATTGAAATCAAGGCAGAATTGCAGGAAACAGATTTCAGGAGGTAGATTCGAATCGCCTTTAAAGCACATGAAAAGCGCCAAAACGTTGACAATGATGCCCTTGGCCAAAAAGGGCGTATGCGTTTTTTCCTGAATATATTCAGGAAAAAACGCATACGCCCTTTTTGGCCAACCAAGCAACCTGGAAAGGCAAATCAGCGCTACAAAGAAGTCTCGCTTCCCATCGGTCAGTAGGGCCATGCTGTAAAAAGTGTCAAAACCAGAAATGCAGGACAGGCCATGGAGAAATGGGAGCCTTGCTACACTGATGGGCGGGATGTAAATTGCCAACAGCCACTCTGGAGAAGTGTACGGTGTGTCCTGAAACATCTAAAAAACACAGCTTAGAGAGCATAGGGCACTTCCACGCATGGGGGTATAAAGTGGGAAAATTAAAAATCAGAAAGACACAAGCACCCCAAAGTTTACGGCTGCTCTGTTGACAAGGATCTCCACTTCATTCCACCTTAAATATCCCAGGAAAGCGAAAAATGGATAAGAAATTTGAGGTCCTTATGTACAATGGCATACCACTCAGCCATGAAATCAATATCATAAGGCTAATAGCAGCATGATGAGTGGATTTAGGTACGACGATTCTAAGTGAAATAAGTCACACAGAAAAGGACACTTCTCATAAGGTGTCACTTATAGAGGGAATGTAAAAACCGTTACACTTGAACTGAGTTACAAAACAGAACAGAGTCACACATGCAGAAAACACACTATGGCTGCTTAACGGGAAAGCGAGGTGGGGTGATACATAAAGCAAGAGTTTCAAATTAGCTCAGATACCGTTCCATAAACCCAATATGTAATAGACAAGACCTACTCCTTGCTCAGAGAACTGGACTCAACACGCCCGATTCACCGCACAAGAATATATCTGACTAGTAATAATCTTAAAACCTATGTATTGATATCTCTCTGTTAGTGTGTCAAGTGGGTGTAAAGCGGCATAAACACAGCCGTGAAAAGCAGCTAAACCCCATTATAAAAATAAATTTCTTTTAAAAACCCATGAAACAAAGACAGTGAAAGAGAGAGAAATTCTTACACAATTCGTTCAGGGGCTGTGATGCAACCTGGATTGACCATATCTAGACCCACAGCTGGATGAGACATAAGGGTGGACACTCTTGGGGCTGAGAGGTTTGGTGAGGTTGGGTGAGCAAACGCAGACCCTTTAAAGTAATACTGCGTGCTACCCATCGCATGGGTCCCAAATCTCCAGGTTAAAGGGCATCTTCCTACATCGAAAACATGCATGAGAAACCAAGAAGATGGTACACCGTGTGTTGGGGAAAGGTTTCTAAAATGCACCTCATTTCTCATCTCCTTGTGCTCGGGTTCGCCATTCCAGCCACTTTAGTAGCAATCTCCCTACTTGGAGCATCAGCACCTTTAACCTCCTGTTCCGTACAGGTTGCAATTTGTCCTGAGGATGAACGGGAAGACGGGAAACCAATGAGAGATTAGCTCTTGGTGTTGGGACAGGCACAGGTCACTCTATTTTCCCATCAGGAAGAAGAATTAACCACAGGCTCAGCCTGCCCCCCGGAACCAGAACAGGGCCTGAAGCCATCCTGCGCTTTTGCGGCCACCTCCCAAAAAAGCGAGTTGTAAAATGGAGCTTCAGGGCACTGCAATTCACAATCCTACAGAGTTATAAATGATAACTCTCGTCCACAAATATATTGAGGGAAGGCAAAGACGAGGAATTGAAATCAAGGCAGAATTGCAGGAAACAGATTTCAGGAGGTAGATTCGAATCGCCTTTAAAGCACATGAAAAGCGCCAAAACGTTGACAATGATGCCCTTGACCAAAAAGTGCGTATGCGTTTTTTCCTGAATATATTCAGGAAAAAACGCATACGCCCTTTTTGGCCAACCAAGCAACCTGGAAAGTCAAATCAGCGCTACAAAGAAGTCTCGCTTCCCATCGGTCAAAAGGGCCATGCTGAAAAAAGTGTCAAAACCAGAAATGCAGGACAGGCCATGGAGAAATGGGAGCCTTGCTACACTGATGGGCGGGATGTAAATTGCCAACAGCCACTCTGGAGAAGTGTACGGTGTGTCCTGAAACATCTAAAAAACACAGCTTAGAGAGCATAGGGCACTTCCACGCATGGGGGTATAAAGTGGGAAAATTAAAAATCAGCAAGACACAAGCACCCCAAAGTTTAGGGCTGCTCTGTTGACAAGGACCTCCACTTCATTCCACCTTAAATATCCCAGGAAAGCGAAAAATGGATAAAAAATTTGAGGTCCTTATGTACAATGGCATACCACTCAGCCATGAAATCAATGTCATAAGGCTAGTAGCAGCATGATGAGTGGATTTAGGTACGGCGATTCTAAGTGAAATAAGTCACACAGAAAAGGACACTTCTCATAAGGTGTCACTTATAGAGGGAATGTAAAAACCGTTACACTTGAACTGAGTTACAAAACAGAACAGAGTCACACATGCAGAAAACACACTATGGCTGCTTAACGGGAAAGCGAGGTGGGGTGATACATAAAGCAAGAGTTTCAAATTAGCTCAGATACCGTTCCATAAACCCAATATGTAATAGACAAGACCTACTCCTTGCTCAGAGAACTGGACTCAACACGCCCGATTCACCGCACAAGAATATATCTGACTAGTAATAATCTTAAAACCTATGTATTGATATCTCTCTGTTAGTGTGTCTAGTGGGTGTAAAGCGGCATAAACACAGCCGTGAAAAGCAGCTAAACCCCATTATAAAAATAAATTTCTTTTAAAAACTCATGAAACAAAGACAGTGAAAGAGAGAGAAATTCTTACACAATTCGTTCAGGGGCTGTGATGCAACCTGGATTGACCATATCTAGACCCACAGCTGGATGAGACATAAGGGTGGACACTCTTGGGGCTGAGAGGTTTGGTGAGGTTGGGTGAGCAAACGCAGACCCTTTAAAGTAATACTGCGTGCTACCCATCGCATGGGTCCCAAATCTCCAGGTTCAAGGGCATCTTCCTACATCGAAAACATGCATGAGAAACCAAGAAGATGGTACACCGTGTGATGGGGAAAGGTTTCTAAAATGCACCTCATTTCTCATCTCCTTGTGCTCGGGTTCGCCATTCCAGCCACTTTAGTAGCAATCTCCCTACTTGGAGCATCAGCACCTTTAACCTCCTGTTCCGTACAGGTTGCAATTTGTCCTGAGGATGAACGGGAAGACGGGGAACCAATGAGAGATTAGCTCTTGGTGTTGGGACAGGCACAGGTCACTCTATTTTCCCATCAGGAAGAAGAATTAACCACAGGCTCAGCCTGCCCCCCGGAACCAGAACAGGGCCTGAAGCCATCCTGCGCTTTTGCGGCCACCTCCCAAAAAAGTGAGTTGTAAAATGGAGCTTCAGGGCACTGCAATTCACAATCCTACAGAGTTATAAATGATAACTCTCGTCCACAAATATATTGAGGGAAGGCAAAGACGAGGAATTGAAATCAAGGCAGAATTGCAGGAAACAGATTTCAGGAGGTAGATTCGAATCGCCTTTAAAGCACATGAAAAGCGCCAAAACGTTGACAATGATGCCCTTGGCCAAAAAGGGCGTATGCGTTTTTTCCTGAATATATTCAGGAAAAAACGCATACGCCCTTTTTGGCCAACCAAGCAACCTGGAAAGGCAAATCAGCGCTACAAAGAAGTCTCGCTTCCCATCGGTCAGAAGGGCCATGCTGTAAAAAGTGTCAAAACCAGAAATGCAGGACAGGCCATGGAGAAATGGGAGCCTTGCTACACTGATGGGCGGGATGTAAATTGCCAACAGCCACTCTGGAGAAGTGTACGGTGTGTCCTGAAACATCTAAAAAACACAGCTTAGAGAGCATAGGGCACTTCCACGCATGGGGGTATAAAGTGGGAAAATTAAAAATCAGAAAGACACAAGCACCCCAAAGTTTAGGGCTGCTCTGTTGACAAGGATCTCCACTTCATTCCACCTTAAATATCCCAGGAAAGCGAAAAATGGATAAGAAATTTGAGGTCCTTATGTACAATGGCATACCACTCAGCCATGAAATCAATGTCATAAGGCTAGTAGCAGCATGATGAGTGGATTTAGGTACGACGATTCTAAGTGAAATAAGTCACACAGAAAAGGACACTTCTCATAAGGTGTCACTTATAGAGGGAATGTAAAAACCGTTACACTTGAACTGAGTTAGAAAACAGAACAGAGTCACACATGCAGAAAACACACTATGGCTGCTTAACGGGAAAGCGAGGTGGGGTGATACATAAAGCAAGAGTTTCAAATTAGCTCAGATACCGTTCCATAAACCCAGTATGTAATAGACAAGACCTACTCCTTGCTCAGAGAACTGGACTCAACACGCCCGATTCACCGCACAAGAATATATCTGACTAGTAATAATCTTTAAACCTATGTATTGATATCTCTCTGTTAGTGTGTCTAGTGGGTGTAAAGCGGCATAAACACAGCCGTGAAAAGCAGCTAAACCCCATTATAAAAATAAATTTCTTTTAAAAACCCATGAAACAAAGACAGTGAAAGAGAGAGAAATTCTTACACAATTCGTTCAGGGGCTGTGATGCAACCTGGATTGACCATATCTAGACCCACAGCTGGATGAGACATAAGGGTGGACACTCTTGGGGCTGAGAGGTTTGGTGAGGTTGGGTGAGCAAACGCAGACCCTTTAAAGTAATACTGCGTGCTACCCATCGCATGGGTCCCAAATCTCCAGGTTCAAGGGCATCTTCCTACATCGAAAACATGCATGAGAAACCAAGAAGATGGTACACCGTGTGATGGGGAAAGGTTTCTAAAATGCACCTCATTTCTCATCTCCTTGTGCTCGGGTTCGCCATTCCAGCCACTTTAGTAGCAATCTCCCTACTTGGAGCATCAGCACCTTTAACCTCCTGTTCTGTACAGGTTGCAATTTGTCCTGAGGATGAACGGGAAGACGGGGAACCAATGAGAGATTAGCTCTTGGTGTTGGGACAGGCACAGGTCACTCTATTTTCCCATCAGGAAGAAGAATTAACCACAGGCTCAGCCTGCCCCCCGGAACCAGAACAGGGCCTGAAGCCATCCTGCGCTTTTGCGGCCACCTCCCAAAAAAGCGAGTTGTAAAATGGAGCTTCAGGGCACTGCAATTCACAATCCTACAGAGTTATAAATGATAACTCTCGTCCACAAATATATTGAGGGAAGGCAAAGACGAGGAATTGAAATCAAGGCAGAATTGCAGGAAACAGATTTCAGGAGGTAGATTCGAATCGCCTTTAAAGCACATGAAAAGCGCCAAAACGTTGACAATGATGCCCTTGGCCAAAAAGGGCGTATGCGTTTTTTCCTGAATATATTCAGGAAAAAACGCATACGCCCTTTTTGGCCAACCAAGCAACCTGGAAAGGCAAATCAGCGCTACAAAGAAGTCTCGCTTCCCATCGGTCAGTAGGGCCATGCTGTAAAAAGTGTCAAAACCAGAAATGCAGGACAGGCCATGGAGAAATGGGAGCCTTGCTACACTGATGGGCGGGATGTAAATTGCCAACAGCCACTCTGGAGAAGTGTACGGTGTGTCCTGAAACATCTAAAAAACACAGCTTAGAGAGCATAGGGCACTTCCACGCATGGGGGTATAAAGTGGGAAAATTAAAAATCAGAAAGACACAAGCACCCCAAAGTTTAGGGCTGCTCTGTTGACAAGGATCTCCACTTCATTCCACCTTAAATATCCCAGGAAAGCGAAAAATGGATAAGAAATTTGAGGTCCTTATGTACAATGGCATACCACTCAGCCATGAAATCAATATCATAAGGCTAATAGCAGCATGATGAGTGGATTTAGGTACGACGATTCTAAGTGAAATAAGTCACACAGAAAAGGACACTTCTCATAAGGTGTCACTTATAGAGGGAATGTAAAAACCGTTACACTTGAACTGAGTTACAAAACAGAACAGAGTCACACATGCAGAAAACACACTATGGCTGCTTAACGGGAAAGCGAGGTGGGGTGATACATAAAGCAAGAGTTTCAAATTAGCTCAGATACCGTTCCATAAACCCAATATGTAATAGACAAGACCTACTCCCTGCTCAGAGAACTGGACTCAACACGCCCGATTCATCGCACAAGAATATATCTGACTAGTAATAATCTTAAAACCTATGTATTGATATCTCTCTGTTAGTGTGTCAAGTGGGTGTAAAGCAGCATAAACACAGCCGTGAAAAGCAGCTAAACCCCATTATAAAAATAAATTACTTTCAAAAACCCATGAAACAAAGACAGGGAAAGAGAGAGAAATTCTTACACAATTCGTTCAGGGGCTGTGATGCAACCTGGAGTGACCATATCTAGACCCACAGCTGGATGAGACATAAGGGTGGACACTCTTGGGGCTGAGAGTTTTGGTGAGGTTGGGTGAGCAAACGCAGACCCTTAAAGTAATACTGTGTGCTACCCATCGCATGGGTCCCTTATCTCCAGGTTCAAGGGCATCTTCCTACATCGAAAACATGCATGAGAAACCAAGAAGATGGTACACCGTGTGTTGGGGAAAGGTTTCTAAAATGCACCTCATTTCTCATCTCCTTGTGCTCGGGTTCGCCATTCCAGCCACTTTAGTAGCAATCTCCCTACTTGGAGCATCAGCATCTTTAACCTCCTGTTCCGTACAGGTTGCAATTTGTCCTGAGGATGAACGGGAAGACGGGGAACCAATGAGACACTAGCTCTTGGTGTTGGGACAGGCACAGGTCACTCTATTTTCCCATCAGGAAGAAGAATTAACCACAGGCTCAGCCTGACCCCCGGAACCAGAACAGGGCCTGAAGCCATCCTGCGCTTTTGCGGCCAGCTCCCAATGAAGCGAGTTGTAAAATGGAGCTTCAGGGCACTGCAATTCACAAACCTGCCGAGTTATAAATGATAACTCTCGTCCACAAATATATTGAGGGAAGGCAAAGACGAGGAATTGAAATCAAGGCAGAATTGCAGGAAACAGATTTCAGGAGGTAGATTCGAATCGCCTTTAAAGCACATGAAAAGCGCCAAAACGTTGACAATGATGCCCTTGGCCAAAAAGGGCGTATGCGTTTTTTCCTGAATATATTCAGGAAAAAACGCATACGCCCTTTTTGGCCAACCAAGCAACCTGGAAAGGCAAATCAGCGCTACAAAGAAGTCTCGCTTCCCATCGGTCAAAAGGGCCATGCTGAAAAAAGTGTCAAAACCAGAAATGCAGGACAGGCCATGGAGAAATGGGAGCCTTGCTACACTGATGGGCGGGATGTAAATTGCCAAGAGCCACTCTGGAGAAGTGTACGGTGTGTCCTGAAACATCTAAAAAACACAGCTTAGAGAGCATAGGGCACTTCCACGCATGGGGGTATAAAGTGGGAAAATTAAAAATCAGCAAGACACAAGCACCCCAAAGTTTAGGGATGCTCTGTTGACAAGGACCTCCACTTCATTCCACCTTAAATATCCCAGGAAAGCGAAAAATGGATAAAAAATTTGAGGTCCTTATGTACAATGGCATACCACTCAGCCATGAAATCAATGTCATAAGGCTAGTAGCAGCATGATGAGTGGATTTAGGTACGACGATTCTAAGTGAAATAAGTCACACAGAAAAGGACACTTCTCATAAGGTGTCACTTATAGGGGGAATGTAAAAATCGTTACACTTGAACTGAATTACAAAGCAGAACAGAATCACACATGCAGAAAACACACTATGGCTGCTTAACGGGAAAGGTGAGGTGGGGTGATACATAAAACAAGAGTTTCAAATTAGCTCAGATACCGTTCCATAAACCCAATATGTAATAGACAAGACCTACTCCTTGCTCAGAGAACTGGACTCAACACGCCCGATTCACCGCACAAGAATATATCTGACTAGTAATAATCTTAAAACCTATGTATTGATATCTCTCTGTTAGTGTGTCTAGTGGGTGTAAAGCAGCATAAACACAGCCGTGAAAAGCAGCTAAACCCCATTATAAAAATAAATTTCTTTTAAAAACCCATGAAACAAAGACAGTGAAAGAGAGAGAAATTCTTACACAATTCGTTCAGGGGCTGTGATGCAACCTGGATTGACCATATCTAGACCCACAGCTGGATGAGACATAAGGGTGGATACTCTTGGGGCTGAGAGGTTTGGTGAGGTTGGGTGAGCAAACGCAGAACCTTTAAAGTAATACTGCGTGCTACCCATCGCATGGGTCCCAAATCTCCAGGTTCAAGGGCATCTTCCTACATCGAAAACATGCATGAGAAACCAAGAAGATGGTACACCGTGTGTTGGGGAAAGGTTTCTAAAATGCACCTCATTTCTCATCTCCTTGTGCTCGGGTTCGCCATTCCAGCCACTTTAGTAGCAATCTCCCTACTTGGAGCATCAGCATCTTTAACCTCCTGTTCCGTACAGGTTGCAATTTGTCCTGAGGATGAACGGGAAGACGGGGAACCAATGAGAGACTAGCTCTTGGTGTTGGGAGAGGCACAGGTCACTCTATTTTCCCATCAGGAAGAAGAATTAACCACAGGCTCAGCCTGCCCCCCGGAACCAGAACAGGGCCTGAAGCCATCCTGTGCTTTTGCGGCCACCTCCCAAAAAAGCGAGTTGTAAAATGGAGCTTCAGGGCACTGCAATTCACAATCCTACAGAGTTATAAATGATAACTCTCGTCCACAAATATATTGAGGGAAGGCAAAGACGAGGAATTGAAATCAAGGCAGAATTGCAGGAAACAGATTTCAGGAGGTAGATTCGAATCGCCTTTAAAGCACATGAAAAGCGCCAAAACGTTGACAATGATGCCCTTGGCCAAAAAGGGCGTATGCCTTTTTTCCTGAATATATTCAGGAAAAAACGCATACGCCCTTTTTGGCCAACCAAGCAACCTGGAAAGGCAAATCAGCGCTACAAAGAAGTCTCGCTTCCCATCAGTCAAAAGGGCCATGCTGAAAAAAGTGTCAAAACCAGAAATGCAGGACAGGCCATGGAGAAATGGGAGCCTTGCTACACTGATGGGCGGGATGTAAATTGCCAACAGCCACTCTGGAGAAGTGTACGGTGTGTCCTGAAACATCTAAAAAACACAGCTTAGAGAGCATAGGGCACTTCCACGCATGGGGGTATAAAGTGGGAAAATTAAAAATCAGAAAGACACAAGCACCCCAAAGTTTAGGGCTGCTCTGTTGACAAGGACCTCCACTTCATTCCACCTTAAATATCCCAGGAAAGCGAAAAATGGATAAAAAATTTGAGGTCCTTATGTACAATGGCATACCACTCAGCCATGAAATCAATGTCATAAGGCTAGTAGCAGCATGATGAGTGGATTTAGGTACGACGATTCTAAGTGAAATAAGTCACACAGAAAAGGACACTTCTCATAAGGTGTCACTTATAGGGGGAATGTAAAAATCGTTACACTTGAACTGAATTACAAAGCAGAACAGAATCACACATGCAGAAAACACACTATGGCTGCTTAACGGGAAAGGTGAGGTGGGGTGATACATAAAACAAGAGTTTCAAATTAGCTCAGATACCGTTCCATAAACCCAATATGTAATAGACAAGACCTACTCCCTGCTCAGAGAACTGGACTCAACACGCCCGATTCATCGCACAAGAATATATCTGACTAGTAATAATCTTAAAACCTATGTATTGATATCTCTCTGTTAGTGTGTCAAGTGGGTGTAAAGCAGCATAAACACAGCCGTGAAAAGCAGCTAAACCCCATTATAAAAATAAATTACTTTCAAAAACCCATGAAACAAAGACAGGGAAAGAGAGAGAAATTCTTACACAATTCGTTCAGGGGCTGTGATGCAACCTGGAGTGACCATATCTAGACCCACAGCTGGATGAGACATAAGGGTGGACACTCTTGGGGCTGAGAGTTTTGGTGAGGTTGGGTGAGCAAACGCAGACCCTTAAAGTAATACTGTGTGCTACCCATTGCATGGGTCCCTTATCACCAGGTTCAAGGGCATCTTCCTACATCGAAAACATGCATGAGAAACCAAGAAGATGGTACACCGTGTGTTGGGGAAAGGTTTCTAAAATGCACCTCATTTCTCATCTCCTTGTGCTCGGGTTCGCCATTCCAGCCACTTTAGTAGCAATCTCCCTACTTGGAGCATCAGCATCTTTAACCTCCTGTTCCGTACAGGTTGCAATTTGTCCTGAGGATGAACGGGAAGACGGGGAACCAATGAGACACTAGCTCTTGGTGTTGGGACAGGCACAGGTCACTCTATTTTCCCATCAGGAAGAAGAATTAACCACAGGCTCAGCCTGACCCCCGGAACCAGAACAGGGCCTGAAGCCATCCTGCGCTTTTGCGGCCAGCTCCCAATGAAGCGAGTTGTAAAATGGAGCTTCAGGGCACTGCAATTCACAAACCTGCCGAGTTATAAATGATAACTCTCGTCCACAAATATATTGAGGGAAGGCAAAGACGAGGAATTGAAATCAAGGCAGAATTGCAGGAAACAGATTTCAGGAGGTAGATTCGAATCGCCTTTAAAGCACATGAAAAGCGCCAAAACGTTGACAATGATGCCCTTGGCCAAAAAGGGCGTATGCGTTTTTTCCTGAATATATTCAGGAAAAAACGCATACGCCCTTTTTGGCCAACCAAGCAACCTGGAAAGGCAAATCAGCGCTACAAAGAAGTCTCGCTTCCCATCGGTCAAAAGGGCCATGCTGAAAAAAGTGTCAAAACCAGAAATGCAGGACAGGCCATGGAGAAATGGGAGCCTTGCTACACTGATGGGCGGGATGTAAATTGCCAAGAGCCACTCTGGAGAAGTGTACGGTGTGTCCTGAAACATCTAAAAAACACAGCTTAGAGAGCATAGGGCACTTCCACGCATGGGGGTATAAAGTGGGAAAATTAAAAATCAGAAAGACACAAGCACCCCAAAGTTTAGGGATGCTCTGTTGACAAGGACCTCCACTTCATTCCACCTTAAATATCCCAGGAAAGCGAAAAATGGATAAAAAATTTGAGGTCCTTATGTACAATGGCAAAGCACTCAGCCATGAAATCAATGTCATAAGGCTAGTAGCAGCATGATGAGTGGATTTAGGTACGACGATTCTAAGTGAAATAAGTCACACAGAAAAGGACACTTCTCATAAGGTGTCACTTATAGAGGGAATGTAAAAACCGTTACACTTGAACTGAATTACAAAACAGAACAGAGTCACACATGCAGAAAACACACTACGGCTGCTTAACGGGAAAGCGAGGTGGGGTGATACATAAAGCAAGAGTTTCAAATTAGCTCAGATACCGTTCCATAAACCCAATATGTAATAGATAAGACCTACTCCTTGCTCAGAGAACTGGACTCAACACGCCCGATTCACCGCACAAGAATATATCTGACTAGTAATAATCTTAAAACCTATGTATTGATATCTCTTTGTTAGTGTGTCTAGTGGGTGTAAAGCAGCATAAACACAGCCGTGAAAAGCAGCTAAACCCCATTATAAAAATAAATTTCTTTTAAAAACCCATGAAACAAAGACAGTGAAAGAGAGAGAAATTCTTACACAATTCGTTCAGGGGCTGTGATGCAACCTGGATTGACCATATCTAGACCCACAGCTGGATGAGACATAAGGGTGGATACTCTTGGGGCTGAGAGGTTTGGTGAGGTTGGGTGAGCAAACGCAGACCCTTTAAAGTAATACTGCGTGCTACCCATCGCATGGGTCCCAAATCTCCAGGTTCAAGGGCATCTTCCTACATCGAAAACATGCATGAGAAACCAAGAAGATGGTACACCGTGTGTTGGGGAAAGGTTTCTAAAATGCACCTCATTTCTCATCTCCTTGTGCTCGGGTTCGCCATTCCAGCCACTTTAGTAGCAATCTCCCTACTTGGAGCATCAGCATCTTTAACCTCCTGTTCCGTACAGGTTGCAATTTGTCCTGAGGATGAACGGGAAGACGGGGAACCAATGAGAGACTAGCTCTTGGTGTTGGGACAGGCACAGGTCACTCTATTTTCCCATCAGGAAGAAGAATTAACCACAGGCTCAGCCTGCCCCCCGGAACCAGAACAGGGCCTGAAGCCATCCTGTGCTTTTGCGGCCACCTCCCAAAAAAGCGAGTTGTAAAATGGAGCTTCAGGGCACTGCAATTCACAATCCTACAGAGTTATAAATGATAACTCTCGTCCACAAATATATTGAGGGAAGGCAAAGACGAGGAATTGAAATCAAGGCAGAATTGCAGGAAACAGATTTCAGGAGGTAGATTCGAATCGCCTTTAAAGCACATGAAAAGCGCCAAAACGTTGACAATGATGCCCTTGGCCAAAAAGGGCGTATGCCTTTTTTCCTGAATATATTCAGGAAAAAACGCATACGCCCTTTTTGGCCAACCAAGCAACCTGGAAAGGCAAATCAGCGCTACAAAGAAGTCTCGCTTCCCATCAGTCAAAAGGGCCATGCTGAAAAAAGTGTCAAAACCAGAAATGCAGGACAGGCCATGGAGAAATGGGAGCCTTGCTACACTGATGGGCGGGATGTAAATTGCCAACAGCCACTCTGGAGAAGTGTACGGTGTGTCCTGAAACATCTAAAAAACACAGCTTAGAGAGCATAGGGCACTTCCACGCATGGGGGTATAAAGTGGGAAAATTAAAAATCAGAAAGACACAAGCACCCCAAAGTTTAGGGCTGCTCTGTTGACAAGGACCTCCACTTCATTCCACCTTAAATATCCCAGGAAAGCGAAAAATGGATAAAAAATTTGAGGTCCTTATGTACAATGGCATACCACTCAGCCATGAAATCAATGTCATAAGGCTAGTAGCAGCATGATGAGTGGATTTAGGTACGACGATTCTAAGTGAAATAAGTCACACAGAAAAGGACACTTCTCATAAGGTGTCACTTATAGGGGGAATGTAAAAATCGTTACACTTGAACTGAATTACAAAGCAGAACAGAATCACACATGCAGAAAACACACTATGGCTGCTTAACGGGAAAGGTGAGGTGGGGTGATACATAAAACAAGAGTTTCAAATTAGCTCAGATACCGTTCCATAAACCCAATATGTAATAGACAAGACCTACTCCCTGCTCAGAGAACTGGACTCAACACGCCCGATTCATCGCACAAGAATATATCTGACTAGTAATAATCTTAAAACCTATGTATTGATATCTCTCTGTTAGTGTGTCAAGTGGGTGTAAAGCAGCATAAACACAGCCGTGAAAAGCAGCTAAACCCCATTATAAAAATAAATTACTTTCAAAAACCCATGAAACAAAGACAGGGAAAGAGAGAGAAATTCTTACACAATTCGTTCAGGGGCTGTGATGCAACCTGGAGTGACCATATCTAGACCCACAGCTGGATGAGACATAAGGGTGGACACTCTTGGGGCTGAGAGTTTTGGTGAGGTTGGGTGAGCAAACGCAGACCCTTAAAGTAATACTGTGTGCTACCCATTGCATGGGTCCCTTATCACCAGGTTCAAGGGCATCTTCCTACATCGAAAACATGCATGAGAAACCAAGAAGATGGTACACCGTGTGTTGGGGAAAGGTTTCTAAAATGCACCTCATTTCTCATCTCCTTGTGCTCGGGTTCGCCATTCCAGCCACTTTAGTAGCAATCTCCCTACTTGGAGCATCAGCATCTTTAACCTCCTGTTCCGTACAGGTTGCAATTTGTCCTGAGGATGAACGGGAAGACGGGGAACCAATGAGACACTAGCTCTTGGTGTTGGGACAGGCACAGGTCACTCTATTTTCCCATCAGGAAGAAGAATTAACCACAGGCTCAGCCTGACCCCCGGAACCAGAACAGGGCCTGAAGCCATCCTGCGCTTTTGCGGCCAGCTCCCAATGAAGCGAGTTGTAAAATGGAGCTTCAGGGCACTGCAATTCACAAACCTGCCGAGTTATAAATGATAACTCTCGTCCACAAATATATTGAGGGAAGGCAAAGACGAGGAATTGAAATCAAGGCAGAATTGCAGGAAACAGATTTCAGGAGGTAGATTCGAATCGCCTTTAAAGCACATGAAAAGCGCCAAAACGTTGACAATGATGCCCTTGGCCAAAAAGGGCGTATGCGTTTTTTCCTGAATATATTCAGGAAAAAACGCATACGCCCTTTTTGGCCAACCAAGCAACCTGGAAAGGCAAATCAGCGCTACAAAGAAGTCTCGCTTCCCATCGGTCAAAAGGGCCATGCTGAAAAAAGTGTCAAAACCAGAAATGCAGGACAGGCCATGGAGAAATGGGAGCCTTGCTACACTGATGGGCGGGATGTAAATTGCCAAGAGCCACTCTGGAGAAGTGTACGGTGTGTCCTGAAACATCTAAAAAACACAGCTTAGAGAGCATAGGGCACTTCCACGCATGGGGGTATAAAGTGGGAAAATTAAAAATCAGAAAGACACAAGCACCCCAAAGTTTAGGGATGCTCTGTTGACAAGGACCTCCACTTCATTCCACCTTAAATATCCCAGGAAAGCGAAAAATGGATAAAAAATTTGAGGTCCTTATGTACAATGGCAAAGCACTCAGCCATGAAATCAATGTCATAAGGCTAGTAGCAGCATGATGAGTGGATTTAGGTACGACGATTCTAAGTGAAATAAGTCACACAGAAAAGGACACTTCTCATAAGGTGTCACTTATAGAGGGAATGTAAAAACCGTTACACTTGAACTGAATTACAAAACAGAACAGAGTCACACATGCAGAAAACACACTACGGCTGCTTAACGGGAAAGCGAGGTGGGGTGATACATAAAGCAAGAGTTTCAAATTAGCTCAGATACCGTTCCATAAACCCAATATGTAATAGATAAGACCTACTCCTTGCTCAGAGAACTGGACTCAACACGCCCGATTCACCGCACAAGAATATATCTGACTAGTAATAATCTTAAAACCTATGTATTGATATCTCTTTGTTAGTGTGTCTAGTGGGTGTAAAGCAGCATAAACACAGCCGTGAAAAGCAGCTAAACCCCATTATAAAAATAAATTTCTTTTAAAAACCCATGAAACAAAGACAGTGAAAGAGAGAGAAATTCTTACACAATTCGTTCAGGGGCTGTGATGCAACCTGGATTGACCATATCTAGACCCACAGCTGGATGAGACATAAGGGTGGATACTCTTGGGGCTGAGAGGTTTGGTGAGGTTGGGTGAGCAAACGCAGACCCTTTAAAGTAATACTGCGTGCTACCCATCGCATGGGTCCCAAATCTCCAGGTTCAAGGGCATCTTCCTACATCGAAAACATGCATGAGAAACCAAGAAGATGGTACACCGTGTGTTGGGGAAAGGTTTCTAAAATGCACCTCATTTCTCATCTCCTTGTGCTCGGGTTCGCCATTCCAGCCACTTTAGTAGCAATCTCCCTACTTGGAGCATCAGCATCTTTAACCTCCTGTTCCGTACAGGTTGCAATTTGTCCTGAGGATGAACGGGAAGACGGGGAACCAATGAGAGACTAGCTCTTGGTGTTGGGACAGGCACAGGTCACTCTATTTTCCCATCAGGAAGAAGAATTAACCACAGGCTCAGCCTGCCCCCCGGAACCAGAACAGGGCCTGAAGCCATCCTGTGCTTTTGCGGCCACCTCCCAAAAAAGCGAGTTGTAAAATGGAGCTTCAGGGCACTGCAATTCACAATCCTACAGAGTTATAAATGATAACTCTCGTCCACAAATATATTGAGGGAAGGCAAAGACGAGGAATTGAAATCAAGGCAGAATTGCAGGAAACAGATTTCAGGAGGTAGATTCGAATCGCCTTTAAAGCACATGAAAAGCGCCAAAACGTTGACAATGATGCCCTTGGCCAAAAAGGGCGTATGCGTTTTTTCCTGAATATATTCAGGAAAAAACGCATACGCCCTTTTTGGCCAACCAAGCAACCTGGAAAGGCAAATCAGCGCTACAAAGAAGTCTCGCTTCCCATCAGTCAAAAGGGCCATGCTGAAAAAAGTGTCAAAACCAGAAATGCAGGACAGGCCATGGAGAAATGGGAGCCTTGCTACACTGATGGGCGGGATGTAAATTGCCAACAGCCACTCTGGAGAAGTGTACGGTGTGTCCTGAAACATCTAAAAAACACAGCTTAGAGAGCATAGGGCACTTCCACGCATGGGGGTATAAAGTGGGAAAATTAAAAATCAGAAAGACACAAGCACCCCAAAGTTTAGGGCTGCTCTGTTGACAAGGACCTCCACTTCATTCCACCTTAAATATCCCAGGAAAGCGAAAAATGGATAAAAAATTTGAAGTCCTTATGTACAATGGCATACCACTCAGCCATGAAATCAATGTCATAAGGCTAGTAGCAGCATGATGAGTGGATTTAGGTACGACGATTCTAAGTGAAATAAGTCACACAGAAAAGGACACTTCTCATAAGGTGTCACTTATAGGGGGAATGTAAAAATCGTTACACTTGAACTGAATTACAAAGCAGAACAGAATCACACATGCAGAAAACACACTATGGCTGCTTAACGGGAAAGGTGAGGTGGGGTGATACATAAAACAAGAGTTTCAAATTAGCTCAGATACCGTTCCATAAACCCAATATGTAATAGACAAGACCTACTCCTTGCTCAGAGAACTGGACTCAACACGCCCGATTCACCGCACAAGAATATATGTGACTAGTAATAATCTTAAAACCTATGTATTGATATCTCTCTGTTAGTGTGTCTAGTGGGTGTAAAGCAGCATAAACACAGCCGTGAAAAGCAGCTAAACCCCATTATAAAAATAAATTTCTTTTAAAAACCCATGAAACAAAGACAGTGAAAGAGAGAGAAATTCTTACACAATTCGTTCAGGGGCTGTGATGCAACCTGGATTGACCATATCTAGACCCACAGCTGGATGAGACATAAGGGTGGATACTCTTGGGGCTGAGAGGTTTGGTGAGGTTGGGTGAGCAAACGCAGAACCTTTAAAGTAATACTGCATGCTACCCATCGCATGGGTCCCAAATCTCCAGGTTCAAGGGCATCTTCCTACATCGAAAACATGCATGAGAAACCAAGAAGATGGTACACCGTGTGTTGGGGAAAGGTTTCTAAAATGCACCTCATTTCTCATCTCCTTGTGCTCGGGTTCGCCATTCCAGCCACTTTAGTAGCAATCTCCCTACTTGGAGCATCAGCATCTTTAACCTCCTGTTCCGTACAGGTTGCAATTTGTCCTGAGGATGAACGGGAAGATGGGGAACCAATGAGAGACTAGCTCTTGGTGTTGGGAGAGGCACAGGTCACTCTATTTTCCCATCAGGAAGAAGAATTAACCACAGGCTCAGCCTGCCCCCCGGAACCAGAACAGGGCCTGAAGCCATCCTGTGCTTTTGCGGCCACCTCCCAAAAAAGCGAGTTGTAAAATGGAGCTTCAGGGCACTGCAATTCACAATCCTACAGAGTTATAAATGATAACTCTCGTCCACAAATATATTGAGGGAAGGCAAAGACGAGGAATTGAAATCAAGGCAGAATTGCAGGAAACAGATTTCAGGAGGTAGATTCGAATCGCCTTTAAAGCACATGAAAAGCGCCAAAACGTTGACAATGATGCCCTTGGCCAAAAAGGGCGTATGCGTTTTTTCCTGAATATATTCAGGAAAAAACGCATACGCCCTTTTTGGCCAACCAAGCAACCTGGAAAGGCAAATCAGCGCTACAAAGAAGTCTCGCTTCCCATCAGTCAAAAGGGCCATGCTGAAAAAAGTGTCAAAACCAGAAATGCAGGACAGGCCATGGAGAAATGGGAGCCTTGCTACACTGATGGGCGGGATGTAAATTGCCAACAGCCACTCTGGAGAAGTGTACGGTGTGTCCTGAAACATCTAAAAAACACAGCTTAGAGAGCATAGGGCACTTCCACGCATGGGGGTATAAAGTGGGAAAATTAAAAATCAGAAAGACACAAGCACCCCAAAGTTTAGGGCTGCTCTGTTGACAAGGACCTCCACTTCATTCCACCTTAAATATCCCAGGAAAGCGAAAAATGGATAAAAAATTTGAGGTCCTTATGTACCATGGCATACCACTCAGCCATGAAATCAATGTCATAAGGCTAGTAGCAGCATGATGAGTGGATTTAGGTACGACGATTCTAAGTGAAATAAGTCACACAGAAAAGGACACTTCTCATAAGGTGTCACTTATAGGGGGAATGTAAAAATCGTTACACTTGAACTGAATTACAAAGCAGAACAGAATCACACATGCAGAAAACACACTACGGCTGCTTAACGGGAAAGGTGAGGTGGGGTGATACATAAAACAAGAGTTTCAAATTAGCTCAGATACCGTTCCATAAACCCAATATGTAATAGACAAGACCTACTCCCTGCTCAGAGAACTGGACTCAACACGCCCGATTCACCGCACAAGAATATATCTGACTAGTAATAATCTTAAAACCTATGTATTGATATCTCTCTGTTAGTGTGTCAAGTGGGTGTAAAGCAGCATAAACACAGCCGTGAAAAGCAGCTAAACCCCATTATAAAAATAAATTACTTTCAAAAACCCATGAAACAAAGACAGGGAAAGAGAGAGAAATTCTTACACAATTCGTTCAGGGGCTGTGATGCAACCTGGAGTGACCATATCTAGACCCACAGCTGGATGAGACATAAGGGTGGACACTCTTGGGGCTGAGAGTTTTGGTGAGGTTGGGTGAGCAAACGCAGACCCTTAAAGTAATACTGCGTGCTACCCATCGCATGGGTCCCTTATCTCCAGGTTCAAGGGCATCTTCCTACATCGAAAACATGCATGAGAAACCAAGAAGATGGTACACCGTGTGTTGGGGAAAGGTTTCTAAAATGCACCTCATTTCTCATCTCCTTGTGCTCGGGTTCGCCATTCCAGCCACTTTAGTAGCAATCTCCCTACTTGGAGCATCAGCATCTTTAACCTCCTGTTCCGTACAGGTTGCAATTTGTCCTGAGGATGAACGGGAAGACGGGGAACCAATGAGACACTAGCTCTTGGTGTTGGGACAGGCACAGGTCACTCTATTTTCCCATCAGGAAGAAGAATTAACCACAGGCTCAGCCTGACCCCCGGAACCAGAACAGGGCCTGAAGCCATCCTGCGCTTTTGCGGCCAGCTCCCAATGAAGCGAGTTGTAAAATGGAGCTTCAGGGCACTGCAATTCACAAACCTGCCGAGTTATAAATGATAACTCTCGTCCACAAATATATTGAGGGAAGGCAAAGACGAGGAATTGAAATCAAGGCAGAATTGCAGGAAACAGATTTCAGGAGGTAGATTCGAATCGCCTTTAAAGCACATGAAAAGCGCCAAAACGTTGACAATGATGCCCTTGGCCAAAAAGGGCGTATGCGTTTTTTCCTGAATATATTCAGGAAAAAACGCATACGCCCTTTTTGGCCAACCAAGCAACCTGGAAAGGCAAATCAGCGCTACAAAGAAGTCTCGCTTCCCATCGGTCAAAAGGGCCATGCTGAAAAAAGTGTCAAAACCAGAAATGCAGGACAGGCCATGGAGAAATGGGAGCCTTGCTACACTGATGGGCGGGATGTAAATTGCCAAGAGCCACTCTGGAGAAGTGTACGGTGTGTCCTGAAACATCTAAAAAACACAGCTTAGAGAGCATAGGGCACTTCCACGCATGGGGGTATAAAGTGGGAAAATTAAAAATCAGAAAGACACAAGCACCCCAAAGTTTAGGGCTGCTCTGTTGACAAGGACCTCCACTTCATTCCACCTTAAATATCCCAGGAAAGCGAAAAATGGATAAAAAATTTGAGGTCCTTATGTACAATGGCATACCACTCAGCCATGAAATCAATGTCATAAGGCTAGTAGCAGCATGATGAGTGGATTTAGGTACGACGATTCTAAGTGAAATAAGTCACACAGAAAAGGACACTTCTCATAAGGTGTCACTTATAGGGGGAATGTAAAAATCGTTACACTTGAACTGAATTACAAAGCAGAACAGAATCACATATGCAGAAAACACACTATGGCTGCTTAACGGGAAAGGTGAGGTGGGGTGATACATAAAACAAGAGTTTCAAATTAGCTCAGATACCGTTCCATAAACCCAATATGTAATAGACAAGAACTACTCCTTGCTCAGAGAACTGGACTCAACACGCCCGATTCACCGCACAAGAATATATCTGACTAGTAATAATCTTAAAACCTATGTATTGATATCTCTCTGTTAGTGTGTCTAGTGGGTGTAAAGCAGCATAAACACAGCCGTGAAAAGCAGCTAAACCCCATTATAAAAATAAATTTCTTTTAAAAACCCATGAAACAAAGACAGTGAAAGAGAGAGAAATTCTTACACAATTCGTTCAGGGGCTGTGATGCAACCTGGATTGACCATATCTAGACCCACAGCTGGATGAGACATAAGGGTGGATACTCTTGGGGCTGAGAGGTTTGGTGAGGTTGGGTGAGCAAACGCAGAACCTTTAAAGTAATACTGCATGCTACCCATCGCATGGGTCCCAAATCTCCAGGTTCAAGGGCATCTTCCTACATCGAAAACATGCATGAGAAACCAAGAAGATGGTACACCGTGTGTTGGGGAAAGGTTTCTAAAATGCACCTCATTTCTCATCTCCTTGTGCTCGGGTTCGCCATTCCAGCCACTTTAGTAGCAATCTCCCTACTTGGAGCATCAGCATCTTTAACCTCCTGTTCCGTACAGGTTGCAATTTGTCCTGAGGATGAACGGGAAGATGGGGAACCAATGAGAGACTAGCTCTTGGTGTTGGGACAGGCACAGGTCACTCTATTTTCCCATCAGGAAGAAGAATTAACCACAGGCTCAGCCTGCCCCCCGGAACCAGAACAGGGCCTGAAGCCATCCTGTGCTTTTGCGGCCACCTCCCAAAAAAGCGAGTTGTAAAATGGAGCTTCAGGGCACTGCAATTCACAATCCTACAGAGTTATAAATGATAACTCTCGTCCACAAATATATTGAGGGAAGGCAAAGACGAGGAATTGAAATCAAGGCAGAATTGCAGGAAACAGATTTCAGGAGGTAGATTCGAATCGCCTTTAAAGCACATGAAAAGCGCCAAAACGTTGACAATGATGCCCTTGGCCAAAAAGTGCGTATGCGTTTTTTCCTGAATATATTCAGGAAAAAACGCATACGCCCTTTTTGGCCAACCAAGCAACCTGGAAAGGCAAATCAGCGCTACAAAGAAGTCTCGCTTCCCATCGGTCAAAAGGGCCATGCTGAAAAAAGTGTCAAAACCAGAAATGCAGGACAGGCCATGGAGAAATGGGAGCCTTGCTACACTGATGGGCGGGATGTAAATTGCCAACAGCCACTCTGGAGAAGTGTACGGTGTGTCCTGAAACATCTAAAAAACACAGCTTAGAGAGCATAGGGCACTTCCACGCATGGGGGTATAAAGTGGGAAAATTAAAAATCAGCAAGACACAAGCACCCCAAAGTTTAGGGATGCTCTGTTGACAAGGACCTCCACTTCATTCCACCTTAAATATCCCAGGAAAGCGAAAAATGGATAAAAAATTTGAGGTCCTTATGTAAAATGGCATACCACTCAGCCATGAAATCAATGTCATAAGGCTAGTAGCAGCATGATGAGTGGATTTAGGTACGACGATTCTAAGTGAAATAAGTCACACAGAAAAGGACACTTCTCATAAGGTGTCACTTATAGGGGGAATGTAAAAATCGTTACACTTGAACTGAATTACAAAGCAGAACAGAATCACACATGCAGAAAACACACTATGGCTGCTTAACGGGAAAGGTGAGGTGGGGTGATACATAAAACAAGAGTTTCAAATTAGCTCAGATACCGTTCCATAAACCCAATATGTAATAGACAAGACCTACTCCTTGCTCAGAGAACTGGACTCAACACGCCCGATTCACCGCACAAGAATATATCTGACTAGTAATAATCTTAAAACCTATGTATTGATATCTCTCTGTTAGTGTGTCTAGTGGGTGTAAAGCAGCATAAACACAGCCGTGAAAAGCAGCTAAACCCCATTATAAAAATAAATTTCTTTTAAAAACCCATGAAACAAAGACAGTGAAAGAGAGAGAAATTCTTACACAATTCGTTCAGGGGCTGTGATGCAACCTGGAGTGACCATATCTAGACCCACAGCTGGATGAGACATAAGGGTGGACACTCTTGGGGCTGAGAGTTTTGGTGAGGTTGGGTGAGCAAACGCAGACCCTTAAAGTAATACTGTGTGCTACCCATCGCATGGGTCCCTTATCTCCAGGTTCAAGGGCATCTTCCTACATCGAAAACATGCATGAGAAACCAAGAAGATGGTACACCGTGTGTTGGGGAAAGGTTTCTAAAATGCACCTCATTTCTCATCTCCTTGTGCTCGGGTTCGCCATTCCAGCCACTTTAGTAGCAATCTCCCTACTTGGAGCATCAGCATCTTTAACCTCCTGTTCCGTACAGGTTGCAATTTGTCCTGAGGATGAACGGGAAGACGGGGAACCAATGAGACACTAGCTCTTGGTGTTGGGACAGGCACAGGTCACTCTATTTTCCCATCAGGAAGAAGAATTAACCACAGGCTCAGCCTGACCCCCGGAACCAGAACAGGGCCTGAAGCCATCCTGCGCTTTTGCGGCCAGCTCCCAATGAAGCGAGTTGTAAAATGGAGCTTCAGGGCACTGCAATTCACAAACCTGCCGAGTTATAAATGATAACTCTCGTCCACAAATATATTGAGGGAAGGCAAAGACGAGGAATTGAAATCAAGGCAGAATTGCAGGAAACAGATTTCAGGAGGTAGATTCGAATCGCCTTTAAAGCACATGAAAAGCGCCAAAACGTTGACAATGATGCCCTTGGCCAAAAAGGGCGTATGCGTTTTTTCCTGAATATATTCAGGAAAAAACGCATACGCCCTTTTTGGCCAACCAAGCAACCTGGAAAGGCAAATCAGCGCTACAAAGAAGTCTCGCTTCCCATCGGTCAAAAGGGCCATGCTGAAAAAAGTGTCAAAACCAGAAATGCAGGACAGGCCATGGAGAAATGGGAGCCTTGCTACACTGATGGGCGGGATGTAAATTGCCAACAGCCACTCTGGAGAAGTGTACGGTGTGTCCTGAAACATCTAAAAAACACAGCTTAGAGAGCATAGGGCAGTTCCACGCATGGGGGTATAAAGTGGGAAAATTAAAAATCAGCAAGACACAAGCACCCCAAAGTTTAGGGATGCTCTGTTGACAAGGACCTCCACTTCATTCCACCTTAAATATCCCAGGAAAGCGAAAAATGGATAAAAAATGTGAGGTCCTTATGTACAATGGCATACCACTCAGCCATGAAATCAATGTCATAAGGCTAGTAGCAGCATGATGAGTGGATTTAGGTACGACGATTCTAAGTGAAATAAGTCACACAGAAAAGGACACTTCTCATAAGGTGTCACTTATAGAGGGAATGTAAAAACCGTTACACTTGAACTGAATTACAAAACAGAACAGAGTCACACATGCAGAAAACACACTATGGCTGCTTAACGGGAAAGCGAGGTGGGGTGATACATAAAGCAAGAGTTTCAAATTGGCTCAGATACCGTTCCATAAACCCAATATGTAATAGACAAGACCTACTCCTTGCTCAGAGAACGGGACTCAACACGCCCGATTCACCGCACAAGAATATATCTGACTAGTAATAATCTTAAAACCTATGTATTGATATCTCTCTGTTAGTGTGTCTAGAGGGTGTAAAGCGGCATAAACACAGCCGTGAAAAGCAGCTAAACCCCATTATAAAAATAAAATACTTTTAAAAACCCATGAAACAAAGACAGTGAAAGAGAGAGAAATTCTTACACAATTCGTTCAGGGGCTGTGATGCAACCTGGATTGACCATATCTAGACCCACAGCTGGATGAGACAAAAGGGTGGATACTCTTGGGGCTGAGAGGTTTGGTGAGGTTGGGTGAGCAAACGCAGACCCTTTAAAGTAATACTGCGTGCTACCCATCGCATGGGTCCCAAATCTCCAGGTTCAAGGGCATCTTCCTACATCGAAAACATGCATGAGAAACCAAGAAGATGGTACACCGTGTGCTGGGGAAAGGTTTCTAAAATGCACCTCATTTCTCATCTTCTTGTGCTCGGGTTCGCCATTCCAGCCACTTTAGTAGCAATCTCCCTACTTGGAGCATCAGCATCTTTAACCTCCTGTTCCGTACAGGTTGCAATTTGTCCTCAGGATGAAGGGGAAGACGGGGAACCAATGAGAGACTAGCTCTTGGTGTTGGGACAGGCACAGGTCACTCTATTTTCCCATCAGGAAGAAGAATTAACCACAGGCTCAGCCTGCCCCCCGGAACCAGAACAGGGCCTGAAGCCATCCTGCGCTTTTGCGGCCACCTCCCAAAAAAGCGAGTTGTAAAATGGAGCTTCAGGGCACTGCAATTCACAATCCTACAGAGTTATAAATGATAACTCTCGTCCACAAATATATTGAGGGAAGGCAAAGACGAGGAATTGAAATCAAGGCAGAATTGCAGGAAACAGATTTCAGGAGGTAGATTCGAATCGCCATTAAAGCACATGAAAAGCGCCAAAACGTTGACAATGATGCCCTTGGCCAAAAAGGGCGTATGCGTTTTTTCCTGAATATATTCAGGAAAAAACGCATACGCCCTTTTTGGCCAACCAAGCAACCTGGAAAGGCAAATCAGCGCTACAAAGAAGTCTCGCTTCCCATCGGTCAAAAGGGCCATGCTGAAAAAAGTGTCAAAACCAGAAATGCAGGACAGGCCATGGAGAAATGGGAGCCTTGCTACACTGATGGGCGGGATGTAAATTGCCAACAGCCACTCTGGAGAAGTGTACGGTGTGTCCTGAAACATCTAAAAAACACAGCTTAGAGAGCATAGGGCACTTCCACGCATGGGGGTATAAAGTGGGAAAATTAAAAATCAGCAAGACACAAGCACCCCAAAGTTTAGGGATGCTCTGTTGACAAGGACCTCCACTTCATTCCACCTTAAATATCCCAGGAAAGCGAAAAATGGATAAAAAATTTGAGGTCCTTATGTACAATGGCATACCACTCAGCCATGAAATCAATGTCATAAGGCTAGTAGCAGCATGATGAGTGGATTTAGGTACGACGATTCTAAGTGAAATAAGTCACACAGAAAAGGACACTTCTCATAAGGTGTCACTTAGAGAGGGAATGTAAAAACCTTTACACTTGAACTGAATTACAAAACAGAAGAGAGTCACACATGCAGAAAACACACTATGGCTGCTTAACGGGAAAGGTGAGGTGGGGTGATACATAAAACAAGAGTTTCAAATTAGCTCAGATACCGTTCCATAAACCCAATATGTAATAGACAAGACCTACTCCTTGCTCAGAGAACTGGACTCAACACGCCCGATTCACCGCACAAGAATATATCTGAGTAGTAATAATCTTAAAACCTATGTACTGATATCTCTCTGTTAGTGTGTCAAGTGGGTGTAAAGCGGCATGAACACAGCCGTGAAAAGCAGCTAAACCCCATTATAAAAATAAATTACTTTTAAAAACCCATGAAACAAAGACAGGGAAAGAGAGAGAAATTCTTACACAATTCGTTCAGGGGCTGTGATGCAACCTGGATTGACCATATCTAGACCCACAGCTGGATGAGACATAAGGGTCGACACTCTTGGGGCTGAGAAGTTTTGTGAGGTTGGGTGAGCAAACGCAGACCCTTTAAAGTAATACTGCGTGCTACCCATCGCATGGGTCCCAAATCTCCAGGTTCAAGGGCATCTTCCTACATCGAAAACAGGCATGAGAAACCCAGAAGATGGTACACCGTGTGATGGGGAAAGGTTTCTAAAACGCACCTCATTTCTCATCTCCTTGTGCTCAGGTTCGCCATTCCAGCCACTTTACTAGCAATCTCCCTACGTGGAGCATCAGCACCTTTAACCTCCTGTTCCGTACAGGTTGCAATTTGTCCTGAGGATGAATGGGAAGACGGGGAACCAATGAGAGACTAGCTCTTGGTGTTGGGACAGGCCCAGGTCACTCTATTTTCCCATCAGGAAGAAGAATTAACCACAGGCTCACCCTGCCAACCGGAACCAGAACAGGGCCTGAAGCCATCCTCCGCTTTTGCGGCCAGCTCCCAAAAAAGCGAGTTGTAAAATGGAGCTTCAGGGCACAGCAATTCACAAACCTGCAGAGTTATAAATGATAACTCTCGTCCACAAATATATTGAGGGAAGGCAAAGAAGAGGATTTGAAATCAAGGCAGAATTGCAGGAAACAGATTTCCGGAGGTACATTCGAATCGCCTTTAAAGCACATGAAAAGCGGCAAAACGTTGACAATGATGCCCTTGGCCAAAAAGGGCGTATGCGTTTTTTCCTGAATATATTCAGGAAAAAACGCATACGCCCTTTTTGGCCAACCAAGCAACCTGGAAAGGCAAATCAGCGCTACAAAGAAGTCTCGCTTCCCATTGGTCAAAAGGGCCATTCTGAAAAAAGTGTCAAAACCAGAAATGCAGGACAGGCCATGGAGAAATGGGAGCCTTGCTACACTGATGGGCGGGATGTAAATTGCCAACAGCCACTCTGGAGAAGGGTACGGTGTGTCCTGAACCATCTAAAACACACAGCCTAGAGAGTATAGGGCACTTCCACGCATGGGGGTATAAAGTGGGAAAATTGAAAATCAGAAAGACACAAGCACCCCAACGTTTAGGGCTGCTCTGTTGACAAGGACTTCCACTTCATTCCACCTTAAATATCCCAGGAAAGAGAAAAATGGATAAAAAATTTGTGGTCCTTATGTACGATGGAATATCACTCAGCCATGAAATCAATGTCATAAGGCTAGTAGCAGCATGATGAGTGGATTTAGGTAAGACGATTCTAAGTGAAATAAGTCACACAGAAAAGGACACTTCTCATAAGGTGTCACTTATAGAGGGAATGTAAAAACCGTTACACTTGAACTGAATTACAAAACAGAACAGAGTCACACATGCAGAAAACACACTATGGCTGCTTAACGGGAAAGATGAGGTGGGGTGATACATAAAAAAAGAGTTTCAAATTAGCTCAGATACCGTTCCATAAACCCAATATGTAATAGACAAGACCTACTCCTTGCTCAGAGAACTGGACTCAACACGCCCGATTCACCGCACAAGAATATATCTGACTAGTAATAATCTTAAAACCTATGTATTGATATCTCTCTGTTAGTGTGTCAAGTGGGTGTAAAGCGGCATAAACACAGCCGTGAAAAGCAGCTAAACCCCATTATAAAAATAAATTACTTTTAAAAACCCATGAAACAAAGACAGGGAAAGAGAGAGAAATTCTTACACAATTCGTTCAGGGGCTGTGATGCAACCTGGATTGACCATATCTAGACCCACAGCTGGATGAGACATAAGGCTGGACACTCCTGGGGCTGAGAGGTTTGGTGAGGTTGGGTGAGCAAACGCAGACCCTTTAAAGTAATACTGCGTGCTACCCATCGCATGGGTCCCAAATCTCCAGGTTCAAGGGCATCTTCCTACATCGAAAACATGCATGAGAAACCCAGAAGATGGTACACCGTGTGATGGGGAAAGGTTTCTAAAACGCACCTCATTTCTCATCTCCTTGTGCTCGGGTTCGCCATTCCAGCCACTTTAATAGCAATCTCCCTACTTGGAGCATCAGCACCTTTAACCTCCTGTTCCGTACAGGTTGCAATTTGTCCTGAGGATGAACGGGAAGACGGGGAACCAATGAGAGACTAGCTCTTGGTGTTGGGACAGGCACAGGTCACTCTATTTTCCCATCAGGAAGAAGAATGAACCACAGGCTCAGCCTGCCCCCCGGAACCAGAACAGGGCCTGAAGCCATCCTGCGCTTTTGCGGCCAGCTCCCGAAAAAGCGAGTTGTAAAATGGAGCTTCAGGGCACTGCAATTCACAAACCTGCAGAGTTATAAATGATAACTCTCGTCCACACATATATATTGAGGGAAGGCAAAGAAGAGGATTTGCAATCAAGGCAGAATTGCAGGAAACAGATTTCAGGAGGTAGATTCGAATCGCCTTTAAAGCACATGAAAAGCGGCAAAACGTTGACAATGATGCCCTTGGCCAAAAAGGGCGTATGCCTTTTTTCCTGAATATATTCAGGAAAAAACGCATACGCCCTTTTTGGCCAACCAAGCAACCTGGAAAGGCAAATCAGCGCTACAAAGAAGTCTCACTTCCCATCGGTCAAAAAGGCCATGCTGAAAAAAGTGTCAAAACCAGAAATGCAGGACAGGCCATGGAGGAATGGGAGCCTTGCTACACTGATGGGCGGGATGTAAATTGCCAACAGCCACTCTGGAGAAGTGTACGGTGTGTCCTGAAACATCTAAAGAACACAGCTTAGAGAGCATAGGGCACTTCCACGCATGGGGGGATAAAGTGGGAAAGTTGAAAATCAGCAAGACACAAGCACCCCAAAGTTTAGGGCTGCTCTGTTGACAAGGACCTGCACTTCATTCCACCTTAAATATCCCAGGAAAGCGAAAAATGGATCAAAAAGTTGTGGTCCTTATGTACAATGGAATATCACTCAGCCATGAAATCAATGTCATAAGGCTAGTAGCAGCATGATGAGTGGATTTAGGTAAGACGATTCTAAGTGAAATAAGTCACACAGAAAAGGACACTTCTCATAAGGTGTCACTTATAGAGGGAATGTAAAAACCGTTACACTTGAACTGAATTACAAAACAGAACAGAGTCACACATGCAGAAAACACACTATGGCTGCTTAACGGGAAAGGTGAGGTGGGGTGATACATAAAACAAGAGTTTCAAATTAGCTCAGATACCGTTCCATAAACCCAATATGTAATACACAAGACCTACTCCTTGCTCAGAGAACTGGACTCAACACGCCCGATTCACCGCACAAGAATATATCTGACTAGTAATAATCTTAAAACCTATGTATTTATATCTCTCTATTAGTGTGTCAAGTGGGTGTAAAGCGGCATAAACACAGCCGTGAAAAGCAGCTAAACCCCATTATAAAAATAAATTACTTTTAAAAACCCATGAAACAAAGACAGGGAAAGAGAGAGAAATTCTTACACAATTCGTTCAGGGGCTTTGATGCAACCTGGATTGACCATATCTAGACCCACAGCTGGATGAGACATAAGGGTGGTCACTCTTGGGGCTGAGAGGTTTGGTGAGGTTGGGTGAGCAAACACAGACCCTTTAAAGTAATACTGCGTGGTACCCATCGCATGGGTCCCAAATCTCCAGGTTCAAGGGCATCTTCCTACATCGAAAACATGCATGAGAAACCCAGAAGATGGTACACCGTGTGATGGGGAAAGGTTTCTAAAACGCACCTCATTTCTCATCTCCTTGTGCTCGGGTTTGCCATTCCAGCCACTTTACTAGCAATCTCCCTACTTGGAGCATCAGCACCTTTAACCTCCTGTTCTGTACAGGTTGCAATTTGTCCTGAGGATGAACGGGAAGACGGCGAACCAATGAGAGACTAGCTCTTGGTGTTGGGACAGGCCCAGGTCACTCTATTTTCCCATCAGGAAGAAGAATTAACCACAGGCTCTGCCTTCCCCCCGGAACCAGAACAGGGCCTGAAGCCATCCTGCGATTTTGCGGCCACCTCCCAAAAAAGCGAGTTGTAAAATGGAGCTTCAGGGCACTGCAATTCACAAACCTGCAGAGTTATAAATGATAACTCTCGTCCACAAATATATTGAGTGAAGGCAAAGAAGAGGATTTGAAGTCAAGGCAGAATTTCAGGAAACAGATTTTAGGAGGTAGATTCGAATAGCCTTTAAAGCACATGAAAAGCGCCAAAACGTTGACAATGATGCCCTTGGCCAAAAAGGGCGTATGCGTTTTTTCCTGAATATATTCAGGAAAAAACGCATACGCCCTTTTTGGCCAACCAAGCAACCTGGAAAGGCAAATCAGCGCTACAAAGAAGTCTCGCTTATCATCGGTCAAAAGGGCCATGCTGAAAAAAGTTTCAAATCCAGAAATGCAGGACAGGCCATAGAGAAATGGGAGCCTTGCTACACTGATGGGTGGGATGTAAATTGCCAACAGCCACTCTGGAGAAGGGTACGGTGTGTCCTGAAACAGCTAAAAACACAGCTTAGAGAGCATAGGGCACTTCCACGCATGGGGGTATAAAGTGGGAAAATTAAAAATCAGCAAGACAAAAGCACCCCATAGTTTAGGGCTGCTCTTTTGACAAGGACCTCCACTTCATTCCACCTTAAATATCCCAGGAAAGCGAAAAATGGATAAAAAAGTTGTAGTCCTTATTTACAATGGAATATCACTCAGCCATGAAATCAATATCATAAGGCTAGTAGCAGCATGATGAGTGGATTTAGGTACGACGATTCTAAGTGAAATAAGTCACACAGAAAAGGACACTTCTCATAAGGTGTCACTTATAGAGGGAATGTAAAAACCGTTACACTTGAACTGAGTTACAAAACAGAACAGAGTCACACATGCAGAAAACACACTATGGCTGCTTAACGGGAAAGCGAGGTGGGGTGATACATAAAGCAAGAGTTTCAAATTAGCTCAGATACCGTTCCATAAACCCAATATGTAATAGACAAGACCTACTCCTTGCTCAGAAAACTGGACTCAACACGCCCGATTCACCGCACAAGAATATATCTGACTAGTAATAATTTTAAAACCTATGTATTGATATCTCTCTGTTAGTGTGTCAAGTGGGTGTAAAGCGGCATAAACACAGCCGTGAAAAGCAGCTAAACCCCATTATAAAAATAAATTTCTTTTAAAAACCCATGAAACAAAGACAGTGAAAGAGAGAGAAATTCTTACACAATTCGTTCAGGGGCTGTGATGCAACCTGGATTGACCATATCTAGACCCACAGGTGGATGAGACATAAGGGTGGACACTCTTGGGGCTGAGAGGTTTGGTGAGGTTGGGTGAGCAAACGCAGACCCTTTAAAGTAATACTGCGTGCTACCCATCACATGGGTCCCAAATCTCCAGGTTCAAGGGCATCTTCCTACATCGAAAACATGCATGAGAAACCAAGAAGATGGTACACCGTGTGTTGGGGAAAGGTTTCTAAAATGCACCTCATTTCTCATCTCCTTGTGCTCGGGTTCGCCATTCCAGCCACTTTAGTAGATATCTCCCTACTTGGAGCATCAGCATCTTTAACCTCCTGTTCCGTACAGGTTGCAATTTGTCCTGAGGATGAACGGGAAGACGGGGAACCAATGAGAGACTAGCTCTTGGTGTTGGGACAAGCACAGGTCACTCTATTTTCCAATCAGGAAGAAGAATTAACCACAGGCTCAGCCTGCCCCCCGGAACCAAAACAGGGCCTGAAGCCATCCTGCGCTTTTGCGGCCACCTCCCAAAAAAGCGAGTTGTAAAATGGAGCTTCAGGGCACTGCAATTCACAATCCTACAGAGTTATAAATGATAACTCTCGTCCACAAATATATTGAGGGAAGGCAAAGACGAGGAATTGAAATCAAGGCAGAATTGCAGGAAACAGATTTCAGGAGGTAGATTCGAATCGCCTTTAAAGCACATGAAAAGTGCCAAAACGTTGACAATGATGCCCTTGGCCAAAAAGGGCGTGTGCGTTTTTTCCTGAATATATTCAGGAAAAAACGCATACGCCCTTTTTGGCCAACCAAGCAACCTGGAAAGTCAAATCAGCGATACAAAGAAGTCTCGCTTCCCATCGGTCAAAAGGGCCATGCTGAAAAAAGTGTCAAAACCAGAAATGCAGGACAGGCCATGGAGAAATGGGAGCCTTGCTACACTGATGGGCGGGATGTAAATTGCCAACAGCCACTCTGGAGAAGGGTACGGTGTGTCCTGAAACAGCTAAAAACACAGCTTAGAGAGCATAGGGCACTTCCACGCATGGGGGTATAAAGTGGGAAAATTAAAAATCAGCAAGACACAAGCACCCCATAGTTTAGGGCTGCTCTTTTGACAAGGACCTCCACTTCATTCCACCTTAAATATCCCAGGAAAGCGAAAAATGGATAAAAAAGTTGTAGTCCTTATTTACAATGGAATATCACTCAGCCATGAAATCAATGTCATAAGGCTAGTAGAAGCATGATGAGTGGATTTAGGTACGACAATTCTAAGTGAAATAAGTCACACAGAAAAGGACACTTCTCATAAGGTGTCACTTATAGAGGGAATGTAAAAACCGTTACACTTGAACTGAATTACAAAACAGAACAGAGTCACACATGCAGAAAATACACTATGGCTGCTTAACGGGAAAGATGAGGTGGGGTGATACATAAAAAAAGAGTTTCAAATTAGCTCTGATACCGTTCCATAAACCCAATATGTAATAGACAAGACCTACTCCTTGCTCAGAGAACTGGACTCAACACGCCCGATTCACCGCACAAGAATATATCTGACTAGTAATAATCTTAAAACCTATGTATTGATATCTCTCTGTTAGTGTGTCAAGTGGGTGTAAAGCGGCATAAACACAGCCGTGAAAAGCAGCTAAACCCCATTATAAAAATAAATTACTTTGAAAAACCCATGAAACAAAGACAGGGAAAGAGAGAGAAATTCTTACACAATTCGTTCAGGGGCTGTGATGCAACCTGGATTGACCATATCTAGACCCACAGCTGGATGAGACATAAGGGTGGACACTCTTGGGGCTGAGAGGTTTGGTGAGGTTGGGTGAGCAAACGCAGACCCTTTAAAGTAATACTGCGTGCTACCCATCGCATGGGTCCCAAATCTCCAGGTTCAAGGGCATCTTCCTACATCGAAAACATGCATGAGAAACCCAGAAGATGGTACACCGTGTGATGGGGAAAGGTTTCTAAAACGCACCTCATTTCTCATCTCCTTGTGCTCGGGTTCGCCATTCCAGCCACTTTACTAGCAATCTCCCTACTTGGAGCATCAGCACCTTTAACCTCCTGTTCCGTACAGGTTGCAATTTGTCCTGAGGATGAACGGGAAGACGGGGAACCAATGAGAGACTAGCTCTTGGTGTTGGGACAGGCCCAGGTCACTCTATTTTCCCATCAGGAAGAAGAATTAACCACAGGCTCTGCCTTCCCCCCGGAACCAGAACAGGGCCTGAAGCCATCCTGCGATTTTGCGGCCACCTCCCAAAAAAGCGAGTTGTAAAATGGAGCTTCAGGGCACTGCAATTCACAAACCTGCAGAGTTATAAATGATAACTCTCGTCCACAAATATATTGAGTGAAGGCAAAGAAGAGGATTTGAAGTCAAGGCAGAATTTCAGGAAACAGATTTTAGGAGGTAGATTCGAATAGCCTTTAAAGCACATGAAAAGCGCCAAAACGTTGACAATGATGCCCTTGGCCAAAAAGGGCGTATGCGTTTTTTCCTGAATATATTCAGGAAAAAACGCATACGCCCTTTTTGGCCAACCAAGCAACCTGGAAAGGCAAATCAGCGCTACAAAGAAGTCTCGCTTATCATCGGTCAAAAGGGCCATGCTGAAAAAAGTTTCAAATCCAGAAATGCAGGACAGGCCATAGAGAAATGGGAGCCTTGCTACACTGATGGGTGGGATGTAAATTGCCAACAGCCACTCTGGAGAAGGGTACGGTGTGTCCTGAAACAGCTAAAAACACAGCTTAGAGAGCATAGGGCACTTCCACGCATGGGGGTATAAAGTGGGAAAATTAAAAATCAGCAAGACAAAAGCACCCCATAGTTTAGGGCTGCTCTTTTGACAAGGACCTCCACTTCATTCCACCTTAAATATCCCAGGAAAGCGAAAAATGGATAAAAAAGTTGTAGTCCTTATTTACAATGGAATATCACTCAGCCATGAAATCAATATCATAAGGCTAGTAGCAGCATGATGAGTGGATTTAGGTACGACGATTCTAAGTGAAATAAGTCACACAGAAAAGGACACTTCTCATAAGGTGTCACTTATAGAGGGAATGTAAAAACCGTTACACTTGAACTGAGTTACAAAACAGAACAGAGTCACACATGCAGAAAACACACTATGGCTGCTTAACGGGAAAGCGAGGTGGGGTGATACATAAAGCAAGAGTTTCAAATTAGCTCAGATACCGTTCCATAAACCCAATATGTAATAGACAAGACCTACTCCTTGCTCAGAAAACTGGACTCAACACGCCCGATTCACCGCACAAGAATATATCTGACTAGTAATAATTTTAAAACCTATGTATTGATATCTCTCTGTTAGTGTGTCAAGTGGGTGTAAAGCGGCATAAACACAGCCGTGAAAAGCAGCTAAACCCCATTATAAAAATAAATTTCTTTTAAAAACCCATGAAACAAAGACAGTGAAAGAGAGAGAAATTCTTACACAATTCGTTCAGGGGCTGTGATGCAACCTGGATTGACCATATCTAGACCCACAGGTGGATGAGACATAAGGGTGGACACTCTTGGGGCTGAGAGGTTTGGTGAGGTTGGGTGAGCAAACGCAGACCCTTTAAAGTAATACTGCGTGCTACCCATCACATGGGTCCCAAATCTCCAGGTTCAAGGGCATCTTCCTACATCGAAAACATGCATGAGAAACCAAGAAGATGGTACACCGTGTGTTGGGGAAAGGTTTCTAAAATGCACCTCATTTCTCATCTCCTTGTGCTCGGGTTCGCCATTCCAGCCACTTTAGTAGATATCTCCCTACTTGGAGCATCAGCATCTTTAACCTCCTGTTCCGTACAGGTTGCAATTTGTCCTGAGGATGAACGGGAAGACGGGGAACCAATGAGAGACTAGCTCTTGGTGTTGGGACAAGCACAGGTCACTCTATTTTCCAATCAGGAAGAATAATTAACCACAGGCTCAGCCTGCCCCCCGGAACCAAAACAGGGCCTGAAGCCATCCTGCGCTTTTGCGGCCACCTCCCAAAAAAGCGAGTTGTAAAATGGAGCTTCAGGGCACTGCAATTCACAATCCTACAGAGTTATAAATGATAACTCTCGTCCACAAATATATTGAGGGAAGGCAAAGACGAGGAATTGAAATCAAGGCAGAATTGCAGGAAACAGATTTCAGGAGGTAGATTCGAATCGCCTTTAAAGCACATGAAAAGTGCCAAAACGTTGACAATGATGCCCTTGGCCAAAAAGGGCGTGTGCGTTTTTTCCTGAATATATTCAGGAAAAAACGCATACGCCCTTTTTGGCCAACCAAGCAACCTGGAAAGTCAAATCAGCGATACAAAGAAGTCTCGCTTCCCATCGGTCAAAAGGGCCATGCTGAAAAAAGTGTCAAAACCAGAAATGCAGGACAGGCCATGGAGAAATGGGAGCCTTGCTACACTGATGGGCGGGATGTAAATTGCCAACAGCCACTCTGGAGAAGGGTACGGTGTGTCCTGAAACAGCTAAAAACACAGCTTAGAGAGCATAGGGCACTTCCACGCATGGGGGTATAAAGTGGGAAAATTAAAAATCAGCAAGACACAAGCACCCCATAGTTTAGGGCTGCTCTTTTGACAAGGACCTCCACTTCATTCCACCTTAAATATCCCAGGAAAGCGAAAAATGGATAAAAAAGTTGTAGTCCTTATTTACAATGGAATATCACTCAGCCATGAAATCAATGTCATAAGGCTAGTAGAAGCATGATGAGTGGATTTAGGTACGACAATTCTAAGTGAAATAAGTCACACAGAAAAGGACACTTCTCATAAGGTGTCACTTATAGAGGGAATGTAAAAACCGTTACACTTGAACTGAATTACAAAACAGAACAGAGTCACACATGCAGAAAATACACTATGGCTGCTTAACGGGAAAGATGAGGTGGGGTGATACATAAAAAAAGAGTTTCAAATTAGCTCTGATACCGTTCCATAAACCCAATATGTAATAGACAAGACCTACTCCTTGCTCAGAGAACTGGACTCAACACGCCCGATTCACCGCACAAGAATATATCTGACTAGTAATAATCTTAAAACCTATGTATTGATATCTCTCTGTTAGTGTGTCAAGTGGGTGTAAAGCGGCATAAACACAGCCGTGAAAAGCAGCTAAACCCCATTATAAAAATAAATTACTTTGAAAAACCCATGAAACAAAGACAGGGAAAGAGAGAGAAATTCTTACACAATTCGTTCAGGGGCTGTGATGCAACCTGGATTGACCATATCTAGACCCACAGCTGGATGAGACATAAGGGTGGACACTCTTGGGGCTGAGAGGTTTGGTGAGGTTGGGTGAGCAAACGCAGACCCTTTAAAGTAATACTGCGTGCTACCCATCGCATGGGTCCCAAATCTCCAGGTTCAAGGGCATCTTCCTACATCGAAAACATGCATGAGAAACCCAGAAGATGGTACACCGTGTGATGGGGAAAGGTTTCTAAAACGCACCTCATTTCTCATCTCCTTGTGCTCGGGTTCGCCATTCCAGCCACTTTACTAGCAATCTCCCTACTTGGAGCATCAGCACCTTTAACCTCCTGTTCCGTACAGGTTGCAATTTGTCCTGAGGATGAACGGGAAGACGGGGAACCAATGAGAGACTAGCTCTTGGTGTTGGGACAGGCACAGGTCACTCTATTTTCCCATCAGGAAGAAGAATTAACCACAGGCTCCGCCTGCCCCCCGGAACCAGAACAGGGCCTGAAGCCATCCTGCGCTTTTGCGGCCAGCTCCCAAAAAAGCGACTTGTAAAATGGAGCTTCAGGGCACTGCAATTCACAAACCTGCAGAGTTATAAATGATAACTCTCGTCCACAAATATATTGAGGGAAGGCAAAGAAGAGGATTTGAAATCAAGGCAGAATTGCAGGAAACAGATTTCAGGAGGTAGATTCGAATCGCCTTTAAAGCACATGAAAAGCGGCAAAACGTTGACAATGATGCCCTTGGCCAAAAAGGGCGTATGCGTTTTTTCCTGAATATATTCAGGAAAAAACGCATACGCCCTTTTTGGCCAACCAAGCAACCTGGAAAGGCAAATCAGCGCTACAAAGAAGTCTCGCTTCCCATTGGTCAAAAGGGCCATTCTGAAAAACGTGTCAAAACCAGAAATGCAGGACAGGCCATGGAGAAATGGGAGCCTTGCTACACTGATGGGCGGGATGTAAATTGCCTACAGCCACTCTGGAGAAGGGTACGGTGTGTCCTGAACCATCTAAAACACACAGCCTAGAGAGGATAGGGCACTTCCACGCATGGGGGTATAAAGTGGGAAAATTGAAAATCAGCAAGACACAAGCACCCCAACGTTTAGGGCTGCTCTGTTGACAAGGACTTCCACTTCATTCCACCTTAAATATCCCAGGAAAGAGAAAAATGGATAAAAAAGTTGTGGTCCTTATGTACGATGGAATATCACTCAGCCATGAAATCAATGTCATAAGGCTAGTAGCAGCATGATGAGTGGATTTAGGTACGACGATTCTAAGTGAAATAAGTCACACAGAAAAGGACACTTCTCATAAGGTGTCACTTATAGAGGGAATGTAAAAACCGTTACACTTGAACTGAATTACAAAACAGAACAGAGTGACACATGCAGAAAACACACTATGGCTGCTTAACGGGAAAGGGGAGGTGGGGAGATACATAAAACAAGAGTTTCAAATTAGATCAGATACCGCTCCATAAACCCAATATGTAACAGACAAGACCTACTCCTTGCTCAGAGAACTGGACTCAACACGCCCGATTCACCGCACAAGAATATATCTGACTAGTAATAATCTTAAAACCTATGTATTGATATCTCTCTATTAGTGTGTCAAGTGGGTGTAAAGCGGCATAAACACAGCCGTGAAAAGCAGCTAAACCCCATTATAAAAATAAATTACTTTTAAAAACCCATGAAACAAAGACAGGGAAAGAGAGAGAAATTCTAACACAATTCGTTCAGGGGCTTTGATGCAACCTGGATTGACCATATCTAGACCCACAGCTGGATGAGACATAAGGGTGGACACTCTTGGGGCTGAGAGGTTTGGTGAGGTTGGGTGAGCAAACACAGACCCTTTAAAGTAATACTGCGTGGTACCCATCGCATGGGTCCCAAATCTCCAGGTTCAAGGGCATCTTCCTACATCGAAAACATGCATGAGAAACCCAGAAGATGGTACACCGTGTGATGGGGAAAGGTTTCTAAAACGCACCTCATTTCTCATCTCCTTGTGCTCGGGTTTGCCATTCCAGCCACTTTACTAGCAATCTCCCTACTTGGAGCATCAGCACCTTTAACCTCCTGTTCTGTACAGGTTGCAATTTGTCTTGAGGATGAACGGGAAGACGGGGAACCAATGAGAGACTAGCTCTTGGTGTTGGGACAGGCACAGGTTACTCTATTTTCCCATCAGGAAGAAGAATTAACCACAGGCTCAGCCTGCCCCCCGGAACCAGAACAGGGCCTGAAGCCATCCTGCGCTTTTGCGGCCACCTCCCAAAAAAGCGAGTTGTAAAATGGAGCTTCAGGGCACTGCAATTCACAAACCTGCAGAGTTATAAATGATAACTCTCGTCCACAAATATATTGAGTGAAGGCAAAGAAGAGGATTTGAAGTCAAGGCAGAATTTCAGGAAACAGATTTTAGGAGGTAGATTCGAATCGCCTTTAAAGCACATGAAAAGCGATAAAACGTTGACAATAATGCCCTTGGCCAAAAAGGGCGTATGCGTTTTTTCCTGAATATATTCAGGAAAAAACGCATACGCCCTTTTTGGCCAACCAAGCAACCTGGAAAGGCAAATCAGCGCTACAAAGAAGTCTCGCTTCCCATCGGTCAAAAGGGCCATGCTGAAAAAAGTGTCAAAACCAGAAATGCAGGACAGGCCATGGAGAAATGGGAGCCTTGCTACACTGATGGGCGGGATGTAAATTGCCAACAGCCACTCTGGAGAAGGGTACGGTGTGTCCTGAACCATCTAAAACACACAGCCTAGAGAGGATAGGGCACTTCCACGCATGGGGGTATAAAGTGGGAAAATTGAAAATCAGCAAGACACAAGCACCCCAACGTTTAGGGCTGCTCTGTTGACAAGGACTTCCTCTTCATTCCACCTTAAATATCCCAGGAAAGCGAAAAATGGATAAAAAAGTTGTAGTCCTTATTTACAATGGAATATCACTCAGCCATGAAATCAATATCATAAGGCTAGTAGCAGCATGATGAGTGGATTTAGGTACGACGATTCTAAGTGAAATAAGTCACACAGAAAAGGACACTTCTCATAAGGTGTCACTTATAGATGGAATGTAAAAACCGTTACACTTGAACTGAGTTACAAAACAGAACAGAGTCACACATGCACAAAACACACTATGGCTGCTTAACGGGAAAGCGAGGTGGGGTGATACATAAAGCAAGAGTTTCAAATTAGCTCAGATACCGTTCCATAAACCCAATATGTAATAGACAAGACCTACTCCTTGCTCAGAAAACTGGACTCAACACGCCCGATTCACCGCACAAGAATATATCTGACTAGTAATAATCTTAAAACCTATGTATTGATATCTCTCTGTTAGTGTGTCAAGTGGGTGTAAAGCGGCATAAACACAGCCGTGAAAAGCAGCTAAACCCCATTATAAAAATAAATTTCTTTTAAAAACCCATGAAACAAAGACAGTGAAAGAGAGAGAAATTCTTACACAATTCGTTCAGGGGCTGTGATGCAACCTGGATTGACCATATCTAGACCCACAGGTGGATGAGACATAAGGGTGGACACTCTTGGGGCTGAGAGGTTTGGTGAGGTTGGGTGAGCAAACGCAGACCCTTTAAAGTAATACTGCGTGCTACCCATCACATGGGTCCCAAATCTCCAGGTTCAAGGGCATCTTCCTTCATCGAAAACATGCATGAGAAACCAAGAAGATGGTACACCGTGTGTTGGGGAAAGGTTTCTAAAATGCACCTCATTTCTCATCTCCTTGTGCTCGGGTTCGCCATTCCAGCCACTTTAGTAGATATCTCCCTACTTGGAGCATCAGCATCTTTAACCTCCTGTTCCGTACAGGTTGCAATTTGTCCTGAGGATGAACGGGAAGACGGGGAACCAATGAGAGACTAGCTCTTGGTGTTGGGACAAGCACAGGTCACTCTATTTTCCAATCAGGAAGAAGAATTAACCACAGGCTCAGCCTGCCCCCCGGAACCAAAACAGGGCCTGAAGCCATCCTGCGCTTTTGCGGCCACCTCCCAAAAAAGCGAGTTGTAAAATGGAGCTTCAGGGCACTGCAATTCACAATCCTACAGAGTTATAAATGATAACTCTCGTCCACAAATATATTGAGGGAAGGCAAAGACGAGGAATTGAAATCAAGGCAGAATTGCAGGAAACAGATTTCAGGAGGTAGATTCGAATCGCCTTTAAAGCACATGAAAAGCGCCAAAACGTTGACAATGATGCCCTTGGCCAAAAAGGGCGTGTGCGTTTTTTCCTGAATATATTCAGGAAAAAACGCATACGCCCTTTTTGGCCAACCAAGCAACCTGGAAAGTCAAATCAGCGATACAAAGAAGTCTCGCTTCCCATCGGTCAAAAGGGCCATGCTGAAAAAAGTGTCAAAACCAGAAATGCAGGACAGGCCATGGAGAAATGGGAGCCTTGCTACACTGATGGGCGGGATGTAAATTGCCAACAGCCACTCTGGAGAAGGGTACGGTGTGTCCTGAAACAGCTAAAAACACAGCTTAGAGAGCATAGGGCACTTCCACGCATGGGGGTATAAAGTGGGAAAATTAAAAATCAGCAAGACACAAGCACCCCATAGTTTAGGGCTGCTCTTTTGACAAGGACCTCCACTTCATTCCACCTTAAATATCCCAGGAAAGCGAAAAATGGATAAAAAAGTTGTAGTCCTTATTTACAATGGAATATCACTCAGCCATGAAATCAATGTCATAAGGCTAGTAGCAGCATGATGAGTGGATTTAGGTACGACAATTCTAAGTGAAATAAGTCACACAGAAAAGGACACTTCTCATAAGGTGTCACTTATAGAGGGAATGTAAAAACCGTTACACTTGAACTGAATTACAAAACAGAACAGAGTCACACATGCAGAAAATACACTATGGCTGCTTAACGGGAAAGATGAGGTGGGGTGATACATAAAAAAAGAGTTTCAAATTAGCTCAGATACTGTTCCATAAACCCAATATGTAATAGACAAGACCTACTCCTTGCTCAGAGAACTGGACTCAACACGCCCGATTCACCGCACAAGAATATATCTGACTAGTAATAATCTTAAAACCTATGTATTGATATCTCTCTGTTAGTGTGTCAAGTGGGTGTAAAGCGGCATAAACACAGCCGTGAAAAGCAGCTAAACCCCATTATAAAAATAAATTACTTTTAAAAACCCATGAAACAAAGACAGGGAAAGAGAGAGAAATTCTTACACAATTCGTTCAAGGGCTGTGATGCAACCTGGATTGACCATATCTAGACCCACAGCTGGATGAGACATAAGGCTGGACACTCCTGGGGCTGAGAGGTTTGGTGAGGTTGGGTGAGCAAACGCAGACCCTTTAAAGTAATACTGCGTGCTACCCATCGCATGGGTCCCAAATCTCCAGGTTCAAGGGCATCTTCCTACATCGAAAACATGCATGAGAAACCCAGAAGATGGTACACCGTGTGATGGGGAAAGGTTTCTAAAACGCACCTCATTTCTCATCTCCTTGTGCTCGGGTTCGCCATTCCAGCCACTTTACTAGCAATCTCCCTACTTGGAGCATCAGCACCTTTAACCTCCTGTTCCGTACAGGTTGCAATTTGTCCTGAGGATGAACGGGAAGACGGGGAACCAATGAGAGACTAGCTCTTGGTGTTGGGACAGGCACAGGTCACTCTATTTTCCCATCAGGAAGAAGAATTAACCACAGGCTCCGCCTGCCCCCCGGAACCAGAACAGGGCCTGAAGCCATCCTGCGCTTTTGCGGCCAGCTCCCAAAAAAGCGACTTGTAAAATGGAGCTTCAGGGCACTGCAATTCACAAACCTGCAGAGTTATAAATGATAACTCTCGTCCACAAATATATTGAGGGAAGGCAAAGAAGAGGATTTGAAGTCAAGGCAGAATTTCAGGAAACAGATTTTAGGAGGTAGATTCGAATCGCCTTTAAAGCACATGAAAAGCGATAAAACGTTGACAATAATGCCCTTGGCCAAAAAGGGCGTATGCGTTTTTTCCTGAATATATTCAGGAAAAAACGCATACGCCCTTTTTGGCCAACCAAGCAACCTGGAAAGGCAAATCAGCGCTACAAAGAAGTCTCGCTTCCCATCGGTCAAAAGGGCCATGCTGAAAAAAGTGTCAAAACCAGAAATGCAGGACAGGCCATGGAGAAATGGGAGCCTTGCTACACTGATGGGCGGGATGTAAATTGCCAACAGCCACTCTGGAGAAGGGTACGGTGTGTCCTGAACCATCTAAAACACACAGCCTAGAGAGGATAGGGCACTTCCACGCATGGGGGTATAAAGTGGGAAAATTGAAAATCAGCAAGACACAAGCACCCCAACGTTTAGGGCTGCTCTGTTGACAAGGACTTCCACTTCATTCCACCTTAAATATCCCAGGAAAGCGAAAAATGGATAAAAAAGTTGTAGTCCTTATTTACAATGGAATATCACTCAGCCATGAAATCAATATCATAAGGCTAGTAGCAGCATGATGAGTGGATTTAGGTACGACGATTCTAAGTGAAATAAGTCACACAGAAAAGGACACTTCTCATAAGGTGACACTTATAGAGGGAATGTAAAAACCGTTACACTTGAACTGAGTTACAAAACAGAACAGAGTCACACATGCACAAAACACACTATGGCTGCTTAACGGGAAAGCGAGGTGGGGTGATACATAAAGCAAGAGTTTCAAATTAGCTCAGATACCGTTCCATAAACCCAATATGTAATAGACAAGACCTACTCCTTGCTCAGAAAACTGGACTCAACACGCCCGATTCACCGCACAAGAATATATCTGACTAGTAATAATTTTAAAACCTATGTATTGATATCTCTCTGTTAGTGTGTCAAGTGGGTGTAAAGCGGCATAAACACAGCCGTGAAAAGCAGCTAAACCCCATTATAAAAATAAATTTCTTTTAAAAACCCATGAAACAAAGACAGTGAAAGAGAGAGAAATTCTTACACAATTCGTTCAGGGGCTGTGATGCAACCTGGATTGACCATATCTAGACCCACAGGTGGATGAGACATAAGGGTGGACACTCTTGGGGCTGAGAGGTTTGGTGAGGTTGGGTGAGCAAACGCAGACCCTTTAAAGTAATACTGCGTGCTACCCATCACATGGGTCCCAAATCTCCAGGTTCAAGGGCATCTTCCTACATCGAAAACATGCATGAGAAACCAAGAAGATGGTACACCGTGTGTTGGGGAAAGGTTTCTAAAATGCACCTCATTTCTCATCTCCTTGTGCTCGGGTTCGCCATTCCAGCCACTTTAGTAGATATCTCCCTACTTGGAGCATCAGCATCTTTAACCTCCTGTTCCGTACAGGTTGCAATTTGTCCTGAGGATGAACGGGAAGACGGGGAACCAATGAGAGACTAGCTCTTGGTGTTGGGACAAGCACAGGTCACTCTATTTTCCAATCAGGAAGAAGAATTAACCACAGGCTCAGCCTGCCCCCCGGAACCAAAACAGGGCCTGAAGCCATCCTGCGCTTTTGCGGCCACCTCCCAAAAAAGCGAGTTGTAAAATGGAGCTTCAGGGCACTGCAATTCACAATCCTACAGAGTTATAAATGATAACTCTCGTACACAAATATATTGAGGGAAGGCAAAGACGAGGAATTGAAATCAAGGCAGAATTGCAGGAAACAGATTTCAGGAGGTAGATTCGAATCGCCTTTAAAGCACATGAAAAGCGCCAAAACGTTGACAATGATGCCCTTGGCCAAAAAGGGCGTATGCGTTTTTTCCTGAATATATTCAGGAAAAAACGCATACGCCCTTTTTGGCCAACCAAGCAACCTGGAAAGTCAAATCAGCGATACAAAGAAGTCTCGCTTCCCATCGGTCAAAAGGGCCATGCTGAAAAAAGTGTCAAAACCAGAAATGCAGGACAGGCCATGGAGAAATGGGAGCCTTGCTACACTGATGGGCGGGATGTAAATTGCCAACAGCCACTCTGGAGAAGGGTACGGTGTGTCCTGAAACAGCTAAAAACACAGCTTAGAGAGCATAGGGCACTTCCACGCATGGGGGTATAAAGTGGGAAAATTAAAAATCAGCAAGACACAAGCACCCCATAGTTTAGGGCTGCTCTTTTGACAAGGACCTCCACTTCATTCCACCTTAAATATCCCAGGAAAGCGAAAAATGGATAAAAAAGTTGTAGTCCTTATTTACAATGGAATATCACTCAGCCATGAAATCAATGTCATAAGGCTAGTAGCAGCATGATGAGTGGATTTAGGTACGACAATTCTAAGTGAAATAAGTCACACAGAAAAGGACACTTCTCATAAGGTGTCACTTATAGAGGGAATGTAAAAACCGTTACACTTGAACTGAATTACAAAACAGAACAGAGTCACACATGCAGAAAATACACTATGGCTGCTTAACGGGAAAGATGAGGTGGGGTGATACATAAAAAAAGAGTTTCAAATTAGCTCAGATACCGTTCCATAAACCCAATATGTAATAGACAAGACCTACTCCTTGCTCAGAGAACTGGACTCAACACGCCCGATTCACCGCACAAGAATATATCTGACTAGTAATAATCTTAAAACCTATGTATTGATATCTCTCTGTTAGTGTGTCAAGTGGGTGTAAAGCGGCATAAACACAGCCGTGAAAAGCAGCTAAACCCCATTATAAAAATAAATTACTTTTAAAAACCCATGAAACAAAGACAGGGAAAGAGAGAGAAATTCTTACACAATTCGTTCAGGGGCTGTGATGCAACCTGGATTGACCATATCTAGACCCACAGCTGGATGAGACATAAGGCTGGACACTCCTGGGGCTGAGAGGTTTGGTGAGGTTGGGTGAGCAAACGCAGACCCTTTAAAGTAATACTGCGTGCTACCCATCGCATGGGTCCCAAATCTCCAGGTTCAAGGGCATCTTCCTACATCGAAAACATGCATGAGAAACCCAGAAGATGGTACACCGTGTGATGGGGAAAGGTTTCTAAAACGCACCTCATTTCTCATCTCCTTGTGCTCGGGTTCGCCATTCCAGCCACTTTACTAGCAATCTCCCTACTTGGAGCATCAGCACCTTTAACCTCCTGTTCTGTACAGGTTGCAATTTGTCCTGAGGATGAACGGGAAGACGGGGAACCAATGAGAGACTAGCTCTTGGTGTTGGGACAGGCACAGGTCACTCTATTTTCCCATCAGGAAGAAGAATGAACCACAGGCTCAGCCTGCCCCCCGGAACCAGAACAGGGCCTGAAGCCATCCTGCGCTTTTGCGGCCAGCTCCCGAAAAAGCGACTTGTAAAATGGAGCTTCAGGGCACTGCAATTCACAAACCTGCAGAGTTATAAATGATAACTCTCGTCCACACATATATATTGAGGGAAGGCAAAGAAGAGGATTTGAAATCAAGGCAGAATTGCAGGAAACAGATTTCAGGAGGTAGATTCGAATCGCCTTTAAAGCACATGAAAAGCGGCAAAACGTTGACAATGATGCCCTTGGCCAAAAAGAGCGTATGCGTTTTTTCCTGAATATATTCAGGAAAAAACGCATACGCCCTTTTTGGCCAACCAAGCAACCTGGAAAGGCAAATCAGCGCTACAAAGAAGTCTCGCTTCCCATCGGTCAAAAGGGCCATGCTGAAAAAAGTTTTAAAACCAGAAATGCAGGACAGGCCATAGAGAAATGGGAGCCTTGCTACACTGATGGGCGGGATGTAAATTGCCAACAGCCACTCTGGAGAAGGGTACGGTGTGTCCTGAAACAGCTAAAAACACAGCTTAGAGAGCATAGGGCACTTCCACGCATGGGGGTATAAAGTGGGAAAATTAAAAATCAGCAAGACACAAGCACCCCATAGTTTAGGGCTGCTCTTTTGACAAGGACCTCCACTTCATTCCACCTTAAATATCCCAGGAAAGCGAAAAATGGATAAAAAAGTTGTAGTCCTTATTTACAATGGAATATCACTCAGCCATGAAATCAATATCATAAGGCTAGTAGCAGCATGATGAGTGGATTTAGGTACGACAATTCTAAGTGAAATAAGTCACACAGAAAAGGACACTTCTCATAAGGTGTCACTTATAGAGGGAATGTAAAAACCGTTACACTTGAACTGAATTACAAAACAGAACAGAGTCACACATGCAGAAAACACACTATGGCTGCTTAACAGGAAAGGTGAGGTGGGGTGATACATAAAACAAGAGTTTCAAATTAGCTCAGATACCGTTCCATAAACCCAATATGTTATAGACAAAACCTACTCCTTGCTCAGAGAACTGGACTGAACACGCCTGATTCACCGCACAAGAATATATCTGACTAGTAATAATCTTAAAACCTATGAATTGATATCTCTCTGTTAGTGTGTCAAGTGGGTGTAAAGCGGCATAAACACAGCCGTGATAAGCAGCTAAAGCCCATTATAAAAATAAATTACTTTTAAAAACCCATGAAACAAAGACAGTGAAAGAGAGAGAAATTCTTACACAATTCGTTCAGGGGCTGTGATGCAACCTGGATTGACCATATCTAGACCCACAGCTGGATGAGACATAAGGGTGGACTCTCTTGGGGCTGAGAGGTTAGGTGAGGGTGGGTGAGCAAACGCAGACCCTTTAAAGTAATACTGCATGCAACCCATCGCATGGGTCCCAAATCTCCAGGTTCAAGGGCATCTTCCTACATCGAAAACATGCATGAGAAACCAAGAAGATGGTACACCGTGTGTTGGGGAAAGGTTTCTAAAATGCACCTCATTTCTCATCTCCTTGTGCTCGGGTTCGCCATTCCAGCCACTTTAGTAGCAATCTCCCTATTTGGAGCATCAGCATATTTAACCTCCTGTTCCGTACAGGTTGCAATTTGTCCTGAGGATGAACGGGAAGACGGGGAACCAATGAGAGACTAGCTCTTGGTGTTGGGACAGGCACAGGTCACTCTATTTTCCCATCAGGAAGAAGAATTAACCACAGGCTCCGCCTGCCCCCCGGAACCAGAACAGGGCCTGAAGCCATCCTGCGCTTTTGAGGCCAGCTCCCAAAAAAGCGACTTGTAAAATGGAGCTTCAGGGCACTGCAATTCACAAACCTGCAGAGTTATAAATGATAACTCTCGTTCACAAATATATTGAGGGAAGGCAAAGACGAGGAATTGAAATCAAGGCAGAATTGCAGGAAACAGATTTCAGGAGGTAGATTCGAATCGCCTTTAAAGCACATGAAAAGCGCCAAAACGTTGACAATGATGCCCTTGGCCAAAAAGGGCGTATGCGTTTTTTCCTGAATATATTCAGGAAAAAACGTATACGCCCTTTTTGGCCAACCAAGCAACCTGGAAAGGCAAATCAGCGCTACAAAGAAGTCTCGCTTCCCATCAGTCAAAAGGGCCATGCTGAAAAAAGTGTCAAAACCAGAAATGCAGGACAGGCCATGGAGAAATGGGAGCCTTGCTACACTGATGGGCGGGATGTAAATTGCCAACAGCCACTCTGGAGAAGTGTACGGTGTGTCCTGAAACATCTAAAAAACACAGCTTAGAGAGCATAGGGCACTTCCACGCATGGGGATATAAAGTGGGAAAATTAAAAATCAGAAAGACACAAGCACCCCAAAGTTTAGGGCTGCTCTGTTGACAAGGACCTCCACTTCATTCCACCTTAAATATCCCAGGAAAGCGAAAAATGGATAAAAAATTTGAGGTCCTTATGTACAATGGCATACCACTCAGCCATGAAATCAATGTCATAAGGCTAATAGCAGCATGATGAGTGGATTTAGGTACGACGATTCTAAGTGAAATAAGTCACACAGAAAAGGACACTTCTCATAAGGTGTCACTTATAGGGGGAATGTAAAAATCGTTACACTTGAACTGAATTACAAAGCAGAACAGAATCACACATGCAGAAAACACACTATGGCTGCTTAACGGGAAAGGTGAGGTGGGGTGATACATAAAACAAGAGTTTCAAATTAGCTCAGATACCGTTCCATAAATCCAATATGTAATAGACAAGACCTACTCCCTGCTCAGAGAACTGGACTCAACACGCCCGATTCATCGCACAAGAATATATCTGACTAGTAATAATCTTAAAACCTATGTATTGATATCTCTCTGTTAGTGTGTCAAGTGGGTGTAAAGCAGCATAAACACAGCCGTGAAAAGCAGCTAAACCCCATTATAAAAATAAATTACTTTCAAAAACCCATGAAACAAAGACAGGGAAAGAGAGAGAAATTCTTACACAATTCGTTCAGGGGCTGTGATGCAACCTGGAGTGACCATATCTAGACCCACAGCTGGATGAGACATAAGGGTGGACACTCTTGGGGCTGAGAGTTTTGGTGAGGTTGGGTGAGCAAACGCAGACCCTTAAAGTAATACTGTGTGCTACCCATCGCATGGGTCCCTTATCTCCAGGTTCAAGGGCATCTTCCTACATCGAAAACATGCATGAGAAACCAAGAAGATGGTACACCGTGTGTTGGGGAAAGGTTTCTAAAATGAACCTCATTTCTCATCTCCTTGTGCTCGGGTTCGCCATTCCAGCCACTTTAGTAGCAATCTCCCTACTTGGAGCATCAGCATCTTTAACCTCCTGTTCCGTACAGGTTGCAATTTGTCCTGAGGATGAACGGGAAGACGGGGAACCAATGAGACACTAGCTCTTGGTGTTGGGACAGGCACAGGTCACTCTATTTTCCCATCAGGAAGAAGAATTAACCACAGGCTCAGCCTGACCCCCGGAACCAGAACAGGGCCTGAAGCCATCCTGCGCTTTTGCGGCCAGCTCCCAATGAAGCGAGTTGTAAAATGGAGCTTCAGGGCACTGCAATTCACAAACCTGCCGAGTTATAAATGATAACTCTCGTCCACAAATATATTGAGGGAAGGCAAAGACGAGGAATTGAAATCAAGGCAGAATTGCAGGAAACAGATTTCAGGAGGTAGATTCGAATCGCCTTTAAAGCACATGAAAAGCGCCAAAACGTTGACAATGATGCCCTTGGCCAAAAAGGGCGTATGCGTTTTTTCCTGAATATATTCAGGAAAAAACGCATACGCCCTTTTTGGCCAGCCAAGCAACCTGGAAAGGCAAATCAGCGCTACAAAGAAGTCTCGCTTCCCATCGGTCAAAAGGGCCATGCTGAAAAAAGTGTCAAAACCAGAAATGCAGGACAGGCCATGGAGAAATGGGAGCCTTGCTACACTGATGGGCGGGATGTAAATTGCCAACAGCCACTCTGGAGAAGTGTACGGTGTGTCCTGTAACATCTAAAAAACACAGCTTAGAGAGCATAGGGCACTTCCACGCATGGGGGTATAAAGTGGGAAAATTAAAAATCAGCAAGACACAAGCACCCCAAAGTTTAGGGATGCTCTGTTGACAAGGACCTCCACTTCATTCCACCTTAAATATCCCAGGAAAGCGAAAAATGGATAAAAAATTTGGGGTCCTTATGTACAATGGCATACCACTCAGCCATGAAATCAATGTCATAAGGCTAGTAGCAGCATGATGAGTGGATTTAGGTACGACGATTCTAAGTGAAATAAGTCACACAGAAAAGGACACTTCTCATAAGGTGTCACTTATAGAGGGAATGTAAAAACCGTTACACTTGAACTGAATTACAAAACAGAACAGAGTCACACATGCAGAAAACACACTATGGCTGCTTAACGGGAAAGCGAGGTGGGGTGATACATAAAGCAAGAGTTTCAAATTAGCTCAGATATCGTTCCATAAACCCAATATGTAATAGACAAGACCTACTCCTTGCTCAGAGAACGGGACTCAACACGCCCGATTCACCGCACAAGAATATATCTGACTAGTAATAATCTTAAAACCTAGGTATTGATATCTCTCTGTTAGTGTGTCTAGAGGGTGTAAAGCGGCATAAACACAGCCGTGAAAAGCAGCTAAACCCCATTATAAAAATAAAATACTTTTAAAAACCCATGAAACAAAGACAGTGAAAGAGAGAGAAATTCTTACACAATTCGTTCAGGGGCTGTGATGCAACCTGGATTGACCATATCTAGACCCACAGCTGGATGAGACAAAAGGGTGGATACTCTTGGGGCTGAGAGGTTTGGTGAGGTTGGGTGAGCAAACGCAGACCCTTTAAAGTAATACTGCGTGCTACCCATCGCATGGGTCCCAAATCTCCAGGTTCAAGGGCATCTTCCTACATCGAAAACATGCATGAGAAACCAAGAAGATGGTACACCGTGTGCTGGGGAAAGGTTTCTAAAATGCACCTCATTTCTCATCTCCTTGTGCTCGGGTTCGCCATTCCAGCCACTTTAGTAGCAATCTCCCTACTTGGAGCATCAGCATCTTTAACCTCCTGTTCCGTACAGGTTGCAATTTGTCCTCAGGATGAAGGGGAAGACGGGGAACCAATGAGAGACTAGCTCTTGGTGTTGGGACAGGCACAGGTCACTCTATTTTCCCATCAGGAAGAAGAATTAACCACAGGCTCAGCCTGCCCCCCGGAACCAGAACAGGGCCTGAAGCCATCCTGCGCTTTTGCGGCCACCTCCCAAAAAAGCGAGTTTTAAAATGGAGCTTCAGGGCTCTGCAATTCACAATCCTACAGAGTTATAAATGATAACTCTCGTCCACAAATATATTGAGGGAAGGCAAAGACGAGGAATTGAAATCAAGGCAGAATTGCAGGAAACAGATTTCAGGAGGTAGATTCGAATCGCCATTAAAGCACATGAAAAGCGCCAAAACGTTGACAATGATGCCCTTGGCCAAAAAGGGCGTATGCGTTTTTTCCTGAATATATTCAGGAAAAAACGCATACGCCCTTTTTGGCCAACCAAGCAACCTGGAAAGGCAAATCAGCGCTACAAAGAAGTCTCGCTTCCCATCGGTCAAAAGGGCCATGCTGAAAAAAGTGTCAAAACCAGAAATGCAGGACAGGCCATGGAGAAATGGGAGCCTTGCTACACTGATGGGCGGGATGTAAATTGCCAACAGCCACTCTGGAGAAGGGTACGGTGTGTCCTGAACCATCTAAAACACACAGCCTAGAGAGTATAGGGCACTTCCACGCATGGGGGTATAAAGTGGGAAAATTGAAAATCAGAAAGACACAAGCACCCCAACGTTTAGGGCTGCTCTGTTGACAAGGACTTCCACTTCATTCCACCTTAAATATCCCAGGAAAGAGAAAAATGGATAAAAAATTTGTGGTCCTTATGTACGATGGAATATCACTCAGCCATGAAATCAATGTCATAAGGCTAGTAGCAGCATGATGAGTGGATTTAGGTACGACGATTCTAAGTGAAATAAGTCACACAGAAAAGGACATTTCTCATAAGGTGTCACTTATAGAGGGAATGTAAAAACCGTTACACTTGAACTGAATTACAAAACAGAACAGAGTCACACATGCAGAAAACACACTATGGCTGCTTAACGGGAAAGGGGAGGTGGGGAGATACATAAAACAAGAGTTTCAAATTAGATCAGATACCGTTCCATAAACCCAATATGTAACAGACAAGACCTACTCCTTGCTCAGAGAACTGGACTCAACACACCCGATTCACCGCACAAGAATATATCTGACTAGTAATAATCTTAAAACCTATGTATTGATATCTCTCTATTAGTGTGTCAAGTGGGTGTAAAGCAGCATAAACACAGCCGTGAAAAGCAGCTAAACCCCATTATAAAAATAAATTACTTTTAAAAACCCATGAAACAAAGACAGGGAAAGAGAGAGAAATTCTTACACAATTCGTTCAGGGGCTTTGATGCAACCTGGATTGACCATATCTAGACCCACAGCTGGATGAGACATAAGGGTGGTCACTCTTGGGGCTGAGAGGTTTGGTGAGGTTGGGTGAGCAAACACAGACCCTTTAAAGTAATACTGCGTGGTACCCATCGCATGGGTCCCAAATCTCCAGGTTCAAGGGCATCTTCCTACATCGAAAACATGCATGAGAAACCCAGAAGATGGTACACCGTGTGATGGGGAAAGGTTTCTAAAACGCACCTCATTTCTCATCTCCTTGTGCTCGGGTTTGCCATTCCAGCCACTTTACTAGCAATCTCCCTACTTGGAGCATCAGCACCTTTAACCTCCTGTTCTGTACAGGTTGCAATTTGTCCTGAGGATGAACGGGAAGACGGGGAACCAATGAGAGACTAGCTCTTGGTGTTGGGACAGGCCCAGGTCACTCTATTTTCCCATCAGGAAGAAGAATTAACCACAGGCTCTGCCTTCCCCCCGGAACCAGAACAGGGCCTGAAGCCATCCTGCGATTTTGCGGCCACCTCCCAAAAAAGCGAGTTGTAAAATGGAGCTTCAGGGCACTGCAATTCACAAACCTGCAGAGTTATAAATGATAACTCTCGTCCACAAATATATTGAGTGAAGGCAAAGAAGAGGATTTGAAGTCAAGGCAGAATTTCAGGAAACAGATTTTAGGAGGTAGATTCGAATAGCCTTTAAAGCACATGAAAAGCGCCAAAACGTTGACAATGATGCCCTTGGCCAAAAAGGGCGTATGCGTTTTTTCCTGAATATATTCAGGAAAAAACGCATACGCCCTTTTTGGCCAACCAAGCAACCTGGAAAGGCAAATCAGCGCTACAAAGAAGTCTCGCTTATCATCGGTCAAAAGGGCCATGCTGAAAAAAGTTTCAAATCCAGAAATGCAGGACAGGCCATAGAGAAATGGGAGCCTTGCTACACTGATGGGTGGGATGTAAATTGCCAACAGCCACTCTGGAGAAGGGTACGGTGTGTCCTGAAACAGCTAAAAACACAGCTTAGAGAGCATAGGGCACTTCCACGCATGGGGGTATAAAGTGGGAAAATTAAAAATCAGCAAGACAAAAGCACCCCATAGTTTAGGGCTGCTCTTTTGACAAGGACCTCCACTTCATTCCACCTTAAATATCCCAGGAAAGTGAAAAATGGATAAAAAAGTTGTAGTCCTTATTTACAATGGAATATCACTCAGCCATGAAATCAATATCATAAGGCTAGTAGCAGCATGATGAGTGGATTTAGGTACGACGATTCTAAGTGAAATAAGTCACACAGAAAAGGACACTTCTCATAAGGTGTCACTTATAGAGGGAATGTAAAAACCGTTACACTTGAACTGAGTTACAAAACAGAACAGAGTCACACATGCAGAAAACACACTATGCCTGCTTAACGGGAAAGCGAGGTGGGGTGATACATAAAGCAAGAGTTTCAAATTAGCTCAGATACCGTTCCATAAACCCAATATGTAATAGACAAGACCTACTCCTTGCTCAGAAAACTGGACTCAACACGCCCGATTCACCGCACAAGAATATATCTGACTAGTAATAATCTTAAAACCTATGTATTGATATCTCTCTGTTAGTGTGTCAAGTGGGTGTAAAGCGGCATAAACACAGCCGTGAAAAGCAGCTAAACCCCATTATAAAAATAAATTTCTTTTAAAAACCCATGAAACAAAGACAGTGAAAGAGAGATAAATTCTTACACAATTCGTTCAGGGGCTGTGATGCAACCTGGATTGACCATATCTAGACCCACAGGTGGATGAGACATAAGGGTGGACACTCTTGGGGCTGAGAGGTTTGGTGAGGTTGGGTGAGCAAACGCAGACCCTTTAAAGTAATACTGCGTGCTACCCATCACATGGGTCCCAAATCTCCAGGTACAAGGGCATCTTCCTACATCGAAAACATGCATGAGAAACCAAGAAGATGGTACACCGTGTGTTGGGGAAAGGTTTCTAAAATGCACCTCATTTCTCATCTCCTTGTGCTCGGGTTCGCCATTCCAGCCACTTTAGTAGATATCTCCCTACTTGGAGCATCAGCATCTTTAACCTCCTGTTCCGTACAGGTTGCAATTTGTCCTGAGGATGAACGGGAAGACGGGGAACCAATGAGAGACTAGCTCTTGGTGTTGGGACAAGCACAGGTCACTCTATTTTCCAATCAGGAAGAAGAATTAACCACAGGCTCAGCCTGCCCCCCGGAACCAAAACAGGGCCTGAAGCCATCCTGCGCTTTTGCGGCCACCTCCCAAAAAAGCGAGTTGTAAAATGGAGCTTCAGGGCACTGCAATTCACAATCCTACAGAGTTATAAATGATAACTCTCGTCCACAAATATATTGAGGCAAAGACGAGGAATTGAAATCAAGGCAGAATTGCAGGAAACAGATTTCAGGAGGTAGATTCGAATCGCCTTTAAAGCACATGAAAAGCGCCAAAACGTTGACAATGATGCCCTTGGCCAAAAAGGGCGTGTGCGTTTTTTCCTGAATATATTCAGGAAAAAACGCATACGCCCTTTTTGGCCAACCAAGCAACCTGGAAAGTCAAATCAGCGATACAAAGAAGTCTCGCTTCCCATCGGTCAAAAGGGCCATGCTGAAAAAAGTGTCAAAACCAGAAATGCAGGACAGGCCATGGAGAAATGGGAGCCCTGCTACACTGATGGGCGGGATGTAAATTGCCAACAGCCACTCTGGAGAAGGGTACGGTGTGTCCTGAAACAGCTAAAAACACAGCTTAGAGAGCATAGGGCACTTCCACGCATGGGGGTATAAAGTGGGAAAATTAAAAATCAGCAAGACACAAGCACCCCATAGTTTAGGGCTGCTCTTTTGACAAGGACCTCCACTTCATTCCACCTTAAATATCCCAGGAAAGCGAAAAATGGATAAAAAAGTTGTAGTCCTTATTTACAATGGAATATCACTCAGCCATGAAATCAATATCATAAGGCTAGTAGCAGCATGATGAGTGGATTTAGGTACGACAATTCTAAGTGAAATAAGTCACACAGAAAAGGACACTTCTCATAAGGTGTCACTTATAGAGGGAATGTAAAAACCGTTACACTTGAACTGAATTACAAAACAGAACAGAGTCACACATGCAGAAAACACACTATGGCTGCTTAACGGGAAAGGGGAGGTGGGGAGATACATAAAACAAGAGTTTCAAATTAGATCAGATACCGTTCCATAAACCCAATATGTAACAGACAAGACCTACTCCTTGCTCAGAGAACTGGACTCAACACACCCGATTCACCGCACAAGAATATATCTGACTAGTAATAATCTTAAAACCTATGTATTGATATCTCTCTATTAGTGTGTCAAGTGGTTGTAAAGCAGCATAAACACAGCCGTGAAAAGCAGCTAAACCCCATTATAAAAATAAATTACTTTTAAAAACCCATGAAACAAAGACAGGGAAAGAGAGAGAAATTCTTACACAATTCGTTCAGGGGCTTTGATGCAACCTGGATTGACCATATCTAGACCCACAGCTGGATGAGACATAAGGGTGGTCACTCTTGGGGCTGAGAGGTTTGGTGAGGTTGGGTGAGCAAACACAGACCCTTTAAAGTAATACTGCGTGGTACCCATCGCATGGGTCCCAAATCTCCAGGTTCAAGGGCATCTTCCTACATCGAAAACATGCATGAGAAACCCAGAAGATGGTACACCGTGTGATGGGGAAAGGTTTCTAAAACGCACCTCATTTCTCATCTCCTTGTGCTCGGGTTTGCCATTCCAGCCACTTTACTAGCAATCTCCCTACTTGGAGCATCAGCACCTTTAACCTCCTGTTCTGTACAGGTTGCAATTTGTCCTGAGGATGAACGGGAAGACGGGGAACCAATGAGAGACTAGCTCTTGGTGTTGGGACAGGCCCAGGTCACTCTATTTTCCCATCAGGAAGAAGAATTAACCACAGGCTCTGCCTTCCCCCCGGAACCAGAACAGGGCCTGAAGCCATCCTGCGATTTTGCGGCCACCTCCCAAAAAAGCGAGTTGTAAAATGGAGCTTCAGGGCACTGCAATTCACAAACCTGCAGAGTTATAAATGATAACTCTCGTCCACAAATATATTGAGTGAAGGCAAAGAAGAGGATTTGAAGTCAAGGCAGAATTTCAGGAAACAGATTTTAGGAGGTAGATTCGAATAGCCTTTAAAGCACATGAAAAGCGCCAAAACGTTGACAATGATGCCCTTGGCCAAAAAGGGCGTATGCGTTTTTTCCTGAATATATTCAGGAAAAAACGCATACGCCCTTTTTGGCCAACCAAGCAACCTGGAAAGGCAAATCAGCGCTACAAAGAAGTCTCGCTTATCATCGGTCAAAAGGGCCATGCTGAAAAAAGTTTCAAATCCAGAAATGCAGGACAGGCCATAGAGAAATGGGAGCCTTGCTACACTGATGGGTGGGATGTAAATTGCCAACAGCCACTCTGGAGAAGGGTACGGTGTGTCCTGAAACAGCTAAAAACACAGCTTAGAGAGCATAGGGCACTTCCACGCATGGGGGTATAAAGTGGGAAAATTAAAAATCAGCAAGACAAAAGCACCCCATAGTTTAGGGCTGCTCTTTTGACAAGGACCTCCACTTCATTCCACCTTAAATATCCCAGGAAAGTGAAAAATGGATAAAAAAGTTGTAGTCCTTATTTACAATGGAATATCACTCAGCCATGAAATCAATATCATAAGGCTAGTAGCAGCATGATGAGTGGATTTAGGTACGACGATTCTAAGTGAAATAAGTCACACAGAAAAGGACACTTCTCATAAGGTGTCACTTATAGAGGGAATGTAAAAACCGTTACACTTGAACTGAGTTACAAAACAGAACAGAGTCACACATGCAGAAAACACACTATGCCTGCTTAACGGGAAAGCGAGGTGGGGTGATACATAAAGCAAGAGTTTCAAATTAGCTCAGATACCGTTCCATAAACCCAATATGTAATAGACAAGACCTACTCCTTGCTCAGAAAACTGGACTCAACACGCCCGATTCACCGCACAAGAATATATCTGACTAGTAATAATCTTAAAACCTATGTATTGATATCTCTCTGTTAGTGTGTCAAGTGGGTGTAAAGCGGCATAAACACAGCCGTGAAAAGCAGCTAAACCCCATTATAAAAATAAATTTCTTTTAAAAACCCATGAAACAAAGACAGTGAAAGAGAGAGAAATTCTTACACAATTCGTTCAGGGGCTGTGATGCAACCTGGATTGACCATATCTAGACCCACAGGTGGATGAGACATAAGGGTGGACACTCTTGGGGCTGAGAGGTTTGGTGAGGTTGGGTGAGCAAACGCAGACCCTTTAAAGTAATACTGCGTGCTACCCATCACATGGGTCCCAAATCTCCAGGTTCAAGGGCATCTTCCTACATCGAAAACATGCATGAGAAACCAAGAAGATGGTACACCGTGTGTTGGGGAAAGGTTTCTAAAATGCACCTCATTTCTCATCTCCTTGTGCTCGGGTTCGCCATTCCAGCCACTTTAGTAGATATCTCCCTACTTGGAGCATCAGCATCTTTAACCTCCTGTTCCGTACAGGTTGCAATTTGTCCTGAGGATGAACGGGAAGACGGGGAACCAATGAGAGACTAGCTCTTGGTGTTGGGACAAGCACAGGTCACTCTATTTTCCAATCAGGAAGAAGAATTAACCACAGGCTCAGCCTGCCCCCCGGAACCAAAACAGGGCCTGAAGCCATCCTGCGCTTTTGCGGCCACCTCCCAAAAAAGCGAGTTGTAAAATGGAGCTTCAGGGCACTGCAATTCACAATCCTACAGAGTTATAAATGATAACTCTCGTCCACAAATATATTGAGGGAAGGCAAAGACGAGGAATTGAAATCAAGGCAGAATTGCAGGAAACAGATTTCAGGAGGTAGATTCGAATCGCCTTTAAAGCACATGAAAGGCGCCAAAACGTTGACAATGATGCCCTTGGCCAAAAAGGGCGTGTGCGTTTTTTCCTGAATATATTCAGGAAAAAACGCATACGCCCTTTTTGGCCAACCAAGCAACCTGGAAAGTCAAATCAGCGATACAAAGAAGTCTCGCTTCCCATCGGTCAAAAGGGCCATGCTGAAAAAAGTGTCAAAACCAGAAATGCAGGACAGGCCATGGAGAAATGGGAGCCCTGCTACACTGATGGGCGGGATGTAAATTGCCAACAGCCACTCTGGAGAAGGGTACGGTGTGTCCTGCAACAGCTAAAAACACAGCTTAGAGAGCATAGGGCACTTCCACGCATGGGGGTATAAAGTGGGAAAATTAAAAATCAGCAAGACACAAGCACCCCATAGTTTAGGGCTGCTCTTTTGACAAGGACCTCCACTTCATTCCACCTTAAATATCCCAGGAAAGCGAAAAATGGATAAAAAAGTTGTAGTCCTTATTTACAATGGAATATCACTCAGCCATGAAATCAATATCATAAGGCTAGTAGCAGCATGATGAGTGGATTTAGGTACGACAATTCTAAGTGAAATAAGTCACACAGAAAAGGACACTTCTCATAAGGTGTCACTTATAGAGGGAATGTAAAAACCGTTACACTTGAACTGAATTACAAAACAGAACAGAGTCACACATGCAGAAAACACACTATGGCTGCTTAACGGGAAAGCGAGGTGGGGTGATACATAAAGCAAGAGTTTCAAATTAGCTCAGATACCGTTCCATAAACCCAATATGTAATAGACAAGACCTACTCCTTGCTCAGAGAACTGGACTCAACACGCCCGATTCACCGCACAAGAATATATCTGACTAGTAATAATCTTAAAACCTATGTATTGATATCTCTCTGTTAGTGTGTCTAGTGGGTGTAAAGCGGCATAAACACAGCCGTGAAAAGCAGCTAAACCCCATTATAAAAATAAATTTCTTTTAAAAACCCATGAAACAAAGACAGTGAAAGAGAGAGAAATTCTTACACAATTCGTTCAGGGGCTGTGATGCAACCTGGATTGACCATATCTAGACCCACAGCTGGATGAGACATAAGGGTGGACACTCTTGGGGCTGAGAGGTTTGGTGAGGTTGGGTGAGCAAACGCAGACCCTTTAAAGTAATACTGCGTGCTACCCATCGCATGGGTCCCAAATCTCCAGGTTCAAGGGCATCTTCCTACATCGAAAACATGCATGAGAAACCAAGAAGATGGTACACCGTGTAATGGGGAAAGGTTTCTAAAATGCACCTCATTTCTCATCTCCTTGTGCTCGGGTTCGCCATTCCAGCCACTTTAGTAGCAATCTCCCTACTTGGAGCATCAGCACCTTTAACCTCCTGTTCCGTACAGGTTGCAATTTGTCCTGAGGATGAACGGGAAGACGGGGAACCAATGAGAGATTAGCTCTTGGTGTTGGGACAGGCACAGGTCACTCTATTTTCCCATCAGGAAGAAGAATTAACCACAGGCTCAGCCTGCCCCCCGGAACCAGAACAGGGCCTGAAGCCATCCTGCGCTTTTGCGGCCACCTCCCAAAAAAGCGAGTTGTAAAATGGAGCTTCAGGGCACTGCAATTCACAATCCTACAGAGTTATAAATGATAACTCTCGTCCACAAATATATTGAGGGAAGGCAAAGACGAGGAATTGAAATCAAGGCAGAATTGCAGGAAACAGATTTCAGGAGGTAGATTCGAATCGCCTTTAAAGCACATGAAAAGCGCCAAAACGTTGACAATGATGCCCTTGTCCAAAAAGGGCGTATGCGTTGTATCCTGAATATATTCAGGAAAAAACGCATACGCCCTTTTTGGCCAACCAAGCAACCTGGAAAGGCAAATCAGCGCTACAAAGAAGTCTCGCTTCCCATCGGTCAAAAGGGCCATGCTGAAAAAGTGTCAAAACCAGAAATGCAGGACAGGCCATGGAGAAATGGGAACCTTGCTACACTGATGGGCGGGATGTAAATTGCCAACAGCCACTCTGGAGAAGTGTACGGTGTGTCCTGAAACATCTAAAAAACACAGCTTAGAGAGCATAGGGCACTTCCACGCATGGGGGTATAAAGTGGGAAAATTAAAAATCAGAAAGACACAAGCACCCCAAAGTTTAGGGCTGCTCTGTTGACAAGGACCTCCACTTCATTCCACCTTAAATATCCCAGGAAAGCGAAAAATGGATAAAAAATTTGAGGTCCTTATGTACAATGGCATACCACTCAGCCATGAAATCAATGTCATAAGGCTAGTAGCAGCATGATGAGTGGATTTAGGTACGACGATTCTAAGTGAAATAAGTCACACAGAAAAGGACACTTCTCATAAGGTGTCACTTATAGAGGGAATGTAAAAACCGTTACACTTGAACTGAATTACAAAACAGAACAGAGTCACACATGCAGAAAACACACTATGGCTGCTTAACGGGAAAGCGAGGTGGGGTGATACATAAAGCAAGAGTTTCAAATTAGCTCAGATACCGTTCCATAAACCCAATATGTAATAGATAAGACCTACTCCTTGCTCAGAGAACTGGACTCAACACGCCCGATTCACCGCACAAGAATATATCTGACTAGTAATAATCTTAAAACCTATGTATTGATATCTCTCTGTTAGTGTGTCTAGTGGGTGTAAAGCAGCATAAACACAGCCGTGAAAAGCAGCTAAACCCCATTATAAAAATAAATTTCTTTTAAAAACCCATGAAACAAAGACAGTGAAAGAGAGAGAAATTCTTACACAATTCGTTCAGGGGCTGTGATGCAACCTGGATTGACCATATCTAGACCCACAGCTGGATGAGACATAAGGGTGGATACTCTTGGGGCTGAGAGGTTTGGTGAGGTTGGGTGAGCAAACGCAGAACCTTTAAAGTAATACTGCGTGCTACCCATCGCATGGGTCCCAAATCTCCAGGTTCAAGGGCATCTTCCTACATCGAAAACATGCATGAGAAACCAAGAAGATGGTACACCGTGTGTTGGGGAAAGGTTTCTAAAATGCACCTCATTTCTCATCTCCTTCTGCTCGGGTTCGCCATTCCAGCCACTTTAGTAGCAATCTCCCTACTTGCAGCATCAGCATCTTTAACCTCCTGTTCCGTACAGGTTGCAATTTGTCCTGAGGATGAATGGGAAGACGGGGAACCAATGAGAGACTAGCTCTTGGTGTTGGGAGAGGCACAGGTCACTCTATTTTCCCATCAGGAAGAAGAATTAACCACAGGCTCAGCCTGCCCCCCGGAACCAGAACAGGGCCTGAAGCCATCCTGTGCTTTTGCGGCCACCTCCCAAAAAAGCGAGTTGTAAAATGGAGCTTCAGGGCACTGCAATTCACAATCCTACAGAGTTATAAATGATAACTCTCGTCCACAAATATATTGAGGGAAGGCAAAGACGAGGAATTGAAATCAAGGCAGAATTGCAGGAAACAGATTTCAGGAGGTAGATTCGAATCGCCTTTAAAGCACATGAAAAGCGCCAAAACGTTGACAATGATGCCCTTGGCCAAAAAGGGCGTATGCGTTTTTTCCTGAATATATTCAGGAAAAAACGCATACGCCCTTTTTGGCCAACCAAGCAACCTGGAAAGGCAAATCAGCGCTACAAAGAAGTCTCGCTTCCCATCAGTCAAAAGGGCCATGCTGAAAAAATTGTCAAAACCAGAAATGCAGGACAGGCCATGGAGAAATGGGAGCCTTGCTACACTGATGGGCGGGATGTAAATTGCCAACAGCCACTCTGGAGAAGTGTACGGTGTGTCCTGAAACATCTAAAAAACACAGCTTAGAGAGCATAGGGCACTTCCACGCATGGGGGTATAAAGTGGGAAAATTAAAAATCAGAAAGACACAAGCACCCCAAAGTTTAGGGCTGCTCTGTTGACAAGGACCTCCACTTCATTCCACCTTAAATATCCCAGGAAAGCGAAAAATGGATAAAAAATTTGAGGTCCTTATGTACAATGGCATACCACTCAGCCATGAAATCAATGTCATAAGGCTAGTAGCAGCATGATGAGTGGATTTAGGTACGACGATTCTAAGTGAAATAAGTCACAAAGAAAAGGAAATTCTGATAAGGTGTCACTTATAGGGGGAATGTAAAAATCGTTACACTTGAACTGAATTACAAAGCAGAACAGAATCACACATGCAGAAAACACACTATGGCTGCTTAACGGGAAAGGTGAGGTGGGGTGATACATAAAACAAGAGTTTCAAATTAGCTCAGATACCGTTCCATAAACCTAATATGTAATAGACAAGACCTACTCCTTGCTCAGAGAACTGGACTCAACACGCCCGATTCACCGCACAAGAATATATCTGACTAGTAATAATCTTAAAACCTATGTATTGATATCTCTCTGTTAGTGTGTCTAGTGGGTGTAAAGCGGCATAAACACAGCCGTGAAAAGCAGCTAAACCCCATTATAAAAATAAATTTCTTTTAAAAACCCATGAAACAAAGACAGTGAAAGAGAGAGAAATTCTTACACAATTCGTTCAGGGGCTGTGATGCAACCTGGATTGACCATATCTAGACCCACAGCTGGATGAGACATAAGGGTGGATACTCTTGGGGCTGAGAGGTTTGGTGAGGTTGGGTGAGCAAACGCAGAACCTTTAAAGTAATACTGCATGCTACCCATCGCATGGGTCCCAAATCTCCAGGTTCAAGGGCATCTTCCTACATCGAAAACATGCATGAGAAACCAAGAAGATGGTACACCGTGTGTTGGGGAAAGGTTTCTAAAATGCACCTCATTTCTCATCTCCTTGTGCTCGGGTTCGCCATTCCAGCCACTTTAGTAGCAATCTCCCTACTTGGAGCATCAGCATCTTTAACCTCCTGTTCCGTACAGGTTGCAATTTGTCCTGAGGATGAACGGGAAGACGGGGAACCAATGAGAGACTAGCTCTTGGTGTTGGGACAGGCACAGGTCACTCTATTTTCCCATCAGGAAGAAGAATTAACCACAGGCTCAGCCTGCCCCCCGGAACCAGAACAGGGCCTGAAGCCATCCTGCGCTTTTGCGGCCACCTCCCAAAAAAGCGAGTTGTAAAATGGAGCTTCAGGGCACTGCAATTCACAATCCTACAGAGTTATAAATGATAACTCTCGTCCACAAATATATTGAGGGAAGGCAAAGACGAGGAATTGAAATCAAGGCAGAATTGCAGGAAACAGATTTCAGGAGGTAGATTCGAATCGCCTTTAAAGCACATGAAAAGCGCCAAAACGTTGACAATGATGCCCTTGGCCAAAAAGGGCGTATGCGTTTTTTCCTGAATATATTCAGGAAAAAACGCATACGCCCTTTTTGGCCAACCAAGCAACCTGGAAAGGCAAATCAGCGCTACAAAGAAGTCTCGCTTCCCATCGGTCAAAAGGGCCATGCTGAAAAAAGTGTCAAAACCAGAAATGCAGGACAGGCCATGGAGAAATGGGAGCCTTGCTACACTGATGGGCGGGATGTAAATTGCCAACAGCCACTCTGGAGAAGTGTACGGTGTGTCCTGAACCATCTAAAAAACACAGCTTAGAGAGCATAGGGCACTTCCACGCATGGGGGTATAAAGTGGGAAAATTAAAAATCAGCAAGACACAAGCACCCCAACGTTTAGGGATGCTCTGTTGACAAGGACCTCCACTTCATTCCACCTTAAATATCCCAGGAAAGCGAAAAATGGATAAAAAATTTGAGGTCCTTATGTAAAATGGCATACCACTCAGCCATGAAATCAATGACATAAGGCTAGTAGCAGCATGATGAGTGGATTTAGGTACGACGATTCTAAGTGAAATAAGTCACACAGAAAAGGACACTTCTCATAAGGTGTCACTTATAGGGGGAATGTAAAAATCGTTACACTTGAACTGAATTACAAAGCAGAACAGAATCACACATGCAGAAAACACACTATGGCTGCTTAACGGGAAAGGTGAGGTGGGGTGATACATAAAACAAGAGTTTCAAATTAGCTCAGATACCGTTCCATAAACCCAATATGTAACAGACAAGACCTACTCCTTGCTCAGAGAACTGGACTCAACACGCCCGATTCACCGCACAAGAATATATCTGACTAGTAATAATCTTAAAACCTATGTATTGATATCTCTCTGTTAGTGTGTCTAGTGGGTGTAAAGCAGCATAAACACAGCCGTGAAAAGCAGCTAAACCCCATTATAAAAATAAATTTCTTTTAAAAACCCATGAAACAAAGACAGTGAAAGAGAGAGAAATTCTTACACAATTCGTTCAGGGGCTGTGATGCAACCTGGATTGACCATATCTAGACCCACAGCTGGATGAGACATAAGGGTGGATACTCTTGGGGCTGAGAGGTTTGGTGAGGTTGGGTGAGCAAACGCAGAACCTTTAAAGTAATACTGCATGCTACCCATCGCATGGGTCCCAAATCTCCAGGTTCAAGGGCATCTTCCTACATCGAAAACATGCATGAGAAACCAAGAAGATGGTACACCGTGTGTTGGGGAAAGGTTTCTAAAACGCACCTCATTTCTCATCTCCTTGTGCTCGGGTTCGCCATTCCAGCCACTTTAGTAGAAATCTCCCTACTTGGAGCATCAGCACCTTTAACCTCCTGTTCCGTACAGGTTGCAATTTGTCCTGAGGATGAACGGGAAGACGGGGAACCAATGAGAGACTAGCTCTTGGTGTTGGGACAGGCACAGGTCACTCTATTTTCCCAACAAGAAGAAGAATTAACCACAGGCTCAGCCTGCCCCCCGGAACCAGAACAGGGCCTGAAGCCATCCCGCGCTTTTGCGGCCAGCTCCCAAAAAAGCGAGTTGTAAAATGGAGCTTCAGGGCACTGCAATTCACAAACCTGCAGAGTTATAAATGATAACACTCGTCCACAAATATATTGAGGGAAGGCAAAGAAGAGGATTTGAAATCAAGGCAGAATTGCAGGAAACAGATTTCAGGAGGTAGATTCGAATCGCCTTTAAAGAACATGAAAAGCGGCAAAACGTTGGCAATGATGCCCTTGGCCAAAAAGGGCGTATGCGTTTTTTCCTGAATATATTCAGGAAAAAACGCATACGCCCTTTTTGGCCAACCAAGCAACCTGGAAAGGCAAATCAGCGCTACAAAGAAGTCTCGCTTCCCATCGGTCAAAAGGGCCATGCTGAAAAAAGTTTCAAAACCAGAAATGCAGGACAGGCCATAGAGAAATGGGAGCCTTGCTACACTGATGGGCGGGATGTAAATTGCCAACAGCCACTCTGGAGAAGGGTACGGTGTGTCCTGCAACAGCTAAAAACACAGCTTAGAGAGCATAGGGCACTTCCACGCATGGGGGTATAAAGTGGGAAAATTAAAAATCAGCAAGACACAAGCACCCCATAGTTTAGGGCTGCTCTTTTGACAAGGACCTCCACTTCATTCCACCTTAAATATCCCAGGAAAGCGAAAAATGGATAAAAAAGTTGTAGTCCTTATTTACAATGGAATATCACTCAGCCATGAAATCAATATCATAAGGCTAGTAGCAGCATGATGAGTGGATTTAGGTACGACAATTCTAAGTGAAATAAGTCACACAGAAAAGGACACTTCTCATAAGGTGTCACTTATAGAGGGAATGTAAAAACCGTTACACTTGAACTGAATTACAAAACAGAACAGAGTCACACATGCAGAAAACACACTATGGCTGCTTAACGGGAAAGCGAGGTGGGGTGATACATAAAGCAAGAGTTTCAAATTAGCTCAGATACCGTTCCATAAACCCAATATGTAATAGACAAGACCTACTCCTTGCTCAGAGAACTGGACTCAACACGCCCGATTCACCGCACAAGAATATATCTGACTAGTAATAATCTTAAAACCTATGTATTGATATCTCTCTGTTAGTGTGTCTAGTGGGTGTAAAGCGGCATAAACACAGCCGTGAAAAGCAGCTAAACCCCATTATAAAAATAAATTTCTTTTAAAAACCCATGAAACAAAGACAGTGAAAGAGAGAGAAATTCTTACACAATTCGTTCAGGGGCTGTGATGCAACCTGGATTGACCATATCTAGACCCACAGCTGGATGAGACATAAGGGTGGATACTCTTGGGGCTGAGAGGTTTGGTGAGGTTGGGTGAGCAAACGCAGACCCTTTAAAGTAATACTGCGTGCTACCCATCGCATGGGTCCCAAATCTCCAGGTTCAAGGGCATCTTCCTACATCGAAAACATGCATGAGAAACCAAGAAGATGGTACACCGTGTGATGGGGAAAGGTTTCTAAAATGCACCTCATTTCTCATCTCCTTGTGCTCGGGTTCGCCATTCCAGCCACTTTAGTAGCAATCTCCCTACTTGGAGCATCAGCACCTTTAACCTCCTGTTCCGTACAGGTTGCAATTTGTCCTGAGGATGAACGGGAAGACGGGGAACCAATGAGAGATTAGCTCTTGGTGTTGGGACAGGCACAGGTCACTCTATTTTCCCATCAGGAAGAAGAATTAACCACAGGCTCAGCCTGCCCCCCGGAACCAGAACAGGGCCTGAAGCCATCCTGCGCTTTTGCGGCCACCTCCCAAAAAAGCGAGTTGTAAAATGGAGCTTCAGGGCACTGCAATTCACAATCCTACAGAGTTATAAATGATAACTCTCGTCCACAAATATATTGAGGGAAGGAAAAGACGAGGAATTGAAATCAAGGCAGAATTGCAGGAAACAGATTTCAGGAGGTAGATTCGAATCGCCTTTAAAGCACATGAAAAGCACCACAACGTTGACAATGATGCCCTTGTCCAAAAAGGGCGTATGCGTTGTATCCTGAATATATTCAGGAAAAAACGCATACGCCCTTTTTGGCCAACCAAGCAACCTGGAAAGGCAAATCAGCGCTACAAAGAAGTCTCGCTTCCCATCAGTCAAAAGGGCCATGCTGAAAAAAGTGTCAAAACCAGAAATGCAGGACAGGCCATGGAGAAATGGGAACCTTGCTACACTGATGGGCGGGATGTAAATTGCCAACAGCCACTCTGGAGAAGTGTACGGTGTGTCCTGAAACATCTAAAAAACACAGCTTAGAGAGCATAGGGCACTTCCACGCATGGGGGTATAAAGTGGGAAAATTAAAAATCAGAAAGACACAAGCACCCCAAAGTTTAGGTCTGCTCTGTTGACAAGGACCTCCACTTCATTCCACCTTAAATATCCCAGGAAAGCGAAAAATGGATAAAAAATTTGAGGTCCTTATGTACAATGGCATACCACTCAGCCATGAAATCAATGTCATAAGGCTAGTAGCAGCATGATGAGTGGATTTAGGTACGACGATTCTAAGTGAAATAAGTCACACAGAAAAGGACACTTCTCATAAGGTGTCACTTATAGAGGGAATGTAAAAACCGTTACACTTGAACTGAATTACAAAGCAGAACAGAATCACACATGCAGAAAACACACTATGGCTGCTTAACGGGAAAGGTGAGGTGGGGTGATACATAAAACAAGAGTTTCAAATTAGCTCAGATACCGTTCCATAAACCCAATATGTAATAGACAAGACCTACTCCTTGCTCAGAGAACTGGACTCAACACGCCCGATTCACCGCACAAGAATATATCTGACTAGTAATAATCTTAAAACCTATGTATTGATATCTCTCTGTTAGTGTGTCTAGTGGGTGTAAAGCAGCATAAACACAGCCGTGAAAAGCAGCTAAACCCCATTATAAAAATAAATTTCTTTTAAAAACCCATGAAACAAAGACAGTGAAAGAGAGAGAAATTCTTACACAATTCGTTCAGGGGCTGTGATGCAACCTGGATTGACCATATCTAGACCCACAGCTGGATGAGACATAAGGGTGGATACTCTTGGGGCTGAGAGGTTTGGTGAGGTTGGGTGAGCAAACGCAGAACCTTTAAAGTAATACTGCGTGCTACCCATCGCATGGGTCCCAAATCTCCAGGTTCAAGGGCATCTTCCTACATCGAAAACATGCATGAGAAACCAAGAAGATGGTACACCGTGTGTTGGGGAAAGGTTTCTAAAATGCACCTCATTTCTCATCTCCTTGTGCTCGGGTTCGCCATTCCAGCCACTTTAGTAGCAATCTCCCTACTTGGAGCATCAGCATCTTTAACCTCCTGTTCCGTACAGGTTGCAATTTGTCCTGAGGATGAACGGGAAGACGGGGAACCAATGAGAGACTAGCTCTTGGTGTTGGGAGAGGCACAGGTCACTCTATTTTCCCATCAGGAAGAAGAATTAACCACAGGCTCAGCCTGCCCCCCGGAACCAGAACAGGGCCTGAAGCCATCCTGTGCTTTTGCGGCCACCTCCCAAAAAAGCGAGTTGTAAAATGGAGCTTCAGGGCACTGCAATTCACAATCCTACAGAGTTATAAATGATAACTCTCGTCCACAAATATATTGAGGGAAGGCAAAGACGAGGAATTGAAATCAAGGCAGAATTGCAGGAAACAGATTTCAGGAGGTAGATTCGAATCGCCTTTAAAGCACATGAAAAGCGCCAAAACGTTGACAATGATGCCCTTGGCCAAAAAGGGCGTATGCGTTTTTTCCTGAATATATTCAGGAAAAAACGCATACGCCCTTTTTGGCCAACCAAGCAACCTGGAAAGGCAAATCAGCGCTACAAAGAAGTCTCGCTTCCCATCAGTCAAAAGGGCCATGCTGAAAAAAGTGTCAAAACCAGAAATGCAGGACAGGCCATGGAGAAATGGGAGCCTTGCTACACTGATGGGCGGGATGTAAATTGCCAACAGCCACTCTGGAGAAGTGTACGGTGTGTCCTGAAACATCTAAAAAACACAGCTTAGAGAGCATAGGGCACTTCCACGCATGGGGGTATAAAGTGGGAAAATTAAAAATCAGCAAGACACAAGCACCCCAAAGTTTAGGGCTGCTCTGTTGACAAGGACCTCCACTTCATTCCACCTTAAATATCCCAGGAAAGCGAAAAATGGATAAAAAATTTGAGGTCCTTATGTACAATGGCATACCACTCAGCCATGAAATCAATATCATAAGGCTAGTAGCAGCATGATGAGTGGATTTAGGTACGACAATTCTAAGTGAAATAAGTCACACAGAAAAGGACACTTCTCATAAGGTGTCACTTATAGAGGGAATGTAAAAACCGTTACACTTGAACTGAATTACAAAACAGAACAGAGTCACACATGCAGAAAACAAACTATGGCTGCTTAACTGGAAAGGTGAGGTGGGGTGATACATAAAACAAGAGTTTCAAATTAGCTCAGATACCGTTCCATAAACCCAATATGTTATAGACAAAACCTACTCCTTGCTCAGAGAACTGGACTGAACACGCCTGATTCACCGCACAAGAATATATCTGACTAGTAATAATCTTAAAACCTATGAATTGATATCTCTCTGTTAGTGTGTCAAGTGGGTGTAAAGCGGCATAAACACAGCCGTGATAAGCAGCTAAAGCCCATTATAAAAATAAATTACTTTTAAAAACCCATGAAACAAAGACAGTGAAAGAGAGAGAAATTCTTACACAATTCGTTCAGGGGCTGTGATGCAACCTGGATTGACCATATCTAGACCCACAGCTGGATGAGACATAAGGGTGGACTCTCTTGGGGCTGAGAGGTTTGGTGAGGGTGGGTGAGCAAACGCAGACCCTTTAAAGTAATACTGCATGCAACCCATCGCATGGGTCCCAAATCTCCAGGTTCAAGGGCATCTTCCTACATCGAAAACATGCATGAGAAACCAAGAAGATGGTACACCGTGTGTTGGGGAAAGGTTTCTAAAATGCACCTCATTTCTCATCTCCTTGTGCTCGGGTTCGCCATTCCAGCCACTTTAGTAGCAATCTCCCTACTTGGAGCATCAGCATCTTTAACCTCCTGTTCCGTACAGGTTGCAATTTGTCCTGAGGATGAACGGGAAGACGGGAAACCAATGAGAGACTAGCTCTTGGTGTTGGGACAGGCACAGGTCACTCTATTTTCCCATCAGGAAGAAGAATTAACCACAGGCTCAGCCTGCCCCCCGGAACCAGAACAGGGCCTGAAGCCATCCTGCGCTTTTGCGGCCACCTCCCAAAAAAGCGAGTTGTAAAATGGAGCTTCAGGGCACTGCAATTCACAATCCTACAGAGTTATAAATGATAACTCTCGTCCACAAATATATTGAGGGAAGGCAAAGACGAGGAATTGAAATCAAGGCAGAATTGCAGGAAACAGATTTCAGGAGGTAGATTCGAATCGCGTTTAAAGCACATGAAAAGCGCCAAAACGTTGACAATGATGCCATTGGCCAAAAAGGGCGTATGCCTTTTTTCCTGATTATATTCAGGAAAAAACGCATACGCCCTTTTTGGCCAACCAAGCAACCTGGAAAGGCAAATCAGCGCTACAAAGAAGTCTCGCTTCCCATTGGTCAAAAGGGCCATTCTGAAAAAAGTGTCAAAACCAGAAATGCAGGACAGGCCATGGAGAAATGGGAGCCTTGCTACACTGATGGGCGGGATGTAAATTGCCAACAGCCACTCTGGAGAAGGGTACGGTGTGTCCTGAACCATCTAAAACACACAGCCTAGAGAGCATAGGGCACTTCCACGCATGGGGGTATAAAGTGGGAAAATTGAAAATCAGCAAGACACAAGCACCCCAACGTTTAGGGCTGCTCTGTTGACAAGGACTTCCACTTCATTCCACCTTAAATATCCCAGGAAAGAGAAAAATGGATAAAAAAGTTGTGGTCCTTATGTACGATGGAATATCACTCAGCCATGAAATCAATGTCATAAGGCTAGTAGCAGCATGATGAGTGGATTTAGGTACGACGATTCTAAGTGAAATAAGTCACACAGAAAAGGACACTTCTCATAAGGTGTCACTTATAGAGGGAATGTAAAAACCGTTACACTTGAACTGAATTACAAAACAGAACAGAGTGACACATGCAGAAAACACACTATGGCTGCTTAACGGGAAAGGGGAGGTGGGGAGATACATAAAACAAGAGTTTCAAATTAGATCAGATACCGCTCCATAAACCCAATATGTAACAGACAAGACCTACTCCTTGCTCAGAGAACTGGACTCAACACGCCCGATTCACCGCACAAGAATATATCTGACTAGTAATAATCTTAAAACCTATGTATTGATATCTCTCTATTAGTGTGTCAAGTGGGTGTAAAGCGGCATAAACACAGCCGTGAAAAGCAGCTAAACCCCATTATAAAAATAAATTACTTTTAAAAACCCATGAAACAAAGACAGGGAAAGAGAGAGAAATTCTAACACAATTCGTTCAGGGGCTTTGATGCAACCTGGATTGACCATATCTACACCCACAGGTGGATGAGACATAAGGGTGGACACTCTTGGGGCTGAGAGGTTTGGTGAGGTTGGGTGAGCAAACACAGACCCTTTAAAGTAATACTGCGTGGTACCCATCGCATGGGTCCCAAATCTCCAGGTTCAAGGGCATCTTCCTACATCGAAAACATGCATGAGAAACCCAGAAGATGGTACACCGTGTGATGGGGAAAGGTTTCTAAAACGCACCTCATTTCTCATCTCCTTGTGCTCGGGTTTGCCATTCCAGCCACTTTACTAGCAATCTCCCTACTTGGAGCATCAGCACCTTTAACCTCCTGTTCTGTACAGGTTGCAATTTGTCTTGAGGATGAACGGGAAGACGGGGAACCAATGAGAGACTAGCTCTTGGTGTTGGGACAGGCACAGGTCACTCTATTTTCCCATCAGGAAGAAGAATTAACCACAGGCTCAGCCTGCCCCCCGGAACCAGAACAGGGCCTGAAGCCATCCTGCGCTTTTGCGGCCACCTCCCAAAAAAGCGAGTTGTAAAATGGAGCTTCAGGGCACTGCAATTCACAAACCTGCAGAGTTATAAATGATAACTCTCGTCCACAAATATATTGAGTGAAGGCAAAGAAGAGGATTTGAAGTCAAGGCAGAATTTCAGGAAACAGATTTTAGGAGGTAGATTCGAATCGCCTTTAAAGCACATGAAAAGCGACAAAACGTTGACAATAATGCCCTTGGCCAAAAAGGGCGTATGCGTTTTTTCCTGAATATATTCAGGAAAAAACGCATACGCCCTTTTTGGCCAACCAAGCAACCTGGAAAGGCAAATCAGCGCTACAAAGAAGTCTCGCTTCCCATCGGTCAAAAGGGCCATGCTGAAAAAAGTTTCAAAAACAGAAATGCAGGACAGGCCATAGAGAAATGGGAGCCTTGCTACACTGATGGGCGGGATGTAAATTGCCAACAGCCACTCTGGAGAAGGGTACGGTGTGTCCTGAAACAGCTAAAAACACAGCTTAGAGAGCATAGGGCACTTCCACGCATGGGGGTATAAAGTGGGAAAATTAAAAATCAGCAAGACACAAGCACCCCATAGTTTAGGGCTGCTCTTTTGACAAGGACCTCCACTTCATTCCACCTTAAATATCCCAGGAAAGCGAAAAATGGATAAAAAAGTTGTAGTCCTTATTTACAATGTAATATCACTCAGCCATGAAATCAATATCATAAGGCTAGTAGCAGCATGATGAGTGGATTTAGGTACGACAATTCTAAGTGAAATAAGTCACACAGAAAAGGACACTTCACATAAGGTGTCACTTATAGAGGGAATGTAAAAACCGTTACACTTGAACTGAATTACAAAACAGAACAGAGTCACACATGCAGAAAACACACTATGGCTGCTTAACAGGAAAGGTGAGGTGGGGTGATACATAAAACAAGAGTTTCAAATTAGCTCAGATACCGTTCCATAAACCCAATATGTTATAGACAAAACCTACTCCTTGCTCAGAGAACTGGACTGAACACGCCTGATTCACCGCACAAGAATATATCTGACTAGTAATAATCTTAAAACCTATGAATTGATATCTCTCTGTTAGTGTGTCAAGTGGGTGTAAAGCGGCATAAACACAGCCGTGATAAGCAGCTAAAGCCCATTATAAAAATAAATTACTTTTAAAAACCCATGAAACAAAGACAGTGAAAGAGAGAGAAATTCTTACACAATTCGTTCAGGGGCTGTGATGCAACCTGGATTGACCATATCTAGACCCACAGCTGGATGAGACATAAGGGTGGACTCTCTTGGGGCTGAGAGGTTTGGTGAGGGTGGGTGAGCAAACGCAGACCCTTTAAAGTAATACTGCATGCAACCCATCGCATGGGTCCCAAATCTCCAGGTTCAAGGGCATCTTCCTACATCGAAAACATGCATGAGAAACCAAGAAGATGGTACACCGTGTGTTGGGGAAAGGTTTCTAAAATGCACCTCATTTCTCATCTCCTTGTGCTCGGGTTCGCCATTCCAGCCACTTTAGTAGCAATCTCCCTACTTGGAGCATCAGCATCTTTAACCTCCTGTTCCGTACAGGTTGCAATTTGTCCTGAGGATGATCGGGAAGACGGGGAACCAATGAGACACTAGCTCTTGGTGTTGGGACAGGCACAGGTCACTCTATTTTCCCATCAGGAAGAAGAATTAACCACAGGCTCAGCCTGACCCCCGGAACCAGAACAGGGCCTGAAGCCATCCTGCGCTTTTGCGGCCAGCTCCCAATGAAGCGAGTTGTAAAATGGAGCTTCAGGGCACTGCAATTCACAAACCTGCCGAGTTATAAATGATAACTCTCGTCCACAAATATATTGAGGGAAGGCAAAGACGAGGAATTGAAATCAAGGCAGAATTGCAGGAAACAGATTTCAGGAGGTAGATTCGAATCGCCATTAAAGCACATGAAAAGCGCCAAAACGTTGACAATGATGCCCTTGGCCAAAAAGTGCGTATGCGTTTTTTCCTGAATATATTCAGGAAAAAACGCATACGCCCTTTTTGGCCAACCAAGCAACCTGGAAAGGCAAATCAGCGCTACAAAGAAGTCTCGCTTCCCATCGGTCAAAAGGGCCATGCTGAAAAAAGTGTCAAAACCAGAAATGCAGGACAGGCCATGGAGAAATGGGAGCCTTGCTACACTGATGGGCGGGATGTAAATTGCCAACAGCCACTCTGGAGAAGGGTACGGTGTGTCCTGAACCATCTAAAACACACAGCCTAGAGAGTATAGGGCACTTCCACGCATGGGGGTATAAAGTGGGAAAATTGAAAATCAGAAAGACACAAGCACCCCAACGTTTAGGGCTGCTCTGTTGACAAGGACTTCCACTTCATTCCACCTTAAATATCCCAGGAAAGAGAAAAATGGATAAAAAATTTGTGGTCCTTATGTACGATGGAATATCACTCAGCCATGAAATCAATGTCATAAGGCTAGTAGCAGCATGATGAGTGGATTTAGGTACGACGATTCTATGTGAAATAAGTCACACAGAAAAGGACATTTCTCATAAGGTGTCACTTATAGAGGGAATGTAAAAACCGTTACACTTGAACTGAATTACAAAACAGAACAGAGTCACACATGCAGAAAACACACTATGGCTGCTTAACGGGAAAGGGGAGGTGGGGAGATACATAAAACAAGAGTTTCAAATTAGATCAGATACCGTTCCATAAACCCAATATGTAACAGACAAGACCTACTCCTTGCTCAGAGAACTGGACTCAACACGCCCGATTCACTGCACAAGAATATATCTGACTAGTAATAATCTTAAAACCTATGTATTGATATCTCTCTATTAGTGTGTCAAGTGGGTGTAAAGCAGCATAAACACAGCCGTGAAAAGCAGCTAAACCCCATTATAAAAATAAATTACTTTTAAAAACCCATGAAACAAAGACAGGGAAAGAGAGAGAAATTCTTACACAATTCGTTCAGGGGCTTTGATGCAACCTGGATTGACCATATCTAGACCCACAGCTGGATGAGACATAAGGGTGGTCACTCTTGGGGCTGAGAGGTTTGGTGAGGTTGGGTGAGCAAACACAGACCCTTTAAAGTAATACTGCGTGGTACCCATCGCATGGGTCCCAAATCTCCAGGTTCAAGGGCATCTTCCTACATCGAAAACATGCATGAGAAACCCAGAAGATGGTACACCGTGTGATGGGGAAAGGTTTCTAAAACGCACCTCATTTCTCATCTCCTTGTGCTCGGGTTTGCCATTCCAGCCACTTTACTAGCAATCTCCCTACTTGGAGCATCAGCACCTTTAACCTCCTGTTCTGTACAGGTTGCAATTTGTCCTGAGGATGAACGGGAAGACGGGGAACCAATGAGAGACTAGCTCTTGGTGTTGGGACAAGCACAGGTCACTCTATTTTCCAATCAGGAAGAAGAATTAACCACAGGCTCAGCCTGCCCCCCGGAACCAAAACAGGGCCTGAAGCCATCCTGCGCTTTTGCGGCCACCTCCCAAAAAAGCGAGTTGTAAAATGGAGCTTCAGGGCACTGCAATTCACAATCCTACAGAGTTATAAATGATAACTCTCGTCCACAAATATATTGAGGGAAGGCAAAGACGAGGAATTGAAATCAAGGCAGAATTGCAGGAAACAGATTTCAGGAGGTAGATTCGAATCGCCTTTAAAGCACATGAAAAGCGCCAAAACGTTGACAATGATGCCCTTGGCCAAAAAGGGCGTGTGCGTTTTTTCCTGAATATATTCAGGAAAAAACGCATACGCCCTTTTTGGCCAACCAAGCAACCTGGAAAGTCAAATCAGCGATACAAAGAAGTCTCGCTTCCCATCGGTCAAAAGGGCCATGCTGAAAAAAGTGTCAAAACCAGAAATGCAGGACAGGCCATGGAGAAATGGGAGCCTTGCTACACTGATGGGCGGGATGTAAATTGCCAACAGCCACTCTGGAGAAGGGTACGGTGTGTCCTGAAACAGCTAAAAACACAGCTTAGAGAGCATAGGGCACTTCCACGCATGGGGGTATAAAGTGGGAAAATTAAAAATCAGCAAGACACAAGCACCCCATAGTTTAGGGCTGCTCTTTTGACAAGGACCTCCACTTCATTCCACCTTAAATATCCCAGGAAAGCGAAAAATGGATAAAAAAGTTGTAGTCCTTATTTACAATGGAATATCACTCAGCCATGAAATCAATATCATAAGGCTAGTAGCAGCATGATGAGTGGATTTAGGTACGACAATTCTAAGTGAAATAAGTCACACAGAAAAGGACACTTCTCATAAGGTGTCACTTATAGAGGGAATGTAAAAACCGTTACACTTGAACTGAATTACAAAACAGAACAGAGTCACACATGCAGAAAACACACTATGGCTGCTTAACGGGAAAGCGAGGTGGGGTGATACATAAAGCAAGAGTTTCAAATTAGCTCAGATACCGTTCCATAAACCCAATATGTAATAGACAAGACCTACTCCTTGCTCAGAGAACTGGACTCAACACGCCCGATTCACCGCACAAGAATATATCTGACTAGTAATAATCTTAAAACCTATGTATTGATATCTCTCTGTTAGTGTGTCTAGTGGGTGTAAAGCGGCATAAACACAGCCGTGAAAAGCAGCTAAACCCCATTATAAAAATAAATTTCTTTTAAAAACCCATGAAACAAAGACAGTGAAAGAGAGAGAAATTCTTACACAATTCGTTCAGGGGCTGTGATGCAACCTGGATTGACCATATCTAGACCCACAGCTGGATGAGACATAAGGGTGGACACTCTTGGGGCTGAGAGGTTTGGTGAGGTTGGGTGAGCAAACGCAGACCCTTTAAAGTAATACTGCGTGCTACCCATCGCATGGGTCCCAAATCTCCAGGTTCAAGGGCATCTTCCTACATCGAAAACATGCATGAGAAACCAAGAAGATGGTACACCGTGTGATGGGGAAAGGTTTCTAAAATGCACCTCATTTCTCATCTCCTTGTGCTCGGGTTCGCCATTCCAGCCACTTTAGTAGCAATCTCCCTACTTGGAGCATCAGCACCTTTAACCTCCTGTTCCGTACAGGTTGCAATTTGTCCTGAGGATGAACGGGAAGACGGGGAACCAATGAGAGATTAGCTCTTGGTGTTGGGACAGGCACAGGTCACTCTATTTTCCCATCAGGAAGAAGAATTAACCACAGGCTCAGCCTGCCCCCCGGAACCAGAACAGGGCCTGAAGCCATCCTGCGCTTTTGCGGCCACCTCCTAAAAAAGCGAGTTGTAAAATGGAGCTTCAGGGCACTGCAATTCACAATCCTACAGAGTTATAAATGATAACTCTCGTCCACAAATATATTGAGGGAAGGCAAAGACGAGGAATTGAAATCAAGGCAGAATTGCAGGAAACAGATTTCAGGAGGTAGATTCGAATCGCCTTTAAAGCACATGAAAAGCGCCAAAACTTTGACAATGATGCCCTTGTCCAAAAAGGGCGTATGCGTTGTATCCTGAATATATTCAGGAAAAAACGCATACGCCCTTTTTGGCCAACCAAGCAACCTGGAAAGGCAAATCAGCGCTACAAAGAAGTCTCGCTTCCCATCAGTCAAAAGGGCCATGCTGAAAAAAGTGTCAAAACCAGAAATGCAGGACAGGCCATGGAGAAATGGGAACCTTGCTACACTGATGGGCGGGATGTAAATTGCCAACAGCCACTCTGGAGAAGTGTACGGTGTGTCCTGAAACATCTAAAAAACACAGCTTAGAGAGCATAGGGCACTTCCACGCATGGGGGTATAAAGTGGGAAAATTAAAAATCAGAAAGACACAAGCACCCCAAAGTTTAGGGCTGCTCTGTTGACAAGGACCTCCACTTCATTCCACCTTAAATATCCCAGGAAAGCGAAAAATGGATAAAAAATTTGAGGTCCTTATGTACAATGGCATACCACTCAGCCATGAAATCAATGTCATAAGGCTAGTAGCAGCATGATGAGTGGATTTAGGTACGACGATTCTAAGTGAAATAAGTCACAAAGAAAAGGACACTTCTCATAAGGTGTCACTTATAGGGGGAATGTAAAAATCGTTACACTTGAACTGAATTACAAAGCAGAACAGAATCACACATGCAGAAAACACACTATGGCTGCTTAACGGGAAAGGTGAGGTGGGGTGATACATAAAACAAGAGTTTCAAATTAGCTCAGATACCGTTCCATAAACCCAATATGTAATAGACAAGACCTACTCCTTGCTCAGAGAACTGGACTCAACACGCCCGATTCACCGCACAAGAATATATCTGACTAGTAATAATCTTAAAACCTATGTATTGATATCTCTCTGTTAGTGTGTCTAGTGGGTGTAAAGCAGCATAAACACAGCCGTGAAAAGCAGCTAAACCCCATTATAAAAATAAATTTCTTTTAAAAACCCATGAAACAAAGACAGTGAAAGAGAGAGAAATTCTTACACAATTCGTTCAGGGGCTGTGATGCAACCTGGATTGACCATATCTAGACCCACAGCTGGATGAGACATAAGGGTGGATACTCTTGGGGCTGAGAGGTTTGGTGAGGTTGGGTGAGCAAACGCAGAACCTTTAAAGTAATACTGCATGCTACCCATCGCATGGGTCCCAAATCTCCAGGTTCAAGGGCATCTTCCTACATCGAAAACATGCATGAGAAACCAAGAAGATGGTACACCGTGTGTTGGGGAAAGGTTTCTAAAATGCACCTCATTTCTCATCTCCTTGTGCTCGGGTTCGCCATTCCAGCCACTTTAGTAGCAATCTCCCTATTTGGAGCATCAGCATATTTAACCTCCTGTTCCGTACAGGTTGCAATTTGTCCTGAGGATGAACGGGAAGACGGGGAACCAATGAGAGACTAGCTCTTGGTGTTGGGACAGGCACAGGTCACTCTATTTTCCCATCAGGAAGAAGAATTAACCACAGGCTCAGCCTGCCCCCCGGAACCAGAACAGGGCCTGAAGCCATCCTGCGCTTTTGCGGCCACCTCCCAAAAAAGCGAGTTGTAAAATGGAGCTTCAGGGCACTGCAATTCACAATCCTACAGAGTTATAAATGATAACTCTCGTCCACAAATATATTGAGGGAAGGCAAAGACGAGGAATTGAAATCAAGGCAGAATTGCAGGAAACAGATTTCAGGAGGTAGATTCGAATCGCCTTTAAAGCACATGAAAAGCGCCAAAACGTTGACAATGATGCCATTGGCCAAAAAGGGCGTATGCCTTTTTTCCTGATTATATTCAGGAAAAAACGCATACGCCCTTTTTGGCCAACCAAGCAACCTGGAAAGGCAAATCAGCGCTACAAAGAAGTCTCGCTTCCCATTGGTCAAAAGGGCCATTCTGAAAAAAGTGTCAAAACCAGAAATGCAGGACAGGCCATGGAGAAATGGGAGCCTTGCTACACTGATGGGCGGGATGTAAATTGCCAACAGCCACTCTGGAGAAGGGTACGGTGTGTCCTGAACCATCTAAAACACACAGCCTAGAGAGCATAGGGCACTTCCACGCATGGGGGTATAAACTGGGAAAATTGAAAATCAGCAAGACACAAGCACCCCAACGTTTAGGGCTGCTCTGTTGACAAGGACTTCCACTTCATTCCACCTTAAATATCCCAGGAAAGAGAAAAATGGATAAAGAAGTTGTGGTCCTTATGTACGATGGAATATCACTCAGCCATGAAATCAATGTCATAAGGCTAGTAGCAGCATGATGAGTGGATTTAGGTACGACGATTCTAAGTGAAATAAGTCACACAGAAAAGGACACTTCTCATAAGGTGTCACTTATAGAGGGAATGTAAAAACCGTTACACTTGAACTGAATTACAAAACAGAACAGAGTGACACATGCAGAAAACACACTATGGCTGCTTAACGGGAAAGGGGAGGTGGGGAGATACATAAAACAAGAGTTTCAAATTAGATCAGATACCGCTCCATAAACCCAATATGTAACAGACAAGACCTACTCCTTGCTCAGAGAACTGGACTCAACACGCCCGATTCACCGCACAAGAATATATCTGACTAGTAATAATCTTAAAACCTATGTATTGATATCTCTCTATTAGTGTGTCAAGTGGGTGTAAAGCGGCATAAACACAGCCGTGAAAAGCAGCTAAACCCCATTATAAAAATAAATTACTTTTAAAAACCCATGAAACAAAGACAGGGAAAGAGAGAGAAATTCTAACACAATTCGTTCAGGGGCTTTGATGCAACCTGGATTGACCATATCTAGACCCACAGCTGGATGAGACATAAGGGTGGACACTCTTGGGGCTGAGAGGTTTGGTGAGGTTGGGTGAGCAAACACAGACCCTTTAAAGTAATACTGCGTGGTACCCATCGCATGGGTCCCAAATCTCCAGGTTCAAGGGCATCTTCCTACATCGAAAACATGCATGAGAAACCCAGAAGATGGTACACCGTGTGATGGGGAAAGGTTTCTAAAACGCACCTCATTTCTCATCTCCTTGTGCTCGGGTTTGCCATTCCAGCCACTTTACTAGCAATCTCCCTACTTGGAGCATCAGCACCTTTAACCTCCTGTTCTGTACAGGTTGCAATTTGTCTTGAGGATGAACGGGAAGACGGGGAACCAATGAGAGACTAGCTCTTGGTGTTGGGACAGGCACAGGTCACTCTATTTTCCCATCAGGAAGAAGAATTAACCACAGGCTCAGCCTGCCCCCCGGAACCAGAACAGGGCCTGAAGCCATCCTGCGCTTTTGCGGCCACCTCCCAAAAAAGCGAGTTGTAAAATGGAGCTTCAGGGCACTGCAATTCACAAACCTGCAGAGTTATAAATGATAACTCTCGTCCACAAATATATTGAGTGAAGGCAAAGAAGAGGATTTGAAGTCAAGGCAGAATTTCAGGAAACAGATTTTAGGAGGTAGATTCGAATCGCCTTTAAAGCACATGAAAAGCGACAAAACGTTGACAATAATGCCCTTGGCCAAAAAGGGCGTATGCGTTTTTTCCTGAATATATTCAGGAAAAAACGCATACGCCCTTTTTGGCCAACCAAGCAACCTGGAAAGGCAAATCAGCGCTACAAAGAAGTCTCGCTTCCCATCGGTCAAAAGGGCCATGCTGAAAAAAGTTTCAAAACCAGAAATGCAGGACAGGCCATAGAGAAATGGGAGCCTTGCTACACTGATGGGCGGGATGTAAATTGCCAACAGCCACTCTGGAGAAGGGTACGGTGTGTCCTGAAACAGCTAAAAACACAGCTTAGAGAGCATAGGGCACTTCCACGCATGGGGGTATAAAGTGGGAAAATTAAAAATCAGCAAGACACAAGCACCCCATAGTTTAGGGCTGCTCTTTTGACAAGGACCTCCACTTCATTCCACCTTAAATATCCCAGGAAAGCGAAAAATGGATAAAAAAGTTGTAGTCCTTATTTACAATGGAATATCACTCAGCCATGAAATCAATATCATAAGGCTAGTAGCAGCATGATGAGTGGATTTAGGTACGACAATTCTAAGTGAAATAAGTCACACAGAAAAGGACACTTCTCATAAGGTGTCACTTATAGAGGGAATGTAAAAACCGTTACACTTGAACTGAATTACAAAACAGAACAGAGTCACACATGCAGAAAACACACTATGGCTGCTTAACGGGAAAGCGAGGTGGGGTGATACATAAAGCAAGAGTTTCAAATTAGCTCAGATACCGTTCCATAAACCCAATATGTAATAGACAAGACCTACTCCTTGCTCAGAGAACTGGACTCAACACGCCCGATTCACCGCACAAGAATATATCTGAGTAGTAATAATCTTAAAACCTATGTATTGATATCTCTCTGTTAGTGTGTCTAGTGGGTGTAAAGCGGCATAAACACAGCCGTGAAAAGCAGCTAAACCCCATTATAAAAATAAATTTCTTTTAAAAACCCATGAAACAAAGACAGTGAAAGAGAGAGAAATTCTTACACAATTCGTTCAGGGGCTGTGATGCAACCTGGATTGACCATATCTAGACCCACAGCTGGATGAGACATAAGGGTGGACACTCTTGGGGCTGAGAGGTTTGGTGAGGTTGGGTGAGCAAACGCAGACCCTTTAAAGTAATACTGCGTGCTACCCATCGCATGGGTCCCAAATCTCCAGGTTCAAGGGCATCTTCCTACATCGAAAACATGCATGAGAAACCAAGAAGATGGTACACCGTGTGATGGGGAAAGGTTTCTAAAATGCACCTCATTTCTCATCTCCTTGTGCTCGGGTTCGCCATTCCAGCCACTTTAGTAGCAATCTCCCTACTTGGAGCATCAGCACCTTTAACCTCCTGTTCCGTACAGGTTGCAATTTGTCCTGAGGATGAACGGGAAGACGGGGAACCAATGAGAGATTAGCTCTTGGTGTTGGGACAGGCACAGGTCACTCTATTTTCCCATCAGGAAGAAGAATTAACCACAGGCTCAGCCTGCCCCCCGGAACCAGAACAGGGCCTGAAGCCATCCTGCGCTTTTGCGGCCACCTCCCAAAAAAGCGAGTTGTAAAATGGAGCTTCAGGGCACTGCAATTCACAATCCTACAGAGTTATAAATGATAACTCTCGTCCACAAATATATTGAGGGAAGGCAAAGACGAGGAATTGAAATCAAGGCAGAATTGCAGGAAACAGATTTCAGGAGGTAGATTCGAATCGCCTTTAAAGCACATGAAAAGCGCCAAAACGTTGACAATGATGCCCTTGTCCAAAAAGGGCGTATGCGTTGTATCCTGAATATATTCAGGAAAAAACGCATACGCCCTTTTTGGCCAACCAAGCAACCTGGAAAGGCAAATCAGCGCTACAAAGAAGTCTCGCTTCCCATCAGTCAAAAGGGCCATGCTGAAAAAAGTGTCAAAACCAGAAATGCAGGACAGGCCATGGAGAAATGGGAACCTTGCTACACTGATGGACGGGATGTAAATTGCCAACAGCCACTCTGGAGAAGTGTACGGTGTGTCCTGAAACATCTAAAAAACACAGCTTAGAGAGCATAGGGCACTTCCACGCATGGGGGTATAAAGTGGGAAAATTAAAAATCAGAAAGACACAAGCACCCCAAAGTTTAGGGCTGCTCTGTTGACAAGGACCTCCACTTCATTCCACCTTAAATATCCCAGGAAAGCGAAAAATGGATAAAAAATTTGAGGTCCTTATGTACAATGGCATACCACTCAGCCATGAAATCAATGTCATAAGGCTAGTAGCAGCATGATGAGTGGATTTAGGTACGACGATTCTAAGTGAAATAAGTCACACAGAAAAGGACACTTCTCATAAGGTGTCACTTATAGAGGGAATGTAAAAACCGTTACACTTGAACTGAATTACAAAACAGAACAGAGTCACACATGCAGAAAACACACTATGGCTGCTTAACGGGAAAGCGAGGTGGGGTGATACATAAAGCAAGAGTTTCAAATTAGCTCAGATACCGTTCCATAAACCCAATATGTAATAGATAAGACCTACTCCTTGCTCAGAGAACTGGACTCAACACGCCCGATTCACCGCACAAGAATATATCTGACTAGTAATAATCTTAAAACCTATGTATTGATATCTCTCTGTTAGTGTGTCTAGTGGGTGTAAAGCAGCATAAACACAGCCGTGAAAAGCAGCTAAACCCCATTATAAAAATAAATTTCTTTTAAAAACCCATGAAACAAAGACAGTGAAAGAGAGAGAAATTCTTACACAATTCGTTCAGGGGCTGTGATGCAACCTGGATTGACCATATCTAGACCCACAGCTGGATGAGACATAAGGGTGGATACTCTTGGGGCTGAGAGGTTTGGTGAGGTTGGGTGAGCAAACGCAGAACCTTTAAAGTAATACTGCGTGCTACCCATCGCATGGGTCCCAAATCTCCAGGTTCAAGGGCATCTTCCTACATCGAAAACATGCATGAGAAACCAAGAAGATGGTACACCGTGTGTTGGGGAAAGGTTTCTAAAATGCACCTCATTTCTCATCTCCTTGTGCTCGGGTTCGCCATTCCAGCCACTTTAGTAGCAATCTCCCTACTTGGAGCATCAGCATCTTTAACCTCCTGTTCCGTACAGGTTGCAATTTGTCCTGAGGATGAACGGGAAGACGGGGAACCAATGAGAGACTAACTCTTGGTGTTGGGAGAGGCACAGGTCACTCTATTTTCCCATCAGGAAGAAGAATTAACCACAGGCTCAGCCTGCCCCCCAGAACCAGAACAGGGCCTGAAGCCATCCTGTGCTTTTGCGGCCACCTCCCAAAAAAGCGAGTTGTAAAATGGAGCTTCAGGGCACTGCAATTCACAATCCTACAGAGTTATAAATGATAACTCTCGTCCACAAATATATTGAGGGAAGGCAAAGACGAGGAATTGAAATCAAGGCAGAATTGCAGGAAACAGATTTCAGGAGGTAGATTCGAATCGCCTTTAAAGCACATGAAAAGCGCCAAAACGTTGACAATGATGCCCTTGGCCAAAAAGGGCGTATGCGTTTTTTCCTGAATATATTCAGGAAAAAACGCATACGCCCTTTTTGGCCAACCAAGCAACCTGGAAAGGCAAATCAGCGCTACAAAGAAGTCTCGCTTCCCATCAGTCAAAAGGGCCATGCTGAAAAAAGTGTCAAAACCAGAAATGCAGGACAGGCCATGGAGAAATGGGAGCCTTGCTACACTGATGGGCGGGATGTAAATTGCCAACAGCCACTCTGGAGAAGTGTACGGTGTGTTCTGAAACATCTAAAAAACACAGCTTAGAGAGCATTGGGCACTTCCACGCATGGGGGTATAAAGTGGGAAAATTAAAAATCTGAAAGACACAAGCACCCCAAAGTTTAGGGCTGCTCTATTGACAAGGACCTCCACTTCATTCCACCTTAAATATCCCAGGATAGCGAAAAATGGATAAAAAATTTGAGGTCCTTATGTACAATGGCATACCACTCAGCCATGAAATCAATGTCATAAGGCTAGTAGCAGCATGATGAGTGGATTTAGGTACGACGATTCTAAGTGAAATAAGTCACAAAGAAAAGGACACTTCTCATAAGGTGTCACTTATAGGGGGAATGTAAAAATCGTTACACTTGAACTGAATTACAAAGCAGAACAGAATCACACATGCAGAAAACACACTATGGCTGCTTAACGGGAAAGGTGAGGTGGGGTGATACATAAAACAAGAGTTTCAAATTAGCTCAGATACCGTTCCATAAACCCAATATGTAATAGACAAGACCTACTCCTTGCTCAGAGAACTGGACTCAACACGCCCGATTCACCGCACAAGAATATATCTGACTAGTAATAATCTTAAAACCTATGTATTGATATCTCTCTGTTAGTGTGTCTAGTGGGTGTAAAGCAGCATAAACACAGCCGTGAAAAGCAGCTAAACCCCATTATAAAAATAAATTTCTTTTAAAAACCCATGAAACAAAGACAGTGAAAGAGAGAGAAATTCTTACACAATTCGTTCAGGGGCTGTGATGCAACCTGGATTGACCATATCTAGACCCACAGCTGGATGAGACATAAGGGTGGATACTCTTGGGGCTGAGAGGTTTGGTGAGGTTGGGTGAGCAAACGCAGAACCTTTAAAGTAATACTGCATGCTACCCATCGCATGGGTCCCAAATCTCCAGGTTCAAGGGCATCTTCCTACATCGAAAACATGCATGAGAAACCAAGAAGATGGTACACCGTGTGTTGGGGAAAGGTTTCTAAAATGCACCTCATTTCTCATCTCCTTGTGCTCGGGTTCGCCATTCCAGCCACTTTAGTAGCAATCTCCCTATTTGGAGCATCAGCATATTTAACCTCCTGTTCCGTACAGGTTGCAATTTGTCCTGAGGATGAACGGGAAGACGGGGAACCAATGAGAGACTAGCTCTTGGTGTTGGGACAGGCACAGGTCACTCTATTTTCCCATCAGGAAGAAGAATTAACCACAGGCTCAGCCTGCCCCCCGGAACCAGAACAGGGCCTGAAGCCATCCTGCGCTTTTGCGGCCACCTCCCAAAAAAGCGAGTTGTAAAATGGAGCTTCAGGGCACTGCAATTCACAATCCTACAGAGTTATAAATGATAACTCTCGTCCACAAATATATTGAGGGAAGGCAAAGACGAGGAATTGAAATCAAGGCAGAATTGCAGGAAACAGATTTCAGGAGGTAGATTCGAATCGCCTTTAAAGCACATGAAAAGCGCCAAAACGTTGACAATGATGCCATTGGCCAAAAAGGGCGTATGCCTTTTTTCCTGATTATATTCAGGAAAAAACGCATACGCCCTTTTTGGCCAACCAAGCAACCTGGAAAGGCAAATCAGCGCTACAAAGAAGTCTCGCTTCCCATTGGTCAAAAGGGCCATTCTGAAAAAAGTGTCAAAACCAGAAATGCAGGACAGGCCATGGAGAAATGGGAGCCTTGCTACACTGATGGGCGGGATGTAAATTGCCAACAGCCACTCTGGAGAAGGGTACGGTGTGTCCTGAACCATCTAAAACACACAGCCTAGAGAGCATAGGGCACTTCCACGCATGGGGGTATAAACTGGGAAAATTGAAAATCAGCAAGACACAAGCACCCCAACGTTTAGGGCTGCTCTGTTGACAAGGACTTCCACTTCATTCCACCTTAAATATCCCAGGAAAGAGAAAAATGGATAAAAAAGTTGTGGTCCTTATGTACGATGGAATATCACTCAGCCATGAAATCAATGTCATAAGGCTAGTAGCAGCATGATGAGTGGATTTAGGTACGACGATTCTAAGTGAAATAAGTCACACAGAAAAGGACACTTCTCATAAGGTGTCACTTATAGAGGGAATGTAAAAACCGTTACACTTGAACTGAATTACAAAACAGAACAGAGTGACACATGCAGAAAACACACTATGGCTGCTTAACGGGAAAGGGGAGGTGGGGAGATACATAAAACAAGAGTTTCAAATTAGATCAGATACCGCTCCATAAACCCAATATGTAACAGACAAGACCTACTCCTTGCTCAGAGAACTGGACTCAACACGCCCGATTCACCGCACAAGAATATATCTGACTAGTAATAATCTTAAAACCTATGTATTGATATCTCTCTATTAGTGTGTCAAGTGGGTGTAAAGCGGCATAAACACAGCCGTGAAAAGCAGCTAAACCCCATTATAAAAATAAATTACTTTTAAAAACCCATGAAACAAAGACAGGGAAAGAGAGAGAAATTCTAACACAATTCGTTCAGGGGCTTTGATGCAACCTGGATTGACCATATCTAGACCCACAGCTGGATGAGACATAAGGGTGGACACTCTTGGGGCTGAGAGGTTTGGTGAGTTTGGGTGAGCAAACACAGACCCTTTAAAGTAATACTGCGTGGTACCCATCGCATGGGTCCCAAATCTCCAGGTTCAAGGGCATCTTCCTACATCGAAAACATGCATGAGAAACCCAGAAGATGGTACACCATGTGATGGGGAAAGGTTTCTAAAACGCACCTCATTTCTCATCTCCTTGTGCTCGGGTTTGCCATTCCAGCCACTTTACTAGCAATCTCCCTACTTGGAGCATCAGCACCTTTAACCTCCTGTTCTGTACAGGTTGCAATTTGTCTTGAGGATGAACGGGAAGACGGGGAACCAATGAGAGACTAGCTCTTGGTGTTGGGACAGGCACAGGTCACTCTATTTTCCCATCAGGAAGAAGAATTAACCACAGGCTCAGCCTGCCCCCCGGAACCAGAACAGGGCCTGAAGCCATCCTGCGCTTTTGCGGCCACCTCCCAAAAAAGCGAGTTGTAAAATGGAGCTTCAGGGCACTGCAATTCACAAACCTGCAGAGTTATAAATGATAACTCTCGTCCACAAATATATTGAGTGAAGGCAAAGAAGAGGATTTGAAGTCAAGGCAGAATTTCAGGAAACAGAATTTAGGAGGTAGATTCGAATCGCCTTTAAAGCACATGAAAAGCGACAAAACGTTGACAATAATGCCCTTGGCCAAAAAGGGCGTATGCGTTTTTTCCTGAATATATTCAGGAAAAAACGCATACGCCCTTTTTGGCCAACCAAGCAACCTGGAAAGGCAAATCAGCGCTACAAAGAAGTCTCGCTTCCCATCGGTCAAAAGGGCCATGCTGAAAAAAGTTTCAAAACCAGAAATGCAGGACAGGCCATAGAGAAATGGGAGCCTTGCTACACTGATGGGCGGGATGTAAATTGCCAACAGCCACTCTGGAGAAGGGTACGGTGTGTCCTGAAACAGCTAAAAACACAGCTTAGAGAGCATAGGGCACTTCCACGAATGGGGGTATAAAGTGGGAAAATTAAAAATCAGCAAGACACAAGCACCCCATAGTTTAGGGCTGCTCTTTTGACAAGGACCTCCACTTCATTCCACCTTAAATATCCCAGGAAAGCGAAAAATGGATAAAAAAGTTGTAGTCCTTATTTACAATGGAATATCACTCAGCCATGAAATCAATATCATAAGGCTAGTAGCAGCATGATGAGTGGATTTAGGTACGACAATTCTAAGTGAAATAAGTCACACAGAAAAGGACACTTCTCATAAGGTGTCACTTATAGAGGGAATGTAAAAACCGTTACACTTGAACTGAATTACAAAACAGAACAGAGTCACACATGCAGAAAACACACTATGGCTGCTTAACGGGAAAGCGAGGTGGGGTGATACATAAAGCAAGAGTTTCAAATTAGCTCAGATACCGTTCCATAAACCCAATATGTAATAGACAAGACCTACTCCTTGCTCAGAGAACTGGACTCAACACGCCCGATTCACCGCACAAGAATATATCTGACTAGTAATAATCTTAAAACCTATGTATTGATATCTCTCTGTTAGTGTGTCTAGTGGGTGTAAAGCGGCATAAACACAGCCGTGAAAAGCAGCTAAACCCCATTATAAAAATAAATTTCTTTTAAAAACCCATGAAACAAAGACAGTGAAAGAGAGAGAAATTCTTACACAATTCGTTCAGGGGCTGTGATGCAACCTGGATTGACCATATCTAGACCCACAGCTGGATGAGACATAAGGGTGGACACTCTTGGGGCTGAGAGGTTTGGTGAGGTTGGGTGAGCAAACGCAGACCCTTTAAAGTAATACTGCGTGCTACCCATCGCATGGGTCCCAAATCTCCAGGTTCAAGGGCATCTTCCTACATCGAAAACATGCATGAGAAACCAAGAAGATGGTACACCGTGTGATGGGGAAAGGTTTCTAAAATGCACCTCATTTCTCATCTCCTTGTGCTCGGGTTCGCCATTCCAGCCACTTTAGTAGCAATCTCCCTACTTGGAGCATCAGCACCTTTAACCTCCTGTTCCGTACAGGTTGCAATTTGTCCTGAGGATGAACGGGAAGACGGGGAACCAATGAGAGATTAGCTCTTGGTGTTGGGACAGGCACAGGTCACTCTATTTTCCCATCAGGAAGAAGAATTAACCACAGGCTCAGCCTGCCCCCCGGAACCAGAACAGGGCCTGAAGCCATCCTGCGCTTTTGCGGCCACCTCCCAAAAAAGCGAGTTGTAAAATGGAGCTTCAGGGCACTGCAATTCACAATCCTACAGAGTTATAAATGATAACTCTCGTCCACAAATATATTGAGGGAAGGCAAAGACGAGGAATTGAAATCAAGGCAGAATTGCAGGAAACAGATTTCAGGAGGTAGATTCGAATCGCCTTTAAAGCACATGAAAAGCGCCAAAACGTTGACAATGATGCCCTTGTCCAAAAAGGGCGTATGCGTTGTATCCTGAATATATTCAGGAAAAAACGCATACGCCCTTTTTGGCCAACCAAGCAACCTGGAAAGGCAAATCAGCGCTACAAAGAAGTCTCGCTTCCCATCAGTCAAAAGGGCCATGCTGAAAAAAGTGTCAAAACCAGAAATGCAGGACAGGCCATGGAGAAATGGGAACCTTGCTACACTGATGGGCGGGATGTAAATTGCCAACAGCCACTCTGGAGAAGTGTACGGTGTGTCCTGAAACATCTAAAAAACACAGCTTAGAGAGCATAGGGCACTTCCACGCATGGGGGTATAAAGTGGGAAAATTAAAAATCAGAAAGACACAAGCACCCCAAAGTTTAGGGCTGCTCTGTTGACAAGGACCTCCACTTCATTCCACCTTAAATATCCCAGGAAAGCGAAAAATGGATAAAAAATTTGAGGTCCTTATGTACAATGGCATACCACTCAGCCATGAAATCAATGTCATAAGGCTAGTAGCAGCATGATGAGTGGATTTAGGTACGACGATTCTAAGTGAAATAAGTCACACAGAAAAGGACACTTCTCATAAGGTGTCACTTATAGAGGGAATGTAAAAACCGTTACACTTGAACTGAATTACAAAACAGAACAGAGTCACACATGCAGAAAACACACTATGGCTGCTTAACGGGAAAGCGAGGTGGGGTGATACATAAAGCAAGAGTTTCAAATTAGCTCAGATACCGTTCCATAAACCCAATATGTAATAGATAAGACCTACTCCTTGCTCAGAGAACTGGACTCAACACGCCCGATTCACCGCACAAGAATATATCTGACTAGTAATAATCTTAAAACCTATGTATTGATATCTCTCTGTTAGTGTGTCTAGTGGGTGTAAAGCAGCATAAACACAGCCGTGAAAAGCAGCTAAACCCCATTATAAAAATAAATTTCTTTTAAAAACCCATGAAACAAAGACAGTGAAAGAGAGAGAAATTCTTACACAATTCGTTCAGGGGCTGTGATGCAACCTGGATTGACCATATCTAGACCCACAGCTGGATGAGACATAAGGGTGGATACTCTTGGGGCTGAGAGGTTTGGTGAGGTTGGGTGAGCAAACGCAGAACCTTTAAAGTAATACTGCATGCTACCCATCGCATGGGTCCCAAATCTCCAGGTTCAAGGGCATCTTCCTACATCGAAAACATGCATGAGAAACCAAGAAGATGGTACACCGTGTGTTGGGGAAAGGTTTCTAAAATGCACCTCATTTCTCATCTCCTTGTGCTCGGGTTCGCCATTCCAGCCACTTTAGTAGCAATCTCCCTATTTGGAGCATCAGCATATTTAACCTCCTGTTCCGTACAGGTTGCAATTTGTCCTGAGGATGAACGGGAAGACGGGGAACCAATGAGAGACTAGCTCTTGGTGTTGGGACAGGCACAGGTCACTCTATTTTCCCATCAGGAAGAAGAATTAACCACAGGCTCAGCCTGCCCCCCGGAACCAGAACAGGGCCTGAAGCCATCCTGCGCTTTTGCGGCCACCTCCCAAAAAAGCGAGTTGTAAAATGGAGCTTCAGGGCACTGCAATTCACAATCCTACAGAGTTATAAATGATAACTCTCGTCCACAAATATATTGAGGGAAGGCAAAGACGAGGAATTGAAATCAAGGCAGAATTGCAGGAAACAGATTTCAGGAGGTAGATTCGAATCGCCTTTAAAGCACATGAAAAGCGCCAAAACGTTGACAATGATGCCATTGGCCAAAAAGGGCGTATGCCTTTTTTCCTGATTATATTCAGGAAAAAACGCATACGCCCTTTTTGGCCAACCAAGCAACCTGGAAAGGCAAATCAGCGCTACAAAGAAGTCTCGCTTCCCATTGGTCAAAAGGGCCATTCTGAAAAAAGTGTCAAAACCAGAAATGCAGGACAGGCCATGGAGAAATGGGAGCCTTGCTACACTGATGGGCGGGATGTAAATTGCCAACAGCCACTCTGGAGAAGGGTACGGTGTGTCCTGAACCATCTAAAACACACAGCCTAGAGAGCATAGGGCACTTCCACGCATGGGGGTATAAACTGGGAAAATTGAAAATCAGCAAGACACAAGCACCCCAACGTTTAGGGCTGCTCTGTTGACAAGGACTTCCACTTCATTCCACCTTAAATATCCCAGGAAAGAGAAAAATGGATAAAAAAGTTGTGGTCCTTATGTACGATGGAATATCACTCAGCCATGAAATCAATGTCATAAGGCTAGTAGCAGCATGATGAGTGGATTTAGGTACGACGATTCTAAGTGAAATAAGTCACACAGAAAAGGACACTTCTCATAAGGTGTCACTTATAGAGGGAATGTAAAAACCGTTACACTTGAACTGAATTACAAAACAGAACAGAGTGACACATGCAGAAAACACACTATGGCTGCTTAACGGGAAAGGGGAGGTGGGGAGATACATAAAACAAGAGTTTCAAATTAGATCAGATACCGCTCCATAAACCCAATATGTAACAGACAAGACCTACTCCTTGCTCAGAGAACTGGACTCAACACGCCCGATTCACCGCACAAGAATATATCTGACTAGTAATAATCTTAAAACCTATGTATTGATATCTCTCTATTAGTGTGTCAAGTGGGTGTAAAGCGGCATAAACACAGCCGTGAAAAGCAGCTAAACCCCATTATAAAAATAAATTACTTTTAAAAACCCATGAAACAAAGACAGGGAAAGAGAGAGAAATTCTAACACAATTCGTTCAGGGGCTTTGATGCAACCTGGATTGACCATATCTAGACCCACAGCTGGATGAGACATAAGGGTGGACACTCTTGGGGCTGAGAGGTTTGGTGAGGTTGGGTGAGCAAACACAGACCCTTTAAAGTAATACTGCGTGGTACCCATCGCATGGGTCCCAAATCTCCAGGTTCAAGGGCATCTTCCTACATCGAAAACATGCATGAGAAACCCAGAAGATGGTACACCATGTGATGGGGAAAGGTTTCTAAAACGCACCTCATTTCTCATCTCCTTGTGCTCGGGTTTGCCATTCCAGCCACTTTACTAGCAATCTCCCTACTTGGAGCATCAGCACCTTTAACCTCCTGTTCTGTACAGGTTGCAATTTGTCTTGAGGATGAACGGGAAGACGGGGAACCAATGAGAGACTAGCTCTTGGTGTTGGGACAGGCACAGGTCACTCTATTTTCCCATCAGGAAGAAGAATTAACCACAGGCTCAGCCTGCCCCCCGGAACCAGAACAGGGCCTGAAGCCATCCTGCGCTTTTGCGGCCACCTCCCAAAAAAGCGAGTTGTAAAATGGAGCTTCAGGGCACTGCAATTCACAAACCTGCAGAGTTATAAATGATAACTCTCGTCCACAAATATATTGAGTGAAGGCAAAGAAGAGGATTTGAAGTCAAGGCAGAATTTCAGGAAACAGAATTTAGGAGGTAGATTCGAATCGCCTTTAAAGCACATGAAAAGCGACAAAACGTTGACAATAATGCCCTTGGCCAAAAAGGGCGTATGCGTTTTTTCCTGAATATATTCAGGAAAAAACGCATACGCCCTTTTTGGCCAACCAAGCAACCTGGAAAGGCAAATCAGCGCTACAAAGAAGTCTCGCTTCCCATCGGTCAAAAGGGCCATGCTGAAAAAAGTTTCAAAACCAGAAATGCAGGACAGGCCATAGAGAAATGGGAGCCTTGCTACACTGATGGGCGGGATGTAAATTGCCAACAGCCACTCTGGAGAAGGGTACGGTGTGTCCTGAAACAGCTAAAAACACAGCTTAGAGAGCATAGGGCACTTCCACGAATGGGGGTATAAAGTGGGAAAATTAAAAATCAGCAAGACACAAGCACCCCATAGTTTAGGGCTGCTCTTTTGACAAGGACCTCCACTTCATTCCACCTTAAATATCCCAGGAAAGCGAAAAATGGATAAAAAAGTTGTAGTCCTTATTTACAATGGAATATCACTCAGCCATGAAATCAATATCATAAGGCTAGTAGCAGCATGATGAGTGGATTTAGGTACGACAATTCTAAGTGAAATAAGTCACACAGAAAAGGACACTTCTCATAAGGTGTCACTTATAGAGGGAATGTAAAAACCGTTACACTTGAACTGAATTACAAAACAGAACAGAGTCACACATGCAGAAAACACACTATGGCTGCTTAACGGGAAAGCGAGGTGGGGTGATACATAAAGCAAGAGTTTCAAATTAGCTCAGATACCGTTCCATAAACCCAATATGTAATAGACAAGACCTACTCCTTGCTCAGAGAACTGGACTCAACACGCCCGATTCACCGCACAAGAATATATCTGACTAGTAATAATCTTAAAACCTATGTATTGATATCTCTCTGTTAGTGTGTCTAGTGGGTGTAAAGCGGCATAAACACAGCCGTGAAAAGCAGCTAAACCCCATTATAAAAATAAATTTCTTTTAAAAACCCATGAAACAAAGACAGTGAAAGAGAGAGAAATTCTTACACAATTCGTTCAGGGGCTGTGATGCAACCTGGATTGACCATATCTAGACCCACAGCTGGATGAGACATAAGGGTGGACACTCTTGGGGCTGAGAGGTTTGGTGAGGTTGGGTGAGCAAACGCAGACCCTTTAAAGTAATACTGCGTGCTACCCATCGCATGGGTCCCAAATCTCCAGGTTCAAGGGCATCTTCCTACATCGAAAACATGCATGAGAAACCAAGAAGATGGTACACCGTGTGATGGGGAAAGGTTTCTAAAATGCACCTCATTTCTCATCTCCTTGTGCTCGGGTTCGCCATTCCAGCCACTTTAGTAGCAATCTCCCTACTTGGAGCATCAGCACCTTTAACCTCCTGTTCCGTACAGGTTGCAATTTGTCCTGAGGATGAACGGGAAGACGGGGAACCAATGAGAGATTAGCTCTTGGTGTTGGGACAGGCACAGGTCACTCTATTTTCCCATCAGGAAGAAGAATTAACCACAGGCTCAGCCTGCCCCCCGGAACCAGAACAGGGCCTGAAGCCATCCTGCGCTTTTGCGGCCACCTCCCAAAAAAGCGAGTTGTAAAATGGAGCTTCAGGGCACTGCAATTCACAATCCTACAGAGTTATAAATGATAACTCTCGTCCACAAATATATTGAGGGAAGGCAAAGACGAGGAATTGAAATCAAGGCAGAATTGCAGGAAACAGATTTCAGGAGGTAGATTCGAATCGCCTTTAAAGCACATGAAAAGCGCCAAAACGTTGACAATGATGCCCTTGTCCAAAAAGGGCGTATGCGTTGTATCCTGAATATATTCAGGAAAAAACGCATACGCCCTTTTTGGCCAACCAAGCAACCTGGAAAGGCAAATCAGCGCTACAAAGAAGTCTCGCTTCCCATCAGTCAAAAGGGCCATGCTGAAAAAAGTGTCAAAACCAGAAATGCAGGACAGGCCATGGAGAAATGGGAACCTTGCTACACTGATGGGCGGGATGTAAATTGCCAACAGCCACTCTGGAGAAGTGTACGGTGTGTCCTGAAACATCTAAAAAACACAGCTTAGAGAGCATAGGGCACTTCCACGCATGGGGGTATAAAGTGGGAAAATTAAAAATCAGAAAGACACAAGCACCCCAAAGTTTAGGGCTGCTCTGTTGACAAGGACCTCCACTTCATTCCACCTTAAATATCCCAGGAAAGCGAAAAATGGATAAAAAATTTGAGGTCCTTATGTACAATGGCATACCACTCAGCCATGAAATCAATGTCATAAGGCTAGTAGCAGCATGATGAGTGGATTTAGGTACGACGATTCTAAGTGAAATAAGTCACACAGAAAAGGACACTTCTCATAAGGTGTCACTTATAGAGGGAATGTAAAAACCGTTACACTTGAACTGAATTACAAAACAGAACAGAGTCACACATGCAGAAAACACACTATGGCTGCTTAACGGGAAAGCGAGGTGGGGTGATACATAAAGCAAGAGTTTCAAATTAGCTCAGATACCGTTCCATAAACCCAATATGTAATAGATAAGACCTACTCCTTGCTCAGAGAACTGGACTCAACACGCCCGATTCACCGCACAAGAATATATCTGACTAGTAATAATCTTAAAACCTATGTATTGATATCTCTCTGTTAGTGTGTCTAGTGGGTGTAAAGCAGCATAAACACAGCCGTGAAAAGCAGCTAAACCCCATTATAGAAATAAATTACTTTTAAAAACCCATGAAACAAAGACAGGGAAAGAGAGAGAAATTCTAACACAATTCGTTCAGGGGCTTTGATGCAACCTGGATTGACCATATCTAGACCCACAGCTGGATGAGACATAAGGGTGGACACTCTTGGGGCTGAGAGGTTTGGTGAGGTTGGGTGAGCAAACACAGACCCTTTAAAGTAATACTGCGTGGTACCCATCGCATGGGTCCCAAATCTCCAGGTTCAAGGGCATCTTCCTACATCGAAAACATGCATGAGAAACCCAGAAGATGGTACACCGTGTGATGGGGAAAGGTTTCTAAAACGCACCTCATTTCTCATCTCCTTGTGCTCGGGTTTGCCATTCCAGCCACTTTACTAGCAATCTCCCTACTTGGAGCATCAGCACCTTTAACCTCCTGTTCTGTACAGGTTGCAATTTGTCTTGAGGATGAACGGGAAGACGGGGAACCAATGAGAGACTAGCTCTTGGTGTTGGGACAGGCACAGGTCACTCTATTTTCCCATCAGGAAGAAGAATTAACCACAGGCTCAGCCTGCCCCCCGGAACCAGAACAGGGCCTGAAGCCATCCTGCGCTTTTGCGGCCACCTCCCAAAAAAGCGAGTTGTAAAATGGAGCTTCAGGGCACTGCAATTCACAAACCTGCAGAGTTATAAATGATAACTCTCGTCCACAAATATATTGAGTGAAGGCAAAGAAGAGGATTTGAAGTCAAGGCAGAATTTCAGGAAACAGATTTTAGGAGGTAGATTCGAATCGCCTTTAAAGCACATGAAAAGCGACAAAACGTTGACAATAATGCCCTTGGCCAAAAAGGGCGTATGCGTTTTTTCCTGAATATATTCAGGAAAAAACGCATACGCCCTTTTTGGCCAACCAAGCAACCTGGAAAGGCAAATCAGCGCTACAAAGAAGTCTCGCTTCCCATCGGTCAAAAGGGCCATGCTGAAAAAAGTTTCAAAACCAGAAATGCAGGACAGGCCATAGAGAAATGGGAGCCTTGCTACACTGATGGGCGGGATGTAAATTGCCAACAGCCACTCTGGAGAAGGGTACGGTGTGTCCTGAAACAGCTAAAAACACAGCTTAGAGAGCATAGGGCACTTCCACGAATGGGGGTATAAAGTGGGAAAATTAAAAATCAGCAAGACACAAGCACCCCATAGTTTAGGGCTGCTCTTTTGACAAGGACCTCCACTTCATTCCACCTTAAATATCCCAGGAAAGCGAAAAATGGATAAAAAAGTTGTAGTCCTTATTTACAATGGAATATCACTCAGCCATGAAATCAATATCATAAGGCTAGTAGCAGCATGATGAGTGGATTTAGGTACGACAATTCTAAGTGAAATAAGTCACACAGAAAAGGACACTTCTCATAAGGTGTCACTTATAGAGGGAATGTAAAAACCGTTACACTTGAACTGAATTACAAAACAGAACAGAGTCACACATGCAGAAAACACACTATGGCTGCTTAACAGGAAAGGTGAGGTGGGGTGATACATAAAACAAGAGTTTCAAATTAGCTCAGATACCGTTCCATAAACCCAATATGTTATAGACAAAACCTACTCCTTGCTCAGAGAACTGGACTGAACACGCCTGATTCACCGCACAAGAATATATCTGACTAGTAATAATCTTAAAACCTATGAATTGATATCTCTCTGTTAGTGTGTCAAGTGGGTGTAAAGCGGCATAAACACAGCCGTGATAAGCAGCTAAAGCCCATTATAAAAATAAATTACTTTTAAAAACCCATGAAACAAAGACAGTGAAAGAGAGAGAAATTCTTACACAATTCGTTCAGGGGCTGTGATGCAACCTGGATTGACCATATCTAGACCCACAGCTGGATGAGACATAAGGGTGGACTCTCTTGGGGCTGAGAGGTTTGGTGAGGGTGGGTGAGCAAACGCAGACCCTTTAAAGTAATACTGCATGCAACCCATCGCATGGGTCCCAAATCTCCAGGTTCAAGGGCATCTTCCTACATCGAAAACATGCATGAGAAACCAAGAAGATGGTACACCGTGTGTTGGGGAAAGGTTTCTAAAATGCACCTCATTTCTCATCTCCTTGTGCTCGGGTTCGCCATTCCAGCCACTTTAGTAGCAATCTCCCTATTTGGAGCATCAGCATATTTAACCTCCTGTTCCGTACAGGTTGCAATTTGTCCTGAGGATGAACGGGAAGACGGGGAACCAATGAGAGACTAGCTCTTGGTGTTGGGACAGGCACAGGTCACTCTATTTTCCCATCAGGAAGAAGAATTAACCACAGGCTCCGCCTGCCCCCCGGAACCAGAACAGGGCCTGAAGCCATCCTGCGCTTTTGCGGCCAGCTCCCAAAAAAGCGACTTGTAAAATGGAGCTTCAGGGCACTGCAATTCACAAACCTGCAGAGTTATAAATGATAACTCTCGTCCACAAATATATTGAGGGAAGGCAAAGACGAGGAATTGAAATCAAGGCAGAATTGCAGGAAACAGATTTCAGGAGGTAGATTCGAATCGCCTTTAAAGCACATGAAAAGCGCCAAAACGTTGACAATGATGCCCTTGGCCAAAAAGGGCGTATGCGTTTTTTCCTGAATATATTCAGGAAAAAACGTATACGCCCTTTTTGGCCAACCAAGCAACCTGGAAAGGCAAATCAGCGCTACAAAGAAGTCTCGCTTCCCATCAGTCAAAAGGGCCATGCTGAAAAAAGTGTCAAAACCAGAAATGCAGGACAGGCCATGGAGAAATGGGAGCCTTGCTACACTGATGGGCGGGATGTAAATTGCCAACAGCCACTCTGGAGAAGTGTACGGTGTGTCCTGAAACATCTAAAAAACACAGCTTAGAGAGCATAGGGCACTTCCACGCATGGGGATATAAAGTGGGAAAATTAAAAATCAGAAAGACACAAGCACCCCAAAGTTTAGGGCTGCTCTGTTGACAAGGACCTCCACTTCATTCCACCTTAAATATCCCAGGAAAGCGAAAAATGGATAAAAAATTTGAGGTCCTTATGTACAATGGCATACCACTCAGCCATGAAATCAATGTCATAAGGCTAATAGCAGCATGATGAGTGGATTTAGGTACGACGATTCTAAGTGAAATAAGTCACACAGAAAAGGACACTTCTCATAAGGTGTCACTTATAGGGGGAATGTAAAAATCGTTACACTTGAACTGAATTACAAAGCAGAACAGAATCACACATGCAGAAAACACACTATGGCTGCTTAACGGGAAAGGTGAGGTGGGGTGATACATAAAACAAGAGTTTCAAATTAGCTCAGATACCGTTCCATAAATCCAATATGTAATAGACAAGACCTACTCCCTGCTCAGAGAACTGGACTCAACACGCCCGATTCACCGCACAAGAATATATCTGACTAGTAATAATCTTAAAACCTATGTATTGATATATCTCTGTTAGTGTGTCAAGTGGGTGTAAAGCAGCATAAACACAGCCGTGAAAAGCAGCTAAACCCCATTATAAAAATAAATTACTTTCAAAAACCCATGAAACAAAGACAGGGAAAGAGAGAGAAATTCTTACACAATTCGTTCAGGGGCTGTGATGCAACCTGGAGTGACCATATCTAGACCCACAGCTGGATGAGACATAAGGGTGGACACTCTTGGGGCTGAGAGTTTTGGTGAGGTTGGGTGAGCAAACGCAGACCCTTAAAGTAATACTGTGTGCTACCCATCGCATGGGTCCCTTATCTCCAGGTTCAAGGGCATCTTCCTACATCGAAAACATGCATGAGAAACCAAGAAGATGGTACACCGTGTGTTGGGGAAAGGTTTCTAAAATGAACCTCATTTCTCATCTCCTTGTGCTCGGGTTCGCCATTCCAGCCACTTTAGTAGCAATCTCCCTACTTGCAGCATCAGCATCTTTAACCTCCTGTTCCGTACAGGTTGCAATTTGTCCTGAGGATGAACGGGAAGACGGGGAACCAATGAGACACTAGCTCTTGGTGTTGGGACAGGCACAGGTCACTCTATTTTCCCATCAGGAAGAAGAATTAACCACAGGCTCAGCCTGACCCCCGGAACCAGAACAGGGCCTGAAGCCATCCTGCGCTTTTGCGGCCAGCTCCCAATGAAGCGAGTTGTAAAATGGAGCTTCAGGGCACTGCAATTCACAAACCTGCCGAGTTATAAATGATAACTCTCGTCCACAAATATATTGAGGGAAGGCAAAGACGAGGAATTGAAATCAAGGCAGAATTGCAGGAAACAGATTTCAGGAGGTAGATTCGAATCGCCTTTAAAGCACATGAAAAGCGCCAAAACGTTGACAATGATGCCCTTGGCCAAAAAGGGCGTATGCGTTTTTTCCTGAATATATTCAGGAAAAAACGCATACGCCCTTTTTGGCCAACCAAGCAACCTGGAAAGGCAAATCAGCGCTACAAAGAAGTCTCGCTTCCCATCGGTCAAAAGGGCCATGCTGAAAAAAGTGTCAAAACCAGAAATGCAGGACAGGCCATGGAGAAATGGGAGCCTTGCTACACTGATGGGCGGGATGTAAATTGCCAACAGCCACTCTGGAGAAGTGTACGGTGTGTCCTGAAACATCTAAAAAACACAGCTTAGAGAGCATAGGGCACTTCCACGCATGGGGGTATAAAGTGGGAAAATTAAAAATCAGCAAGACACAAGCACCCCAAAGTTTAGGGATGCTCTGTTGACAAGGACCTCCACTTCATTCCACCTTAAATATCCCAGGAAAGCGAAAAATGGATAAAAAATTTGGGGTCCTTATGTACAATGGCATACCACTCAGCCATGAAATCAATGTCATAAGGCTAGTAGCAGCATGATGAGTGGATTTAGGTACGACGATTCTAAGTGAAATAAGTCACACAGAAAAGGACACTTCTCATAAGGTGTCACTTATAGAGGGAATGTAAAAACCGTTACACTTGAACTGAATTACAAAACAGAACAGAGTCACACATGCAGAAAACACACTATGGCTGCTTAACGGGAAAGCGAGGTGGGGTGATACATAAAGCAAGAGTTTCAAATTAGCTCAGATACCGTTCCATAAACCCAATATGTAATAGACAAGACCTACTCCTTGCTCAGAGAACGGGACTCAACACGCCCGATTCACCGCACAAGAATATATCTGACTAGTAATAATCTTAAAACCTATGTATTGATATCTCTCTGTTAGTGTGTCTAGAGGGTGTAAAGCGGCATAAACACAGCCGTGAAAAGCAGCTAAACCCCATTATAAAAATAAAATACTTTTAAAAACCCATGAAACAAAGACAGTGAAAGAGAGAGAAATTCTTACACAATTCGTTCAGGGGCTGTGATGCAACCTGGATTGACCATATCTAGACCCACAGCTGGATGAGACAAAAGGGTGGATACTCTTGGGGCTGAGAGGTTTGGTGAGGTTGGGTGAGCAAACGCAGACCCTTTAAAGTAATACTGCGTGCTACCCATCGCATGGGTCCCAAATCTCCAGGTTCAAGGGCATCTTCCTACATCGAAAACATGCATGAGAAACCAAGAAGATGGTACACCGTGTGCTGGGGAAAGGTTTCTAAAATGCACCTCATTTCTCATCTCCTTGTGCTCGGGTTCGCCATTCCAGCCACTTTAGTAGCAATCTCCCTACTTGGAGCATCAGCATCTTTAACCTCCTGTTCCGTACAGGTTGCAATTTGTCCTCAGGATGAAGGGGAAGACGGGGAACCAATGAGAGACTAGCTCTTGGTTTTGGGACAGGCACAGGTCACTCTATTTTCCCATCAGGAAGAAGAATTAACCACAGGCTCAGCCTGCCCCCCGGAACCAGAACAGGGCCTGAAGCCATCCTGCGCTTTTGCGGCCACCTCCCAAAAAAGCGAGTTGTAAAATGGAGCTTCAGGGCTCTGCAATTCACAATCCTACAGAGTTATAAATGATAACTCTCGTCCACAAATATATTGAGGGAAGGCAAAGACGAGGAATTGAAATCAAGGCAGAATTGCAGGAAACAGATTTCAGGAGGTAGATTCGAATCGCCATTAAAGCACATGAAAAGCGCCAAAACGTTGACAATGATGCCCTTGGCCAAAAAGGGCGTATGCGTTTTTTCCTGAATATATTCAGGAAAAAACGCATACGCCCTTTTTGGCCAACCAAGCAACCTGGAAAGGCAAATCAGCGCTACAAAGAAGTCTCGCTTCCCATCGGTCAAAAGGGCCATGCTGAAAAAAGTGTCAAAACCAGAAATGCAGGACAGGCCATGGAGAAATGGGAGCCTTGCTACACTGATGGGCGGGATGTAAATTGCCAACAGCCACTCTGGAGAAGGGTACGGTGTGTCCTGAACCATCTAAAACACACAGCCTAGAGAGTATAGGGCACTTCCACGCATGGGGGTATAAAGTGGGAAAATTGAAAATCAGAAAGACACAAGCACCCCAACGTTTAGGGCTGCTCTGTTGACAAGGACTTCCACTTCATTCCACCTTAAATATCCCAGGAAAGAGAAAAATGGATAAAAAATTTGTGGTCCTTATGTACGATGGAATATCACTCAGCCATGAAATCAATTTCATAAGGCTAGTAGCAGCATGATGAGTGGATTTAGGTACGACGATTCTATGTGAAATAAGTCACACAGAAAAGGACATTTCTCATAAGGTGTCACTTATAGAGGGAATGTAAAAACCGTTACACTTGAACTGAATTACAAAACAGAACAGAGTCACACATGCAGAAAACACACTATGGCTGCTTAACGGGAAAGGGGAGGTGGGGAGATACATAAAACAAGAGTTTCAAATTAGATCAGATACCGTTCCATAAACCCAATATGTAACAGACAAGACCTACTCCTTGCTCAGAGAACTGGACTCAACACGCCCGATTCACCGCACAAGAATATATCTGACTAGTAATAATCTTAAAACCTATGTATTGATATCTCTCTATTAGTGTGTCAAGTGGGTGTAAAGCAGCATAAACACAGCCGTGAAAAGCAGCTAAACCCCATTATAAAAATAAATTACTTTTAAAAACCCATGAAACAAAGACAGGGAAAGAGAGAGAAATTCTTACACAATTCGTTCAGGGGCTTTGATGCAACCTGGATTGACCATATCTAGACCCACAGCTGGATGAGACATAAGGGTGGTCACTCTTGGGGCTGAGAGGTTTGGTGAGGTTGGGTGAGCAAACACAGACCCTTTAAAGTAATACTGCGTGGTACCCATCGCATGGGTCCCAAATCTCCAGGTTCAAGGGCATCTTCCTACATCGAAAACATGCATGAGAAACCCAGAAGATGGTACACCGTGTGATGGGGAAAGGTTTCTAAAACGCACCTCATTTCTCATCTCCTTGTGCTCGGGTTTGCCATTCCAGCCACTTTACTAGCAATCTCCCTACTTGGAGCATCAGCACCTTTAACCTCCTGTTCTGTACAGGTTGCAATTTGTCCTGAGGATGAACGGGAAGACGGGGAACCAATGAGAGACTAGCTCTTGGTGTTGGGACAGGCCCAGGTCACTCTATTTTCCCATCAGGAAGAAGAATTAACCACAGGCTCTGCCTTCCCCCCGGAACCAGAACAGGGCCTGAAGCCATCCTGCGATTTTGCGGCCACCTCCCAAAAAAGCGAGTTGTAAAATGGAGCTTCAGGGCACTGCAATTCACAAACCTGCAGAGTTATAAATGATAACTCTCGTCCACAAATATATTGAGTGAAGGCAAAGAAGAGGATTTGAAGTCAAGGCAGAATTTCAGGAAACAGATTTTAGGAGGTAGATTCGAATAGCCTTTAAAGCACATGAAAAGCGCCAAAACGTTGACAATGATGCCCTTGGCCAAAAAGGGCGTATGCGTTTTTTCCTGAATATATTCAGGAAAAAACGCATACGCCCTTTTTGGCCAACCAAGCAACCTGGAAAGGCAAATCAGCGCTACAAAGAAGTCTCGCTTATCATCGGTCAAAAGGGCCATGCTGAAAAAAGTTTCAAATCCAGAAATGCAGGACAGGCCATAGAGAAATGGGAGCCTTGCTACACTGATGGGTGGGATGTAAATTGCCAACAGCCACTCTGGAGAAGGGTACGGTGTGTCCTGAAACAGCTAAAAACACAGCTTAGAGAGCATAGGGCACTTCCACGCATGGGGGTATAAAGTGGGAAAATTAAAAATCAGCAAGACACAAGCACCCCAAGTTTAGGGCTGCTCTGTTGACAAGGACCTCCACTTCATTCCACCTTAAATATCCCAGGAAAGCGAAAAATGGATAAAAAAGTTGTAGACCTTATGTACAATGGAATATCACTCAGCCATGAAATCAATATCATAAGGCTAGTAGCAGCATGATGAGTGGATTTAGGTACGACGATTCTAAGTGAAATAAGTCACACAGAAAAGGACACTTCTCATAAGGTGTCACTTATAGAGGGAATGTAAAAACCGTTACACTTGAACTGAGTTACAAAACAGAACAGAGTCACACATGCAGAAAACACACTATGCCTGCTTAACGGGAAAGCGAGGTGGGGTGATACATAAAGCAAGAGTTTCAAATTAGCTCAGATACCGTTCCATAAACCCAATATGTAATAGACAAGACCTACTCCTTGCTCAGAAAACTGGACTCAACACGCCCGATTCACCGCACAAGAATATATCTGCCTAGTAATAATCTTAAAACCTATGTATTGATATCTCTCTGTTAGTGTGTCAAGTGGGTGTAAAGCGGCATAAACACAGCCGTGAAAAGCAGCTAAACCCCATTATAAAAATAAATTTCTTTTAAAAACCCATGAAACAAAGACAGTGAAAGAGAGAGAAATTCTTACACAATTCGTTCAGGGGCTGTGATGCAACCTGGATTGACCATATCTAGACCCACAGGTGGATGAGACATAAGGGTGGTCACTCTTGGGGCTGAGAGGTTTGGTGAGGTTGGGTGAGCAAACGCAGACCCTTTAAAGTAATACTGCGTGCTACCCATCACATGGGTCCCAAATCTCCAGGTTCAAGGGCATCTTCCTACATCGAAAACATGCATGAGAAACCAAGAAGATGGTACACCGTGTGTTGGGGAAAGGTTTCTAAAATGCACCTCATTTCTCATCTCCTTGTGCTCGGGTTCGCCATTCCAGCCACTTTAGTAGCAATCTCCCTACTTGGAGCATCAGCACCTTTAACCTCCTGTTCCGTACAGGTTGCAATTTGTCCTGAGGATGAACGGGAAGACGGGGAACCAATGAGAGATTAGCTCTTGGTGTTGGGACAGGCACAGGTCACTCTATTTTCCCATCAGGAAGAAGAATTAACCACAGGCTCAGCCTGCCCCCCGGAACCAGAACAGGGCCTGAAGCCATCCTGCGCTTTTGCGGCCACCTCCCAAAAAAGCGAGTTGTAAAATGGAGCTTCAGGGCACTGCAATTCACAATCCTACAGAGTTATAAATGATAACTCTCGTCCACAAATATATTGAGGGAAGGCAAAGACGAGGAATTGAAATCAAGGCAGAATTGCAGGAAACAGATTTCAGGAGGTAGATTCGAATCGCCTTTAAAGCACATGAAAAGCGCCAAAACGTTGACAATGATGCCCTTGTCCAAAAAGGGCGTATGCGTTGTATCCTGAATATATTCAGGAAAAAACGCATACGCCCTTTTTGGCCAACCAAGCAACCTGGAAAGGCAAATCAGCGCTACAAAGAAGTCTCGCTTCCCATCGGTCAAAAGGGCCATGCTGAAAAAAGTGTCAAAACCAGAAATGCAGGACAGGCCATGGAGAAATGGGAGCCTTGCTACACTGATGGGCGGGATGTAAATTGCCAACAGCCACTCTGGAGAAGTGTACGGTGTGTCCTGAAACATCTAAAAAACACAGCTTAGAGAGCATAGGGCACTTCCACGCATGGGGGTATAAAGTGGGAAAATTAAAAATCAGCAAGACACAAGCACCCCAAAGTTTAGGGATGCTCTGTTGACAAGGACCTCCACTTCATTCCACCTTAAATATCCCAGGAAAGCGAAAAATGGATAAAAAATTTGAGGTCCTTATGTAAAATGGCATACCACTCAGCCATGAAATCAATGTCATAAGGCTAGTAGCAGCATGATGAGTGGATTTAGGTACGACGATTCTAAGTGAAATAAGTCACACAGAAAAGGACACTTCTCATAAGGTGTCACTTATAGGGGGAATGTAAAAATCGTTACACTTGAACTGAATTACAAAGCAGAACAGAATCACACATGCAGAAAACACACTATGGCTGCTTAACGGGAAAGGTGAGGTGGGGTGATACATAAAACAAGAGTTTCAAATTAGCTCAGATACCGTTCCATAAACCCAATATGTAATAGACAAGACCTACTCCTTGCTCAGAGAACTGGACTCAACACGCCCGATTCACCGCACAAGAATATATCTGACTAGTAATAATCTTAAAACCTATGTATTGATATCTCTCTGTTAGTGTGTCTAGTGGGTGTAAAGCAGCATAAACACAGCCGTGAAAAGCAGCTAAACCCCATTATAAAAATAAATTTCTTTTAAAAACCCATGAAACAAAGACAGTGAAAGAGAGAGAAATTCTTACACAATTCGTTCAGGGGCTGTGATGCAACCTGGATTGACCATATCTAGACCCACAGCTGGATGAGACATAAGGGTGGATACTCTTGGGGCTGAGAGGTTTGGTGAGGTTGGGTGAGCAAACGCAGAACCTTTAAAGTAATACTGCATGCTACCCATCGCATGGGTCCCAAATCTCCAGGTTCAAGGGCATCTTCCTACATCGAAAACATGCATGAGAAACCAAGAAGATGGTACACCGTGTGTTGGGGAAAGGTTTCTAAAATGCACCTCATTTCTCATCTCCTTGTGCTCGGGTTCGCCATTCCAGCCACTTTAGTAGCAATCTCCCTACTTGGAGCATCAGCATCTTTAACCTCCTGTTCCGTACAGGTTGCAATTTGTCCTGAGGATGAACGGGAAGACGGGGAACCAATGAGAGACTAGCTCTTGGTGTTGGGAGAGGCACAGGTCACTCTATTTTCCCATCAGGAAGAAGAATTAACCACAGGCTCAGCCTGCCCCCCGGAACCAGAACAGGGCCTGAAGCCATCCTGTGCTTTTGCGGCCACCTCCCAAAAAAGCGAGTTGTAAAATGGAGCTTCAGGGCACTGCAATTCACAATCCTACAGAGTTATAAATGATAACTCTCGTCCACATATATATTGAGGGAAGGCAAAGACGAGGAATTGAAATCAAGGCAGAATTGCAGGAAACAGATTTCAGGAGGTAGATTCGAATCGCCTTTAAAGAACATGAAAAGCGCCAAAACGTTGACAATGATGCCCTTGGCCAAAAAGGGCGTATGCGTTTTTTCCTGAATATATTCAGGAAAAAACGCATACGCCCTTTTTGGCCAACCAAGCAACCTGGAAAGGCAAATCAGCGCTACAAAGAAGTCTCGCTTCCCATCAGTCAAAAGGGCCATGCTGAAAAAAGTGTCACAACCAGAAATGCAGGACAGGCCATGGAGAAATGGGAGCCTTGCTACACTGATGGGCGGGATGTAAATTGCCAACAGCCACTCTGGAGAAGTGTACGGTGTGTCCTGAAACATCTAAAAAACACAGCTTAGAGAGCATAGGGCACTTCCACTCATGGGGGTATAAAGTGGGAAAATTAAAAATCAGAAAGACACAAGCACCCCAAAGTTTAGGGCTGCTCTGTTGACAAGGACCTCCACTTCATTCCACCTTAAATATCCCAGGAAAGCGAAAAATGGATAAAAAATTTGAGGTCCTTATGTACAATGGCATACCACTCAGCCATGAAATCAATGTCATAAGGCTAGTAGCAGCATGATGAGTGGATTTAGGTACGACGATTCTAAGTGAAATAAGTCACACAGAAAAGGACACTTCTCATAAGGTGTCACTTATAGGGGGAATGTAAAAATCGTTACACTTGAACTGAATTACAAAGCAGAACAGAATCACACATGCAGAAAACACACTATGGCTGCTTAACGGGAAAGGTGAGGTGGGGTGATACATAAAACAAGAGTTTCAAATTAGCTCAGATACCGTTCCATAAATCCAATATGTAATAGACAAGACCTACTCCCTGCTCAGAGAACTGGACTCAACACGCCCGATTCATCGCACAAGAATATATCTGACTAGTAATAATCTTAAAACCTATGTATTGATATCTCTCTGTTAGTGTGTCAAGTGGGTGTAAAGCAGCATAAACACAGCCGTGAAAAGCAGCTAAACCCCATTATAAAAATAAATTACTTTCAAAAACCCATGAAACAAAGACAGGGAAAGAGAGAGAAATTCTTACACAATTCGTTCAGGGGCTGTGATGCAACCTGGAGTGACCATATCTAGACCCACAGCTGGATGAGACATAAGGGTGGACACTCTTGGGGCTGAGAGTTTTGGTGAGGTTGGGTGAGCAAACGCAGACCCTTAAAGTAATACTGTGTGCTACCCATCGCATGGGTCCCTTATCTCCAGGTTCAAGGGCATCTTCCTACATCGAAAACATGCATGAGAAACCAAGAAGATGGTACACCGTGTGTTGGGGAAAGGTTTCTAAAATGCACCTCATTTCTCATCTCCTTGTGCTCGGGTTCGCCATTCCAGCCACTTTAGTAGCAATCTCCCTACTTGGAGCATCAGCATCTTTAACCTCCTGTTCCGTACAGGTTGCAATTTGTCCTGAGGATGAACGGGAAGACGGGGAACCAATGAGACACTAGCTCTTGGTGTTGGGACAGGCACAGGTCACTCTATTTTCCCATCAGGAAGAAGAATTAACCACAGGCTCAGCCTGACCCCCGGAACCAGAACAGGGCCTGAAGCCATCCTGCGCTTTTGCGGCCAGCTCCCAATGAAGCGAGTTGTAAAATGGAGCTTCAGGGCACTGCAATTCACAAACCTGCCGAGTTATAAATGATAACTCTCGTCCACAAATATATTGAGGGAAGGCAAAGACGAGGAATTGAAATCAAGGCAGAATTGCAGGAAACAGATTTCAGGAGGTAGATTCGAATCGCCTTTAAAGCACATGAAAAGCGCCAAAACGTTGACAATGATGCCCTTGGCCAAAAAGGGCGTATGCGTTTTTTCCTGAATATATTCAGGAAAAAACGCATACGCCCTTTTTGGCCAACCAAGCAACCTGGAAAGGCAAATCAGCGCTACAAAGAAGTCTCGCTTCCCATCGGTCAAAAGGGCCATGCTGAAAAAAGTGTCAAAACCAGAAATGCAGGACAGGCCATGGAGAAATGGGAGCCTTGCTACACTGATGGGCGGGATGTAAATTGCCAACAGCCACTCTGGAGAAGGGTACGGTGTGTCCTGAACCATCTAAAACACACAGCCTAGAGAGTATAGGGCACTTCCACGCATGGGGGTATAAAGTGGGAAAATTGAAAATCAGAAAGACACAAGCACCCCAACGTTTAGGGCTGCTCTGTTGACAAGGACTTCCTCTTCATTCCACCTTAAATATCCCAGGAAAGAGAAAAATGGATAAAAAATTTGTGGTCCTTATGTACGATGGAATATCACTCAGCCATGAAATCAATGTCATAAGGCTAGTAGCAGCATGATGAGTGGATTTAGGTACGACGATTCTAAGTGAAATAAGTCACACAGAAAAGGACATTTCTCATAAGGTGTCACTTATAGAGGGAATGTAAAAACCGTTACACTTGAACTGAATTACAAAACAGAACAGAGTCACACATGCAGAAAACACACTATGGCTGCTTAACGGGAAAGGGGAGGTGGGGAGATATATAAAACAAGAGTTTCAAATTAGATCAGATACCGTTCCATAAACCCAATATGTAACAGACAAGACCTACTCCTTGCTCAGAGAACTGGACTCAACACGCCCGATTCACCGCACAAGAATATATCTGACTAGTAATAATCTTAAAACCTATGTATTGATATCTCTCTATTAGTGTGTCAAGTGGGTGTAAAGCGGCATAAACACAGCCGTGAAAAGCAGCTAAACCCCATTATAAAAATAAATTACTTTTAAAAACCCATGAAACAAAGACAGGGAAAGAGAGAGAAATTCTTACACAATTCGCTCAGGGGCTTTGATGCAACCTGGATTGACCATATCTAGACCCACAGCTGGATGAGACATAAGGGTGGTCACTCTTGGGGCTGAGAGGTTTGGTGAGGTTGGGTGAGCAAACACAGACCCTTTAAAGTAATACTGCGTGGTACCCATCGCATGGGTCCCAAATCTCCAGGTTCAAGGGCATCTTCCTACATCGAAAACATGCATGAGAAACCCAGAAGATGGTACACCGTGTGATGGGGAAAGGTTTCTAAAACGCACCTCATTTCTCATCTCCTTGTGCTCGGGTTTGCCATTCCAGCCACTTTACTAGCAATCTCCCTACTTGGAGCATCAGCACCTTTAACCTCCTGTTCTGTACAGGTTGCAATTTGTCCTGAGGATGAACGGGAAGACGGCGAACCAATGAGAGACTAGCTCTTGGTGTTGGGACAGGCCCAGGTCACTCTATTTTCCCATCAGGAAGAAGAATTAACCACAGGCTCTGCCTTCCCCCCGGAACCAGAACAGGGCCTGAAGCCATCCTGCGATTTTGCGGCCACCTCCCAAAAAAGCGAGTTGTAAAATGGAGCTTCAGGGCACTGCAATTCACAAACCTGCAGAGTTATAAATGATAACTCTCGTCCACAAATATATTGAGTGAAGGCAAAGAAGAGGATTTGAAGTCAAGGCAGAATTTCAGGAAACAGATTTTAGGAGGTAGATTCGAATAGCCTTTAAAGCACATGAAAATCGCCAAAACGTTGACAATGATGCCCTTGGCCAAAAAGGGCGTATGCGTTTTTTCCTGAATATATTCAGGAAAAAATGCATACGCCCTTTTTGGCCAACCAAGCAACCTGGAAAGGCAAATCAGCGCTACAAAGAAGTCTCGCTTATCATCGGTCAAAAGGGCCATGCTGAAAAAGGTTTCAAATCCAGAAATGCAGGACAGGCCATAGAGAAATGGGAGCCTTGCTACACTGATGGGTGGGATGTAAATTGCCAACAGCCACTCTGGAGAAGGGTACGGTGTGTCCTGAAACAGCTAAAAACACAGCTTAGAGAGCATAGGGCACTTCCACGCATGGGGGTATAAAGTGGGAAAATTAAAAATCAGCAAGACAAAAGCACCCCATAGTTTAGGGCTGCTCTTTTGACAAGGACCTCCACTTCATTCCACCTTAAATATCCCAGGAAAGCGAAAAATGGATAAAAAAGTTGTAGTCCTTATTTACAATGGAATATCACTCAGCCATGAAATCAATATCATAAGGCTAGTAGCAGCATGATGAGTGGATTTAGGTACGACGATTCTAAGTGAAATAAGTCACACAGAAAAGGACACTTCTCATAAGGTGTCACTTATAGAGGGAATGTAAAAACCGTTACACTTGAACTGAGTTACAAAACAGAACAGAGTCACACATGCAGAAAACACACTATGGCTGCTTAACGGGAAAGCGCGGTGGGGTGATACATAAAGCAAGAGTTTCAAATTAGCTCAGATACCGTTCCATAAACCCAATATGTAATAGACAAGACCTACTCCTTGCTCAGAAAACTGGACTCAACACGCCCGATTCACCGCACAAGAATATATCTGACTAGTAATAATTTTAAAACCTATGTATTGATATCTCTCTGTTAGTGTGTCAAGTGGGTGTAAAGCGGCATAAACACAGCCGTGAAAAGCAGCTAAACCCCATTATAAAAATAAATTTCTTTTAAAAACCCATGAAACAAAGACAGTGAAAGAGAGAGAAATTCTTACACAATTCGTTCAGGGGCTGTGATGCAACCTGGATTGACCATATCTAGACCCACAGGTGGATGAGACATAAGGGTGGACACTCTTGGGGCTGAGAGGTTTGGTGAGGTTGGGTGAGCAAACGCAGACCCTTTAAAGAAATACTGCGTGCTACCCATCACATGGGTCCCAAATCTCCAGGTTCAAGGGCATCTTCCTACATCGAAAACATGCATGAGAAACCAAGAAGATGGTACACCGTGTGTTGGGGAAAGGTTTCTAAAATGCACCTCATTTCTCATCTCCTTGTGCTCGGGTTCGCCATTCCAGCCACTTTAGTAGATATCTCCCTACTTGGAGCATCAGCATCTTTAACCTCCTGTTCCGTACAGGTTGCAATTTGTCCTGAGGATGAACGGGAAGACGGGGAACCAATGAGAGACTAGCTCTTGGTGTTGGGACAAGCACAGGTCACTCTATTTTCCAATCAGGAAGAAGAATTAACCACAGGCTCAGCCTGCCCCCCGGAACCAAAACAGGGCCTGAAGCCATCCTGCGCTTTTGCGGCCACCTCCCAAAAAAGCGAGTTGTAAAATGGAGCTTCAGGGCACTGCAATTCACAATCCTACAGAGTTATAAATGATAACTCTCGTCCACAAATATATTGAGGGAAGGCAAAGACGAGGAATTGAAATCAAGGCAGAATTGCAGGAAACAGATTTCAGGAGGTAGATTCGAATCGCCTTTAAAGCACATGAAAAGCGCCAAAACGTTGACAATGATGCCCTTGGCCAAAAAGGGCGTGTGCGTTTTTTCCTGAATATATTCAGGAAAAAACGCATACGCCCTTTTTGGCCAACCAAGCAACCTGGAAAGTGAAATCAGCGATACAAAGAAGTCTCGCTTCCCATCGGTCAAAAGGGCCATGCTGAAAAAAGTGTCAAAACCAGAAATGCAGGACAGGCCATGGAGAAATGGGAGCCTTGCTACACTGATGGGCGGGATGTAAATTGCCAACAGCCACTCTGGAGAAGGGTACGGTGTGTCCTGAAACAGCTAAAAACACAGCTTAGAGAGCATAGGGCACTTCCACGCATGGGGGTATAAAGTGGGAAAATTAAAAATCAGCAAGACACAAGCACCCCATAGTTTAGGGCTGCTCTTTTGACAAGGACCTCCACTTCATTCCACCTTAAATATCCCAGGAAAGCGAAAAATGGATAAAAAAGTTGTAGTCCTTATTTACAATGGAATATCACTCAGCCATGAAATCAATGTCATAAGGCTAGTAGCAGCATGATGAGTGGATTTAGGTACGACAATTCTAAGTGAAATAAGTCACACAGAAAAGGACACTTCTCATAAGGTGTCACTTATAGAGGGAATGTAAAAACCGTTACACTTGAACTGAATTACAAAACAGAACAGAGTCACACATGCAGAAAATACACTATGGCTGCTTAACGGGTAAGATGAGGTGGGGTGATACATAAAAAAAGAGTTTCAAATTAGCTCAGATACCGTTCCATAAACCCAATATGTAATAGACAAGACCTACTCCTTGCTCAGAGAACTGGACTCAACACGCCCGATTCACCGCACAAGAATATATCTGACTAGTAATAATCTTAAAACCTATGTATTGATATCTCTCTGTTAGTGTGTCAAGTGGGTGTAAAGCGGCATAAACACAGCCGTGAAAAGCAGCTAAACCCCATTATAAAAATAAATTACTTTTAAAAACCCATGAAACAAAGACAGGGAAAGAGAGAGAAATTCTTACACAATTCGTTCAGGGGCTGTGATGCAACCTGGATTGACCATATCTAGACCCACAGCTGGATGAGACATAAGGCTGGACACTCCTGGGGCTGAGAGGTTTGGTGAGGTTGGGTGAGCAAACGCAGACCCTTTAAAGTAATACTGCGTGCTACCCATCGCATGGGTCCCAAATCTCCAGGTTCAAGGGCATCTTCCTACATCGAAAACATGCATGAGAAACCCAGAAGATGGTACACCGTGTGATGGGGAAAGGTTTCTAAAACGCACCTCATTTCTCATCTCCTTGTGCTCGGGTTCGCCATGCCAGCCACTTTACTAGCAATCTCCCTACTTGGAGCATCAGCACCTTTAACCTCCTGTTCCGTACAGGTTGCAATTTGTCCTGAGGATGAACGGGAAGACGGGGAACCAATGAGAGACTAGCTCTTGGTGTTGGGACAGGCACAGGTCACTCTATTTTCCCATCAGGAAGAAGAATTAACCACAGGCTCCGCCTGCCCCCCGGAACCAGAACAGGGCCTGAAGCCATCCTGCGCTTTTGCGGCCAGCTCCCAAAAAAGCGACTTGTAAAATGGAGCTTCAGGGCACTGCAATTCACAAACCTGCAGAGTTATAAATGATAACTCTCGTCCACAAATATATAGAGGGAAGGCAAAGAAGAGGATTTGAAATCAAGGCAGAATTGCAGGAAACAGATTTCAGGAGGTAGATTCGAATCGCCTTTAAAGCACATGAAAAGCGCCAAAACGTTGACAATGATGCCCTTGGCCAAAAAGGGCGTATGCGTTTTTTCCTGAATATATTCAGGAAAAAACGCATACGCCCTTTTTGGCCAACCAAGCAACCTGGAAAGGCAAATCAGCGCTACAAAGAAGTCTCGCTTCCCATCAGTCAAAAGGGCCATGCTGAAAAAAGTGTCACAACCAGAAATGCAGGACAGGCCATGGAGAAATGGGAGCCTTGCTACACTGATGGGCGGGATGTAAATTGCCAACAGCCACTCTGGAGAAGTGTACGGTGTGTCCTGAAACATCTAAAAAACACAGCTTAGAGAGCATAGGGCACTTCCACTCATGGGGGTATAAAGTGGGAAAATTAAAAATCAGAAAGACACAAGCACCCCAAAGTTTAGGGCTGCTCTGTTGACAAGGACCTCCACTTCATTCCACCTTAAATATCCCAGGAAAGCGAAAAATGGATAAAAAATTTGGGGTCCTTATGTACAATGGCATACCACTCAGCCATGAAATCAATGTCATAAGGCTAGTAGCAGCATGATGAGTGGATTTAGGTACGACGATTCTAAGTGAAATAAGTCACACAGAAAAGGACACTTCTCATAAGGTGTCACTTATAGAGGGAATGTAAAAACCGTTACACTTGAACTGAATTACAAAACAGAACAGAGTCACACATGCAGAAAACACACTATGGCTGCTTAACGGGAAAGCGAGGTGGGGTGATACATAAAGCAAGAGTTTCAAATTGGCTCAGATACCGTTCCATAAACCCAATATGTAATAGACAAGACCTACTCCTTGCTCAGAGAACGGGACTCAACACGCCCGATTCACCGCACAAGAATATATCTGACTAGTAATAATCTTAAAACCTATGTATTGATATCTCTCTGTTAGTGTGTCTAGAGGGTGTAAAGCGGCATAAACACAGCCGTGAAAAGCAGCTAAACCCCATTACAAAAATAAAATACTTTTAAAAACCCATGAAACAAAGACAGTGAAAGAGAGAGAAATTCTTACACAATTCGCTCAGGGGCTTTGATGCAACCTGGATTGACCATATCTAGACCCACAGCTGGATGAGACATAAGGGTGGTCACTCTTGGGGCTGAGAGGTTTGGTGAGGTTGGGTGAGCAAACACAGACCCTTTAAAGTAATACTGCGTGGTACCCATCGCATGGGTCCCAAATCTCCAGGTTCAAGGGCATCTTCCTACATCGAAAACATGCATGAGAAACCCAGAAGATGGTACACCGTGTGATGGGGAAAGGTTTCTAAAACGCACCTCATTTCTCATCTCCTTGTGCTCGGGTTTGCCATTCCAGCCACTTTACTAGCAATCTCCCTACTTGGAGCATCAGCACCTTTAACCTCCTGTTCTGTACAGGTTGCAATTTGTCCTGAGGATGAACGGGAAGACGGCGAACCAATGAGAGACTAGCTCTTGGTGTTGGGACAGGCCCAGGTCACTCTATTTTCCCATCAGGAAGAAGAATTAACCACAGGCTCTGCCTTCCCCCCGGAACCAGAACAGGGCCTGAAGCCATCCTGCGATTTTGCGGCCACCTCCCAAAAAAGCGAGTTGTAAAATGGAGCTTCAGGGCACTGCAATTCACAAACCTGCAGAGTTATAAATGATAACTCTCGTCCACAAATATATTGAGTGAAGGCAAAGAAGAGGATTTGAAGTCAAGGCAGAATTTCAGGAAACAGATTTTAGGAGGTAGATTCGAATAGCCTTTAAAGCACATGAAAAGCGCCAAAACGTTGACAATGATGCCCTTGGCCAAAAAGGGCGTATGCGTTTTTTCCTGAATATATTCAGGAAAAAATGCATACGCCCTTTTTGGCCAACCAAGCAACCTGGAAAGGCAAATCAGCGCTACAAAGAAGTCTCGCTTATCATCGGTCAAAAGGGCCATGCTGAAAAAAGTTTCAAATCCAGAAATGCAGGACAGGCCATAGAGAAATGGGAGCCTTGCTACACTGATGGGTGGGATGTAAATTGCCAACAGCCACTCTGGAGAAGGGTACGGTGTGTCCTGAAACAGCTAAAAACACAGCTTAGAGAGCATAGGGCACTTCCACGCATGGGGGTATAAAGTGGGAAAATTAAAAATCAGCAAGACAAAAGCACCCCATAGTTTAGGGCTGCTCTTTTGACAAGGACCTCCACTTCATTCCACCTTAAATATCCCAGGAAAGCGAAAAATGGATAAAAAAGTTGTAGTCCTTATTTACAATGGAATATCACTCAGCCATGAAATCAATATCATAAGGCTAGTAGCAGCATGATGAGTGGATTTAGGTACGACGATTCTAAGTGAAATAAGTCACACAGAAAAGGACACTTCTCATAAGGTGTCACTTATAGAGGGAATGTAAAAACCGTTACACTTGAACTGAGTTACAAAACAGAACAGAGTCACACATGCAGAAAACACACTATGGCTGCTTAACGGGAAAGCGAGGTGGGGTGATACATAAAGCAAGAGTTTCAAATTAGCTCAGATACCGTTCCATAAACCCAATATGTAATAGACAAGACCTACTCCTTGCTCAGAAAACTGGACTCAACACGCCCGATTCACCGCACAAGAATATATCTGACTAGTAATAATTTTAAAACCTATGTATTGATATCTCTCTGTTAGTGTGTCAAGTGGGTGTAAAGCGGCATAAACACAGCCGTGAAAAGCAGCTAAACCCCATTATAAAAATAAATTTCTTTTAAAAACCCATGAAACAAAGACAGTGAAAGAGAGAGAAATTCTTACACAATTCGTTCAGGGGCTGTGATGCAACCTGGATTGACCATATCTAGACCCACAGGTGGATGAGACATAAGGGTGGACACTCTTGGGGCTGAGAGGTTTGGTGAGGTTGGGTGAGCAAACGCAGACCCTTTAAAGTAATACTGCATGCTACCCATCACATGGGTCCCAAATCTCCAGGTTCAAGGGAATCTTCCTACATCGAAAACATGCATGAGAAACCAAGAAGATGGTACACCGTGTGTTGGGGAAAGGTTTCTAAAATGCACCTCATTTCTCATCTCCTTGTGCTCGGGTTCGCCATTCCAGCCACTTTAGTAGATATCTCCCTACTTGGAGCATCAGCATCTTTAACCTCCTGTTCCGTACAGGTTGCAATTTGTCCTGAGGATGAACGGGAAGACGGGGAACCAATGAGAGACTAGCTCTTGGTGTTGGGACAAGCACAGGTCACTCTATTTTCCAATCAGGAAGAAGAATTAACCACAGGCTCAGCCTGCCCCCCGGAACCAGAACAGGGCCTGAAGCCATCCTGCGCTTTTGCGGCCACCTCCCAAAAAAGCGAGTTGTAAAATGGAGCTTCAGGGCACTGCAATTCACAATCCTACAGAGTTATAAATGATAACTCTCGTCCACAAATATATTGAGGGAAGGCAAAGACGAGGAATTGAAATCAAGGCAGAATTGCAGGAAACAGATTTCAGGAGGTAGATTCGAATCGCCTTTAAAGCACATGAAAAGCGCCAAAATGTTGACAATGATGCCCTTGGCCAAAAAGGGCGTGTGCGTTTTTTCCTGAATATATTCAGGAAAAAACGCATACGCCCTTTTTGGCCAACCAAGCAACCTGGAAAGTGAAATCAGCGATACAAAGAAGTCTCGCTTCCCATCGGTCAAAAGGGCCATGCTGAAAAAAGTGTCAAAACCAGAAATGCAGGACAGGCCATGGAGAAATGGGAGCCTTGCTACACTGATGGGCGGAATGTAAATTGCCAACAGCCACTCTGGAGAAGTGTACGGTGTGTCCTGAAACATCTAAAAAACACAGCTTAGAGAGCATAGGGCACTTCCACTCATGGGGGTATAAAGTGGGAAAATTAAAAATCAGAAAGACACAAGCACCCCAAAGTTTAGGGCTGCTCTGTTGACAAGGACCTCCACTTCATTCCACCTTAAATATCCCAGGAAAGCGAAAAATGGATAAAAAATTTGAGGTCCTTATGTACAATGGCATACCACTCAGCCATGAAATCAATGTCATAAGGCTAGTAGCAGCATGATGAGTGGATTTAGGTACGACGATTCTAAGTGAAATAAGTCACACAGAAAAGGACACTTCTGATAAGGTGTCACTTATAGGGGGAATGTAAAAATCGTTACACTTGAACTGAATTACAAAGCAGAACAGAATCACACATGCAGAAAACACACTATGGCTGCTTAACGGGAAAGGTGAGGTGGGGTGATACATAAAACAAGAGTTTCAAATTAGCTCAGATACCGTTCCATAAATCCAATATGTAATAGACAAGACCTACTCCCTGCTCAGAGAACTGGACTCAACACGCCCGATTCATCGCACAAGAATATATCTGACTAGTAATAATCTTAAAACCTATGTATTGATATCTCTCTGTTAGTGTGTCAAGTGGGTGTAAAGCAGCATAAACACAGCCGTGAAAAGCAGCTAAACCCCATTATAAAAATAAATTACTTTCAAAAACCCATGAAACAAAGACAGGGAAAGAGAGAGAAATTCTTACACAATTCGTTCAGGGGCTGTGATGCAACCTGGAGTGACCATATCTAGACCCACAGCTGGATGAGACATAAGGGTGGACACTCTTGGGGCTGAGAGTTTTGGTGAGGTTGGGTGAGCAAACGCAGACCCTTAAAGTAATACTGTGTGCTACCCATCGCATGGGTCCCTTATCTCCAGGTTCAAGGGCATCTTCCTACATCGAAAACATGCATGAGAAACCAAGAAGATGGTACACCGTGTGTTGGGGAAAGGTTTCTAAAATGCACCTCATTTCTCATCTCCTTGTGCTCGGGTTCGCCATTCCAGCCACTTTAGTAGCAATCTCCCTACTTGGAGCATCAGCATCTTTAACCTCCTGTTCCGTACAGGTTGCAATTTGTCCTGAGGATGAACGGGAAGACGGGGAACCAATGAGACACTAGCTCTTGGTGTTGGGACAGGCACAGGTCACTCTATTTTCCCATCAGGAAGAAGAATTAACCACAGGCTCAGCCTGACCCCCGGAACCAGAACAGGGCCTGAAGCCATCCTGCGCTTTTGCGGCCAGCTCCCAATGAAGCGAGTTGTAAAATGGAGCTTCAGGGCACTGCAATTCACAAACCTGCCGAGTTATAAATGATAACTCTCGTCCACAAATATATTGAGGGAAGGCAAAGACGAGGAATTGAAATCAAGGCAGAATTGCAGGAAACAGATTTCAGGAGGTAGATTCGAATCGCCTTTAAAGCACATGAAAAGCGCCAAAACGTTGACAATGATGCCCTTGGCCAAAAAGGGCGTATGCGTTTTTTCCTGAATATATTCAGGAAAAAACGCATACGCCCTTTTTGGCCAACCAAGCAACCTGGAAAGGCAAATCAGCGCTACAAAGAAGTCTCGCTTCCCATCGGTCAAAAGGGCCATGCTGAAAAAAGTGTCAAAACCAGAAATGCAGGACAGGCCATGGAGAAATGGGAGCCTTGCTACACTGATGGGCGGGATGTAAATTGCCAACAGCCACTCTGGAGAAGTGTACGGTGTGTCCTGAAACATCTAAAAAACACAGCTTAGAGAGCATAGGGCACTTCCACGCATGGGGGTATAAAGTGGGAAAATTAAAAATCAGCAAGACACAAGCACCCCAAATTTTAGGGATGCTCTGTTGACAAGGACCTCCACTTCATTCCACCTTAAATATCCCAGGAAAGCGAAAAATGGATAAAAAATGTGAGGTCCTTATGTACAATGGCATACCACTCAGCCATGAAATCAATGTCATAAGGCTAGTAGCAGCATGATGAGTGGATTTAGGTACGACGATTCTAAGTGAAATAAGTCACACAGAAAAGGACACTTCTCATAAGGTGTCACTTATAGAGGGAATGTAAAAACCGTTACACTTGAACTGAATTACAAAACAGAACAGAGTCACACATGCAGAAAACACACTATGGCTGCTTAACGGGAAAGCGAGGTGGGGTGATACATAAAGCAAGAGTTTCAAATTGGCTCAGATACCGTTCCATAAACCCAATATGTAATAGACAAGACCTACTCCTTGCTCAGAGAACGGGACTCAACACGCCCGATTCACCGCACAAGAATATATCTGACTAGTAATAATCTTAAAACCTATGTATTGATATCTCTCTGTTAGTGTGTCTAGAGGGTGTAAAGCGGCATAAACACAGCCGTGAAAAGCAGCTAAACCCCATTATAAAAATAAAATACTTTTAAAAACCCATGAAACAAAGACAGTGAAAGAGAGAGAAATTCTTACACAATTCGTTCAGGGGCTGTGATGCAACCTGGATTGACCATATCTAGACCCACAGCTGGATGAGACAAAAGGGTGGATACTCTTGGGGCTGAGAGGTTTGGTGAGGTTGGGTGAGCAAACGCAGACCCTTTAAAGTAATACTGCGTGCTACCCATCGCATGGGTCCCAAATCTCCAGGTTCAAGGGCATCTTCCTACATCGAAAACATGCATGAGAAACCAAGAAGATGGTACACCGTGTGTTGGGGAAAGGTTTCTAAAATGCACCTCATTTCTCATCTCCTTGTGCTCGGGTTCGCCATTCCAGCCACTTTAGTAGCAATCTCCCTACTTGGAGCATCAGCATCTTTAACCTCCTGTTCCGTACAGGTTGCAATTTGTCCTCAGGATGAAGGGGAAGACGGGGAACCAATGAGAGACTAGCTCTTGGTGTTGGGACAGGCACAGGTCACTCTATTTTCCCATCAGGAAGAAGAATTAACCACAGGCTCAGCCTGCCCCCCGGAACCAGAACAGGGCCTGAAGCCATCCTGCGCTTTTGCGGCCACCTCCCAAAAAAGCGAGTTGTAAAATGGAGCTTCAGGGCACTGCAATTCACAATCCTACAGAGTTATAAATGATAACTCTCGTCCACAAATATATTGAGGGAAGGCAAAGACGAGGAATTGAAATCAAGGCAGAATTGCAGGAAACAGATTTCAGGAGGTAGATTCGAATCACCATTAAAGCACATGAAAAGCGCCAAAACGTTGACAATGATGCCCTTGGCCAAAAAGGGCGTATGCGTTTTTTCCTGAATATATTCAGGAAAAAACGCATACGCCCTTTTTGGCCAACCAAGCAACCTGGAAAGGCAAATCAGCGCTACAAAGAAGTCTCGCTTCCCATCGGTCAAAAGGGCCATGCTGAAAAAAGTGTCAAAACCAGAAATGCAGGACAGGCCATGGAGAAATGGGAGCCTTGCTACACTGATGGGCGGGATGTAAATTGCCAACAGCCACTCTGGAGAACGGTACGGTGTGTCCTGAACCATCTAAAACACACAGCCTAGAGAGTATAGGGCACTTCCACGCATGGGGGTATAAAGTGGGAAAATTGAAAATCAGAAAGACACAAGCACCCCAACGTTTAGGGCTGCTCTGTTGACAAGGACTTCCTCTTCATTCCACCTTAAATATCCCAGGAAAGAGAAAAATGGATAAAAAATTTGTGGTCCTTATGTACGATGGAATATCACTCAGCCATGAAATCAATGTCATAAGGCTAGTAGCAGCATGATGAGTGGATTTAGGTACGACGATTCTAAGTGAAATAAGTCACACAGAAAAGGACATTTCTCATAAGGTGTCACTTATAGAGGGAATGTAAAAACCGTTACACTTGAACTGAATTACAAAACAGAACAGAGTCACACATGCAGAAAACACACTATGGCTGCTTAACGGGAAAGGGGAGGTGGGGAGATATATAAAACAAGAGTTTCAAATTAGATCAGATACCGTTCCATAAACCCAATATGTAACAGACAAGACCTACTCCTTGCTCAGAGAACTGGACTCAACACGCCCGATTCACCGCACAAGAATATATCTGACTAGTAATAATCTTAAAACCTATGTATTGATATCTCTCTATTAGTGTGTCAAGTGGGTGTAAAGCGGCATAAACACAGCCGTGAAAAGCAGCTAAACCCCATTATAAAAATAAATTACTTTTAAAAACCCATGAAACAAAGACAGGGAAAGAGAGAGAAATTCTTACACAATTCGCTCAGGGGCTTTGATGCAACCTGGATTGACCATATCTAGACCCACAGCTGGATGAGACATAAGGGTGGTCACTCTTGGGGCTGAGAGGTTTGGTGAGGTTGGGTGAGCAAACACAGACCCTTTAAAGTAATACTGCGTGGTACCCATCGCATGGGTCCCAAATCTCCAGGTTCAAGGGCATCTTCCTACATCGAAAACATGCATGAGAAACCCAGAAGATGGTACACCGTGTGATGGGGAAAGGTTTCTAAAACGCACCTCATTTCTCATCTCCTTGTGCTCGGGTTTGCCATTCCAGCCACTTTACTAGCAATCTCCCTACTTGGAGCATCAGCACCTTTAACCTCCTGTTCTGTACAGGTTGCAATTTGTCCTGAGGATGAACGGGAAGACGGCGAACCAATGAGAGACTAGCTCTTGGTGTTGGGACAGGCCCAGGTCACTCTATTTTCCCATCAAAAAGAAGAATTAACCACAGGCTCTGCCTTCCCCCCGGAACCAGAACAGGGCCTGAAGCCATCCTGCGATTTTGCGGCCACCTCCCAAAAAAGCGAGTTGTAAAATGGAGCTTCAGGGCACTGCAATTCACAAACCTGCAGAGTTATAAATGATAACTCTCGTCCACAAATATATTGAGTGAAGGCAAAGAAGAGGATTTGAAGTCAAGGCAGAATTTCAGGAAACAGATTTTAGGAGGTAGATTCGAATAGCCTTTAAAGCACATGAAAAGCGCCAAAACGTTGACAATGATGCCCTTGGCCAAAAAGGGCGTATGCGTTTTTTCCTGAATATATTCAGGAAAAAATGCATACGCCCTTTTTGGCCAACCAAGCAACCTGGAAAGGCAAATCAGCGCTACAAAGAAGTCTCGCTTATCATCGGTCAAAAGGGCCATGCTGAAAAAAGTTTCAAATCCAGAAATGCAGGACAGGCCATAGAGAAATGGGAGCCTTGCTACACTGATGGGTGGGATGTAAATTGCCAACAGCCACTCTGGAGAAGGGTACGGTGTGTCCTGAAACAGCTAAAAACACAGCTTAGAGAGCATAGGGCACTTCCACGCATGGGGGTATAAAGTGGGAAAATTAAAAATCAGCAAGACAAAAGCACCCCATAGTTTAGGGCTGCTCTTTTGACAAGGACCTCCACTTCATTCCACCTTAAATATCCCAGGAAAGCGAAAAATGGATATAAAAGTTGTAGTCCTTATTTACAATGGAATATCACTCAGCCATGAAATCAATATCATAAGGCTAGTAGCAGCATGATGAGTGGATTTAGGTACGACGATTCTAAGTGAAATAAGTCACACAGAAAAGGACACTTCTCATAAGGTGTCACTTATAGAGGGAATGTAAAAACCGTTACACTTGAACTGAGTTACAAAACAGAACAGAGTCACACATGCAGAAAACACACTATGGCTGCTTAACGGGAAAGCGAGGTGGGGTGATACATAAAGCAAGAGTTTCAAATTAGCTCAGATACCGTTCCATAAACCCAATATGTAATAGACAAGACCTACTCCTTGCTCAGAAAACTGGACTCAACACGCCCGATTCACCGCACAAGAATATATCTGACTAGTAATAATTTTAAAACCTATGTATTGATATCTCTCTGTTAGTGTGTCAAGTGGGTGTAAAGCGGCATAAACACAGCCGTGAAAAGCAGCTAAACCCCATTATAAAAATAAATTTCTTTTAAAAACCCATGAAACAAAGACAGTGAAAGAGAGAGAAATTCTTACACAATTCGTTCAGGGGCTGTGATGCAACCTGGATTGACCATATCTAGACCCACAGGTGGATGAGACATAAGGGTGGACACTCTTGGGGCTGAGAGGTTTGGTGAGGTTGGGTGAGCAAACGCAGACCCTTTAAAGTAATACTGCGTGCTACCCATCACATGGGTCCCAAATCTCCAGGTTCAAGGGAATCTTCCTACATCGAAAACATGCATGAGAAACCAAGAAGATGGTACACCGTGTGTTGGGGAAAGGTTTCTAAAATGCACCTCATTTCTCATCTCCTTGTGCTCGGGTTCGCCATTCCAGCCACTTTAGTAGATATCTCCCTACTTGGAGCATCAGCATCTTTAACCTCCTGTTCCGTACAGGTTGCAATTTGTCCTGAGGATGAACGGGAAGACGGGGAACCAATGAGAGACTAGCTCTTGGTGTTGGGACAAGCACAGGTCACTCTATTTTCCAATCAGGAAGAAGAATTAACCACAGGCTCAGCCTGCCCCCCGGAACCAGAACAGGGCCTGAAGCCATCCTGCGCTTTTGCGGCCACCTCCCAAAAAAGCGAGTTGTAAAATGGAGCTTCAGGGCACTGCAATTCACAATCCTACAGAGTTATAAATGATAACTCTCGTCCACAAATATATTGAGGGAAGGCAAAGACGAGGAATTGAAATCAAGGCAGAATTGCAGGAAACAGATTTCAGGAGGTAGATTCGAATCGCCTTTAAAGCACATGAAAAGCGCCAAAATGTTGACAATGATGCCCTTGGCCAAAAAGGGCGTGTGCGTTTTTTCCTGAATATATTCAGGAAAAAACGCACACGCCCTTTTTGGCCAACCAAGCAACCTGGAAAGTGAAATCAGCGATACAAAGAAGTCTCGCTTCCCATCGGTCAAAAGGGCCATGCTGAAAAAAGTGTCAAAACCAGAAATGCAGGACAGGCCATGGAGAAATGGGAGCCTTGCTACACTGATGGGCGGAATGTAAATTGCCAACAGCCACTCTGGAGAAGTGTACGGTGTGTCCTGAAACATCTAAAAAACACAGCTTAGAGAGCATAGGGCACTTCCACTCATGGGGGTATAAAGTGGGAAAATTAAAAATCAGAAAGACACAAGCACCCCAAAGTTTAGGGCTGCTCTGTTGACAAGGACCTCCACTTCATTCCACCTTAAATATCCCAGGAAAGCGAAAAATGGATAAAAAATTTGAGGTCCTTATGTACAATGGCATACCACTCAGCCATGAAATCAATGTCATAAGGCTAGTAGCAGCATGATGAGTGGATTTAGGTACGACGATTCTAAGTGAAATAAGTCACACAGAAAAGGACACTTCTCATAAGGTGTCACTTATAGGGGGAATGTAAAAATCGTTACACTTGAACTGAATTACAAAGCAGAACAGAATCACACATGCAGAAAACACACTATGGCTGCTTAACGGGAAAGGTGAGGTGGGGTGATACATAAAACAAGAGTTTCAAATTAGCTCAGATACCGTTCCATAAATCCAATATGTAATAGACAAGACCTACTCCCTGCTCAGAGAACTGGACTCAACACGCCCGATTCATCGCACAAGAATATATCTGACTAGTAATAATCTTAAAACCTATGTATTGATATCTCTCTGTTAGTGTGTCAAGTGGGTGTAAAGCAGCATAAACACAGCCGTGAAAAGCAGCTAAACCCCATTATAAAAATAAATTACTTTCAAAAACCCATGAAACAAAGACAGGGAAAGAGAGAGAAATTCTTACACAATTCGTTCAGGGGCTGTGATGCAACCTGGAGTGACCATATCTAGACCCACAGCTGGATGAGACATAAGGGTGGACACTCTTGGGGCTGAGAGTTTTGGTGAGGTTGGGTGAGCAAACGCAGACCCTTAAAGTAATACTGTGTGCTACCCATCGCATGGGTCCCTTATCTCCAGGTTCAAGGGCATCTTCCTACATCGAAAACATGCATGAGAAACCCAGAAGATGGTACACCGTGTGTTGGGGAAAGGTTTCTAAAATGCACCTCATTTCTCATCTCCTTGTGCTCGGGTTCGCCATTCCAGCCACTTTAGTAGCAATCTCCCTACTTGGAGCATCAGCATCTTTAACCTCCTGTTCCGTACAGGTTGCAATTTGTCCTGAGGATGAACGGGAAGACGGGGAACCAATGAGACACTAGCTCTTGGTGTTGGGACAGGCACAGGTCACTCTATTTTCCCATCAGGAAGAAGAATTAACCACAGGCTCAGCCTGACCCCCGGAACCAGAACAGGGCCTGAAGCCATCCTGCGCTTTTGCGGCCAGCTCCCAATGAAGCGAGTTGTAAAATGGAGCTTCAGGGCACTGCAATTCACAAACCTGCCGAGTTATAAATGATAACTCTCGTCCACAAATATATTGAGGGAAGGCAAAGACGAGGAATTGAAATCAAGGCAGAATTGCAGGAAACAGATTTCAGGAGGTAGATTCGAATCGCCTTTAAAGCACATGAAAAGCGCCAAAACGTTGACAATGATGCCCTTGGCCAAAAAGGGCGTATGCGTTTTTTCCTGAATATATTCAGGAAAAAACGCATACGCCCTTTTTGGCCAACCAAGCAACCTGGAAAGGCAAATCAGCGCTACAAAGAAGTCTCGCTTCCCATCGGTCAAAAGGGCCATGCTGAAAAAAGTGTCACAACCAGAAATGCAGGACAGGCCATGGAGAAATGGGAGCCTTGCTACACTGATGGGCGGGATGTAAATTGCCAACAGCCACTCTGGAGAAGTGTACGGTGTGTCCTGAAACATCTAAAAAACACAGCTTAGAGAGCATAGGGCACTTCCACTCATGGGGGTATAAAGTGGGAAAATTAAAAATCAGAAAGACACAAGCACCCCAAAGTTTAGGGCTGCTCTGTTGACAAGGACCTCCACTTCATTCCACCTTAAATATCCCAGGAAAGCGAAAAATGGATAAAAAATTTGGGGTCCTTATGTACAATGGCATACCACTCAGCCATGAAATCAATGTCATAAGGCTAGTAGCAGCATGATGAGTGGATTTAGGTACGACGATTCTAAGTGAAATAAGTCACACAGAAAAGGACACTTCTCATAAGGTGTCACTTATAGAGGGAATGTAAAAACCGTTACACTTGAACTGAATTACAAAACAGAACAGAGTCACACATGCAGAAAACACACTATGGCTGCTTAACGGGAAAGCGAGGTGGGGTGATACATAAAGCAAGAGTTTCAAATTGGCTCAGATACCGTTCCATAAACCCAATATGTAATAGACAAGACCTACTCCTTGCTCAGAGAACGGGACTCAACACGCCCGATTCACCGCACAAGAATATATCTGACTAGTAATAATCTTAAAACCTATGTATTGATATCTCTCTGTTAGTGTGTCTAGAGGGTGTAAAGCGGCATAAACACAGCCGTGAAAAGCAGCTAAACCCCATTACAAAAATAAAATACTTTTAAAAACCCATGAAACAAAGACAGTGAAAGAGAGAGAAATTCTTACACAATTCGCTCAGGGGCTTTGATGCAACCTGGATTGACCATATCTAGACCCACAGCTGGATGAGACATAAGGGTGGTCACTCTTGGGGCTGAGAGGTTTGGTGAGGTTGGGTGAGCAAACACAGACCCTTTAAAGTAATACTGCGTGGTACCCATCGCATGGGTCCCAAATCTCCAGGTTCAAGGGCATCTTCCTACATCGAAAACATGCATGAGAAACCCAGAAGATGGTACACCGTGTGATGGGGAAAGGTTTCTAAAACGCACCTCATTTCTCATCTCCTTGTGCTCGGGTTTGCCATTCCAGCCACTTTACTAGCAATCTCCCTACTTGGAGCATCAGCACCTTTAACCTCCTGTTCTGTACAGGTTGCAATTTGTCCTGAGGATGAACGGGAAGACGGCGAACCAATGAGAGACTAGCTCTTGGTGTTGGGACAGGCCCAGGTCACTCTATTTTCCCATCAGGAAGAAGAATTAACCACAGGCTCTGCCTTCCCCCCGGAACCAGAACAGGGCCTGAAGCCATCCTGCGATTTTGCGGCCACCTCCCAAAAAAGCGAGTTGTAAAATGGAGCTTCAGGGCACTGCAATTCACAAACCTGCAGAGTTATAAATGATAACTCTCGTCCACAAATATATTGAGTGAAGGCAAAGAAGAGGATTTGAAGTCAAGGCAGAATTTCAGGAAACAGATTTTAGGAGGTAGATTCGAATAGCCTTTAAAGCACATGAAAAGCGCCAAAACGTTGACAATGATGCCCTTGGCCAAAAAGGGCGTATGCGTTTTTTCCTGAATATATTCAGGAAAAAATGCATACGCCCTTTTTGGCCAACCAAGCAACCTGGAAAGGCAAATCAGCGCTACAAAGAAGTCTCGCTTATCATCGGTCAAAAGGGCCATGCTGAAAAAAGTTTCAAATCCAGAAATGCAGGACAGGCCATAGAGAAATGGGAGCCTTGCTACACTGATGGGTGGGATGTAAATTGCCAACAGCCACTCTGGAGAAGGGTACGGTGTGTCCTGAAACAGCTAAAAACACAGCTTAGAGAGCATAGGGCACTTCCACGCATGGGGGTATAAAGTGGGAAAATTAAAAATCAGCAAGACAAAAGCACCCCATAGTTTAGGGCTGCTCTTTTGACAAGGACCTCCACTTCATTCCACCTTAAATATCCCAGGAAAGCGAAAAATGGATAAAAAAGTTGTAGTCCTTATTTACAATGGAATATCACTCAGCCATGAAATCAATATCATAAGGCTAGTAGCAGCATGATGAGTGGATTTAGGTACGACGATTCTAAGTGAAATAAGTCACACAGAAAAGGACACTTCTCATAAGGTGTCACTTATAGAGGGAATGTAAAAACCGTTACACTTGAACTGAGTTACAAAACAGAACAGAGTCACACATGCAGAAAACACACTATGGCTGCTTAACGGGAAAGCGAGGTGGGGTGATACATAAAGCAAGAGTTTCAAATTAGCTCAGATACCGTTCCATAAACCCAATATGTAATAGACAAGACCTACTCCTTGCTCAGAAAACTGGACTCAACACGCCCGATTCACCGCACAAGAATATATCTGACTAGTAATAATTTTAAAACCTATGTATTGATATCTCTCTGTTAGTGTGTCAAGTGGGTGTAAAGCGGCATAAACACAGCCGTGAAAAGCAGCTAAACCCCATTATAAAAATAAATTTCTTTTAAAAACCCATGAAACAAAGACAGTGAAAGAGAGAGAAATTCTTACACAATTCGTTCAGGGGCTGTGATGCAACCTGGATTGACCATATCTAGACCCACAGGTGGATGAGACATAAGGGTGGACACTCTTGGGGCTGAGAGGTTTGGTGAGGTTGGGTGAGCAAACGCAGACCCTTTAAAGTAATACTGCATGCTACCCATCACATGGGTCCCAAATCTCCAGGTTCAAGGGAATCTTCCTACATCGAAAACATGCATGAGAAACCAAGAAGATGGTACACCGTGTGTTGGGGAAAGGTTTCTAAAATGCACCTCATTTCTCATCTCCTTGTGCTCGGGTTCGCCATTCCAGCCACTTTAGTAGATATCTCCCTACTTGGAGCATCAGCATCTTTAACCTCCTGTTCCGTACAGGTTGCAATTTGTCCTGAGGATGAACGGGAAGACGGGGAACCAATGAGAGACTAGCTCTTGGTGTTGGGACAAGCACAGGTCACTCTATTTTCCAATCAGGAAGAAGAATTAACCACAGGCTCAGCCTGCCCCCCGGAACCAGAACAGGGCCTGAAGCCATCCTGCGCTTTTGCGGCCACCTCCCAAAAAAGCGAGTTGTAAAATGGAGCTTCAGGGCACTGCAATTCACAATCCTACAGAGTTATAAATGATAACTCTCGTCCACAAATATATTGAGGGAAGGCAAAGACGAGGAATTGAAATCAAGGCAGAATTGCAGGAAACAGATTTCAGGAGGTAGATTCGAATCGCCTTTAAAGCACATGAAAAGCGCCAAAATGTTGACAATGATGCCCTTGGCCAAAAAGGGCGTGTGCGTTTTTTCCTGAATATATTCAGGAAAAAACGCATACGCCCTTTTTGGCCAACCAAGCAACCTGGAAAGTGAAATCAGCGATACAAAGAAGTCTCGCTTCCCATCGGTCAAAAGGGCCATGCTGAAAAAAGTGTCAAAACCAGAAATGCAGGACAGGCCATGGAGAAATGGGAGCCTTGCTACACTGATGGGCGGAATGTAAATTGCCAACAGCCACTCTGGAGAAGTGTACGGTGTGTCCTGAAACATCTAAAAAACACAGCTTAGAGAGCATAGGGCACTTCCACTCATGGGGGTATAAAGTGGGAAAATTAAAAATCAGAAAGACACAAGCACCCCAAAGTTTAGGGCTGCTCTGTTGACAAGGACCTCCACTTCATTCCACCTTAAATATCCCAGGAAAGCGAAAAATGGATAAAAAATTTGAGGTCCTTATGTACAATGGCATACCACTCAGCCATGAAATCAATGTCATAAGGCTAGTAGCAGCATGATGAGTGGATTTAGGTACGACGATTCTAAGTGAAATAAGTCACACAGAAAAGGACACTTCTCATAAGGTGTCACTTATAGGGGGAATGTAAAAATCGTTACACTTGAACTGAATTACAAAGCAGAACAGAATCACACATGCAGAAAACACACTATGGCTGCTTAACGGGAAAGGTGAGGTGGGGTGATACATAAAACAAGAGTTTCAAATTAGCTCAGATACCGTTCCATAAATCCAATATGTAATAGACAAGACCTACTCCCTGCTCAGAGAACTGGACTCAACACGCCCGATTCATCGCACAAGAATATATCTGACTAGTAATAATCTTAAAACCTATGTATTGATATCTCTCTGTTAGTGTGTCAAGTGGGTGTAAAGCAGCATAAACACAGCCGTGAAAAGCAGCTAAACCCCATTATAAAAATAAATTACTTTCAAAAACCCATGAAACAAAGACAGGGAAAGAGAGAGAAATTCTTACACAATTCGTTCAGGGGCTGTGATGCAACCTGGAGTGACCATATCTAGACCCACAGCTGGATGAGACATAAGGGTGGACACTCTTGGGGCTGAGAGTTTTGGTGAGGTTGGGTGAGCAAACGCAGACCCTTAAAGTAATACTGTGTGCTACCCATCGCATGGGTCCCTTATCTCCAGGTTCAAGGGCATCTTCCTACATCGAAAACATGCATGAGAAACCAAGAAGATGGTACACCGTGTGTTGGGGAAAGGTTTCTAAAATGCACCTCATTTCTCATCTCCTTGTGCTCGGGTTCGCCATTCCAGCCACTTTAGTAGCAATCTCCCTACTTGGAGCATCAGCATCTTTAACCTCCTGTTCCGTACAGGTTGCAATTTGTCCTGAGGATGAACGGGAAGACGGGGAACCAATGAGACACTAGCTCTTGGTGTTGGGACAGGCACAGGTCACTCTATTTTCCCATCAGGAAGAAGAATTAACCACAGGCTCAGCCTGACCCCCGGAACCAGAACAGGGCCTGAAGCCATCCTGCGCTTTTGCGGCCAGCTCCCAATGAAGCGAGTTGTAAAATGGAGCTTCAGGGCACTGCAATTCACAAACCTGCCGAGTTATAAATGATAACTCTCGTCCACAAATATATTGAGGGAAGGCAAAGACGAGGAATTGAAATCAAGGCAGAATTGCAGGAAACAGATTTCAGGAGGTAGATTCGAATCGCCTTTAAAGCACATGAAAAGCGCCAAAACGTTGACAATGATGCCCTTGGCCAAAAAGGGCGTATGCGTTTTTTCCTGAATATATTCAGGAAAAAACGCATACGCCCTTTTTGGCCAACCAAGCAACCTGGAAAGGCAAATCAGCGCTACAAAGAAGTCTCGCTTCCCATCGGTCAAAAGGGCCATGCTGAAAAAAGTGTCAAAACCAGAAATGCAGGACAGGCCATGGAGAAATGGGAGCCTTGCTACACTGATGGGCGGGATGTAAATTGCCAACAGCCACTCTGGAGAAGTGTACGGTGTGTCCTGAAACATCTAAAAAACACAGCTTAGAGAGCATAGGGCACTTCCACGCATGGGGGTATAAAGTGGGAAAATTAAAAATCAGCAAGACACAAGCACCCCAAATTTTAGGGATGCTCTGTTGACAAGGACCTCCACTTCATTCCACCTTAAATATCCCAGGAAAGCGAAAAATGGATAAAAAATGTGAGGTCCTTATGTACAATGGCATACCACTCAGCCATGAAATCAATGTCATAAGGCTAGTAGCAGCATGATGAGTGGATTTAGGTACGACGATTCTAAGTGAAATAAGTCACACAGAAAAGGACACTTCTCATAAGGTGTCACTTATAGAGGGAATGTAAAAACCGTTACACTTGAACTGAATTACAAAACAGAACAGAGTCACACATGCAGAAAACACACTATGGCTGCTTAACGGGAAAGCGAGGTGGGGTGATACATAAAGCAAGAGTTTCAAATTGGCTCAGATACCGTTCCATAAACCCAATATGTAATAGACAAGACCTACTCCTTGCTCAGAGAACGGGACTCAACACGCCCGATTCACCGCACAAGAATATATCTGACTAGTAATAATCTTAAAACCTATGTATTGATATCTCTCTGTTAGTGTGTCTAGAGGGTGTAAAGCGGCATAAACACAGCCGTGAAAAGCAGCTAAACCCCATTATAAAAATAAAATACTTTTAAAAACCCATGAAACAAAGACAGTGAAAGAGAGAGAAATTCTTACACAATTCGTTCAGGGGCTGTGATGCAACCTGGATTGACCATATCTAGACCCACAGCTGGATGAGACAAAAGGGTGGATACTCTTGGGGCTGAGAGGTTTGGTGAGGTTGGGTGAGCAAACGCAGACCCTTTAAAGTAATACTGCGTGCTACCCATCGCATGGGTCCCAAATCTCCAGGTTCAAGGGCATCTTCCTACATCGAAAACATGCATGAGAAACCAAGAAGATGGTACACCGTGTGTTGGGGAAAGGTTTCTAAAATGCACCTCATTTCTCATCTCCTTGTGCTCGGGTTCGCCATTCCAGCCACTTTAGTAGCAATCTCCCTACTTGGAGCATCAGCATCTTTAACCTCCTGTTCCGTACAGGTTGCAATTTGTCCTCAGGATGAAGGGGAAGACGGGGAACCAATGAGAGACTAGCTCTTGGTGTTGGGACAGGCACAGGTCACTCTATTTTCCCATCAGGAAGAAGAATTAACCACAGGCTCAGCCTGCCCCCCGGAACCAGAACAGGGCCTGAAGCCATCCTGCGCTTTTGCGGCCACCTCCCAAAAAAGCGAGTTGTAAAATGGAGCTTCAGGGCACTGCAATTCACAATCCTACAGAGTTATAAATGATAACTCTCGTCCACAAATATATTGAGGGAAGGCAAAGACGAGGAATTGAAATCAAGGCAGAATTGCAGGAAACAGATTTCAGGAGGTAGATTCGAATCACCATTAAAGCACATGAAAAGCGCCAAAACGTTGACAATGATGCCCTTGGCCAAAAAGGGCGTATGCGTTTTTTCCTGAATATATTCAGGAAAAAACGCATACGCCCTTTTTGGCCAACCAAGCAACCTGGAAAGGCAAATCAGCGCTACAAAGAAGTCTCGCTTCCCATCGGTCAAAAGGGCCATGCTGAAAAAAGTGTCAAAACCAGAAATGCAGGACAGGCCATGGAGAAATGGGAGCCTTGCTACACTGATGGGCGGGATGTAAATTGCCAACAGCCACTCTGGAGAAGGGTACGGTGTGTCCTGAACCATCTAAAACACACAGCCTAGAGAGTATAGGGCACTTCCACGCATGGGGGTATAAAGTGGGAAAATTGAAAATCAGAAAGACACAAGCACCCCAACGTTTAGGGCTGCTCTGTTGACAAGGACTTCCTCTTCATTCCACCTTAAATATCCCAGGAAAGAGAAAAATGGATAAAAAATTTGTGGTCCTTATGTACGATGGAATATCACTCAGCCATGAAATCAATGTCATAAGGCTAGTAGCAGCATGATGAGTGGATTTAGGTACGACGATTCTAAGTGAAATAAGTCACACAGAAAAGGACATTTCTCATAAGGTGTCACTTATAGAGGGAATGTAAAAACCGTTACACTTGAACTGAATTACAAAACAGAACAGAGTCACACATGCAGAAAACACACTATGGCTGCTTAACGGGAAAGGGGAGGTGGGGAGATATATAAAACAAGAGTTTCAAATTAGATCAGATACCGTTCCATAAACCCAATATGTAACAGACAAGACCTACTCCTTGCTCAGAGAACTGGACTCAACACGCCCGATTCACCGCACAAGAATATATCTGACTAGTAATAATCTTAAAACCTATGTATTGATATCTCTCTATTAGTGTGTCAAGTGGGTGTAAAGCGGCATAAACACAGCCGTGAAAAGCAGCTAAACCCCATTATAAAAATAAATTACTTTTAAAAACCCATGAAACAAAGACAGGGAAAGAGAGAGAAATTCTTACACAATTCGCTCAGGGGCTTTGATGCAACCTGGATTGACCATATCTAGACCCACAGCTGGATGAGACATAAGGGTGGTCACTCTTGGGGCTGAGAGGTTTGGTGAGGTTGGGTGAGCAAACACAGACCCTTTAAAGTAATACTGCGTGGTACCCATCGCATGGGTCCCAAATCTCCAGGTTCAAGGGCATCTTCCTACATCGAAAACATGCATGAGAAACCCAGAAGATGGTACACCGTGTGATGGGGAAAGGTTTCTAAAACGCACCTCATTTCTCATCTCCTTGTGCTCGGGTTTGCCATTCCAGCCACTTTACTAGCAATCTCCCTACTTGGAGCATCAGCACCTTTAACCTCCTGTTCTGTACAGGTTGCAATTTGTCCTGAGGATGAACGGGAAGACGGCGAACCAATGAGAGACTAGCTCTTGGTGTTGGGACAGGCCCAGGTCACTCTATTTTCCCATCAAAAAGAAGAATTAACCACAGGCTCTGCCTTCCCCCCGGAACCAGAACAGGGCCTGAAGCCATCCTGCGATTTTGCGGCCACCTCCCAAAAAAGCGAGTTGTAAAATGGAGCTTCAGGGCACTGCAATTCACAAACCTGCAGAGTTATAAATGATAACTCTCGTCCACAAATATATTGAGTGAAGGCAAAGAAGAGGATTTGAAGTCAAGGCAGAATTTCAGGAAACAGATTTTAGGAGGTAGATTCGAATAGCCTTTAAAGCACATGAAAAGCGCCAAAACGTTGACAATGATGCCCTTGGCCAAAAAGGGCGTATGCGTTTTTTCCTGAATATATTCAGGAAAAAATGCATACGCCCTTTTTGGCCAACCAAGCAACCTGGAAAGGCAAATCAGCGCTACAAAGAAGTCTCGCTTATCATCGGTCAAAAGGGCCATGCTGAAAAAAGTTTCAAATCCAGAAATGCAGGACAGGCCATAGAGAAATGGGAGCCTTGCTACACTGATGGGTGGGATGTAAATTGCCAACAGCCACTCTGGAGAAGGGTACGGTGTGTCCTGAAACAGCTAAAAACACAGCTTAGAGAGCATAGGGCACTTCCACGCATGGGGGTATAAAGTGGGAAAATTAAAAATCAGCAAGACAAAAGCACCCCATAGTTTAGGGCTGCTCTTTTGACAAGGACCTCCACTTCATTCCACCTTAAATATCCCAGGAAAGCGAAAAATGGATATAAAAGTTGTAGTCCTTATTTACAATGGAATATCACTCAGCCATGAAATCAATATCATAAGGCTAGTAGCAGCATGATGAGTGGATTTAGGTACGACGATTCTAAGTGAAATAAGTCACACAGAAAAGGACACTTCTCATAAGGTGTCACTTATAGAGGGAATGTAAAAACCGTTACACTTGAACTGAGTTACAAAACAGAACAGAGTCACACATGCAGAAAACACACTATGGCTGCTTAACGGGAAAGCGAGGTGGGGTGATACATAAAGCAAGAGTTTCAAATTAGCTCAGATACCGTTCCATAAACCCAATATGTAATAGACAAGACCTACTCCTTGCTCAGAAAACTGGACTCAACACGCCCGATTCACCGCACAAGAATATATCTGACTAGTAATAATTTTAAAACCTATGTATTGATATCTCTCTGTTAGTGTGTCAAGTGGGTGTAAAGCGGCATAAACACAGCCGTGAAAAGCAGCTAAACCCCATTATAAAAATAAATTTCTTTTAAAAACCCATGAAACAAAGACAGTGAAAGAGAGAGAAATTCTTACACAATTCGTTCAGGGGCTGTGATGCAACCTGGATTGACCATATCTAGACCCACAGGTGGATGAGACATAAGGGTGGACACTCTTGGGGCTGAGAGGTTTGGTGAGGTTGGGTGAGCAAACGCAGACCCTTTAAAGTAATACTGCGTGCTACCCATCACATGGGTCCCAAATCTCCAGGTTCAAGGGAATCTTCCTACATCGAAAACATGCATGAGAAACCAAGAAGATGGTACACCGTGTGTTGGGGAAAGGTTTCTAAAATGCACCTCATTTCTCATCTCCTTGTGCTCGGGTTCGCCATTCCAGCCACTTTAGTAGATATCTCCCTACTTGGAGCATCAGCATCTTTAACCTCCTGTTCCGTACAGGTTGCAATTTGTCCTGAGGATGAACGGGAAGACGGGGAACCAATGAGAGACTAGCTCTTGGTGTTGGGACAAGCACAGGTCACTCTATTTTCCAATCAGGAAGAAGAATTAACCACAGGCTCAGCCTGCCCCCCGGAACCAGAACAGGGCCTGAAGCCATCCTGCGCTTTTGCGGCCACCTCCCAAAAAAGCGAGTTGTAAAATGGAGCTTCAGGGCACTGCAATTCACAATCCTACAGAGTTATAAATGATAACTCTCGTCCACAAATATATTGAGGGAAGGCAAAGACGAGGAATTGAAATCAAGGCAGAATTGCAGGAAACAGATTTCAGGAGGTAGATTCGAATCGCCTTTAAAGCACATGAAAAGCGCCAAAATGTTGACAATGATGCCCTTGGCCAAAAAGGGCGTGTGCGTTTTTTCCTGAATATATTCAGGAAAAAACGCACACGCCCTTTTTGGCCAACCAAGCAACCTGGAAAGTGAAATCAGCGATACAAAGAAGTCTCGCTTCCCATCGGTCAAAAGGGCCATGCTGAAAAAAGTGTCAAAACCAGAAATGCAGGACAGGCCATGGAGAAATGGGAGCCTTGCTACACTGATGGGCGGAATGTAAATTGCCAACAGCCACTCTGGAGAAGTGTACGGTGTGTCCTGAAACATCTAAAAAACACAGCTTAGAGAGCATAGGGCACTTCCACTCATGGGGGTATAAAGTGGGAAAATTAAAAATCAGAAAGACACAAGCACCCCAAAGTTTAGGGCTGCTCTGTTGACAAGGACCTCCACTTCATTCCACCTTAAATATCCCAGGAAAGCGAAAAATGGATAAAAAATTTGAGGTCCTTATGTACAATGGCATACCACTCAGCCATGAAATCAATGTCATAAGGCTAGTAGCAGCATGATGAGTGGATTTAGGTACGACGATTCTAAGTGAAATAAGTCACACAGAAAAGGACACTTCTCATAAGGTGTCACTTATAGGGGGAATGTAAAAATCGTTACACTTGAACTGAATTACAAAGCAGAACAGAATCACACATGCAGAAAACACACTATGGCTGCTTAACGGGAAAGGTGAGGTGGGGTGATACATAAAACAAGAGTTTCAAATTAGCTCAGATACCGTTCCATAAATCCAATATGTAATAGACAAGACCTACTCCCTGCTCAGAGAACTGGACTCAACACGCCCGATTCATCGCACAAGAATATATCTGACTAGTAATAATCTTAAAACCTATGTATTGATATCTCTCTGTTAGTGTGTCAAGTGGGTGTAAAGCAGCATAAACACAGCCGTGAAAAGCAGCTAAACCCCATTATAAAAATAAATTACTTTCAAAAACCCATGAAACAAAGACAGGGAAAGAGAGAGAAATTCTTACACAATTCGTTCAGGGGCTGTGATGCAACCTGGAGTGACCATATCTAGACCCACAGCTGGATGAGACATAAGGGTGGACACTCTTGGGGCTGAGAGTTTTGGTGAGGTTGGGTGAGCAAACGCAGACCCTTAAAGTAATACTGTGTGCTACCCATCGCATGGGTCCCTTATCTCCAGGTTCAAGGGCATCTTCCTACATCGAAAACATGCATGAGAAACCCAGAAGATGGTACACCGTGTGTTGGGGAAAGGTTTCTAAAATGCACCTCATTTCTCATCTCCTTGTGCTCGGGTTCGCCATTCCAGCCACTTTAGTAGCAATCTCCCTACTTGGAGCATCAGCATCTTTAACCTCCTGTTCCGTACAGGTTGCAATTTGTCCTGAGGATGAACGGGAAGACGGGGAACCAATGAGACACTAGCTCTTGGTGTTGGGACAGGCACAGGTCACTCTATTTTCCCATCAGGAAGAAGAATTAACCACAGGCTCAGCCTGACCCCCGGAACCAGAACAGGGCCTGAAGCCATCCTGCGCTTTTGCGGCCAGCTCCCAATGAAGCGAGTTGTAAAATGGAGCTTCAGGGCACTGCAATTCACAAACCTGCCGAGTTATAAATGATAACTCTCGTCCACAAATATATTGAGGGAAGGCAAAGACGAGGAATTGAAATCAAGGCAGAATTGCAGGAAACAGATTTCAGGAGGTAGATTCGAATCGCCTTTAAAGCACATGAAAAGCGCCAAAACGTTGACAATGATGCCCTTGGCCAAAAAGGGCGTATGCGTTTTTTCCTGAATATATTCAGGAAAAAACGCATACGCCCTTTTTGGCCAACCAAGCAACCTGGAAAGGCAAATCAGCGCTACAAAGAAGTCTCGCTTCCCATCGGTC